>NC_055987.1:170075210-171416867 GCF_018446385.1 Zingiber officinale | reverse complement strand
CATTTGGACTTTATCTTTATTTGCCCCATTGTTCCTATAATGTGTATTGTAAATTTGCTGCATATATACATTTGACACATATATATTAGAACACAATCTAATTAACTTTAACTATTTAGTATATCATCGTATCCGAAAGGGGACGAGTGAAAAATTGGGATGTGGTGGTTTTACTTGTTAAGGTCGATTTGTGCTAGAGGGGGGTGAATAGCTCATCGCGCTTTGTTGTCTTGCTTTGATGATTATGATATGTAGCAGAAATACACACAAAGCACACTCACAACGCTAATGCTAGGATTTACTTGGTATCCACCTCAAGAAGAGGTGACTAATTCAAGAATCCCACCCTCACTCACTAATCCACTAATAAAACACTCCTTCTCGATAACTACCAAAGGCGGAGAAGCCTTGTACAACCTCTAAATACAAGAAGAAAGAAAAACAAGCTTATACAATACAAATCTTACAAGATTTACAAAACCCTAGCTTGCTTCAATTGGGGAGGCTGGATCGATCGATTGATCGATTCAGCCTCCTTCTGTGCTCTCTGGAAAATGGCATGAATCGATCGCTCAATCGATTCAGCTCTCTCGCGTCACACATGATTTCCAAACCAATCGATCGGCTGATCGATTGGCGGTGCCCAATCGATCGACTTATCAATTGGGGATCGTTCTGTGCTCACGATATTTCTTCCCAATTGATCAGCTGATCGATTGGGATGTTGTTTGTGGCAGCACTGTGCCCAATCGATCAGCTGATCGATTGAGTTAGGTCTAATTTGATCACTTGATAAAATTGACCAACCCTTGCTTGCTTGAGTCAAGTTTAATGTGCCCCAAACCCAACATCCGATCAATCGTGACCTATTGGGACTCCTCGTACCTAGCATCTAGTCAACCTTGTCTTGCTGGGACTTCCTCGCCAAGTGCCCGGTCAATCCTTTGACCCACTTGAACTTTTCTCCTCGTGCAAAGTGTCCGGTCAACCTTGACCAACTTAGACTTACCGTCTCGTGCCAAGTGTCTGGTCCTCCATGACCCACTTGGACTTCTACCAGATGTCCAGTCAACCTTGACTTATCTGGATTTCCTTGTGCCAAGGATCCAATCCATCCTTTGACCTACTTGAGCTTCCCAACACCAGGTGTCTGGTCAACCTTGATCCACCTAGATCTCCACGTGCCTGACTTCACTCACCGGGTCTTTCCTTCTGCCTAGCTTCACTTACTAGAACTTTCCTTCTACCTAACTTCACTCACTAGGGCTTTCCATCTACCTGGCTTCACTCACCAGGACTTTCACCTAGCTTCACTCACTAGGATTTTCATCTGGCTTTACTCCCCAGGATTTTCCCACTGCCTGACTTCACTCACGGGGACTTTTACATGCCTAGCTTAACTCACTAGGTCTTTCACCTGGTTTCACTCACTAGGATTTTCCAACTGCCTAGCTTCACTCACTAGGTCTTTCACTTGACTTTACTCACCAGGATTTTCCCTTGCCTAACCTCTAGTCAGGGCTTTTCCAATTAAGTATTTGGTCAACCTTGACCTACTTAACTCTTCTTCACATCAACCTGGCCAGTCCTTAACCAAAGGAGAATTGTATCAATATAATCTCTCCAATCAGACGATTGCATCTGTAATCTCCATGTATTGTCAAACATCGAAACTCAAACATCAAGACTCAAGCTCGAGTCAAGTCAAGCTTAGTTAACCAGGTCAACCTGACCTAGGGGATATTACACCAACAATCTCCCCATTTTTTATATTTGACAATACCTTTAAGTTAGGCTAATCCCATAGCCTCAACTTATTCTTCATGCCAATGCCTTTTGGATAATGAGGACATAATTTAAACCCTACATTCTCCCCCAATCTTTCCTTGAGGGACAAAGGCATAATTTAGACCCTACATTCTCCCTCAAACTTTTCTTGAGGGATAAAAGTCTAACTTAAACTCTACATTTCTCCCCCTATTGGCATACATTAAAAACTCTCCCTCTGAAGAGTTACTCAACATTGTTCACAACCTCACATGTTGTTCACAACACCACAATGAAGGTCTCATACCTTTCATTGTCTTTAATACTCACCCTTGAGCATTTACCACTTCACAATGCTCATCCTAGAGCATTCATCATTCCAACAATGAAGGTCTCATACCCTTCATTGTATTCAATGCCCTCCTTGAGCATACTCCTTTTCTACAATGAAGATATCCAATCTTCTATTGTTCCCTAATGCTTAACCTTGAGCATTCTTCCAAACGAAGGATTTACCACCTTTAATGGTTTCGGAAAAATATTTTCATGTTTTTAAAGAGTAGCTCCCCCTAAAAATATGCTTTAAACTTCTGTCATTGCACCAACAATGACTTGGAATCCCTAAACTTTTAGGAAACCCAAAATTCAAAGTTTTGAGGTTCAAAAATCTAATATTGAAACTAAACCTCAACCTAAACTTCAACCTAATGTTCCTTAACCAATTCATCCTTGTTTTCAACATGAAAACTTCCCCTAAATGTATACAAATGTGTTTCAAGGGGTTAGGAATGGTTAAAGGGGCTAAAAATGACTTAAAGTGCTGAAATCAGACTTTCGCAGCCAAACCTTTTCAATAGATTGGGTTGGGACTCAATCAATTGACACATGCCCAATTGATCCATTGATTGATTTAGCAAGGTTCTGTTCGCAAAAATTACGTCTGAATTGATTGCCCGATCGATCCAAGCGTGAATGAATCGATCAGCTGATCGATTCTGTGAGCTACTACTCATGGGAAACACACCCCAATCGATCGGTTGATCGATTGGGGCTCTGATTTCCTGAAATTCAATTTTAGAAAAATTCAGAAATGTCTTAAAAATTCTACAAAATTCTAAAAATTTATGAAAATTATTGTAGACATTATTTAGGGTATATACTATCAAGGAAAAATAGTTTTCTAAGAAAATACTTTCTATTTTCAAAGATTGACACAAACTTGAAAACTTGCAAAAACTTCAATGTTTCTTCCAAGTTTGTGTTTAACTTTTCAATGATGATTACTATTAAAAGATAGCCTTCACCAAGATTTTCCAAAGTATATTTAAAATGTTTTTCAAAACAATTTTCAACCATGTTCTTTGGGCTCAATGCACATGACTTGTACATTAACTTTCACAATGATTGGAGTACACATAACTATGTATTTTGATGAAATCAAAACTCAAATAGATGCACTAAATCAACATTTTATGTTTTGTTCATCATCCTAACATCTCACTTGTATCTAATGTATACTAAAACATATACAAGTCACCTTATAGTCTTTGTGAGATATAGATTTTGGTTTTTCCCTAAACTAGGAATCATGCATATCTATCTAGGCATTTTGAATTATGAACATGTGGCAAAAGGCGATTCGCTCGCCCCCAGCACCCCCGCCAACCCGTCCCTAGGCCAACACGGAGGAGGTAAATCACGGATGACTACTAGCCATTAGTGCAAATGATTAAGACATGGGGGAGGTTATGCTCGGTCACGCCGAGTTTCGACCCCAAGACCTCATGTGGCAACACCCCATGCCTTAACCATCGCACCGTCCCGAGGGGACATTTTGAATTATGAACATGCACCTAGGATGTCACGTGTTAATAAATGTCATTGTCCTTAATTGCAAGGAATTAAAAATAATGCATGATGATTTATGACATACATCAAAATAAATGATTTTCAAAAGAAAATATACTATAGTTATATGATGTATGTATGACATGACATGATATTTTTATATTTTTCATAATAAGCATGAATGTAAAATATGATGTCATGGCATATGATGGGCAAACAAAGCATAACAATTTTTAGCATAAATGAAATATACTTAGATAACCTATCTAAGTATCTTAAATCCTTAGCTAAACCTAAAATTGATCCTAGATTACCCATATTTTCTCAAGAAAATGTCAAACCCCAACTTGACATTTCTTTTGCCTTTCCTTAGTTGTGCCAATTTAAATTATGTGTAATTTCTCAAGGTTTGGCACATTTTACTCTTCCAAAGAGTAAATATATGATTTATTTCATTTTCAAGGGTTAACAAAAATATTGAAAATGCCTTCAAGTGTAATCTTCATCAAGGTTGGGTTAACTACCCTTCCAATTTGAGTTGACACTCTGTAACTCATCTAGGGGGTAGAGAAGATACTCTTAGGAACCCAAAATCTATTAGTGCTCCTTGGATGCTCTAGGTACTCACTAGGGATAACTTCCCTAGATACCTTCCCAATGACCTTTCTAGACTTCTTAGAAGTCTTAGTCACTTTCTCTAGGTCAACTCTAGGGATAACTTCCCTTGTGACCTTCTTGGTGACTTTCTTTGACTTCTTAGAAGTCTTAGTCACATTAGTCTTGGCAAAAATACTTCTAGGGATAGTTTCCCTTGTATTTTTGACTTGACCACTAGACCTAGGGTTGATTACCATAGCTATATGAAACCCTATGATAAGAGGCTACATCCTTCTTAGCCTTAGGTTTGTACCCCCAAACCTCTATGACCATTGAATGGTTTTTGTCTAACTCTCCCTAGGTTATGCTCATTTTAACCCTTAATAATATTTTCCATTTTATTTAGGATCTTTTCTAATTTATTAAGCCTTGACCTCAAGGTTTGGTTTTCTAACCTTAAATCCTTAGATTTGGATTTTTCTTGATTTCCATGAGCTTTTTTATTTTTGGGCCTATATCCAAAATTCCTAAGGTTCTTGTACAAGTTATCTACCTTCTTAACCGTAGGTGAGGTAATCACATAATTTTCCTTAACTCTATCATACTTCCTATTTCCATGATAAATAGCATTAAAATGATATAAATTATTTCTAGCATGTTTTTTACCGTGAATTAAAGAAATTGACTCAATAAATGATACTTTGGGTTTGTTTTTGAGAGCCCCCCTTGATTTGAGCTCCCTCCTTTGACTTTGATCGGTTTCTTCCCCTTTGGACATTGACTCCAATAATGTTACAATAATGTTATTTTTGATGACACAAGAAACATACAATGTGTTCCTTGCTCTTCTTTGTCACGGGGTTGGTCCTCTTGGGCTTCTCCTTGGCCTTGGGTGCCACTTGGCCCTTCTTCTTGGCCAATTTTGGACACTTACTCTTATAGTGTCCTCTTCAAAGTAAATAATGTGATTTTTATTATTTAAACTTGAAATTGTACCTTCACGTGTAGGGATGACACTCGATCCTCCAATTGATTTCGCTTGACTTATGGAAGTTGCCTCATCCTCTTCTTTTTCACTTGACCTGGAAGTAGAAGCCTCTTCATGCTCCGGTGTCAATGATCTACACTCCCCCTCAATCCTAGAGGTGGAGGCTTCTCATCTTCGGAAGTTAAGCATCTCTCAACTTCGGAGTCCTCTTCCTCTTGGTCTCGCCCTATTTGGATTTCTCTTGGTTTGGTGCAGTGGAGGGTTCTTCATGAAGCTTGGGCAATTTGCTCCATAGTTCATTTGCATCCTTGTATTCTCCAATTTTGTAAATGATTGTGCTTGGCAATAGACTAACTAATAATTTAGTTACCTTGTCGTTCGCCTTGCACCTTTGAATTTGCTCCTTGTTCCATTTGCTTTTCTTGAGAATTTTGCCCTTTGAGTCTTTTGGAGCTTTAAAGCCTTCCATTAGACCAAACTATTGCTCTATCTCCATCATGAGAAAATTTTTGATCCTTGATTTCCAAGAATCAAAGCTCATTGATATGAATGGCGGAGGCACTCTAATGTCGAATCCAAGTCCATCTTGGAATTCCATTTGAAGTTGAGCCTTTTGATGAAGTCTTTGACTTTTGAACTTGCTTCAACTTCTTCTCCCTCTAGCTCGTTGCCCCTTTTGGCCATGATTCCGATGAAGAGCGACCTCGCTTTGATACCACTTGTTAGGGTCGATTTGTGCTAGAGGGGGGTGAATAGCTCATCGTGCTTCGTTGTCTCTTGCTTTGATGATTATGATATGCAGCGAAAATACACACAAAGCACACTCACAATGCTAACATTGGGATTTACTTGGTATCCACCTCAAGAAGAGGTGACTAATCCAAGGATCCGTCCCTCACTCACTCATCCACTAATAAAATACTCCTTCTTGGTAACTACTGAAGGCGGAGAAGCCTTGTGCAACCTCTCAATACAAGAAGAAAGAAAGCAAGCTTATACAATACAAATCTTACAAGATTTACAAAACCCTAGCTTGCTTCTCCTTGTGTGGAATGCCTCTTGACCTTGGAAGTGCAGCAACACATTACTCCAAGAAGCTTCAAGATCTGGCATGAACATGTGAGAAATCGTCGCAAGAAGTGGAGAGGAAGAGATGCGGAGGAAGACGCTCGACAACGGCTTTATCCTGCGCAACGACCATCTCCCAATTGATGGTCGATCGATTGGGGAGACTGGATCGATCGGTTGATCGATTCAACCTCCTTCTGTGGTCTCTGGAAAATGGCATGAATCAATCGCTCGATCGATTCAGCTCTCTCCCGTCACACGTGATTTCTAGACCCAATCGATCGGCTGATCGATTGGCGGTGCCCAATCGATCAGCTGATCGATTGGCGGTGCCCAATCGATCGGCTGATCAATTGGGGACTGTTCTATGCTCATGACATTTC
The DNA here is from genome assembly GCF_018446385.1 of Zingiber officinale. Classification (NCBI taxonomy): domain Eukaryota; kingdom Viridiplantae; phylum Streptophyta; class Magnoliopsida; order Zingiberales; family Zingiberaceae; genus Zingiber; species Zingiber officinale. Next base: position 171,410,216 of record NC_055987.1, on the reverse strand, counting down.
TTCCCAATCGATCAGCTGATCGATTGGGATGTTGTTTGTGGCAGCACTGTGTCCAATCAATCAGCTTATTGATTGAGCTCGGTCTAATTTGATCACTTGATCAAATTGACTAACCCTAGCTTGCCTGAGTCAAGTTTAATGTGCCCCAAACCCAACATCTGGTCAACCATGACCTGTTGGGGCTCCTCGTGCCTAGCATCCAATCAACCTTGTCCTGCTGGGACTTCTTCGCCAAGTGTCCGGTCAATCCTTTGACCCACTTGGACTTTTCTCCTTGTGCCAAGTGTCCGGTCAACCTTGACCTACTTGGACCTGCCGTCTCGTGCCAAGTGTCCGGTCCTCCATGATTCACTTGGACTTCTACCAGATGTCTGGTCAACCTTGACCCATCTGGATTTTCTTGTGCCAAGTATTCGGTCAATCTTTTGACCTACTTGGGCTTCCCAACACCAGGTGTCTAGTCAACCTTGATCCACCTGGATCTCCACGTGCTAGGCTTCACTCACCAGGTCTTTTATTCTGCCTAGTTTCACACACTAGGGCTTTCCTTCTGCCTAGCTTCGCTCACTAGGGCTTTCCATCTACCTGGCTTTACTCACTAAGACTTTCACTTAGCTTCACTCACTAGGATTTTCACTTGGCTTTACTCACCAGGATTTTCCCACTGCCCATCTTCACTCACCGAGACTTTCACCTACCTAGCTTTACTCACTAGCTAGGCTTTCACGGTGATCTCCACGTCCTCCACTATGTCCTATATATGGATGTCGAGCGGATCAACCGCTCGACCAGGACTCCGCTTTGTCCATGGTCAGGTTCCGTTGCTTGGCCGAGCGGGTAGCCGCTCAGCTGGGAGCCTTCTGTTCTGTCAACTTCAGCTGCTCTTCCATGCAGTGTTTGTGTAGTAACCTACCTTTCTTTGTTCGGACAAACTATCTGGTCTCCCTCAGCATCTTGATAATATGACTTGACCACCTGCCTATGTCGAGTTAGAAGGATTGTCCGCTCGGACATGTCCCCCGCAGATCGAGCCCTACCTATCCTGACCGACCGTTACATTTATCCTCTGTTTGGCCCTTTGCCACTTGGGTATTGACTATCTTTACTTTGACCTCCACCCTAGCGGTTGAGCCCGTGCCAAGTGGGCCTCCTCCTATCGCCGCACCACACAAGCCTCCTCTTCAAGTCTAGTCGAGGGAGGTTGCAAGTTCGACTTCTTCGTCGACTCTAAGACCCGATCGACCCATATGCTCAAGTTTCTGATCGACGCATGTGTCCACGCCGTTCAACCTTATTTCGCTGGATTGGGTCTGTCATTATCGCTTGGCCCAAGATTTCGAAGCAAAATGTGCCTCAGTCGTTCGACTGTATGATAATCGCTTATCTGTGAGCGATCGGGACAACGGACGATTATACTTGGCAACAATTTTCTTCTCCTTACTCCTCTGCTCCTCGGTTGAGCGCCCTAACATCATCCAAATTTCTTAAAGACTGTGCAAATCTCTGCTCATTATGGCCAAGTATGCGGTCATACCTTTTAATTAAGCCTCATTAATGTCGTTTGGTGATTGAGAACCACGTGCCCCCTTTTTGCTACCGTACGTTTGACGTGACAGGCAGTTTTTCGAATTCAATGGTTGGATCATCTTCTAGGTTTTTGTAACTCTAGATCAGACGGCTGAAGTTGATCGACTGCAGGGTTTATAAACCTCGCGTGTTGCGCTGTCTCCTTCATTTCGTGTGCCTTCATCTTGGAGCTTCCCGACGACGCTTTGCTTCCTCTTCCTCTCCGATGATCCTTCCCGTAAGCCTCCTCACCTTTTCAATCAAATCTTTTCATTGTTCTTCATCGACCTCTTTGTTTCCGTTGTTTCTGATGGTAAGCTCCTCACAATCTTCCGTCGCCGTCCTTGGGCTCTTATATATGTCCATCGAGTCCAGGTTCGACGAAGGCGACGTTGAGAGTTTGAGAGCTGCTTACAAGATTCCATCTGACTATCAAATCGTTATTCCCTCTACTTTCGACTGGCCGCTTGAACCACTGACGGAGTTGTATATGCTTTTTTATGGATCAATTCACCGTCGATCTGAGGTTTCCTATCCACCCCTTCTTTTTCACAGTTTGTAAATATTTTCGTATTTCTCTTCACCAATTAGTCCCGAATTCCTTTAGGCTGCTGTGCGGGGTCGTCGTCCTATTCCGCATGCACGACATTCCTTTGACCCTTCGGCTCTTCCACTACTTCTATTATCCTAAATTGTTCGAACCGGGGACCATCCTATTCCAAGCTTGGGTGGGCTTGGTCTTCTTTGATAAGATGCCGTCCTCCAATAAGTATTGGAAGGACTAATATTTTTTTCGTTCACTTTCCCGAGCGACTAGATTTTCTGAGTAGATGGCATCTGGAAGTGGCAAACCCCCCAGTGCTCAAAAAGTACAAGGGTCGACCGGATTACCTCCACACAGCCTCAAGTTTGGCCGGTCAGAAGTGTTGGATCGAGATGCGCTAGAGGGGGGGGGTGAATAGCGCTCGTGGCTTTCACGCATTTCGGATTCAAAAAACTTGACGAGTAACGCAGTAGAACAAATAATAGGAAAATAAAAACAATCACAGATGCACACCAAGATTTTTACTTGGTTCGGAGCTTAGGACGACTCCTACTCCAAGGCTCACACTCTTTGAGCATTTACTTTGGACAACAACTATATCGCTCAAATGTTTACACAAATGAAATACAAATAATATAGAAAGTAAGCTTATACCGACAATAGAAAATAGTAATATGAAGCTCCTGGTTGTCGGGGCATTGCTATAGCATTTCTGGGTCGTTTCTTGAGCAGCAGATAGTAGAGGATCGCTTCAGTATTGTTGTTTTAAGGCTGCTGTTCGAAACCCCTTATAAAGCCTGCTGGAGGCGCCTCAAAGTCCATTCAACGCGCCTCAAACCTGCCAAGTCAGCCGCGTGGATCAGCGTTGAAACCTTCTCCTCTGATCCACTTGAAGGCGCCTCCATGCCAGTCCAAGGCGCCTCCAATCTGCGGTCCAAGGCGCCTCCAGCTCAGTTCGAGGCTTCTCCAGCTCTGCCGGGCGCAAGCTCTACTCCTTTACACCCGAGGCGCCTCCAAGCTCCATGGAGGCGCCTCGGACACTGTTCATTCGAGGCTTAAGGTTGCTCCTTTGTACCTGCAAGATATGTTAGTCCAAAAAATACCTTGCAATATAAAGTTAGCACATAATATCATAAATATAAAGTCTGGCAGTCATCGGACTACCCAATTCTGACTTTGGATTTCCGACCGGAAACCCTAGGTCGAACCGACGCCTACTGTTCCCTCTTCCGGGGAACGCGTCCTCACCTACTCCACTCAGGAGAGCATACCTATTTGTCAGTCCGGTCCTCCAGACGTACTGAACTTTTCTGCCTAGGGTTACCACCCCCTAGGACTTAGGGTTACCGCCCCCTAGGGTTTTTCTCTACCTAAGGTTACCCCCCTAGGACCTAAGGCTACCCCCCTTAGGATTTCTCTTCCACCTAGGGTTACCATCCCCTAGGACCTAAGGTTCCCCCCCCCCCCCCCTCTTTTAGGATTTCTCCTTCACCGTGGGTTACCACTCCCTAGGACCTAGGGGTTTTCTCCTGCCTAACCGCAGTTAGGACTTTCCTGCAAACTTGTTTAATCTCATTAGATAACAATTAAACTTAACTTTGAATCCCTTTTGCCATTATCAAAACTAAGGTTTGATCGTCGGATGCTTCCCGCACCAACAATCTCCCCTTTTTTGATTATGGCAACAGAAATTCAAAGTTAAGCAAAAAGATAATAAAGATATTAAAAGTTTGGCACAAGCATGATAAGCACAAATAAAGCTCCCCCTTAATGGAATCTTACAAAAAAACTCCCCCTTAATAAAAGCTCCCCTTAAATTAAAATTTTCAAATTTCAAACTTTCTTTTCTTTAATTTTCTTTGAATTGAATAATGAATTTGAATTTCTCTATACATTTGAATTTCTCTACTCTCCCCCTTTGTCATATATCAAAACAATTTAAGAGAGCATATAATGATAAATTGCCTTAGTTAGTTTGGAGAGTGATTTTTATCTTAGTTTTCAATACTTAGCTTTTAAGGAGAGAATTAAAGTTTAAGAAACATAAAAGTTTTTAAGTAAAGGATTAAACATACTTCGGAAAACACTCAATTTTCTTTGTAAAATTTTTAGCTAAGTTGTAACGCCTACCCTCCTAGTGCTCTCTAGGGTGAACGATACTTATCTATGAACTTTACTTACCCAGTGTTGCTTATACTAATGATAGTAGTACATAAAATTTTCTAAACTTAGATGCAGAACTTTTCCACTAACTTGGTTCTTACGGTGAGTGGCATCATAACATGCAGTTAAGTAACATAAGTACTACTAGCTTCTTAATACATTGTTACTAAACATGCAACATATAAAGGAACGTAAATGATTCATTTCAACACTCAACTCATAATTCTAAAGCAGTTAAATCATTTCTAACTATAATTGCATGCAAAGGGCCATAATGAATTTCTTGCACTCTTTAAAACTAATCCACATATAATGTATCAAATAATATACCTCATGTACCAAAAACATCAATCTCAGGAAAATATGAAATCATAATATCTAATAACCATCCACCAAAACTAGTCTATTCAATCATTAATAACAGAAATACTATACGACACTCGACCATGCAAAACTAACAATTTATGACATCCTCTTAACAATAATTAAAAAGTAAAATCTCTAAAATTTTACTAGCAATTTTAAAAAAGAAATCTTAATATGCTCCCAACGAATTCCCAAGGCTTTCCATAGTCTAGGCATCACACACACACCATCACGCATCCCCTTGTCGTCTTCCTTCACTATTATTTTTCTTTTCCTTTATCTGCAGTAAGAGAAAATGCAACTAGTAAGCAACAAGGCTTAGTAAGTACTATCTAGCTCACAAAAATCTCGAAATGTGCATACATGCTTTTAAAATACTTTTCATGCTAGAACCTTTAATATTACTTACACTGATAGTACAGATAAACATGCGTAAATACTTTTGTACTAATAGAGGAACTAAAACATGTTTAACTCAAGGCAACAAGCATATGCAAGCATTTAACTTTCTTAAACATAAACAAGCATTTAACTTTCCTAAACTTGCTTTTTCTTAACTTATCTTGAAACTTGGGAATTCTTTAAACTTGAAAACTTTGCTAAAGCATATACTTGAAAATAAATAGCTTCACTTGGGATCCCTAAGGCGTAAGTACCATCTTATGCGCGTTCCCTAATAGGTTGGGGTAGCGAGCCACCAATCCTAAAAGAGCAGACCTCGGTCTACCAGGGCCAAGACCTCAGAATTGGACACCTGGATTTTTTTACGACAACCTTGGAAGTCGGGTACTGGCATTTCAAAGTAAAATATCTTAATTACTTCTTCTTTAAATGCCTTGGCATTTTAACAAACACCTTGTGTACCAAAATCTCTAAAGTCTTGACTTTGGGATCTACTTAAGGCCTTGGCCTTTTTCTTTCTTTTCTTTATCTTTCTTATACTTTTCTTAAACTCAAAATACTGATAGGGTATTTTTCCATATGCATCTATAAGTGAAACTAACTAGGTAACACACAATCATGCATAGAACACAAAAGAAATTTGCACATATAATATTTCTACGACGAGAAATCAACAGAAAACACCTCTTATTGCAGGTGAGCAGTACTTACCGTATTATCTTGAACTTACTAATGTGAAAACTCTCTAGGATTCCAGTGAAACTTGAGATCCTCGCACTTTGCTTACGTCCACGCGTTCCTCTCGTCGAGACGAGTCAGAAAATATCCAAAAGCTCCCTCGAAACTTGTCCTAGCCGACCACCACAAGAAGCCCTAGGCTTCTTTTGTTTTTCACCCAACCCAGGAGAAATTCGGCACACAAAGAAAGAGGAGGAATTAGGTCGAGAATCCCCTTATTTCACTTAAGTTCTTCTATTTATACCTAAGGGTATTTATTAACTTTTCTCTACATAAAATTATTCTGCTCTCTTTTCTTTCAGCATACCTCTATTGGGGCACCTGGTTATCCTGACATTCTTAAGACTTTGCTTACTAGGAGGTTCCGGGGTTGAATCTTAGCTTGATAACTTTTTGCCGCAACTTTATTTCTTTTGGTAAAAATGTCAAACGACCTCCGAAAATTCTAGAAAAATACTCTAAAAATTTCTAAAAATCTCTAGAATATTTCTAAAGTATTTCTAAATATTTATAAGCACTTTTAGGACTCAAAACAAGGAAATTTGGGATGTTACAATTCCCCATACCTTATAAAAAGTTCGTTCTCGAACTTAGAATAATTCTGGATATTTTTTCCTCATACTATCCTCACGCTCCCAAGTAGCTTCCTCATGCTTCTGATTTTTCCAAATGACGTTCACTAATGGCACTTCTTTATTTCTGAGTCTCTTAACTCCTCTGTCTACTATCTGTGTAGGTCTGCTCTCATAGCTAAGATCCTCCTGGATATACACTGACTGAGGCTGAATCACTTGGCTGGGGTCATGGACGCACTTCTTTAGCATAGAGACATGAAATACATTGTGTATTGCTGACATGTCTTGTGGTAAGTCCAGCTTGTAAGCTACTTTCCCAATCCTCTCTGTAATCAAGTAGGGTCCTACGTAGCGAGGACTTAACTTGCCCTTTTTGCCAAATCTCATCACTCCCTTCATAGGAGCGACCTTGAGAAAGACCGAATCCCCTACTCGGAATTCAAGTGGCCTACGTGTGTGTCAGCATAGCTTTTCTGCCTACTCTGGACAGTCTTGATTCTCTGTCTGATCTTCTGGATAGCCTGAGTGGTCTCATCTATCATCTCAGTCTAAATGCCCAACTCTACTTCCATTTCTTTCCTTTCACCTGCTTTTCACCAGCAAATGGGTGATCTGCACTTCCTACCATACAACGCTTCATATGGTGTCATCTTAATAGTGGTCTGATAGCTATTGTTGTAGGCGAATTTAGCTAAGTACAAATACTTGCACCAACTGCCCTTAAAATCTAATGCACAAGCCCTAAGCATATCTTCTAAAATCTAATTTCTCATTTTGTCTGTCCATCAGTCTGCGGATGGAAGGTTGTGCTGAACTTGAGTTTGGTGCCTAGTGCCTTCTGAACGCGCTCCCAAAAATGAGAGGTGAAGCGCCTATCTCTATCAGAAACGATAGATTTTGGAACTCCATGAAGTCTGATCACTTCCTTAACATATAGCTGTGCCAACTGCTCTATAGAGTGGGACACTTTGATGGCTAGAAAATGGGCAGACTTGGTTAATCTGTCCACTATCACCCATATTGCATCATATCTATTAGTGGTTCTTGGAAGACCTGTTATAAAGTCCATGGATATTTCCTCCCACTTCCACTCCAGTATTAGAAGGGGTTGTAGGACTCCTCCTGGTCTCTGGTACTCCGCTTTGACTCTCTAGCATGTCAGGCAGGTACTGACATATTTAGCAACATCTCTCTTGAGTCCAGACCACCAGAATCTCTTCTTTTTGTATCCCTTGCTTGATCTTTTGGATATCTGGATCTTCACTCTACTTTCTCTGTATATCCTTAAGTAGGTTTGACTCTAAGGTCAATGCAAAGAGTTGCCCATAAATAACTTCAACTCTAAAGTCTGATAATTCCTTCTGCAGTGGCAGTGCTAATGATGACAAGGACATCAGGGGTGCACTGGATTTTCGGCTTAGTGCATCCGCTACTTTGTTAGCCTTACCTGGGTGGTAGTTGATTTCACAGTCATAATCTTTAACCAACTCTAGCCACCTATGCTGCCTCATGTTTAAGTCTTTCTGGGTAAAAAAATACTTCAAACTCTGATGGTCTGTGAAGATTCTGTACTGAACTCCATACAAATAATGTCGCCAGAGTTTTAGTGCAAATACCACAGCTGCCAGCTCAAGATCATGAGTGGGGTAGTTCTTCTCATAGTATTTGAGTTGTCTAGAAGCATAAGCTATAACCTTCCCCTCTTGCATGAGTACAGCCCTAAGGCTCATCTTGGAAGCATCACTGTATATATCAAAATTATTGTCACTCTCTGGAATAGTCAGAATGGGGCCACTGGTCAGTCTTTTCTTTAGCTCTAGAAAACTGTGCTCACACTTATCTGACCACTCAAACTTCTTGTTCTTTCTGGTTAGGGTTGTAAGTGGAGAGGCTATCCGGGAAAAGTCCTCCATGAACTTTCTGTAATACCTTGCCAGACCTAAGAAACTTCTAATTTCCCTGGTGTTTTTGGGTCTACACCAGTTGCTGACTGCCTCTATCTTGACAGGATCTACTTTGATGCCCTCTTTTGAGATGACGTGGCCTAGGAATACTACTTGGTCTAACCAGAACTCACACTTTGAGAATTTTGCATAGAGCTATTTTTGCTGAAGGATCTGCAACACTATTCTCAAGTGTGTAGCATGGTCCTCTGGAGTTTGTGAATATATCAGAATATCATCGATGAACACAATCATGAATTTATCTAGATATTCCTTGAAGACATGATTCATTCGTTCCATAAAGTCTTCTGGAGCATTGGTCACTCCAAACGGCATCACTACAAATTCATAGTGACCATATCTCGTTCTGAATGCTGTTCTGGGTATGTCACTTTCTTTAACCTTCAGCTGGTGATATCCCAAGTGTAAATCTATCTTCGAGAAAACTGTGGCCCCTCTTAGCTGATCAAAGAGATCATCTATTCTGGGAAGAGGGTACTTGTTCTTAACTGTTACTTTATTCAGCGCTCTATAATCTATGCACATCCGCATAGATCCATCTTTTTTCTTAACGAACAACACTGGAGCTCCCCGTGGTGAATGACTGGGGTGGATGAAACCTTTGTCAAGTAGCTCCTGAAATTGTTCTTGTAACTCTTTCAACTCTGCTGGAGACATCCGGTACGGAGCTTTTGAAATTGGACCGGTACCAGGAACCAACTCAATTTCGAACTCCACTTCTCTGTTGGGAGGTAGTCTAGATAGCTCTTCTGGAAATACCTCTGGATACTCACAAACTACCCGAACATCCTCCTGCTTGAGTCCCTTCTTTTCTTCTGCATTCACAATGTATGCAAGAAAACCAACACACCCTTTAGCTAACATCTGGTGAGCTGTTAGAGAAGAGAGGAATTTCTGGGTCTTCCTCTTTGGGTCTCCCGTGAACTCAAAGGATGGTTCACCTTCTGGACTGAAAATCACTTTCCTTCTGCGGCAGTCCACCGAGGCACTATACTTGTTGAGGAAATCCATACCCAGAATGATATCGAAATCTTGCATCGCAAGGACTACTAGATCGACATATAGCTCTCGGTCTGAAATTCTGACTAGTACAGCCCGGAGCCATTGGTTAGACTCCATGACTTCTCCAGAAGGTAGGGTTGTCAAGAACTTGGAGTTCATGCTCTTTCTAGGCACCTGAAATTCTTTGGCAAAGGGTACTGATATAAAAGAATGGGTCACCCCAGTATCAAATAGTGCAGTAGCTAAATGCTGAAAAATAACTACTTGACCTGTTACGACCGTGGAGGCACTAGCAGCTTCCTCTTTAGTGAGGGAGAATACTATGACACTGGCTGAAACTGGTGGGGCTTCCAACCTTCCTTGACTGAGCTGGGGTCCATCCAGAGTTGCAGACATGTAGTGTAGCTGAGGCTTGCCCCCGTACTGCACCACCTGCTGATGGGATGCTTTGTACTTGTTAGGGCAGTCCTTGGACCTATGTCCTTCTTGCCCACAAGTATAGCATCCTGTGACACCCAAAAGACACGTCCCTGAGTGTGTTCTCCCACATTTAGGACAGGGAGGGTACTTGACTTGCTTGCTCTCTGAACCTCCCTTCTGACTGCCTGGCCACTGCTTCCGTTTATTACTCTTGCCCTTCCAGTTCTGATTACTTGACTGGGGTTTCTGACCTCCTACTGTCTTGTCTTCTATCTTAACTGGCTTGAGTTGCGTTTGTTGTACCTTGATGTTGTTCAGATAGTGCTCAACGATTAATGCACTACTGACCAGTTCTTCACCAGTCTGCGGCTTGTGAGTTCCACTAGTCACATTAAGTGCTATCTCTGGTCTTAGCATTCGGAGCATCAATCTGACTCGCTCCCTCTCTGTACTTACTATCTCTAGGCAGAGACGAGCCAGTCTATTGAACCTTTTGACTGCTTCTTCCACTGGCAGGTCACCTTGTCTGAACTCGATAAATTCTTCATAGTGTTTATTTATGACTCGAAGATGGAAGAATTCTTCATAGAACTCTGTCTCAAAGTCAGCCCAGCTCATCTGGTTGGCTGCTCTCTTGCTCTTAATTCTCTCCCACCACATGCGAGCATCTCTAGACAGGCAGAAAGAGGTGCACTTGACCTTCTCGACTTCTGGCCAGTCAAGAAGCTCCATTGTGCTCTCTAGCATTTTGAACCAAGCCTGGGCATCCCAGGGCTCAGTTGTGCCCGAGAAACTTTCCGGTTTCAGCTTCAGCCATTGGATAAGGTATGCTTCTTGTCTTTTAACCCCTGTGGCGACTTCCGGGGCAGCTGGTGGAACCTCAGTCACCACTGGAGTCTCCATGTTTACAGTTGGGGGAGTGATAGGGGCTGGCTGCTGATTAGCCATCAGATTGACAATCACTTGTTGCTGCTCTACTACTTGTCTCTGGAGTTGAGCAACAACTTCAAAAAGATTAGTCTCAGTTGTTCTGGGCTCCTCATTCTCTTGAGCTCGGTTCTCAGTACGAGTGGTACGGGGACGTCCTCTTCTTTCCATCTAGTCATGCAAAGGGAAAACTTGAAATCATCACTATACTTTCTTTTTTGCTTTTCCTTTATTGCTTGCAAAATAGAGAAATGTTTAGAAGTACTTACTCATATGTGTTTAAAGTTCCTCTATTAGTACAAAAGTATTTACGCATGTTTATCTGTACTATCAGTGTAAGTAATATTAAAGGTTCTAGCATGAAAAGTATTTTAAAAGCATGTTTGCACATTTCGAGATTTTTGTGAGCTAGATAGTACTTACTAAGCCTTGTTGCTTACTAGTTGCATTTTCTCTTACTGCAGATAAAGGAAAATAAAAACAATAGTGAAGGAAGGTGACAAGGGGATGCGTGATGGTGTGTGTGATGCCTGGACTATGGAAAGCCTTGGGAATTCGTTGGGAGCATATTAAGATTTCTTTTTTAAAATTGCTAGTAAAATTTTAGAGATTTTACTTTTTAATTATTGTTAAGAGGATGTCATAAATTGTTAGTTTTGTATGGGTCGAGTGTCGTCTAGTATTTCTGTTATTAATGATTGAATAGACTAGTTTTGGTGGATGGTTATTAGATATTATGATTTCATATTTTCCTGAGATTGATGTTTTTGGCACATGAGGTATACTATTTGATACATTATATGTGGATTAGTTTTAAAGAGTGCAAGAAATTCATTATGGCCCTTTGCATGCAATTATAGTTAGAAATGCTTTAACTGCTTTAGAATTATGAGTTGAGTGTTGAAATGAATCATTTACGTTCCTTTATATGTTGCATGTTTAGTAAGAATGTATTAAGAAGCTAGTAGTACTTATGTTACTTAACTGCATGTTATGATGCCACTCACCGTAAGAACCAAGTTAGTGGAAAAGTTCTGCATCTAAGTTTAGAAAATTTTATGTACTACTATCATTAGCAAAAGCTCTGATACCAACTTGTAACAACCCCACCCTCCTCCCTACTAGTCTGTGAGGGTGGGATGCTACTGGACTACTAACTATACTTAACTAAAGTTGTTCACATGAAAATATCTATACTTAAAACTCTCAAAAACTCAAAGCATGCAATTAGTAGCAATAGAAAACATAATAACTCATCCCAACATTCTACTCAAGTATATGTTCGCAACTAAAACATATCAATCTACACAAGCATGCAACAATGATACAACTCAGATAATAAACCAATGTGCATAGCAATTAAAAGAAAGAGTTCTAAAACATAAAATATCTAATGAGTAAATCTAGCAACATGAAAGAATAGTTCCAACATTCTGAATACAAAATCTTAATAAATTTTAAACTAAGTCTCGAGGCTTCCATAGTCCAAACATCACACATCCATCCACACCTCCATGTCGTCTTCCTTTGCTATAACTTTTCCTTTCCTTTATCTGCAGTAAGAGGAAATGCAACTATAAGAAAAATGCTTAGTAAGCGCTATCTAACTCACAAAACTCGAATATGCAAGTGAATAGGAAGAAATATAAAAATTGAATGCTTAAAAGAAAATACTACTCATGCTCATCTAATAGCAAAAGAAACAAAACATAATGAAATGCTAAACATGTAAAGCTTATTTCACTTGTTCAAAACTTATACTTTTATACTTCAAAATACTAATCTTTTGGGCCCAGGCTTAGTACCATTGCACGCTCCCTAATAGAAACTGAGGTAGCGAGTCACCAGTCCTACAAGGGTAAAGACCTTGGTCTTACTAGGGCCAAGACCTCGGAATTGGTCACCTGGATTTGTTTAACGACAACCTCAGAAGTCAGGTACTAGCCTCTTCAAGTAAAATACTTGTTCTTGTTAATACTTCTAATAAAAGAATACTTCATACAAAACTGAATCTGCAGTGCTGAAACAAATCTAAAACTGAAATGCTTGAATAAAATCTAAAACATGTAGTTCTTAAACGAATTCAAAAACTAAAATGCTTGAATAAAATCCAAGACTGCAGTGCTCGGATAGAAGATCTAAAACTCCAAGGGAAAAACCTAGTAACCAAAAAGGTATACTAATTACTCCCAAAACTAAGGTCGTTCATGTCAAAAGAATAGCACAATCAAAACTAAAACCTGCCGAAACTTAACATCCATGTAAACCTGTTCAAAGTTCATACTTTTACAGAGTAACAGAAATCAAATCCTGTTGAAGCTATCTGCAGCACCACGGCAAGGAAACAAAAAGAGACCAAATGCTACACATAACCATTCCAAACTAAAACCTGTTTAGTGCCACGACAAGGGAACCAAAGAACCCAAAGTGCTACACATAATTCATCCTGTTCAGTGCCACGGCAAGGGAACCAAAGAACCCAAAGTGCTACACATAATTCCTCCTGTTCAGTGTCATGGCAAGGAAACCAAAAGGGACAAAATGCTCAACATACTTAACCCTTTCATGTTCTTTCTTTGAGTCTCACGGCAGCAAGCCCTAAACAATACTCTTTACAGCAAAATTCGAAAACAAGAAGAAACTAAATCCCTATCAATCCAAAATTTCTCACGGCATATTCTGAAAACCAAAAGAAACTCTAAATCGAAGCTCGAAACTAACCTTACCATAGGTGAGTAGCACTTACTTCGTTCTTAGACTTACAACCCGGAAACAACTTCTAGGGTTTCAGATAGCTCGAATTTTCGGCGACTCCTCGCGCCCACGTGTTCTCCTCGCCGAGAGGATCATGAGGATGTGAAGGAAACTTCAGATTGATGCTTGGCCGGCCGCCGGAGACAAAAACCCTAGCCTCCTTCGTTTTCGCCCAAGTAGAGACCGACGCCGCGCGCGAGAGGAAGAGGAAAAATATCGGGCCAGAGAAAAGAAAAACCTAATTCCTCTCTTAACTTATCCCTTTTTATATCTTTCAGTATTTTGTTCTCTGTTATCCCTTAAATAAATTTCGCTATCTATTTTATCAGCACGACCCTACTGGGTTCTTGGTCATCACGCTCGCTTAAGTCTCGGATCGGGTCGGAGGTCACGGGTTCGAACCTTAGCCGAACCTCTTTATTTTTTGAAACTTCTTTCTTTTGGTAAAAATACCAAACGAACTCCAAAAATTGCATAAAAGTACTCTAAAAATTCTTTAAAATCTCTAGAATATTTCTAAAGCATTTCTGAGTATTTTTAAACACTTTTAGAACTCCAAATAATGAAATTTGGGTTGTTACATAAGTGAAGTTTTTGACTTTGAAATGTAACTTAGTTTTAAAGTACTTTTCCAAATTTAATAAGCATTTGAAAGACACTTAGCACAAAAAAAAAAAAATGGAATTGCTTTAAACCCTAAGTTTGAAATATAGAGACTTGTCAAAAATTAAAAAAAAAATTATTTTTCCTTTTTCTTGGAAATAATTAAAACAAATGCTTAACTTGAAAAACTTGTAAAATTTTAATTAAGGTCATTTTCACTTTGGAGAATCAAACAAAATAAAACCAAAAAACATATTCCTAAAGTCCAAGCATGAGTAACATTTAAATTCTTTGGCCGCATGTCTAACCATAGCTACTAGCTGATTATCTAGAGGGCAACAACTTTCACTTGGTTAGTCAAGTTAAGCTAGTGATCCAGTTATATTTGACTAAGTCTGGATAACTTAACTTGATTACTGTAATTTTGATATTTATTGTCCAGACCTACTGTGATGCACAGAAATAAGCATACTGAAGTCTAGACTGTACCTAGTTCTGACTCCTTAGAAATAAGGGCTATCTGGCTTAGGTTCCTATAAGATGACCTAGTTCTGACTCTTTGAGTTAGATCACTCAAAATTTGGTCAGATGGGTGATTTGTACTTGTTCTAGTTGGCCTTATATTTGGGTTAGTAATTGGTTCTTGTGAGTCACTAGGTTTAAGTAGGTTTTCTTCATCATCTTCTATATTTCTTGAGTTAGCATTTTTTGTATTATTTTCATTTATTAAATTGGGAATTATATTTTCTTCATCAAATATTACATTTACAGTTTCTTTAACTTTTAGGGTGTTTTTGTTATAAACTCTGTATGCCCTACTAGTTGTTGAGTGCCCTAAAAATATTCCTGGGGTTGTCTTTGATGAGAATTTTCCTAAGTAATCTTTGGTGTTTAAGATGAATACTTTACACCCAAATACTTTTAAATAGTTTAAGTTAGGAATTTTATTATAATATATTTCATATGGTGTTTTATTTTGACTTTTATTAATTAAAATTCTATTTTGTATATAACATGCTGTATTAATTGCTTCAGCCCAGAATTGATTAGATAGTTTGTTTTGAACTAAGTTTAATCTAAATCCATCTCACCCGATTCTAAGTTATCAATCAGGGAACCTTAAGTAGTTTTGTGAGATGATTATATTTGATTTAGATTATTTCTAAGGATTAATTTACATTTGAGTTAAACTTAGGTTTTCCAATTAGTCAATTAAGTATGTATTTCAAGGATTGGTTCCCAGGTCCTGGCGAGGCACTAGGCTTTCTTAGGTATGGGATCATCCACCACTTCTTAGACAGAACCGCTCAAAGAAATGTCATATTTAATTTTCTTTTTGAAATCCCTAGGTTTAACTGAACAAATGTAAATTATGCCTAGGTCCTTAATCTATCTTAATCTAACCATGCATATTAATAGGAAAGTAAATAAACAATCATCAAACAATTCTATTTATTTATTAAGATAGTTTTCCTATTGCCTCCCCCTGGATTATAGCCTCGATATGGTCTATCAAGGTAATGTACTTGACCCTTGGGGACCCAATACTGACCAAGTCCAACTTGATTGACCAAGTTGGACTTAGGTACCCATGCTTAGACTATCTTACTATTCGGTCTGTTAATAAGCGATAAATATGATCGATATTTCTTTTTAGCTTTAAATCTAATTCCGGATTGATTGTATACGGCTTTTTGTTTTCCAAGAATCAAGTCAAGATTCTTGGAACCCAGTGTAAACCGTTCCAATGTTGTCTTCAAATCCTTGACTTGACTTTTCAGGCTGGAATTCTCTTCCTCAAGTTTTTGGACTTGAGTTGAGGTTCCAGTATGAATTAGGTCAACCAAGGATTCGATATTAGTCGCTTCTTTAAAGGATGTTACTTCCTTCAGAAGCGACTTGATCTGAACATTAGACTTAGCTAATTTATGCATTAAGTAATTAATTAAATTGCATAACCGACTTGTACTTACAGTGGGATTTGGCCCTTTAGAAATGGATATGGATCCGTGGCTTCTCTCGGACTCAGCTTCCGACTCGTCCTCGCTTCCTGATTCGTTGATGTAGTATCGGGCCATCATTGCGAGAAAACTCATCTGCTCGAGTTCTTCGTCGTCGGACTCATCTGAGGACGATTCATCCCAGGTAGCCTTCAGGGCCTTCTTCTTCCTTGGTTTCTTCGGATTATTCTGGTTCGGGCAGTTCACCTTGATGTTCCCTTTCTGATTGCATCCGTAGCACGTCACCTCGAACTTTACCTTTGGTTGGACTTCCTTGGACTGAATGACCTTTCTAAGATTCTTTTTGTTGAAGCCCTTCTTCTTCTTGTAGAGCTTTTTCACTAGGTTGACAAGCTCAGTCGTGCGTTCGTCATCGTCGTCGTCTGAATTTGGTTCTTCTTCTCATTTTGGTTCAGTTTTTGGATAGTCGTCGTCTGAATCTGGTCTGATCTGTCAGTACTTACAACCAAAGCTATACCCTTTTCGACTGGGCGTGCATTAATCTGCTCATGCAACTCAAATTCAGAGAATAACTCATCTAATTTAATAGAAGAAAGGTCCTTAGAAACCTTGTAAGTATCTACCATGGATGCCCACAAGGTTTTCCTTGGAAAAGCGTTCAGAGAGTTCCTGATTATGTCGCGGTTCTCTACTTTTTGTCCGATCACATGCAACCCATTGAGAAGATCTTCGATCCGGGTGTGGAGCTGGCTAGCCGTCCCACCTTCCTGCAATTTTATATTGTACAATTTATTGAGAATTAAATCTCTTTTCTTACCTTGGTGGCAGACGTTCCTTCGTGAAGCTCGATCAGCTTCTCCCATAGCTCCTTGGCGCTCGATAATGGGCCGACGCAGTTCAGCTCCTCCTTCGTCAATCCACATTGGAGGGCGCAGGTCACTTTGGCGTTTGCTTATACCCTTTTGATTAGTGTCGCGTCCTAATCCTCGTATGGTAGTTTCTTGCCAGCGCCGTCAGTTGGTAGTTGGAGCCCGGTTTTGACGATCATCTAGACTTCAAAATGAGTCTGGAGATACGCCTCCATCTGGCCCTTCCAGTACCTGAAATCGTCTCCGGTGAAGAGAAGTGGTCGAGCGGTGCTATAACCTTCTTGAAGTGCCATTTTAAAACTTGCACACAAAGAAAGGAAACAAAATCTGTTCCAAGACTTGGTCTTGGATTAGCAGTGCGGGATGTATAATAAAAGAAAAGCGAACTCAAGTGGTGTTGCACCAACTCCGAGCAAAAATCGATTCGAACGAAAAAAATATATTGGAATGTAGCAATTATGCTAATTCCAATCGACTCCGAAAAATGTAAAAGACACCACAAAAAATGGCTTGATTGGTGGTTGCACTAAATCGAAGCTACCCCGCTCTGATACTAATTGTTGGATCGAGATGCACTAGAGGGGGGGTTGAATAGCGCTCGTGGCTTTCACGCGTTTCGGATTCGAAAAACTCGACGAGTAACTCAGCGGAATAAAACAAAACACACAAACAGAGAAGATCACACCAAGATTTTACTTGGTTCGGAGCCTAGGGCGACTCCTATTCCAAGGCCCACCCTCGTTGAGCGTTTACTTTGGGCAATACTATAATCGCGCAAAATGTAGAAGAGATTATTACAAAAATAATACTGAAAAAGTATACCGACAACAAGAATTAGAAGAGTCGCAGCTTTAGGTCATCAGAGTCTCCTTGTAGCTCAATGATGTGCGTAGATTGTATACACTTATTGACATGTTTTGACGCACATTCACATACTTTGAGCATGCTTGATCTATGCATTTTAGTACTTTCAGCTTTCCTTTTTAGCATATTTACTCTCCTTGTTCGGAGATCTGCTTGTTGGATCGAGGAGCGCTAGAGGGGGAGGGGGTGAATAGCGCTCATGGCTATTTCATTCTATTCGTAAAACTATCGGAGTTAAAACACGCAGCGGAATAAAGAAAAACAAACAGAAAGAACATGAGGATTTACTTCGTTCGGAGCCTAAATCGACTCCTACTCGAAGGCCCGCGATCCTTGATCGCTTTCCGTAGGCAACAACTATAAGCTCGATAAGGTTTACAAGTATAACAATTTACAGCTTAATTTAAACCAGAAATCTTATACCAACAACAATTGATGAAAAAGCAAAGCTCCGGGTTGTCGGTGTCAAGTTGTAGCACTTCCGGGTCGTCGATTTAGCAGCATGCAGCAAGAGGATCACTTGGAATGAGTTTTCTTGAACTGCTGCTCGAACTCCCCTTATAAAGGGTATCCAAGGCGCCTCCATCCCTTCCGAATCGCTCATGCAGATCAGCGCTGAACAGTCGTCGCTTATCGCCTTGAAGGCGCCTTCATCCATCTTTAAGGCGCCTCCAATGGGGCATCCAAGGCGCCTTCACGCACCACGAAGGCGCCTCCAGCAGGTCTGCGTAGCCACATCACTTTAGCACACGAGGCGCCTCCAAGCTCCATGGAGGCGCCTCGGACACTGTTCATCCAAGGCTAAATTGTGCTCCTTTGGTCCTGTAAAAAGTGTTAGTCCCAAACACATATCCTGCAAAATAAAGTTAGCACAAAACAATAATATGGATATGATAGAATATGTTGACAGTCTCCAGACTATCCGGGTCTGACTTCGGATTTCCAACCGGAACCCCTAGGTCGACCCGACGCCTACTGTTCCCTCTACAGGGAACGCGTCCTCACCTACTCCACTCAGGAGATTTACCTAATGCCAGTGCGATCCTCCAGATCGATTGGACTTTTGCTCGGTGCTCGATGCTTCCGAACTTTCTGTTGGACTTCCGGTTCCCGGCTGGTCTAGTCTTTCACCTGGCTTGCGACACCAGGACTTTCCACCTAGGGTTACCCCCCCCCCCCCCCTAGGACTTTTGCCTGAAGCACTCGACCCACCAAGACTTTCCGCATAGGGTTACCACCCTCTATGACCTAGGGTTACCGCCCCCTAGGGTTTTCCATTTGCCTAACCGTAGCTAGGACTTTTCTCCACCTAGGGTTACCACCCCCTAGGACCTAGGGTTACCACCCTCTAGGGTTTTCACCTGCCTAACCGCAGTTAGGACTTTCCTGAAACACTCATTCAACATGTTAGATAACAAAGAATCTTAACTTTGAATCCCTTTGCCATTATCAAAACTTAGGTTCGATCGTCGGATGCTTCCCGCACCAACACTGCTTTTGTGCATTTTTTGTACACAGGAGTCAAATTTGGTGAAGATTTCATGTTCAAGGCCAAACCTATAAGAAAGTAAGGGGAGAAAGCACCTGGCCGTGTACCAGACACGGCCATGCCACAGAGGGGTGCTCAAGCCGTGTGGAGATCAGAGGTCGTGTGGCAGCAACAGGAAAGGGAGTAGTCTCGGCCATGTGAACCTCACACGGCCGTGTCAAGATATAAAGCAATCCAGAGCTTAAACCTTACATGGCCGTGTAGATCTACATGGTCGTGTGAGGTTTCCAGAGACCAGGAAGGCTCTGGTCGTGTGTCCTACACGGCTGTGCAGGGTTTCTAGTAAACAAGAGAGCTCTGGCCGTGTGCACCACACGGTTGTGCCAGGCTTCCAGAGGCAGGAGCAGTTCAGGTCGTGTAGATCTACACGGTCGTGTGAAGAGGATATTGGAGATGTTTGCTACGGCCGTGTCTCACACACGGCCGTGCAAGGCTAACAGAGAGGAGAATGGGCAGGGTCGTGTGAACCTCACACGGCTGTGCCACAGGGCCGTGTGGCGCCCAAATCTCACCTCTATTTAACCCTTCTTCAAGATTTGAAAGGAGATCTTCTCCCCCTTGGGAGAGAGCGAGATTTGGGGCTTTCGCTCCATTCTTGGGAGGATTTTCTTGGCGATCTAAAGGCGGATCTTCAACGGAATCGACTCCGAGGAGCGTGGATTGGATCCGAAGATCAAGCATCATCTTAGATAAGTTTTCTTTCTCTCCTCTTCTTGGATTGTGGGATCAAGAAACGCTTGTAATCTCTATATTTTCGAATTTCTCTCTTCGATTCATGGAGTAGATCTCTTGTTTTAGGAGGAGGGAGTATTTGTATGATGAATTGATGTAAACTCTTGTGGATTTGCCATTTCCTTGTTTCTATGATATTGTCTTGTTTGTATCAATTTAATTTTGAATGTATTGTTGTGATATGGACCTAATTCACATTCTTGATTGATTGTTTGAATGTCCTATGGATCTTATAAAGATTATCCCCCACTCAATTTTTTGAGGGAAGCACACGAAAGGTGCAAGCCCGTATAAGGACGCTTGAGGGATAAGATTTAGGGAAAAGGAGGACAATTCAAGAGGGTAGGATAGATTTAGGGATTAATCTTTATATCTTATGGGTTGAGGAGTATGATCTTGTGTTGATCATCTGAGGGATCTTCGTGACAGGAACAAGCCCGTGTAAGGACAACATAAGTTCATATCAACTTGATCACATTTAGGTATAGATTTCAGTCCTAGGCTGGTTGTCTATTGCAAGAGAGAATCAACAACCTTCTATAAATGTTGGACAATTGAGAAATAGGATTTGGTAGATCATTTACATTTAGGAATCTTACAAAGAAACCAAAACTCCTAGAACATTCCTTTATCATAGCCCATAATCTTGTTTGTTGATTTTTCATTCCTATGTTTACTTTTCATTAGTTACATTTAGCTTTTGGAAACCAATTAATTAGTTGTTTAGCTAACTCGTGTTGAAATATTTCTAGTGCTTATTTCAGTCCCTGTGGATACGATAATCTTTTATATTACTTGCGACATTTCCGTACACTTGCGGAAGTGAACACTCAACCGGAATGTCTCGTTAGCAGCAAGTTGATGAAAGATCGCTTTTCAAGTGATTGCTTAAGGTGCTGCTCGAACCCTTCTTAAATAGCCTGCTTGAGGCGCCTCAAACCCCTTCCAAGGCACCTCCATGCTGCCGAGTCAGCCGCGTGGATCAGCGCTAAAACCTTCTCCTCTAATCCACTTGAAGGCACCTCCATGCCAGTCCAAGGTGCCTCCAATCTGCGGTCCAAGGCGCCTCCAGCTCAGTCTGAGGACCCTCCAGCTCTGTCGCGCGCAAGCTCTACTCCTTTGCACCCGAGGCGCCTCCAAGCTCCATGGAGGCGCCTCGGACACTGTTCATTCGAGGCTTAAGGTTGCTCCTTTGTACTTGCAAGATACGTTAGTCTAAAAAATACCTTGCAATACAAAGTTAGCACATAATATCATAAATATAAAGTCTGGCAGTCATCAGACTGTCCGGTTCTAACTTTGGATTTTCGACCAGAAACCCTAGGTCGAACCAACGCCTACTGTTCCCTCTTCCGGGGAACGTGTCCTCACCTACTCCACTCAGGAGAGCATACCTATTTGCCAGTCCGGTCCTCCAGACCGACTGGACTTTTCTGCCTAGGGTTACCACTCCCTAGGACCTAGGGTTACCGCCCCCTAGGGGTTTTCTCCACCTAGGGTTACCACCCCCTTGGACCTAAGGCTACCTCCCCTTATGAGTTCTCCACCACCTAGGGTTACCACCCCCTAGGACCTAAGGTTATCCCCCCCCCCTTTAGGATTTCTCCTCCACCTAGGGTTACCACCCCTAGGGTTTTTCTCCTGCCTAACCGCAGTTAGAACTTTCCTATAAACTTGTTTAAGTTCATTAGATAACAATTAAACTTAACTTTGAATCTCTTTTGCCATTATCAAAACTAAGGTTTGATCGTCGGTTGCTTCCTGCACCAACAAGAAGTACCACATTCACAAGTTGCTGCTGGAGAGTATCCTCTATGTGTTTAGCCTGAGCCAGATCCGCACGAAGCTCCCAACCAGTCTAGTGTTCTTTCTTCTCCAAACCTTTGAATCTATTGATTTTTCTCTTTCTTTTGTAGCCCGAATCATGTTACGTGTCCATCTAGCCGACAAATGCAAGCTCGTGGATGCAGAGATAAATATTGTGGGCATAGCCAAGCTGGAGAGCCGAGGCTTACAACCGGTCGACTCCCAAGAGGACCCGCTCGGCGAAAGCGAGGGAGCGACATTGTAGGTGAGCAAAGGAGGAGCCAGCCAGTACTACAAATCTCCCACCAGGGCGGCTTTCGGTGCTCCCAATCAATATAGCCTTAAAGTCGGCCTCTTCTGAAGAACCACTGATAAGCCGGAAGAGGCACCGCATGGAAGTTGCCTCCCGATCCACAACTTCTGCTATGCAGACTCCCACCCGAGCCAACTCACACCCTCTATCCGAGCGGGGCGAGATCTCTACACATGCTCCTCCCGAACAAGCGGTGGTCGTCCTCCATACTTTGATTCCATCTGATCGGGCGTCGTCCTTATCCGGACTGCCACGAGGAACCATCTGCGCGCCGCTGGTCGCTTTCATACCGCCTCCCTCTTTACCAGCAGCCTAGAAGTCACGCATCCGATTGATACCAACATCTTAGTCGACCGACAAAGCTACCTCCACCCCGTCCGGTCCGAGCGACTAGCGCCACATAACAGCAGTCATCCATTTGCCAATAGACAAGTGGCGTGACCCAGACGACGCCGCATCCTGGGCCTCCGAGTACCAAATAATTATTCAAGGGCCGCTCACCTAGATATAGGGCAACGCCCGGGCCCGTGCGACGATCATGCCTCCTAGGCACTCGCCAACAGTCATACCCAGATGTCTATCGGGGGTAAGTATTTTACATTTATGTTTGTTTGCTCTCGCTTGGCCTATAAAATTTCTTCTTTGCAGTTTTGGGTAGAGAGCCTGGTCATGTGCCAAAGGCTTACATTTTTGGAACATGAACTCGAGCAGTTACACGCTCCGAGTGGCAAGGAAGTCACTTCTCAGGAGCACCTGGAGCAGATGAACGCTGAGATCACCCAACTTAAGGCTGATCTGAATAAGAGCTCCAAGAAGCTCGAGGAGGAGAAGGGTAAAAGCGCCGAGCATGTCATGCAATTGGCTTGGATTACTAAACAGGTCAGCTCCTTTGAGTCCAAGATCAACTTGGCTAACACCAGGAAGCTTCGGGCATCGAAGACATGGAGATTAAAAACAAGGAGTTTTAGGTGTTGGCTCAGAAACTCAAGGATAAGGAGGCATCTCTTAACACCAAGCAGGAGAGTTGGTCGGCCGAATGCTCCACCGTGAAGACCCAGCTTGACGCCAAAGATACAGAGCTGGCCAAGTTGAAGGCAGAGCTGGAACCCTCTCGAGCGACCCTAGAGATGTATCAAGGGGTTGAGCTTATGAAGTGGGCCTACATATGCTTGGACATCTTTAATGACAAGGTCACCGATCGGGCACTCTGTCTTTTCAACCTTGCCATCGACGGGATGCTCGACCAACTGAAGGTAGACCTGACCACGGTTCGGAACCGATGATTCGATGGTTCAAAATCGTCGGTTCGGCGGTTTCAGGCAAGTCACCTTTAACCTTAACCGCCCAAGACGATTACGATTTACGGTTCAGAACTGCCGGTTCATAGTTCAATTCACGGTTCATCGCGGTTCACCATGATTCAATATTATTATGTTAAAAAAATTAAAAATTATAATTTAAACATTAAAAATTACAAATTACAAATTAAAATTTATTGAAAAAAAGGGCTTGCACTTATTTAAGTTGCCTATGTATCCCCTTAGGGGAATCAAAGCCCACATAGTTCTTTTACATTTTTATTCTTTTATATTTTCACTCACTTCCATTTTTCGTTCCTGTCGTATTCGTTCCTTCAGTATCAAAATCTTCAACTTCGTCATCTAAAAGTTACATTCCTTGGATTCTTTTCTCCGCTCTGATCCAATCGTCTAGTAATGCTTGGGCTTCCAATGAGTCGGGAGACAAAGTTGATCATCGTTCATCTAATATGTTGTTGTCGGCATTGAACGTCCGCTCCACAGCAATAGTTGACACTGGACAAGCTAAAATTTCTTTGGCGATCACGGAGAGGACGGGAAAGCTTTGAGCCTTCTGTAACCACCACTTTAAGATATCGAAATGTTCGTTATCTGCTTCATTAAAATCAAAAGAAGTCATAAAATAATTATCAAGCTCTTGTGTGGAACTTGAGGATCCTCGTGGGTGTTTTGTCTGTTCTTTTAATAAAAGTCGTGCTTTTGTAAGTTTTAAATTACTACTAGTAGTTTGTTGTATTTCAGAAATATTAATTTGTATTCTATATTTTACATAATATTGATTATAAATATCATATAAATAAATTCTAACATTATATATAATATTAACTGGATCAGGAGAAGAAGAATCTTTACTTGGAATTAAAGCGTCGTAATATAAAGTTAACATTTCTTGTAAAACTTCTAATTTAAATATAAGATCTAAAGCAAATGCAATTAAATAAATTTTAGGAATAAAATAAAAATATTTTTCCCATTTAGTTTTCATAGCTAAGATGCAAGGAGATAAAGATTCATTATTAATATGTTCATTTGAAACTAATACTATATTAGAAAAATTTTCTAAAACTAATTGAGCAGTGGGATATTAAACACTGGAAAGTTATTCGGTTGCATCATTAAATACTTTTAAAATTTCACAAATACTACTACAAGTATTTAATTGTTGTGAAAATAAATATATATTAGTATTAGCATTTTGTGCAAAAAATGAACATAATAATTCTTTATATTCAATGAATCTTGTAATAATTGGTATGTTGAATTCCTACTCCATTGTTTCATTATAGATGGATGAGACCATAAATAAGAAATTGCAATTCTAATTGGTTTAGTATAACTTTCTAAAATTTTTAAACCATCTTGAACACATAAATTTAAAAGATGGTATACACAATGAATATGAAAAAAATAAATCACCAATAATAGGTTGACAAACAAATTTTAGATCATCTATACAAGCGGTATTGGAACTAACATTATCTAATGATATTGAAAATATTTTATGAGTTAAGTCATATTCTTCTAAAATTAAACATAATAATTGTGCGATGTTATGAGCATTATGTGACTCATTAAAAACTCTATAAGCTAACAATCTTTTTTGGAAGTTCCAAGAGTTATCGATCCAATGGCAAGTCACACCCATATACGAATGTGTTTGCCAATGATCACTCCAAATATCGGGACATAAAGAAACTTTATTATCTAATTTACTAAATTCATCAATTAAATTATTTTTTTCCTTGTTTTACTAATTTTTTAATTATACGAGTAAGTGTAGTTCTAGGAATACGTTTAGTACATGGATTAAGAGATTCTTTACAAAAATCTTCAAATGTGCATTTAGATCCAAAACTAAAAGAAAGATGTTATACGGAAATAAATTTAGCTAATGATTCTCTTAATTTATTAACCGAATATAAAAATAAACCAGAATCGGTACTACCGCTAGTTGAAGAAAATCTTGATAATTGTGTTTAAGAATGGTCGAATCTAAATTCCGTCGGGTGCTTCATTTCTACATGTCATTTCAACAACCCATAGACGCCACCTGCTTAGAATTTGTAGGAAGCATTGCAGTGCTTACATTTTGCACGCATTTCTCCCGATGGAAGAGTGACCTTCTCAAAATGTTTAGTGAAAATAGAAAACTTTAGAGGAGGAAGTTCCCAAACCTTAGAAGTAATTGCATCGGTACTTCCTTATGTTTCGGGTGTCAGATTCGAAAGATGCTCGATCTCATCATCGGTGGATTGAATGTTGGGGTCCTCCTCCCGCGGATTCATTATTTCCTTTCCCTTTCGAGCTTGAGATGTCACACCTCCGTGACCTCCTTCCATTGTAATTGAAAATTAGAAACAAAAGCATGTAGAGAATACGAAATTGAAATTAAGAGTAGAGAAGAAGTATGTGAAAATGATGAAATAAGCTTTCTATTTATAGAGTTTTGATAGTAACGGACACTAAATCATAGCCATTGATCAAAGAACGGTCAAATGATCCTAACTATTAAAAAAAATACCCAAAAAACTCCCCCACCCTCTCCCAACGGCTATGAACCGCCGGTTAATCGGCGGTTCAAGCCAGTAAAAAAACAAAAGTTGAATCAGCAGGATGAACCGATGGGCCGTCGGTTTTGCACCAATGGAATCGAAACCGACCCGACAACTTGCCGGGCCAGTTCAGGTTCGACCCGACTAACCAGGTCAATGGGCAACTGGCCTGTTGACCCGGTTATGGGCTCGGGCCAGGCCCGAGCCAGACCCGGCCTGGGGTTGGGTCTAACTGAAGGACGACGGCTACATTCAAATCGCTCTGACAAACAAGGTCATCAGCTGGGACAAGCTAATCGATTAGTTGCCCGACGATGCTTTGGATTATCTTGAGTGAGCCCGCTCATGCGCATGCTACCTCATTTTGTATTTCCCTCCATGCACTTGTAATAATTTTTTCCTAGTGTTAATGCGTAATCGCTCGTTCGGCGAGTTTTTCTTGTTTATTTGTTCCCATGTCGTCGTTCGACATTTTCTCTCCGATTTGACTTGCAAGTGTGTCTTTTTCGACTGACGACGAGCTACTTACTTTCATAGCCGATCGATCAATTCAAGCTTGTTGAATGACCACCTTATTTTGAAAACTGTTGCTTTTGAGCGGTGTGTTTCCTGGTCAGCCATTTTCGTCGATACTATTTTTCGTCAAAGTCCCGAGTTTAGGGTCACTGTTGTACGTAAATATTATGATAGTTTATGCATATTTTTATGCACATTCACTTACTTTATATGTACATATTCTTTGTAT
Organism: Zingiber officinale; assembly: GCF_018446385.1. Lineage (NCBI taxonomy): Eukaryota > Viridiplantae > Streptophyta > Magnoliopsida > Zingiberales > Zingiberaceae > Zingiber > Zingiber officinale. The sequence goes on along the minus strand of NC_055987.1, from coordinate 171,383,482 downwards.
GATCGCCTCTTTTATCATGTACTCATCATGTATACTCTTTTGTATGGATATCCGCTCTTTGTTTGGTTTTGTGTTGACAGGGACAACTTTCGGAGCGAAAACAACATTTGTCGACTCACCGGATCAAGCCAGAGAACACGGCCGTGCAAACCTTGCACAGTCGTGTGGCCAAACAGGACAGGAGAAGTGCATGGTCGTGCAACCCTTGCACGCTCATGCGGCCAACTCAGAGGCAGATCAGAGCATGGTCGTGCATACTTGCACGGTCGTGCCCCCCATGACTGAGACCAAGCAGCACACGACCGTGCAATCATGCACGACCGTGTCCTCAGATCCGAGTCCCAGTATCACACGGTCGTGCCAATTGGCACGACCGTGCAGCGCGCCCAGGGCCAAGAAAGGGCACGACCGTGCCATCCTTGCACAGTCGTGCCGCTGCGCCACACCCTAGCCTATAAAATGGGTTTAAACCCTTTTTCCAAGGAGAGGAGAGCCGGGAGGCGAGCCGTCAATAGGATAATTACTCTGGTGCCATTCCACGCCATCCAGGACATTGGTCCAGTGATCTTTCATCACCATATCAACTTCAGAAGCAAAGGATTGGATCCGAAGATCACTCGTCGTCGTTGGATAAGCATACTTCTTCCTTCTCTCTTTGTGTTGAGAATTTGTATGTTTATATACATCATGTCTTCGGGGTTTTCTCCGGCGTCTATGGAGTAAAGTCCTTGTTCTAGGATGAGAGAGTAATTGTGGATTGGTTTTGATGTAAGACTCATACTATGCTTATATTCATTGGATGATTTCGCTTGCTTTATTTTGATTACTCGATTTCTTTGTCGTGTTGATTGATTGTGTAGGAATTACCAATCTCGTAGAGGGAATATCTTAGATCGTACACCCGAGGGGCCCTAGTGACAAGGGTAACCCGTTCACGGACATCTAGGGTACTTCTTTAAAAGGAGAGGCGACTCCTCCATAAGGAAGTAAGAGACCAAACTAAGCTTCTTAATTCTATCTTTGATAACATCAATTAGAGTCATGCCCTTGTGATCTACCGAGGCGCTCTAATGACAGGGGTTAACCGTAATAGGATTTCATAGGGATCGTCTTTGTTTGGTGCTTAAGGATAGTTGCTTTAGCTTCCGAGGAATGCATGTTGATGGACAATGAGTATAGGATAGTATGTGACACATAAATACCACTACAATGAAACGAACTCCTAGAACTCTTCATTAACCAGGTTGATTTCTTCTCATTGTTAGTTCTCGTTTCCGCTTTCTAATATATTTTCTTAGATTACTTACAACCATCGATAGTGTAGCTAATCCTAAGTGTGCAATCACTAGTGCTTATAACCAGTCCTCGTGGGATCGATATTCTTTATTACTGACGACCAATTCGTGCACTTGCGGAAGTGTAATAGTCGCCACTCGACAGTTGATGAAGACAGGGGTTTAAGGTCGCCACTCGACCATTGATGAAGACTAGGGTTTAAGGTCGTCGCTCGACCGTTTAATGAAGTAGACATGGGTTTAAGGTCACTGCTCGACCGTTGATGATGACTAGGGTTTAAAGTTGTCGCTCGACTGTTTAATGGCATAGACATGGGTTTAAGGTTGCCTCTCGACCATTGATGACGACTAGGGTTTAAGATTACCACTCGACCGTTGATGACGACTAGGGTTTAAGGTCGCCGCTCGACTGTTGATAACAACTAGGGTTTAAGGTCACCACTCAACCGTTTATGACGACTAGAGTTTAAGATCACCGCTCGACAATTGATTGTTGGTGCAATCAACCCAAGTTTGATCGGTATGGTCATGGTTTTGATGTGTGTGTCAAAGAATTTAAGTTAGGCTTTCATATGGGTTTAATATATGTTTGAGTCTTGCAGGACTTGGTGAAATGCATGAGGAACTTGGTGTGGCCAAGATTGGAAAGCTCATCCAAGGGCTCAGATCCTTGAGTTGGTAAAGGATGGTGTGAAAGACATCTGAGGGACCGTCAGACAAGAAGCAATGGAGTGGAGCCAAGGGAAGTGGACTTCAAGGCAATGTGAAGGATATCACGGAGAGGAGTCGTAGGCTCGAGTGCATCTGAGGGACGAAGGCCAAGGAAGAGGACTTCAAAGGCGACTCCGGAAAGGATGAATGTGTGAGAATGTAATGGACCAGTCGATTGATCCAATTTCACAGAAAGCACAAAATGTTTCTGTGCTCTTCGGCTAAGGGGACCAGTCGATTGGTCCCATAACAAGTCGACTGGTATATAGCCGTTGGCAGAGGATGGCTTCTACAAAGAGCCGTTGGCTGTGTCTAACGGCTACATCAGTCGACTGGTTATGCACCAGTCGACTGATGTCGGGGTTGAGTTGATATGATGATCAACTCTCTCCTCTTATTTATAGGAAGCTTTGGGGCATGAAGGAGGTTACTTATGCTTGTTGAATAACTCCTAGTCTTTGCCCAAAGCTTTCAAGTCTACTCTCTTTCTCCCAAAAGTAAACTTCATCTTTGTAAAGAGGAAGAGATTCTTTGTGAGAGGTTTGCTCCACCGAGAAGGAGAAAGCTCTAGCCGGAGATTACCGGGGACTGATCCATCGAAGGATCAAGGGCTTGTCCACCTCAAGGACACGCCGTGGAGTAGGAGTAAGAAATCTCTGAACCATGTAAAGGATTTGTGTTGGCGTTTGTATTCTCTCTCGCTTTGTTTTCATTGTAGTTTTCATATTTCCGCTACGCAAACTAACCTTGTAGAAAAGAAACGAATTTGGGGGTGGCCTAGCTATCCAACTCCCCTTCTAGCCAACCACCGATCCCCTACATTGATGACGACTAGGGTTTAAGGTTACTGCTCAATCGTTTAATGGCGTAGATATGAGTTTAAAGTCACCGCTCAATCATTGATGATGACTAGAGTTTAAGGTCGCTGCTCAACCGTTGATGACGACTAGGGTTTAAGGTCACCGCTCGACCATTTAACCGTTGATGTAGACTCGGGTTTATAGTCGCCGCTCGACTTTTAACTCGAGCGATCAGAACAGGAGTCTGGAATACTTTGTATTTTCCATTCATAGTTTTCCTTCATTCACAAGGCACACTTATGCAGCTACATTGGGACTCATTCATGCACCTCACTCGGCTCTATAAGGTTGGAGATGATTCACGCTCCATGGTCGCTCGAGCCATCTCCCGTCTTCATCCTCCAGGTAGTAGGCTCCCGATTAGAGTTTTTGCACGACCTTGAAGGGGCCTCCCCATAAAGCTTCGAGCTTGGTGATGTCTTTGACCGGTCTTATTCTCTTCTACACCAGATCACCGACTTGGAAGGATCTTGGGACCACCCTTCGGTTGTAGTTCTGCCTCATCCGCTATCTGTATGTTGTTAGCCAAACGGCAGCCTTATCTCACGCATCATCCACCAAGTCAAGCTCTATCAGGCTTCGCTCAACATTCCCCTCGTGATAAAGTTATACCCGGTCGGACTCTACTCTGACTTCCACGGGGACCATTGCTTCACCTCTATACACCAGTTGGAATGGTATTACGCTGGTCGCCTCTTTCGAAGTCATGCGAAGTGCCCACAGGACACTCGGGAGCTAATTACCCAACTTCCTCCTGTGTGGTCGAGTGGAGTCCGTAGACCCCTGAGGATCTTCCAATTTGTGACTTCCGCCTGACCGTTGCTTTGGGGGTAGGCCACTGAGGTGAAAGTCTGCTGGATGTCGTAGCCTTCGCACCACTCTCTGAGCCTTCGACCGACGAATTGCCTTTCGTTATCCGAGACTAGCCGATGGGGGATGTCGAATCGACACAAGATGTTCTGCTAAAGGAATTTGAAGACCATCTGCTCACTTATCTTTGCTAGTAGCTCGACCTCCACTCACTTTGAGAAGTAGTCCACTGCGACGAGCAGGAACCTCCGCTGACCAATTGGGAAAAGGTCCCACGATGTCCATGCCTCATTGGTCAAACGGGCAAGACGCCATGGATGCCTTCATTTCCTCGGTCGGTCGATGCGGGATGTTGTGATACATTTGACAGGACGGACAGTTGGCTACTGTTCAAGGCGTATTTTCTTGGAGCGTGGGATAAAAATATCCAGCCAAGAGAATCTTTCGGGCCAGCAAACAACCACCCGGATGGCTTCCACAGGAGCTATGATGTACTTCTTGGAGTATATACTTCATGTCCTCTGGGCCCACACATTTGAGCAATGACCTTGAGAAAGATCTCTTATAAAGCTGGTCTCCGATCAGGGTGAATCATGCAACCATCTTTTTTAGTAGTCGAGCTACCTCCTGGTCAGTCGACGTGCTACCCAATTGAAGAAATTCAATCAGCGGCGTTCTCTAGTCGCTCAGGAAACCACTCCCTCCATCTGGTCAATGTGCACCACCAATGAAACTTGTTCGATTGACTAGCTAATCATGACTGGTGATAATTAACTAGCTAACTTAGCCAGTTTGTCCACTACTTGATTATCCGATCAGGGGATCTTCTGTACAGTGACCTCTTGAAAATTTGCATTCAGCTTCTCGAAAGCTTTTGCATATAACTTGAGTTGAGAGATGCTAATCTCGAACATCCCCAATAGCTGTTGGGCAACCAACTGAGAGTCCGAGTGAATGAGGACTTTTCTGGTTCTGACATGTCGCGCTGCCTATGAGCCGACTATCAAGGCTTGGTATTCGGCTTCATTGTTGGTGGCACGATAATTCAACCGAACGAAAAGTTGCATCCGATCTTCTCGAGGTGAAATGAGTAAAATGTTGATCCTGCTACCCTGCCGAGTGGGCGAACCATCGACATATATTCTCCAGGCAGATTCTGACTCGACGTTCTGGACCTCTTGATGAAATCAGCCAAGGCCTAAGTTTTGATCGCCGATCGGGGCTGGTATTGAATGTCAAACACACTTAGTTCAATTGTCCACTTGATCAGACGTTCGGGCGCGTCTGGGTTAAGGAGGACTCTCCCTAAGGCATTGTTGATCATCACAATGATCAGATGTGCAAGGAAGTATGAGCAGAGTCTCCGAGTGACATATACCAGTACGTAAGCTAACTTTTCAAGACCAGTGTAACGAGACTCGACATCTTTCAATATATGGCTTAAAAAATACACGGGTTGTTGTTCATGGCCATTCTGCTTAATTAATGTCGAGCCAACCACATACTCGGTGGACGACATATAGATCCAAAGCGGCTTCCCAGTGCTTGGCTTAGCTAACACAGGCAAGGAGTTAAGATACTCCTTGAGCTCTTCCAACGCCCTGTCGCACTCTGCATCCCACTAGAATTGTCACTCGGCGTAGCACCTTGAAGAACGGTAGGCTCTGGTCGAATGACTTGGATATAAATCTGAACAATGCTGTGATTTGTCCGGTCAACCGTTGGGTCTCCTTTAAGCTACATGGTGGAGACATGTCTTGCAGCGCCTTCAGTTGCTCGGATTCACCTTAATCCTCTGCTTGGTGATGATGTAACCCAGGAATCGATCACTCCTCACGCTGAACAGACACTTGTTTGAGTTCAGCTTTTTTCCATAGACCCTAAGAGTTTGGCATGTCTCATCGACGTCTGCACAAAGGTCGACAGTTCGGAGGGGTTTTGTTAAAATGTCATCAATATATACCTCCATACTATGACCGATCTGCCTTCGGAACACCTTGCTTATCGGCCTTTGATAGGTAGCACCGACATTTTTCAGTCCGAATGGCATGACGTTGTAGCAGTACATTCCATCGATCATAATGAAGCTGGCCTTCTCCTAATCTTCTCGAGCGAGCTGTACTTGGTGGTAGCCTTGATACGCGTCGACCATGCAGATCAGCTCGCAGCCTGCTGTGGAATCCACTATCGATCTATCCTTGGTAGCGGATAGAAATCCTTCGGGCACGCCTTATTCAAGTCATGGAAGTCAATGCAGACCCACTATTTTTTGCTCGGCTTGGAGACCAACACCATATTAGCAAGCCAGCTCAGGAATTAGACTTCCCGTATATGACTAGCCTCCAGCAGTTTATCTACCTCCGCCCGAATGATCAGGTTTTGCTCTGCGCTGAAGTCCCTTTTCTTTTGCTTCACTGGACAGGCGTCCGGTCGGATATGAAGTTCGTGCTGCGCCATGCTCGGCGAAATTCTGGGGAGCTCTTGGGTCGACCAGGCGAACATGTCATGATTTCACCTAAGGCAAGCGACCAGCTTTGCCTTCCTCTCGCTCTCCAGATTTACAACAATGAAGGTGGTTGCTTCCGACATACTAGGGTGGATTTGGATCTCCTCCTTTACGGTGCCCTTCCAATCGCTAGGGTGGTTGCTTCCGACCGACTAGGGTGGATTAAGACTTACCATTATACATACTACTCTGTGCCCTTCCAATCGCCAATTGACTATCACAGTGTATAAGTACGACGGGCACAGGTTTCGTCCAACTCAGAATATCTTTTAAGAAATTCCTTAGTCATTCAACTTCTTCTGTTGCTTTGTTTAGTGCTATAAACTCGGATTCCATAGTTGACTGAGCAATGCATGTTTGCTTTGTGGATTTCCGAGATATTGCTCCTCCACCGATTGTGATGCATACCCACTAGTGGATTTGAAATCTTTTGTATCTGATATCTAATTAGCATCACAATATCCCTCTAAGACAGCAAGATACATTTCATAATGTAATCCGTAGTTCATAGTATACTTCAAATATCTAAGAACTTGCATCAATGCTTTCCAATAGGTGTCGTTTGGATTACTCGTAAAATGACTCAGCTTGTTTACCGCACAAGCAATATCTGGACGTGTGTAGTTTGCGAGATACATCAAACTGCCTATTAATCGAGAATATTCCAATTGTGATATGGGCTCACCATGGTTTTTCGCTAAGTGTTGACTTAGATCTGTTGGACCCTGTTGTTGTTTTGATGTGATCAACCAAGTTTAGGTTAGGTCCTGTTTGTCTGATCCCTGTGTATAAGTGTGCAGGAGCTTAGGAGCGCAGGAAGTCGAGCGAAAGACGCAACTAGCGAGAAGGATGTCACGGGAAGGAAGCTGACGGACTCGGTGCGTCCGAAGGACGAGACAGCTGCGGAAGAGTACATCGGTGGGCGTGAAGAACGTGCACGGCGTTCGAGGGACATAAAGCCGGGATGGAAGACTGCTAGAGGAGAAGGCCGGGAATTGGGTTCGGGTGAGCCCTATTCTGGTTGGCGAAATCACCCAAGCAAACCGAACCAGAGCAAGTCAACCGAGAGTTGACTTGACAAGTGTTCGGTCGACCAAACCCCATGATCGATCGACCGAACCCCTATCTTCAGAAGCCAGCCGTTCCAGCCATGTCAGCAACCAGCAGTTGGCTGATCAATTGACCAAACCTTCTGATCGGTCGACCGAACCGAAGATAATCAAAGACTTGGTCGAGCGATTTGATCGGGTAAGATCGAGTGGAGACCGTTGGTTGATCGGTCAACCGAACGCGAGGATCGGTAGACCGAACCTAAGCTCGATCCAGAGAGACTACACCTGGACGGAAGACTGAGCAGGTACAGCAGGTTCGGTCGACCGAACCTGGGATCGGTCGACCGATCCCTCTTAAAGTCAAAACCTGATCCCGAAGATCAGGTTATCTAATAAGCTCTGGAACCCCTATATAAAGGGGCCTCGAGCAAGCAACGAGACAACAACTCTGTACTTTCATTTCTTAGCAACTTCTGTGCTTTCCAATTGTGTAAAGGGCTTCTCCGCCTTCAGAGAATGAGACTCTACTAGTGCGCCTTTTCAACCGCCTTGGATTAACAACCTTCTTGGTTGTAACCAAGTCAAATCCGCTGAGTCGTCTCTTTTCTTTTCTGTTAGTCATTTTATTATTCCTGTTGCTTTATCTTAGAGTTGAAAGTGGGAGGAGGGTATACTTTTTGTTTGTAGGCAATTCACCCCCCTCTTGCCGGTTCCGTTGAACCAACAAGTGGTATCAGAGCCCAACAGCCTCAGAAGGACTAACCGCCATCTAAAGCACAAAGATCAGAACAATGGTCGGCGCGAACATTCATCCCCCAAAGTTCGACGGAGATTTCGCCACATGGAAGCAAAAAATGGAGGTATTCTTTAAAACTGAATTTGATATACTTTTAATAATGAAGTATAGATATGTAGCGCCAAAAGATAAAGAAGAGTGCAACTGGACGAAGAAGGAGCAGGCTGATTGCGTGGCCAACGGAAAGGCCGAATTTCACCTGCTCAGTGTTCTGCCGCCCCAGGAGGTAAGTCGGATCGGAAGCTACGACTCCGCCAAAGACCTCTGGGATAAATTCCTAGAGCTCCACCAGGGCACCTCAGAAGCGAAGCTAACAAGGCGCGACGTCCTCCGGACACAACTAACAAATCTTCGGATAAACAACGACAAGAAGGTTGTGCAACTCCAAGCAAGGATCAAAGAGCTGATAACGCAACTAACAAATCTCGGCGAAATGATAACAAACTGAGACTCCATCCGGTATGCGCTCAACGCCTTCCCAAGAACTCTAGAGTGGGCATCCTTACTAGATGCATACTACATCTCTAAGGACCTTGAGGTAAGTAGTTTAGAAAACTTATTTTCTACCTTCGAAATTCACGAGTCTCGACTTGTAGAGAAACCAGTAGAGAAGTCAAACCTCAACATTGCCCTACAAGCCGAAAAGGACGATCTCGACTCCGAAGCATCGATCGATGAAAACGAAGAAGCATTATTGGTAAGAAAGCTAAATAAATTTGTTAAGACTAATAAATTTAAATCGCAGTCGAGAAAGCATCAACGTAACAGAAGGACGGTCCAATGCTACAACTGCAACGAGGAAGGGCACGTCAAGGATGACTGCCCCAAACTGAAGAAAAAGAACAAAGAGAAGCCTAAAAAATTGACGTCCTCTACACGCAAGAGCCTGAAGGCTACATGGGATGATTCTTCATCCTCTGAGTCAGAAACCAAAGCCTTCTCGGGACTAGCACTGGTGGCCAACCATCTCTTCGAAGGTGACTCGGACTCAGAGATGAGCATTGATCAAGGGGAGAATCAGAAGAAGAAAGCTACGATGAAGGGGGAGCATCACCAAGTGAGGTAAGTAAGGTACGTGACCTCACTCCTTCTCAGTCTTATAAGTTTATCAAACTACTTACTAAAGACTTAGTCAAATCAGAAAAAGAAATTGCCCATTTAAAAACAATGTTAGAAAATTTGAATTTAGAAAATGAGGAATTAAATTTGGAAATTGAAAAATTGAAAACTGAAAATTCAGGTTTAAAAACTAATGCTTTTCAAAAATAAAAAATTAATGTTTATGAAAAATTAAACTGGTATATTAGAAAACATCAGGGTCAACTTAGAAGAATACCTAAAGGATATGTACCCCCTAAATTTTTGACCAACCCTATAGGAAGGAACCTTTACTGGGTGCCAAAATCGTTGCTAGTTTAAATTTTTACTTTAATTAAAAGCTTACAGTGAGAAAATTAAACAATGAATTTCTTTATGAAGCTTTGACTAAGGAAGTTGTTGTTGCTCCAATAACCAAGAAGGCCTAGTGCCTCGCCACGAGCTGGAAGCTGAAATATCGAAATAACTGTTTGATTAACTTTCTGATAAAAGCATTAAAATTAGAATTAAATAATGCTTTGAAAAATTTTTAAACATTTCCTTAGAAATTCTTCAAAAATATTTTTTTAGAAAAATGTTTCTTGAAAGTTTTACTTAAAAAATAAATCTTATTTTTTTAATTAAGATCTTTTCTGAAATTAGATTTATCTAAACTAAGTTTTTCTGAAAATAATATTAAATTTTCACTTAGCAACAATTTTTCAAAATATCTTAGAAAATTTTTTCCCCTTGTTTTTTCTGTGATCAAAGGGAGAGACTTAAGTAACAAGTTTAAGGGGAGTTAGTATAATTATTTTTTTTTTTAATTTTGTGCTTAAAATGTTAGTTTCATAATTTTCTTAAAATTACTATTTGTTTGTTTTTACCCTAACTTAAACTTGGGTTGATGCACATCAAAAAGGGGGAGATTGTTGGACCCCATGGTTGTTTTGATGTAATCAACCAAGTTTAGGTTAGTGTTGGGGTTGTAAGGTTGCAAACATAGTCTCATATTGGAAACACATGGGAAAGATCATGGGTTTATAAGAGAAAAGATATCTCCATTGGAATGAGGCCTTTTGGGGAGAGCCCAAGAGCAAAGCCATGAGGGTCTAGGCCCAAAGTGGACAATATCATGCTATTGTGGAGATATCTAAATTCTTTTCGATCCAACAATTGTAGGAAGAGCTAGCACAATTCGATAGAAACCAAGTCTGGGAACTTGTACCTAAACCCATAGATAAGTCCATAATTGCCACCAAATGAGTATTTAGGAATAAATTGGATGATCAGGGTGAAATAGTTAGAAACAAGGCCAGACTAGTAGCCAAAGGATTCAGTCAGGTTGAAGGTTTAGATTATGACGAAACCTATGCACCAGTAGCTAGACTCGAATCCATTAGGATGTTGCTGGTTTATGCAGCACATAAAGGATTTAGATTATACCAAATGAATGTCAAGTCAGCCTTTTTGAATGGATTTATTAAAGAAGAGGTATATGTAGGTCAACCCTCAGGTTTCGAGGACTTAGATCATTCAAACCATGTATTTAGATTTAAAAAGGCCTTATATGGACTAAAACAAGCACCTAGGGCATGGTATGAACGTTGTCTAATTACCTAATATCCAAGGGCTTTAATCAAGGTCAAATAGACCAGACTCTATTCGTCAAAACCATAGAAAAAGACATTTTTGTTGCCCAAATCTATGTTGACGATATAATTTTTGGCTCAACCAACACTAAACTGTTAAAAGAATTTGTTAATTTAATGGAAAATGAATTTGAGATGAGTTTGGTGGGGGAACTCAATTTTTTCTTAGGTTTACAAATTAAACAAACCAAAGATGGAATCTACATTTACCAAACCAAATATGCCAAAGAACTAATTAAAAAATTTGGCATGGAAAACTCAAAAATCATAAATACTCCAATGGCAACAAATAGCAACATTGATTTTGACCCAGATAGAAAACCAGTAGACCCAAAGTACTATAGAAGTGTAATAGGTAGTCTACTCTACCTAACTGCAAGTCGGCCCGATATTTTATTTGCAGTAGGTATGTGCGCAAGATACCAATCCTGTGCAAAAGAGTCACACCTAACATATGTTAAAAGAATACTTAGGTACATTAAGGGAACCCTAAATGTAGGACTTTGGTACCCTAGAACTTGCACCCTTGACCTTTTTGGCTATTCTGATTCAGACTATGCCGGATGCAAATTAGATAGAAAGAGCACAAGTGGGAGCTGTCAAATTCTAGGTCAATGCCTAGTAAGTTGGTCAAGCAGAAAGCAACGCTGTATTGCTCTATCCACTACTGAAGCTGAATACATAGCACTAGGAGAATGTGTTTCCCAACTTTTGTAGATGATGCATACACTAAAAGATTATCAGCTAGAATACAAAAATATAAAAATTTTAATTGATAATATAAGTTCAATTAACTTAACCAAAAATCCAATTCACCACTCCAGGACCAAACACATAGAGGTAAAACACCATTTTGTAAGAGATCATGTGGCTAAGGGTGAAATTGTACTCAGCTATGTTGAGTCCAAGTCAAACCTAGCTGACATTTTCACTAAACCCTTACCTGAACTTGAGTTTAGTGCACTTAGAAGGCAAATAGGAATGTGCTGGGTAGAATAGATTCTAATTTTCAAATCAGTTGCTTACCGTTTTTAAAGTCATCTTATGTTTTTAAAAATTCTAGGAAAATATTGTTTTTAAAATTCCAAGTTTACTAGACTTTCAAAAATATGGAATTAGTTTAGGCTCTACCCTAGAAATCTTGCTCCCCTAGAATTCAGCCAGAGCATCTCACAAACACGTAGGCTTACCTTGCTTGTGTTTGAAAAACATAGAACGACGTGAGATGCATAGGGTACAGCCTGGACTCAATAATACTTATATCTGTGCATCAATATGAGTCTGGGCGTTAAACACCTAGTTAACAGTAATCAAGTCAAGTCTTCCAGCACTGGTCAAATCTAACTGGATCTATTGACTTAACTTGACTAACCAAGTGAAAGTTGTTGCCCTCTAGGTAATCAGCTAGTAGCTAAATGGTTAGACATGTGGCCGCGAACCTACGTGTTTGATTTTTAAACCTTTTGAGATCACTCAGGCATGACAATTAAGACTCTGATACCTTACTTAAAGAGAAATTAGCTAATTTACAATCAATCTAACTTAACTCATGCTTGGACATTAAGGATTGAAGCTCCTCCCTTGCCCTCAAAAGCTTTAAATTAATTATCTGTCTAAAAGAAAATTTCTTTCAAATTTAGCTAAGTTTTCAAAACTTTAAACTTTCAAAAGTCATTTTTGCTGTACTTTTTAGACTAAGCTTTCAAAATTCTGACCATTTTAAAAGCTAAGTATTCTGGAAATTTAACTAAGTATTTTTCAAAGTCAATTTTTTTAGCCCTTTTTTGAAAGAAAAAATTGATCTTTAGACCTTTGTTTCACTTAGCTAAAGAATATTATACAAAACCAAGTATTACCAAAATACTTTGTCCCTTATTAAAAGCCTAATGTTTCAAAATCTTGACTAAATTGCTTAAAACTAAAGTTGCTTTTGCTATGCTACAAAAGAAAATTTTTCTCTAACAAAATTAATTGATAAAGTTTTAGAAAACTAACTTCGAACTCAAACTATTTCACTTAGCGAGTTGATCGCTTTTAAAAGTGTCTCAAAATTTTAAAAAGTTTCCTTACTTAGCCTTTTTTTTTTACTCTTGTCCTAAAATTTTTGTGAAAAGTCAAGATCCTTTCAAACTGTTAATTCTTTTTGATAAATGACAAAGGGGGAGAGTAGAGAAATTCAGATTCAGAAAGCAAAATTTTATTTTTAAAGAATGCCTTTATTAAGGGGGAGTCTGACAAAGTTTAAGTTTTAGCTTAACCATGAGTGCATTTAAAATCTATTAAGCTTGCTTACTTAAACTTTATATATCTATTGTACTTAGCTTTAAATTTCAGTTGCCATAATAAAAAAGGGGGAGATTGTTGGTGCGGGAAGCATCCGACGATCGACCGTTGTTTTGATAATGGCAAAGGAATTCAAAGTTAAGTTGTTTTGTGATCTAATGCACTTAATTGAGTGTTTCAGGAAAGACCTAGCTGCGGTTAGGCAGGGGGAAAATCCTAGGGGGTGGTAACCCTATGCAGAAAGTCTTGGCAGGTCGAGAGCTTCAGGCAAAAGTCCTAAGGGGGGGGGTAACCCTAGGTGGAAAGTCATGGTGTCGCGAACCAGGTGAAAGACTGAACCAGCCGGGAAGCGGAAGTCCAGCAGAAAGTCCAGAAGCCTCGAACGTTGAAAGTCCAGTCGATCTGGAGGATCGCACTAGCATCAGGTAAATCTCCTGAGTGGAGTAGGTGAGGACGCATTCCCCGTAGAGGGAACAGTAGGCGTCGGGTCGACCTAGAGTTTCCGGTAGGAAATCCGAAATCAGACTCGGACAATCCGACGACTATCAAGTATATTTATCATATTATTTATGTGCTAATTTTGTTTTGCAGGGTTTGTGTTTGGGACTAACACAATTTGCAGGAACAAAGGAGCAACTTAGACCTCGGATGAACAGTGTCCGAGGCGCCTCTATGGAGCTTGGAGGCGCCTCGAGTGCTAGCTGAAGCCAGCTATCCAGAGACGCTGGAGGCGCCTCGGAGGTCACTGGAGGCGCCTTGGACCAGGCGTTGGAGGCGCCTTGGAGCAGCTTGGAGGCGCCTTCAGTGGGATAAGGTGCGACCAGATCAGAGCTGATCCACGCGTGTGACTCGGCGGCCTGGAGGCGCCTCGGACAGGCTTGGAGGTGCCTCCAGCACTGTTTAAAAGGGGACTTCGACCAGCAGCTTGATACAACGAATTCTAAGCAATCCTCACGCTGCAAGCTGCCCACGAGACGATCCCGAAGTGCTGCAACAATATCCCGACGACCCGAAGCTTCAATTTCCATTTTGCTGTTGTTGGTATAAAGTTCATTTATAGTTAATTTGTACTTAGCTTGTAATAGATTTTACGAATTATAGTTGTTTCCCATCGTAAACGCTCAACGAGCGTGGGCCTTGGAGTAGGTGTCGCCCTAGGCTCCGAACCAAGTAAATCTTGGTGTGCTTTTGTGTGCGTTCTTTATTTTATTCCGCTGCTTTATAACTCGATAGTTTTACGAATTCGAAAAGAGTGAAGCCACGAGCGTTATTCACCCCCCCTCCAGCGCTTTCGATCCAACAATTGGTATCAGAGCCCGGATTGCTAGAAGGTTTAACTGCCGACTGTGCACAAGAGCTATGGTCTGATTGAGCCATGTGGGTACAATATTGACCTTGAACAAATAAAGTGAGGGCTCCTATGTTCGGATCAAGAGTACCATACACTAGGTAGGAAGTCCTAGTTGCAACTAGGCAAGGAAGTCCTAGTTGCAACTAGGCAAGGAAGTCCTAGCAGGTCGGGTGGACTGAGAGGCAGGAAGACCTGGTGGGTCGAGGATCGGACGTGGGAAGCCTATGGTCCTTTGTTTGAGGGGGGGATTGTTGGGGTTGCAAGGTTGCAAACTGTTAGAGTGTATACTAAAAGCCTAGCTTTTGGTATAAACATTTATCTAGAAATAAGAATCACATTGGTCAAATGTCTACATTTGTGATAAATGTAGTTGTTCATTTAATTTATATTGTAGATAACATAGTATGTGGTGTTACATACAGAAGATGATGTTATCAGTACCTTATAAATTATAAACAGTAGCTCACGACCAAAATGGAAAAAGAACAAACCATTAGAAGGTCGTAGTGTAATTAGGTATTAGTTTATCTTGACTATATAATTACACTAGTACACTCAGAGTGTATTGAGTAGGACCATTTGAGGTCGTTTCTTTTATACTGACTTTATAAAGGAACAAAGACCTTAGTTATTATGGAAGTGTGTGCTCTTAATCCTAATATAATAACAAGCACATATATTTGATATTTATTTCTTTAATTTATCAATGGGTGAGATTTAGTTCGTTGAATCAATAAACCCGATAAGTTGGGAAATGGTATCACTTATAGTGTGTGTTGTTGATTATAGAAGGAAACTGTGTCCTAGAGATACTAGGTTGATAATGTCCTCAAGAGGAGCTCATAAATATTGTCATGTTAAACCCTGCAGGTGGACTTAGTCCGACATGACAATAAGGTTGAGTGGTACTACTCTTGGACTTAGATATTAATTAAATGAGTTGTCGAACTCACTTAATTAGTGGACATTCGATATCTTAAACACGGGAGACTAACACACTCATAATAAGAAGGAGCCCAAAATGTAATTTGGGATTGGTGCGGTAGTTCAATGATAGTTCTCTAGTGGAATGAATTATCATTGATAAAATTAAGTTGTGTGTTCAAGGATAGTCTTAATTTTATCGGGAGACCAAACCAATTCCTCCTCTCGGTCCCTATCGTAGCCTCTTATTTATAGAGTTCTATACCCACCTATACCCACCTTCTATACTCACCAATAAGGGGTCGGCCAAGCTAGCTTGGGAACCAAGCTAGGGCCGGCCTAGGTGGGTGGCGGCCCTAGCTTGAACCCAAGCTAGTAGGGCCGCCAAATAAAATTAAAAGAAATTTAATTTTAATTTTTATTATTATGTGGAAGATATATTTTAAAGAGAATTAAAATTAAAATATCTCTCTTGTAAAAGATCTACAAAGATTAAAGAAAGAGATTAGATCTCTTTCCTTATTTGTAGATTGGAGAGATGTTTTATTTTTCTTTAAAATTATTCACATGTTGATAAAATTAAAATTATAGAAATTTCCTTTTATCAACCATGAAGAGATTTTAAAGAGAAATTTTATTTTTTAAAATTTCCGGAAACAAATTAGGAAGTTTTAATTGTTGATTAAACTTGTCCTCTTTTGTTTCCAATGATGTGGCCGGCCATCTCAAGTTAATTGGGAAATTTTGTTTTATTTTTCTCAATTAATTCATGTCAAGAAAAATTAAGGAAATTTTATTGTAATTAAATTTCCTAATTTGCCTAGGCCAAGGAATATAAAAGAAGGGGTAGGGGTGCCTTCATTAGACACAACCTCTATTGTTTTCTCTCCCTTTTTCCTTGGTGTTGTGGCCGGCCATTACCCTCTCCCTCTCTTCCTCTTGTGGTGGCCGAATACTTCATCTCTCTTGGAGTTCTTGTGGTGGCCGGATACTACTTGGAGAAGAAGAAGAAGAAGGAGAGAAAGTTAGCATCTCTTGGAGCTTGGTTAGTATTTTGATTTTCTTCTTTGGTAAAGTTCTTCCTTTGTGGCCGAACCTTGCTTGGAGGAGAAAAAGGTGGTTGGTGGTTTCTCATCTTGGTAGATCGTTGCCCACACAACGTCCGAGGTTAGAAGAGGAATACGGTAGAAGATCAAGAGGTTTTTCTACAAGGTATAATTAGTAATTTTTATTTCCGCATCATGCTAGTTATTTATGGAAATAATACCAAATACAAGAGGCTTACGATTCTAGAATTTCGAATATGTTTTTCGATGTTGTGTTCTTTTGTTTTTTCTTTTCCTTGTGATTTGATTGTTCTTTTCGGTTAACCTAAAGTTATTTTAGGAAATTAAATATTACCTTTCTATAAAAGGTTTTGTCTAGTCGGTGGTGGTTGCTCCCATATCCAAGAAGGCCATGTGCCTCGCCACGTCAGTACTGGGAACCAATTATGGAAATTAATATTTAATGGAATTAATAACTTAAGGTGATTTGGGTCGAACGTGTTAAGTTCCGCAGGAGACCCAAGTCAAAACCTAAAAGAACGAATAGATTAAGTTTTGGATCAAACGTGTTAAGTTCCGCAGGCGATCCAAAATTTAATTTAAAAGAACACATGGTAGCTAGGAAAGGTTAAGACCTTTGTACAAAATTTTTGTACAATGGAACCTCTAGGTTTTCCGAGTAGCAACCAACAATTGGTATCGAGCTAGGGTTTTGCCTCTGTATTTGGTATTAGTTTAATTATGCACATGTCATACATAATTTAGGCGATAATAGTAGGATGTGCTAACTTTGTGGATGCAGATCCAACTATTATGGCTTATAGTTTTATGTGTGTGATTGGACCCTTGGACATGTCAAGGGCATTTATATGTGTGTGCATGATTGTATTAAAATACAGCAGGAGTCGTATTTAGTTTTATTAGGATTTTATTTTGATCTAGATACATGTACATTCCTTTTATGGAATATAGGATCAAAATTGTAAAATTCTATTTATGTCGCGGATCGAATCTTGCAAAGCGTGGAACCTTCTAAGGACCAGAGGCGCAGCGGAACAAGGAGCAAGATGGATGCGACAGCTAGACCCGGTGGCGGTGGCCAAATATGGCAGCAGCTTGGGATAACAACACACGGAGGACAACTAGAGATAAAAGCCATAATAGTTGAAAATTAGATTTTCTATTTATTGCTTTTATATTGTGCTGTGTGTACATGTTAGTTTACAAGTTTAGTAGGCTAGCATAGTTAAAATTCCTCATTAATAAATAACTAAGTGGGAGAGGGATTTTTAAGTAAATCCCATGGTCTCCATTACTGGTTTGTAAGTGATGCAAACAAGCTTGCGCGTTGGCTCTGAGTGCCTTCCTCCATAACGGATGAGCTAGTTTGCAGATCACTAGAACAGACTTCCATTTTTGGATGACTATAGGAAGTTAATTAAGAGCGTGTGAGGCCTGAGTGGCATAGAGACAGAGTGGATCCGATTCCCCCAGGCGCAGACCTGAGAGAGAGACTTGATCAGAGGGAGCGAGACAGGAAAGGTAAGGCAGTGGTGGTGGAGGACTCAGAGGCACAGGATTTTCAGAGGGTTGGTGGCAGGAGGACTGGACAGACATGGGCCCGTAAGCAGCTACATTCCAGGATGGGCCAGGAAGCTGAACAGGAGTTACATACTCAGGTGAATTCTTTTGAGGTGCTGAAGGATACAGGAGAGGAGGAGGATGCAGGGGAAGACGTGATGGAGGTGGCTGGTGGCAAAGGGGCGCTGGGAGACACTCCACAGGTGGGAACAGAGACAGATGACGGTGTGGGGGAAGAAGAGGACAGGGTGGCTGAGACTCAGCTGGTAGAGGTGGAAGACAGGAGTCCAGTGCAGTTGGGACGGCAGCAGACAGGCAGGCAGACATCTCAGGTTTTGGGTCAGCAGGACAGTGCCTCAGTGGAGGGAGGAGAGCAACAGGTGGGGGATCAGTCATCCCAGAGTTTCGGCCAGGGGGAGCAGGCTTCTCAGACAGTACAGAGGTCAGGCATAGGGGCACAACAGAAGAACACAGATGGAGCACAGGGACAGGGGGGACCCTCCAGGGGGTTGCAGGATGTCAGCTTGATCAGTGGCGAGGAGCCCAGGGTACTGGAGACATCGGGGGAGCTGCCAGAGGATGATTGTCTAGACAGATATTCCAGCTCCTCAGCGGATCAGGGAGTCTCAGAGGATTTGGGTCAGAAAGAGCCTGCTAGGCTCAGACAGGTTATCCCAGAGAGCTCAGAGGATCCAGACTTTCAGAAGACCTTTGAGGAGTATGAGGAGACAGATACTAGCTCTTCATCACGTGGGGGACACAGCTTAGCATCCGTGGTCAGTCCACCCAGAGGAAGGAAAGCGGGATGCCTAAGGTATTCAAGGCGCAGTGGCCGAAGGTGGGATTGGAGCCACGAATGACTAGGAGCCAGACTTCAAAGCAGGCTCGCACCCCCTCCCATTAGTCATGTCTGGCATCATATGGAACGTGAGGGGATTTGGGAATTTGGCGACGCAGAGGAGGGCCTTGTTTCTGAGACGGCATCATCATCTGAGTTTCTTAGCTGTTTTGGAGCCTATGGTTGATTTGGACTGCAGATATATGGCTCGGCGCATGGGGTTTGAGGAGGTAGTCTCTAATAAATCTGGGAAGGTTTGGTTTTTCTGGGATTCGACTATTGCTTGTAAAGTTTTGTTTGACCATGACCAGTTTCTACACTTGGAGCTTTCTTCGCAGCTGTTCCCTTCTTCTATGATTGTGACAGTGGTCTATGCCAAGTGTACGAGGTTGGAGAGGAGCTTACTATGGGAGAGCTTGGAGGAGCTGAGGCCAGAGGGAGACAGATTGTGGCTAGTGGGAGGAGACTTCAATGTCATATCTAGCATGGAGGAGCATTCAGCAGGAGTTATGGCTAGGCCAGGGGCCATGGAGGATTTCAATAATTTTATCATGCTTGCTGGACTGGTGGATGCAGGTTTTGTTGGGGACAGGTACACATGGACGAATAACAGGGTGTGGAAGAGGCTGGATAGGGTCCTATTGTCTCCCTCCTGGGGAAGTCTGGATTTCACAGTCAGAGTGGAGCATTTGAGCAGGGCAGCTTCAGATCACTGTCCCCTACTTGTGGAGTTCCCAGGCTTCCAGAAGCCGAGGGCCTCATTCAGATTTCAGAGAATGTGGGTGCGGCACAGGGACTTTATGCAGACAGTGAGGCTGAATTGGTGCCTACCTAGTGTGGCACAGGGACTGCAGAGGCTACAGATGAAGCTGAGGAGGCTGAAGGAGCATCTGAAGTGGTGGAACATGGAGGTGTTTGGTAACATACATGATAGGGTTTTGCAGGCTGAGGAGAGTATGGCTGCAGCTGAGCAGGCATATGACAGGGACCCCACAGAGCAGAGTAGGATTCACAGGTCAGAGTGTCAGGCTCGCCTATTCAGAGTGCTAGACATGGAGGAGGACTTCTGGAAGCAGAGAGCTGCTATCAGATGGATGGGAGAGGGGGAGAGGAATACAAAGTTCTTTCACTCCACAGTGCAGAAGAAGAGGTCAGCTAGCAGACTTTTCAGAGTTTGGGAGGAGGGGCAGTGCCTGGACCAGCCTGAGAGGATCAGAGAGTCAGGAGTCAGATATTTTCAGGAGCTGCTGACAGGGGAGATAGTGGATAGTACGGTGGTGGACACTGAGTTGATACCCTCCTTGGTTAGTGCAGAGGATAATTTGATGCTTGAGGGGCTCCCATCAGCAGAGGAGGTGAAGCAGGTGGTCTGGTGCATGTGTCAGGACAGTGCAGCGGGTCCAGATGGCTTTTCAGTGGCCTTCTACAGAGCTTGCTGGGAGATTGTGGGGGAGGATGTTCTTCAGGCAGTACTGGATTTCTTTCGAGGGGCAGAGCTTCCACGGGGTATGGCGTCTACGACTATAGTGTTGATCCCCAAGGTGGACAGTGCGCAGAGGTGGCAGGATTTCAGACCCATCAGCTTATGTAATGTGTCCTATAAGATCATCTCGAAGCTGATGGCGCAGAGGATGGCTTCAGTGATAGGGAAGGTAATATCCCCAGCTCAGAGTGGTTTTGTTCCAGGGAGACTGATTTCAGACAATATCTTGATGGCTCAGGAGCTTGACCACAAGCTCAACTATCACACCAGAGGAGGGAACCTTATACTGAAGCTGGACATGGCCAAGGCATATGACAGAGTGCAGTGGGGCGTCCTTTTTAGAGTCATGGCAGCATTTGGGTTCTCAGAGTCAGTGATTGCTTTCATCAGGAGGTGTGTGACTTCTTCTTGGTTTTCGGTCCTGGTGAATGGACAGCTGTCAGGCTTCTTTAGATCACAGCGTGGCTTGAGGCAGGGCGACCCCATCTCCCCTTTCCTCTTCATTTTGGCGGCGGAGCTTTTTTCCAGAGGGATAGAGGCCTTATTTGCAGCGTACCCAGGGATGGCTTATGCGACAGGATGTGATATGAGGGTGTCTCACCTGGCCTATGCGGATGACGTGGTCATTTTCCTGAATGGGTCTCTGGACTGTGTGAGGAGGGGGAAGAGTTTTTTGGACAGGTATGAGGCCCAGACAGGACAGGCGATCAATGCAGGGAAGAGCTCCTTTTTCCCTTCGAGGTGCATATCAGACAGGAGGAGGCAGCAGATAGCAGCGGTTACAGGCTTTGGTCTGGGGGAGAGGCCTATGCTTTATTTGGGGGTTCCAATCATCTCAGGGAACAAGAGGACAGTCCACTTTGCGCCACTGCTGGCAAAGATTCAGAGGAAGTTTCAGGGTTGGAACCTCTCACGCCTTTCACATGGGGGTCGCCTGATGCTGATCCAGAGTGTTTTGAGTTCTCTGCCTGTCTATCTCCTCCAGGTGACCCAGCCTCCTTTGGAGGTCCTGAAGAAGCTGGAGGGGGTGTTTGCATCTTTTTTCTGGAGCTCAGTGGGGCATGATAGGAAGGTGCATTGGGTAGCCTGGAAGGACATTTGCAGGCCGAAGCAGGAGGGAGGGCTGGGGATTAGACGGCTGTCAGAGGTGGGGGCGGCCTTAGCTATGAAGCTGTGGTTCAGATTCAGAGAGCAGAGTACACAGTGGGCCAGATTCTTGAGGAGATCTTATTGTGGGGCGGTGGACCCAGGCGTGGTGACGCTGAGGAGCAATGCTTCCCCCAGTTGGCGCAGGATGATTCAGACTAGAGCTGTGGCAGAGAGACAGATTGGGTGGATTATTGGGCAGGGGCACCTCAGCTTTTGGCATGACAGGTGGATGGAGAGGGGACCGTTGTCGGAGTGGTGCACAGTGCAGGGGCCTCCGGATGTCAGAGTGGGCCGGTTTTTAGCAGATGGCAGCTGGAGTCAGGAGATACTTCAGAGGGTGCTGCCCTCATCAGTGGCGGAGGAGGTGACAGAGGTTCAGCTGAGGCCCGAGGAGGAGGATGTTATGCTGTGGCGACCCACCAGAGATGGGCGATTTACTACGAGGTCTGCTTGGGAGGCCTACAGGACCCCGCACCAGAGGGAGGATGTAGCGATAGTGACCTGGAGCAGACTTCTCCTCCCCACCATTTCCGTGTTCAGTTGGAGGTTCTTTCGGAGACGACTCCCAGTGGACGAGATCTTACAGCAGCGTGGTGTATGCTTGGTGTCCAGATGCCAGTGCTGTGCGGCAGTGGAGTCATGGGAGCATCTGTTCTATGGGAGCCTGGTGGCAGGAGATGTCTGGGGGTACTTTGGACATTTATTCGGGGTTGGCAGCTGGAGGGCGATGGAGAGCTGGAGGGCAGGCACAGCTTGGAGCAGCACTGGTTCGGTGAGGGAGATTATCCCCCTCTTGATTTTTTGGTTCCTGTGGACGGCCAGGAACGACTCCAAGCACAGGGGGCTGAGGCCAGAGGGACAGAAGATTATCAGGCAGATCACACAGTACTTGAGGGTCGGGATGGCATCTGGTATCATCAAGCCCAGGCACTGGAGGGGAGCTATCTCGGCAGCCCAGGCTATGGTGATTCAGGTGAGGATACGGACATTGCACACGATCTCAGTAGTACACTGGAGGAGGCCTGATGATGGATGGTTCAAGCTCAACACAGATGGTAGTTCTAGAGGGAACCCAGGTGAGTCTGCTTACGGTGCTATTGTTCGAGATCACAGTGGACAGGTGGTGGTGGCCAGGCAGGGAGTCCTTGGAGAGGGCTCCAATATTAGAGCAGAGCTTATGGCGATCCTGAGAGGGTTGGAGTTGTGCGTGGATAGGCAGCTTTCCCCGATTTGGCTGGAGTCTGATTCTCTGGTGGCATTGCATATCATCAGGTCTCCTGGTATTTCCTGGGAGTTTCGGGAGGAGATCTTACGGATCAGAAAGCTTGTACGACAGCATGGGGTCAGATGTACACACATATATAGAGAGGGGAACGCGGCTGCCGACTTCCTCGCCAACCAGGCATATCAGGTGGAGGGGGAGAGGGTGATGGAGGGGCAGGAGATTGATGGGTTGCTACTTGGTATCTGCAGGATGGATAGATTGGGCTTGCCGTATATCAGGAGCTCTTGCAAGCCAGGATAGCACACTCGATGCAGGGTGAATAGCTCCACCTTAGAGCTATCTAGCCCGCAGCAAACGGCTGCGGTAAAGGCATCCTAAATCCGTTGATAGCTGTGGCTTTGCTAAAAAGCCAAATAGGGTGACTAGATCCACCTATGGTCTAGCTAGCCCGTAGCAAACGGCTGCGGTAAAGGCGTGCCAAATCCGTTGAGGGCTGTGGCTTTGCCAAAAAGCCAAAGAGGGTGTGTAGGCCCACCATTGGCCTACCTAGTCCGTAGCAAACGGCTGCGGTAAGGACACACTAAATCCGTTGATAGCTGTGGCTTTGCTAAAAAGCCAAATAGGGTGACTAGATCCACCTACGGTCTAGCTAGCCCGTAGCAAACGGCTGCGGTAAAGGCGTGACAAATCCGTTGAGGGCTGTGGCTTTGCCTAAAAGCCAAAGAGGGTGAGTAGGCCCACCATTGGCCTGCCTAGTCCGTAGCAAACGGCTGCGGTAAGGACACACTAAATCCGTTGCATCGGGTGTGCTGGAGGACTGTTTGGGAGCGGAGCAGGAAAGGACATCGGTTTTACCTCACTGATGTCTTTGATGGCGATTCATGGAGCTTGGGCAGCGGAGCAGGAAAGGACATCGGTTTCACCTCACTGATGTCTTTGATGGCGATTCATGGAGCTTGGGCTGGACTTTCTTGGGTGCGGCTCTAGGACTATGTTGGCACTATTATCATGGAGCGCGGATGACAGAGATGGTGGGTGACAGCGGGGCAGGAAAGGACATCGGTTTTCCCTCACTGATGTCTTTGATGGCGATTCATGGAGCTTGGGCTGGACTTTCTGGGGTGCTGCTCTAGGACTACGGTGGCACTACTATCATGGAGCGCAGAGGACAGCTATGGAGGGCGGCAGGTGAGAGACAGTGGTTGGTTGACCTATGTGGATCTGTAGGAGCTTGGAGGCCATTGGTTATCACATGTAAAGCTTTATTCTATCTGTTATGTGTTGCAAAATCACATGTACTCTCTTGCAAGAGAGAAACCCCTTGTTCCCCTAGGCTAGCAGGTCAGGTTTGGTCCCCCTGATAGCCTGGGCTTTTCCTTGGTGGAATAAAGGTCTCTTTAAAAAAAAAAAAAAAAAAAAAAAAAAAAAATTAAGAGCGTGTGATCTTCCCCAACGGAAGGGGCATAATCTTATTAATGGGCTTAGTGTCAAGTAATGGTATACACTTAGACACATCTAATAGTATCATCCCCATCGGAGTCACTGTTATTATTTGTGTGACCAAATGAAACCAACTATTAATTTGTCATAAAACTAGGTTGACAAGATAATAAAATTAAAGGGTTAAAACCCCTCTTACAAATGATTGATTTTGTATACGTCCACATTAACGTGGCATACAAAATTAACGGTGTTTGAGATAATTTTATTTGTCATAAAGTTACGTTGACAAGATAGTTAATGGGTAAAACCCTCCTCTTACAAATGTTGATTTTGTATACGTCCACACTAACGTGGCATGCAAAATTCACGGTGTTTTGAGGTGTTGGTAAATTTAAATAGTATTGTTAGAGGAATCAATATTATTTTAAATTTAGAGTCTTGACCAAATATTTGATTAAAGATAGACCAACTATTAATTTTATTCGTCATAAAGTAAGGATGACGAGATAATAAAATTAAATGATAAAATTTCCTCTTTGAATTTGTATACGTCCACACTAACGTGGCATACAAAATTCATGGGGATTTTTAAGGAGTTGGTCTTAACCAAATATTTTTGTGATTCTTAGGATGATGGTCAATCCCTAGCTGATATACTTTAGGATAGACTTAGTGGTCCCAATTATAATTGATTGGAAATAGGATTTGGACATTAAGGTAGACTGTCCTCTTAGAACTAAGAACAATATAGGTGTATTTTATTCATTAGTTGATACATGTTTAGTGGAGTTATCTACCGGTACCTGGTGTGTAGATATGGAAGCCACTGATTGATTGCAGGGTTCCAGGAAACCCGACAACTAAATGAAAATAAAAAACACCGTCCACATGGGTACTACTGCAAAAGTAGTAGCTATTGCAGTGGGAGAGGTTTATTCTCTAATAGGAATAAAATTTGGATTATTAGTAATTGTCTTTACGTACTAAATTTAGAAAGAACCTGATTTCAGTTTCTAAACTATTATAGAATAGATATTGTGTCTATTTTGATAACTAAGTTGTTATCAAGAAAAATAGGCAAGTTATCTATTCTGGTATGTTGGTTGACAATTTATAATCCAATAACTCCCATGATGCAACAAATGGAAATTAATAACACATCTTCTAACTTAAGAGAAAGCAACCTTCGAAAATGAACCAATTATATCTTTGACATCTAAGGCTAGGTTATATTAACTTAAGTAGGATTCATTGGTAGCTGATGAACTTTTGGGTTCATTAGTAGTGGAAATCTTTCCAACCTGCGAGTCTTACTTGGAAGGAAAATAACCAAGAAGCTTTTAAGTCCAAGGGGTATGGAGTCAAAGATATGTTGAAATCGGTTCATTCTGATTTGTGTGATCCTATGACTATCCAAGCAAGAGGTTGTTTCAAATATTTCGTCTATTTTATAGACAACTATTTGATATACGGATACATTTACTTGATGTGCCACAAGTCTAAGTGCTTTGATTAGTTCAAAGAGTATGAGGCTGATGTGGAGAAATGTCAAGGTAAAAGTATCAAGACACTACGGTGAGATCGTAGTGGAAAGTACCTCTTGGGAGAATTTAGGAGTCACTTATCAGAAGTAGGGATTCAATCCCAACTAACTACACCTAGGTATATCCCAACAGAATGGTGTAGAAAAAGGAAGGTATAGGACTCTTATGGAAATAAGTAGATTGATGATGAGTTATTTAGAAAATTACCAAATTCATTTTAAGGATATACTCTGGAAACGGAAGTGAACATAGTACCTTCCAAAGTCAGAACTCTCTACTCATATAGAATTGCT
Source organism: Zingiber officinale (assembly GCF_018446385.1). Classification (NCBI taxonomy): domain Eukaryota; kingdom Viridiplantae; phylum Streptophyta; class Magnoliopsida; order Zingiberales; family Zingiberaceae; genus Zingiber; species Zingiber officinale. The sequence goes on along the minus strand of NC_055987.1, from coordinate 171,357,563 downwards.
GAATAGGTGTAAGCCTATTTTGAAGCATATTCGGATTCGGGTAGTCCAGCACATATGCTGAAGAGAGACAATGATAAGTTGGACAGGAATTCACTTGTTTGTGGGTTATCCTAGAGAAATGAAAGTAGGTTTATAGTCTTAAAAATCAGAAGGTTATTGTTAGCATCAATAACCGATTTTTAGAAAAGGACTATGTAATAAACCTCATGCCCATAAGTAAATTTGTTCTTAAGGAAATAATAAAGGACATGTCTAATCTAGTACCAACTGTACAAGATGAAATATCACAAGAAACTGCAACACGTATCACAAATGATACACAATTGCAGAAAGTGCCTCATCGTAGTGGGAGGGTTGTTAGGCAACCTAAAAAGATTTATGTTTTGGGAGAGTTTTTGGACTCGATCCCTGGAGGACATGAACCTGATCTCCGGTCATATGATGAAGCACTCCAAGATAAAGATGCAGCATCTTGGCAAAGAGTAATGAATAAAAGAATTAGAATATATGTATTCTAATAAAATCTGGAAGCTTGTAGAATCACCAAATGGTGTAAAAGCCGTTGGGTGTAAAAAGGTCTATAATAGGAAAAGAGGGATAGACAGGAAGGTAGTAACTTTCAAAGCAAGGCTTGATGAAAAAGGAAACTTTTTCACTGGTAGTCATGCTTAAGTCTATCCGGATTCTTTTATCTATTTGGCAAGTGGATGTCAAGACAACATTCCTTAATGGAAGTCTTGAAGAAAACATCCATATAAAGCAACCGAAGGGTTCATTGCAAAGGGCTAAGAGCATCTTGTGTAAAGCTCAATCAGTCTATGGACTGAGGCAAAGCTTCAAGGTCTTGGAATATCCGGTTTATCAAAGTAATCCAGATCTATGGATTTAGTAACCGGATAAGTCTTGTGTATACAAAAGATGTGATGGAAACGTGGTGGTAATTTTTGTACTATACTTAGATAACATTTTTGGTAGTTGGAAACAATATCAAAATGTTGTCAGAAGTAAGGGTATGGTTGTCCAAACAATTCGATATAAAGGACTTGGGAGAATGTATATATTCTTGAGATCAAAGTAATAAGGGATCGCAAGAAAAGAATATTTTACTTATCCCAAGCTTCATACATCGAAAAAATCCTTGTTCGTTTTAAGCATACAAAACTCTAAGAAAGGTTTCTTACTTTTTAAGGATGGAGTAACTTTATCTAAAGATATGTCTCTGTAGACATCAAAGGAGATAAAGGAAATAAAGGCAGTTCTTTATGCTTCGGCTATCGGAAGCCTAATATATGCTATGCATGAGATCAGAAATCTGTTTTGCCAAGGGCATAGTTAGCAGATATCAAAGTAACCTTGGACAAGGACAGTGGACTGCAGTAAAGCATATATTGTAGTACCTTAGAGGCACTAGAGATTATATGCTAGCTTACAAGGCAGTTAATTTAGTCCTTGTGGGTTGCATGGATTTTGACTTCCAATCGGATAGGGACAATAATAAGTCAACCTCGGGGTTTTGTGTTTACTTTAGGAGGTAAAGTCATAACTATGGAAGAGTGATAAGCATAGGTGTTTTTCTGGACTCCACCATAGAAGCTTAGTATATGGCAAGCCTCTGAGGTAGCCATAAAAGCTGAATGACTCAATAAACCTCAAGATAGACTTAGATATGATTTCTGGTTTGTCCAAAAATTATTACAATTTATTGTAATAATGTTGGTGCAGTAGCAAACTCGAAGAAACCATAAGTCTATAAGGCAAGTAAACACAATAGAGCGCAAGTACCACCCAATTCGAGGAATCGTATAAACGAGGAGAAGTTGTTGCCACCTAGATTGCATCAGGTGATGACCTATAGATCCTTTCACTAAGGTCCTTAAGGCAAGAGCTTTTGATGGGCATGTTGAAGGGATGGGAATCAGATGTATGGCAGCAGATATGACAGCTTAGTCTTTTAGTATAAGTGGGAGATTGTTAAAGTGTATACTAAAAGCATAGCTTTTGGTATAAACATTTATCTAGAAATAAGAATCACATTGGTCAAATGTCTACATTTGTGATAAATGTAGTTGTTCATTTAATTTATATTGTAGATAACATAGTATGTGGTGTTACATACAGAAGATGATGTTATCAGTACCTTATAAATTATAAACAGTAGCTCACGACCAAAATGGAAAAGGAACAAACCATTAGAAGGTCGTAGTGTAATTAGGTATTAGTTTATCTTGACTATATAATTACACTAGTACACTCAGAGTGTATTGAGTAGGACCATTTGAGGTCGTTTCTTTTATACTGACTTTATAAAGGAACAAAGACCTTAGTTATTATGGAAGTGTGTGCTCTTAATCCTAATATAATAACAAGCACATATATTTGATATTTATTTCTTTAATTTATCAATGGGTGAGATTTAGTTCGTTGAATCAATAAACCCGATAAGTTGGGAAATGGTATCACTTATAGTGTGTGTTGTTGATTATAGAAGGAAACTGTGTCCTAGAGATACTAGGTTGATAATGTCCTCAAGAGGAGCTCATAAAGATTGTCATGTTAAACTCTGCAGGTGGACTTAGTCCGACATGACAATAAGGTTGAGTGGTACTACTCTTGGACTTAGATATTAATTAAATGAGTTGTCGAACTCACTTAATTAGTGGACATTCGATATCTTAAACACAGGGAGACTAACACACTCATAATAAGAAGGAGCCCAAAAATGTAATTTGGGATTGGTGCGGTAGTTCAATGATAGTTCTCTAGTGGAATGAATTATCATTGATAAAATTAAGTTGTGTGTTCGGGGCGAACACGGGATGCTTAATTTTATCGGGAGACCAAAACCAATTCCTCCTCTCGGTCCCTATCGTAGCCTCTTATTTATAGAGTTCTATACCCACATATACCCACTTTCTATACTCACCAATAAGGGGCCGGCCAAGCTAGCTTGGGAACCAAGCTAGGGCCGGCCTAGGTATATTATTGGGTGGCCGGCCCTAGCTTGAACCCAAGCTAGTAGGGCCGGCCAAATAAAATTAAAAAGAAATTTAATTTTAATTTTTATTATTATGTGGAAGATATATTTTAAAGAGAATTAAAATTAAAATATCTCTCTTGTAAAAGATCTACAAAAGATTAAAGAAAGAGATTAGATCTCTTTCCTTATTTGTAGATTGGAGAGATGTTTTATTTTTTCTTTAAAAATTATTCACATGTTGATAAAATTAAAATTATAGAAATTTCCTTTTATCAACCATGAAGAGATTTTAAAGAGAAATTTTATTTTTTAAAATTTCCGGAAACAAATTAGGAAGTTTTAATTGTTGATTAAACTTGTCCTCTTTTGTTTCCAATGATGTGGCCGGCCATCTCAAGTTAATTGGGAAATTTTGTTTTATTTTTCTCAATTAATTCATGTCAAGAAAAATTAAGGAAATTTTATTGTAATTAAATTTCCTAATTTGCCTAGGCCAAGGAATATAAAAGAAGGGGTAGGGGTGCCTTCATTAGACACAACCTCTATTGTTTTCTCTCCCTTTTTCCTTGGTGTTGTGGCCGGCCATTACCCTCTCCCTCTCTTCCTCTTGTGGTGGCCGAATACTTCATCTCTCTTGGAGTTCTTGTGGTGGCCGGATACTACTTGGAGAAGAAGAAGAAGAAGGAGAGAAAGTTAGCATCTCTTGGAGCTTGGTTAGTATTTTGATTTTCTTCTTTGGTAAAGTTCTTCCTTTGTGGCCGAACCTTGCTTGGAGGAGAAAAAGGTGGTTGGTGGTTTCTCATCTTGGTAGATCATTGCCCACACAACGTCCGAGGTTAGAAGAGGAATACGGTAGAAGATCAAGAGGTTTTTCTACAAGGTATAATTAGTAATTTTTATTTCCGCATCATGCTAGTTATTTATGGAAATAATACCAAATACAAGAGGCTTACGATTCTAGAATTTCGAATATGTTTTTCGATGTTGTGTTCTTTTGTTTTTTCTTTTCCTTGTGATTTGATTGTTCTTTTCGGTTAACCTAAAGTTATTTTAGGAAATTAAATATTACCTTTCTATAAAAGGTTTTGTCTAGTCGGTGGTGGTTGCTCCCATATCCAAAAAGGCCATGTGCCTCGCCACGTCAGTACTGGGAACCAATTATGGAAATTAATATTTAATGGAATTAATAACTTAAGGTGATTTGGGTCGAACGTGTTAAGTTCCGCAGGAGACCCAAGTCAAAACCTAAAAGAACGAATAGATTAAGTTTTGGATCAAACGTGTTAAGTTCCGCAGGCGATCCAAAATTTAATTTAAAAGAACACATGGTAGCTAGGAAAAGGTTCAGACCTTTGTACAAAATTTTTGTACAGTGGAACCTCTAGGTTTTCCGAGTAGCAACCAACAGCAAACATAGTTCCATATTGGAAACACATGGGAAAGATCATGGGTTAATAAGAGAAAAGATATCTCCATTGGAATGAGGCCTTTTAGGGAGAGCCCAAGAGCAAAGCCATAAGGGTCTAGGCCCAAAGTGGACAATATCATGCTATTATGGAGATATCTAAATTCTTTTCGATCCAACAGTTAGGTCATGTTTGTCTGATCTCTGTGTCTAAGTGTGCAGGAGCTTAGGAGCACAGGAAGTTGAGCAGAAGACGCAGCTAGCGAGAAGGGCGGCACGGGAAGGGAGTCGACTGGCTCGGTGCGTCCGAAGGATAAGACAGCTACAGAAGAGTACACTGGTGGACGTGAAGAACATGCACGACATTCGAGGGACATAAAGCTGGGACGGAAGACTGCTCGAGGAGAAGGTCTAGAATTGGGTTCAGATGAGCCCTATTCCGGTTGGTGAAATCACCAAAGCAAACCGAACCAAAGCAAGTCAACCGGGAGTACCAAAGCAAGTCAACCGGGAGTTGACTTGACAAGTGTTCGATCGACCGAACCCCATAATCGGTCAACCGAACCCCTATCTTCAGAAGCCAGTCATTCTAGCCACGTCAGCAACTAGCAGTTGGCTGATCGGTCGACCGAACCTTCTGATCGATCGACCGAACCGAAGATAATCAAAGACTTGGTCGAGCGATTTGATCGGGTAAGATCGATTGGAGACCGTTGGTTGATCGATCAACTGAACGCGAGGATCGGTCAACCGAACCTAAGCTTTAGGTGTATGTCGACCGAACTTGTGTTTGACATAAATGCATTTGTCATATTCATTTATTTTGAATTCGTTTGACAGCATTGTTTTGTCAAATTTTTCTTGCCATTATTTAGGCGCTTGTTTAAGTCTCTACAACGACTTAACAAGTCGACATATCTTTTCCTCTTTTCTTAGAGCTTCGAACCCCTCAGGTTGTTGTATATAGATTTCTTCTTCCAACTCACCATTTAAGAATGCAGTCTTAACATCCATTTGGTGTATTTCAAGGTTAAACAGTGTTACAATGGCTATCAGCCCTGTATGGACGTAATCCTTGTCACCAGTGAGTAGGTATCGAAGTAATCAATACATTCCTTTTGTTTGTATCTTTTGGCTACAAGTATGGCTTTATACTTGTCAATCGATCCATCAACTTTATACTTGTGTTTTAGTATCCACTTACAACTTAATGGTTTAGTACCAGAAGGAAAGTCCACTAATTCTCAAATATGGTTATTTATGATGGACTCGATTTCATTATTGACAGCTTCTTTCCACAGTGGGGCGTCGGGACTAGAGAGAGCTTCGCTTATGTTCTTGGGTCCATTTTTGACATAAAAGTCATGAAGTCTGGCCTGAACGATTTCTCAACTCTAGCCCGTTTGCTCTGACATGGCTCTTCGCTTTGATTGTCAATAGTCCTTTTATGACAACTAAGTTCAGAAACATCATTTTTGTTAGAACTTCTGTTGTTATTACTTTGAATGTTTCCCTTCTTATTCGGGAATATATTTTCAAAGAATATCGCATTCCGAGATTCCATAGTTGTTCCCACATGAATATCAGGAATGTCTGACTTGTGAACTATGAAACGATATACACTACTATTATGGGCATATCCGACAAATATCGCATTGAACATTTTAGGTCCGATTTTTACTTACTTTGGCTTGGGTACTTCGACCTTTGCTAAGCATCCCCACACTTTCAAGTATTTGTACGATGGCTCGCGGCCTTTCTATAGCTCATATGGTGTTTTATCATTTTTCTTGTGAGGGATTTTGTTGAGAATGTGGTTTGCTAATAATATAGCTTCCCCTCACAAGTTTTGGGGTAAGCCTAAATTTATCAACAAGGCATTCATCATTTCCTTTAATGTTCATTTTTTACGTTCGACAACACCATTTGATTGAGGCGAGTAAGGCACCGTTGTCTGATGGATAATGCCAAATTATGAACAAAACTCATCAAATGGTGCATCATATTCTCCACCTCTATCGCTATGAATTATTTTAATTCGTTTATCAAGTTGATACTCAACTTCTATTTTATAGGTTCTGAAAGCTTCTAAGGCTTCGTCTTTACTTCTTAAAATAAAAACAAAATAGAATCTCGTGCAGTCATCGATAAAAGTAATAAAATACTTTTTACCTCCTCTAGTTTGCACAAATTTTAAGTCATATAGATCACTATGTATTAACTCTAGAGGAGTTGTTAGCCTTTCCACTGAATGAAAATGTAGTCTCGTCATTTTTATTTCCACGCACACTTCACATTTGTGTGTTTTGTCCATATTGACATTTGGTAATAAATTTAACTTGATGAGATGTTTAAGAGTATTATTATTGACATGCCTAAGTCGATCATGCCATTAATAAAAAGACCCAACAACGTAGTTGGAAGCTTTTATTTTATTACCATCAAAGTCACGGTGTACAGTCATTACAACCATTTTGAACAGACTCTATTCTAAGTACCCCTTACCTACGAATACACCATTCTTCGTAAGTACAAAGTTGTTTAATTGGAACACTAGTCTGAAATCAACTTTAACAAGTGTCAATCCAGAAACTAGGTTCTTACTGATGTCGGGAACATAGATCACATCAATGAGTGTTAGCTCTTTCCCAGATGTCATTTTCAGAACAATCATCCCGAGTCCGACAATTGGGGAAGTCGTGGAATTGCCCATATAGTGTTGGTGCAACATCCCTCAGGTCAAGGTTGACCTAGTTGACCAAGCTTAAGTCTTGGTTTGGGTTTCGATGTTTAACAATGCAAGGTTGATTAAAGAAAAGTCCAAGTAGGTCAAGGATGACCGGATACTTGACTGGGAAGTCCTAACTGGGATGTTAGACAGGAGGAAAGATCTAGTGAGTGAAGCTAGGCAGGAGGAAAATCCTGGTGAGTGAAGCCATGTGAAAGACCTAGTGAGTGAAGCTAGGCAGGAGAAAAATCCTGGTGAGTGAAGCTAGGTGAAAGACCTAGTGAGTGAAGCTAGGCAATTGTGAAAGACCTAGTGAGTGAAGCTAGGCAGGAAAAAAATCCTGGTGAGTGAAGCCAGGTGAAAAACCTAGTGAGTGAAGCTAGGCAATTGGGAAAGTCCTGGTGAGTGAAGCCAGGCAAGAGAAATCCAGATGGGTCAAGGTTGACCAAACATCTGGTGAGAGTCCAAGTAGGTCAAAGGGATTGACCGGATACTTGGCACGAAGAGAAAAGTCCAAGTGGGTCAAAGGGATTGACCGGACACGTGGTGGGGAGTCCTGGCAGGTCAAGGGAGTGACCAGATGCTAGACATGATATACCAATAGGTCAAGGTTGACCGAATGTTGGATTGAGAGGCTTGGGACTTGGTTTTGGGCAAAAACCAAGAGCTGGATCGATCAGTGGATCGATCCAGGAGCTGGATCGATCAGTGGATCGATCCAGGAGCTGGATCGATCAGTGGATTGATCTAGGCCTTTCTCAGCGAACAGAGAGCCTCTGGATCATCCGTGGATCGATCCAGAGGTCCCAATCGATCAGCCGATCGATTGGGACGCTGCTGGTTCGCGCGATAAGCGCTGGATCGATCCGTGGATCGATCTAGGCGTTTTCTCCAGAGCACAGAGGCGCTCTGGATCGATCCGTGGATCGATCCAAAGCCTCCCCAATCGATTAGGAGTTTTCGAATCGATCGGGATCCGACCGTTGCGTCGTATTTGAGCTGCAGGCGTGCGATAGCTGTGGCATCTCTTCACCGATTCATTTCAGATCTTCACCAGCTTCTCCACAGCTCTTCTCAAGCTCGAGATCGCCAGTTCTTGAAGGCTCTTGGAGGTTCTTCCAAGTCAAGAGGCGGATCAAAGCAAGAAGAAGAAACTAGGGTTAGAGTTTTTGCTCTCATTGTAAGCTTGTAAGCTTGTATTTCATTACCTTTCTCTTTCTTCTTGTATTGAGTCTTGTAGGGCTTCTCTGCCCTTGGTAGTTACCATAAAGGAGAGTTTTATTAGTGGAGGGTGTGTGTGTAGGTGTGGATCCTTGGACTAGTCACCTCTTGTGAGGTGGATACCAAGTAAACCAACCTTGTTAGCGTTGTGTGGTTTGTTTCTGTATTCTCTGCTGCACATCTTTGAAGAAACAAGCAACGCCGAGCAACGAGCCAACGACGAGCTATTCACCCCCCCCCCCCCTCTAGCTACTTTTCGGTCCCAACAAGTGGTATCAGAGCGAGGCCGCTCTTCACTGGAATCATCGCCGGAAGGGGTAAACAAAACAAGCAAAGCTAGAGGGTGAAGAAGTTGGAGCAAATTCATCAAAGTCAAAGAATTCAAGAAGCTCAACTTCAAGATGCAATTCTAAGATGGACTTGGATTTGACACAAGGGTGGCTCCATCGTACACATCCACAAGCTTCGATTCTTGGAGATCAAGAATCGAAAATTTCTTGATGATGGAGATAGAGCAATGGTTTGCTCTCATGGAAGGATTTGAAGCTCCAACAGACTCCAAGGGCAAGCCTCTCAAGAAAAGCAAATGGAGTCAAGAACAAGTTCAAAGGAGCAAGGCAAACGATAAAGTGACCAAGCTTTTGGTCAACTTATTGCCAAGCAATATTTTGGCTCAAGTTGGAGAATTCAAGGATGCCAAGGAGCTTTGGAGCAAGTTGGCATCAATTCATGAGATCCCCTCCACTGTACCGAATCAAGAGGAATCCAAAGAGGGTGACTCATTGGAGCAAGATCTAGAGGAGAACTCAGAAGTTGAGAGATGCTCAACTTCCGAAGAAGAAGTTCAAGAAGAAGCTTCATCTTCGAGGGAATGCAATAAAGGGAACAAGAAGGGAGCATACTCCTTGTTCCATGTACAAGATGATGAAGCCTCCACCTCTAGGATTGAGGGGGAGCAATCTTTGGTGACACCGGATCAAGAAGAAGAAGAAGCTTCTACATCCGGGTCAAAAGAAGAAGAGTATGATGAAGCTTCCACCTCCACAAGTCAAGCAAAATCAAATGGAGGAGTATCATCTTCGGATCAAGAGGAAGCTTCTACCTCCGGATCAAAAGGAGAAGATGTCACCCCTACAAGCAAAGGTATAACAATTTCAATTAATAATAAAAACCATATTATATGCTTTGAATGTAGGGAAAAAGGGCATTACAAAAGTAAATGCCCTAAATTGGCCAAGAAGAAGGGCCAAGTGGCACAAAAGAGCAAGGAGAAGCCCAAGGAGACCATCCCCGGAACAAAGAAGAGCAAGGAGCACATTGTGTGCTTCTTGTGCAATCAAAAGGGGCATTACCGAAGTCAATGCCCTAAGGGGAAGAAGAAGGTGGTCAAGGCTCTTGGAGGAAGCTCAATTCAAGGGGGAGCCTCCAAGGTAAAAAAGAAGGTAACTTTTATTGAGCCTAACCCTTTAAATTATGGTAAAGAGCATGCTAGTACTAATCTATATCATTTTAATGCTATTTACCATGAAAATAGGAGGCATGATAAAGTTAAAGAAAATCATGTAGCTTTTCATGCTAAAACCACTACACCTAGGGCTAGGAATGTAGATAAAAATCTAGGCAAGAACACTAAGGTCAATAACTATAAGCCTAGAAATAAAAATACTCATGGATTTAATGGAAAATCAAAAACTAAGGACTTAGTGATGGAAAATCAAGTCTTGAGGTCAAGACTTAACAAACTAGAAAAGACCCTAAAAAGGATGAAAAATATCCTAAAAGGGCAAAATGAGCAAAACCTAGGTTTAGGAGTACTACAAGGGTCATCCAAGGGTCATAGAGGTTTGGGATACAAACCTAAAATCAAAAAGGATGTACCTACTTACCATAGGGTTCCATATAGCTATGGAACCAACCCTAAGTCTAGAGGTCAAGTCAAGGATACAAGGGAAGTTATCCCTAGAAGTATCTTTGCAATGACAAACATGACTAAGACCTCTAAAAAGGCTAAGAAAGTCACTAACAAGGTCACAAGGGAAGCAATCCCTAGGGTTGACTTAGAAAAAGTGACCAAGGCTTCTAAAAAGCCAAACAAGGTCACTAAGAAGGTATCTAGGGAAGTTATCCCTAGTGAATACCTAGAGTATCCAAGGAGCACCAATAGGTTTTGGGTTCCTAGGAGCATCTTCTCTACCCCATAGATGGGTTAGAGAGTGTCAACTCTAAGAAGAAGGGTAGTTAACCCAACTTTGAAGAAATTGACACTCAAGGAGCATTTTCAAAGTTATTATCAACTTTTAAAAATGAAATGGATTTATTATTTACTCCTTGAAAGAGTAAAATGTGCCTAATGGTGGAAAAATTGATTTTATCTTAAAATGGCATAAATTGGAAAAATCTAGAGAAATACCAAGTTGGGATTTTGGTATTCTCTTAGAAATTTAAGGCAATCCGGGCCCTGATTTATGTGATTACTCTTGAGGAAAAATGGAATATGCCAACATTTGAAGATATGCTTAATTTTTAAGTGGCATAAACAAATCAAGAGAAATAGAAATGTCAATTTAGGTTTTGGCATTTCTTTGAAGCATTTAGAGCAATCTAGGTTTAACGTTTTAAGTTAAAACAAGTGGTATATTTTGAGTTAGCTAAGTGGTTAAGGATACTTAGAAAGGTAATCTAGGTATATTTTATTTATGCTAAACCTTGCCATGATTGTTTGCCCATTATATGCCATGGCATCATGTTTTATTTTTTTTGTTTTACTATAAAAAATCCAAAAATACCATGTCATGACATACATGCATCATGTAGCTATAGGGTACTTTCTTTTGAACATTATTTCCTTTTGATGTATGCCATAACATAATCATGCATTAAGTTTAATTCCTTGTAATTAAGGACAAATGACATTTAACAACACTTATTAACAAGTGACATCCTAGGTGGATGTCTAATATCTCTAAAATGCCTAGATAGATATGCATGATCCCTAGAATAGGGCAAAACCAAAATCTCACATCTCACAAGGACTATAAGGTGACTTGTATGTGTTTTAGTGCACATTAGATACAAGTGAGATGTTAGAAAGATGAACAAAACTCAAGATGTTGATTTAGTGCATTCTTTTGAGTTTTAAGTTCATCAAAACACATAGTTATGTGTTTTCCCATCATTGGGAAAGCTAATGTACAAGTCATGTGCATTAAGCCCAAGGAATGTGATGGGATATTGGTTTTGAAAATTATTTCAAAATGCTTTTGAAAAACCTTGGTGAAGGCTATCTTTTGATAGTAATCAACATTGAATAGTTAGACACAAACTTGAAGAAAACACTAAAGTTTTAGCAAGTTTTCAAGTTTGTGTCAATTTTTGAAAATATGATGTACTTTCATAGAAAACTATTTTTCCTTGATAAAGTGTACCCTAAATAATGTCTACACGAAATTTCATGATTTTTGGATTTTTGTAGAATTTTTTAAGGATTTCTGAAGTTGGCTGATTTTGAATTTCAACAACTATCAGAGCTCCAATTGATCCATGGATCGATTGGAGTGCCTTAATCAATGCATGGATCGATTCAGAAGGAAATTCTCGTGAGCAGAAGCTCGCTGGATCGATCAGCCGATCGATCCACACATCCTGAATCGATCAGTGGATCGATTCAAATAGGTTGAATCGATTGGAACCCAACTCCAATCGATCCAGGACGCTGATTTTGGCTGGGAAGGTCTGATTTCAGCACTCTAAACCTATTTTAGTCAATGTAACCATTCCTAACCCATCAAGACACGTTTGTATACCTTTAGAGGGTGTTTCGTGTGGAAAACAAGGATGGATTGATTAAGGAAGGCTAAGTTGAAGTTTAGGTTGAGGTTTGTTTCAAATTTTGAATATTTGAACCTCAAAACTTCTAAAATTGGGTTTCCTAAAGTTTTAGGGATTCCAAGTCATTGTTTGTGCAAATGACAGAAGTTACCACCATGTCTTTAGGGGGAGGGACTCTTTAAAGACATAAAAATTATTTTTCATGAACCTTGGAAGGTGGTTAACCTTCCGTTAAGAACATGCTCAAGGTTGAGCGTTTGAACTTTAATGGGGAGTGGATATCCTCATTGTTCAAGTGGTTTCAAGTGAATAATGCTCAAGGATGGGCATTTGCCTACATTGGGGGAGAATGTAGGGTTAAGGATAATGAAGGGTATGGGACCTTCATTATCGTGTTGATCACAACGAGTGAAGTTGTGAACAACGATGAGCAACTCTTCAGGGGGAGAGTTTTCAACAAGTGAATTTGTTGATATGTACTCAAAATAGGGCATGGTTTGATGTGTGCCAATAGGGGGAGAATGAAAGGAAGTAAGTTAGGTTTTTATCACCTAGAGGAAGTTTGCCCTCTTAGGGGGAGAATGAAGGGCTTAACTTATGTATTCATTACCTAGTGGCATGAAGAAGGTTTAGGCTATGGGATTAGCCTAACTTACATGTGGTATTGTAAGTGGTAGTGTTGGTATTGTCAAACATCAAAAAGGGGGAGATTGTTGGTGCAACATCCCTCAGGTCAAGGTTGACCTAGTTGACCAAGCTTGAGTCTTGGTTTGGGTTTCGATGTTTGACAATGCAAGGTTGATTAAAGAAAAGTCCAAGTAGGTCAAGGATGACCGGATACTTGACTGGGAAGTCCTAACTGGGATGTTAGGCAGGAGGAAAGACCTAGTGAGTGAAGCTAGGCAGGAGGAAAATCCTGGTGAGTGAAGCCATGTGAAAGACCTAGTGAGTGAAGCTAGGCAGGAGGAAAATCCTGGTGAGTGAAGCCATGTGAAAGACCTAGTGAGTGAAGCTAGGCAGGAGGAAAATCCTGGTGAGTGAAGCCAGGTGAAAGACCTAGTGAGTGAAGCTAGGCAATTGTGAAAGACCTAGTGAGTGAAGCTAGGCAGGAAGAAAATCCTGGTGAGTGAAGCCAGGTGAAAAACCTAGTGAGTGAAGCTAGGCAATTGGGAAAATCCTGGTGAGTGAAGCCAGGCAAGAGAAATCCAGATGGGTCAAGGTTGACCAAACAACTGGTGAGAGTCCAAGTAGGTCAAAGGGATTGACCGGATACTTGGCACGAAGAGAAAAGTCCAAGTGGGTCAAAGGGATTGACCGGACACTTGGTGGGGAGTAAAAAAACCAGATGCTAGGCATGATATACCAATAGGTCAAGGTTGACCGAATGTTGGATTGAGAGGCTTGGGACTTGGTTTTGGGCAAAAACCAAGAGCTGGATCGATCAGTGGATTGATCCAGGCCTTTCCCAGCGAACATAGAGCCTCTGGATCGATCCGTGGATCGATCCAGAGGTCCCAATCGATCAGCCGATTAATTGGGACGCTGCTGGTTCGCGCGATAAGCGCTGGATCGATCCGTGGATCGATCTAGGCATTTTCTCCAGAGCACAGAGGCGCTCTGGATCGATCCGTGGATCGATCCAAAGCCTACCCGATCGATTGGGAGTTTTCGAATCGATCGGGATCCGACCATTGCGTCGTATTTGAGCTGCAGGTGTGCGATGGCTGCGGCATCTCTTCACCGATTCATTTCATATCTTCACCAGCTTCTCCACAGCTCTTCTCAAGCTCAAGATCGCCAGTTCTTGAAGGCTCTTGGAGGTTCTTCCAAGTCAAGAGGCGGATCAAAGCAAGAAGAAGAAACTAGGGTTAGGGTTTTTGCTCTCATTGTAAGCTTGTAAGCTTGTATTTCATTACCTTTCCCTTTCTTCTTGTATTGAGTCTTGTAGGGCTTCTCCGCCCTTGGTAGTTACCATAAAGGAGAGTTTTATTAGTGGAGGGTGTGTGTGTAGGTGTGGATCCTTGGACTAGTCACCTCTTGTGAGGTGGATACCAAGTAAACCAACCTTGTTAGCGTTGTGTGGTTTGTTTCTGTATTCTCCGCTGCGCATCTTTGAAGAAACAAGCAACGCCGAGCAACGAGCCAACGACGAGCTATTCACCCCCCCTCTAGCTACTTTTCGGTCCCAACATATAGAGCTTTCTTCCACTTATTGGAGTATACTTGGAGAACATCAGAACAGATATGACATGTTGCTCCAGTATCAATCTGTTGATACAGTCTGACCTGGCTGTTGTTTTGATGTTGACACTGATTTAAGTTTGTATCAGATATTAATTAAACTCAGATTGAGAACTGATTAAGGTTGATCAGGTGAAAGGGAAAAGTCCAAGTATGGAAACTTGGCACACGAAGTCGGAGAGGGCTCGGTAGCTCATTCTCCGGACTAGGTCAGAGAGGGCTCGGTAGCTCGTTCTCTGGACCGGACGAAGTTGGAGAGAGCTAGGTAGCTTGTTCTCCGGACTAGGTCAGAGAGGGCTCAGTAGCTCGTTCTCTGGACCAGACGAAGTCGGAGAGGGCTCGGTAGCTCGTTCTCCGGACTAAGTCAGAGAGGGCTCGGTAGCTCGTTCTCTGGACCGGACGAAGTCGGAGAGGGCTCGGTAGCTCGTTCTCCGGACTAGGTCAGAGAGGGCTCGGTAGCTCGTTCTCTGGACCGGACGAAGTCGGAGAGGGCTCGGTAGCTCGTTCTCCGGACTAGGTCACAGAGGGCTCGGTAGCTCGTTCGCTAGAGCAGGAAGGCTTTAGGGTTTAGGGCTGGGAAGCTCTAAACCTACATAGGCATTGGATCGGTCTGTTGACCGATCCACCTATAGCCTGATCAGTCCACAGACTGATCAGAGCCTTCCTGGACCGATCGCCAGGTCGGTCCAGGAAGGCTGTGGATCAGTTTGCTGACTGATCCACAATAATGTCTGTAGTTTTTGCTGTTTCTCTGCAACTTCTGATTCGTCTGATTTAACCATCTGCGGTGAGCTTTTTAATTTGCAGGTTGCAGGTATTATGTCAATGCTTAAATTCAAATTAAGCTCCATCAGAAGAATAAGACAAAGTGTTCTTTCTACTGTGTTTCGCTGCAAATGGTGCAATTGGAGCATCAACGTTTACTGGCTGCAATCTGGCTGTGATCAGTTGGCAATCAGCTTGACTTCTGCTTATTGGTTCGAGCTCAGAGACACCCGTGAAGACCATAGGTTCTATTGGTGTGAGTTCAGAGAACCAGATGAGGAGGAAGAGTGATTGGCGACGCCTTAGCTTGCAGCAGCGATTCGGTGCAGGTTGACAGCGATTCGATATAGGCTGAACGCAGTGGAAAAGCAGAGGCATAAGAATAAGGATGAAGAGATTTTAGAAAAACCAAGAAAAAAACGAGTGTGCTAAGCTTTGAGCTCTGTGCTGAGAAGCTGTGTCCGTCTTGCGCTCTGCTTTCACTGTCGTCTTCACGTGGCTATGAGCATATTTTTCATTCTCTTTAGTCACTGATCATTGTAAGTCTTGTGCTTTATTTACATATCTTCGGAGACTTTGTGGAGAGGTTACTCCACCGAGAAGGAGGAAAACTTTAGCCGGAATCTATCCGGGGTGTGATCTACCGAAAGATCAAGGGATCGTCCACCTTACGGACACGCCGAGGAGTAGGGGCAAGTTATCCCCGAATCTCGTACATACTGGTGTTAGCGGTGTTTGTCTCTTTTTCTTGTATTATCTTTTCGTTTGCATATTTCCGCTACGCTAACGATTTGTAGGAAGAAATTCTTTAAGCTTTTAGAGGAGGCTATTCACACCCCCCCTCTCTAGCCATCCGAAGATCCCAACAAGTGGTATCAGAGCCTGGACTGCCAGAAGGTTTAACCACCGACTGTGCAAAAGAGCTATGGTCTGATTGAACCATGTGAGTACAATATTGACCTCGAATAAAGAACTGGGGGCTCCTATGTTCGGATCAAGAAGATCAGACACCAGGCAGGAAGTCCTAGTTGCGGCTAGGCAAGGAAGTCCTAGTAGGTCGGGTGGACCGAGGGGCAGGAAGTCCTAGTAGGTCGGGTAGACCGAGGGGCAGGAAGTCTTAGTAGGTCGGGTAGACCGAGGAGCAGGAAGACCTGGTGGGTCGAGGATCGGATGTGAAAAGCCCGTGGTCCTTTGTTTGAGGGGGGATTGTTGGGGTTGCAAGATTGCAAACATAGTCCCACATTGAAAACACATGGAAAAGATCATGGGTTTATAAGAGAAAGATATCTCCATTGGCATGAGGCCTTTTGGGTAGAGCCCAAGAGCAAAACCATGAGGGCTTAGGCCCAAAGTGGACAATATCATGCTATTGTGGAGATATCTAAATTCTTTTCTATCCTATAATTGGTATCTAGTAGGCACAAGGGTAGATAACATTTATCAAGTATCTTTTAAAAGTGCTACTAATGCCTCTACTAAGTGTTTCATGTCAAAAGAAGAAGAATCATGGCTTTGGCATAGGAGGTTGGCCCATGTGAACATGAAGAATATTCGAAAGCTGGCCAACAAAGGATTAGTGCGAGGCCTACCAAGCATCAAGTACCAAAAGATAAAATTATGTGATGCATGTCAAAAGGGTAAGCAAACAAAAGCGTCTCATAAAGGTAAAAGCGCTGTAAGTACATCTACTGCTTTAGATTTATTGCATATGGATTTATTTGATTACAGTAATGTCATTTCATTGAATGGAAGTAGATACTGCTTAATGATCATTGATGATTTTACTAGATATACATGGACTTTCTTTTTGAAAAATAAGGATCAAACCATAGATATTTTTGTTTCTTTTTGTAGAAGGACTGAAAATGAAAAATCAACAACAATTAGAAGTGATCATGGTGGAGAATTTCAAAACCATAGATTTTTAGAATTTTGTCAAGAAAAAGGATATAGGCATGAGTTCTCTACTCCAAGGACCCCACAGCAAAATGGGGTTATAGAGAGAAAGAACTGAGTCTTGCAAGAGGCTGCACGAAGCATGCTCAATGAGTACTCACTACCGAGCTACTTATGGGCTGAAGCTGTAAATACAGCTTGCTATGTGCAAAACCGAGTCTTGATACATAGGTTTTTAGGAAAGACTCCCCATGAACTTTGGTTTGAGAAACCCCCTACAATTAAACATCTTAGGGTGTTTGGTTGTAAGGTGTTTATCTTGAACACCAAGGATCATCTTGGAAAGTTCACGGCTAAGGCTGATAAAGGGATACTGGTCGGGTACTCTCTCATCAGCAAAGCCTATCGAGTCTACAACAATAGGACTAAATTGATTGAAGAATCCTCGGATGTAGCATTTGAAGAAATCCCTAAATCAAATGATCAATCGAGGGATGTAGGAGAAATTTAATTTGAATTTAGAAGTCTAAGTTTGAATGATCAAAACATAGAAAGAGTCGAAGTTGACTCCGATGATGATGAGCAAAGGCAACAAAGGGCTCAGGCTGATCCCTTGCCTGATACTGAGTCCTTGCCTGTGCCTAGTGAGACCACTCATGAGACACCGCCAACACCAAGGCAATCTAGGATAGCGTCTAGTCATCCCCATGACCAGATTGTTGGAGATATCCAACAAGGGGTTAGGACTAGATCATTATTTAGAAATGAGTCTAATGAGGTCGCCTTGATCTCAGAAATCGAACCAAAATTAGTTGGTGAGGCATTGCACGATCCTGACTGGATCATAGCTATGCAAGATGAGTTAGGTCAATTTGAAAGGAGCCAAGTGTGGGACTTAGTTCCTAGACCTAAGAAGACCACCATTATTGGAACCAAATGGGTCTTCAAAAATAAGTTAAACCAAAAGGGAGAAGTCGTAAGAAACAAGGCAAGACTTGTAGCCAAGGGCTATAGTCAAGTCGAAGGCCTCGATTATGATGAGACTTATGCTCCCGTGGTCCGATTAGAGTCCATTCGTTTAATGCTAGCTTTTGCTGCACATAGAGGCTTCAAGCTCTATCAAATGGACGTTAAATCGGCCTTCTTAAACGGTTTCATTAAAGAAGAGGTCTTTGTTGAACAACCATCGGGGTTTGTGAATACCGAAGCTCCAAACCACGGTACAAGCTCAAGAAATCTCTTTATGGGCTTAAACAAGTACCTCGAGCTTGGTACGAAAGGTTGTCAACTTACTTACTAGAAAAGGGTTTTGTAAGAGGTCAAATAGATCCAACACTATTTCTACATAGAGATGGTGAAAACATATTTGTAGCCCAGGTGTATGTCGATGACATAATTTGTGGCTCAAATAATAAGGGCTATTTGAATGAATTTATCACTCACATGGAAAGTGAGTTTGAGATGAGTCTGGTGGGAGAATTGACATTCTTCCTTGGACTTGAAATCAAACAAACTCGAGATGGCATTTATGTCCATCAGACAAAATACACTCAAGAGATACTCAAGAAATTCAAAATGAGTGACTCTAAGGAAGTATCCACTCCAATGGCGACAAACACTCGCCTTGACAATGATGAGAATGGAAAACCAGTTGATCTAACGCAATCTAGAAGCATGATCGGTAGTCTTCTATATCTCACAGCTAGTCGACCGGACATACTTTTTGCTGTGGGCATGTGCGCTAGATATCAAGTATGTGCCAAGGAATCTCATTTAATTACAGTTAAGAGAATCCTGAGATACCTTAAGGGCACAATTAGAGTAGGTCTCTGGTACCCTCGTACTGAGTCTTTTGATTTGATAGGTTATACCGACTCCGATTATGCTGGGTGCAAATTGGATCGGAAAAGCACTAGTGGGGGTTGCCAATTTTTAGGTTCATCATTGGTTAGTTGGTCAAGTCGGAAGCAACATTACGTTGCTCTCTCCACGACCGAGGCTGAATACATTGACATGGGAGAGAGTGTATCACAATTGTTGTGGATGATCCACACCCTAGAAGATTATGGGCTTTCGTATAAGGGAGTGCAAGTGTTGTGTGACAACATCAGCACAATAAACCTAACGAAAAATCCAGTCCATCATTCAAGGACCAAACACATTGAAGTGCGTCATCACTTTATTAGAGATCACGTAGCTAGGGGAGACATTGCGCTCACATATGTTGAGTCAAAATCAAACCTAGCCTATATTTTCACCAAACCCCTTCCGGAAAATGAATTTAGTCATTTAAGGAGAGAATTGGGAATGTGTTTGGCTCAATAGGCCATTAGGACTTCATCATGATCAATAAGGATAATTAAAACAACAAGAGAAATTGGGAAATTAATTTGGACAACTTGGGGACATCTCACACAAACTATAAGGTTTAACAAATTATTTTTGTTTGCTAGAAATGGGGTGAGATGCTAGGATCAGCCAAATTATTCAAAATGTATCATGCATCCCTTGAATAATTAGGTTGAAGAGACATAAATCGAGTATGGGGAAGACCATTACATAATTCATGTGTATCTGGTTCCTAGATCTTACTCATATATTCCAACCAAGGAAACTTGGTTGGACCTTTATCTAGAAATTATCTAACTTTGGTTGATGTGTTGATTGATACCTTTGATCGATACCTTTCATAATTTTGATTGAAAATAGGACAAGTTGTTGAAGTAATGATAGCAATTTGGATATACTTTAACAAACTCGAAACTGATCATTGCAAGGATGTGTTTTGAACCAGGTAATAAATAGCCTGAGTCTTGATTAATACCTTGGTTCACTATAGATCATAGTTTCAGAAGTTTTTCTGGTTTTGAAACCTTAAGGTTCAAAACGTCTGAACTCTATGCGTTTGGAGTTGGTCTGAGTGTTTAAATGTTTGGAACTTTCCGGTTCTGAACAATTTCAGACCGTAAGAGCTCATCTTTCGGAAATATTTATGTTTGTAGATTCTTCAGGTTCTAGGTTCTGAATTTGGAAATTTCTGAACTTTTTTAGTTCTGAATCTTCAGAATTTTCGATAGAAAACTTCTACGAATTTCAGTTACTGAAATTCCTAGAGACTCTTCAATTTGTCAGACATCGATCGGTCTACAGCCCGATCAGGAGAGGCTGGATCGGTCTGTCGACCGATTCAGAACTCTCTGTTTGTTTACTGATCAGTCCAGGGACCGATCAGTATGCAAGGAGGCTTCCTGATCGGTCCATCGACCGATCAGGGTATTCCCTGACCGATCAGGAGGTTCCCTGATTGGTCAGGATCTCTCCTGATTGGACAGCCGTCCGATCATATCAACACCTGGATCGATCACCCATCCCTCTTAACTCTTCCCGATCCCTTCTTTTCCCATTGCACGCCGAAGCCTTAGCCAACACCCTCCTACGCCTCAACTCTTCTCTCCATTCTCCGAAAGATACATAAATGGCACCAAGGTAACTCCATTCTCCCCGAGCTCTACTCATTTTGGCACTTCATTTTCATTTCTCACCGTATCTTTGTAATTTGGCTTGGTTCTCGGTTGTTGGTGGCTTCCGTGCTCACCTGTTTGCCCCGTCCATGTCACATTTTTAACCTTTAGGAAGAAACAAGTTAGTGAGGGAATTTCTAAGTCGTCAACTGAGAAATCTAAATCTAAGGCTCCCTCCCGATCTCAACCATCCGTTTCTGGAAGATTTCCAAACCATCACTTTGAACAAGCCTTTCAACAAAGAACCTTCAAATTGCTTCCTTGTAGGTCTGTGGATCAAAAATTCATGGATGAATTTTGTCCATCTGTGTCGGAAATACTTGTCTATTACAAACTTGATTCTCTAGTCTATTTAGAACGGGACATCAGTTACGACTTAGTATCTGAGTTTTATAATAATCTTCATCAAACTAATGATGTTAATTATAAAACTAGAGTTGCTAAGCAGACTATTGATTTCCATTTCTCGGCCTTCTTTGATTATCTAGCTTGCCGGAGGTGTTCAGGAAATGTCTTTTCCATATATCCTGATTTACCAGACCCCTTACCTTCTCCCTTTGATGTCTCATCTGACTCCATTTATGAGTATTTCTTCGGACATCCTAGACCGGGTGGACAAGATGAGTTAGATGTTGATTTTCCTACCTTTGTAGCCCTGAGACTATCTGCCCCAGATTACATTCTCTTTAAGATTGTCACAAATTGTCTTCTACCAATCACATCTAAACCCTTGTCAGAGATCCGACCATATCACTGCCTGATGCTTTATGGATTGCGTCGGCGTCTTGATTTTGACATCATGTCGAGCATTTATTCGTCTATCATCTCCTATAGTGAGCCTAACAGCTTCACCGTTTATATGCCTTATGGGCATATAATTACGGATTGGCTCGAGACCCTACAGATTGATGTCTCCAAGGGAAGGATAGTCAAGATGGTGAGGCAGGACTGCAAACTTGGAAAATGTGCATTTTCCAAGTCTGGCATCATAGGACAGTATGGGGTGGTTCGTTGGAAGGACGGGAGAGCACTGGGTGAGTTACCACGGGCATCTCCACGACAGGTTGATGCTGCTCCTCCTCCTACAGCTGCTGAGTATGGAGAGGCAGATCGCTGAGCTGGAGAGCCGCATCGATCAGCACGATGAGCTGCTGGCTGCTGAGCTCCATGGGCTGCGCATTCGGATTGACCGGCATTACGATGATCTACGCAGTCAGCATTTGGCGACGCAGCAGGTGCTTCTGGGATGGATGGCCAGCTACCCACCTCCGCAGTATTTCTCGTGCTATCCACCCTCGAGCAGCAGCATGCCGCCTCAGGGACTCATTCCTCAAGCTGATGATGATGATGCTCCTCATATCGAGGATGTTGATTGATACATCTTGTTTTATGTTGGTTATTTTGGTTGTCTATGCTTCGGATATTGTTTTATAGATACATGTGTCTGACCTGGATATTAGCTGTTTTCATATATTTATGCTACTCGTTTTTCTATTACTTGCTTCTCTTTATGTTTCAGTTCTTATTGGCTATTTATATATTTTTCATATGTCATATCTTGATTGTCTCTTGTCCGATAATACACTTAGAAAGAATTCTATGTGGATTAAGAAAGAGACAGTATGGGTTGAGGGGGAGTCCTTTAAGTCTTATTATCTAATTCGCACCTTTTCGGTGTTTGACAAAGGGGGAGAAGATAACTAAGTTTAGAGATGAATGAAGTTTTGATTTTAGGGGAGAGGATAACCTTGAGGATTATTGACTTCCTTACATAGTATTGTATCCGTCTTAGGGGGAGGATCTTGATTCCCCTGAAATTATGGAAATATGAGCACTTCTGATCTAAACTTAAATTGTGTTGTCAAACAACCAAAAAGGGGGAGATTGTTGATACAGTCTGACCTGGCTATTGTTTTGATGTTGACACTGATTTAAGTTTGTATCAGATATTAATTAAACTCAGATTGAGTACTGATCAAGGTTGATCAGGTGAAAGGGAAAAGTCTAAGTATGGAAACTTGGCACACGAAGTCGGAGAGAGCTCGGTAGCTCGTTCTGTTGGAACCCCAAGGTGTTTTGATATGATCAAACAAGCTAAGTTAGGTCCTGCGTTTGTTTAACCCTTGTGTCTAAGTGTGCAGAAGCTTAGGAACACAGGAAGTCGAGCGGAAGACGCGGCTAGCGAGAAGGACGGCACGGGGAGAGAGCCGACGGGCTCGGTGCGTCCGAGGGATGAGGTGACCGCGGAAGAGTACACCGGTGGACGAGAAGAACGTGTGCGGCGTTCGAGGGACGAGAAACCGGGAAGGAAGGCTGCTCGAGGAGAAGGCCGGAACTTGGGTTCGGGTGAGCCCTATTCCGGATGGCCGAGATCACCCAAGCTAGCGGAGCCGGAGCGAACAAGACCCGGACCGAGACGAGCTGAACCGGAGGTGAAAAAGTCAACATTGTTGACTTTGGGCTCCAGGGCACCCGGAGCAGTCCGAGGCGCCCGGAGCCCTCCGGGGCGCCCTGAGCAGTAAAGTTGACCAGATTGAGTTTTGACTCGATCTGAACATTGGGGGATAAGTTTTATCCCCCCCAGGGCGCCCGGAACCCTTCCAGGCGCCCCGACCAAGGCTATAAATATAGCCTTGGTCCAGAAGCTTAAAAACAACTAACTTGTAATCAATTCCTTCTGTGCTTTCAATTCTGTTCTTTTCATTTGTGCTGTCAACGTTGTAAAGAGGCTACTCCGCCCAGAGAAGAATCAGATAGTGTGCTTACATTCCTTGGATTAGCAATCCCCTGATTACATACCAAGTAAAACTCTGGTGTCTGATTTTCTTTACTTAGTCTCTTTTATTTATTTATTACAAGTGTTCATTATATAGTTGAAATCCGAGAAAGGTTCGAGTTTTAGTTTGTAGGGCAATTCACCCCTCCCCTCTTGCCAGCCTCCAAAGGGACCAACAAGTGGTATTAGAGCAAGGCGCTTCAGGAGGACTAACCGCCGATCGAAGCAACAAGATGGCCGGACCAAGCATCGTTCCACCAAAATTAGAGGGGAACTTCGCAGACTGGAAGCGTCGTATGGAGGTATTCCTAAAAACAGATTTTGAAATTCGGTTTATTATGGAATATGGTTTTGTAGCTCCAATAGATAAAGATGGAAAAGAAAAAGAAGAGAGCGATTGGACAAAGAAGGAGCAGAATGAGTCGGTAGCAAACAGCCGTGCGGAACATCACCTCCTGAGCGTGTTACCGCCTCAAGAGGTCAACCGCATCGGAAACTATTTATCTGCTAAAGAACTTTGGGAGAAGTTCTTGGAACTCCACGAAGGCACGTCTGAAGCAAAGCTCGCTAGAAGGGACATCCTCCGCAACAAACTGATGAACATCCGTCTGGAGAAAGGTGAGAAAGTAGCCGGTCTACATGCAAAGGTAAAAGAACTAGTTACTGGTCTCGAAAACCTTGGTAAAACGGTAACAAATCGGGACACTATACGCTACGCGCTCAATGCGTTTCCAAGAACTCCGGAATGGACATCAATCGTCGATGCTTACTACATCTCAAAGACCTGGAGGTAAGTACTTTAGAAGAGTTGTTCTCTACCCTTGAATTACACGAAACTAGATATGCAGAGATATCAAAGGACACAACCCATACTATGGCGCTGAACGCAACCAATAAGGATGAACCCGAGTCAGACTCCGAAGACGATCAAGAAGCGTACATGCTAAGAAACTTTAAAAAAAATTTTAGATCTAATAAATTTAAAATGCAGAATAAAAAGAATCAAAAAGGTAGAAGAAAAGTACGGTGCTACCAGTGTCAGAAGGAGGGACACCTAAGGGAAGACTGCCCAGAACTCAAGAAGGTCAAAATGAAGACACCCAAGAAACACAACCTAAAAGCAACTTGGGATGACACTTCTTCATCTGAATCAGAAGCTCAAGAATATGCGGGGATTGCACTGATGGCAAGCCACGAAAGACAAAGTACATCAGAACCCAACATCGATGAAGGGGGAGCAACCTCAGATGGAAGTAGCGAAGCAGGGGGAGATTCAGGCTTCAAGTCTGATATGGTAAGTGAGGTATGCCTCTTACCCCCTGATGAACTTTACTTTGGTATCAAAGCTATGACTAAATCCATGTATAAATTAGAAAATAAAAATGCCAAATTAGAAAATGAAATTTTAGAAACAAAGAGAATTTTGACAAAACCATGTCTTATAGAGGATTTTGAAAAATTGAAAATTGAAAATGAAAAACTAAAAGAAGAAATAGAAAGATTGAAAAAATCTAATGGTTCAAATACTTCTACTTTTAGAAATTATGGAGGTTTAAATTGGTATTATAGATTTCATCAAAATCAAATTAGAAATATATCAAAAATCTATATACCTAGGAAATACTTGGTTAATCCTGTAGGTAGGAACCTCTATTGGGTTCCAAAAACCTATTTAATTTAAAATTAAAAATTAGACTTAACATTTTCAGCAAGGAAATTAAAATTTTCTTTATGAGGCTTTGTCTAAGGAAGTGGTTGTTGCTCCAATAACCAAGAAGGCTTAGTACCTCGCCACGACCTGGAAGCCAAGTATCGAAATGAAAAGTTTAATTGACTAACTGAAAAAACATTAATTTAAATTACTTAATACTTTAAAAGAGTTATTCAATTTGTGTTAGAAAATATTTAAAAAAATTTTAAATTTTTTTATTATCTTAGAAAATTTTATGAAAATTGACTTAGAAATTTTTTTTAAGTTATCTTAGAATTTTTTTTATGATAATATTGCCTTATAATTTTTTAAAATTGACTTAGAATTGGTTCTTATGAATATTAACTTAGAATTTTTTTTAATTAATTAGAAAATTTTTTTTGGGGGATGCTGAGATAAGTTTCAAACTTAAAATTTTTTTTAACACTTATGACTGTTTTATCTGAAAAATGTTTTACTTAAATATTTTTTTTTTCGAAAGAAAAATTCTGAAGAGTGTCTTTAAATTGAATTTTACTTAGACATTATTAAATATTTTACACTTAAAATTTTTGTTTGAATTTAACTTAGACTTATTTATAACCCCAATTTTTATATGATCAAAGGGGGAGAAGTATGTTAAGTCTAGGGGGAGGTACTATAATTTTTCAATTGAAAAATATTTGGACTTATTGGAATATAAATCGTTTTTATTGCATATGGTTACCCTAACTTAACTTGGGTTACTCACATCAAAAAGGGGGAGATTGTTGGAACCCCAAGGTGTTTTGATGTGATCAAACAAGCTAAGTTAGGTCCTGCGTTTGTTTAACCCTTGTGTCTAAGTGTGCAGGAGCTTAGGAACACAGGAGTCGAACGGAAGACGCGGCTAGCGAGAAGGACGGCACGGGGAGAGAGCCGACGGGCTCGGTGTGTCCGAGGGACGAAGTGACCGTGGAAGAGTACACCAGTGGACGAGAAGAACGTGTGCGGCGTTCGAGGGACGAGAAACCGGGAAGGAAGGCTGCTCGAGGAGAAGGTCGGAACTTGGGTTCGGGTGAACCCTATTCCGGATGGCCGAGATCACCCAAGCTAGCGGAGCCGGAGAGAACAAGACCCGGACCGAGACGAGCTGAACCGGAGGCGAAAAAGTCAACATTGTTGACTTTGGGCTCCAGGGCGCCCGGAGTAGTCCGAGGCGCCCGGAGCCCTCCGGGGCGCCCTGAGCAGTAAAGTTGACCAGATTGAGTTTTGACTCGATCTGAACGTTGGGGGATAAGTTTTATCCCCCCTAGGGCGCTCGGAACCCTTCCAGGCGCCCCGACCAAGGCTATAAATATAGCCTTGGTCCAGAAGCTTAAAAACAACTAACTTGTAATCAATTCCTTCTGTGCTTTCAATTCTGTTCTTTTCATTTGTGCTGTCAACGTTGTAAAGAGGCTACTCCGCCCAGAGGAGAATCAGATAGTGCGCTTACATTCCTTGCATTAGCAATCCCCTGATTGTAAACCAAGTAAAACTCTGGTGTCTGCTTTTCTTTACTTAGTCTCTTTTATTTATTTATTACAAGTGTTCATTATATAGTTGAAATCCGAGAAAGGTTTGAGTTTTAGTTTGTAGGACAATTCACCCCTCCCCTCTTGCCGGCCTCCAAAGGGACCAACACGTTCTCCGGACTAGGTCAGAGAGGGCTCGGTAGCTCGTTCTCTGGACCGGACGATGTCGGAGAGGGCTCGGTAGCTCGTTCTCCTGACTAGGTCAGAGAGGGCTCGGTAGCTCATTCTCTAGACCGGACGAAGTCGGAGAGGGCTCGGTAGTTCGTTCTCCGGACTAGGTCAGAGAGGGCTCGGTAGCTCGTTCTCTGGACCGGACGAAGTTGGAGAGGGCTCAGTAGCTCGTTCTCCGGACTAGGTCAGAGAGGACTCGGTATCTCGTTCTCTGGACCGAACGAAGTCGGAGAGGGCTCGGTAGCTCATTCTCCGGACTAGGTCAGAGAGGGCTCAGTAGCTCATTCTCTGGACCGGACGAAGTCGGAGAGGGCTCGGTAGCTCGTTCTCCGGACTATGTCAGAGAGGGATCGGTAGCTCGTTCGCTAGACCAGGAAGGCTTTAGGGTTTAGGGCTGGGAAGCTCTAAACCTACATAGACATTGGATCGGTCTGTTGACCGATCCACCTATAGCCTGATCGGTCCACAGACTGATCAGAGCCTTCCTAGACCGATCGCCTGATCGGTCCAAGAAGGCTGTGGATCGGTTTGCTGACCGATCCACAATAATGTCTGTAGTTTCTGCTATTTCTCTGCAACTTCTGATTCGTCTGATTTAACCATCTGCGATGAGTTTTTTAATTTGCAGGTTGCAGGTATCATGTCAATGCTTAAATTCAAATTAAGCTCCATCAGAAGAATAAGACAAAGTGTTCTTTCTACTGTGTTTCGCTATAAATGGTGCAATTGGAGCATCAACGTTTACTGGCTGCAATCTGGCTGCGATCTGGCTACGATCAGTTGGCAATCAGCTTGACTTCTGCTTATTGGTTCGAGCTCAGAGACACCCGTGAAGACCATGGGTTCTATTGTTGTGAGTTCAGAGAACCAGATGAGGAGGAAGAGTGATTGGCGACGCCTTAGCTTGCAGCAGCGATTCGGTGCAGGTTGACAGCGATTCGATACAGGCTGAACGCAGTGGAAAAGCAGAGGCATAAGAAGAAGGATGAAGAGATTTTAGAAAAACCAAGAAAAAAACGAGTGTGCTAAGCTTTGAGCTCTGTGCTGAGAAGTTGTGTCCGTCTTGCGCTCTGCTTTCACTGTCGTCTTCTCGTGGCTATGAGCATATTTTTCATTCTCTTTAGCCACTGATCATTGTAAGTCTTGTGTTTTATTTACATATCTTCGGAGACTTTGTGGAGAGGTTACTCCACCGAGAAGGAGGAAAACTTTAGCCGAAATCTATCCGAGGTGTGATCTACCGAAAGATCAAGGAATCGTCTACCTTACGGACACGCCGAAGAGTAGGGGCAAGTTATCCCCGAACCTCGTACATACTGGTGTTAGTGGTGCTTGTCTCTTTTTCTTGTATTATCTTTTCGTTTGCATATTTCCACTGCGCTAACGATTTGTAGGAAGAAATTCTTTAAGCTTTTAGAGGAGGCTATTCACACCCCCCCCTCTCTAGCCATCCGAAGATCCCAACACAATCCACCACTGCTTCGGGTTATCCATCACCGTGTTGGCTTCAAACACGACCAGAGTGAGATCCAATTCTATGTCATCAGAAGTTACGACCTGGTTCGCAACATCCTTCTAACTCTTGGTTGGTTTCTTCGGGCTTCTGCAGTCTTTGGGCATGTGTCCTGTCTTTCCGCAGTTGTAGCATGTGCCCTTGAATTTCTTGCCTTGAGCCTTCTTTTTGGATTGGTTCAACTTTTTAACTTTTGGCCAATTTCGACATCTCGTCGACTACCCGCTTTGTTCTTCTAGAGTTGGACATCTTTCGATTATCTTCCTCAATTCATAGCCTTAGGATTAGATCTTCAAGTCTCATCTCCTTTTATTTGTGCTTCA
The DNA here is from genome assembly GCF_018446385.1 of Zingiber officinale. NCBI lineage: Eukaryota > Viridiplantae > Streptophyta > Magnoliopsida > Zingiberales > Zingiberaceae > Zingiber > Zingiber officinale. Next base: position 171,328,952 of record NC_055987.1, on the reverse strand, counting down.
GATAATTTTTGAAATCCTTCCATAACTGAGGTAGTTTCTCGATTACCGACTTTAAACGACTCGTTCAGCTTCATGCCTTCGACATCCAGATCATGCATTATCAGTTGTATGTCTTGGACTTGAGATGTCACGCTCTTGGAATCTATCATCTTGAAATCCAGAAACCATCCGACGATAAATTTCTTCAATCCAGCATTTTCGGTTTTGTATTGCTTTTCAAGTGATTCCCACAGAGATTTTGCTGTTTCCATCGAACAATACACGTTATACAACATGTTGTCCAATGTGTTGAAAACGTAATTGCAGCACAAGAAATCTTCGTGCGCCCACGTATCACATGCATCCTTATTATCGGACTCTCTTTCCGTAGCAGTCGGTAGGTCTTCATGCAGAAATCGTACGAGGTTTAGCGTTGTCAAGTAGAATAATATTTTTTGCTAATATCGTTTACAGTCAGTTCCGTTAAACTTCTCTGACTTTTCTCCATGTGGAATGGCGGTCGAACCGACATTGATCTCAGCCATCAGTTTGCACGATTAGAATTCATCTTAAAATTGTTGGGAGCTTTGTATTGGTGCAATCTGAGCACGGGCAGAATGACGGTATACCACCGTTTTAGTTGAGTAGATACTAGAGTTAGACTCTATCTCTTTAAGACGAATTTGTCCTACACACGGTGCTTACGAAATAAGACAATCGTCTCCCAAGATACAACAACTTTATCTTGCGATAACAGCACTGCAAATCACAAGATCTCCGAATCGAAAAAGGCTTCTCGAACTCTCGAGAAAAATAATTGATTTCCTATAAAATCTTTAGATGATACATTAATAATTGATATCTTTGTATTTAGGTGATGATGTATGTACTTTTGTTATTTCAAATTAAAATAATCCTTGTCTCGTGGATTTTTTATTTTATTTTATTTAAATTTAATGTTATTCATCTTCTTTAATACCTAAATTGATCCTAAAATGTCCCAGTCAAATGTAGATATATTTTTACGAATATAATTTATATTTACTGAATAAAAAAATAGTACTAACAATAATGTCTGTCATTCATTTCGATTTGCTTTACTTATTAAATTCAAATACAAAGAGGGCATGCAACGGCAACCCAACGAAATTACAAGACGGTGGCAAATCGCGGTTGATGTTGATGGAGCGACCGGTTCACTTCCTCTTGGGCAGCTGGAAGGTCCGCCTCAAGAACCGGTTGGCGGAGTCGTCGTCTCGGTGGCAGAGGATGCGGAGCATCGTGTTGGGGTCGGAGCGGTGCCACCTTCCCGTCGTCGGCGGCATCGGCACCCTCTCCAGAGACCTTCCCAGCCCGCTGGCTTCGCACGCCGCGATGCTGAACTCCTCCACTAACTTCTCAGTCGGCATCGCCATCAGCGCCACCACCCCTTCCGCCGCTGCCGCTGCCTCCGCCACCGCATCCTCCGCGCACGCCTGCGCGAACAGCCGCTTCAAGCTCGCCAGGTCCTCTGCCACCATCTCGAAGTCCGCCCGCGAAAACGCCCTGCCGCTGCCACCCGCCAGCACCACCATCAGGAACGCCTCCAGAGATGCCCGCAGCACCTCCCGCAACATCTTCGCCCGCGCCGGCTCCTTGAGCACCACCGAAAGATGGGCTATGTTGTGGCTCAGCGCCCGCAAAGCAGGGTTGACCCGAGCGCCGATCACGCTCCCCATGTAGAGGGAGTCGTAGAAAAAGTGGGCGGAGTCGAGGAAGATGAGACGGTAGGAGGCGACCTCGGCCACGTGGAGGATGGCGGCGTGGATGGAGCTGCGGGCGCCTTCGATCTGAATTTTGCAGGAGGAGGATTTGTCGTCCATGTAGTGAAGGATGTGGTTCAAGGTGTTGAGGCGGACATAGAGGCGCTGGGTGCTGCGGCTGGCGGTGTGGCGGTGAGCATCGCCTAACTCGTGGGCTGTGCGGGGAATGGGGAAGCTACTGGGGTCGATGGCCACAACGCCGGCGCTGCAAGGGGCGGCCGCCTTCTTCCAAAGCTGGGACACTCTTGAGTCCTGATTGCACCTTGTCAATGGAGGAAGTGCCGGTATGTAGCTCTCCTTGGAACCTATACACGTACGAGTTTGTTTAAAAATGGTTTAATATCGTGACCAGATTTGTAATTGATAATTAATTTGGTTGGCTTTAGTCGTTTCTTGTGTAAAGGATTTCCTGCCTATCTAATTAAAGTATTTCATAATCAGAAACTAGTATCTTACCACATGATGCAACAAACAAGATATAATCCTTGAAGATAGTATCTAATCCATCTGCAAGGCTTTTTGCTACTTCGGTGTCTTTTGGCTCTACTTGGATCTCAAAAAACTCATCCACTGTCACCTTGGTTATGTTCATTATATTCACTGCAGACTCAGCGTATGGCTCCGATTTGGACACAGGATTCCAATTCTGTAACCATAAAAGACTTGACCATTATTAATGCTATATCTTGTAAAAGGTTAAGAACATTCTAATAGGAATAAATGCAATGGATTAACCTCACTCTCCTTTGCGCTGTTGATACATTGTCTTGCCATACCGAACCTATCATCTACCCAATGCTTGGTAAGCTTGAAAAGGAGGGAGTCCACTCCATACGCAGTGATTTCATGCAAGATTTCCTTCCCATCTTCTTCAGACTCAGCTGCTTCCTCAGTTACCATTTGAATTAGCAGTTTCTCTAGATTCCCTGCAATCTTTAGAAGATTGGCCAACTCTTTTGTTAAGCATGAGAATTTATACATGTACTGCCTCAGTACAGCACCAAAACAGCTGTGTAGAGTCACTGCAGCAATTGCTCTAGGAATAGGATGCCACCTCTTTAGTAATGGACTGTATTTAGCCTTCTCCACGAAGGCTATGCTCTCTGTCGCTTTTGCCAGATTTATCATGGTATCATTAGGATCCTCATCTACTTCTACCACCATGTTATCGAATTTTCCATGATCGTATACCTACAATCACTAGGCATAGCATGTTAGCAAACACATCCTTGAGCACTTTGTCGATGCCAAAATGAAGCTAATTGAAAAACCTATCAAAATGAGAAGAGGATTCGAGACCAAACATTTTGTGAAGGGGGAATATAGTGGTAGTGCTACTGACCTTTGTAAAAGCACTCTTCACAGAAGTTCTTATATATTGATCAACACAGTTTTTGAGTAACAAATTTCTCCCTTCCCTGATGTCATGCTTCACTATCATTCCCACACTCCCAATGCTTGATGTCTCTTCCCTGACTATCTTTGTGGCCGAGACAGCCAAACAGAGCACGCTGTCCATCATCGTTACATCTTTGTCAAAGCATTCGTGATAGTTCAAGAGCTGCTTCTCTGCCCACAACTTCAGTGAGGTCATTGTTGGCATCAAGACCTTCATGTAACTTGGCTCCCTGTCCAGTTGCTTGGCATTTATTGCCACCTCATCCAACATTGCCAATGTTGCATCCATTAGGTCAGATTCCACTAGCCCGGTCACAATGTATTGCTCGAACAAAATCCAAGTGAAACACACATCATGAATCATTTTATTAATCCCCAAGGTAGTCCAAGTCTTCTTGATCAGCTCGAGCAACTCATCCAGCTCCTCTAGCACAATCGTCGGTTCCTTGAGATCAAAGATTGATCGAAACAGGCACAAGTAGAGGTGTACATTTAAGGGGAATCCATCAGCCCAATGACACACTTCCACTGGAGCAACACTCTGGTGACGCCATGCTAAGGACATAGCACAATTGCATAAGGCACGCATGGCCTCTGAATGCTTGCTGGTGTCAATAGGTTTGAACTCACTGGCAGAGACGATCTCTCTTAGACGAAGTCCTGCAGGGTGAAGTCTATCAGTAGACACGGATGAGTGCAAGAGCAATCCTGCTTCTAAGACTTTAAGCTGACGATGTTGCCATCGGTGGTACTCAGGAGGATCACCAAATTCAACTGGCCTTAGATGGCGAAGAAGCTCCAAAGGGAGGATGATTGTCTCCACTTGCTTGGCTACCTGATGAGAAAAAGAGAATAGTAATAGGTTACCCAACAAAATCAAAGCAACAAATGGTGCAATCCATCATGGGATAGAAGGATCGGTTCAAGCTGTCAGGAAATAGTATGAGAAGTTCCGCCTGACCAAATTCAGGCTGAAGAAGTTGATTTCACATTTATCCATTATGATTGTCAAGTTCATTTCTATTAAGTCAGCAATGCCGCTGAGTTTTTGTTTCTTTTTTCCTTTTTTTTTTCTTTCAATTTTTCGATCGGTTGGTGAGCAGGACATCAAATTGGTAAGCGATAGGAGCATTCATCGCAGAACTTGTAAGATTCAATCGAAATTGGCCACGACTAAATTACAGTTTTGGTAAAAATGATTACAGCCGGCTGCAATACCTGGCCCACAAGAAAGCGCATGAGGATTTTCCTGAGACGGCCGTCGGTTTGCTCCGTAAATCCCATCTGCGTCCTCAAGATCTCCGCCGACGTCATCGGCCGAGGCTTCCCCTTTGCCGACTGAGGCAGCGTTGCGAACAGCGACCCCGACGCCGATGTCGAAACCGTAGTCCTTACAGGCACCGACGGCTTCGCCCTCAGACCCAAAGCGTCTTTTACACGGCTTGTCGCCGGCGTCAGGCCCCCGCGACCGGGCGAGGAGGCTTTTGTCCCCGCGTCGCTTCCATCACGGGGGCGGCCTCCGGAGGACGAACGGAAGCAGGTGAAGAATAGCTCGTAGGCGGTCTCCTTGAGCTCGTCGCGGGTAAGGGTGTCGAGGCGACCGAAGGGCCATTGGAGCTCGCCGCCGTCCTCCTCCTCCGGCTCTTCCAACGCAGAGAAGACACTGGAGCTAGAAGATCGGCGGCGCAGGCGGGTGCCCATCGTCCACGGCGGCTGTGAGCGGCTAAGGGCGGGGGTGACGGTGTTGTGCTGGGTTGGGTCAGGTGGCGTTAGCACGCTGTGGAGCTGCGTCTTCTGCGGACAACTGTATAATAATAGAGCAACGGACGACGCTCAAACAAATAATATATATATATATATATATATATATATATATATATATATATATAATACACAAATAGATTTCCTATTTTCCAGACCACGCTTTAACTTCTTCAAATTGCCCATTTAAATTTAACAATTTCAAACTCCCATTATTTTATCATTTAATTGTTAAATTCCGTACTTAAACAATCGCCAATGAAAAAAATACCACGTGTTATTTCATTGCGTATTCACGATTTAAAATTTAAAGTATTTTATTTTAATTTAAAAAAAAAATAAATAAAAATATCTAAAAATTTTAGAAAAAAACATTAGTATGATTTTAATATTTCTTAATTTTAATATATTATAAAAAAAATAATAATAGATTCTTTAGCTCAGGCATAACTATGTTGGACCCCGTTATTATTCTGATGCGATCAACCAAAGTTAGTTAGGTCCTGTATATTTTTGATCCCTGTGTCTAAATGTGCAGGAGCTTAAGAGCGCAGAAAGTCGAGCGGAAGACGCAGCTAGCGAGAAGGATGGCACGGGAAAGGAGCCGACGGGCTCGGTGCATCCGAAGGACGAGAGAGCTGCGGAAGAGTACACTGGTGGGCGAGAAGAACGTGTGTGACGTTCGAGAGACGTAAAGCCGGGACGGAAGACTGCTCGAGGAAAAAGTCGGGAATTGGATTCGGTTGAGCCATATTCCAGTTGGCCACAATCACCCAAATTATCGGAGCATCGGAAGCCAAAAGGAAGTGTAAAGGAGTTAGAACACTAGCTGGATGCGCTCTCAATGAAGCAATAGAGGTGCCTGCACTGCCCTCAACCTTGGAGACGCCTCCAACAAGTGTTGAAGGCGCCTTCAACACTGCTTGAGACGCCTCCAAGCTAGTCAACTCGATCGTTTGAGTGCAGATAGAGTTTTATCCGCTTGACTTGGTTGGAGGCGCCCTCAAGGCTATTGGAGGCGCCTTAAACCCTTGAGATAAGATTTCCAAGAGCTATATAAAAGCCCCTGGAGCTAGGAAATGAAATGAATTCAAGCAATCAACTCTGTATTCATTCCTAGCAATAATTCTGAGCTTCTAAGTGTATAAAAGACTTTCTCCGTCTTCAGATAAGAAGATCGTTAGTGTGTTTTTTCATCGTCTTGAATTAACAACCGTCTTAGTTGTAACCAAGTCAACTTCTGGTCTTCTCTAATTCTTTTGTTTTATTATTTTATTATTATTACTATTTATTTTGAGTTGAAAAGCCTTGAGAATGGTATACTTTTATTTTGTATATAATTCACCCTCCCTCTTACCGGTCTCACTGCACCAACAAACTCAACTAGGCTCAACCCATGTCCAGCATTTGTCAAGCGCGAAGCCAAGAATATAGTCAACAGAAGGAATAAGTCAATAATATATAATTTTAAAATAATCAATAAATATATAAAAAAAAATTACATAAAGTATAATCGTTCAAAATGAAAAACCATAATCTAAAATTGTTACATAATAGGTTCATTGTCAATTTCATTAAAAATATCTTTCTCAATAATGTATAAAATCATATAAGCTTTAAGCTAATTATTTGTCATTCGGTTGCATCCGATTTTTATGATCTTCATTACAAAAAATACTCAAAATATATATAAAATTATTGCACTTATGTAGGAGGGGCAAAATGCGTAAATTTGAGGGTAAAATTATAAACTATATTGATACTAGTATAAAAAAACATGAAGGGGTTTGTCTTTTCTCATGCTTCTACCTATACTCTACGCACTTAGATTGTGCAAAATTTAAATTACGATAGGTTGTGATTTCTTATGTGTGTATCAAGTGTATAGGTGTAAGATTTCTTGACATGCAAGAATGATACCAAGCATCATGCTAGACGACATCGAACGTGGATGTTATGACTCGATCAAAACTAGTTTTTTTTTTTTTTAATTTCTATCTGATGCGGTGATTAGGCGGGGCCCCATCTTACTGTCGCGTCGAGGTCAGAGTCAAGATGATTAACAGATGAATGTTGTTGGTCGATCGGGCGAGTTATACGTCGATCGGGGGCTGAGCACTGACTCATCGTCTTGGGCACAGGGAGTAATCAAACCGACGCTCAAAGGAAGCGTAGAAGTCTAGCCGAGCGGTTCCCCCGCTCGGCCTAACAGCAGACTTGACATCAGCTGGGCATGCAGACAGTGAGATACTCACCGAGCATGTGGACGAGAGACTTCATGCCGAGCGGCTATCCCGCTCGGCCTGACGGCGGTCGACACGGGCAGAGGACTTTCAGCCGAGTGGCTCTCCCGCTCGGCGCGACAATGGACTTTCAATCGAACGGTTATCCCGCTCGACATGGCAGCAGATAACGCAGGGATATCAGAATTCTAGTCGAGCGGTCATTCCGCTCAGCCACGCAATAGACACAGCGGGATATCCTTCGACATCCTTTTGGGAGCTAGTCCCACTGACATACGGCATGGTCAGACATAGGATCGTACGACGGAAGCTTCCACTGTCATTTCAGATATATGTTCGGCCCGTTAAGGTACTGTGTCAGGAACACTTTACTGACACGTCTTTTCAGGGAAGCTTGGGAAAGGGTGCCTACTTTAAGAAGCGTGCACACACATTACAGGAGCTCTATATAAAGGGGGTTCTAGGCATCGGCGGAGCTATGCTTCTCTCGCAATTTTTACTGTTACGCTATAGTTCTCACTTCTTGTTTCTTCTTGCTTCGTCGGAGACTGACTTGAGCATCGGAGGGCCACCATCGAGGATCCCTTCCCTGGCTCGGTACTGATGCTGCTTGTGTTACAGGCGGGAGCAAAGTCTACAGGAGTTCAGTAAGAGCATCACATCTCCAGCATCCGTCTCTTCGACTTTCGGACAAGATCATTATCTCTCATCTACATGCAATTATCTTCTCTCTCACACATACAAGGTAATGTTGGTTTGTACAAATTAGCACAATGATAGTGATGATTTCTACAAACCAGCACCAGCATTGATACTGGTCTTTAAAGATTAGCGTTGGTTTCAAACCAGCACCAGCCAGCATTACGTTGGTACTGGTCTTAAAGACTAGCACCACGTTAGCGCTGGTCTTAAAGACTAGCACCACGTTAGTGCTGGTCTTAAAGATTAGCACCACGTTAGTATTGGTTTTTAAATACTAGCACCAATTGGTGTTCGTTTGAAACCAGTATCAGCCAGCACCACGTTGATGTTGATCTTTAAATACCAACACAAATGTTGGTGCTGGTCTTTAAATACCAACACCAATCCTGGAAGATCAACACTTTGGTGTTGGTCTTGAAAGACCAGCACCAACAGTGGTGTTGGTGCTGATTTGCATAAATCAACGTTGGTACTGGTTTGCACCAATGTGGTGCTAGTTAGTACCATTGTTGAGACCAGCACCACGTTAGTATTGGTTTTTAAAGACTAGCACCAACTAACCAGTACCAGCTAGCACCACGTTGGTACTGGCCTTTAAATACCAATACCAATGCTGGAAGATCAACACCAACGTTGGTGCTGATTTGTGTAAATCAGCGTTGGTACTAGTTTGCACCAACATGGTGCTAGTTAGTACTACTGTTGATGTTGTGTGTTGGTGCAGGAAGCACTAGATGATCGAACCTAAGTTTTGATTATAGCAAAGGGTTCAAAGTTAAGGTTTCTTGTTGCTCTAACGAAGTTAAACTAAGTGTGCAGGAAACTCCTAAGTGATATTAGGCAAAGGAAAGTCCTAATTGAGGCTAGGTAGGTGGAAAGTCCTCGATGTGGTTAGGCAACGAAGTTCTGGTTACGGGACTAGACAAAGTCTTGGTGAGTTGAGGACGTTGGATAAAATCCTAGGGTTAAGGACACTAGGTGAAAGTCCTGGGTGGTCACGGACATCAGACAAAAGACTGGACAGGTTCAGGATCGGACGTCCAATGGAAAGTCTTGATGTCTCAGACGTTGAACAAAAGTCCAAACGGTCTGGAGGACCAGTTTGGCAAAAGGTAAATTCGCCTGAGAGGAGTAGGTGAGGACGCGTTCCCCATAGAGAAAATAGTAGGCGTCGATTTGACCTAGGATTTCGTAGAAATCCGAAAGTAAGAACCGGGCAGTCCATAGCCTGTCAAAATATTATATTTTGCTTATTATTCCAACTCTATTTTGCAGGAACACTAACATTTTATATGTTAAGGTTTTTGTCTTGCTCGGTTGACCATGTCCACAACAATCGACCAAACCTTAGAAATCATATCAGCTTACAGTGAAGTTTTGACCAAGGGATCGATTGACTAAACGTCGGGTTCAGTCGACCGAACGATGGATAAACAATGGGTTGATCAGACCGGATTGATCGAACCAGATAAGTCGGGGAGTATCGAAGGTTCGATCGATCAAACGGCTGGATCAGTCAACCGAACGAAGACTTTTATCCAAAGTGGCAACATTTGGATGGGAAGCTGGGCTAATTCAAAAGGATCAGTCAACCAATCAGGGAGGATCAATCGACTGATCAATATTGAGTCAAACAGTGATCCCGAGATCAGTGGATCGGATCATATTCAACTTGGCTATAAAAAGAGGGTTCGACCAACAACTTCTACAACTCATTTTTACAACCCTTCTCTTGTGCGTTGCTTCAAGGACGATCCTATGACTCCGCGACGCGACTCCGACGACTGAAAACATGACTCTCTAAACTCCAAAATTATCAGTATAATTTTATCAATAGTACTTAAATTATAATTCTTATATTTCGTCTGTATACTTGTAATTTATGAATTGATAGTGAATTATCCAAAGTAAGCACTCAACGAGTGTGGGCCTTAAAGTAGGAGTCGTCAAAGGTTCCGAACCAAGTAAAACTCTGTTGTGTTAGCATTGTATTTTTTTATTGCCTTTTATTCCACTGCATTTTACTCCAACTGATTTCCAAAACGAGTATGAAAAAATCATAAGTGCTATTCAACCCCCCCCCCCCCCCCCCCCTTTTAACGTTTTCAATCCTACATTGCATTGGTGCTCACTGGTGCTAGTCTTTAAAGACCAACACCAAGGTGGTGTTGGTTGGTGCTGCTTTCAAACTAGCACCAGCTGGTGTTGGTCTTTAAAGACCAGCACCACATCTTTAAGACCAGTATCAACGTAATACTGGTTGGTGCTAGTTTCAAACTAGTGCTAGTGCTGGTCTTTAAGACTAGCACTAACGCTAGTGCTGGTTTGTAGAAAGCAGTACCATCTTGGTGTTGATTTGTAAAAATTAGTATCACCTTGGTGTTGGTTTGTTTCAAACCAGCACTGGTGCTGGTCTTTAAAGACTAGCACCAATGTTGGTGCTGGTTTGTAGAAACCAACACCATCTTGGTGCTGGTTTGTAGAAATCGGAACCATCTTGGTGCTGGTTTGTAGAAATCAGCACCATCTTGCGAGCAGGAGAGAGACTTACATACGGGAGAGAGAAGAGAATTGCATGCAGATGAGAGAGGGAAAAAAAAATCAGTTTTAGCCACATCAAAGCATCCACGTTTGATGTTCCCCACCTTTGTGCAGGTAAGTTATGCAGGGTATCATTCTTGTCTTGACATATACTATAAATGTAATCATGAAAATACAAGTAGGTCAAGCAAAAGAGGGAAAGTTTAGTTGAATTGAAATTATACAAGATCAATTCTGACTTATCCGTTGAGATGACCTGAGCAGATAATCTCAGACAGTCGATCTTGAAAGTCTTACCAAGCTACTAGGTTGTCTAGAAGATGGCTTGCCTATTGCCCAGTCCGAGTGCAAAGTGGAAATTGTCAAGTGCAGGCTCCTGAGTGGATGCTAAGTTGGGAGATGCCGAGCTGAGTCAGGAAGTCGAGTTGCCAAGTCAGGAGATGTCGAGAGGAGTCGGGAAGTTGAGTCATCAAGTCGAGAGATAGAGTTGCCGATCAAAAGATGTCGAGGCCTACTTTCAAGCAGTTTCCTTGAAATAGATTCGCCCCACCTCTAGCTATACTTCGACGTTCTCTCGGGTCATCTATTTCCCATGATACAACGGTCGAACCATGCACACACCAAGTATTGTTATTCGTGGTGAAATGAGAATGTACCCGAGTGATATCAAGAGTAGTTCATTCGAGCGAATGCACGACTAAGAGGAAAGAATCGAAGAACAAAGGTGGAGGAATTCTTTTGTTATTACTTTCGCTTCTTTCTTTGCTTGAGATCTAACCTCCTTATATAGAAGGGCTCACCCCTGGCTATAATGAATGGTTGAGTTATGGTCATTCAATGTTGGTTTTAATGTCGGTCATTATTATCGAGACACTATAGAATCACCATTAATGAATTTAATGTCAGCCATTATTACCGAAACATTACAGAATCGTCATTAATGGATTTAATGTCAACCATTATTGTCGAGATGTTAGAGAATGTTGGGGCAATTTCCCTAGGTCAAGTTTGACCAGTTTGACTAAGCTTGAGTTGAGTCAAGCTTGAGTCGAGATTTGAGTTTTGATGTTTGACAATATATATAAAGATTGCTAGGGCAATCGTCTGTTTGACAGTATATGGAGATTGCTAGGGCAATCGTCCGGTTGTGGAGATGGTCAAAGGGTTGACCAGGTTGAAAAGAAGACAAGTCAAGTAGGTCAGGGATGACAAGAGACTTGACTGGGTAAGTCCTAATTGGAGGTTAGGCGTATGGAAGTCATAACTGGAGGTTAGGCGTCTAGAAGTCCTAACTGGAGGTTAGGCAGTGGAGAAGTCCTAACTAGAGGTTAGGCAGTGGTGAAGTCCTAACTGGAGGTTAGGCAATGGAAGAGTCCTAACTGGAGTTTAGGCAATGAGAGAGTCCTAGCTGCAGTTTAGGCATCTGGGAAAGTCCTAACTGGAGGTTAGGCAGGAGAGAAGTCAAGTAGGTCAAGGTTGACAGGAGACTTGACTAGGAAAAGTCCTAATTGGTGATTAGGCAAAGGTAAGTCCAACAAGAAGGTTGACAAGAGTGAAAATCCAAGTAGGTCAGTGTTGACCAGACTTGGTAGTGAAAGTCCTGATAAGTGAGATCAGGCAATTGGAAAGTCCTAGTATAGCTAGGCAAAGGGAAAGTCCTGGTGAGGAGCCAGGCAATTGGAAAGTCCAAGTGTGATCTTGGCAGAGCAAGTCCTAGGGTGATTTGGCTAGGAGAACCCGACAACTAGGATGAGGCTGATGGAAGCTCCAGAAGGCAAGGCATGAAGGATGAGGACATATTTGAGGGGCGCAAGGCTGATGGAGGAGACTAGAAGGCTAGTTCGAGGTTAGTCGGGAGTAGCCAAATGCTAGGCATTGATACCCAACAAGTCATGGTTGGCCGGGAGTTGGGTTTGGGACCTTGAACTTGAGTTTGAGGCAAGTTCAGGGTGTTCAATTGATCGGTCGATCAATTGAACCAGTGTCCAATTGATCGGTCGATCAATTGAACCAATGTCCAATCGATCGGTCGATCGATTGAACTAGTGTCCAATCGATCGATTGGAGTGTGCTGCGAGTCTGGGATGACTCCAATCGATCGGCCGATCGATTGGAAGTATTACTTGCAAGCACAGAAGCTTTCCCAATCGATCGGGTGATCGATTGGGATCTACCAATTGATCGATCGATCGATCGATTGGGTAGAGAAGCTCTCGTGTGGACGCGAGAGCACAGAATGGGTTTGAATCGATTGGCCGATCGATTTAGATGATCCCAATCGATCGGTCGATCGATTGGGAAGTGACCGTTGAGCAGGAAACGAGCAATGGACGGCTGGGATTGTGCAGATGTGACGTGGCAATCAATTGGGACTAATTTGGATCGATTGGGAGCATTGTATAAAGTCTGGGTGGAGCGTTTTCTTTGCTAGAACTTTGCGTTCTTCTTCCTGCCAGATCTTTGCCATTTCTCTGCAATTTTTCTGTAATTCTTCACGCGAGCTTTCCGATCTTCACCGCCAGTTCTTGAAGGCTCTTGGGGTGCATCTCCAAGGTTCAAGAGGCAACCTACATCAGCAAGATCAAGCAAGGAGAAGTTTTATTTTATACACTTGTGTATTTTCTTCTTGTTTGAGTGATTCTTGTTGTTAGGTGTTTGTGTAAGGCTTCTCCGCCTTCGGCTGCGACCGAGAATGAGTGTTTCATAGTGGAGGTGTGTGCTCGGCGTGTGGATCCTTGGATTAGTCACATCTTCTTGAGGTGGATACCAAGTACATCCTTGAGTTAGCGTTGTGTGAGTCCTCTAGCGGACATCACAGTCCCAACAATTGGTATCAGAGTGAGGTCGCTCTTCTACGGACTAACCGCCAAGAAAGCAAGAAGCTAGAGGAAGAAGATGGACTTGAGAGGTCCACTTGGATGGGACATCCGGATTCCTCCGCCATACGACAAGGAAGACTTCGCCTTTTGGAGGAATCGGTTGGAGACATGGTTCCAAATGGATTGGAACCAATGGGTTGTCTTGAGTGACCCATTTGAAGTTCCTACGGACAAGAAGGGCAAACGCCTCCGACCTCAGCATTGGACCGAAGAGCAACGAGAGCAATCAGAGGCGGACAAGGAGGTAACGAGAATTTTGCATAATTTACTACCTTCTAATATTTTGTTGAGTGTAGGTGAAACCACAAATGCAAGTGATCTTTGGAAAAAGATCATTACCTATCATGAAGACCCTACACGAGTCCAAGGAGTGGAAGAGCCCAAGGAGAAGGGCTCATTGGTCCAAGAAGAGAAGGGCCAATCCGATGTTGACACGAGGTCAACATCCGAAGAAGAGGAGGAAGAGAAAATCCAATTCGATGCTGACGAGAGGTTAACATTCGAGGAGGAAAAGGAAGAGGAGGAAGAGAAAGAGAAGGAAGAGGTGGAAGAGGAGAGATCTTCCACATCCTCAAGAGATGAATAAGTGGAAGAGTCCACATCCTCAAGTGAAGAGGAAGAAATAGAAGATGATGCTATCTCTACATTGCAAGAAAAATCAAATGGAGGATCAAGCATCAACCCTACAAGCAAAAGTATAAAGATTTCAATTATTAAAGATAAAAATCATATCATTTGCTTTGAGTGTAGGGAGCATGGGCACTACAAGAGAAAATGCCCCAAAGTGGCCAAGAAGAAGGGACAAGTAGTAACAAAGGGCAAAGAAAAGCTCAAAGAGATAATCCCCACAACAGAGAGAAGCAAGGAACACATAGTGTATTTCTTGTGCAACCAAAATGAGTATTATCGAAGTCAATGTCCAAAGGGGAAGAAGTCGGTTAAAGTCAATGGAGGAAGCACAAATCAAAGGGAAGCTTCTAAGAGCAAACCCAAGGTAACTTGTACTAGTGCAATTCCTTTGAGTCATGATAAAATGCATGTTAGAAATAATTCTTATCATTTTAATGCAAATTATCATGAAAATAGAAAGCATGATAGCTTTAAGGGAAAATACATACCTCCTCATGCTAGATCTACCATACCTAAGGTTATGAAGGTAGATAACTACTTAGGCAACAATTCTAAGGATTTTAGATATAAGCCTAAGGCTAGCAATGCTCATAGGAATCAACAAAAATCCAAATCTATGGACTTAGTAAGGGAAAACCAAGTCTTAAGGTCAAGACTTAATAACTTAGAGAGAACCTTCGCAAGAATGGAAAACTTGCTTAAGGGGCAAAGTGAGCATCACCCAGGGAGAGCTAAACAAGAGCCATCCAATGGCTATAGAGGTTTGAGATACAAACCTAAAGCCAAGAAGGATGTGACTTCTTATCATAGGGTTTCATATAGCTATGAAACCAAACCTAGGTCTAGTGGTCAAGCCAAAAATACTAGGGAAGTCATCCCTAAGAGTACATTTGTCAAGACCAAGGTGACTAAGGCTCCAAAAAAGCCTAATAAAGTCACAAAGAATGTTACAAAGGAAGCTATCCCTAGGAGTGACCTAGTAGAAGTGACCAAGGCTTCTAAGAAGCCTAGAAAGGTCCTTTGGAAGGTGACTAAGGAAGTCATCTCTAGTGAGTACTTAGAGCATCCAAGGAGCATCAATAGGTTTTGGGTTCCTAGGAGCATATTCTCTACACCCTAGATGGGTTTAGAGAGTATCAACTCCAATTGGAAGGGTGGTTAACCCAACCTTGATAAAAGTTGACACTTGAGAGCATTTTCAAGGTTATTGTTAACCTTTAAAAATGAAAAGGATTATAGTGTTACTCTTTTAAAGAGTAAAATGTGTCACAATTTGAGGAGTTGAATCTAATTTAAATTGGCACAAATGCAAAAAAGGAATACCAAGTTGGGAATTTGGTATTCTATTGAGGGGCTAAGGGAAAATTTAAACCTTAATCAAACTAATTACTCTTTGGAAGAGTAAGGTGTGCCAAACTTTGAGGAATCACATCAAAGGTAAGTTGGCACACTTGGAGGAAGGATAAGAAATGTCTAGTTGAGATATTAGTATGTTCTTAAGGGATTAAGAGCAAAATTAAGTCTCAATCTAAATGTTTGATCCTTAAAGAGAGTAATATGTGCCAAACAAATATTTGAGGATTGAATTCTTAATTTCAATTGGTACAAATAAAAAGGGGGTAAAAGAAATGCCAAGTTAGGTTTTTGGCATTTCTTCAAGAGATAAGCAATCTAGGATTAATTTTAAGGTTTAAGGATACTTAGATAGATTATCTAGGTATATTTTATTTATGCTAAAATTTCATGATTGATTGTTTATTATATGTCATGACATCATATTTATTTTTGCATTCATTTCTATTATGAAAAACACAAAACAAAAATATCATAACATGTCATACATACATCATGTAGCTATAGAATGCTTTTCTTTTGAAAATTGCTTATTTTGATGTATGTCATTGATCATCATGCATTATGTCAATTTCCTTGTAATTAAGGACAAAAGACATTGATCATGAATGGTAAATATCCCAATTAGTGGGATTATACCAAATGACATTCTAGGTGAATGATCATAAGTCTTAGAATGTCTAGATAGATATGCATGATCCCTTAGGTTAGGGTAAAACCAAATATACATCTCATAAAGAACTATAAGGTGACTTAAATGTATTTTAATACACGTTAAATACAAGTGAGATGTTAGGATGGTGAACAAAACTCAAGATGTTGATTCATTGCATCTTGTTGAGTTTTAGGTTCATCAAAACACATAGTTATGTGTCTTCCAATCATTGGGAAAGCTAATGTACAAGTTATGTGCATTGAGCTAAAAGAACATGGTTGGATATTGGTTTTGAAAATGATTTTAAATGTACTTTGAAAAACCTTGATGAAGGCTATCTTTTGATAGTAATCATCATTGAATAGTTGAGCACAAACTTGGAAGAAAACACTAGAGTTTTCACAAGTTTCAAAGTTTGTATCAATCTTTGAAAATAGGAAGTATTTTCATAGAAAACTATTTTTCCTTGATAGTATATACCCTAAGTAGTGTCTACATGAATTTTTATGATTTTTAGATTTTTGTAGAATTTTTGGGGAGTTTCTGAAGTTCGCTGAAATTGAATTTCAGGAAATCAGAAACCCAATCGATCAGCCGATCTATTGGATTAGGTTCAATCGATCAGCCGATCGATTGGGAAGCCAATTCTCGTGACCAGAGGATAATTGAATCGATCCGCCGATCGATTGACTCAGTTTGGATCGATCAGTCGATCGATTCAGAGAGAATTTCTGCGAGAAGTAGCTTGCGGAATTGATCAATTGATCGATTGAAGTGATTTCAATCGATTGAGTCCCAACTTCAATCGATTGAGAAGTCTGATTTTGACTGGAAAAGCCTGATTTCAACACTTCAAGTCACTTCGAGTCCTGTTAACCATTCCAAATCCCTTGGAATACATTTGTATATATTAAGGGAGAGTTTTCTTGATGAAAACAAGCATGGTTTGGTTAATGTTGACTTAGGTGAAGTTTAAGTTGAGGTTAGTTTCATTATTAAATTTTGAACCTCAAAACTTTGAATTTTGGTTTTTCTAATTATTTAGGAACTCCAAGTCATTGTTGGTGCAATGATAGAAGTTGGACCATATTTTTAGGGGGAGTTACTCTTTGAAAACATATAAATATTTTCAAAGACCTTGGAAGGTGGGTTAAACCTTCGTGATGAATTAATACTCAGGGTCGAGTATTAGAGAGCAATGGAAGATTGGTTATCTTCATTGCTAGGATGTTAAATGCTCTTGGATGAGCATTTTGGAGTAGATGTTTGCTCAAGGGAGAGCATTGGGTTTAATGAAGGGGATCAGACCTTCATTGGTAAAGTAAAAAATGCTCTTGGATGAGTATTGAGAAGAAGTTTACTACTCAAGGGGGAGCATTGCATACAATGAATGAGAGTTTCATTGGGAGGTTGATGCATGCTCTAGGATGAGCATTGTGAAGTGAAGTAGAGCTCAAGGGGGAGCTTTGGAGACAATGGAGGTTATGAGATCTTCATTGTGGGGTTGTTAACAACATATGAGGTTATAAACAATGTAGAGGTAACTCTTGTGAAGAAGAGTGTGTTTTCAGTTGTTGATGTGTGACAAATGGGGAGAATGGAATGTTAAGTTAGGCCTTCATCCCAAGCAGGGGGAGTTTGTCCTCTAGGAAAGGGAGAGAATGAAGGAAACCTTCATTCATGCTTTGTCATGGAGTTAAGGCTATGAGATTTAGCCTTGTGATAAAGAAGGAGTTAAGGCTATGGGATTTAGCCTTGGTATGAAGTTGAGAGTTAAGGCTATGGGATTTAGCCTAATTTAGAGGGATTGTCAAACATCAAAAAGGGGGAGATTGTTGGGGCAATTTCCCTATGTCAAGTTTGACCAGTTTGACTAAGCTTGAGTGGAGTCAAGCTTGAGTCGGGATTTGAGTTTTGATGTTTGACAATATATATAGAGATTGCTAGGGCAATCGTCTATTTGACAATATAAGGAGATTATTAGGGCAATCGTTCGGTTGTGGAAGATGGTCAAAGGGTTGACCAGGTTGAGAAGAAGACAAGTCAAGTAGGTCAGGAATGACAGGAGACTTGACTGGGTAAGTCCTAACTGGAGGATAGGCGTCTGGAAGTTCTAACTGGAGGTTAGACAGTGGAGAAGTCCTAATTGGAGGTTAGGTAGTGGTGAAGTCCTAACTGGAGGTTAGGCAATGGAAAAGTCCTAACTGGAGTTTAGGCAATGAGAGAGTCCTAGCTGCAGTTTAGGCATCTGGGAAAGTCTTAACTGGAGGTTAGGCAGGAGAGAAGTCAAGTATGTCAAGGTTGACAGGAGACTTGACTGGGAAAAGTCCTAATTGGAGATTAGGTAAAGGTAAGTCCAACAGGAAGGTTGGCAAGAGTGAAAATCCAAGTAGTTCAGTGTTGACCAGACTTAGTGGTGAAAGTCCTGATAAGTGAGATCAGGTAATTGGAAAGTCCTAGTATAGCTAGGCAAAGGGAAAGTCCTGGTGAGGAGCCAGGCAATTGGAAAGTCCAAGTGTGATCTTGGTCGAGCAAGTCCTAGGGTGATTTGGCTAGGAGAACCTGACAACTAGGATGAGGCCGATGGAAGCTCCAGAAGGCAAGGCATGAAGATAGGGAGATATTCGAGGGACGCAAGGCTAATGGAGGAAGCTAGAAGGCTAGTTTGTGGTTGGTCGGGAGTAGCCAAATGCTAGGCATGGATACCCAACAAGTCATGGTTGACCGGGAGTTGGGTTTGGGACCTTGATCTTGAGTTTGAGGCAAGTTCAGGGTGTTCAATTGATCGGTCGATCAATTGAACCATTGTCCAATTGATCGGTCGATCAATTGAACCAGTGTCAAATCGATCGATCGATCGATTGAACCAGTGTCCAATCGATCGGTTGATCGATTGGACACTGGTTCAAGTGTGGGATGGCTCCAATCGATCGGTCGATCAATTGGGAGTATTACTCGCAAGCACAGAAACTTTCCCAATCGATCGGTCGATCGATTGGGGAGGAGAAGCTCTCGTGCGGACGCGAGAGCACAGAATGGGTTTGAATCGATCGGTCGATCGATTCAGATGGTCCCAATCGATCGGTCAATCGATTGGGAAGTGACCGTTGAGCAGGAAATGAGCAATGGATGGCTGGGATTGTGCAGATGTGACGTGGCAATCAATTGGGACTAATTTGGATCGATTGGGAGCACTGTATAAAGCCTGGGCGGAGCGTTTTCTTCGCTAGAACTTTGCGTTCTTCTTCCTGCCAGATCTTTGCGATTTCTCTGTAATTTTTCTGTGATTCTTCACATGAGTTTTCCGATCTTCACCGCCAGTTCTTGAAGGCGCTTGGGGTGCATCTCCAAGGTTCAAGAGGCAACCTACATCAGCAAGATCAAGTAAGGAGAGGTTTTATTTTATACACTTGTATATTTTCTTCTTATTTTAGTGATTCTTGTTGTGAGGTGTTTGTGTAAGGCTTCTCCACCTTCGGTTGCGACCGAGAAGGAGTGTTTCATAGTGGAGGTGTGTACTCGGCGTGTGGATCCTTAGATTAGTCACCTCTTCTTGAGGTGGATACCAAGTAAATCCTTGAATTAGTATTGTGTGAGTCTTATATTTCATTTCTGCTGCATATCAACATCAAGACGAAGCAAACGACGCAAGGAGCGCGACGAAACGCTATTCACCCCCCCCCTCTAGCGGACATCACGGTCCCAACAATTGGTATCAGAGCGAGGTCGCTCTTCTACGGACTAACCGCCAAGAAAGCAAGAAGCTAGAGGAAGAAGATGGACTTGGGAGGTCCACTTGGATGGGACATCCGGATTCCTCCGCCATACGACAAGGAAGACTTCACCTTTTGGAGGAATCGGCTGGAGACATGGTTCCAAATGGATTGGAACTAATGGGTTGTCTTGAGTGACCCATTTGAAGTTCCTACGGACAAGAAGGGTAAACACCTCCGACCTCGGTATTGGACCGAAGAGCAATGAGAGCAATCAGAGGCGGACAAGGAGGTAACGAGAATTTTGCATAATTTACTACCTTCTAATATTTTGTTGAGTGTAGGTGAAACCACAAATGCAAGTGATCTTTGGAAAAAGATCATTGCCTATCATGAAGACCCTATACGAGTCCAAGGAGTGAAAAAGCCCAAGGAGAAGGGCTCATTGGTCCAAGAAAAGAAGGACCAATCCGATATTGACACGAGGTGACATCCAAAGAAGAGGAGGAAGAGAAAATCCAATTCGATACTGACGAGAGGTCAACATTCGAGGAGGAAGAGAAAGAGAAGGAAGAGGTGGAAGAGGAGAGATCTTCCACATCCTCAAGAGATAAAGAAGTGGAAGAGTCCACATCCTCAAGTGAAGAGGAAGAAATAGAAGATGATGCTATCTCTATATTGCAAGAAAAATCAAATGAAGAATCATGCATCAACCCTACAAGCAAAGGTATAAAGATTTCAATTATTAAAGATAAAAATCATATCATTTGCTTTATTAATCTACATCACAACCAATTCATGCAAAACAATGAAACTAATAGAGAGTGAGTAAACTATACTAAGAGTTCAAATCAACTCATGACATTAGAAAAAATCAAGACACCTATTGTTGGATCGATTACGCACGTGAGAGCGGGGGTGAATCACATAGTTTTCAAAACTTTGTTTTTTGTTTTAAAATTAAAGTACAAATGCAACAGAAAAGAAAAACAAAAATCAAAAGGACAATTACGCAAAATAGAAATAGACACTGTTAGTTTACTTGATTCGCAGCCTTCGGTGACTCGTACTCCAAAACCCAGGTCTCGCGGACCTATCGATGGGTAATTCACTAAAGACCTTTTCTGGTACCTCCGAAAAAGAGAATCAAGTATAAGAAAGTTGAACAAGTGCAACACACTGCACTTGTCCTTTTGCAGTAATTAATTACAAAAGAAAATTACCAACACTTAAAGATCAAAGTGGGAGCGCTTGTGTTGATGTCGGTCTGCCGACCGCGATTGGAAGTCCTCAGAGCAGTCGTCGGGCACAGCAGCTTTGCAGCAGAATCTTAGCAGGAGCCCAGAGCAATCGAAACTTCAAATGAACTCGCAGTAGCTCGTATATGTGTTGTTATTCAATGCCTTCTTGAGACTGCCTTATAAAAGCCATGGAAGGCGTCTTCCATTGCCATGGAAGGCACCTCTAATGAGGCATATTTGATCCCGAATTGCCCAGTGCTTATCCACAACTTCAACCAAATTTTATCCTGCGGAAAGCGCCTTCCATAGCCATGGAAGGCGCTTTCTATGAATAGTACGAAGGTACCTTCACTGCTTGAAGGTGTCTTCAGACACTGTTCATCCGAAGGTAATTTTGCCCTGCAAAATAATGTTAGTCCAAAGTACCTTGCAAAATAAGTATTAGGACAATAATAATGAATAAAAAATATAGTAATTAGTTCATGTCCCCCCAAGACCAAGAACTAGTCAAGGTCTTAGTTTAGGGATCCCAAATGAACCTAAACTGGACCAACACCTACTATCCCTTCAATCAGGGTGTGTCCTCACTTGGTCACTCTCCTCCAGTGACTTACCTTAACGTACCATCTTTCCAGACATCCAATCAACCTGTCGACCTGCTTAGACTTCATGTCAGCTATCCGGTCGACCTGTTGACCTAACTGGACTTTTTGCCAGATATCCGGTCAGCCTGTCGACCTATCTGAACTTCATATCAACTATCCGGTTAGCCCATTGACCTAGCTGGGTTTCCTATCAGATATCCGGTCGACTCATCGACCTATTTGGACTTCGTACTGCACACTTAATCATGTGGTTAGATCACAATAGAACCTAACTTAACTTACTTATCATTCATCAAAACTTGAGTTAGACCATTTGTGCAAAACTACACCAACAATCTCCCCCTTTTGATGCAATGACAACCTGGGTTAAGTTAGGAAAACATACCAAAATGGACAAATAATATAGTTTAAGTTATTCGGATTTCAATTTGTTTCAGAGTTTGCTAATGTAATCAATTTAACCCCTTAACCCTCCCCCTTTGGCATTCATCAAAAAACATGAATAGATATTTAAGCAAAAAAAAATGTGCTAAGGAAAGTAAACAAGAAAGCTTTTGATAACAGGATAGTTTTCAGGATAACCTAGGGGAAGACAAGATTTTTCAAAAAAAAACTCCTATCTTTTTTTCATAGAAAATAGTGGTTAAAAAAAACTCTTTAAAATTAAAAAAAATGTTGAAAAATAAGTTGGTTTAAAAATTTTTCAAAAACGTTTTCATCTTTTATACCAGTTTTAAATACTTTCAAAAATTTTTAAAGTTGAAGTGATCTTAAAAAATTTTAAGAGTTGAAAATTTTTAAAGTTAAGGAAAGATAAGTTTTAAAAAATGTTGAAAATGCTAGGTTTTGTAACAATAAAACTTTTCCAAAACTTGTCAAAATTATATGAAGTTTTGCAACAATGAAACTTTTTCAAAATATTTTGTAAGAATTAAGGTTTGTAATAACATGTAAAACTTTTCAAAAACAGTATTGGAAGTAGTTATAGAAAAATTGAAACAATTTTTAAAACAATATTTCAAAACATATGATTTGCTAAATATCAAAATTTTTCAAAGATATGATGTTTAAAAACATGTAAAAAAATCTTGTTAGAAGGAAAATTTATTGAATTGTGAGATAATTTTTAAAGATATTGTTGCTCCCCTTGAACATGATATTTGTTTTTAGAACAATCGAATCAACTATAAATTATCCTTAACTATCTAACCGTTAGTTACTAACTGACTATCAGAAGATAGCAGTGTTCACTTGATTAGTCAGATTAAGTCATTTTATCCAGTTAGTATTTTACTAACTTGGATTACTTAACCTAATTACTATAAATTTTGTATTTAACGCTTAGACTTATGTTAATGCACTGATATAAGCATCTTAAGTCCAGGCAATCTACCTATGTATCTCACCCCTTTCTAAGTTTGACAATGCACAAACAAGGTAGCCCTAATGTGTTGGTGAGATGCTCAAGTCTCAAATCTATAGAAACATACTTTCTATGGATTTGATCTAAACTAAGGCTAAAAGTGATTTTGAAAATTCTAAAAATAAGGGAATTTTGAGAAAAGTATAAGTTGTAGGATCGAAAGAGTGTGATAGAGAGAGGTGAATATTGTGCTTTTAAAAACTTTTATTTTAATCATTTAAATCAAAGTCGTGCAGTGAAAAGTAAAGAACAGGTTCAGTTACTTGGTTCGAAGCCTAGGTCGACTCCTACTCCAAGGCTCGTGATCATTGATCGCGCCGTTGGGTAATCCACTAAAACTCTTCTTTCCGAAAACCTCGGAAAGAAGCACTGCGTACAATATCCAAGAATATAAGATAGTAACAACCTACTATCTTATGTGAGTTTAAGTACAATGCAAGCTTTAAAATAAAAGTATACCGACACTTATATGGAAGATGAAGCTCGGTCGGCACTTGAACGAAGTAGTTGCTTGTGTAAAGACGAGTTGTAAAGCAGTAGCACGAACAACAGCAGCTAGCACAGAGATGAACTTTAAACCAAACAGATTTTGTTACTCAGTCTCGGACCTCGAGCTCACTTTTATAAGAGTCAGCGGCGTTCGGTCGACCGATCCCTAGGTCCAGCTCCCTTCCATCTTCGTTGAGATCTGATGCTGATTTGATCTTCAGTATTTAATGACATTAAAGTGTTCTGTCGACCGATCCCCTTGATGGGTCGATCGAACAGAGATCCTTCCCTGTTTGCCGAGATCTGGAATTAATGTGCCATTAAGTGATGATTGTTCGGTCGACCGATCAGTCGCTCTTCCTTCTTTGCTTTTGCTCGATCTGAACTGTGCTAAGTCATCAGGGTTCGGTCGACCGATCCTCTGGTTCGATCGACCGATCAAGCTTTGATCGGACCCTTCTCTATTTTGGTCTGAACTGATATCTGCTCTGAGTTGGCCTTGTTTGATCGACCGATCATCTAGTTTGGTTGATCGATCAGGCCAAACCTGCAAAACAGTGTTAGATAATAATCCTGCAAAACAAATATTAGCACAATAACAATAAATCTAATGCATGAGTTATAATAATAGACAGTTCAACTATCATGATCTCAACTTTAAAACATTTCTGGTTTCTTCAGTTGAATCAACAACCTTAGGTTGTTCCTTTTAGGAACATGACCTCAATATCGCTCCTCTAGTTGCTTACCTCAACCTACCTTCCAAACGTTGATCCTCCAGATCTGTTTGGGCTTTGTCTGCTTAGCGTCTGATCGCCTGATCCACTAAGACTTTTCCTGTAATACTACATTAGCCAACGACAATAATAGTAATATAGAACACTATGGTAAACCTAAACATAGATTTACCGAGATCCACTGGTCCGGTCGACCGTGCGCGATAGACCGGAAACCATTTGATCAACCTTGTTTGGAGTTCACTCCTCTAAGACTTCTCGCTACCTAAGGTTATCTCCCCCTAGGATTTTCACCATCTAGCTTCACTCACCAGAACCTAAGGTTATCACCCTCTAGGGTTTTCTCAACCTGGCTTCACTCACCAAGACTTAGTATTCTATTACCCAGGGATCGGGTCCTTCAGACCTATCAAATCCACCTGGCTTCCACGATCTACCGAGATTTTCCTTGCCTTAGTATTCGGCTACCCAAGGATCATGTCCTCCAGACCTATCGAATCTACCTGGCTTCCACGATCTACCGAGACTTCCCTTGCCTAGCATGCAACTAGGACTTCCCTTGCCTAACCGTAGTTAGGACTAGTCACTCGGTTGACTTTCCACCCTTGCCTAGTCACTCGGTTGCCTAGCCAGCGCTCAGAAGGGGCCGAGCGGCCGCTTGATGAACATTCCAGAGTGGCAGGGTGATGCCATTTAAGCCGACCGACCATCTAGTCAGTCAAACTTAGCGCCTCCTTCGACTAGACTTGAAGGGGAGGCATGTGATCCGGTGATAAGGACGGGGGATCCTCATTGGCGGAAGGTCAATGACACGTGGAGGTCAAAGGTCAAGAGATTCAACCCTTAGATCGGCCGACCGGAGGAAGCGGGCAGACCGACCGGCCATGAATCTCCCGAACCGAAGGAAGACAACCCGACTGGAGGTCGGGTTTCCGATGCTCCAAGGCAAAGAGGTTTCAAGGCCGAACGGAATGTCCGTTCGGCCGGGCACCAGGCAACAGAGATAGGGCAATATCATCCGAGCATACGGCCGGGAGGTATCCTGGTCGGACCGATGACTATAACCGGTGACAGGAGTAATATGCCTGCCGAGCGGCCTACCCGCTCGGCCCTGGAACAGACAGGGGACGCAAGAGGACAAAGGAGACAGGGGATAACATCATCCTCGAGACACCTGCCGCCGACAAACAACAGAGTTGGCGGCCGAGCCGTACACAGGATCATACAGTGGAAGCTTCCACCGTCACATCCGGGATATGCTCGGACGATTGCGGAATGGCGCCAGAGGTACTTTTCTGACACAGGCTCGTTAAGGTAAGTTTGGGGAAGCATGCACGCATCGGGAAGTGTGCCCACGTTTCCCCGGGGCCTTATATAAGGATCCCCAGACGTCGACGAAGGTATGCACACATCTCTACTGTAGCCTCGTTACGCTGCCTCTCTCGTTGCCTGACTTGAGCGTCGGAGGGTCGTCGCTGGGAAACCCCTCCTGGCTCGGCTTCTTCGCAGGATCGTCGGAGAGCTACACCACCAGTCGGAGACAGCGGAGCGTGCCACGTCCCCAGCGTCTGTCGACTCAGCGCTCGGACAGGATCAAATTGGCGCCGTCTGTGGGAACGCACCTGAATCCGAGCCAAGAAGATGGAAGAAGTTGGACGTCAACTTTTGGTAACGCTCTCTCCTGAAGAGCTCGAAGCACTCGTCCAAGCGCGAGCAGCGAAAATTGTGGAGCAGCAGCAGAAAGCTCAGGCCGAGCGGGCAGTGCAGCAAGCAACATCAGCTTCGGGGGGCCGAGCGCCACCCGAAGATCGGCAGGAGCAGCTCTCAATATGGGGGCAAAACAAGGGGTCGGCCGACACTCAGATGGGGGTGCCGCCCGCCCCAATACCTTTTCATCGGGCTCTATTCCAGACGCCCTCGGAGGTGGCGCAAGCCAATCAAGACAAGGGATCCTCATCGGACGAGGCACCCATCCGGGATGTCAGAAAAGGAAAGGCGCCCCGATCGGACGCATCACCCGAGCGAACCAACCGGCAGTTCTCAGATGTCATTCTTCGTGATCCACTGCCAAGACATTATGTGCCCCATGCGATCGGGGAGTACAACGGGACAACCGACCCAGACAACCACCTGGGTAAATTCGACAGTACCGCCACTCTGCATCAGTACACAGATGGTGTGAAATACCGAGTGTTCCTCACAACGCTTTCGGGATCGGCGCATCAGTGGTTTCGAAGACTGCCGGACGGCTCCATCACAAGTTTCAAGGAATTTCGAACGACGTTCCTCCATCATTTTGCTAGCAGTAGGCGCCACCAAAAGACAAGCGTCAGCTTGTTTGCCATCAAGCAAGGCGTGAGGGAGCCGCTCCGAGCGTACATTCAGCGCTTCAACCAGGTGGCCATGGACATTCCAGCGGTCACCTCGGAAACAATGGTGAACGCGTTCACGCAAGGGCTCGTGGACGGTGACTTCTTCCGATCGCTGATCCGGAAGCCGCCTCGGGACTACGACCACATGCTGCATAAAGCCAACGAATACATCAATGTGGAGGAAGCCCAGGCGGCAAGAAGAAAAGAAGCCCAAAGCGACCAACTAGCTCACGCCGAGTGGAAGCAGCCCATCAGTCAACAGCCACCCAGAGGACCGCGAGCCGAAGCCGCCCGTCCTCATCAGCACACTCGGCCACACGCCGTCCAGCAAGTCGCGGCTGATCAGCCCAAGCACAAGGGGAACGTATGGACCCCGATATTTTGTTCACTACATTAGTCGACCACTCACAATACCCGCGACTATCGGAGCCTACCCCCCATCGCTCATCCCGCACTGAGAAGTTACCGCCGTCGATCGCCTTCACCAGACCGGCAACATCGGCAACGGAGCCCCGTGCAAAGGATAGAAAGGCGATCCCTCGAGCGGCACCATCGTCAGCAGCACGGAGCCCACCACCGAGCATCAAATGAACGACCTCGACCTTCCACTCGGGAGGAGGAAAATAGGGGCAACGCATCTCGGGGAGAGATCAACATCATCGCCGGGGGTCCGACCGGCGGAGATTCCAACAGAGCCAGAAAGGCACACGCAAGGCAGCTGAGGATCCACGTGGTCAGCTGCAGCCAGGAAAGGGCGAGCGGACCCGAGATCAGCTTCGGGCCCAGGGACCTCCAAGGGGTTGAAGTCCCTCACGATGACTCCCTGATCATTCGAGCGGTAATAGTCAATTATACAATTCACCGCATTTTCATTGACACAGGCAGCTCGGTCAACATAATATTCAAGAAGACCTTCGACCAACTGTAAATTGACCAAGCCGAACTACTATCGATGACGACCCCCCTCTATGGATTCACGGGGAATGAAGTCTTTCCGGTCGGCCAAATCCGGCTAGTTATCTCGTTGGGCGAGGAGCCGCACAGAAGGACAAGGACCACCACCTTCATCATGGTTGATGCTCCTTCTGCATACACGTCATCTTGGGGCGACCGGCTCTCAACGAGTTCCGGGCGGTCGTCTCCACTTTCTGCCAGAAGATCAAATTCCCGGTGGAGGATCAAGTAGGGAAGGTGCAGGGAGACCAACTGGTCGCTCGGAGATGCTACGTGGAGATGGTCCGAGCAGAGGCCAAGTCCGCTCGAAAAGTGCCACGGGTCGAGGTACATGCTATCACTGAAAAGCTACCTTCTTTAGTTTATGAAGAAAAGGAGGAGGTGCAGATTGACCCATCCCGACCGTAGGCCACCACCTTCATAGCATCCGATCTGGAGGAGAAGCAGAAGCAGAAGTTGATCAAATGCTTGCGGCGAAACTGCGACGTCTTCGCCTGGTCGACCCATGAGCTGCCGGGGGTCTCGCCGAGCGTAGCGCAACATGAACTTCATGTCCGGTCGGACGCTCGTCCGGTGAAGCAAAGGAAGAGGGACTTCCGCGGAGCAAAATGTGATCATCCGGGCGGAGGTAGAGAAGTTTTTAGAGGCCGACCACATAAGGGAAGTACAATTCCCGAGTTGGCTTGCAAATGTGGTCCTGGTTTCCAAGCTGGGAAACAAGTGGAGAGTCTGCATCGACTTCCGAGACTTGAACAAGGTGTGCCCAAAGGACTTCTACCCCCTTCCCCGGATCGATCAGCTGGTGGACTCCACGGCCGGGTGCGAGCTGATATGCATGCTGGATGCGTACCAAGGCTACCATCAAGTGCCGCTCGCCCGAGAAGACCAAGAGAAGGTCAGCTTCATCACAGCGGATGGCACCTATTGCTACAATGTAATGTCGTTCGGGCTGAAGAACGCGGGAGCCACCTACCAGCGTCTGATGAACAAGGTCTTCAGGGAGCAGATCGAACGTAACTTGGAAGTGTACATGGACGACATACTTATCAAGTCCTTCCGGGCGGCTGATCTCTTCGTGGACATAGAGGAGACCTTCCAAACGTTGAGAAGGTATGACGTCAAACTTAACCCTCAGAAGTGCCTGTTCGGGGCAAAAGGCGGGCGCTTCTTGGGCTACATTGTGATCGAGCGGGGTATAGAGGCAAACCCCAGTAAGATAAAGGCATTGTAGGACATGCCACCTCCCAGAAATCTCTGAGAGGTACAGCGTCTCACCGGTCGGATAACGGCGCTATCAAGGTTCATTTCTAAGACGGCCAACCGGAGCTTGCCATTTTTCAAGATCCTCCGTAAAGCCACCAAATTCCAATGGGACGAGGAGTGCGATCGGACATTCGAGGAATTGAAGACTTATCTGAATTTCTTACCCGTGTTGGCGAAACCAGCCGAAGGTGAGCCGCTCCGCATTTATTTATCTTCAACTGAGCATGCTGTGGGCTCAGCATTAGTAAGGCTGAGCGGTGAGGAACAGCCAGTGTACTTTTTAAGCCATATCTTAAAAGATGCTGAGTCTCACTACACCGGTCTTGAGAAGTTGGCTTTCGCCTTGGTACTCGCCGCTCGGAGGTTACGCCCTTACTTTTTGGCGCACACCATTATTGTGATGACAAATAGCCCGCTCGCAAGGGTACTCCTGAACCCTGAAGCATCCGGACGGTTCATCAAGTGGACAACGGAGCTTAGCAAATTCGACATCCAATACCAACCCCGCTCGGCGATCAAAGCGCAGTCCTTGGCAGATTTCGTGACCGAAGTACAAAAGCCCAAGCCCGAAGCTACATGGAAAATATATGTGGATGGATCGTCCACTCGGCTCGGAAGCGGAATTGGGATCATGTTACTGTCGCCTCAGGGAGAGTGGATGCATTTATCCGTCCGGCTAGATTATCGGGCAACCAATAATGAGGCGGAATACGAAGCCCTCATAGCCGGATTGCAAGCCGCATGGCATGTTGGAGCTAGTCGGGTCGTGATCCACTCGGACTCCCAGCTTGAAGCTCAGCAGCTCATGGGCGCTTTTGAGATAAACAATGCAAGACTTCGATTATACGCGGAGGCCTTTGAGAAACTCAAGGTCCGCTTCACTGAGGTGATGGTCCAAAAGATACCCCGAGCGGAGAACCAAGCGGCAGACGAATTAGCCAAGCTAGCAAGCTCGATATCGCCGGTCGTCATCCAGCAACCAATCGAGCAAGTATCCTTGGTAGCGCACATAGACCGGATGGAAGGCCTCACGTTCCCGAGTGACTGGAGAATGACCATCATGGAGTTTATGCGTTCAGGGGCCACGCCCTCCGATCGGGACGAAGCTCAGCTACTAAGGAGGAGAGTCGGTCGGTTCACTCTCATCGGAGATCAGCTTTACAAAAAGTCTTTCTCCCGACCGCTGCTCAAATGCGTCAGCTCAGAAGACGCAGAGTACATTCCAGGAGGTACACTAAGGATCTTGTGGAGGTCATCCGGGCGGCCGATCTTTGGCTAGGAAGATTCTGCTGGCCAGATACTTCTGGCCAACGCTACATAAGGACGCCGCTCAGACCGTCGCAACATGTCTCTCCTGTCAGAAGTACCATAATTTCTCGCATAAGCCTACGGAAGAAATGAAAGCGTCCACCGTGTCTTGCCCGTTCGACCAGTGGGGCATGGACATCATAGGACCCTTCCTTATGGCAACCGGACAAAGGAAGTTCCTATTGGTGGCAGTAGATTACTTCTCCAAGTGGGTGGAGGCTGAGCCATTGGCCAAGATAACCTAGCATATGGTCAAAAAATTCATCTGGCAAAACATCATCTGTCGGTTCGGCATTCCGCGTCAGCTCGTGTCAGACAACGGGCGACAGTTCGTCAGAAATCAGCTCGAGGAATGGTGCAAGGGATATGGCATTGAGCAGCACTTCATGTCGGTGGCGTATCCCCAAAGCAATGGTCAAGCCGGAGTAGCCAACCAGGAGATACTCCGAATTCTTCGGGTTCGGCTCGATCACATGGGAGGAAGCTAGGTGGACGAGCTGCCGAGAGTCTTATGGGCCCTCCGCACGACCCCCAAGGAGGGAACGGGAGTAACACCGCTCCACTTGGTGTATGGGGGCGAGGCGGTCGTCCCAGTCGAAGTCAGCGTAGAGTCCGTCCGGATCCAGAACTACGACGAGGCGAATTCCGAGCGGAGGCAGCTAGAATTGGACTTGATCGACGAGGAGCGAGCCAAAGCGTCCGTCCGGCTGATGGCCTACAGGCAGAGAATGAAGCAGAACTACAATCGCCGCGTGATTCCTCGAGTATTCCAGGTGGCTGACTTGGTCTGGAAGAAAGTGAAGTCGGTCGGGGATGTAGGCAAATTGGAGGCTCCCTAGGCAGGACCGTTCAAAGTCATCGAGAAGCTCCGATCGGGATCTTACTACTTGGAAGATGAGGATGGACAAAGGCTAGAGAGGTCATGGAGCGCAAACCACCTCCAGCCCTATCGGGCTGGATGAAAGGTGCGCTGATGTAATATATTTTGAATATTCTGTTCAGATGTATTATTTGGTTGCGGGAATGAAAGCTATAAGAACAAAACAAAGGCATGATGTTGGCGCACCAAGCGGGTAGCAGCATGATGCCGTGGCAGAGACCCCGTACCGTTCGGCCGGAGGTATATTATCCGAGCCATAGACTCGATGGTGACGACCCCGTGCTGTTCGGTCGGGAGTCTATTATCCGAGCCCAATGCTCGATGGTGAAGACCCCGTGCCGTTCGGCCGGGAGTATATTATCCGAGCCCAATGCTCGATGGCGAAGACCCCGTGCCGTTCGGCCGGAGGTATATTATCCGAGCCATAGGCTCAATGGCGACGACCCCGTGTTGTTCGGCCGGGAGTCTATTATCCGAGTCCAATGCTCGATGGCCAAGACCCCGTGCCATTCGGCCGGGAGTATATTATCCGAGCCCAATGCTCGATGGCGAAAACCCCGTGTCGTTCGGCCGGGAGTATATTATCCGAGCCCAATGCTCGATGACGAAAACCCCGTGCCACTCGGCCGGGAGTATATTATCCGAGCCCAATGCTCGATGGCGAAGACCCCGAGCCGTTCGGCCGGGAGTATATTATCTGAGCCAAATGCTCGATGGCGAAGACCCCGTGCCTTTCGGCCGGGAGTATATTATCCGAGCTATGAGCTCATCATTGAAGACCGTTGAGCAGCGACGTTAAACTCTAGAGTCGGACCGGCGACTATAAACCCCCCGGCTTGAAGACCGTCGAGCGGCGACGTTAAACTCTAGAGTCGGACCGGCGACTATAAACCCCCCGGCTTGAAGACCGTCGAGCGGCGACGTTAAACTCTAGAGTCGGACCGGCGACTATAAACCCCCCGGCTTGAAGACCGTCAAGCTCCGACGTTAAACTCTAGAGTCGAACCGGCGACTATAAACTCCCCGGCTTGAAGACCGTCAAGTTCCGATGTTAAACCCTAGAGTCGAATAGGCGACTATAAACCCCCCGGTCGGAAGACCGTCGAGCGGCGACGTTAAACTCTAGAGTCGAACCGGCGACTATAATGTAACGACCCAATTTTCCTCATTAGGAGTCCTAAAAGTGCTTTAAAATATTTAAAAATACTATAGAAAAATTTTAGAGATTTTTAGAAATTTTTAAAGTATTTTTATGTAATTTTTGGAGTTCGTTTGGTATTTTTACCAAGAGGAAGAAGTTTAAAAAAAAATGTTGAAGCCGGGTTTTGAACCCAAAACCTCGAACCCGAACCAGATCTTAACCAAACTCAGCCAACCAACTGGTCTGCGAGTGTTTTGTTTATCAAATATGGAGCGAATTATATATAAGCAGTAGCTAGGAGCATTTTAAATAAAAGGGGAATAAAACGTTCGGTTGAGGATTCGAAACCATGATCCTTGACTTGGTCAAAACCACAGCCAACCAACTCTTCCGCGAGTATTTCGTGAAAAGGTAGGGTGCGAGATATATATATATGTTATGATTGAAACCCTAGTTATAAGAGGAGAGAACTTAAGTATTCTTTTTCCCCAAACCTTTCTCTCCTTTTCTCCTCTTCCCTTCTGCGATGGCGCCGATTCTGCCCAGTGAAGAAAACGAAGCCCTAGCTTCGTTTCCGACGACCAGCGAAGGCGTTCTCCGAAGGTTCCTTCACCGTCGTGATTCTTCGTCGAGGAGGACCCGTGAGCACGAAGAAGAGCCGGAGAACTTGAGTTTTCTCCGAACCCTAGTAGCTCCTCTTCCCGGTTTTGAGTCCAAGGATAGGTAAGTCGCTTACTCACCTGCGGTAAGAGTGGTTCCGGATTCGATTGATGTTTCCTTGTGTCTTTTGATTTTTGAAGCATGTTGTGAACAATGCTCCCATTGATCAATCGTGTTGGACACCTAGATCCATGCTCATGTAGGATACTTATATACAAATTCAATTAAATTTATATGTGGTGGATAATGGGAAAGTGAGCATAATCTGTAAGTTGTTCTGCCACTAATATAATGCTACTTCCTATATTAATATGCCTTCAATGGTATCCATTGAAATGTCTGGCCACATTAGATCTTTAATTTGTAAAGGTTAAAGAAAAGCATGTCCTTGTGTGTTTCTTTCTTTAACTTTTTGTCATTGGATGTGCCAAGTTTTTTCTAAAAGGCACTTAACTTTTAGTTGCCAAGAAAACTTAAATTCCCTTCTGTAAACTTTTAGTTGCCAAGAAAATATAAATTCCTTTCTGTAAAAGTACAGTGCCTCACATGAAGCAGCAACCATTGAGTACATTTTGTAATCAGCAGTATCCGCCGTTCAGATTTTAATTCAATTCCATCCCAATTGTTATGTCTAATATAGAAGCAACATGAAAGAGGAACATCAATATCATATACCATACTGCATCTTCTTCATTTTCTTGATGCTTTAATTCTTCCTATAATCTGTAAAACTATGGGTTAAGTATAGATAACATTCTAGGTGTTCTATTTCGTAATGTAAAGGACACACAAATAGGATGGAATGAAATAAGTATTCATGTAGAATAGATTTAGGTTTCTCTATATTATGTGTATGTTTTTCCCTCCTACGACTTGTAGAGTTATTGGTTGGTGTGTAGAAGATGGATTAAGGATAGGACCAGATTCAATGTCAAATAAATTCAGAGAACAGTTAGGAAAGCATGGTATCCTATGAAGTAAGATCCTTGTTGGGTCTTCTGTACATTAGGTTTCTATAAGGTCTATATGATCTTTGCTGCTGCATAAAAACCCGAGCTGCCTTTATTATCCAAGTATACAGTTAGATTTCTAATTTAGTTTCTAGTTTCTTTTTTTTTGCTTTAGCAGTAGGCGTGTACCATAATTAGTAGAGGTGCAGGATTTTAGCGCGGTTTAGATCTCCTTGTAATGCAAAATTTTTAAGTGCAGAATTCTTCCATTAAGTGCAGTTTTCCATTAAGTGTAGTTTTCCATTAAGTGCAGTTTTCATTAAGTGCAGATTTCTTCCATTAAGTGCAGTTCTTCATAAAGTGCAGATTTTTATAAATATTGTACACAGATTTTTATAAGCATTGCTTGCAGATTTTGATAAGTATTGTATGCAAATTTTTGATAAGTATTGTATGCAAATTTTTTATAAGTATTGTATGCAAATTTCTGTTAAGTGTAATGGTGCAGTTCTTATTAAGTATCATAGCGCAGATCTGGTTAAGCATCACAATATTTTGAGTTTAAGAAAAGTATAAGAAAGATAAAGAAAAGAAAGAAAAAGGCCAAGGCCTTAAGTAGATCCCAAAGTCAATACTTTAGGGATTTTGGCACACAAGGTGCTAAAGAAAATGCCGAGGCATTATATAGAAGTATTAAAAGATAACAAGTATTTTACTTTTATCAGTGGCACTGTGCTGGACTCTCAGTTGTCCTTGGGTTGGGCTCCCATAGTCGTCCCTAGGTTTAGATAACCTAGTAGTAATGGCACGGCCGATGGTCGACGGTCGACGACCCGAGGGTCGCCAAATGGGCCGTCAAATGGGTCGGGTCATTACAAAAGTAAAAGCAAGTACAGTTGTCGGGCCCAAGAAGAAGTTGATTATTATTTTGAAGTATTATAAGTATAAGTTTTTGAACAAGTAAAGCAAGTTTTACATAAGTATAAAGTATTAAAGAATAAGTTTTAAACAAGTGAATTAAAGAATAGGTTTAGAACAAATGAACTAAGTTTCACTTTGTTTTAAAATCAGCAAGTTGAGTTTTCTTTTATGCTAGCATGTTATTTAGATTAGCTTACTGTTCTTTGCTATTTTCTGAGCATGAGTAGCTTTACATGTTTAGCATTTCAGCATGTCTTGTTCTTTTATTAGTAGATGAGCATGAGTAGTCTTCAGTAAGTAATCAGTTAGGTCATGTTATAGATATATGTACATGCATATCGAGATTTTGTGAGTTAGATAGCGCTTACTAAGCATTTTGCTTATAGTTTGCATTTCCTCTTACTGCAGATAAAGGAAGGCGATAAGGTGGCGCAGATGATGTGTGATGCCAGAACTATGGAAGTCTTGGGATTAGAAAGGAGTCCCTTTAGTCTTCTTTCCTTAATTTTAGTTTCCGCATTTTAGTTATTGTAACCATTTGAGTTGTATTTTAAGTTCATGTCATTCGAGATTATTCTGTTTAGATTGCATGTAGGATGAGTTCAGTTTAGTAAGTAGAAATAACTGTGTGGGTGTTTGATAAATGTTCCAGCCGCCTGTGGCTGATGTATACTATGCTTGTATCTTGGTTTATGGTCACCGGTACAAGGGAGGTTCTGTCGAAATTTTTCGGTAGGGTTTCCATGTGATTTTTAATCATACCGGTTAAGTCGAGTTAGTAGTTAAGTAACGGTCATCCTTAGAGTGTAGTAGTAGTAAGAAGGGTGGTCGTTACATATAAACCCCCCGGCTTGAAGACCGTCGAGCGGCGACGTTAAACTCTAGAGTCGGACCGGCGACTATAAACCCCCCGGCTTGAAGACCGTCGAGCGGCGACGTTAAACTCTAGAGTCGAACCGACGACTATAAACCCTCTGGCTTGAAGACCGTCGAGCGGCGACGTTAAACTCTAGAGTCGAACCGGCGACTATAAACCCTCCGGCCGGACAAAGACAATAAAGAGGTCAACTTGTGAGTCGATTGGCCGATCGGCCAAGTTACCAAAGGTAGTTCATGAACATCTATCGGGAATCCCATTTAAAGAAGTGGGGGGTGTTTAGGCGAGCGGCCTATTATGTAGAATACTTCATGAAAAATTCCTTAGGAGAGCAAGGCAGGACGAGAAACGATTAACGAGGAAGAAAGGAAGGGGAGACACGAACGGCAGTAATTCGCGAGCCGGTCGGAAGACACGAACATTGACAAAGAGAAAAAAGAGCAAGTTACTAAAAATACGACATATCTTCATTATAATTTAGGCCCTTAGGGCCGATCGGAAGGGTTACAAGGAGCACTACTCGAGGAAATCATAAATAGTCTTCGGGATGGAGGAAAGAAGCACCACATAGTCTTCGGCCGGGATGGTTGTGGAGTCTAGGAGCTGACCCTTAGACTTCAGGTAGTCAGTCGTGGCGGTAATGGCCAACTCAAAGGTGGTATACATCCGCTCGCAGACCTTCTCAGAGAATTCGTTCGAGCGGATGTGCTGCTGCTTCAGTGCTGCGACCCGGCCTGGCTCGGCCTCTTGATACTCTTTAAAGATGGCTTGGGAAGCTTCAAGAGCCTCCTACAAGTTCTTCAGTTCGTCCTTATGCTTGATCACTTTACCCGAGCGGCTCGCCTTCTCGCCGTCCAGCTGCTCCATCAACTCCTTGACTCGTTGCTCCAGGCCCCTCGCCTCAACGTTCTTCTTCTCTAGATCGGCGATGGTCGTTTTCTTCCGATCGGTGACTAGGCTTATTTTTTGGTCAAGTGTCTTGACCTGCCGTTCGAGTTCAGCCAAAGTATGAGCCTGGTCGGCCGTCTTCTTTCGCTCAGCCTCCAACGAGTCTTGGATCTTCTTGACCTCTTTCTGCAGCTCGGCGTATGAGGGACCCTGGGAGGGTGCACCGCCCTAGCTCTTTAGCCTCTTTAGCTCCGCGTCCACCATGGCCAGACGATTAGAGACAGCGATCTCCTCCACCCACCTCTGACATAAACAAGATTATTAATAGCCGATCGGAGAGAGTGCGTAGAGGACTTCAAAGAAACACACTTACCCCAGTGGTCTGCTGCATATGACTGTTGGCCAGGTTATCGAGCAGAATCATCGCGACACGTGCCCGAGCGTCAGCCCACATCTCAGCGAGGGGCCCCTTCATAGTGATCATATGCTCAGGCGCGGTTGGCCAATCGAACTCAGGCAAGAGCTCCTCAGTGGGAAGGTGCAGGGTGGCCCTAACGGTGCGACTCTGGCCAGGAGACGTGTGAGCAGATGCGGAGGGAGCAGAGGCCGGGGCCGAGAACTTGGACAAAATAGCCGAGTGCTGGACCCGGCGGGGGGCAGGCAGAAGAGCGCTGACCGGCACAACCTCAATAGGGATGGCGGGCAGATTCAATTGAGACGGAGTCCGATCGGAGGATACTGCCTCCACCATTGGAGTTTTACCGCGAGAATCGGATCCCGCCCGCTCGGATACACGAACAGCGGAAGTAGATGATCGTAGCGGTGTCTCCGTCTGGCGTCTCTTTTGTCTGAGTGGCTGCTCGTCTTCCTGACCGGAGCCTTCCTCTTGCGCGACTAGCTCCCTGTGTGAAGTATTGCCTCCCGTCACCTCCATGGGGGAGGCCTGGGCGGCCGACTCTTCTACGTGTGTGTCACTCTCACCCTCGTGAGAGCCGACCGGAGTGATACCCAGTCGTTCCATCTCTTTGGCGGCGGCCGCCTCGAGCGCCTCGGCTTTCCTCTTCAAAATCCCTTGCATCACGGACTCCATGACGATATTTGCTGCAAGCGAAAAAGAAGAAAATCAGTTAGCACTCAAAGTACACGTGCAAGTGAAATTCTTACCGAAGCTGCTCGGAAGTGGAGTGCGACTCGGACTCAGGCCGAATATGTACAGCACGCCTTTAGGTAGAAGCTTGTTGATATCGAGCTTCAGACCGACAAGCATGTTCGCGGCCTCGAGATAATCCGGTCGGGTCTTATATGTTGGGGCAATATCCCTCAGGTCAAGGCTGACCTGGTTGACCAAGCTGAGTCTTGGTTTGAGTTTCGATGTTTGACAATACAAGGTTGATTGAAGAAGAGTCAAGTAGGTCAAGGTTGACTGGATACTTGACTGGGAAGTCCTAACTGGGATGTCAGGCAGAAGGAAAATCCTGGTGAGTGAAGTCAGGTGAAAGACCTAGTGAGTGAAGCTAGGCAGTGAGAAAATCCTGGTGAGTGAAGCCAGGTGAAAGACCTAGTGAGTGAAGCTAGGCAGTGAGAAAATCCTAGTGAGTGAAGCCAGGTGAAAGACCTAGTGAGTAAAGCTAGGTAGGAGAAAATCATAGTGAGTGAAGCTAGGTGAAAGTCCTGGTGAGTGAAGCTAAGCACGGGGGAAATCCAGATGGGTCAAGGTTGACCAGACATCTGGTGAAAGTCCAAGTAGGTCAAGGGAGTGACCGGATACTTGGCAAGATGAAGAAAAGTTCAAGTGGGCCAAAGGGATTGACCGGACACTTGGTAAGGGAGTCCTAGCAGGTCAAGGGTGACCGGATGCTAGGCGTGATGAACCAACAGGTCATGGATTGACCGGATGTTGGTTTGGGGGCTTTGGGACTTGGTTTTGGGTAAAAACCAGCAGTGGATCGATCAGCAGATTGATTGGCTGGAGCCCAATCGATCGGCCGATCGATTGGGGTGTCCCCGCGAGAAGCCTTCGTCCCAATCGATCAGTGGATCGATTGGGAGGAAGTTGCGAGCGCACAGAAGCCTGCTGGATCGATCATCGATTGGGAAGCTGCGACTTCGCGCGATAAGCCCTGGATCGATCAGCCAATCGATCCAGGCTATTCCAGAGAGCACAGAGGCACTCTGGATCGATCGGTTGATCGATCCAAAGC
The DNA here is from genome assembly GCF_018446385.1 of Zingiber officinale. Taxonomy (NCBI): domain Eukaryota; kingdom Viridiplantae; phylum Streptophyta; class Magnoliopsida; order Zingiberales; family Zingiberaceae; genus Zingiber; species Zingiber officinale. Next base: position 171,290,386 of record NC_055987.1, on the reverse strand, counting down.
CTCCCCGATCGATTGGGAGCAATCCAATCGATCGGGATCCGACCGTTGGCGTCGTATTTAGCTGCAGGCGAGCGTTTCTTTCAGTAGAGACTTTACGATTCATCTCCGATCCTCTCCAGCAGCTCTCCACACTTCTTCTCCACTCCACCGCCAGTTCTTGAAGGGTTCTTGGAGCAAGGTTGCTAGTGATCCAAGATCAAGAGGCGGGCAACAACAAGAAGTTAAGGTTAGGGTTTTTACTGCATAACTTGTAAGCTTTTGCTTGTATTTTGTTTCCCTTTCCTTCTTCTTGTGTTGAGAGTGTTGTAGGGCTTCTCCGCCTTTGGTAGTTACCATAAAGGAGTGTTATTAATAGTGGAGGGTGTGTGTGTGCGTGGATCCTTGGACTAGTCACCTCTTGTGAGGTGGATACCAAGTAAAATCCATTTGTTAGCGTTGTATGCATTTGTTTCTTTGTATTTCCGCTGCACATCCTTGAAGAAACAAGCAACGCCAACCACGATCACGCGACGAGCTATTCCCCCCCCCCCCCCCCCTTCTAGCTACTTTTCGGTCCCAACAAGTGGTATCAAAGCGAGGTCGCTCTTCACCGGAATCATCGCCGGAAGGGGAAAACAAAATAAGCAAAGCTAGAGGGTGAAGAAGTTGGAGCAAATTCATCAAAGTCAAAGAATTCAAGAAGCTCAACTTCAAGATGTAATTCCAAGATGGACTTGGATTTGACACAAGGGTGGCTCCACCGTACACATCTACAAGCTTCGATCTTTGGAAATCAAGGATCGAAAACTTCTTAATGGTGGAGATAGAGAAATGGTTTGCTCTTATGGAAGGCTTTGAAGCTCCAACGAATTCAAATGGAAAAGTTCTCAAAAGGAGCAAATGGAGCCCGGAGCAAGTCCAAAGGTGCGAAGCAAATGACAAGGTAACCAAATTATTGGTTAATTTATTGCCTAGCACAATTCTATGCAAAATTGGAGAGTTCAAGGATGCCAAGGAGCTATGGAGCAAATTGGCATCAATTCATGAGATCCCCTCCACTGCACCAATCCAAGAAGCATCCAAAGAGGGCGACTCATTGGAGCAAGACCAAGAGGAGGACTCCGAAGTTGAGAGACGCTCAACTTCCAAAGAAGAAGTCCAAGAAAAAGCTTCATCTTCGAGGGAATGCAATGAAGGGAACAAGGAGGGAGCATACTCCTTGTTCCATGTACAAGATGATGAAACCTCCACCTCTAGGATTGAGGGGGAGCAATTTTTGGTGACCTCGGAGCAAGAAGAAGTCTCCACATCTGGGTCAAGAAGAGAAGAGGATGAAGAAGCTTCCACCTCCACATGTCAATCTAAACCAAATGGAGGAGCATCACTATCGGATCAAGAGGAAGCCTCTACATCCACATCACATGGAGGACCAAGTGCCATCCCTACATGTGAAGGTATAAACAATTCAATTAAAAATAAAAATCACATTATATGTTTTGAGTGTAGGAAGAATGGGCACTACAAGAGCAAGTGTCCCAACTTGGCCAAGAAGAAGGGCCAAGTGGCACCCAAGGGCAAGGAGAAGACCAAGGAGACCATCCCCGGAACAAAGAAGAGCAAGGAGCACATTGTGTGCTTCTTGTGCAACCAAAAGAGGCATTACCGGAGTCAATGTCCCAAAGGGAAGAAGGTGGTCAAGGCTCAAGGAGGAAGCTCAACTCAAGGGGGAGCCTCCAAGGTAAAAAGAAAGGTAACTTTTATTGAGCCTACTCCCTTGAATAATGGTAAAAAGCATGCTAGCTCTAATTTATATCATTTTAATGCTATTTACCATGAAAATAGGAGGCATGATAAAATTAAAGAAAATCATGTAGCTTACCATGCTAAGATCTCTCAACCTAGGTTTAGAAAGGTAGATAGGAACTTAGGCAAGAACCCTAAGGATTCTAGGTATGTATCTAAGAAGAAGAAAAATCATGATTTTAGTGAAAAATCTATGGTCGAGGAATTATGGAAGGAAAATCAAGTCTTGACTTCAAGACTTGATAAATTAGAGAAGACCCTTAGAAAAATCATAAATGAAACACAAGGGTCTAAGGGTAAAAATCTAGGTCTAGAAATATCAAAGTCATCCAATGGTCATAAGGGTTTGGGATACAAATCTAAAACCAAGAAGGATGTATTTTCTTACCATAGGGTTCCATATAGCTATGGAACAAACTCTAGGTCTAGTGGGCAAACCAAAAATACTAGGGAAGTTATCCCTAAGAGTATTTTTGCAACAAATGTGACTAAGACCTCTAAGAAGTCTAAGAAAGTCACTAAGAAGGTCACAAGGGAAGCAATCCCTAGAGTTGACCTAGAAAATGTGACCAAGGCTTCTAAGAAGCCAAACAAGGTCACTAGGAAGGTATCTAGAGAAGTTATCCCTAGTGAATACCTAGAGCATCCAAGGAGCACCAATAGGTTTTAGGTTCCTATGAGCATTTTCTCTACCCCATAGATGGGTTAGAGAGTGTCAACTCTAAGAAGAAGGGTAGTTAACCCAACTTTGAAGAAATTGACACTTAAGGAGCATTTTCAAGGTTTTTATTAACCTTTGAAAATGAAATGGATTTATTATTTACTCTTTGGAAGAGTAAACTGTGCCAAAATTTGAGAAGTATTAATTTTATTTTAAAATGGCACAATTTGGAAAAACATAAGAAATACCAAGTTGGGATTTTGGTTTTTTCTTAGTGATACTCTTGTGGAAGAATGAAATATGCCAACATTTGAGAAATAAGCTTAATTTCAATTGGCATAAGTAAATCAAGAGAATTAGGAATGCCAATTTAGGGTTTGGCATTTTCTTGGAGCATTTAGAGGACAATCTAGGTTTATTTTTTTAACTTAGCAAAGGGTTAAGGATACTTAGGTAGGTAATCTAGGTATTTTATTTATGCTAAACCTTGCCATGATTGTTTGCTCATTATATGCCATGACATCATGATTATGTTTGCATTCATACCTTATGATGAAAAACACAAAAAAAAAATACCATGTTATGCACTCATACATCATGTAGTTATAGGAATCTTTCTTTTGAAAGCTATTTCATTTTGATGTATGCCATAATATATCATGCATTATTTTTAATTCCTTAAAATTAAGGACAAATGGCATTTATCAACTTGTACCAACAAGTGGTACAAATTCACTAACAAGTGGTACAAGTGTATCAACAAGTGACATCCTAGGTGGATGTTCAATATCCACAAAATGCCTAGATAGATATGCATGATCCCTAGATTAGGGCAAAACCAAATTTTACATCTCACAAAGACCTATACGATGACTTGTATGTGTTTTTGTGCACATTAGATACAAGTGAGATGTTACGATGATGAACAAAACTCAAGATGTTGATTTAGTGCATTCTTTTGAGTTTTGAGTTCATCAAAACACATATTTATGTGTTTTCCCATCATTGGGAAAGCTAATGTACAAGTCATGTGCATTAAGCTCAAGGAACATGGTGGGATATTGGTTTTGAAAATGTTTTTAAAATACTTTTGGAAAATTTTGGTGAAGGCTATCTTTTGATAGTAATCACCATTGAATAGTTAGACGCAAAACTTGAAGAAAACACTAAAGTTTTTGCAAGTTTTCAAGTTTGTGTCAATCTTTGAAAATATGATGTATTTTCATAGAAAACTATTTTTCCATGATAAAGTATGCCCAAAATAATGTCTACAATGATTTTCATAATTTTTTGAATTTTGTAGAATTTTTGGGGAGTTTCTAAAATTGACTGAAATTGTAATTCAGCTGTTTCAGAGCTCCAATCGATCAGTGGATCGATTAGAGTTCCTCAATCGATCGGGCGATCGATTGAGAGCAGGCTTCTCACGAACAGAAGCCTTCTGGATCGATCCAGCTCTCTTGAATCGATCAGTGGATCGATTCAAGCTGGTTCAGTCGATTGGAACCCAACTTCAATCGATCAAAGTTACTGATTTTGGCTGGTAAAGGCTGATTTCAACACTTTGAATCTATTTTAGTCTAGGAAACCATTCCAAACTCTCAAAATACATTTGTATACATAAAAAGGGTGTTTTCATGTTGAAAACAAGGATAGATTGGTTAAGGGAGACTAAGTAGAAGTTTAGGTTGAGGTTTGCTTCAAATATTGAACATTTGAACCTCAAAACTTCTAAATTTGGGTTTCCTAAAGGTTTAGGGATTCCAAGTCATTGTTGGTGCAATGACAGAAGTTACCACCATGTCTTTAGGGGGAGGGACTCTTTAAAGACATGAAAATTATTTTTCATGAACCTTGAAAGGTGGTTAACCTTTTGTTGTAAAAATGCTCAAGACTGAGCGTTTGAACTTTAATGGGGAGTGGATATCCTCATTGTTCAAGTGGTTTAAGTGAATAATGCTCAAGGATGGGCATTTGACTACCTTAATGGGAGAATGTAGGGTTAAGGATAATGAAGGGTATGAGACTTTCATTATCGTGTTGATCACAACGAGTGAAGTTGTGAACAATGATGAGCAACTCTTCAGGGGGAGAGTTTTCAACAAGTGAATTTGTTGATGTGTGCCCAAAAGGAGGGGTTGATGTGTGCCAATAGGGGGAGAATGAAGGGTTTAAGTTAGGACTTCATTACCTAGAGGGAGTTTGCCCTCTTAGGAGGAGAATGAAGGGTTTAACTTATGCCTTCATTACCTAGTGGAATGAAGGAGGTTTCGGCTATGGGATTAGCCCAACTTAAATGAGGTATTGTCAAACATCAAAAAGGGGGAGATTGTTGGGATAATATCCCTCAGGTCAAGGCTGACCTGGTTGACCAAGCTGAGTCTTGGTTTGAGTTTCTATGTTTGAAAATACAAGGTTGATTGAAGAAGAGTCAAGTAGGTCAAGGTTGACCGGATACTTGACTGGGAAGTCCTAACTGGGATGTCAGGCAGAAGGAAAATCCTGGTGAGTGAAGCCAGGTGAAAGACCTAGTGAGTGAAGCTAGGCAGTGAGAAAATCTTGGTGAGTGAAGCCAGGTGAAAGACCTAGTGAGTGAAGCTAGGCAGTGAGAAAATCCTGGTGAGTGAAGCCAGGTGAAAGACCTAGTGAGTAAAGCTAGGCAGGGAAAATCATAGTGAGTGAAGCTAGGTGAAAGTCCTGGTGAGTGAAACTAGGCACGGGGGAAATCCAGATGGGTCAAGGTTGACTAGACATCTGGTGAAAGTCTAAGTAGGTCAAGGGAGTGACCGGATACTTGACAAGATGAAGAAAAGTTCAAGTGGGTCAAAGGGATTGACCGGACACTTGGTAAGGGAGTCCTAGCAGGTCAAGGGTGACCGGATGCTAGGCGTGATGAACCAACAGGTCATGGATTGACCGGATGTTGGTTTGGGGGCTTTGGGACTTGGTTTTGGGTAAAAACCAGCAGTGGATCGATCAGCCGATCGATTGGCTGGAGCCCAATCGATCAGCCGATCGATTGGGGTGTCCCCGCGAGAAGCCTTCGTCCCAATCGATCAGTGGATCGATTAGGAGGAAGTTGCGAGTGCACAAAAGCCTGCTGGATCGATTAGTGGATCGATCCAGAGGTCCCAATCGATCAGTGGATCGATTGGGAAGCTGCGACTTCACGCGATAAGCCCTGGATCGATTAGCCGATCGATCCAGACTATTCCAGAGAGCACAGAGGTGCTCTGGATCGATCGGTTGATCAATCCAAAGCCTCCCCGATCGATTGGGAGCAATCCAATCGATCGGGATCCGACCGTTGGCGTCGTATTTAGCTGCAGGCGAGCGTTTCCTTCAGTAGAGACTTTATGATGTTAGGACCGAAAAGTAGCTAGAGGGGGGTGAATAGCTCTTCGCATGCTCGTTGCTCGGCGTTGCTTGTTTCTTCAAGGATGCGCAGCGGAAATACAAAGAAACAAATACAAACACGCTAACACTTGGATTTTACTTGGTATCCACCTCCAAGGGAGGTGACTAATCCAAGGATCCACACAACGCACGCACCCTCCACTAATGAAACTCTCCTTTATGGTAACTACCAAGGGCGGAGAAGCCCTACAAGACTCAATACAAGAAGAAGAAAGGGTAGTAAAGAAATACAAGCTTACAAGCTTACAATGAGTGCACAAACCCTAACCCTAGTTTCTTCTTCTTGCTTTGATCCGCCTCTTGACTTGGAAGAGCCTCCAAGAACCTTCAAGAACTGGCGATCTCGAGCTTGAGAAGAGTTGTCGAGAAGCTGGTGAAGATCTGAAATGAATCTGTGAAGTGATGTCGCAGCCATCGCACGCCTGCAGCTCAAATACGACACAACGGTCGGATCCTGATCGATTCGAAAAACTCCCAATCGATCGGGGAGGCTTGGATCGATCCACGGATCGATCTAGAGCGCCTCTGTGCTCTGGAGAAAACGCCTGGATCGATCCACGGATCGATCCAGCGCTTATCGCGCGAACCAGCAGCGTCTCAATCGATCCACTGATCGATTGGGACCTCTGGATCGATCCACTGATCGATCCAGAGGCTCTCTGTTCGCTGGGAAAGGCCTGGATCGATCCACTGATCGATCCAGCTCCTGGATCGATCAACTGATCGATCTAGAGGCTCTCTGTTCGCTGGGAAAGGCCTGGATCGATCCAGCTCCTGGATCGATCAACTGATCGATCCAGCTCTTGGTTTTTGCCCAAAACCAAGTCCTAAGCCTCTCAAACCAACATCCGGTCAACCTTGACCTATTGGTACGTCATGCCTAGCATCTAGTCACTCCCTTGACCTGCTAGGACTCCCTCACCAAGTGTCCGGTCAATCCCTTTGACCCACTTGGACTTTTCTTTCATGCCAAGTATCCGGTCACTCTCTTGACCTACTTGGACTTTCACCTAGCTTCACTCACTAGGGTTTTCAATCTGTCTAGCTTCACTCACTAGGTCTTTCACCTGGCTTCACTCACCAGGATTTTCATACTGCCTAGCTTCACTCACTAGGACTTTCAATCTGCCTAGCTTCACTCACTAGGTCTTTCACCTGGCTTCACTCACCAGGATTTTCATATTTCCTAGCTTTACTCACTAGGACTTTCAATCTGCCTAGCTTCACTCACTAGGTCTTTCACCTGGCTTCACTCACCAGGATTTTCATATTGCCTAGCTTCACTCACTAGGTCTTTCAATCTGCCTAGCTTCACTCACTAGGTCTTTCACCTGGCTTCACTCACCAGGATTTTCATATTGCCTAGCTTCACTCACTAGGACTTTCACCTGGCTTCACTCACCAGGATTTCCATCCAGTCAGGTATACCTACTTGACTCTTCTTCATTCACACTGATCAGTCCCTGATCAGAATTTCCCCATATGAACAACTGCACCTGCATTGTCCATGTGTCTACATGTATTGTCAAAAATCGAAACTATGACCAAGACTCAGGCTTGGTCAAACCAGTCAACCTTGACCTAAGGGATATTGCACCAACAATCTCCCCCTTTTTGATGTTTGACAATACCTTTAAGTTTGGACCATTCTGAGTTAAGCTAATCCCATAGCCTTAACTCCATTCATGCCAAGGTATGAATGTTGGTTCCCTTCATTCTCCCCCTATGACCTCCCCCATAGGTAATGAAGGTCTAACTTAAACCACACATTCTCCCCCTATTGGCACACATCAACCCATCTTTGAGCACACATCAACCCGTACCTCAATTTTGGGCACTCTTCAACAAATGCCCCATTGTTGAAAACTCTCCCCCTGAAGAGTTGCTCATCGTTGTTCACAACTTCACTCGTTGTGACCAGCAATGCTCGCTCTGGAGCATTAACATGGTCTAATGACCCAAATGAAGGTCTCATACCCTTCATTTATCCTTAACCCTACATTCTTCCTCAATGTAGACAAATGCTCATCCTTGAGCATTATCCACTTAACGGAAGGTTAACCACCTTCCAAGGTTTATGAAAAATAATTTTCATGCCTTTAAAGAGTCCCTCCCCCTAAAAACATTGTGGTAACTTCTGTCATTGCACCAACAATGACCTGGATTTCCGAAAACTTTAGGAAACCCTATTGTAGAAGTTTTGAGGTTCAAATATTCAAAATCTGAAATAAACCTCAACCTAAACTTCAACTTAGCCTTCCTTAACCAATCCATCCTTGTTTTCACATGAAAACACCCTTTTTATGTATACACATGTAATTTTAGGGGTTTGGAAAGGTTATCTAGACTCAATTAGGTTTAAAGATGCTGAAATCAGGCTTTCCCAGCCAAAATCAGCAACTTGGATCGATTGGAGTTGGGTTCCAATCGATTGAACCTTTCTGAATCGATTCAGACTTCCTGGATAGATCGGCTGATCGATCCAGCGAGCTTCTGCTCGCGGGAGACTTGCCTTCTGAATCGATCCACGGATCGATTCAGGCACTCCAATCGATCCATGGATCGATCGGAGCTCTGATAGTAGCTGAATTTCAAAATCAGCCAACTTCAGAAACCCCTAGAAAATTCTACAAAAATCCAAAAATCATGAAATTTCGTGTAGGCATTATTTAGGGCATATACTATCAAGGAAAAATAGTTTTCTATGAAAATACTTCATATTTTCAAAGATTGACACAAACTTGAAAACTTACAAAAACTTTAGTGTTTTCTTCAAGATTGTGTTTAACTATTCAATGGTGATTACTATCAAAAGATAGCCTTCACCAAGGTTTTCCAAAATCATTTTGAGAACATTTTCAAACCAATATCCCACCATGTTCCTTGGGCTTAATGCACATGACTTGTACATTAGCTTTCCCAATGATGGGAAAATACATAACTATGTGTTTTGATGAACTTAAAAACTCAAACGAATGCACTAAATCAACATCTTACTTATATTTAATGTGCACTAAAACACATACAAGTCACCTTATCGTCCTTGTGAGATGTGAGATTTTGGTTTTACCCTATTCTAGGGATCATGCATATCTATCTAGGCATTTTAGAGATATTAGACATCCACCTAGGATGTCACTTGTTAATAAGTGTTGTTAAATGCCATTTGTCCTTAATTACAAGGAATTAAACTTAATGCATGATTATGTTATGGCATACATCAAAATGAAATAACTTCCAAAATAAAGATTCCTATAACTACATGATGTATGTATGTCATGACATGGTATTTTTTGTATTTTTCATAATAAGATATGAATGCAAAAATAAATATCATGTCATGCCATATGATGGGCAAACAATCATGGCAAAATTTAGCATAAATAAAATATACCTAGATTACCTATCTAAGTATCCTTAACCACTTAGCTAACTCAAAATATACAATTTGTTTTAACTTAAAACGTTAAACCTAGATTGCCCTAAATGCTTCAAAGAAATGCCAAAACCTAAATTTACATTTCTATTTCTCTTGATTTGTTTATGCCACTTAAAAATTAAGCATATCCTCAAATGTTGGCATATTCCATTTTTCCTCAAGAGTAATCACATAAATCAAGACCCGGATTGCCTTAAATTTCTAGGAGAATACCAAAATCCCAACTTGGTATTTCTCTAGGTTTTCCTAAACAGTGCCATTTTAAAATAAGATCAAGACTTCTCAAATTTGGCACATTTTACTCTTTTCGAAGAGTAAATAATAATTCCATTTCATTTTCAAATGTTAACAAAAACCTTGAAAATGCTCCTTGAGTGTCAATTTCCTCAAAGTTGGGTTAACTACCCTTCTAATCGGAGTTGACACTCTCTAACCCATCTATGGGGGTAGAGAAGATGCTCCTAGGAACCCAACACCTATTGGTGCTCCTTGGATGCTCTAGGTACTCACTAGGGATAACTTCCCTAGATACCTTCCTAATGACCTTGTTGGGCTTCTTAGAAGCCTTGGTCACATTTTCTAGGTCAACTCTAGGGATAGCCTCCCTTGTGACCTTGTTAGTGACTTTCTTAGACTTCTTAGAAGTCTTAGTCACTTTGGTTGCAAAGATACTTCTAGGGATATCTTCCCTTGTATTTTTGGCTTGCCCACTAGACTTGGGGCTTGTTTCATAACTATATGGAACCCTATGATAACTAGGCACATCCTTTTTGGCTTTGGGTTTGTATCCCAAACCTCTATGGCCATTGGATGGCTTTTGTACCCCTAGACCTAGGCTATGCTCATTTTGCCCTTTTAGGATATTTTCTATCCTTTTTAGGGTCTTTTTCATTTTATCAAGCCTTGACCTCAAGACTTGATTTTCTATCACTAAGTCCTTAGTCTTTGGTTTTCCATTAAATTTATGAGCATTTTTATTTTTAGGCTTGTAGCTAAAATCCTTAGAGTTTTTGCCTAGACTTTTACCTACATTCCTAGCTCTAAGTGTGGTGGTTTTAGCATGAAAAGCTATATGTTTTTCCTTAACGCTATCATGCTTTCTATTTTCATGGTAAATAGTATTAAAATGATATAAGTTAGAACTATCATGTTTTTTACCATAATTTAAAGGGGTAGGCTCAATAAAAGTTACCTTCCTTTTTACCTTAGAGGCTCCCCCTTGACTTGAGCTTACTCCTTGAGCTATGACCATCTTCTTCCCCTTAGGGCATTGACTCCGGTAATGCCCCTTTTGATTGCAAGAGAAACACACAATGTGCTCCTTGCTCTTCTTTGTTCCGGGGATGGTCTCCTTGGGCTTCACCTTGCCCTTTTGTGCCACTTGGCCCTTCTTCTTGGCCAATTTAGGACACTTGCTCTTGTAGTGCCCATGTTCCCTACATTCAAAGCATATAATATAATTTTTATTATTAATTGAACTATTTATACCTTTGCTTGTAGGGGTGGCATCTTTTCCTTTGGATCCGGAGGTGGAAGCTTCCTCTTGATTGGACCTTGATCCCCCTCCATTTGATTTTTCTTGACTTGTGGAGGTAGAATCTTCTTCCTCCTCTTCGTCTCTTGACCCGGATGTAGAGGCTTCTCCTTCTTCTTGATCCGGCGTCACCAAGGATCGCTCCCCCTCAATCCTAGAGGTGGAGGCTTCATCATCTTGAATATGAAACAAGGAGTATGCTCCCTCCTTGTTCCCTTCGATGCATTCCCTTGAGGATGAAGCTTCTTGGATTTCCTCTTCTTCGGAAGATGAGCATCTCTCAACTTCGGAGTCCTCCTCTTGATCTTGCTCCAATGAGTCACCCTCTTTGGATTCTTCTTGGTTAGGTACAGTGGAGGGGATCTCTTCATGAAGCTTGGCCAATTTACTCCATAATTCCTTTGCATCTTCAACTTCTCCAATTTTGCAAAGGATGGTGCTTGGCAATAAATTGACCAAAAGCTTGGTCACTTTGTCATTGGCTTCGCACCTTTGGACTTGCTCTTGGCTCCACTTGCTCCTCTTGAGAACTTTGCCCTTTGAGTTTGTTGGAGTCTTGAAGCCTTCCATAAGAGCAAACCATTGCTCTATCTCCATCATAAGAAAGTTTTCGATTCTTGATTTCCAAGAATCGAAGCTCGTGGAAGTGTATGGTGGAGCCACCCTCGTGTCGAATCCGAGCCCATCTCGGAATTCCATTGTAGAAGTTGAGCTTTTGAATTTCTTTGACTTTGACAATTTTGCTTTAACTTCTTCACCCTCTAGCTCTTCTTGTTATGCTTGACCCTTCCGTCGATGATTCCGGTGAAGAGCGGCCTCGCTCTGATACCACTTGTTAGGACCGAAAAGTAGCTAGAGGGGGGTGAATAGCTCTTCGCGTGCTCGTTGCTCGGCGTTGCTTGTTTCTTCAAGGATGCGCAGCGGAAATACAAAGAAACAAATACAAACACGCTAACACTTGGATTTTACTTGGTATCCACCTCCAAGGGAGGTGACTAATCCAAGGATCCACACAACGCACGCACCCTCCACTAATGAAACTCTCCTTTATGGTAACTACCAAGGGTGGAGAAGCCCTACAAGACTCAATACAAGAAGAAGAAAGGGTAGTAAAGAAATACAAGCTTACAAGCTTACAATGAGTGCACAAACCCTAACCCTAGTTTCTTCTTCTTGCTTTGATCCGCCTCTTGACTTGGAAGAGCTTCCAAGAACCTTCAAGAACTGGCGATCTCGAGCTTGAGAAGAGTTGTGGAGAAGCTGGTGAAGATCTGAAATGAATCTGTGAAGTGATGCCGCAGCCATCGCACGCCTGCAGCTCAAATACGACACAACGGTCGGATCCCGATCGATTCGAAAAACTCCCAATCGATCGGGGAGGCTTGGATCGATCCACGGATCGATCTAGAGTGCCTCTGTGCTCTGGAGAAAACGCCTGGATCGATCCATGGATCGATCCAGCGCTTATCGCGCGAACCAGCAGCGTCTCAATCGATCCACTGATCGATTGGGACCTCTGGATCGATCCACTGATCGATCCAGAGGCTCTCTGTTCGCTGGGAAAGGCCTGGATCGATCCACTGATCGATCCAGCTCCTGGATCGATCAACTGATCGATCCAGCTCTTGGTTTTTGCCCAAAACCAAGTCCTAAGCCTCTCAAACCAACATCCGGTCAACCTTGACCTATTGGTACGTCATGCCTAGCATCTAGTCACTCCCTTGACCTGCTAGGACTCCCTCACCAAGTGTCCGGTCAATCCCTTTGACCCACTTGGACTTTTCTTTCATGCCAAGTATCCGGTCACTCTCTTGACCTACTTGGACTTTCACCTAGCTTCACTCACTAGGGTTTTCAATCTGCCTAGCTTCACTCACTAAGTCTTTCACCTGGCTTCACTCACCAGGATTTTCATACTGCCTAGCTTCACTCACTAGGTCTTTCACCTGGCTTCACTCACCAGGATTTTCATATTGCCTAGCTTCACTCACTAGGACTTTCAATCTGCCTAGCTTCACTCACTAGGTCTTTCACCTGGCTTCACTCACCAGGATTTTCATATTGCCTAGCTTCACTCACTAGGTCTTTCAATCTGCCTAGCTTCACTCACTAGGTCTTTCACCTGGCTTCACTCACCAGGATTTTCATATTGCCTAGCTTCACTCACTAGGACTTTCACCTGGCTTCACTCACCAGGATTTCCATCCAGTCAGGTATACCTACTTGACTCTTCTTCATTCACACTGATCAGTCCTTGATCAGAATTTCCCCATATGAACAACTGCACCTGCATTGTCCATGTGTCAACATGTATTGTCAAACATCGAAACTATGACCAAGACTCAGGCTTGGTCAAACCAGTCAACCTTGACCTAAGGGATATTGCACCAACATACGATTCATCTCCGATCCTCTCCAGCAGCTCTCCACACTTCTTCTCCACTCCACCACCAGTTCTTGAAGGGTTTTTGGAGCAAGGTTGCTAGTGATCCAAGATCAAGAGGCGGGCAATAACAAGAAGTTAGGGTTAGGGTTTTTACTGCATAACTTGTAAGCTTTTGCTTGTATTTTATTTCCCTTTCCTTCTTCTTGTATTGAGAGTGTTGTAGGGCTTCTCCGCCTTTGGTAGTTACCATAAATGAGTGTTATTCATAGTGGAGGATGTGTGTGTGCGTGGATCCTTGGACTAGTCACCTCTTGTGAGGTGGATACCAAGTAAAATCCATTTGTTAGCGTTGTATGCATTTGTTTCTTTGTATTTCCGCTGCACATCCTTGAAGAAACAAGCAACGCCGATCACGAGCACGCGACGAGCTATTCACCCCCCCTCTAGCTACTTTTCGGTCCCAACATTATATCTTTTCAGCTCAGGAGAAGTAGGCGGTCCGACCTGCCATTTGGTTCGGAAGGGAGCCCGCTCGGGAAAATGGAGATAAAAATAATACTCCTTCCAGTGTTTATTGGAGGAGGGGAGTTTATCAAAAAAGACAAGGCCGGGCCGAGCCTGGAATAGATAGGTGCCCAGCTCGGATTGCTTGGGATAATAAAAATAGTAAAAAATCTCCGGTCGGAGAGGGATGCGGTGTATCTTGAACAATACCACCACTCCACACAAAAGGCGGAAAGTGTTGGGAACTAGTTGGGCGAGCGGAAGACCAAAGAAGTTACAAACATCGGCGAAGAAGGGGTGAAGAGGGAACCGCAGACCGGCTGTGAATTGGTCGCGGAAAAAACAGATAGCTCCGCTCGGCGGTATATGAGGCCGAGCGGTTGGTGAGGGTAGAATAAGTTCGAAGTCAGACGGAATATCAAAACCATCGAGCAGAGCCTCGGCGTCACACCGGTCGAAGCGAGACTCCATGGTAGTATACCAAGGACCTAAAGTGGGATCTACGAGGCGAGATGAACTGGCCATTATCCGATCGGGCAAAAAACCAAAAACCAAGAGAATGGAAAAAGACACACGGCAAGCAGAAGATGGGAGAAACAATGACCAGAAGACGGGAGCTTGACCAAGAAGACGAGGAAAATAGAAAGGAGAAGAGGAGGAACCTTACGAAGAAGCTAGGGATCAAAGGAAGGCGGCGGAGAATCGTCGGAAAACGGAGAAGCGGGGTCGCCAGAACGCCGAAGCACCGAAGAGAGACGGAGGAACGCGGAGGCAAAAATGCGGCGGTGGAAGGAGGCGACGGCTTTATAAGGTCGGGCCCGATCGGCCTCGACCGTCCGATGCAGGTGACAGGAACCGAGGCTCCCATCGGGCCGTTCATTTCAAACCGCCGATGTCCCATCGAACACACCGCCGAGCCGTACGATGACGCCAGCAAAGGTGCCATGTGACGGCATGCCATAAGGGCGCATTTAATAAGCGCCATTACGGCGCGCAGCGCGCGTGCTCGGTCTTAATGGAGAAGATTTGCGTGAATCCCGAAGAGATCCGAAGGGCGTCAGAGAGGACCGTCGATGCGGCAGCAAAGCCAGCGCTCGGAAGGGGCTGAGCGGCCACTTGATGAACATTCCAGAGTGGCAGGGCGATGCCATTTAAGCCGACCGGCCGTCTAGTCAGTCGGACTTAGCGCCTCCTTCGACTAGACTTGAAGGGGAGGCATGTGATCCGGTGATAAGGACGGGGGATCCTCATTGGCGGAAGGTTAACGGCACGTGGAGGTCAAAGGTCAAGAGATTCAACCCTTAGATCGGCCGACCGGCCGACCGGAGGAAGCGGGCAGACCGACCGGCCATGAATCTCCCTAACCGAAGGAAGACAACCCGACTGGAGGTCGGGTTTCTGATGCTCCAAGGCAAAGAGGTTTCAAGGCCGAACGGAATGTCCGTTCGGTCGGGCACCAGGCAACAGAGGTAGGGCAATATCATCCGAGCATACGGCCGGGAGGTATCCCGGTCGGACCGATGACTATAACCGGCGACAGGAGTAATATGCCTGCCGAGCGGCCTACCCGCTCGGCCCTGGAACAGACAGGGGACGCAAGAGGACAAAGGAGACAGGGGATAACATCATCCTCGAGACACCTGCCGCCGACAAACAGCAGAGTTGGCGGCCGAGCCGTACACAGGATCATACGGTGGAAGCTTCCACCGTCACATCCGGGATATGCTCGGACGATTGCGGAATGGCGCCAGAGGTACTTTTCTGACACAGGCTCGTTAAGGTAAGTTTGGGGAAGCGTGCATGCATCGAGAAGCGTGCACACATCAGGAAGCGTGCCCGCGTTTCCCCGGGGCCCTATATAAGGACCCTCAGACGTCGACGAAGGTATGCACACATCTCTACTGTAGCCTCGTTACGCTGCCTCTCTCGTTGCCTGACTTGAGCGTCGGAGGGCCGTCGCCGGGAAACCCCTCCCGGCTCAGCTTCTTCGCAGGATCGTCGGAGAGCTACACCACCAGTTGGAGACAGCGGAGCGTGCCACGTCCCCAGCGTCCGTCGACTCAGCGCTCGGACAGGATCATGCATGTAGTCAAGACTCGATGCAGGATATAATCCTGGACCCTGAGGGAGAGTGACCTAAAGTCAGACACTCTAGGTACTCTCTCCTCCGTAAAAAAATACATGTAGATAGTATCTAATGTAATATGAAAGTAGGGTTCGCCAAATGACATATCCCTACCAGGATAACATAAAAATGGACATGCAGATGTCCTGAGTCCTAGGCTAGTATATAATAAATTAGGAGAAAAGTGAAAATCCTTTCCACCAACTCTGGTGGAGTAGGTCAGGTTATCTATCTGTTCTAGATTATTATAAAACTGAGCACATAAATCGAGATTTACTGCATGACTGCAGTAAACCAGTTTTTCTAACTGGTAATGCTCAATGACCTATGTGATAGGGGTGCAATACTGGGTAAAAAAGGTCCTGTTCAGATTTCAATGGAACATATGTATGCTTAATGAAATCTAGCCTAAGTCGCTCGGTGGGAAATCTAGCATCAGCAGATGGAGCATTACTAGTTCTAGGGACAATATGTCGTCTTTTCCTAATTATATACACACATATAGGCATAAATAGACAGGAAAAATGCATATAAACTAAGTATTGAAGATACATATTGAGGTAAGGTATACATAGGAGGCATTTTTGAGATTTTGAGGATGAAAATGTTGAGAAATCTGGGCTGGAAGGCACCTTGTCGGGACTGAATTCATGAACAGAACGAAGTTGTGTTCGTTGGAAAATATCGGGTCAAAGGCACCTTCCAGCTTTATGGAAAGCGCCTTCTATAGATTATGAAGGGCGCCTTCAAACTACTGAAAGCTCCTTCCACCGCTTAGATAGGATTTTTCCCGCCTCTCCTGAGGGCGCCTCCGATGGCGTCGAAGGCGCCTTCAGTGTCAACCATTTTTTTTAACTTTTAATTTGATATTTTAAATTAACATTAATTTTAATTTTTAATTTCAAATTTTAATTTTAAGGTTAATTTTAATTTAAGTTTAAGTTTTGTTTTAGTTTAATTTAAGTTTAAACTTTAAATTTTAAGTTTAATGTTTAATGTCAAATTTTAATTTTATTTTTAATTTTTAATTTTAAGTTTAATTTTGAAATTTAATTTTAAGTTTTAATTTCAAGTTTAATGTTTAATGTTAAATTTTAATTTTAATTTTTAATTTTTAATTTTAAGTTTAATTTTTATTATTAATTTTAAGTTTAATGTTTAATGTTAAATTTAAATTTAAATTTTTAATTTTAAGTTTAATCTTGATTTTTAATTTTAGGTTTTAATTTTAAGTTTAACGTTAAATTTTAATTTAAATTTTTAAATTTATGTTTAATTTTGATTTTTAATTTTAATTTTAATTTTTAAGTTTAATGTTTAATGTTAAATTTTAATTTTAATTTTAATTTTTAATTTTAAGTTTAAATTTTTTTTTTTTAAGTTTAATTTTTAAGTTTAATGTTTAATGTTAAATTTTAATTTTAATTTTAAGTTCAAATTTAATTTAGATTTTTAATTTTAAGTTTAATTTTTAAGTTTAATGTTTAATTTTTAAGTTTAATGTTTAATTTTAAATTTTAGTTTTAATTTTAAGTTTAATTTTAAGTTTAAGTTTAATTTTGATTTTTAATTTTAAGTTTTATTTTTAAGTTTAATACTTAATTTTAATTTTAATTTTAATTTTAATTTTAATTTTTAGTTTAATTTTTAAGTTTAAGTTTAATTTTGATTTTTTATTTTAAGTTTTAATTTTATGTTTAATGTTTAATTTTAAATTTAAATTCCTTATTCATCTCACCCGATCTATGTTTTCAATCAGGGATTCTATAATTTTGTGAGATGAGTTAAGTTTAATTTCAGGATTTGGTTTAATTTTGTGTTAGATTTAGGTTTAGGTTTGGGTTCAACAAACAAGCATTCTTTGGATAAACTTCTGGGCTATGGTGAGTCACCTGGACATCATTAGAGTAACCATGCCGTCGAGGTTTTCCAAATAGTCCTATCCACTGAACTTTGTACAAAACCTTGGTCTAACTAGTTAAGATCTGTAAGGGGTAGCTTCAGTTAGTTCCACTAAGCCAAATGCACGAGGTCAAAGTCATATCTTCCTAGACATGCATAGACAGAGTTTCTCTAACCTACTATCATCCAAAACTTTACCAGTACTTTTGTCAAGTTAAACTATTGTTCCTATTTTAGCTAGTCCTAATTACCCTACCCGGAAAGTTATTATTTTGGAGGTGCCAACTAATTTGGAGTCTCCCCCTGAATTATTGAACATTTTGAGTTTAAGTTTTGGGTTTATATCGAATACTTTTATAGTTATAGCTTACTTGATGGTAATTTGATCTATTTGTTATGAATTTATTTCGTACGTTTGATTTTATTTTATCATTTAGATTTAGGTTTGATTTTGTTTTGTTTTTAAGTTTAGACTTTGATTTTAAGGATTCATTTTGGTTTGAAGTTAAGAGTTTAGTTGGATTTGTTTTTAGGTAATGAATTTTATTTTTAGGTACATAATATTGACTAATTCCTACTTGCATGGTCAGACACACTTTTGGAACCCAAGTTTTAACTTGATTCTTATTTTGGTTAATTAATGATATAAAGGATTTGTTGGTTGAGTTGGACTTGTATCCAAGTTCGGACTTGTTGTACATAGCTCTTTGTGATCCAAGTATCATATCGAGGTACATGGATCTAGTTGTGAATTTTTGTAGTAACTCTTTTAGTTTAATTATTTCATTTTTTAATCTGGAATTATCCTCTTCAAGTTTTACAACTTGAGTTGGGATTTCAGCTTGAATTGGTTCAGTCATTACACTCAATTTTAATTGTTCATTAAGTTTGTTATTTTCTTTTGTTAGTTCGTTTATTTTATTCTCAGATATAGTTAATTTTTTATTCAAGCATGTAATAACTTTATAGAACTTTCTGCTTAAACCAAAGTATACCCCATCAGAACTTTCAAAAATGAGTACAGAATTATGACTTGATCCAAGTTCGGATCGTCTTCTGATTCGTTCTCCGATTCTGTTTCATAAGCCATCAGTGCAAGATAGTTGGAGTGCTTCGGTTCTCCGCCGTCTGATTCATCTCCGGATGATTTGTCCCACATCGCTTTGAGGGTCTTCTTCTTCTTTAGATTTGGGCAATCAATCTTGTAGTGCCCCTTCTTGTTGCATCCAAAGAAGATCACATTTTTGTTGTTAGAGTTGGAGGTGGAGTTGATCTTCTGCAAGTCCTTGCTGGTGAAGTTCTTCTTACTCCTAGTGAACATTTTTCTTACCAAGTTCACCAGGTGTTCTTCATCATCTAAGTCTGGGTCAGACTCGACTTTAGGTTCCGGCTTGGATTCGGGCTTGTCTTTTGATGACCCTACAATAAGAACAAGACCTTTCTCATATTTGGCGTTAGTCTGTTTGTGCAATTCTAGTTCACATAATAATTCATCTAGTTTTAACTTTGACAAGTTCTTCAAAATCTTATAGGCATCCACGATGGATGCCCACAGTGCATTTCGAGGAAATACGTTTAAGACATACATTATCATATCCCGGTTCTCTAATTAATGGTCGATTGTGTGGAGTCCATTGAGGATATCCTTTATCCTTGTGTGCAACTAACTGACAGTCTCACCTTCCTGCATTTTGACATTAAATAATTATTTAAAAATAAATCTCTCTTTATTACCTTTGCGTCATTGGTTCCCTCGTGCAGTTCTATGAGTTTGTCCCAAAGTTTCTTTGCATTTCCGTGTGGGCCGACGCGGTTCAGCTCTTCTTTTGTTAGCCCACACTAGATTGTGTTAAGGGGCTTTAAAGTCAATTTGTGTTTTTTTTCTTCATTTCCGGATTCCATTTTTCCAGGTCCATTGGAATTCCGGTGTTGTGGTCGACTAGAGCTTTATACCCTTTGATGATGATGAACCATTGGTCGTAGTCTATTTTTTGGTAGACCTCCATCCGCTTCTTCCAGTATGAGAAATTATCCCCGTTGAAGAGAGTGTTGGAGCAATCCCAATAGTCTGTACGACCATGTGTTTTGGTGTTTAGGCAAAGGGTTTAAGTTAGGTTCACCCTTGTATTTGATATGTGTATGCGAGTGTGCAGATTTGCAGGATACGCATATGACTCAGCTTGATGGCTTTGGGTATGGTGAAGGATGGAGTATCTAAGGGGTTGTGGACAAGGCAGCAAGGATATGGACGGAGGGAAGCGAGTTCAAGGCATACACGAAGTATGACATTGGGGACGAGCGGCGGGCTTGCATGCATCCGAGGGACGAGAGCCAAAGGAAGTAGACTTGAAGGCAAGAGGTTAAGGCTACAATGAAGAGTCAAGTAAGTCATAAGGGTGAGAGTCTGAGTGTTGAGAGATTGTACTCGGGTACCAGTCGACTGGTGGTTTCATCAGTCGACTGGTTCAATCGACTAGGAAGTCGACTGGGAGCGAACAGAATGTTTCTGTTCGCTCGGCCAGTGTGGATCAGTCGACTGGTACTTTGACCAATCGATTGGTATCGAGCCGTTGGGTTGTAACGGTTGAATATCCATAAAGGGCAGTCGACTGATGGTTTTGGCAGTCGACTGGTAAGCGAGATTTTTTAACCCGTGGCCTATATAACCAAGCTTTGGAGTTTGGTTAAGGCTGATGAAATAGAGTTAGTTAACCCCTATTAGTAGTCGCCAGTGCCCTAACTTCTCAAGAGTTCTTGTGAGAGTTGTGGTGATGTTTTTCCACCCACAAGGAGCTACGTAAGTTAGCCGGAGGTCTTCCGGGGAGTTATCCATCGACGGATATAGATCGTCTACCTTACGGATAACCATGGAGTAGGAGCTTTATCTCCAAACCACATAAATTGGCGTGTCATTTTGTTTGCTTGTTCTTTATATTTGTATTCATATTTGTATTATTCCACTACATAACTAGAAAATACGTAGGAAGTGAATTATTGGGGGTGCCATCTATTCAACCCTCCTTCTAGCCGGCAATATACAAGATCCCCTACAAGTGGTATCAGAGCGAGGATGCTCTCCATTGCACTAATCACCAAGGAAGCAAAAGATGGTCGACTTGATAGCACCTCCGAAGTTCGAAGGAGGAAGCCTAGGACATCACATTTTGGATGATGAAGATGAAGGTCTTCTTCGATACGGATTGGGACACCATGATGGTGATCAAGGAGCCGTTCGAAGTTCCAAAAGACAATAAAGGGAAGAGACTTTGACCACGACATTGGACGGAAGATCAAATCTCACGATCGGAGGCAAACTCAAAGGTAATATCAATCTTAATAGATATATTGCCGTCTAATGTAATAAGTGGTGTAGGTGAATATGAGAATGACCACGAGTTGTGGAGCAAGGTGAAGATGGCTCTACGGGAAGAACCTAAACCTACACAAGAAGAAGAAGAACCCAAGGAGATGGGTTTAATTTCTCAAGTTGAGGAGGAGCAAACAGAAGTTGAGTCATGCTCAACATCCGAAAAGGAGAAGGAGGATAAGGAAGTATCATTTATATCCTCAAGAATTGAAGAAGATTCCAAGACAAGTGAAGAAGAAGAAGTCTTGGAAACCAACTTAGTGAGCATCTCCACCGAAATAAAGTCAAAGGATCACATCATTTGCTTCGGTTGCAATGAAAAGGGGCACTACAAGAGTAGATATCCAATGGGTAAGAAGAAGGTAACTCCTAAACTCAATCAAATTATTTTAAATACTAACATGGGTTGTAAGAATGAAGAAGCCCAAAAGAGGAGAATGTGCATCATATGTTTCACGTGTGGGGAGAAGGGTCACTACCACACAAGATGCCCAAGGAAGAGAGAGCTCAAGAAGTTGGAGCATCTAAGGAAATGGGAGAAGAAGAAAAGTTCAAGTTAAGGGGGGGCTTCAAGGGTGAGGGAGGTATACTCTAATTTAAAGTGTAATTCAAATTTAAATTCTTATTGTCCCATGAATGCTAGAAATAATTTCCATTATTTGCCCATGCATAATTTTGGCTTTATATATCATGATAGAAATAGGGTCAATGTAGATCATAACCCTAGGAGACCCATTCATGATAACTTTAGAAATGATAGACCTAAGGAGAACCTAGGCAAAAATCTCAAGAAGGGGAGACATATGCCTAGGAAGGGTAGGTCTAGGAATGTCCATGGTGGACATGTTGATTCTAGATTTAGGAACCTAGAAAGGGAGAATCAAGCTTTGAAGGCAAAGCTTGATCAATTGGAGAAAACCCTAAATAGATTCAATGTTGGATCTAGAGGGTTAAGTATGGTGTTGGGTAGTCAAAGACTCAAAAATAGTAGATCGAGTTTGGAATATCGATCTAATGTCTTCAATGTTAAGGGAAAGTCGTATACTAGAGTTGCATATGATTATAGCCAATAAATGGCAAGGGAACGTCATTTAAAGGTAAGGAGAAATTAATCAAGGATAAGATGTCCAAGGTTAAAAAGGTTAGATTTGTAGGTTAAGTGTCACTGGAGGTGCAACAATATGGCCTAGCAATTGTGGATGAATCACCTAGGGAGGTGACCGAGGTTAAGAGCTCTAGGGGGAGCTCAAGGAGTCAATTTGAGACCCCTGACAAATGGATCTCAAGTGGATTTTACTTGGGATTCTAAATTAGGTCATGAAATGTGCGAAAAAATTTGGAGACGGATTTGAGTCTCAACCTTAGGGAATTAACACAATTGGGTTATATTTCATGCAAGGAAATATGACATTGGGGTCTATTGCATGATAATTGATTTTGAATGTATAGATGTCATATAAACGAATACTAAGGATGCATTGTGGTTTAGCATGGACAAATACATCAAGAGAAAGCCAAAACTAGAACTTTAGGTCAATGTTCAATTGAACCATTTAGATAATTTTGGATTTTGTGTTAATCCTGGGATTGGTGATAGATACATTTTAAGATGTATTTTTTTCAAGTAGACATGGGTAAAACAAACCTCCCCACAAAATTTGGAGATTTTTAGATGTCTACGGAATTTTTTTATGCATTTCTGAAATTAGGTTCAGAATGTTGTTTGGGCTAAAAATAGGGTGTCAGTCGACTAGTAACAGTGTTTATCAAACACAGAATAGTTCTGTGGGTTTATTTCGATAAGGGCAGTCGACTGGTGCTTCTAGCAATCGACTGATACTAGCCTGAAATTGTTTTTGAGCGTTAAAAGTTCAAAATTAAGAAATTTGAATAATAAAAATGAGCTTTCAACTTCAAAAATTCAAGTTTTTGAAATCTAAAAATTCAAAATAAAAGTTTTAAAATTTTAAAAATTAGAAAACAAAATTTTTATAAAATTGGAAAAATAAAATTGATAATCTATCTAAAACTCAAAGTTTAGACTTGAGTTACACGTCTAAAAGAAATAAAAAACTTAAAACTCATCAACCAAGTTACAATAAGTGTCATTTAATCATGCAATAATTAATAAAATTTCACTTAATCTCTTTTCACCCCCTAGCCACTTAACAGTCGACTATAAACTGATCCAATAATTTATCTCCCTTCATATAACTTGAGGATAGGTTGTGAGGAGTGCATGGGTGAGCATAATTATCTTTTGCTACTGTCAATAAAATTTCATTTGATAAAACTGTAAACCTTAAAATATGTCAAAGTGGGTTGATACATTAGAAGTTAAAACGAAATATATCAAATCAAGAATTTGATATATTAATAGACACTAATATCTTAAGTGTTTGATTGTTTTGACTTGACTTGATTAATGGCATGTTCAAATTGTCATGTTCATGCATACTTTAATTATGTAATATGTCATATGACACATGCCCTGCATTCTATAAATGATTTTAATTACTTATCTTAGAAGGGATAGATAGGAAAAATATAAAATAAAGAGGGTTGAGATGATAGTAAGGAAACTTTGTTGACGTATAGATCTAGGTAGAATCTTGAGCATTCTACCTCTTGTAATTGATTTTGTAGATCTAGTTATCTAGTTGAAACTACCTCAATCCAAACTAAGACTTAGTATTAAGTCCCTTAGATT
Source organism: Zingiber officinale (assembly GCF_018446385.1). Lineage (NCBI taxonomy): Eukaryota > Viridiplantae > Streptophyta > Magnoliopsida > Zingiberales > Zingiberaceae > Zingiber > Zingiber officinale. Next base: position 171,266,559 of record NC_055987.1, on the reverse strand, counting down.
GGAAGTTTTAGAAAAGCTTTATTTTATACACGTGATTACTTTAATGATATCTATTGTAACTCATCACAGATTGAATATTTATTCTGAAAACACTGGCTTGGCAAACCAAAGTTTAAATCTAACGCAAGATCAAACTTCATTAAACAAACAATTTGATTTAATCAAATTAAAATTGAAAACTAATATATATATATATAATTGATAGTTGTTGACCAATACTTAAGATTCTAAATTTTTAGGTCAACCTAATATCCTAAATCCTTAGACACTTAGGCTTATTTTCCAAGTGATCAACAACAATATGGGGTATCAAATTAAAGAGAGGCTCTCTTGAAAGATCAAGGGTTTTTTTTTAAAAAAAAAAAAAAAGAGATTTTTAGAAAAAAAAAAAATTGTCAAAATATTTTGAAAACAATTTTCAATGCTTTCAACATAAATATTTTCTCCATTTTTCAAAGTGCTCCTCAAATCATCCTTCTATTTCAAAATTTTCTAAATTATTCTTATATTTCAAAAATCACTCTCTTTTTAAAAAAAAAATTGATTTTTTTTCTATATTTCCTTCTCAAAAGAATTTATGCTTCCAAATCATACTTTCAATCTTTTTTTGAAAACTTTCCGACCAAAACTCTCTGAACAGATACTTTTAACTTATATTTCAAAATTTTTAAATGTTTTTTAAAAAAAAATACTTGTCAATTTTATTTTGAAAATAATACTTGTAAAATTATTTTTTAAAATTTTCAAAATGACTTTACAAAAAACAATCTATCAAAATGGGTAAAAGTATAAATTTTTTTACTTACAATTACTCAATTGTTAGTCAACACCTAAGAAAATCCTTAGGAGCTTACATTTTTTTTTTATATGTGTAGAATTAAAAGTGGCATAAGACCGGAAATGTTAAGCAATTTAATATAACTTAAATATATTGTCAAGCATAAAAAAATGAAACATTGTTGATGCCTTTAGGGTTTGATAGTTTGATTTGAACAATATATTTAAGGGAATGTGACCAAATACCTAGATCATGGTTGTTTGATCAAATTGATTGAAGAATCCAAGCAAAATCAACCTAGGGAATGTGACCAAATACCTAGATCATGGTTGTTTGATCAAATTAATTGAAGAATCCAAGCAAAATCAAGGTTGACTTGAAGTTTGTAAGTGAAAAGTCCAATTAAGACTTGATATTTGACAAATTGATACAAAGACCTAATGGGGCTAAGCAGTGTATGTCTTAGTGGGACTAGATAGTGAAATTTATAGTAGGATTAGACAAAAGGAAAACCTGGTTAGGAAGTAAACAGTAGTAGTCTAACAAGACTAAGCAATAGCAATCCTAATTGGAAATTAGAGAATGGAAGTCCTAATAGGACTAGACAGTGGAAGACCTAATTAAAAACTAAACAATGAAAATCCTAACAAAGGTAGACAATATAAGACCTAATTAGAAACTAAACAAACTTAGTTAGAAACTAAACAAACCTAATTAGAAACTAAGTTTAAGTAACTAAGAGCTGAACACTTAATAAAGAGAGAAGACTTATTCGAGTAAACTCCAAACACGTCAACCTAATAGATTTAGGTAAACCAAATACTATGTTTTGCTTGTTTGCTTGTTTATCTGGTAAGAAACAAGTGCTGCACGAAAGTTAGAGCGGGCCCAATTGGGAACGGGTCCGGATCACCGAACTCATGGACCGTTCAGGTTTTAACATTAGCCTGGTGTTTCGAGTAATCATTCATCTTATCAGAATGATGGTATGAAAGTTATAAAATGCAATGAAAGGTTCCAACAGTATACCATCATATTCAACACAAACATAAATATGCAGTGTCACACGAAAATAGGAAGAACTCAAAAGGATATCAACATTCTTAAATTTTAGGTAGAATTATTTTCCTTTCCAAAACATGAATTTTTTTGTTGTTGTTGTTGGTGCTGCTGCTGAAGGCAATAAACCTTACATTGCAATATCAGGATCCAATCTTCTCTGAATAGCAGCTGCAGCCTGGAGCAATTAAATTAAAAATAAATTTTAAAAAGATACTATTTGGTGTAGGCGTTCAAATATTTAAACGGTCACATGCAGGAAAAAACTCACCTCATAATTTCCCAACTTATACTGATACATCATTTCTTCCTTTAGGCGAGATTGCTCCTTCATTGCTTGAGCCTAAAAAATAATTAGAAATAAAAATCTCAGGAATATCACCAAAACGTTTTTTTTTTTGTTTTTTTTAGTAGATTAGGTTTAAGAAATTGTTTGCATTTGAAATGAACTTTATGTCCAGTTCTTGGCTTGGCACCTGGTAAATCACCGTAGAAGTCCATGAAGATAGAAAGCATTGGTCAGCAGTGGGAAAATACTATAATCTATTTTCTAGCCGTAATTTCTTAATGTGCTCCTCCAGGTAATATCTTGATATTAACCCAGAGGCTATAAACACTACTCTCAAATAAGCCTATAGATTTTTTTTTTTTTTTTTTTTTTGATTATCCAGGTATCCAAACATTTGGCCCGACTAATCCTAGAGGTGGCCCAGCTTGGCCCCATAGACCGACCACCATGTAAATCCGAGGCCTAGAGATCCTGGAAGTGGAGGCCCGCATGGATAGACAACCCAGCACCCTAGCGGTTCAAGCACCACGAGCATTGCGATAATGCCCAGCGTGTGTCTCAAACCTTGGACGCCCTGGGAGTATCTGCATGCCGCTGACCATCCCACCGAGGGGGTGGCAATTAATAAACCTATAGATGTGGCAAAAAGATGACTTGCTCACCCCAAGCGCCCCTCATCGCTAACCCCACAACAAGATGGAGTAAGTCATGATGACCGAACGGCCTCTCTAGGTGGGAGGGATTTTATTCCCTAAGAAATTATTCCCCCGGGATTCGACCTTTGCTCTGGTGGCATTTTAAGAAGCTATGGTAGGTTGATGCATCAGAGATGATGACAACAATGAGGTCAATGGCAATGTTGTTCTAGTTATTGTTATATTGTAATTGTTGTTGTTATATATTATTATTTATTTTTCACTAATAATGAAATATTATACCTATTATTAATGTGATACAATATCATTTGGTAATTATTGCTATAATTTATTAGTTTGAGTATCAATAAATATTCAATAGTTTATTAACAATAAGATTTCATAATAACCATATAGATGCAGTTAGAAATTAGGATATAAGTTCAAAAATGTAAATTAAAGGTTTTTAATTAGAAAATTTAAATCTCCAAACAGCCTGCTACTACAGAGTACCGCCTGCTATCAACATCTTCAACTCTCGAGTTGTCACAATACTTCCAATAGACTTTCAACTACCTCGGTAAGCCTAGAACATTCCCTCCAATACTACTCATAAATAAGTCCTTCGCCCCAACTACACCTAATGTCCCTTAAGACGAGCCAATGATTGGAAGCGGTTGTCTGCAGATGTAAAACATAAATGGAATCATAAAACCTCAGCCAGCTACCATTAGCATAGAACCTGTCAAGTCTACCCAAAATTGTCCTTAACCCTTCTATAGTTAACCAAGTGAACCTTGGCCCAACAAACCCCAAACCTTTCAAGTCGGCCTCAGCACAAAGCTTAAAAAACCAGAAACAAATCTGTTAAAACAAAAGGTATTTACCGCCTCTCTTATCATTCTATAAACATAGCTGTTGTCCCAATCAATCAACCATGGAACACTGTCAAGTTTAAGATGCTTTAAAAATACGCAGTCTATCCCTATAAACCAGCTGAGTGCTTGCATCAGTGCAGAAATATTATGCCTGCCTTTAAACACAATATTAAAGGCTACCACCCCTTGTAGAATAGAAGAATCTAACCAGACTCGTCAAATGCAGGAACCCAATCTCCACTAGTCACTACCCAGCTCCCTTAGCCAACTCTTCCACAGAAAAATCATTAAAATGAGTCCACTCAACTACTACTAACCAACACTTGTTTCTAAACGTCCGAAGGAGGAAGTTTGAGCTAGCCGTTCTGTCCAGCCCCCTTGTGTTCCAGAATAAGGATTTCATTGAAAATGAACATTATAAAAAAAAAAATAAAGTTTTAATTACAATTAATATTAAATAATTATCACTAATGTATTTTTTTTGTCTACTTTTGACAAATATGTGAATAATTATCATATGTGAAGACAAATTGTCACAAGATTTGTAACCATTCACAAAAGTAGATTTTTTTTTTTTGTCTAGATAGAAAGTTATCAAAAAGTTACACTAATATTACATTTAATGAGAAATCCAATTAATACTGTCATAAGTTGTCACTAATGTAACATTTAATGACTAATCCAATTTTGATATTATTATTAATAGTTTTAACTTTGATTTAAAATTTTGAACCGTATCGAAGTTTCGATTCATGATCGAAATGATACCATGGCGAAACAGTTTGAATAATTTTTAAAATATAAAATATATTAATTAAAAATTATTATTATTATATTCAATTATTATAAATACTTACTATTAGATTAAACTAATATTTTTAGAAATTAGGATTAATTGAAATCTAAACATAATGATTAGGATTAAGTAAATTTAAATTAAATTAAATTTCTTCTAATCAGTTTGAGGAAAAAGATTTTCCCATGTATTTAAGGAGGAAATGACTAAGAAAAAAAATTAACATGTGTTTAAGGATAAAAGAAAAAATATATGGGAAGGAAGGAGAAGAAAAAAAAAATATGGGAAGGAAGGAAAAAGAATTAATAGAGGAAAGAATTAACCATTAAAAATAAAAAATAACAATTGAAAAATATTAAAAAAAAACTCGGTGGCCTCGCGCAACCGCTGTCATATTGCATGAGGCCTCTACACGACCACAGGTCCTTGCACAAGGCATCCATGTAACCGTGGATCCTCACGCAAGGCCACGGACTCACGAGGCCTCTGCACCCCCATGAGTTCCTGTGCAAGCCTCACGAGAGCGTGCCAATGTCAATGTCATGCTGGTCGATGGGCGGACCGATAAATTTCGTGAGTTACAACACTATTTTAAACAATGATTTTAACTATGAGTGTCAAGATTTAATATTTTGAATCATGCTAGAGTTTTAATATATGTTGTGCTTGTCCAATTTCAATACTTATCTGATTGAATTATTAATGATAATATAATTAATCTGATTTTACTTGGTACAAGTTATATCTTTTAATTGTTTTATTGAAATTAATTATTTACTTAATAATTAATTAGATTGTTAATACATGTTTGTTCTTTTATTTATATATGTAAAGTAACTTAATCAACTCACTTCAAAGTCAAAACAACTTGCATCCAAATTAAGGTTTCTAACTTTAATTGCATGTACAGCATATACTTCTTCCATTTAGTAAAAAAAAAAAAAGGACAGTCCAGTGCACAAAGCTCCCGCTATACGGGATCCCGGGAAAGGATCCATTGTATGCAACATTATCCTGCTTTTTGCAAGAGGCTGTTTCCAGGATTCGAACCCGTGACCTTTTGGTCACAAAGCAACAACTTTACCATTGCGCCAAGGCTCCTGTTCTTCCGTTTAGTAATGATTGATTTATGCTTATAATTTATTTAACTTTTGCAAGTAAAACACTAGAATGAGTAATTAGAAAATAGAAGCTTCTCTATTCCTCTATAAATTAGGGAATGATTTGGTAGTGCAATAGACCCCTAGTCATGCTTGGCCAACTTAGTCAAAGTTTGATCATGATCTAACATTTTGGATGTTTGAACAATATATTAAGTTGTAGTAGAGGATGTCAAATAGGTCAAGGTTGATTGCATATTTGCCCGTCGAAAAAATCCAAATGGGTCAAAGGTAACCAAATGTGTAGCAAGTATAAAAGGTGTGGAACTCTAAGCAAGTGAGGAAGTCCTAGAGGAATGAACTCTACACAGGTGTAAATACTATAGAGGAATGAACTCTAGGCAAGTGAAAATCCTAGAAAAATGAACTTTAAGCAAGTGTGGAAGTTCTAGAGGACTGAACTCTAGGTAAGTGAGGAAATCCTGAACAAGTGTGAACTTTGGGTAAGTGGAAATCCTAGTGATAAAAGCTAAGCAACAGGTGAAATTATAGACACGAGGAATTTCTTAGCACGAGAAATCCTAGTTTGTTGAAATACCAAGCAAACTCAATCAGTAGAAAGCAAAGCCTCTTATCTAAGAGGTCACAAATTTGAACCTCATTGTATGAAAATTAAGATAAATATAATTTTCTCAGAATTACAACTATAGTCAACTAAAAGTGATATTTTGGTCAACCAAAATGGTAAGTTCACCAAAAGTGATAGTTTCGTCGGCCAAAATTGCAAGAGAAACTTAGGAGAGTTTGAATTTCATCTAAGCTAGTGGACCATAATTGACATTTTGGTCTACCAAAAAGAGCAATTTAGTCGGCCAATTTGGTCATGAATTTTATCCAATCTGGTCGACTAAATATGTTAAGTTAGTCGACGAAAAGTGATAATTTGGTAACCAAATTGGAATAGAACATATCTCGAATTTAGACAAAATAGGTCCAGATCTGTACGAGGCAGATTGCATGGATGATATTGGTCAACCAATATCTAGGAAGCAATTTTAGTCAACCAGATACATGTAGAAGGTTTTATATAAGCCAATTTCTTAGAGATTTCTACATAATTGCTCGTGTTCGATTTCACAAAGTGTTGCTAATTTCGAGGAGGACCTACTTAAACAAATCTACAACAATTTATAACTACCAAAAAACAATCTACAATGATTTTTTATAACATTTTCTATTATTGCATTATAATTTATAATTTGGTTACTTTTATTCTATTGTGTGTGTTTTATATATGAACTATATAAGATTTCTCTGCCTCTGGAAGGTGTTTAGAAAGAAGAAAAGATAGCGATGTTCCAAGATTGACCCACCAAAGGGTCATAGGCCGCGGAATAGGCCGTAGAGTAGAAATTGAAGGGTCTAAACCACAAAAAAGGGTTTCCTTTCTATATACTTGTACTTTTCTGTTTTGTTCCATTTATTTTTATAACTCCAATGTATACTAACAATTTTAAAGAAAACTAAATGATTGATCGAATGATCACAAAGATTCACATGCATATTCACCCCTCCCCTTCTAGTTGCTCTACACAATTTTTTAAATTTAAACACTCTCGAGACTTTTATGATTTTATATAACTGTGTTTGAGATTTATTCACACATAAATTTTAACATTAACGATCTTTTTGTTTGTTGAATTCTTTGATAAAAATCCTATATAAAACACTTAATTCAATGAAATAATCAAAAATTATATTTTTAATTTGATTTTATTTCGTTCATGTAACTACAATTATCATAATATAACAAGAGAGATGAAAAAAATTAGAATATAAAATATTAAATTTTAAACTTAAATTAGATATTTGATCTTGTAATTAAATCTATTTAATTTTATAAGTATAATTTCTAAAAAATGAAAACATGAAATTCAACTCAATCTAATTTGAAATTTTTAAATTTAAGATATTTTTCAATAAAATTAAATTTGAAAATATGAAAATATTTTATACCTCCAAATTTGACAAAGATAGAATTCTTTAAAATATATATATAACTATTTAGTGCACACCTATCTATTGGAATCCTCAAATATATTAAATGATATTTCAATTAATTAAAAATAGTGAAATTAAATAAATAAAATATTTTTACTTAAATAAATTTCAAAATTAAAGTGTCATGTAAAACTCTAGTTGTTTCTTGATGCTCGAACCAAAGCCGAGAGAAGACACATAGGAGGATAAAATTTTGAGACGATCTCGCTGAAACCTAATTTTCCAATTGCTTGTAATTTCTAATGTTATACAAGTTAAAACACAAAAAAAAAAAACAATCTTTGTCAATGTTGGATAACTTTTATCCTATTTAATTTTTTGTTATATTTTAAATATTTTTTTTTAATTTCTATTATACTAATTATGTTAAACTAATATTTTGAGTTTTAAGATCAAGTGAAATCCGAAGTAGGGTTAAATGGAACTCAAGTGAACATGGTATGTAAGGCTCAATTTGAATTGGTTAAAGTTTAACCAAGCTTTTATACACAATCACCCACTTTAGTTATATTTAAGTAAATGAGAATTGTTTTTTAAAAAGTTAGCAACAGCAATAAAGTTTTATTCCACTAGGTGGGGTCAGCTATATACATCCTTCTATGTCATTGAGCTCTATCCCCTACTATATCATCATCTATACTTAAATAAATTTTATCTTATTTCATATCGCCTAACTGGAACATTTATTGGTTGCCTAAGTACATGTTTGTACCATCCCAAACGTGTCACTCAAAGTTTTCCCTCGATAGATGCAATTCCAACTTTTTCTAATGCTCTAATTTCTTATTCTGTTCATCCACATATGTCCACACATCCACCTTAACATCCTCAGCTCTACAATTTTATTTTCTACCCACGAGCTCAAGTCATAACCTAACATTCAGTGTCATATAATATAACAAGTTTAACTGTCGTTTTTAAGTTTTAGAGGTATTTTATGATCACATAAAACACCAAACGCTCTCTTCCATTTCAACCATCATGCTTCTATTATATAAGACCTCTCTCAATCCCTTCGTCGTTTTACAAAAATAATCCTAAATATTTATAGCTCTTAGTTCAAGATAAATCGTCATCTTCTATATCAACAATTGTCTCATTACGTTTAATATTGCTTAACTTAAATTTCATATATTTTGTCTTTACTCTACTAAGCCTAAAATCTTTCACAGTGTTTCCCACCAAGATTCTAATTTAACATTTACTCCTTCACGTGTCTCATTTACCAAAACAATATCATCTGCAAACAACATGCACCACGATACTATCTTGAATGTGTCAAGTGAATTCGTCCATGTAATCAGATAGGGACTTAAAGCTAATGCTTAATGTACCCCTATCTTTATTGGAATTGAATGCTTTCTACAAATTCCAAGCCGGTGGCAGCTATGAGTCGTTGAAACGACATGTAAAAACGAAGCACCCGACGGAATACGGATTCGACCGTTCTCAAACACAATTATCAAGATTTTCTTCAACTAACGGTAGTACTGATTCCGGTTTATTTTTATATTCGGATAATAAATTAAGAGAATCATTAGTTAAATTTGTTTCCGTAGAACATCTTTCTTTTAGTTTTGGATCTAAATGCACATTTGAAGATTTCTGTAAAGAATCTTTTAATCCATGTGTTAAACGTATTCCTACTTACTCGTACAATTAAAAAATAAGTAAAACAAAGAAAAAAGAATTTAATTAATAAATTTAGTAAATTAAATAATAAAGTTTCTTTATATTCCGATATTTGAAGTGATCATTAGCAAACACATTCGTATATGGATGTGACTTGCCATTAGATCGATAACTCTTGGAATCTCCAAAAAAAAAAAAAAGATTGTTAACTTATAGAATTTTTGATGAATTTTAGAAGAATATGGATTAACTCATAAAATATTTTCAATATCATTAGATAATGCTAGTTCTAATACCACTTGTATAGATCAACCTATTATTGATGGTTTTTTTTTCATATTCGTTATGTATGCCATGTTTTAAATTTATGTGTTCAAGATGGATTAAAAATTTTAGAAAATTATATTAAAGCAATTAGAATTGCAATTTCTTATTTATGGTCTCATCCATCTATAATAAATAATGGAGCAGGTTCTGTGAAACTAATGAAATGAGACTTAAAAATTTCCACGTGATATACCAACACGTTGGAATTCAACATATGAATTATTACAAGATTCATTTCAATATAAAGAATTATTATGTTTATTTTTTTTGCAAAAAATACTAATACTAATATATATTTATTTTCACAACAATGGAATATTTGTAGTAGTATTTGTGAAATTTTAAAAGTATTTAATGATACAACCGAACAACTTTCCAGTGTTTATTATTCCACAACTCAAGTAGTTTTAGAAAATTTTTCTAATATAGTATTAGTTTTAAATGACATATTAATAATTTTTATTTTATTCCTGAAATTTATTTAATTGCATTTGCTTTAGATCCACAATTTAAATTAGAAGTTTTATAAGAAATATTAACTTAATATTATGACGGTTTAATTCCAATTAAAGATTCTTCTTCTCCTAATCCATTTAATATTATATATAATGTTAGAATTTATTTATATGATATTTATAATCAATATCATGCAAAATATGGAACACAAATTAATATTTTTGAAATACAACAAACTACTAGTAGTAATTTAAAACTTACAAAAGCACAACTTTTATTAAAAGAACGGGCGAAACATCCACGAGGATCTTCAAATTCCACACAGGAACTTGAGAATTATTTTATGACTTCTTTTAATTTTAATAAAGCAGATAGCGAAAATTTCGATATCTTAAAGTAATGGTCACAGGAAACTCAAAATTTTCCCGTCCTCTCCGTGATGACTAAAGAAATTTTAGCTTGTCCAGTATCAATTGTTGTGGAGCAGACGTTCAGTGCCGACGACAACATATTAGATGAACAACGATCAACTTTGTTGGAAGTCCAAGCATTACTAAACGATTGGACCAGAGACGAGAAAAGAATTCAAGGAATGCAACTAACTTTCAGATAACGAAGTTGAAGATTTTGATACTGAAGGAATAAATACAATAGGAATAAAAAATGAAAGTGAGTGACAATGTAAAAGGATAAAAATGTAAAAGAACTATGTGGACTTTGATTCTCCTATATCCTAAGGGGATAGGTAGATAACTTAAATAAGTACAATTTTTTTTTAAAATAATTTTTTATTTTTTTAATATAATAATCTTGAACCGTGGTGAACCGTGAACCAAACCATGAACCGGCGGTTCCGAATCGTGAAGCGTAACTATTTTGCGCAGTTAAGGTTAAGGGTCGACCTATCAAGAACCGTCGAACCGGCAGTTCCGAACCGTCGAGCCATCGGTTCCAAACCATCGAACCGTCAGTCCTGAATCGTCGAACCGTCAGTTCCGAACCGTGGTCAGGTCTACATTGAACACACTAAGACAAGGAGAATGTGTATACTAATTATTGCGTTCATATTAATGTGAATCTTCATAACATTGAATGAAACTCTTAAATCATATAAATCAAAATTTAAAAAATACTTTCTATATTTAGTATTTTCCTTATGTCCTTTAGTTGGGCTAAGGCTAACCATGACCAAATCGAGCCTATCTTGAGTACTAGTCATGCTTAACTTGGATGCAACCCATTGACAACTCTATCATGATCCACATTTACAACATCTCATGTTTTGGGAAGATGTAGGCTTGTCTCTTGAATACAAGCATGAATACAAAGGACATCTCGTTAATATGTTAGAGTTGAAGTCCCTACTTCTAAAAGTTAAATCAAAATTGACTCCCTTATTGATTAGCAATAAATGATCCTTTTGACTATTATCAGATGGTTGACCATTGACAAGCACAAAATGAAGTTTGTTGGAGCTTCTAAAAAATAACAATATTTAAGCCAACTTAGAATGATCAGTGAAACCATCTACCAAACGTTGTTTGTGATGAGACTTCAAATAATTTATTTCAACATCCATAGATTAATTAACCCTCTAAAGTAGTCCTAATTAAGTACAATGCAATACCAAACTCAATTGAAAGAATTGCTTGTAAAATGTGATGCTAATCTAGGCTGACCCTTAATAAGTTCATATTGAAGAGGGTTTTTGTACTTGAATTAAATTAACGAGGTTCATCATACAATAGAAATAGAGAAATTTCTAAGATTCTTTGCATTCAACCAACACTATTGTCGAACAACCTCTTCAAAAAGACAATTGGCATTGCTTGTCAAGAATGCCACCAAAGGGCTAGATGCTTGATCTCCTGCTAAAAGCACTATAAGGGAGAAAAAGATTTCATAACTTTTATCCTTAACTGAGACCATAATATTTAATGTTTCCATTACCAAATTAAGAATTGCATAGCACGGAAAAGCCCACATTCACTATTAGTAACAAAATTTGAACATTTAAAGATTGTGAGAATCTAGAGGATTAATAAGAGGTTAACCATAAAGATAAACTCTGAGAAAAAGATGAAGACAAGGGAGAAATCAAGACACTTGATGTGATGCATTGCATCAAGATAACACATGGAAGCAGTATGATTCAAACATTTGTGAGATGTGAGGATAAAAGTTGCAGTGTCTTCATAAATTTTGGAAGTTGCATGAGAATATAATCTCCAACTACATAGTATGACTGACAACCAAACACCATCCTCAACCAAACATTATCGAAAATCTAGTATCAATCACAGAAAGGTGTTTGGTACCCATTCTTGATAGGAGACTAACCATAAGCTATGGTGTGATGTCTTTTCATTTCCTATATTGGTCAATCATGATTGTGTGAACACTCTGACCTATTATAGACAGGAGAAACTACATTTTCAAACGGAACAGGAAGAGTATCATACTTAAACTCAACATCCCTTAATCCCCTCAGGATCTTTCCTAACTTTTTGAGGTTGCTTGTGATGCAGCAAATATAGTCGAAAAGGGCATTTGGTTACATTCTTTAATGTAAAAGAGAGCAAGCATCCCTTAGTGTCAACATTGTGGTGGAATCAAAAGAAACAGATACGCACATGATATCAAAAGAAGCAAAATTAACTGCATGTAGAAGTCAAAGGGCTAAATTTTGTTACATTAAAAAGGAAAGCAATAGAAAAATTTCTAACCATTCCACCCTGCATTGAACGTTTTAAAGCTTCCACTTGTTCTTCCTTTTGTCTTTCACGCTCCCTTAGTAATTCGATTCTGTATAAACAACAATTTGGAGAGTTGGTAGAAATTGACAAATAAGCTTCTTTACCACAATTGTAGGACCATCAACAGTTTAATCCTCATATATGAATCATAAAAAAAAACCCTTGAGGATGATGCAAAATGTACTAAATTCAGAATGCTACATGAACATTGGAACAACTTTTGGGGGAAAAAACACTTCAGAAACAAATGAACTTAACAACAAGGCAATAACCAGACTATATCTTTTTCATTAACATATGAAATTTATGCCTAAGATGTTCCAGGAACCAGTGAAACAAATTAAACTCTAAACTTGCAGCTAAAAAATAAAGAGAACATCTTTAAAATGACAGGATCCGCTAAGTCATTACATCCTTTAGAAGTATTGCTAATGAAACGAAGAAGCATGGTTTTAATGTGATCCTAATGATCAACATAGCCAAAATGTATCACTTTGATAGTTGACCAAAACAAATATTGTGCCTGCATTGGCAAATATCACAATGTCAACCATGCCAACATGAATTGGATAGTCCAACTAACACATATCTTAACTAGCACCAAAAATGTAAGATACGGCAAATTAAATAATAAGTGTTATTGGAGAAATAACGTTACTGGATTTTTCGAGAATTTTTAAAAATTTTTTGGAAGTTAAACAGAGTTCGTATGACACGTTTAAGGGGATGAATATATAGGTTAGGAGAAAGCATGTTTGGAATATCCATTTAGTTTGGAGTTGATTAGATTGATTAACCTAAGTTGGGTTTAATTAAACCTATAATGGAGTCAAGGTTTGAAATCTCAACCCGTACTGAGGTTTCGATCCTAGGTCGAAACGATACGATTTCGGTATCGTATCGTGTCGTGCCGATACGGTTTCGGAAATTTTTTTATTTATATATAATAATTATTAGATAAATATATTTATTATGTATAATTTAAAAATAAGTTGTATATTAATTTTATATAAGTTCTTCATTATTAAACAACTTAATATTGTTAAAAAAATAATTAAATATAGTTTGCATTAAAGAAAATTGATCTATCAATAACTCGAATTAAAATTGATTCATAACCTTTATAATTCTCCAAATTCAAATTAAATAATCACAATTATATAAATTAATATAAAATACTATTTTATATATAATAATTATATAAATTGACTATTTATTTATTTAATAATTTAAATAATATATATTTAAAATAGTAAAAAAATTAGAATATCAATTAACCATTAAAATAGTAAAAAAAATTTAAAAATAATTAAAAAATATTAGAATATAAATTTAATGTATTAGAATTTTTATACAATTTTTCAGAAATTTTAAAAAAAAATAGAATTTTTAACTAAAATTTAAAATATTAAAAATAATTTCAGAATATTATGTAATAAAATTTATTAAATTTTTTAAAATTTTAAATATAGTTTTTATATTTTATTGGGATAATTTAATTAGGGTTTATAAAAACCTCTTTAAAATATATTTTTAAATTGTAATATTAGTTTTGTACAGTTACCGCTCGCCCTCGCGCCGCCCGCGCACCCCCGCGACGCCTCCGACGGCGTCGGAGGCATCCGGCGATGCCTCCAACAGCACCAAAAGTGTCCGGCGATGCTTCCAATGGGGCCCTATGACGCATCTAACGGCGGCGCCTGAGACGCTTTCGTCTCCGCCATCGAGTTGCGATGCCTTGCGGACGCCATCGCCCGCGAAGCGAAACGCCCTGGGACTCCTCCGACGGCGCCGGAGGAGTCTGACGACACCTCCCTGCTCGAGACGCGCACGCATGTCGTGCCGATTTCGCTTCGCTAGCGGAACAGTAAAATCATCCGTGCCGGGCGACACGGAACGGTATTTCAATCACTAAATGGAGTAAGCAAAACCTAACTTATAAATACTAAACCTAACTCTTCATCCACCTTAATCCTGATCCCCTCTTCCCCAATCCATCGCCGATTTCCCTGATCCCCCTTCTCCTCTCCCGATCGTCGATAATCGATCGACCATCGCCGATTGTCGCCTCGATCCACTGGAGACAGCAGTATCTTGCCTGTGCCCCTCTCCCTCTTCCTCTGCCATCTCTGCCCTCCCGACGCCACTCCTCACGCATCTCACCCGACACCGTGTCTCCTCACCGAACGTTCATCGGCCAATCACTACCACCAATGTCGCACCCCTCACCTCCTTCGACGTTGTCGCTCAATGGCCCTACCACGGTCGTGCGACTCCTTCGTCGCGACGGGATCCACGCGACACCGACCGCCCCTCTCCGACCACAAGCAAGAGGTTTTCATCTACTTGTCACCATCTTCCCTTAGGTTGTCACCATCTTCCCTTAGGTCGTGCCTTAGCTGTAGAGCCATAGTCGACGCCTCTGATAGTGTCGAGCCTAGCCATCGTCAGCTATGATTGGGGAGCAGGACGGTCATCTTAGAGGTAACCTATTAAAACTAGTAGCAGATTTGGGGGTTGGATCTACTCTGGATACAAATTAAGGTTTAATTCTAGGATGTGGATGTATTGATGGTGAATTAGAATGTTTGAATTGAAGGGGCAGCGGTTTCACGTTCTCCGGCTATCATTTCCAACAATAAGACCTTCCGGCCAAAGTTCTCGGCAGCAAGCTTCTCTGGTTGTGAGTCAACAGCGAAGCATCCAATTTGGATGAGTATTGAAGTTGATTTCATTTCTATATTGGATGTCAATAGTGTAATGTGGGTTGTATTGATTGTGCGTTGGATTAATTGAGATGGATGAATTATGTAGGGTTGATTCATAATGTTTGGTAGTTGATACAATGGATTGAATGATGGGTTAATGGATTGTAGAAATTATTAAGTTGTATTAGATTGATTGATGGATTGTAGATTATGATTGGAACAATTAAAGGATTCATGGATGAAAGTAATTGAAGTTAATCATTAATTAGATCATTCAATTAGGATTTTCCCTAATTAGTTTGGGTTTGGGTTTAGCTAGTTGTTGCATATATAATTAACTAGGACTTTGATTCGAGACGAACGTCTTGATATGTGATTGTTTAGCACGATTGACATATAAAGACGGGTATTTCTTTCTTGGCCTCTTTAGTTCATTGAACTTAGTGCATGGTAGTTTTTGATTGATGAATTAGGTTTCTTTACCTCAAATCTATTCGTCTATTATCCTGCTTGATACTTATTTGCTTGACCTTAGAGATGATCTAGTTATTTCATATACAGTCTTGGCATTTGATATTGATACTTTATTGCGCATACACATGTAGAATATGTATTGTAGGGGATGTCTCATTGACTGAGCTAACATGTTGATTATACATATGATGTTGAGTGTACATGTGATTGATGTGTTGTAGGTGTTTACCATGTTGACTGTCCATTTGCATGTTGTGTGCACACATGTCCAATGTTTACTATTGGAAGAATCATGTTGATTGTGCCTATGCCGTGTGTGCACACGTATCTGATGTGTACTATTGGAGAAATCAGGTTGATAATACCTATGTTGGTGATCATATGTGTGGTGTGATATTGGAGGTATCTTGTTGATTATATCTACGTTGTAGCGTGCGTACGTGTATGGTATATACGTGTCTGGTGATGTTACTTATTATATTTATTGTTTAGTAGACACTAGTTGGATCTACCCATACATATAGATATAGGTGTTAGATGGATCATTGTATTGAGATATTTATGATGATTGATGTTGCATTGATGATTATCATGTGGGTATCATGATTATTTACATCATATTCATCATTGCACTGCATGCTGACAACCAAAGTCTCCCATATGGTTGAGAGAGTTGTCAATCATCTTTAGCGTCGCACACTCGGCCACTTATGAGTAATGGTAGCTGGAGCAGTTACCGCTTGACCTGTCGTGCCACTCAACCACTCAAGGGTAGTGATATATGACGTTGTGAGCAATCAAGGACCCCGATGCTATGTAGTGAGATAGCTACATAGCGAGCTATCCGCCTCGGCCGCTCTATAGTGGTATATGGAGGGTAGTACAGTTGTCATTTATTCGACCTCTCGACTACACAGGAGTCGTGGTGTCTTGAGGGGTAGGCGGGGTGACCATGTTACATGCACATGCATATTGCATATGATATGCGGTGCATCTTTGGGAGATAAATCTGCATTTGCTTGTGATTGTTGCACATGCTTGAAATATAATTATTGCATATGGTTGTCATACTTTATACATGTTCTTTTATCATACATATATATGTTGTCGGTTATATTGCTCAGGTGTTACGAGCAGATCTGTTACTAATCTCTAGTGAGTTTACTAATCACTATACCATATATGAGTTTCAGATTGAGTGTGTGCATCTATTATGTCAATTATGGTTATATGCATTTATTATATCAATTATGGTTACGTGCCTTGATTATGTCGTATATGATCATATTCTTATTTCTCTACTAAGATTGTATGCTTTAATCTCCATATTTTATATAGATCATGCACTATCTTATCTATTACCTACTGAGTGACTCACACTCACCACCCCATTTGTGTATTGTCTTTTTCCTCAGGTAGCAGGTAGATGATTATGGAGTCTTGGAGTATCCTATCTGTCGATCCCACGTCACATCCGAAGACGATTTCTAATTTTGTTTCCTACTTGCATTACAAATTTGTGGACTTGACATTGTATAATTCAACTTTGTTTTGGTGTTTTGCTATGTGGTGTCTTGTATTTGCCTTATTGTGTAAAACCTAGTCGACTAGCAATCTGTCATTTTTAATTTATGGGTTTTCTTTTTGTCTTCCGCATTTTTATACAACTGTGTGGGTTGCTTATATAACTGTGTGGTTATGATTATTTTCAGTCGTGTGGGTTGCATATACAACTGTCTGGTTGTGTCTGTTTTCCAGCCGTTTGAACTGTAGATATTATTATTGTACAATCATGTGGCTATATATCCAGGTTTTATTTGTCACTGTTACAGAAGAGATGTTGTACGTTTGTCGGGCAGGGATTCCTCTGGGCATGACAAAAAAAAGGACAATGAGAAGAGATGCACTAGCTGAAACACCAACAATAGAGAAGGCACCAAAGCATAGTTTGAAATCTCAAATTGTGTCGGGCAAAACTGTCGAAACATGTCGTTCTGGTAAATCTCCAAAACTCAATACCAATCAATACTAAGATTTAAAAACTTGAACCGTATCGTAGTTTCAATCTTTGAAAAGAGAGATACTATTCTACTATTGTGTCGATGCTCTGACACATGGTGTTGGTGACAAATTCGAGGTTGAAGAAAGGAGATATTGTCTGTGTTGAGTGATATCAAATTTCAATAATTTATCAAAATGATATGTTTTGACCAACTCCGCCCATGGTCATGGTTGATCCCAAGCCAGGAAAAAGGATGAAAGTTGCTTTAGATTGTCGGCCAATGTTAAACTATGGCAAATGTTCAATATGTTTCGACCCACCTAGTGGAATAAAACTTAGTTGTTGTATATGTTTCTACCATTTCAACCGGTATAGTATAAGATTCAAAATCATGCTAGGCACAAACAATGTCTCCTTCCTATACTTAATCTCCTACCTTTTTCAACTCTAATCCAGTATTAACATCATGTATCAAAACATTGGCAGGTAAATGATCAAAACGTCAACATGGCTCGAGATTTGAACATTGCACCAAAGTCGAAGAAATTGTACCCTATACATAATATGCACATATAACCATATTATTAAACTCAAACCAGACCAACCCAATTGATTAATTGGATCAAACATGTAGTTTAATCGATCAAAAACCAATTCAATTGGCCAATTTTTATCAACCCAACAAAATTACCCAATTTTGTTGTTAGCCCAAAACCCTAATAAGCCTCAGACGCAATATCCTCCGCAATGTGGCATCCTCATTTCCTCTGCCTTTATCTTTCCTTGCTAGTTCTAAACATTGACAATTTTTTGTCTGCTCATTCTTCTCCCATCATCGCCAAGACCACCTCCAAAGCCAGACACATTAAATCTCTTCTTTCCTCTATCTACTATTAATTTTGTTCTCTCGTCATCGCCAATGTTGTTTGGTGCCCATAAATCTCCTATCTCATTGTCCATTGCTTGGTGGCTTAGGGGGAAATGGTTGTTGGTGCTCTATTGCTGACTACTCTCTTACCTTCTCTTATTCAACCTTATGTTGTCCTATCCAACCCCAGGATGTTTGTCTCCATCCCACTTCCTTTTCTTTAATCATCTCCTCCAACAAAATGTCATTGCTAAGTTGCTATTAGTGCCAACAAGTAACAAAATTTTAAAATTCTAACTTTCAACAACTCCAAGCTGTAGTGAGGTCTCAGTCCATCCTCCTTTAGATTGTTTTTCAATTAGTAGTGTATAATTATTAAAGTTTTTAACATCTAATTGTTAGTCATGGTATTTTTTATATGTATTATTTGAATTGTTTATTTTTAGTTTTGTATTAACATTTATTATTTAAGCACTAGAAATTAGTTATATTTATATTAGTTAGCTTGACAGGGTCAATGTTCAGTTCGATATCCAATTAGGCCAATTAACAACCAGTGACCCAAAGCTTTTCCGGTTTGATTATCAATGCAGTTCTAATAACTTTGCATATACTTATTCTAATTTCAATTGTGTTAGCTCAAGTCCAATCCAAATGGTTTGAACATTATTTAATATGAATTTCAAATATATATATATATATATATATATATATATATATATATGAAATTAATCTCCCTAAGATGCTACAAAAACAAATTCCCCACATTCATAACAATCATTTTGACATTAAGGAAGTATAATTGATAAGTTTGTTACATTTTTGCAACTTCTTGCTCCAAAATTATTGTTTCGATTTAATTTTTACAAATTTAGGGGATTTATAATTAAAATTCATTTCAGTTGATATAAAAACATATTGAAAGATGTCAAAGCATGTCAAGTGTCTGCCCGATATGGAACCAAGTGGTACCGTCCTGGTGGGAGATTGAAACCCCAGCACAGACCATACTTTAAACCCTACAAAGTGACTGTTCAGCTTAAATATTTCTAATTGACATTTACAATCAAGCTCAGCAATCAAGAGAGAAAAAATCAACATTAAGATTGGTTTGGATTATGATAGAGGTGAAAAAAGTGAGATAGTTAATAGCTCGATCTGATGTGTTAACAAATAATACTGGTTCAAGTTAACAAAGTTAAACTACACAGAAAAATAGAACTATCAAATACAGACCTACGCTGTTCTTCATCATTAAAAACTGAGCGCTCCATTTCTTGAATCTTTTGTGGTCCTTTTTTCATCTCTTTTTCCATCTTCCGCCGATGATAGGCATCTAAGTTATAGTATCTGAACAATATAGTAAGAAGAGAAAAAAAAAAAAAAAATTCATTAGCAAAAGAGATCTACCAAATATCAGACATTTGCAAATAATTGTCTATAACTCCACTAGAACAAGCTTAGTCATGTTATAAGGTCTTTGAATCTAGGAGCATATTTTTCAAGGTGATTGATATGCACTATTAAATGGTAAAACAAGTCATAATTACCAGAGTTGATAAATTATAGCTACAATGAAAGAGAGGAGCACAAGAGTTTTACAAGTGTATACAGTTTGAAAAGAAAAGAACTAAAATTACATTGATGAGTTCAATTGAATTAGGAACGAATGTGATTTATTGGATGGCTTTCTCCCAAAGGTTGTAAAAGCTAACACATATACCCAACATCATAAAAGGTATTTTCTTCCTGATGCATTGTTAAACTGCCATCACAAGACCATCCATAAAGAACCATAAGCAAATAAATAAAGAAAAAATAAGTAGAATTATCAGAAATCAATTGGGCATAGATGATCCTAATGAACATCATATCCTCGAAAGAAGGCCTATGATAATCCAATCACAGTATATCAAACCAAAGACCACCAAAGAATTTATATTTGCCAGACCCCACACGCCAATCTAAGAAAGTAATAGAGAGAATTATAAAATTCTTACTAAACAGATCCATAAAATGTGCACTGAGTTTCAGATTCAAAACAAAGACGGAAGCTGAAACACTTGCAAGGCTGGAAGAAGTATATTCCAGTAGACACCAGAGAATGGTAACTGAAAACAGCCTTCTAAATCATTGTTGGTAGCTTCTCCAAATGAGAACTTTTTCCTGCCATCGAGCGAAACCACATTGTATGCAGTTTCTTATTAAACCAACAACACAAACCCATAACTTGAAACATTAACATGGGGATCAAAGGTCAACAAATGATAAATCAAGAATGTTGAAGAAATCGAGATCGCATATTAATTCATTGGCAGCATAAAATAAAATAATAATAATAACAGAAAGAAAGATTCTTAATACAAAACAGCTTGGAATAAAATTTGAACGCCTATGAGCATCTCGGTAATCCTTACTTCTTTGATGGAAATGTAGCTGTATTATGGTCCTCCATAAACCTGTTAAGAGATGAAAAAACAATATCAAAAACTAAAAATCATAGCCAAAAGCACTTTATGCATCTTCTTAAGCATGATGTTTTGGAAATATTGTGCATGACTTACTCCTTGAACATTTGCTTCTCTTCCCGATTAGATAAAATTTCCAGATTAACCTAGAATTCCATAATTATAAACATTAAAATATTAAACAATGGTCAATAAGCACTAGCTTTAGCCTACAGTTTGGAACTCAAAATGTAATACAATATAATCCAGAATAAGGAACACACTAAGGACTTTGAAAGAAAGATAATGTGCATGTAATTAAAATCTAGGTATTGATACATAAAGAATCAACTAGCTTAAACATTCAAAGGACATTAGTTTCTTTCACTTGAATAATCTATTAGTTTGACGAGTTTAATTAACATATTAATAGCCAAAAACCACTAATGAGGGAAGAAAATACACAAACATTATTTTAGAACATAGTTGCCTTTTATTTTTTGATAAAAAAAGTAGAGAATATTTGGTGAAGTATCCTGAAGTTATCAAGAAACTGATCGATTGTTGTTAAATAGAGTAATTAATCAGGAGGGAAAATGAAGGTAGGCATAATCAAGTACCAACTGATATGGCTGATGAGCAAAAGAATCTAGAACTGAACTTAATTCAACTGCTCGAAGGTAGGTTTTGTGCAGATTAGTCAAACACGTATTGAAGCTGCAACACATTTTCCATTAGAGAAACCTCAAAAACAAGATGCATAAGCTGCCCTTAACATGAGAAAATGTGTCCTCAAACCCTAATGCTGTCATTTAAGAACAGTTTAAAAGAAACACCAGGAATGATATTCCACAATTCACAATTGCTCATAAAATTGAATCCATCTTCTCAAAAGCCACAACAGTCTAAAAATCAGTAGAATAGAACCCTAAGGGGGTAGACATTTGGTAGATGCACTAACCTTCATTTTGAGTTTATGCTCACTGAATATATAACCAAAAATATATGACAAAAAATAAATAATAAATAAGTCTCCAGCAACCGAAAATACACGACAACTATGTAGGATCTAAGCACCAACAAACTAAACAGGACAATGAAAAAACAACCAATTTTTAGCAGTTTATCCCAAAGAAGCCCACTTACAATGCAAAAAGGTCAAGCTTTTCTATTTACAGCATTTCCTTCGGAAAACAAATACCTGTTTAACTTCAGCTAGCCAAGCAGTAAACTCAGGTCGTTTATTCCTGGAATACAATTAAAAAAAAAAAAATAATTGATAACGGACGAACTAATTGCATCAAAGCAGTAAATGAACTGACAGTGCATCTTCCCTTTCACCCAGTGGATATCATTGTCTGCCTTCATTTCATTATAATCATAAATCTTTTAAGTCGTTGATGCATGAATGCAATCAAACCATCACACGAAAAGATACTACAATCATATTCGCTTGAATAAACTGACTAGGTAAGCAGTATATGGTGTTAATGCAAAACCATATAGGAATTTAGTTGCTGTTAGCTCACGCTGAAAGAAAAATTGCAAAGCTCACGGGTGTCACAACCCCGACGGAAATAGGATAAAAAGAAGGCAGTGCACTAAGGTAGTACTAACCACATGTCAACTTCTTTGATAATGCCATACTTTCCCCACGAATTTGTTACTGCCCCTTTTTTGGCTGTCTCCTTCTCTCTTTTCTTATCCTTTCTCTTCTTCCTCTTCTCTTCCTTCTCCATTTTTCTCCTCTTCCTCCTATACTTCTCCTTTCTTCGCTTGCGCTCCTCGTACTCCCTCTCCTGTTCCTTCCGCTTCTCTCGCCTCCTCCTCCGCCTTGCCTCATCCTCGCTCTTAGATGTCTCTGACTCTAATTGGCTTCCGGACTCCTCGGTGTCGGATTCCGAACAGGAATCGGACGAAGCTGAATGCTCGGGTTCTCTACCCGAAGAGCGGCCCCTCCTTCTGTGCTCTCTCTTCGAGCTATGGTGTCGCCTTCCCTTCCTCTTTGATCGATAGCTCTCCCCGTCGGAACCACTAGAATCATCCTCGCTGCCAGTCTCCTCCTCCTCCTCCTCCTGCCGCTTGGATTTCTTTCGGTGAGCGGCTCGATCTTCCTCTTCCTGAGCAGTGGAACCGTTTCGACGCTTTCTCATTTCTAGGGTTTCTGTTGTTCTATAGCTGAGGATCGGCTGGAGCCCAAGAATGAAGGGGAAATACACGTTGAATAAGCGAAGGAGGATTTTAATTTGGGGATAAAAGGAAGAAAGATGGATTTCAAATATAAAAGTAATCTGTTATCTTATTTAAAAATTGTATTCTAAATTTTATGGAGGTAGCTAAAAAAAAAAATTTATTAGTTATCTTATCTATTTTTTAAATTTAAATTTAAAAAATAATAATTTTTTTAATTTAAGAAATATAATTATTATCCTAAAAATATAATAATATTTCTTTATAATATCTCTTCTTCCCCTCATTTCATAAATATAATAATAAAAAAATTAAGGATGATAAAAATTTTAGACTAATTGATATAATGTACAGTGAAAAATATTTATTTAAATTTAATAAAATAAATTATTTATCATAAATTTTAGATATAATGATAAAGAATATGATATGAATATTCTAAAAGATACAATTCACTAATATATTTACTTAGAAGGGATGAACTATGAAAATTTTTTCTCTATTTACTTTATAAAAATTTTAATGCTGATGAAGAAAGTTTGGTAAATTACCAAACTATGTAAGTAAACTGGTATATCATCTAAATCATATACGTGATTTTAGACATTATTGAATTATGTATCTTCTTCTTTAGAACATTTTCAATTGGGGATATTTGGAGGAGATATTTCTTCAAATATCCCTCCTCTCAAATATCCCCCATTATGGGGGATATTTTAGGGATGATTGAAAATCACTGGGCATAAATTTGTAATTAGTGATTTCCTCTTGTGGGGCCCACCGATATGGTGGGCTGCCATTGTTTTGAGTTTTTTATTTTTTTTTAATTTAATTAAATATGGTGGCCCCATCAAAAATGGTGGGTTGTCGTTAATTTTAGGTTTTTTTTATTTTTTTAAATTTAATTAAATTTAGAAAATTAAAAACAAATCAAACGTTAACGTTCGAAAAATCAACGCTCGGAAAATTAAACGTTCGAAAACTTAAGCGTTGGGTAACGTTCAATTTCTCCCTATATATACATCGTTTCTTTCATCTATTTTCATCATTTCCATACCTTTTGCCTACCAAAAATTTAGAAATAAATCGATAAAAATTCTGGTCATTATTTTAGAGATTTGTTCAACTCTTCAAATATCGACGAAAATTCTAGTGAAGAAAATTCTCAAGTTATCATAATATTCACAAAGACACAACGAGCCCTGCAATATCAGATCTCAGTAAGGCATTATTCATGATGGTAATGTGCAATCAATTTAGAGTGATTGAATTCGTGCAAGATTATCATGAGAGTACATAAAGAAGAAGAACAATTAATAGAGACCGTGTAGCTAGACACACTCAACTTATCAATGATTATTTTTGTGTTGAGCCGGTGTATACCGATGATATGTTCCGAAGACGATTCCGAATGAGAAAAGAGTTATTTTTAGACATAGTCACTGATTTGGAAAATCATCCTAGTGGATTTTTTAAATGGAGGGAAGATGCAACAAGGAGAAAAGGTCTGTCACCACTTCAATAATGCACGGCGGCTATCCGTTAACTGGCTTATGTCAGATCTGAATCTTAATTCTCCCCCTACTTCACTGCATTCGTTTGAAGTCGTTTCCCCTTCATCGATGCGGGCTTCTAAGGTCCTTTGTTCTTTGTGGCTAGTCATCAATGCCAGTCTAGCGTATGCTTCTATTTCTAACTCAGGTGATGAACTTTCGTCCCAAGTGGTTTTGAGATTTTTGTGCTTGTTTTGCTTGGGCCTCTTGTCTTTTTTCCTCTTTGAGTTCCGTGCAGTCCTCCTTTATGTGTCCTTCTTTTTAACACTGGTAGCATCAAACCTTTCTTCTATTTCATAGATTTTCCCTGTCCTATATTTCTTTAAATTTGTTAAATCTAAATTTTTTTCTAAATTTCCTTACCATGTAAGCTTCTTCGTCTCTTTCCGGATCTAAGTCTAATTCGGGGTCATCCTTTTTTGTTGCTTTTAGTGCCAGATTCTAGCTTGATTCTCTTGTTGTACATGCGCATCTGGTTTCATGTAATTCTAAGGTAGAAAAGAGTTCCTCTAGGGTACTTACCTCTAAATCCTTCGAGATGTAGTGGCGTCGATTATCGAGGTCCATTTTGGAGTCCTGGGAAAAGCGTTGAGTGCTTAGCGTACCGAGTCCTGGTTGATTACCGTTTTACCAAGGTTGACCAGTCCAATAATCTGCTCCTTGATCTTTGCGTGTAGTTTGACTACCTTCTCACCTTTTTCTAAACGGATGCTCGTCAATTTGTTCCGAAGAATGTCCCGTTGTGTGAGTTTTGCTTCAGATGTTCCTTCGTGGAGTTCTAGGAACTTCTCCTAAAGGTCTTTTGCCGATGTGTAACTTCTGATGTGATTTACTTCTTGAGATGGTCATACACTTGAAAGGTGATATTCCGCTCTATTATTGGCTACAAAATCGCTTTGCTCTTTTTTCGTCTAAAGGTATTCTTCTTTCTCTACGCTTTGTTGATCTTTTGGAACTGTAAAACCATACTTAATTATTAAAAGACTTTTAAAGTCAATTTTTAGAAATACCTCCATTCGGTATTTCCAATGCATGAATTTCTTCTCGATTTTTGGCGGGATGAGGCTTAGTCCGGCCATCGATTTCTTTGCTTCGGTCGGTGGTTAGTCTTACTGAAGCGTCGTAGCTCTAATACCAATTGTTGGACCCTAGCGGCCGACTAGAGGGGGTGAATAACTCTAAAAATCAAATCAAACTTTTCTCGATATTTCAAACTAAATTTAGAAAGTACTTGTATAATAATAGAAAGTAAATGCATAAACTAAAAGAAGAGGCAAGAGAATTTACTAGGTTTGCAATCAAATGATTGCTAATCCTAGATAAATGAAGTTCACTCAAGTCTTCTTTGGGCAGAGTAACCTCATTACAATGTTGACAGCTCACAAAAGTAGTAGCACAAGAATAGAAGTCATTTTACAAGTGATGTTCTAAGCTACTGGGATCATGTCTGTATATATAGCCTTGATCGGAGTGCTTGGAAGAGTTCCAAGTGCCTGGATGTTGATAGAATTTTATCCTCTTCACAACGCCAAGTCCAAGCACCCAGACCAAAGTCAACCTTTGTGTTGACTTTTTGATCCGAGCTCTCGCTCCGGCTCCGCTCAATTGGGTAATTTTGTCCATCCAGAACAGGGCTCACCAAAATTCATTTTTCGACCTTCACCAGCAACCTTCCGCTTTGGCTTCTCAATGTTGCACGCCTCCTTTTCATCTACCAGTGTACTCTTTCGTAGCACCTCGTCCTTTGGACTCACTAAGCTCGTCGAGTCTCTCCTGTGCAGTCCTTCTCGCTAGCTGTGTCTTTCGCCCAACTTCCTGTGCTCCTAAGTTCCTGCACACTTAAACACAGGGCATCAAAATAATAATAAGACATAACTTGACTTGGTTGATCATATCAAAACCATCACGGGGTACTTACAGTAATAGTTCATTTGTGTCATTCCTCAACATATCAAAAATTCGACATCTTAGGGGATTACTAGTAAATATATTTAAGAATTAAGATTTGGAAACAAAGATATTCAAATTCTCTAACTTAGATTTATCCTTGATAACTAAAGATGTTTCATTATTGTTTTGAATCCAAATAGAGGCATATATGTCCAGATTTATACCAATGTTGCTTATGGTGCATTATTCAAAAGATTTGTAAAGAAAGAACTAAATCAATATAGATTGGAAAATCTATTGAGGACATATTCTCTCCGAGTGAATTTATATACAAATGTTTTGTTATTTTGTATATTTTATATTTTATATTTTTTTACTTATGAAGGGGAGCTTTGGCGCAACGGTAAAGTTGTTGTCATGTGACCAAAAGGTCACGGGTTCGAATCCGGGAAACAACCTCTTGTAAAAAAGCAGGGTAAGGTTGCATACAATGGATCATTTCTCGGGACCCCCGCATGGAAGGAGCTTCGTGCACCGGGTTGTCCTTTTTTTTACTTATGTTTTGTTTGCTTTTAGTACACATAAGCTATCTTTAGATATTGTCGATGATTTCAACAACCTAGAAATTATAATTGGATTGAGGTAATATATAATTATATGACTCCTAAACTCTCAATATTTTGAGATATTTTTGCATCGAAGACGCCTAGCCCTATTCTCTCACTCCTTATATGAAGGGATTTATTGATCTACTTGCTGTAAGTTTTGATTAGTTAGTTAATTTATTTCATAAATATGTAATAATATCTAATTGTTAAATTATGACACATGCTTGGTTTCTTAAGTATGCCCCTATTCAACTATCAAGCAACATCGTAACACTGAGAATAAGTAACTGGAGGTGTACTTAGTCTCATAAAAATAGAGTAAAGGCTAAGTTAGCAGGAATCTCATCTACCTAGTTAACTATTATGTGTATTTCAACACATGCTAAATGAATGTTATATAGCTAAAAAATTTTAATTAATTATATATTGTTATTTATTCTATAGATTATTATCGATATTCTCTCTACCCTGAGGAAGTTCATTTACTTGGAACTCCCTCCTTTTTCAATTTGAGTCTACACCACAACGGAGTGTGACATTGGTTGCACAATTTAATATAGACTCAAAGGAAGAAATTAGGTGTTCACATTACATTGAAAAATTTAAAAAAAAATCCAAAAGTTTACCCTCGAGAGAGAGACTTTAGTTAAAGTTAATAAAAAAATAGTTGTTAGATTAGAAAGGGAAGGTTTTTCTTATCCAACTAGCTATCCTGTAAAAGATTCACACCCTAACGTTGTTTCAACTAATATGATGAGGAGCGAACGTGACAGAAATCACTATAACCTTAAGGTCACTCCTAAAGATACACCTAATTAGCTAGCATTGGTTCTAGGTAGAAAGATGATCATAAGAGAAATAAAGAAGGGTAACTTGGAGATAAAGACTAAAGAGGATGGTTTTGTAGGATTGATTCCACGTGAGAGGGGGGGGGAGGTGAATTTTAAAAAACATTTCTTTTTTATTCTTTTTTAAAGTGAGTGCACAGTAGAAAAATAAACTCAGTAAGAAAAACAGAAAGAAAATAGAACACAATTAATTTTATTTAGTTCGGAGCCTTAGACAACTCTTACTCTAAGACCCAAGTCATTTGGATCTTTCTGATAGGTAATCCACTAATCAATCATAATTGAATATACAAAGAAGAAAGTATAACAACACCTACACTTTCTTTAAGTAATAATTAACTTTAAATAAAAATCGTTACCCAATATTTAGATAGAGATCTAAATGCACTCATGCATTAGTATTGACCCACCTGTAGTAGTCAGGTGTAGCAGCATTGCAACACAACAGTAATATGAAGTCAAAGCAGCTAGACGGTTGAGGAATTACCTAGAAATGTTGTAAGAATTGATGATTTAAAGTTGTTAGTCGAAGCTATTTTTATAGGCTTTTCCAGACACTTGGACCACCCCCGAGCACCTCCACTGAAGCCTATCTGATCCAACTTTATTGCTGAGTTTATCCATCTTCGGGAGCTTGGATCCCTTCCTAGTGCTTGGATTGCTGTCATGGTTGCTCCTCGATAAAGCCTTATTTGAGTCACCTTTATTACTTCTTGGGTGCCTAGACCACCCCTAGACGCCTGGATGATGATGTAGGTCAGCCAACCAGCGTATGCTAACTCATCTGCTCGCAAAGCTGAATTCAGGTCATTTTGGGGCCCTAGACCCACTCGGGGTGCCCGGAGCTCCGGGTGCATGGAAGTCCCTTTTCTAGCAAACTTTCAGCAACCCTCACGAGGATTTCATCTATCCATATCTACATCGAGATGCCCTCAAGATGATTTCTCTTAGTTACAAATCGTGTCTCCACTTCAGTACTAGCCAAAAGGAGGAGACAACGTGATCTGAGAGAGAACCCCTGACTCGGTTTGGTGCACAACGACACCAAACATAGAGGAATGAAACCCTTAGATTATTGTCCGGTGGCGCAAGAGTTGTTGTTCTGCTGTTGGGAGGCCAACAACAAGTAAGGAACAATAGGTCTTTGCTTGTTGTTTGGCGGCACAACAAGCACAATTACCCCATTGGTTGTTGTCCGGTGGCTGGGCTACTGGCGGGAGGTGGCAGGGGGGACCCGGAAGGCCCGACAACTGGCAAGGTAGCGAGCGGTGAGATGGAGGTGGCAAATCAACAAGGGTGGCCACACCCTTTTGGGCGGCAACAAGAGAGGGAGAGGGAGAGGGAGATAGGAGAGGGAAAAACCTAATTCACAATTAAGTTTTCCATGTTATTATTTTTCTTGCATGGAGAGGTTTATATGTTGGTGCGGAAAGCATCCGACAATCAAACCGTTGTTTTGATAATGGCAAAGGAATTCAGAGTTAAGCTTATTTGTGATCTAACAGCTTGATTGAGTGTTTCAGGAAAGACCTAGCTGCGGTTAGGCAGGTTGAAAACCCTAGGGGATGGTAACCCTAGGTCATAGGGGTGGTAACCCTATGCGGAAAGTCTTGGCGGATCGAGTGCTTCAGGAAAAAATCCTAGGGGTTGGTAACCCTAGGTGGAAAGTCCTGGTGTCGCGAACCAGGTGGAAGACTGGACGGGTCGGGAAGCGGGCGTCCAGTAGAAAGTCCGGAGGCATCAAGCGCCCAACAAAAGTCCAATCGATCTGGAGGATCACACTAGCAACAGGTAAATCTCCTGAGTGGAGTAGGTGAAGACACGTTCCCCGTAGAGGGAACAGTAGGCGTTGGGTCGACCTAGGGTTTCCTGTCGGAAACCCGAAGTCAGACCCGAACAGTCCAAAGGCTGTCAGTTTATTTGTTTATATATTCTATTATGTTCTAACTCTGTTTTGCAGGAGACTAACGTTTTTGTGCAGAGTTAGAAGTGACCGGGATCGGTCGACTGAACCCTGGGATCAGTCGACCAAACCCACAAGTCAGCAGATCAGATCTCCAGAGGTTGGACCGGGCTCGACCAGGGGATCGGTCGACCGAACCTTGGGATCGGTCGACCGAACCTAAGTTGGGTGTCGACTGGATCAGTCTGACTAGGTTGAGTTAGAACAGCTTATCGGTCGACCGAACCTTTTTATCGGTCGACCGAACCTCGGATAGAGTTTGACCGGATCAAAGCGGAGCGAGAAGATTGGGCGGATCAGATAGGAGGGATCGCCTGATCGGTCGACCGAACCTTGGGATCGGTCGACTGATCCGCCTAGGGTCAAACTTGATCCCGAAGCTTGGGGATCTGGATCAGACTTTGCAGAGCTATAAAAGGAGGCCTCGAGGTGCAACTTGAAATAGAAATCTCGAACAGAAGAAACTGTGCTCTCCAACACTACTCCGAACGCTCCAACAACGCTTTGCTACTCCGACAGCCAGCGACAACGTCTTTATTTCTTATAGTGTCCGTATAATTTCGTTATTGCTATTGAACTGTAATACATCTTGTGTAAAAAATTTTCGATATTATAGTTGTTGCCTACCGGAAGCGATCAACGATCGCAGGCCTTGGAGTAGGAGTCGCCCTAGGCTACGAACCAAGTAAATCTTGGCTCTTCTTTGTTTGTGTTATTTCTTTTCTTTTCCGCTGCATTTACTCAAACGATTTCCGAAAACGAATTGTGAAAGCCACGAGCGCTATTCACCCCCCCCCCCCCCTCTAGCGTTTTCGATCCAACAATTGGTATCAGAGCAGGGTCGTTTTGAATTGGTGCAACCACCATTCAAAGCAATTTTATGTGGTCTTTTTAATCTTTTCGGAATCAATTAGAATTAGCTTTGTAGCTACATTCTAATTCTTTTTACGAATCGGTTTTGCTCGAATCAGGTGCAACACCAATCGAGTTCGTAATATTTTTTTCTTTTCTCCCGCACTACTAATCCAAGACTTAGTCTTGGAACAGATTTTCTTTGTTTTTGCCACGCAAGGTTTCAATGGCCCAACAAGAGAGTTATAGCACCGTTCATCCCCCACTTTGCACCGAAGAGGATTTCGGATACTGGAAGGGACGGATGGAGAATTTTTTGAAAATCCAATTCGAAACTTGGATGACCGTCAAAACCGGACTTCAACTACCAATCGATGAAGATGGCAAGCCAACACCCTGCGAAAAATGGGAACCGACCCTAATCAAGAAGGTGGAAGCTAATGCAAGAGCTACCTGCACCCTCCAGTGTGGACTAACCAAGGAGGAGCTCAATAGAGTTGGTCTGTTCTCAACTGCAAAGGAGTTGTGGGAGAAATTAATTGAACTGCACGAGGCCTCCTCCGAAACCAAAGTAAGTAAGTGTGATCTATTGTTTAATAAACTGTATAATCTAAAAATGCAGGAAGACAAGACGGCCAGTCAACTTCACGCTCGTATACAAGACATCCTAAACTCCCTCCACGCGATCGGGCAAAAGGTCGAGAACAGGGACATCATAAGGTACGCACTTAATGCTTTTCCGAGGAGCACATTGTGGGCATCAATGGTAGATGTCTACAAAGTCTCCAAGGATTTATCTTCCATTATATTAGATGAATTATTTTCTGAATTTGAACTTCATGAGCAGACTAATACACAGCCACCCGAGAAAGGTGTAGCTTTGCTTGCAGGTACCAGTAGAACACGCGAATCAAGATCACGACAAAGAACCGAGCCAGATTCGGAACCAGAACCAGACTCAGATGATGAAGACGACGAACTAACAACCGAACTCGTGAACTTGGTGAAGAAGCTCTACAAGAAGAAGAAGGGCTTCAACAAGAAAGACCTAAAGAAGGCAGTCCAATCCAAGGAGGGGCAACTGAGCTCAAAGGTCAAGTTTGAGGTGATCTGCTACGGGTGCAACCAAAAGGGGCACATCAAGGCGAACTGCCCAAATCAGAAAGATCCGAAGAAACAAAGGAAGAAAAAGGCCCTGAAGGTGACATGGGACGAATCTTCAGAAGAAGATACCGACGACGAGCTCGAACAGACGAGCCTTCTTGCACTGATGGCCAGGGACCAGATCGATGTGTCCGAGAGCGAGTCGGAAGCAGAATCGGAAAGAAGCCACGGATCCGCATCTGTTTCCGAAGGGCTCGATTCCACTGTAAGTATCCCTCGACTAAACAATCTAGTCAATTGCTTGTTACAAAAATCAGCTAAGTCCAATCTTAGAATAAAGTCACTTCTAAAGGAAGTAGCAGTCCTTAAAGAAGTGACTAACTCCGAATTTTTGACTAAACCAGTTCAGACTGGAAACTCAACTCAAGTCCAAAAACTTGAGGAAGAGAACTCCAGCCTGAAAATTCAGGTCAAGGATCTGGAGAAAACATTAGAACGATTCTCCTTGGGTTCCAAGAACCTTGACCTGATTCTTGGGACATAAAGGGCAATCTACAATAGAACTGGACTAGGATTCAAACCGAAAAAGAAATATAAATCATATTTATCACTTATACAAAGACCAAATAGAAAAATGGTCCAAGCATGGGTCTCCAAGTCCAACCTGATCAATCAAGTTGGACTTGGTCAATATCGGATTCTCAAGGATCAAATATATTACCTTGATAGACCATATCGAGGCTATGATTCAGGGGGAGTAAACACAAAAACCATTAAAATTAAAAGATAAATTCAAATTTAAAATTAAATTTAAAATTAAATTAAAAATTAAAAAAAAAATAAAATTAAAATTAAAATTAAAATTAAAATTTGAAATTAAAATAAAAAATTAAGTAAAAATAATAATTAAAATTCGAAATTAAAATAAAAATTAAAATTAAAACTCGAAATTAAAATTAAAATTAAAATTTGAAATCAAACTAAAAATTAAAATTTGAATCAAATTCATAATTAAAATTAAAATCTCCAAAGGAAAACTCCAGAATAGCTGGCACCTCCAAACTTAATTCACCCGACAAGGGTAACCAAGAGTAAACTACCCGGCAGGGTAATTAAGGTTAGATTAAAGTGGGCAAGGTTTAACTTGACTCACGATACTGGTGAAGTATTGAATGATAGTACGTTGGGGAAGCTTAGTCATCGCATGTCTAGGAAGTATGGTTTCGACCTGGTGCGTTTGGCTAAGTGAAACTAACCAAAGCTACCCTCTATGGATCCTAACCAGTTAGACCAAGGTTTTGTACTAAGTTCAATGGGTAGGACTATTTGGAAAATCTCGAATGCATGATTACTTTAATGATGTCATTGTGACTCACCATAGCTCAGAAGTTTATCCAAAGAATGCCTACTTGTTGAACCCAAAACTAAACCTGAATCTAATACAAAGTTAAACCAAACCCTAAAATTAAACCATAATTCATCTCACAAAAATTATATAATTCTCTGATTGAAAATTTAAATCAGGTGAGATAACTAAGGAATAGAAATTAATTCAAATTCACAATTAATTCAAATTCACAATTCAAATTAAATTAGTAATTAAAATTAACTCAGTTTCAAATTAAATTTGTAATTAAAATTTCAAATTAAATTCGTAATTAAAATTAATTCAATTTCATTTTGAATTTGTAATTAAAACTAATTAAATTCGTAATTAAAATTAACTCAATTTCAAATTAAATTCGTAATTAAAATTAATTCAATTCCATTTTGAATTCGTAATTAAAACTAATTCAATTCGTAATTTAAATTAACTCAAATTCAAATTAAATTAGTAATTAAAATTAATTCAATTTCATTTTGAATTCGTAACTAATTCAAATTTAAAATTTAATTAACTTAAATTGTTTTTCAAAAATTAATTAATTTAAATTATTTCTCCAAAAATTAATTAACTTAAATTATTCTTCAAAAATTAATTAACTTAAATTATTTTTCAAAAATTAATTAACTTAAAATTATTTTTAAAATTAATTAACTTAAATTATTTTTCAAAATTTAATTAACTTAAATTGTTTTTCAAAAATTAATTAATTTAAATTATTTCTCCAAAAATTAATTAACTTAAATTATTCTTCAAAAATTAATTAACTTAAATTATTTTTTAAAAATTAATTAACTTAAAATTATTTTTTAAATTAATTAACTTAAATTATTTTTCAAAATTTAATTAACTTAAATTGTTTTTCAAAAACTAATTAATTTAAATTATTTCTCCAAAAACTTAATTAACTTAAATTATTTTTCAAAAATTAATTTATTCTTCAAAAATTAATTAACTTAAATTATTTTTCAAAAATTAATTAACTTAAATTATTTTTCAAAATTAACTTAAAATATTTTTCAAAATTAAGTTAACTTAAATATTTTTCAAAATTAAAATAACTTAAAATATTTTTCAAAATTAAATTAAATTAACTTAAAATATTTTTGAAAATTAAATTAAGTTAAAATAATTTTCAAAAAATTCTTCAATTAATGTCAAACCATCTCACAAACACTCATGGGATTAACTAATTGTTAACTTAGATTGGGTGAGATGGAAAATTAAGGAACTTACTTCAATCAAACTGTCTTTTGATTCATCGAAAAAATCCAATTCGACTACTTTATGTGTAAGAATTGGATCAATGGATATTGAACAGTGGATGCTCCAGACATATGACTGGAGATAGGTTGAAGTTCACTAAGCTAAAACCAAAGAACCTAGGATCAGTTGCATTCGGCAATGATGGTAAACTGAAAGTAATCGGAAAAGGTAATATCGAACTTAGTTCCGATTTTATTATTCGAAAAGTT
Organism: Zingiber officinale; assembly: GCF_018446385.1. Taxonomy (NCBI): domain Eukaryota; kingdom Viridiplantae; phylum Streptophyta; class Magnoliopsida; order Zingiberales; family Zingiberaceae; genus Zingiber; species Zingiber officinale. The sequence continues at coordinate 171,231,426 of NC_055987.1, read as the reverse complement.
TTATTAGTTGAAATTTTTAATTTTAATCTATTAAGTATAAGCCAATTGTGTGATAGTGGATACTTAGTTACCTTTGATAACTCTGGATGCTTGGTTAAAAATATTGAAAACCCTGAAATCACGCTTAAGGGACTTAGAAAAAATAATATCTATACCATTGACTTACCCACACCCAATAAAGTGTCTCTTGACACAACAAAAGGAAACCAACTTGTGCCACAGAAGACTGGGTCACACTCATATTAGACTCATCTCGAAAATGAGTCAAAATGGTTTAGTTAGAGGATTGCCCAAATTAAGAAACCTAGAAAATACAATAAAAGAATTTGCCATCCTTGTCAACAAGGAAAACAAACCAAGTCAACCCACAAGTCAACCAATCTTGATAGAACTAACTCTTTACTTGAACTCCTTCACCTAGACCTATTTGATTCACATGGAGCCAAGTCACTAAGCAGGAACCAGTATTGCTTAGTTATAATTGATGACTACTCAAGGTTCACCTGGGTAAAATTTCTAAAAACAAAAGATGAAACCTTTGAAGTCTTTTGTAATTTTTGTAAATTAATAGAAAATGAAAAAGATACTAAAATTAGTGATCATTGGGGGGGGGGGGGGGAGAATTTGAAAATCATAGGTTTATCTAATTTTGTAAAATCAACGGATACAAACACGAATTTTCATGCCCTAGAACCCCTCAACAGAATGGCCTAGTGGAACGGAAAAATAGAACCCTACAAGAAGCCGCTAGAACCATACTAAACGAATATAATCTAAATCATCAATTTTGGGCTGAAGCAATAAATACGACAAACTATATTCAAAATCGAATTCTAATCAACAAACTTCATAATAAAACCCCTTATGAAATATATTATAATAAAATTCCCAACATAAACTATTTAAAAGTATTTGGATGTAAAGTTCATATTTTAAACACTAAAGACTACTTAGGAAAGTTTACATTCAAATCAAACCAAGGAATCTTTTTAGGGTACTCTACAACCAGTAGGGCCTATAGAGTCTATAATCAAAATACCTTGAAAGTTGAAGAAACAACTAATGTAATATTTGATGAAGAAAATAATCTACCAAATATAGATCAAAGTGTTGACATTGACCCAAGAATTATAGAAGACGATGAAATTCAACTTGACACTAGTAAACCAGAGGTGTCACGCCCCCAGAGGAGTCCCTGTCCGAGAAAATTTCGGCAGCATCTCCCCTGTACGGCGGACAATCAAAAATTTCTACAAGCACTAAATACTCAGCCACAGGCGGCTGGAATCATAACAATAAATAAAATCAATCACCACGCAGTTTATATATATATTCAGCCTCTGGCTGACACAACCACGCAGTAATAATACTCTGACTCGAAATCCACCCTACTCCACTACACTCGTAAAGCTCAAATCCGACAAACTTACCTCTTCTGCCGTCCAGGCAGGCATGTAGTAGAATAAAACCAAATCCAATTTCATCGACATCATAAAATCCATACAACGTCCATAGGTGGAATAAATCTAAAACATAACAAGTTTTAAATAGTCTAGAACAGAAAAGAAACCAAAACGGAAACCAAATCCTATCCTCGAGGTCTGCAGGGACCAACAACTGGAACTCTCTCCGACAAAGATCAACCCGAAAATATCAACAATGGAGGCGGGTGAGTCCAACACTCGGCAGGTACAATTGATATGCAAAGTAAAGAAATAACACCTAACACTAATCATGCGTACAGTCTCACGATATAAGAAAGATATAAATATGCATCCGAAGTAAGCAGAGAATCTTGTCTTAACAGTCCCAGTATAAGGTCAAGTGGTATAGGAATCACATGCATGTCAAACATGGCATCTAAACAATATGCAACACAAACACAAGCAATAAATGCATCGTGCATGATGCCATGATGCGTCTGGTCACCGACGCCAGTCGATCGTCTCATACAAAAGTGAGGCCGAGTGGGTAGAAATGTGACAACCGTGCACTCTATCGTTACTACTCCCGATGAGTGACCGAGGTGACGGGATGCCGTCGGAGTACACCTATCCTCCTACCCCAAATCATAGATGGGGGCGCGAATGCTCTCAACTCCCGTACACAATGACGGGGAGGAATCCCTGCCGGATAACACGTTGTGTCACACTACCCATGAGCGGTGCCTAACAGAGTCCTCGCTGCAACACACTCAGCCTGAATCGACCACTAACCCATGAGTGGTGGTGTGTGCAGATCCGTAACAGGCGATGTGCTCAACAATAATGGGCGGACTATCGCACAAGATGCAATCATGCAAATGATGCATGATAACAACATATAAATCCCGACTCCTCCATATAAAATGCATCAGGTCAACGAATCCAAAACAATCCAAAGGTATACGAAGGTATAAAACCTAGGTCCCGAACATGGTAAAGCATGGTATATCACTACCCCTATAAGCATGTATAAACAGGTAAAATATACCTGAGATGCAAAACCAATCAATCAATCAAGCATGTAAGATCTGGGTAGTGATTAACCGAAACAGATAAGAAACACAATTAATGCAACCTGTTAATTTAATTACTAAGCATATCAAATGACATAAGTCAAAAGTACCCGCCTCCAATAGGAAATGTCAAATCTGGTCCGAACACGACGTCGAGATACTCGTCTCGCGTCAAGGTCCTGTGATACCAACAGAGATATATTTTATTTAGCTAAAATTCCAATGAATTGCTAAATAAAATTCCCAACACAACTTAGGACAAAACCCTAAGTCATAATCATTAACCTACCTAATTAAACACATATAATTTAGTTACTCAACCTGTATCAAATAACTAAATCAAACTCTTAATTCAATTAGGAAAACCCTAATTATTGATCAATCTTAACTGATCATCGATTAACTTATCCACATCAAGACCTAAATCCACAAACGTTAAACCCAAAAACCTTACCTTTCACTGATCTCTTGGTTCAATCCGTATCACCAACACTTGCAAACATTCTAGCCAACATAAGGATTCTGGTGGAGCTGTGGATTCCCAAAGCAATTACCCTAATAAAAATCATTACATCCACTGCTAAACATTAGATTGAAATTACTAATGTATAATCCTCTAAACCAACTACTTACCCTCCAAATCGATACTCTTCTTCTAACCGGATCAAGCTTGTTTGGCCGGTACAACCTGTCTGGAAACTTCTGGCCGAAATAAAGGAAGAGATCTAACACCAGGTGGCGGCAGCCGGCTCTAGGGCTGAGGAGGAGCGGCGGTGATCCCAAATTAGGGCAGCAGAGGAGGTCGGTGGCGCCACTGGAACCTCCACAGCAAGGGGCGGCGCCGGCAGTGAAACAACGGCAGTCGGCTTTGGCTGTGATCGGCGGCGGCGGCTTTAGTGCTAGGGCTCGGGTGACGGCACAGAGGAGTCGGGATCACGGTGTGCAGCGGGGAGGAGCGGATGTCGCTGCACTGCTTCGTGCGGGAAGAAGGAACTCGGCCGGCGGCAGCGTCGGGTAGAGAAGGTGCCGAGAGGAGAGGAGAACGAAGAAAGGGGATCGGCGTCTAGGTTTTCGCTCGTGCGGCGCCGGTTAGGGCAGGGGGAAGAAGTCGGGGAAGTCTTGGCACGCGGGGGGAGGAGGCGGAGAAAACAAATAAAAGAAAAGGAAAAGAAAATAGGAAAAGAAAAAATAAAAACTTTTCCTCGCTTAAATGGGTCGCCTAAACAGGCTTTTTCCCCGGCCCCGTTCTTGTCCCCGTTAACTCGTCCATACGAGCTCCGAAAAATTTCCGAAAAATGTCCAAAAATTCTGAAAAATTCCCTTATTAATATTAGCCTATTTTCCGGTATTTTACATTCTCCCCCACTAATAAAAATTTGGTCCCCAAATTTTGTTATCTACCATTAGCAAACACTAACAACAGGTACAGCGTATGAATGCTGAATGGTAAATTAAATCACATATCTCAAGGGAAATGATGGGGGTATCGAGCTCGGATAGTATCCTTGAGCTTCCAAGTAGCCTCCTCATCCGAATGATGCTGCCATCCAATTTTAACCAGTTGGATAGTCTTGTTCCGCAACTGACGCTCTTTCCGGTCTAAAATCCATACCGGAACCTCCTCATAGGTGACGTCAGGCTGAAGGAAACTGAGATTATCTATCAACACATGTATCAGATCGGGTACGTATCTCCTCAGCGTAGATACGTGGAATACGGCGTGAACGCCTACCAAGGACGGCAATAGTGCCAACCGATAAACTACTGCTCCAATCCTTTCCGAGATCTGGAAAGGTCCAATGTATCGCGGAGCTAGCTTACCTCTGAGGTCAATTTCTTCACCCCTTTCGTGGGTGAAACTCATAAAAATACCTGATCGCAAATGGAGAACTCTAAAGGTCTCCGACTCCGGTCAGCATAACACCTCTGGCAGTCTTATGCCTCTGACATCCTCTGCTGATAACATGGACCACTTTGCCTCACGTTGAGCTCCATGAGGTCTCAACACTGGGTCTCTCGGATTCTCGTCCTCATCGACGACTGAGCAACTATGGTAACAAGAATACCCAGCTCTGTCTGTCCCTGTTCCTCCATGTCTAACTCAGAGAAATCCTGAATCAAATTTGTGTCCACAACTCGGTGACAAGCTAAAGTCCCTCTGGACCTCTAGCTAAGTGCATCGGTAACCACATTAGCTTTTCCCAGGTGATAGCTAATGGTACAATCATAATACTTCAGGAACTCCATCTATCTCCTCGGTCGAAGATTAAGTTCCTTCTGAGTGAACAGATATTTGAGACTCCGATGGGCAGTGAGAATCTCAATGTAATATCATACAGGTACTGCCGCCACATCTTCAGGGCAAAAATAACAGCGGCCAACTCCAGATCATGAACTGAGTATTTTCTTCTCAGGCTCCCTCAACTATCGAGAAGCATATAAGAATACTCTACCGTGCTGCACCCGAACAGTACCCATACCCTGTAGAGACGCGTCGGTGTAGAGGACAAATTCGTCCTCTTCCGAAGGTAAAAACCAAAAATCAAAGCAGACACTAATCTCCGCTTCAGCTCCTAGAAGCTGGTCTTGCAATCCTCAGTCCAAATAAACTTCACGCCTTTCATGGTCACGCGTGAACGTAGCATAGCTATGCGGAAGCAACCCTCGACGAAAGGTCTGTAATATCCTGCGAGTCACAAAAGACTGCGGATCTCCTACACTGATTTCGGCTACTCCCAACGGTAACAACCTCTATCTCCTGTGGAACCACGGTACACTCCTACTGGTGACCGTGTGTCCCAAACATCATAACAAAAGACAATCCAAACCAGCACTACTGATAATCACATATAGATGTTCTTGTCGAATCATCTCTAGATCTATGCAAAAAATGATGTGCGTGACTCACCGCGGATCCAAAATAGATCACAACATCGTCCAAAAAGACAATGAAAACCTATCCAAACATCCTGGAAATACCAAAATCACCAAATCTCTAAAAACATCTAAGGCACTGTAAGCCTATATGGCAAAAACCAAGACACATAATGTCCGTATCACAGACATTCCTATCCATAAGATCTCCGATAATAAATCGAAAAATCTGATCATCAATAACATAAATCACCAAAGAATAAATCCTCCAGGGTGAGAGCAACGCTCCATCACAGGAACACCACATATGTGGGAGCAACGCTCTACCACAAGAAATCCTCAATATGTGGGAGCAACACTCCACCACAAATAATCTGAAATATGTATCTGCAATAAATATATGAGCAATGCTCCGCTACCAGTAATCCGTAATATGTGGGAGCAACGCTTCACCACAAAATAATACATAAGTACCCCAAGGCACCTAACTATCCAGCTAGAGATTGTACAAGATCTCTCTACCACAAATCACTGTGGTTAGCCTAGGCTATAACTACCTAGTAACTAATCAAATCCATCATCAACTCTATCAGCATCCTAGTGGGTCATCCACTGATAGGAAAATTAGTTGATGGGTTAATCCAACAAACGACATAATGCAGTCACTCCACATTCTGCATTCAGTATAAGTAAAATCATCATACTGCTACCAATGTATACACCTAGCACACATGCTCACACAACATATGTATGATCAACAAAATCCTCCAATTATTATACACCAAACATACTCACAACTCAGGTATATTCAGTATGATACATCCAACAATACATACCGAACACGTGTGCAAAATCAACATAGGTAAAATCAACAATACACCTCAAACAGCACTCACATAACATATCGTATAACCGACATATGCTTCCAATAAAACATACTAAACCCAGGTGCACTCACAAATCAAACCTAATCAAAAAGATACCTCAGATACCACACCAAACACATATGTACATATCACAACTCAGATTAAATCGACAAAATGCCTCCATCAAAACACCACCGATGTACTTATACTACATCTCGAATTTAATCAACAAGATATCTTCAATAATACATCCAGATACATACACCGAACTACATAGCTATGATCCACAAGGAAACTTCAAACCATATCAGAACATGGATACATATACTACTTGCAAATGGGCAGTCTACCACATGACTCCTACAACACATAACAATCATAATATACATGTAACATAGACATGCAAAATCAGCACACCAGCTCAATTAAAGAGACCAACCTTATGCTACCAACACTCATGGGTTACAGTATATCTAAACAAAATTCATGCATATGTATCAAGCATGAATACATCAATCAAAAGCAACCCTAATTAAAACAGCCTAATCATCCAGTAACAACCCTGCTATAGGTTCAAAAGAACCAGTATCGGACAAGAAAAATATACACACCATGGTATAACATTGCAAGTCAATGTCATACTCTACCAAGACTATATCTAATGAGGAAAATTTTATCATCATAAATCCAAATGTACTCTTCCAGTACACACTAGTAACGATTGTATCCCATAAGTGTTAAGCAAGTAGCTCTACACTTCCTTACATCAGCGGGGTTACATATCCCAAAGCACCCTCCAAGTTATCCCACCAGGTATATACAATCCACGGTCAAAATCTTCATGGAATAGGATACATCGATCCTTTATAACCTATCCAAGTCGATAATGATATATGGCTAAATCAGTCATTTTCACGTCAGTACAAAACATGTACTCAAATGTGCTCTGATACATAACTAAGCACAAATAAAAATAGAGTATGGCAATCCTCTACTGATCAACCAACAAAACTAAATCATTCATCTACTAACTAATCAAAAATACCTTAATCCTCCACAAGCAACTAAGGTATATCCAACCACATAATATCATATGTATAAATGTGTACGACCCAAAAGAAAAGTCAGAATTTAAGAACATCAAGACACTCTCATCTTCATCCTCAAAAACATCAGCCCACACTATATCAGATGAATAAATCTCCACTCCACATGAGGGCAAGTTAGCATTCAAAATATCAATCATTATTTTTCCACATAGTCCCATATCAGAGGAAGCATATATCATTTTTTTTTTTCATCCTGTTAACTATCCATAACCAACCAGATTTATTAAAATCTCATAGGTACATTCAACCGTAAAACTCTCCAACACCCAATTTATAATCTGATCACCAATCATAATCATCAAACCTGTGAATATCATAAATGACACTCACTATGTCACCATCAATGACAACCCAAATATAAATCATCAAAACAAATATCTAGTAATTGATCATCAGACAATCACATAACATTTACTCTCATAAATCATTAGAAATCAACATATCATAATATCTTATCTCACAATATCCCTCAACCTCAAACCATTCTCAACAATGATCAAACATGGTAACCCCCAATGACCAATTTCCATCGTACCTGGTACCCTAATATCCAAAATATATGAGTATAAAAACTCTACTGGCTAAGTCAACAGGAATATATAGGTATCATCCATTACCCAGCTAACAATAGCAGAGGCTGATATGTGCCTCCATCTCCTAATAATAGTAACAGAAGCTAAAACTACTGATGGTATGATATGAAAAATCACCAGAGACTATAGTCCTTGATCTCTATGAGGGTCGACCCAGATCAGTGGCTAACCCATCACATGTAATATGGCTACAACAACCAGACAAGTACTAAAGATAAAGTGCTAATACATGTCATAATTATCAAATTAACATCATACCTGTATGCCGTCTGGAGATGTTCCGTCGCTGTCCAGTCCCCAATTTGACCTCAAAATTCCGAACAAGCATATCGCCGAAAATCCAAATAAATCCGAAACGGAAATCCGAAACATAACCATATCGAAAATCCGATAATGCCCAGTTTGACTCGCAAACCTGGCTAACCCAAATATCCAGAATACCAACAACAGGTATCCGATAAATCTCCAGAATACCAAAAGCAGGTATCATAACCCGCTCTGATACCAAATAAATTGGTATCAGATAAATCCCGAAAATCCATAATACAAAAATCCAACAAGTATCGCCAAACTTGGCGCTCTGATACCAAGTAAATAAATTGGTATCAGGTTATCCCAAACATCCAAAATACGAAGACAAAAGATCGTATAACTGTGCTCTGATACCACTAAATTGTCATAGCTGAGGTTTGAACCGTGAATGCCTAGATGACAACCTGAATGTCTTATCATGACATCATGACCAATTTAAGACCAACAAGAATAGGTATTTCTCACCCACCTGACCAAATTTTGGATGACCCAAACCTAGGAGTTAGAACTAGATCCTCGTATAGAAACCTGAGCCAGATTACCCTTATTTCAAAGATTGAGCCTAAGACTATAGAAGAAGCCCTACCTAACCCAGACTGGATCATTGCTATGCAGGAAGAGTTAGCCCAATTTGATAGAAACCAAGTCTGGGAACTTGTACCTAAACCCATAGATAAATCAGTAATAGACACCAAATGGGTATTCGGAAACAAGTTGGATGATCAGGGTGAGATAATAAGAAATAAGGCTAGACTAGTTGTCAAATGGTTTAGTCAAGTTGAGAGCTTAGACTATGACGAAACCTACGCACCAGTAGCTAGACTCGAATCCATTAGGATATTGTTAGCCTATGCAACACATAAAGGGTTTAAGTTATACCAAATGGATGTAAAATCTGCATTCCTTAATGGGTTTATTAAGGAAGAGGTCTATGTAAGCCAACCCCCCAGATTTGAAGACTTAGACTACCCAAACTATGTATTTAAACTGAAAAATGCCTTATATGGACTAAAACAAGTCCCTAGGGCATGGTATGAACGATTATCTAATTACCTAATTTCCAAGGGCTTCAACCAAGGACAAATAGATCATACCTTATTTGTAAAAACCTTAGAAAAAGACATTTTTATAGCCCAAATATATGTTGACGATATTATTTTCGGTTTAACAAATTCCAAACTTTTAAAAGAATTTGTTAAATTAATAGAAAATGAATTCAAAATGAGTCTGGTTAGGGAACTCAATTTTTTCTTGGGATTACAGATTAAACAAACCAAAGATGGTATTTATATTTATCAAACCAAATATTTTAAAGAACTAATTAAAAAATTTGGAATGGAAAATTCAAAAATTATAAATACCCCAATGACCACTAATATCAACATTGATTCTGACCCAGAAGGAAAACCAGTAGACCCAAAGTACTATAGAAGTGCAATAGGTAGCTTACTCTACCTAACTGCAAGCTGACCCGACATATTATTTGCAGTAGGTATGTGCGCAAGATACCAATCCTGTGCAAAAGAGTCACACCTAACCTATGTTGTAAAATACCGGAAATAGGCGAATATTAATAAGGGAATTTTCTGGAATTTTTGGAAATTTTTTAGAAATTTTCCGGAGCTCGTATGGACGTGTTATCGGGGATAAAAATGGGATCCGGAAAAGCCTGTTTAGGCTACCCCATTTAAATGAGGAAAAGTTGAATTTCTTGATTCCTTTTCTTTATTTATTTTCCCTTTTCTTCATTTTCTTTCCGCTGTTCTCTCTTCCTCGCAGAAACCACGCGCGCCCGAGCTTTCTTCCTCGCGCAAACCTTCTGCCCTAACCGCCCACGGCGGTTTTCCTCCTCTCCCTCGCGTGCATAAGGTCGGGATCAAGAGAAGCCGGTGTTCTCTTCTCCCTCTCCGCAGCCGACGCCTTCTTCTTACTATTTCTCCAAGCGCCGGCAACGCGCGAGCACAGCCGAACCGAGCCCTCTTTGCCCTAGCGCCGGCCCGTCGCCGAGCCCTAGCATCTCCGCCGGCGCCGAGCAGTGCCGGCGACCCATCCTCTGCCCTAGACTCATTCAGCACCGCCGGCCACCCCGTGCCCTAGCCGAGCCCTTGCCGTGGAGTTCCCAGCGCCGCCGCCGCCTCACGGGACATCGTCGAACCCGATTTCCCTCGTCTCTCCTCCTTCCCGAGCCGCACTAGGCGCTGCCATCACTTGAGGCCAGACGGAGCAGTGCAGACCACTACCTCTTCAGTTGCCCTAGCCTTCGTCCACTGCAGATTTCCTCACAGTTGTCCTCGGTAGATTGTTGCCCACTTTCGTGCATTACTTCTTTACTGCCGATCAACTCACTTGTTGCTGAGCCATCGACGGTGTTGATTTGGGGCTCAGATCATAGAGGTTAGGGTACTGCCCTAATTGGTTGTATAGGGTATTTAATTGTTGCGGTGGGTTTTATTGTGATTCTGGCAGTGTGGAGGATTTCCAGCAGCAATTACTTCGTTGGCAGCAAGTTGTCCTACGGAGCAACACCTGTGGAGGTTTCAGATTAAGGTAAGGGTTTAGTGTGGATTGATTATGTTTATGTTGGGAATAGGTAGATTGGATTAGCTTTAGACTTTTAATCTAATGTTATGATTAGGGTTAAAGGAAATTAACCCTAGTTAATTGTTGGATTTAATTTAGGAATGTCGAGATTATGGTTAAGGGTTTTTCCCTAAATTATTCTTAAGGATTTTTATTTAGCTATTCGTTTAATTTGTAGCTAAATAAAAATGTATGTTTGATATCACAGGACTTTGACGCGAGACGAGTATCTCGATGTCGAATTTGGACATTCCTATTGGAGGAGGGTACTTTTGACTTATGTCATTTGATATACATAGTAGTGAATTTAACAAGTTGCATTAATTATGTTCTTATTTGTTCCGGTTAATCACTACCCGAAATTTGTTACATGATTGATTGATTGCTTGATTTACATCTCATGTATTCCTTACATGTTGATACATTCTTATAGGGGTAGTGATATACCATGCTTCACCATGTTTAGGACCTAGGTTTTATACCTTCTGTGTACCTTTGATTTGATTTGATTCGATTCGTTGACCTATGATGCACTTTTATATATATGGATTAGGTCAGGATATTTTGTGGTTAGTGTCATGCACCATTTGTATGATTGCATGCTGTGCGATAGTCCGCTCCATTATTGTTGAGCACATCGCCAGTTACATGGATCTGCATACACCACCACTCATGGGTTAATGGTCGATTCAGGTAGAGTGTGTTGCAGCAGGGACTCTGTTAGGCATCGTTGGTCCGCTCATGGGTAGTGTGACACAACGTGTTATCCGGTAGGGATTCCTCCCCGTCATTGTGTACAGGGAGATGAGAGCATTGCGCTCCCCCATTTATGATTTGGGGTAGGAGGATAGGTGTACTCCGACAGCATCCCGTCCACTGGTCACTCATCAGGAGTAGTGACGACAGAGTGCACGGTTGTCACAACCCTGCCCACTCGGCCTCACTATTGTGTGAGATGATCGACTGGCGTCAGGGGTGACCAGGACGCATCATTGGCATCATATGCATGATGCATTTATTGCTTGTGTTTGTGTTTGATGCATTTATATGCTACATATTGTTTGGATACCTATGTTTGACATGCATACAGGATTTCTATATCACTCGGACTGTTTGTCCTTATACCCAGGTCCTGGTTAGTATAGTTTCTCTCCTGTTTACTTCAGATGCATTTTTATCCTTCTTATATCAGGAGATTGTACGCATGATTAGTGATAGGTGTTATTTCCCTACTTTGTATATCAGTTGTACCTGCTGAGTGTTGGACTCACCCCGCCTCCATTGTTGTTATTTTCAGGTTGATGCTGTCAGGAGAGAGTTTCAGCTGCTAGTCCCTGCAGACCTCGAGGATATTAATGATCTTTTGGTTTTCTTCTTTATTAGACTATGTTTTGAACTTGTTTTATTTTCGAATGTTTTACTTATGGATTTTGTATGGATTTTTATCGTTGATGGACTTTGTTGTGGTTTGGATATATTTTACTCCATGCCTGCCTAGACAGCAGAAGAGGTGAGTTTGTCGGATTTGAGCTTTACGAGTGTAATGGAGTAGGGTTGATTTTGAGTCAGAGTATTATTCTTCCGTTTAGTTGTTATATAAATTGCGTGGAATGTTTGTGTTGTATTTTATTTACTGTTTTTATTCCAACCGCATGTGGATGAGGTATGTGGATATGTAGAAAGTTTCAGATTGTCCGCCGTACAAGGGAGATGCTGTCGAAATTTCTTCGGACAGGGATTCCTCCGGGGTGTGACAATTTATTTGGTATCAGAGCCAAGTTTGCGAGTCAAACTGGACATTTTCGGATTTTCGTTATGGTTATGTTTCGGATTTCCGTTTCGGATTTATATGGATTTCCGACGATTTTCTCATTCGCAATTTTGAGGTCAAATTGGGGACTGGACAGCGACGGAACATCTCCTGACGACAAATAGGTATGATGTTATTTTATGGTTGTTATACTGATAGTAATATCTGAAATATAACTTAACAGATATGAGGAGATTTACGCGTATTGCGGCGAGATGTGGTGCTGGACGACCACGTGCGAGGACCACGGTATCTCTGGATATGCGAGAGATGCCTACTGTTGATGAGCCTGTCAGTCAGGGACAAACTCTGCATATCGCGGGCGCGTCGGGATCTCAAACCCCGATGGCTCCTATAGAGGTACCTACCTCGGTTATGCCGAGTGTACCTATCCCTACGGTAGTTCCGGTACCATCAGGGGTACCATTGGCGTACCCGACATCTGCTCCAGAGCAGCCTACGGTGTATTCAGTACCACCGCCACCTGGACCTATAGTGTACCCGACACCAGTGGCACCTGTGCCCCCAGTGCCTACAGTAGCAACAGCTGCTCCACCTCCGGTATCACTACCTACTGTACCTCCAGTCGCAGCCACTTTTGTTCACCCGGCAGTACCACCGACGACTTATGCTCCAGTTTATTCAGCAGCATCGGGAGTACCTCCTCCGGTTTATTCCGCGGTACCACTTGTAGCACCATTTCCAGTGGTTCCGCCAGTTCTTGCAACCGTCCCGACACATCTCACTGATATTGTCGCAGCACGAGCTAGGATTCCAGTATTAGCAGAGTCGATGAAGACTCGATTCACACTCTTCCGAGGAGACCTTGATCCGAGTATGGCTCTATCATGGATAGAGACTATGGAGCAGACCTTCTTCTATATGACTTGCTCAGAGTGGGAGAAAGCAGAGCTGGCTGCTTTCCATTTACGGGATGAGGCTAACGCCTGGTGGATTACTCAGCGTTCCATCATCGACGAGCGGTACGTTACTTGGGCCAGGTTCAGAGAGGCTTTTGAGAGCCATTTCTTCCCACTATCATATCAGATGGCTCGCCGGCAGGATTTCATGAGTCTGCGTCAGAACAATCACACGGTGACAGAGTATAATACTGAATTCAACCGGTTGGCTAAGTTTTGTCCAGAGTTAGTTGCGGAGGACAGATCTCGTATGATGCAGTTTATACAGGGATTGGATGGTTATCTGCAAGTACGGCTTGCCGGTTTAGGGATCGTATCTTACTCAGATGCACTGGATTGAGCTTTGATGATAGAGTTAGCTCAGTAGAGAGCATTTCCGGACAAGAAGAGGAAGCATACGGATCAGGCATCCGGACAGATCCAGCAGACACCGGCGACAGGACAACAGTAGAGTAGTCGCAGTTGGTCAGGTCAGGGTACTTCTGGGGTATCTCGTAGGTCTCAGAAGTCAGGGCGGTCTTCTTCAGGACATTCCCGGTTTTCTCAGCAGAACCGGTAACCACCTTCCAGCGATACTCACTGTTTCCGATGTGGGTCCAGAGATCATCTCACCCCAGCTTGCTCTCTGGGACAGCCAGTTTGCTTTTATTGCAAACTGCCTGAGCACCAGAGCCGAGATTGTCAGCTGAAGGCTCAGCACACAGCTTCTGGAGGGTCAGGTCAGAGGGGACAGTCTAGTCAGTCAGGGGCATATCGAGGAGGGCAGAAAGCCTAGTCTTCACATCGTCAGCAGGGGACAGCTTCACTTGCAGCAGCAGCATTTGGCATGCTTGGACAGGAGTACTCCAGTGCTTCCATAGCACCCCAGAGTTCTGTTCTAGGACCTTATTATCCGACGTAGGGGCAGTATCAGATGCAGCCTCAGCCTCTAGGCCAGTACCAGACTCAGTTCCAGTCATCGGCACAGTATCAGTCACCGTCCTCTCAGTCTCCTCTGGCACATTATCCAGCACCGCCTCAGTGGCAGGCTTCTGCCCAGCCGCAGCAGCCACTGGCAGCGTTACCACCTCCTCCTCCGCCAGAGATTGGACGTGTTCATGCGATTACCAGAGAGGATGCGCAGCGAGCCAACGGATTCGTTTTCCGCGGTACGATTTCCATTTATGCATTTTTCGCTGATATATTGATTGATACTGGTAGCTCGCATTCTTTTATATCCCGTACCTTTATGCGGGAGATTGGTAGATTACCTACTGTTAGACTGCAGCGATTGACTGTCTCCTTACCGTCCGGTGATACTTTAGACGTCACCCAGGAGGTTAGAGGTTGCCCGTTAGACTTTGGCAACATGATACTTACGGTAGATCTTTTAGTATTGGAGATGGTCGAGTTTGATATCATTCTTGGCATGGATTGGCTGTTAGTATATCATGCTACCGTTGATTGTTAGACGAGGGTGGTTACCTTCCAGCCTCCGAACCAACCCTCGTGGAGTTTCACTGGCATCAGAGACGACGGCATCTCGATTATTTCGGCGATCCAGGCGCAGAAGCTGCTGTCTCACGGCTGTCATGGTTTCCTATTATCTCTGATTAGTACTGAAGACAGCAGTAGTTCGCAGCTCTCCGACGTTCCTGTGGTTCGTGAGTACACGGATGTGTTTCGAGAGGAGCTACCTGGTTTGCCTCCAGAAGGCCAGTGGAGTTCGCTATTGAGCTGATTCTGGGAACCGCGCCGACATCGAAAGCTCCGTATCGTATGACACCAAAAGAGTTGAACGAGCTGAAGGTTCAACTCCAGGAGCTTTTAGACAGGGGATTTATTCGCCCTAGTGTTTCTCCATGGGGTTCTCCTGAATTATTTGTCAAGAAAAAGGATGACACCATGATGTTATGTATTGACTACAAACAGCTGAATGCAGTTATCGTCAGAAATAAATATCCTTTACCACGGATCGAGGATTTGTTTGATCAGCTTAGAGGTATATCAATGTATTCTAAGATTGATCTGCAATCCGGATATCATCAGTTGAGGGTCAGAGACTCAGATATCCAGAAGACAGCTTTCCGTACGAGATATGGTCATTATGAGTTTTTGGTAATGCCATTTGGGCTTACCAATGCTCCAGCGGTGTTTATGGACTTGATGAACCGCATCTTTCTGGAGTATCTGGATCAGTTTGTTATCGTTTTCATTGATGACATATTGGTCTACTCGCATTCCGAGGAGGAGCATGCACAACATCTTTGTATAGTCTTGGAGACTCTTAGACGACATCAACTGTACGCGAAGTTCAGCAAGTGTGCATTCTGGTTATCCTCAGTCGGTTTTCTGGGACACGTGGTTTCTAGCAGAGGTATTTCAGTTGATCCTCAGAAGATCGAGGTCATCACTAGCAGCCGAAGTCGATTCAGGAGATCCGCAGTTCGGATTGGTCGGATATTACCGACGTTTTGTCGAGGTTTTTCGCGTATTGCTATGCCACGCCTTACCGGAAAGGCATGAAGTTCACGTGGTCGAGGATTGCGAGACCAGGAGCTGAAGCGGAGATTAGTGTCGGCTCCAGTTTTGGTTTTACCTTCTGGAGAGGACGGATTTGTACTCTACACCGACGCTTCTCTACAGGGTTTAGGTGCTGTTCTGATGCAGCACGGAAGAGTAGTCTCTTATGCTTCTCGTCAGTTGAAGGAGCATGAGAAGAACTACCCAGTTCATGACCTGGAGTTAGCCGCCATCATATATGCTTTGAAGATTTGGCGTCATCATCTGTACGACATTACATTTGAGATTCTCACTGATCATAAGAGTCTCAAATACATTTTTACTCAGAAGGAGCTTAATCTCCGACAGAGGAGATGGATGGAGTTCCTGAAGGACTACGATTGTACCATTAGCTACCACCCGGGGAAAGCTAATGTGGTTGCAGATGCACTCAGCAGGAAGTCCAGAAGGACCTTGGCTTGCCACCGAGTTTCAGTTACAGACTTGGTTCAGGGTTTCTCTGAGTTAGATCTTGAGGAGCAGGGACCGATAGAGCAGGGTATTCTTGTTACCATGGTTGCTCAGTCGTCGATCAGGACGAGGATACGAGAGGCCCAGGCCAGTGACCAGCATTTGCAGTTCATTAGCAGTCAGATAGCTTCTGGGCAGTAGACCGAGTTTACACGAGACGAGGAGGGTATTATATACTTCCGAGGTAGATTATGTGTACCTCAGTCTCATCCTGTCATACAGGAGTTACTCCAGGAGGCTCACCGCTCTCGATTTGCAATCCACCCAGGCGGGACTCGTATGTATCGAGACTTGAGGCGTTCTTATTGGTGGAACGACATGAAGAAAGATATCGCGGATTTCGTAGCTAGATGTCTTGTTTGTCAGCAGGTGAAGGCTGAGCACCAGAGACCTGCAGGATTACTTCAGCGGATTCCTATTCCTGAGTGGAAGTGGGATCACATTACCATGGACTTTGTGGTAGGGTTGCCGAGGACACGACGAGGTCATGACGCGATTTGGGTAATCGTTGATCGATTAACCAAATCCGCGCACTTTTTAGCGATTCGGAGGACTGATCCCCTGGATCGATTGACAGATCTGTATTGTCAGGAGATTATCAGACTACATGGTGTTCCGTTGAGTATCATTTCGGATAGAGATCCACGGTTCACGTCTCGTTTCTGGCAGAGTCTGCAGTAGGCCTTGGGCACACAGCTCCGTTTCAGTACAGCTTTCCATCCACAGACAGATGGACAGTCAGAGCGGACCATTCAGACTTTAGAGGACCTGCTGAGGTCATGTGTTATGGATTTCGGAGGCAGTTGGGAGGACCATCTGCCGTTGGTAGAGTTTGCCTATAACACAGCTTTCATTCGGCTATCCAGATGGCACCGTTTGAGGCGTTGTATGGTAGACCTTGTCGGATACCCGTCCTCTGGGATGAGGTTGGAGAGACCCAGTTGTTGGGACCTCATAGAGTTCAGCAGGATGCAGAGTTGGTCCGTACTATCAGACGGAGGATGTCAGAGGCGCAGGACCGCCAGAAGAGTTATGCTGATCGGAGACGCAGACCACTAGAGTTCTCTGTTGGCGACCATGTATTTCTGCGAGTTTCACTCACGAAAGGGGTGAAGAGATTTGGCCTCAGAGGTAAGCTGGCTACGCGGTATATTGGCCCTTTCGAGATCTTGGAGAGGATCGGAGCGGTAGCTTACCGACTGGCACTACCACCGTCCTTGTCAGGCGTGCACGATGTCTTCCTCGTATCTATGCTGAGGAGATACGTACCTAACCCGACACATGTGCTGGCAGATATCCCAGTTCCAGTTCAGCCTGACATTACATATGAGGAGGTTCTAGTACGGATTCTCGACCGGAAAGAGCATCAGTTGCGGAACAAGACTATCCGGCTGGTTAAAGTTGGATGGCAGCATCATTTGGACGAGGAGGTTACTTGGGAGCTCGAGGATACGATCCGAGCTCGATACCCCCATCTTTTCACTTGAGGTATGTGATTTAATTTACCATTCAGCATTTATACTTTATATCTGTTGTTAGTACTTGTTGATGGTAGATAACGAAATTTGGGGACCAAATTTTTATTAGTGGGGGAGAATGTAAAATACCGGAAATAGGCGAATATTAATAAGGGAATTTTTCAAAATTTTTGGAAATTTTTTGAGAATTTTCCGGAGCTCGTATGGACGTGTTATCGGGGATAAAAATGGAGTCCGGTAAAGCCTGTTTAGGCTTCCCCATTTAAATGAAGAAAAGTTGAATTTCTTAATTCCTTTTCTTTATTTATTTTCCCTTTTCTTCATTTTCTTTCCGCTGTTCTCTCTTCCTCACCGAAACCACCCGCGCCCGAGCTTTCTTCCTCGCGCAAACCTTCTGCCCTAACCGCCCACGGCGGTTTTCCTCCTCTCCCTCGCGTGCATAAGGCCGAGATCAAGAGAAGCCGGTGTTCTCTTCTCCCTCTCCGCAGCCGACGCCTTCTTCTTACTATTTCTCCAAGCGCCGGCGACGCGCGAGCACAGGTGAACCGAGCCCTCTTTGCCCTAGCGCCGGCCCGCCGCCGAGCCCTAGCATCTCCGCCGACGCCGAGCAGTGCCGGCGACCCATCCTCTGCCCTAGACTCATTCAGCACTGCCGGCCACCCCGTGCCCTAGCCGAGCCCTTGCCGTGGAGTTCCCAACACCGCCGCCGCCTCACGGGACATCGCCGAACCCGATTTCCCTCGTCTCTCCTCCTTCCCGAGCCGCACCAGGCGCTGCCATCACTTGAGGCCGGACGGAGCAGTGCAGACCACTACCTCTTCAGTTGTCCTAGCCTTCGTCCACTACAGATTTCCTCACAGTTGTCCTCGGTAGATCGCTGCCCACTTTCGTGCATTACTTCTTACTGCCGATCAACTCACTTGTTGCTGTGCCATCGACGGTGTTGATTTGGGGCTCAGATCATAGAGGTTAGGGTACTATCCTAATTGGTTGTATAGGGTATTTAATTGTTGCGGTGGGTTTTATTGTGATTCTGGCAGTGTGGAGGATTTCCAGCAGCAATTACTTCGTTGGCAGCAAGTTGTCCTACGGAGCAACACCTGTGGAGGTTTCAGATTAAGGTAAGGGTTTAGTGTGGATTGATTATGTTTATGTTGGGAATAGGTAGATTGGATTAGCTTTAGACTTTTAATCTAATGTTATGATTAGGGTTAAAGGAAATTAACCCTAGTTAATTGTTGGATTTAATTTAGGAAGGTCGAGATTATGGTTAAGGGTTTTTCCCTAAATTA
The DNA here is from genome assembly GCF_018446385.1 of Zingiber officinale. NCBI lineage: Eukaryota > Viridiplantae > Streptophyta > Magnoliopsida > Zingiberales > Zingiberaceae > Zingiber > Zingiber officinale. The sequence continues at coordinate 171,212,083 of NC_055987.1, read as the reverse complement.
TTCTTAAGGATTTTTATTTAGCTATTCGTTTAATTTGTAGCTAAATAAAATGTTTGATATCACAGGACTTTGACGCGAGACGAGTATCTCGATGTCGGATTTGGACATTCCTATTGGAGGCGGGTACTTTTAACTTATGTCATTTGATATACATAGTAGTGAATTTAACAAGTTGCATTAATTATGTTCTTATTTGTTCCGGTTAATCACTACCCGAAATTTGTTACATGATTGATTGATTGCTTGATTTGCATCTCATGTATTCCTTACCTGTTGATACATGCTTATAGGGGTAGTGATATACCATGCTTCACCATGTTCAGGACCTAGGTTTTATACCTTCTGTGTACCTTTGATTTGATTTGATTCGTTGACCTATGATGCACTTTTATATATATATGGATTAGGTCAGGATATTTTGTGGTTAGTGCCATGCACCATTTGCATGATTGCATGCTGTGCGATAGTCCGCTCCATTATTGTTGAGCACATCGCCAGTTACATGGATCTGCACACACCACCACTCATGGGTTAGTGGTCGATTCAGGTAGAGTGTGTTGCAGCAGGGACTCTGTTAGGCACCGTTGGTCCGCTCATGGGTAGTGTGACACAACGTGTTATCCGGTAGGGATTCCTCCCCGTCATCGGGAGATGAGAGCATTGCGCTCCCCCATTTATGATTTGGGGTAGGAGGATAGGTGTACTCCGACAGCATCCCGTCCACTCGGTCACTCATCAGGAGTAGTGACGACAGAGTGCACGGTTGTCACAGCCCTGCCCACTCGGCCTCACTATTGTGTGAGATGATCGACTGGCGTCAGGGGTGACCAGGACGCATCATTGGCATCATATGCATGATGCATTTATTGCTTGTGTTTGTGTTTGATGCATTTATATGCTACATATTATTTGGATACCTATGTTTGACATGCATACAGGATTTCTATATCACTCGGACTATTTGTCCTTATACCCAGGTCCTGGTTAGTATAGTTTCTCTCCTGTTTACTTCAGATGCATTTTTATCCTTTTTATATCAGGAGACTGTACGCATGATTAGTGATAGGTGTTATTTCCCTACTTTGTATATCAGTTGTACCTGCTGAGTGTTGGACTCACCCCGCCTCCATTGTTGTTATTTTCAGGTTGATGCTGTCAGGAGAGAGTTCCAGCTGCTAGTCCCTGCAGACCTCGAGGATATTAATGATCTTTTGGTTTTCTTCTTTATTAGACTATGTTTTGAACTTGTTTTGTTTTGGATTGTTTTACTTCTGGATCTTGTATGGATTTTTATCGTTGATGGACTTTGTTGTGGTTTGGATATGTTTTACTCCATGCCTGCCTGGACGACAGAAGAGGTGAGTTTGTCGTATTTGAGCTTTACGAGTGTAGTGGAGTAGGGTTGATTTTGAGTCACAGTATTATTCTTCCGTTTACTTGTTATATAAACTGCGTGGAATGTTTGTGTTGTATTTTATTTACTGTTATTATTCCAGCCGCATGTGGCTGAGGTATGTGGATATGTAGAAAGTTTCAGATTGTCCGTCGTACAGGGGAGATGTTGCCGAAATTTCTTCGGACAGGGACTCCTCCGGGGCGTGACATATGTCAAAAGGATACTTAGGTACATTAAGGGCACCATAAATGCAGGACTTTGGTACCCAAGAACTTGCACCTTTGATCTTTTTGGCTACTCTGATTCAGACTATGCTGGGTGCAAACTAGACAGAAAAAACACAAGTGGTAGCTGCCAGATTCTAGGTCAGTGCCTAGTAAGTTGGTCAAGCAGAAAACAACAATGTGTTGCTTTATCCACTACTGAAGCTGAATACATAGCCCTAGGCGAGTGTGCTTCTCAACTGTTATGGATGATGCATACTCTAAAAGATTACCAACTAGAATATAATAAAACAAAAATTTTAATTGATAACATAAGCTCAATTAATCTCACCAAAAATCTAATTCACCACTCTAGGACCAAACATATAGAGGTAAGACACCATTTTGTAAGGGATCATGTAGCTAAAGGTGAAATTGTACTTAACCATGTTGAGTCCAAATCAAACCTAGCTGACATCTTCACAAAACCCTTACCTGAACTTGAGTTCAGTGCACTTCGAAGGCAAATAGGAATGTGTTGGGTAGAATAGTTTTTGATTTTCAAATCAATTTCCTATTTTTTGAAAATCATCTTATATTTTAAAATTCTAGGAAAATATTGTCTTTAAAATTCCAATTTTACTAGATTTTCAAAATATGGAATTAGCTTAGGCTCTACCCTAGAAATTATGCTCCCCTAGAATTCAGCCAGAGCATCTCACAAACACCTAGGCTTACCGTGCTTGTGGTTGAAAAACATAGAATGGCCTGAGATGCATAGGGTACAACCTGGACTCAAGAATGATTATATCTGTGCATCAATATGAGTCTGAGCGTTAAATACATTATTTACAGTAATCAAGTCAAGTCTTCCAGCCTTAGTCAAATCTAACTGGACCAAATGACTTAACTTAACTAACCAAGTGAAAGCTGCTGCCCTCTAGACAATCAGCCAGTAGTTAAAGGTTAGACAGTTGGTAAACAATGTTTTAAGACTAAGCATGCTTGAACTGTAGGGCTCTGATACCTCTCTAAAGTAAATTGGATAATTTGAAATATATTTAACTTGACTCATGCTTGGATGTAAGGACCAACTGAATTTGAATGAATAACCTTACTTAAATCTTTGTAAGTCTAGCTACTCCCTCTTTGCAACTAAAAGAACTAAGTTTTTGTTAAAACTAAATATCTTTCAAAATTGAAAATGTTGTTATCAAGCTAAGTACTTTTCAACGTTAGCTATATTTTTAAATTTGTGCTAAAACATCTTGTCAAATTTATAATATTCTTTTAGGATCCTTCAAAATTCAATATTTTTCAACTAAAGTATTTGCAAAATGCTTAGCAACGTGATCTCTGTCAATTTTTGAGAAAATTTTCTTACTTTCAATGTAAAAATAATCTTTCAAATTTTATTCAAAATTCAGCTAAGTAATCTCTACTAAGGGTGGTGGTGTTCGAAACTTTAGTAATGTTCTCTATTAAACTCTATTTTTCACTTAGCAAAAATTACACAATGTAAATTAATTATGAAAAGCCAAGTGTTATCCAAACATTTTTTTTCTAAAACCTAATATTTATCTGATTCTCTATCTTTCTGATTATCAAATCTTTTTGAAAAGTTGGTATTTTCTCAAAACATGTTTTTGATAAATGGCAAAGGGGGAGAGTAGGAAAATTCAAAAGAGTGGGAAAATTCAAAAGAGAGCCTTCATTAAGGGAATTCAAAAGAGAGCCTTCATTAAAGGGGAGCCTCACAAAGTTTAAATTTTAGCTTAATTACGCTTACATTTAAAATTTATTCAAGCGTATTTTGCATCTATATTACTTAACTTTGAATTTCAGTTGTCATAATAAAAAAGGGGGAGATTGTTGGCGCGGAAAGCATCCGACGATCAAACCGTTGTTTTGATAATGACAAAGGAATTCAGAGTTAAGCTTATTTGTGATCTAACAGCTTGATTGAGTGTTTCAGGAAGACCTAGCTGTGGTTAGGCAGGTTGAAAACCCTAGGGGATGGTAACCCTAGGTCATAGGGGGCGGTAACCCTATGTGAAAAGTCTTGGCGGGTCGAGTGCTTCAGGAAAAAATCCTAGGGGGTGGTAACCCTAGGTGGAAAGTCCTGGTGTCGCAAACCAGGTGGAAGACTGGATGGGTCGGGAAGCGGGCGTCCAGCAGAAAGTCTGGAGGTATCGAGCGCCGAACAAAAGTCCAGTCGATCTGGAGGATCGCACTAGCAACAGGTAAATCTCCTGAGTGGAGTAGGTGAGGACGCGTTCCCCATAGAGGGAACAGTAGGCGTCGGATCGACCTAGGGTTTCCGGTCGAAAACCCGAAGTCAGACCCGGATAGTCCGAAGGTTGTCAGTTTATTTGTTTATATATTCTATTGTGTTCTAACTCTGTTTTGCAGGAGACTAACGTTTTTGTGCAGAGTTAGAAGTGACCGGGATCGGTCGACCGAACCCTGGGATCAGTCGACCAAACCTATAAGCCAGCAGATCAGATCTCTAGAGGTTGGATCGGGATCGACCAGGGGATTGGTCGACTGATCCTTGGGATCGGTCGACCGAACCTGGGTTAGGTGTCGATTGGATCAGGCTGACTGGGCTGAGTTAGAACAGCTTATCGGTCGACCAAACTTTTTTATCGGTCGACCGAACCTCGGATAGAGTTTGATCGGATCGAAGCGGAGCGAGAAGATTGGGCGGATCAGATAAGAGGGATCGCTTGATCGGTCGACCGAACCTTGGGATCGGTTGACCGATACGCCTCGGGTCAAACTTGATCCCGAAGCTTGGGGATCTGGATCAGACTTTGCAGAGCTATAAAAGGAGGCCTCGAGGTGCAGCTTGAAACAAAAATCTCGAACAGAAGAAACTGTGCTCTCCAACACTGCTCCGAACGCTCCAACAACGCTCTGCTACTCCGACAGTCAGCGATGACGTCTTTATTTCTCATAGTGTCGGTATAATTTCATTATTGCTATTGAACTGTAATACATCTTGTGTAAAGATTTTTCGATATTATAGTTGTTGCCCACCGGAGGAGATCACCGCGGGTCTTGGAGTAGGAGTCGCCTTAGGCTCCGAACCAAGTAAATCTTGGTTCTTCTCCGTTTGTGTTATTTCTTTTCTTTTCCGCTGCATTTACTCGAATGATTTCCGAAAACGAAATGTGAAAGCCACGAGCACTATTCATCCCCCCCTCTAGCACTTTCGATCCAACATTATATACACCTCCATCTGGGTTTGATGAGTAAGATCAAACTCATACCCAATAAGTCAATCTGATCCATTAACAATAAGCTTGGCTCAAATATCCAATCATGTTGGTTTAAAACCAACCCAATTTTTGTTCATAACTAAACCAAACCAATTTGGGTTATTACTAAACCACAATAGATCCACCTCGCCTTCAAGAGGTGTGGACCACTTACGCTTCTAGTTGGATAAATATCTTCTATATTTATCCTTTGTCTGGTCCTACTAGATTCTTTTTCTCTCAATTTGAGAATCAAATTCTTAAACTTATTTTACGTTTTTTGGATATACTTGTAGTCTATGTGACTTAATATGTTCTCGGTTATATTGGTTGTTCATAATTAACCATTAATTATGAATCGATCATGAGTAATAAGAGTGCCAATTTGGGTGGGTCGGGTTAGGTTTGGTCGGGTTGAAATTTTTTTTTTTAAAAAAATCTCAACCCAAACCCGACTTGAAACCCCTAAATCTGAAATTGAACTCGATTAAACCGAATTCGACCCAAATAACCTGATTCAAAAAGACTTTTTTTTAAATATATTTTCCTATAATTGTTCACTTTTATCTCAATACTCCATCATTATCATACTAATATTGATATTAATATACATAAAGTATTCTAATTTTTAAAATAAAATTTGAAAATCCACTAAGCCTAAATTCGAGTCAACCTGAATCTGATCCAAAAATTTTCAACTTGAAAACCCTCCAACCTGAACTCAAAAACCTCCAACTCGAATATAATTTTTCTAGGACAACTTGAGTCGGGTCATTGGGTTGGGTTTTTTGATACCCCTAATGAGTGATACCTAGTAGTACATCATAATTTCCAATTGACTAAAAAATCATAGTTAATCTTAAAACAAATTCTAACCCATCAGTAGTTATAGTTATAAGTGTGTCTATTTCATTCACTCATCTTATATCCACTTGGTGCAGGATACGATTTGTGTGCTAGTCCCCACTAGGTTGACTACGTCACACTTAGTTCAAGTAATAGTTCCTTGTCCTGTAGATTTAAATTACTCAAATATGTGTCCAAAAAGGCAATCCTCTTGATGTTTTATGCTTTGGCCAAAGACTTGCAAGTAATAATCTTGACAAGAGGCCGTAGGGTGTACATCTCCTTTATAAAAGAAGTGGTGAATTGTCTATGGGTTATTCAAACATCTTTAGGCATATTGACTTATACTCAATCATCTCAAACTTACACCTCCTAAAAGATGTTTACTAAGATATCAAAATATAAGTCTCCATGACTAAGATGACTTGAATACCTCAAATCTAAAGACACTTGCAGTCGGGCTACAATGAAATCTTCATAGACATAAGACATATAAAAAAATCATATGAAATCTCATAGCAAGTCACATCCAATGAACTAGTTATCCTTAACCAACATCCACATGTTCTCTCAACATCCCAATATTTCCAGGCCGCGAGGATTGACTACTTAGTTAAACCAAGGAGTATAATATGTGTTAGTCGTACAAAATTGATGATGTCTAGTCTCATCAATTCATCAATTAGAAAAGATTTTAATACATATATAATTACGCATAATGAGATACCTACTAATTATGATCCAATCATAATTTCTCTTATGTTATGTATTATATTATAAACTTCATTAATTGGGTTTAAGATCAAATCATATATATATATATATATATATATAGAATGCATGCTCAAATAGTAATTTTTTATTTATTAAATAAATAATACAATCTTCACTCTCAAATATAACACAGCCTGCCTCGTGAACATCACAATTGCCACTACCACACTGATGCTTAGCCTTTGAGTTTGATGACAATCAACTTCACTTTCACAAGATCGGACACTTATAATGAAAAATTCTCTCAACTTTGTTAATCCATCAATTAATCATTCTACTTATAATGTACTAGAAAATTCAGGTAAATCAATCTGAAAATTGAGGTTTCCATATCATTCCTCTTAACCATGGCTTTTTCGAAATTTAGCATGATTGTGATATGAGTTTGCAAAAATGGAATCATAATAACTATTAGAGATCTCATGATCTTTGAAATCTCGTACCACTAAATGTTGAGCTAATTGTGTAACTTGTGTCTGTAAATCCTCAATCCTCAATCCTCACTCTACAATCACAATGCATGGCTTCATCATTCGAAACCTACCCATTACGACCATGACTGCGATGATCCTCCATTAAAATTGTTGAAATTTCACTAAAGAAGATGTTGAGGCTCTGATACTAACTAGTGCCGAGTAAAATAGTGATTATTCTGGAAACAAAAGTTTTGAGAGGAATTGTAGAGAAAACAAGAAATCACCAAACATATAGAAGTCATCTCTAAGTTTGACCAAAATAAGTATATTCAAAATAAAATAATAATACTCTAATATCAACTAAATAATTATTTAAATAGACTCAAAATCCTAAGATGAAAAAAAAATAAAAAATCCTAATAGAAAGAAAAAAATTTAATAGAAAAAAATCTTAATAGAAAGAAAAAATCTTCGAAACCTCCAAAAAGGACTTAAAAGATAATTTTTTAGGCCCAAGACTAGGCTATTATAGGTTCTATCCATTAATCAATTATTGATCTTTGAATGAACTTTAATTTAATATATTATGGATATTGTAGTTTAAATCAATTAAAAAAGTATAGTTTCTAAAAGCTCAAGTCATCCTGCATCAATTGCACAACTCTCATAGCCAAGTCAGATTCTGATGACTCGACTACTGAAATTCAACATGAGTATATGCTAGACTATGGATACTCTAGGCATATAACCGAGAATCAAGAGATGCTATTCACACTTAATCTCAAGGAAATGAGAACAATGTGCTTTGAAATAATGGTAAGCTAATATTATTATTAATTCAAATTTATTTATTCAAAACATTCCTTAAGTTCGAGACTTTAAAATTTAATTTGCTTGATATAAGTCAACTATGTGATACTTGAATTTCTTTCAAATAAATGTATTATTAAGTCTATAAAGGAAACCAATTTAACTTTATTAGGAATTAGGAAAGACAATATATATACAATTAACTTATCTTTCTTTAAGAATGTCAATTCGGATGGGTCGTATCGGATTAAATTTTTTTTAACCCAACCCGAACCTGAACCTAACCAACCTGAACCCGATCAACCCGAACCGACCCGAATAACTCAAAAACCCGATTCAAAATGACTTTTTTTTACTATTTTTTTATAATTCTTCACTTTTATCTCAATACTCTATCATTATCATATTAACATTGATATTAATATACATAAAAACATCTTAATTTTTAAAATAAAATTTGATTTAACCCAAAAAGCCTACTAAACTCTATATTTGGGTCAACCCAGGTCAACTTGAATCCGACCCGACCCAACCTGAAAATTTTCAACCCTCTAACTCCGAACCAAACCCGAAAATACTCAATCCGAACCTGATTTTTTTTTCTGATCGACTCGGATTAGATCGTTAGATTGGATTCATTTTTGACACCTCTATCTTTCTCCTCACACAAGTATTTTACCACATAATAAAAGGAAACTTGGTTATCACATAGAAAACTAAGTCATACACATCTAAGACACATTTTGAAAATAAATAATAATGCCTCAGTTAGGGGCTTACCTATATTGACTACTTGTGAACTTGATTTATGCATGTCAAAAAGATAAGCAATTAAACAAGATCTAATCATAAACCAACTAACTCAAATCTAACACTTACATTTTAAAAAGAGTACGCATACACCTATTTGAAAGTAATAAAGCTAAATCATTAAATGAAGGTCAATATTGTTTGGTAATTGTAAACGGCTTTTCTAGGGATACTTGGACCTATTTTCTAAAATATAAAGATGAAACTCTAGAAAAACTTATACAATTTATTAAACAAATTGAAAATGAAAAGAATACCAAAATTAAGAAAATTCGAAGGAGAATTCGATAATCATAGGTTTAATAAATTTTATATAGATAGTGGATATATATGTATATATGAATTTTCATATCCAAGAAACTCACAATAAATGATATAGTTGAACGTAAGAATTAAACTCTAATTGAAATAGTTAGAACTATGCTAAGTGAATTTGCATTATTCCATTATTTTTGGATAGAAGCTATTAACACTGTTATGTTTAAAATAAAATTCATATAAATTATTTTATAATAAAATTCCTTCAATAAAATATTTTAAAGTCCAAAAATTCCTTCAATAAAGTATTTTAAAGTTTTTGGACGAGTTACATTTTAAACACTAAAATAATCTACTAACATTTTCAAGTAAAGTAGAAGAAGGAACATTTGTATGTTACTCAGCAAAAAGTAAAGGTTACACATAACAAAAGAATATCTAGGATAGAAGAAACCTCATATGTGACTTTTCGTGAAGATACCTCAAGTAAAACACCAAGGAATTAAAATACTCAACAAGAATTTAATAAAGTATGAATTGAAGGCAACAATTTAGGGGGAATTAGGCATGACTTAGATGAGGATCAACTATTAAGTCAATCAATTGAAGACTTAAATCAAGATGAACTTCAAAGAACATTAAGAGTCAACATAAATCATCCAATTGAACAAATCATATGAGATCCAAGTCAAAGAGTAAGAACTAGGTCCTTTCATCAAAACTTAAATCAAATTGTGTTAATCTCTAAGATAGAACCAAAGACTATAAATGAAGCATTACTTGTTTCAATAATAACTATGTAAGAAGAATTAACTCAATTTAATAAAAGTCAAGTGTGAGACTTAGTTCGTAGACCTAGTGATAAGACTATTGTTGACACAAGATGTGTCTTTAGAAATAAACTTAACGAAAAGGGTCAAATTATTAAAAATAAGGCTCATCTTGTAGCTTGGAGCTTTAGTCAAGTAGAAAGATTAGGCTATAATGAAACATATGCACTTGTAGCTAGACTCGGGTCAATTAAGATATTGTTAGTCTATACAACTCATAAAGGTTTTAAATTATATCAAATAAATGTAAAATTAGTCTTCTTAAATAATTTTATAAAAGAAGAAGTATATGTAGAACAACCACTAGATTTTGAAAATTTAGATTGCCCAACTCATGTACTTAATTGTAAAATGCATTATATAGACCTAAACAAGCATTTAGAACTTGGTATGAAAGATTATCTACATACTTAAATTCTAAGGGCTTTAGATAAGGCATAATTGACCCAATTCTATTTATAAAAACTCATAATCATGACATTTTTATAGCTCAAATATGTTTGAGCAATCGGTGGACCCTTAGGTTTTGATGTTTGGACAAAGGATTTAAGTTAGGATTTGCATTTGTATTTGATATGTGCTGTTAAGTGTGTAGGTGACAGGTGGAAGGAAAGACCAAGTGTGATCTTGGTAAAGGTGAAGTCCAAGCATGAGAGTCTTAGCAGTGTAAGTTCAAGCTTGAGACTTAGTCGTGTAACTCCAAGTGTGACTTGGCAAGGTGAAGACCCGGAGCAGGGGCCTCTTGGTAAAGATGAAGTCCCTGAGTGAGGAAGCTCTTGGCAAGTGAAGTCCTGAGTGTGAGGAGCTTCTTGGCAAGGATGATGACCCGGAGGTAGGGAGCCTCTTGGTAAAGGAAGATCTGACAACAAGGATAAGGCTGAAAGAAGCTCTTGAAGGTAAGGTGTGAAGGATAGGGAAGCATCCTAGGGATGCAAGGCTGATGGAGGAGACTGGAAGGTAATGCTAAGGTTGTGTGGGCAAGGACGAGTGCATGAGTGATTATACTCGGAGGTAAAACCCTAAGTTAGGGTTTACCAGTCTACTGGTATATGTCTCAGTCAATTGATGATTGAGAACCAACAAGCTTGAATTGGAATTCCAGGATTTGTGGATCTAAGGTTACCAGTCGACTAGTAAAGTTATCAATCGATTGGTAAAGTTACTATTCAACTAGGCAATCGATTGAGAGAGAACAGAAAGCTTTTGTTTGCTTAGCCCATAAAGACCAGTCGACTGATCCATGGTGAGCAGTCGACTAGAATCAAGCTGTTAGATTGTAACGGTCAAACTACACATAGGCCACTTGACTGGTAAGTATAGTAGTCAACTGGTGCTAGAAACATAACTTGTGTGTTTCCTCCCAAGCTCTATATAATGGAACTCAGATTAGCTAGCTTAGGTGATGAAATTAGAGGTGGTTAACCCCTAATAGAATCTCTAAAGCTCAAAGCAATCCAAGAGTTCTTGATCAAGTTGTGGTGAGGTTTCTCCACCGATAAAGAGAATTGAGCTAGCCGGAGTTCCGGGGACTAATCTATCGACGGATTGAGGGATCGTCCACCTTACAGGCAATCGTGGAGTAGTAGGATCATCTCTGAACCATGTAAACAAATGTGTTAGGATTTATTTTCTTTCTGTTTGTCTCTATGATTAGCTTTAGTTATGTGTATTTCTACTGAGTTAACAAGTATAGGAAAGCAAACGAAGTGGGTGATCGTCTATTCACCCCCTCTAGCTAGTGATCAAGGCCCCAACAATTGGTATTAGAGCTAGGAGCACTCTTGAAGGACTAACCGCCAAAAGGAGCAAAGCTCTAGAGGAAGAAGGCGACGATTTTTGGAAATCGTCCGATACCAACAAGTGGTATCACAATGGCGCTGGAAGGAGCACTAGGATGGGACATCTGAATTCCACCCCTACACGAGCAAGGAGATTTTTGAGTATTCGAGGAAGTGATTGGAGACATAGTGTTGGAACCCCGTTGTAGTTTTGATGTGATCAACAAGGTTAAATTAGGTTCTATTGTATTTGACCCTTGTGTCTAAGCGTGCAGGAGCTTAGGAACACAAGAAGTTGAGCAGAAGACGCAGTTAGCGAGAAGGATGCCACAGGAAGGAAGTCGACGGGTTTGGTGGATCCGAGGGATGAGGTGTTGCGGAAGAGTACACCGGTGGATGAGAAGGATGTGCGTGACGTTCTGAGGGATGAGAAGCCAGAGCGGAAGTATACTCGAGGAGAAGGCCGAAAAATGGGTCCGGGTGAGCCCTATTTTGGATGACAGAGATCACCCAGGCGATCGGAGCAGCAGAAGAGCGAAAAAATACTGGAATTACTGCTGGAGGCGCCTTCAAAGTGAATTGAAGGCGCCCCCGCACCTTCACTGTAGAAGCCGCCTTCCATGGCTAGAAGGCGCTTTCGATGAACAGTACGAAGGCTCCTTCCAACCTTATGGAAGGCGCCTTCAACCAGGATGATTTTAACCGTTGCCAAAGGATAAATCTTTATCCTTTGGTGCCTCGCTGGAGGCGCCTTCCAGCCGTATGGAAGGTGTCTTCAAGCCACGAATAAGATGTTGGGACCCGTTGGCCGGCTAGAAGGGGGATTGAATAGCCCTGCACAAAATCAAAACAAACCCTTCTCGGACTTAAAGGAACACTTGCATAAAATAAAATAAAGAAATAACCTAAAAGATGAGGCTCACAGTTTTTACTTGGTTACAACCGGGGAGGTTGTTAATCCAACGAAATGAATTGCACTAAGTATCTCCTTTAGGCGGAGAAGCCTCTTACAGTAGTGAAAGCATAAAAAGATGAAGTTAAACTAACAAAGTGAAGCGCACAAGTGTTGGAACTCAAATTGCTTATTGTTATTTAGCTTCTGGACCAAAGCTGTATTTATAGCCTTGGTCGGGGATGCCTGGAAGGGTTCTAGGTGCCTGAAAGGGGATAAAACTTTATCCCCTTCACAACGGATCGCAGTCAAACATGATCTGGATAATATCACATTCCGGGCACTGAGAAGGGTTTCGGGTGCCCGGACCCTTAAGTCAACAATGTTGACTTTTTTCGATTCGGGCCCTCTGCTCCGGTGTTACTCGCCTCCGTCCGGGTCTTCCGCTCCAGCTCTGCTTGCTTGGGTGATTTCGGCCATCCGGAATAGGGCTCACCCAAACTCAACTTCCGGCCTTCTCGAGCAACCTTCCGCTCCGGCTTCTCATCCCTCGGAAATGCCTCGCGCCTCCTTCTTATCCACTCGCGTACTCTTCCGCAGCACCTCATCCCTCGAACGCACCGAGTTCATCGGCTCTCTCCCGTGTTGTCCTTCTCGCTAGCTGCGTCTTTTGCTCGACTTCCTATGCTCGTAAGCTCCTGCACACTTAGACACAGGGTTAAACACAACAGGACCTAACTTAACTTGTTTGATCACATCAAAACACCTTGGGATTCCAACAATCTCTCTTTTTTTTTATGTGAGCAACATAAGTTAAGGTAGGCTAAACAATTAAAGTTAAAACAAAAAATAAATTTTGTAATAAAGCATAAAAAAGTAGGAAATTTAATTTTAAGCACTACCTTCCCCTAGACTTAATTCTCCACTTCTCCCCCTTTGATCACATAAGAAATGGGGTACAAAAAAAAAAAAAAAAATCTAAGGGTAACTAAAACTTTGAATTTCAAATAATTTTTTTTAAAAAATTCAAGTAAAAAAAATTTTCTAAGTAGACTCTTGGTTTTGAGAATAATTTTGATAGCTCTATAAATGCAATAATTTTAGAAAAAAAAAATTCTAAGTAAAAAAAAACATTTTCTAAGTAAAAATGGAAATTTTCTGAGTTAAACACATTTTTCAAGAATTAATTTTTGTGGAAAGTTTAGTAAAGTAAATCTTGAAAAGAAACTTAAAAAAATTTCTAGTAAAAAAACTTCTAAGGAAAATTTTCTAAGTAAAAAACATGTTTTTGGTAAAGCACAAGAAAAAAAATGTTAAGTTAAAAAAATAGGAAGTTAAAACATTTTTGCATAGAAAAATTTAGAGTTTTCCAAAAACTTGAATAACTATTCAAAGCATTATCTAATTTCAATTTGAATGCTTTATTAGTTAGTCAATTAAACATTTTATTTTAATATTTAGCTTCCAGGCTGTGGCGAGGTACTGGGACTTCTTGGTTATTAGATCATCAACCACTTATAGACAAAGCCGCATAAGAAAATTAGATGTTTAATGTACTCTCTGAAAGCCCTAAGTATGATTAAATTTTTAATTAAGACAAGACTTTGAACCTAATAAAGGTTTCTTCCAACTGAATTAATTAGAAATTTTATAAGGACATATTTCTTTGAAATGTTTCTAATTTGCCCTTTGTGATATTTAAAATACCAGTTTAAATTATATCTTCTAATATTTATACTATATATGCATGTATGATTTTTCAAGATTTTTATTTCCTTTTGTAGATTGTCATTTTCTAGCTTTAATTTATCAAAATCTTCTAATGGACAAGATTTTGCTAGAATTACTTTTAGTTCTTTAATTTTTTTTTCTAATCTACAACAATCTTTAGATAATAATTTTACGAATTTAAACATTTTATCGGGAGGAAGAGATCATACCTGACTTACATTGTCAATCTCGTTATCCATGGCTCTCCCTGAACTGCTGCTTTCTTCTGATGTCGCTCCCCCTTTATCGATGCTCTCGATGCTCATTTCGGAAGTGCTTTCTTCGTATTCGTCTTGATGACTTGCTATCAACGCAAGCCTAGAGAATGCCTCAACTTTCGATTCGGATGACGTTTCATCCCACGTCGCTTTTGAAGTTTTGTACTTGTTCGTTTGGACAGACTTCTTTCTTTTATCCTTATCCTTATTCCTTAGCTTAGGGTAGTTGTCCTTAACTTGCCTTTCTTCGTTGCAGTGATAACATTTAATTATCCTTTTCTTTCTACCCTGCGGATGGTTAGCTTTTCTTGATTTAAATAATTTTTTAAAATGCCTTACCATCAGAACCATTTCTTCGTCGTCGAGAGAGGATTCCGACTCATGTTTGTCTCTGGTTGCCTTGAAGGCGATGTTGTGCTTTGGCTCCTTCGTACCTGCACATCTTGATTCATACACTTCAAAAGTTGAAAATAATTCTTCTAAGGTAATAGATTCTAAGTCCTTAGAGATATAGAAGACATCTACTAGTGATCCCATTTTGTATTTCTAGGGAAGGAATTAAGAGCATATCTTAGCGAATCTCGGTTGCTTACATTTTCTCTGAGATTCGAAAGTCTGGTGATGAGCTCCTTAATCCTCGAGTGAAGTTGTGCAATCATTTCGTCTTCTTCAAATCGCAGGTTAGTGAGGTAGTTGCGAAGTAAGTCCCGTCTCGCGAGCTTGGCTTCGGACGTCCCTTCGTGTAGCTCAAGGAACTTCTACCAAAGCTCCTTTACTGAGTTGTAGGTGTCGATTCAGTTGACTTCTTGTGGTGGAAGGACGCTCAGCAGATGGAATTCTACTTTGTCGTTTGTCACGTAGTCGGTTTGCTCCTTTTTCGTCCACTGGTATTCTTCCTTACCCTCGGGTGCTACAAAACTGAACTTCATTATTAAAAATAATTCAAAGTCGATTTTAAAGAATACCTGCATTCGCTTTTTCCAGCTAGCGAATTTCCTTTCGAATTTCGGTGGGTATATGCTTGGTTCGACCATTGATTCGGTGCTTCGATCGGCTGTTAGTCCTCCTGAAACATCCTCGCTCTGATACCACTTGTTGGGACACGTTGGCCGGCTAGAAGGGGGGTTGAATAGCCCTGCACAAAATCAAAAGAAACCCTTCTCAGACTTAAAGGAACACTTGCATACAATAAAATAAAGAAATAAACTAAAAGATGAGGCTCACAGTTTTTACTTAGTTACAACCAGGGAGGTTGTTAATCCAAGGAAATGAGTCGCACTAAGTATCTCCTTTAGGTGGAGAAGCCTCTTACAACAGTGAAAGCATAAAAAGATGAAGCTAAACTAACAAAGTGAAGCACACAAGTGTTGGAACTCAAATTGCTTATTGTTGTTTAGTTTCTAGACCAAGGCTGTATTTATAGCCTTAGTCGGGGCCCCTGGAAGGGTTCCAGGCGCCTGGAAGGGGATAAAACTTTATCCCCTTCGCAACGGATCGCAATCAAATATGATCTGGATAATATCACATTCTGGGCGTCCGGAAGGGTTCCGAGCGCTCGGACTGGTCCGGGCACTCAGACCCTTAAAGTCAACAATGTTGAGCTTTTCTGGTCCGGGCCCTTTGCTCCAGTGTTGCTCACCTCGGTTCGGGTCTTCCGCTTTGGCTCCGCTTGCTTGGGTGATTTCGGCCATCCGGAATAGGGCTAACCAGAACCCAACTTCCGACCTTCTCGAGCAACCTTCTGCTTTGACTTCTCGTCTCTCGGAAACGCCTCGCGCCTCATTCTCATCCGCCGTGTACTCTTCCGCAGCACCTCGTCCCTCGAATGCACCGAGCCAGTTGGCTCTCTCCCGTGCCGTCCTTCTCGCTAGCTACGTCTTTTGCTCGACTTTTTGTGCTCCTAAGCTTCTGCACACTTAGACACATGGTTAAACACAATAGAACCTAACTTAACTTGTTTAATCACATCAAAATAACTTTGGGGTTCCAACATAAGATTTTCTAGGGGCTATAAAAAGACCCCTGGACCTAGGAAATAAAGAACAGCTCTTGTAATTATTTCCTAGCAACTGTCTGAGCTTTTCAATGAGTGTAAGAGGCTTCTCTGCCTTCAACAAAGGATATTTTCTTTTAGTGCTTTCATTGGTTTTGGATTAACAACCACCTAGATTGTAACCAAGTAAATCTGGTGCCTCGTCTTTAAGTTATTATTTTCATTTATTATTATAGTTGCTTTTAATTAGAGTTGAAAGAATGGGAAAGATTTTTATTTATTTTTTTAGGTAATTCACCTCCTTTTGTCGATCCTAATTGGTCCAACAAGTGGTACCAGAGTCAGATCACCTCAGAAGGACAAACCGCTGACTGAAGCAACGAGATGATGGCCGATGCAAGCATCTATCCACCAAAATTTGAGGGAGACTCCGCACAATAGAAACGCCGGATAGAGGTATTCTTTAAAATATATTTTGGGATTCTATTAATTATGAAATATGGTTTTGTAGTTCCGAAAGACAAAGAAGAATACCAGTGGACGAAGAATGATCAAGTTAATTTTGTGGTGAATGGTAAAGCAGAATTCTATTTGCTTAGTGTCCTTCTGCCCCAGGAAGTCAATCGAATCAACGGCTATGACTCCGCCAAAGAGCTATGGGAGAAGTTCCTAGAACTCTATGAAGGCACTTCGGAAGCAAAGTTAGCAAGGCGAGACATCCTCCGAACCCAGCTAACAGACTTACGAATGAACAATGGAGAAAAGGTAGTACAACTCCAAGCACGAATCAAAGAACTCATCACTCAGCTCAACAATCTCGGAGAATCAGTAACGAACCGAGATTCAATCGGGTATGCACTCAACACCTTCCCAAGAACTCCAGAATGGTCATCCTTAGTAGATGCATACTACATCTCTAAGGATTTCGAGGTAAGTACACTAGAGAATATGTTTTCCACTTTTGAACTTCACAAAACTCAATGTGCAGATTCTAAAGAAATCGAAAAGTGGACGGTCCAATGCTACAATTGCAACGAAGAATGACGCATCAAGGATGACTGCCCAAAATTGAAGAACAAAGATAAGGAAAAGAATAAGAAGCCAGCTTGGCCCAAACATAATCTAAAAACTACATGGGATGAATCGTCATCCTCCGACTCTAAAATTGAAGCCTACGCTGGACTAGCCCTAATAGTAGACCATCAAAAGGTAGCCGAAACCAGCTCAAAGATGAGCATCGACAAAGGGGAAGGATCATCAGAAGAAAGTTGTGATGAAGGGGGAGCATCAGAACTTAAGGTAAGTAAGGTACGCGCTCTTTCACCCAAACAATCTTTTCAGTTCATTAAAGTTCTTTATAAGGATTTAGTAAAACTAGAAAAAGAAAACAATGATTTGAAAATGCAATTAGCAAAAGCATGCCCAATAGATTTGTTTAATAATTTAAAAATAGAAAATGATAAACTGAAAATAGAAATAGAATACTTAAAAAATCGTGCATGCTTAAAAAATCAAAATATTAGGAGATATAATAATTTGAACTAATATATTAGACACCACCAGAGACAAATTAGGAATATTCCTAAAACTTATGTACCTCCAAAATTTATGATTAATCTAGTAGGTAGGAACTTATATTGGGTTCCAAGATCATACCTAGACTAAAATTCTTTTAATTATAAAAGAGTTAAATTGAATATTAATTTCTTTAAAAGGTTTTGTCTAAGAAAGTGATTGTTGCTCCAATATCCCAGAAGGCCTAGTGTCTCGTCATAGCTTGGAAGTCAATTATCGAAATAAATATTTAATTAACTAACTGTTAAAACGATTTACTCTATTAGCAAAGTTAGATTTGTTTTACAAAATGTTTTTTCGTTAATTTTTTTAAATACAAAGTATGACTTTATGAAAATTTTTAACCATTCTGTTTATTATTTTATTAAGTGCCCTTTAAAATTAACTTCAAAACTTTCTCACTTTTTATGTTATTTTCCTATTTTTTTTATGTGATCAAAGAGGGAGGAATAGGTACAAGTTTAGGGGGAGATTTTAAAATTTTGAATTTTAACTTTAACATTTTGAATTTGTATTTTAACTTTAACATTTTGAATTTTGCAAATTTTAAATTTTGCAACATTATAAAATTTGAATTTTGCAACATTATAAAATTTTAAATTTTGCAACATTATACTTAATGTTCCTAAAAAGTTATTATTACAATTTTTTATAATACTTTTATTGTATTATTTTTATCCTAACTTGAACATAGGTTGATGCACATAAAAAAAGGGGAGATTGTTGAAACTCTGTGGTAGTTTTGATTTGATCAACCAGGTTAAGTTAGGTCCTATTGTATTTAACCCTTGTGTCTAAGTGTGCAGGAGCTTAGGAACATAAGAAGTCGAGCAGAAGATGCCGCTAGCGAGAAGGATGACATGGGAAGGAAGTCGACGGGCTCGGTGCATCTGAGGGACGAGGTGTTGCAGAAGAATACACTGGTGGACGAGAAGGACGTGCGTGACATTCCGAGGGATGAGAAGCCGGAGCGGAATCCTGCTCGAGGAGAATGCCGAAAAATAAGTCCGGGTGAGCCCTATTTCAGATGGCTGCGATCACCGAGGCGATCGGAGCAGTAGAAGAGCGAAAGGAGGCTAAAATTGTTGCTGGAAGCACCTTCAAAGTGAATTGAAGGTGCCCTCGCACCTTCACTGTGGAAGGCGCCTTCCATGGATGGAAGATGTCTTCGATGAATAGTACGAAGACTCCTTCTAGTCCTATGGAAGGTGCCTTTGACCAGGCTGATTTTAGCCATTGCCAAAGGATAAAGCTTTATCCTTTGGCACCTCACTGGAGGCGCCTTCCAGCCCTATGGAAGGCGCCTTCAAGCCACTAATAAGATTTTCTATGGGCTATAAAAAGACCCATGGACCTAGGAAATAAAGAACAACTCTTGTAATAATTTCCTAGTAACTATCTGAGCTTTTCAACGAGTGTAAGAGGCTTCTCCGCCTTCAATGAAGGATATTTTCTTTTAGTGCTTTCATTGGTCTTCGATTAACAACCACCTAGATTGTAACCAAGTAAATCTGGTGCCTCATCTTTAAGTTGTTATTTTCATTTATTATTATAGTTGCTTTTAATTAGAGTTGAAAGAACGGGAAAGATTTTTATTTATTTTTTAGGCAATTCATCCCCTCTTGCCGGCCTTAACTGGTCCAACACATAGTTCTAAATAGATTAGAACAATTAGATCACATTGGAAGAACCCTTTGAACCTCCAACAGACAAGAAGGGGAAGCATCTCTGGCCTAGATATTAGAGTGAGGAGAAAAAGCAACAATCGGAGGTAACTAAAATCTTATTAAAATTATTATCTTCTAATGTGTTGTCTAGTGTAGGTGAATACAAGAATGCAAGTGACCTTTGGGAAAAGGTAATTTCTTATCATGAAAATCCTACACAAATCTAAAAAGTGGAGGAGCCTAAAGAGAATGGCTCATTGGTCCAGGAGAAAGAAAAGGAGCATTCAAATGTTGAGACGTGTTTAACATCAGAAGAGGAGGAAGAAGTGGAATCGTCTATATCTTTGAGGGAAGAAGAAGAAAAGTAATTTGAGATAATGGAGATCTTAGAAGCTTAACCCTCAACCACCTCTACCAAGAAGAGTGGAATGACCTATATCAAATGCTTTGAATGTGGAGATATGGGACACTACAAGAGTAGGTTCTCATTGCTCAAAAAGATAAAGGAGGTAAACCCTAAACTCAATAAGATTGATTTAGAAACTACTGTGAGTTGTAGGAATGGTGCCAAGAAGAAGTGATATATCATATACTTCAAGTGTGGTGAGCGAGGTCACTACCACTCCAAATGCCCAATAGAGGAAGAAATTAAGATGCTCACCCAATTAAAGAAATGGAGGAAAAATGGAGGCTCAAGTCTATGGGGGAGCTCCAAAGGTAAAGGGAAAAGTAAACCCTAATTTAAAATTTAATTCAAATTCAAATTCCTCCATACATGTTAGAAATAATGTTGTTTATTTACCCATACATAATTATGATTTTAGATATAATGATAGGAATAGGGTTAATATGCTGATAACCCTAGGAAATCAAATTTAAAGGTTAGACCTAATAAAAAATAACCCACTTTGTCTAAGAAGAGGAAGGTGGTGAAAAATCTAGGCATTAATCATAAGAAGGGGAGATACGTGCCTAGGAAGGTGAGTAGGTATAGGAATGTCCATGGTGGATAAATCAATTCTGTTGGACCGCGTTGGCTGGCTAGAAGGGGGGGGGTTGAATAGCTTGCAAAAATAAAAAACAAAACTACCCTTCTCGGACTTTCGAAAGAACACTTGCATTAATTAAAGAAAGAACTAAAAAGGTAGAGGCACAGAATTTTTTACTTGATTACAACCGGAGAGGTTGTTAATCCAAGGAATGAATCACACTAGTATCTCCTTCAGGCGGAGAAGCCTCTTACAGCAATGACGTATAAAAAAAATAGAAGCTAAACTAAAAATGGAACGCACAAGTGTTAGTTTGCTAATTGCTTGAATGAATGAATAGCTTCTGGATCAAGACTGTATTTATAGCCTTGGTCGGGGCGCCTGGATGGTTCCATACACCTGGGTCCGGGCGGCCGGAATGGGTCCGGGTGCCCGGACCACAAAAGTCAACCTAGTTGACTTTTGGTCCGGGTCCTCTACTTTAGTGTTGCTCGCCTCGGTCCAGGTCTTCCGCTCCGGCTCCACTCGCTTGGGTGATTTCAGCTAACTGAAATAAGGCTCACTCGAATCCAATTTCGGCCTTCTCAAGCAACCTTCCACTCTGGCTTCTCGTCCTTCGGAAACGTCACGCATCTCCTTCTCATCCACCCGCATACTCTTCCGCAGCACCTCGTACCTCAGACGCACCGAGCCCGTCGGCTCTCTCCCGTGCCGTCCTTCTCGCTAGCTGCGTCTTTTGCTCGACTCCCTATGCTCCTAAGCTCCTGCACACTTAGACACAAGGTTAAAACACTACATGACCTAACTTAACTTGTTGATCACATCAAAACTGTTGGAACCCCAAGGTGTTTTGATGTGATCAAACAAGTTAAGTTAGGTCCTGCATTGTCTAACCCTTGTGTCTAAGTGTGTAGGAGCTTAGGAACACAGGAAGTTGAGCGGAAGACGCGGCTAACGAGAAGGATGACACGGGGAGAGAGCCGACGGGCTCGGTGTGTCCGAGGGACAAGGTGATCGCGGAAGAGTACACCGATGGACGAGAAGAACGTGTGCGGCGTTCGAGGGACGAGAAACCGGGAAGGAAGGCTGCTCGAGGAAAAGGCCGGAACTTGGGTTCGGGTGAGCCCTATTCCGGATGGCCGAGATCACCCAAGCTAGCGGAGCCGGAGCGAACAAGACCCGGACCGAGACGAGCTGAACCAGAGACGAAAAAGTCAATGTTGTTGACTTTGGGCTCCGGGACGCCCGGAGCAGTCCGAGGCGCCCAGAGCAGCCCGGGGCGCCCGGAACCCTTCCGGGCTCCCAGAACCCTTCCGGGCTCCCAGAACCCTTCCGGGTGCCCGGAAGTGGATTTTGACCAGGATCGAGGTTTGACTCGATCTGAATGTTGGGGGATAAAATTTATCCCCCCAGGGCGCCCGGAACCCTTCCAGGCGCCCCGACCAAGGCTATAAATATAGCCTTGGTCCAGAAGCTAATTAATTCATTCAAAACAACAACTTGTAATCAGTTCTTTCATTTCTACTTTTCTATCTGTGCTCTCAACGCAGTAAAGAGGCTACTCCGCCCAAAGGAGATCGTCATATAGTGCGCTTACTTTCCTTGGATTAGCAATCCCCTGATTGTAAACCAAGTAAATCCTCTGTGTCTGATTTCTATTTATTTAGTCTCTACTTTTTTAAATTACAAGTTCTTTTAAATTAATTGAATATCTAAGAAAGGTTTTTGGTTTATTTTTGTAGGGCAATTCACCCCTCCCCTCTTGCCGGCCTCCAAAGGGACCAACAAAAATAACCTTGGGGTTCTAACAAATTCTAGGGTTAGAAACCTAAAATTAGAAAAAAATCAAGCTTTGATGGAAAAGCTTAATAGGGTAGAAAAATTCCTAGATAGATTTATTGTTGAATCTAAAGGACTTGATAAGATTTTAGGTAGTCAAAAATCCAAAAGTGATATATCGAGTTTAGGATACTGATCATCATCCCCTAAGGCCAAAGAAAGGACACATATAATAATTGCATGTGCTAATGGCAGGGGAGAAATCTCCAAGGTCAAAGAAAAGATATATGCAAGGGTTGTACATAACTATGGAAAGAAAATTTACTAAAGACAAGGTATCTAAGGTTAAGAGAGTAACGTGGTTAGGTCAATTGTTACCCGAGGTACATCATTGTGGTCTAGCCATAATAGATGAGTCACCTAGGAAGGTGACTAGGGTTAAGAGCTCTAGAGGGAACTCAAAGAGTCAAATTGAGACCTATGATCAATGGATCTCAAGTGAACCTTGCTTGGGATTCTAAATGGGTCATAAAATATACCAAAAGGTTTTAGAGATGGACTTGAGTCTCTAATCGAGTTGGTTGGCACAATTGAAATGAGCTTCATGCATGAAAATATGAAATGAGATTCATATTGCATGAAAATTGGTTTTAGATGTATAGATGTTATATAAACTAATGTTAGAGATGCATTATGATTTAGTATGGACAGATACATTAAGAGGAAGCCAAAACTATGACTTTAAGTCAACGCTCAATTGAACCATTTAGATAGTTTTGAGTTTTATATCTATCTTGGGATCCGAGATATATATATTTTTAAATATATTTTTTCCAAGTAGATAAAGGTAAAATAAACTTCTCCACCAAATTTGAAAATTTTTAGAGGTTTATAGAATTTTTGGTGTATTTTTGAAATTGAGTTTAAAAATATATTTGGAGCTAAAATTGTGTACCAACCGACTGCTATCGGAAACCAGTCGACTGGTAACACTGTTCATTAAAAATAGAATATTTTTGTGAGTTTGATTTGATGAAGGGCAATCGATTAGGGACTAGGTCAGTCGACTGAGATAGTCTGAAATTGTCTTTTAGCAATAAGAAATGATCAAAAGGATGATATACATATATGCAATCATATGGAGGATTAATACATAATGATTATGGTCATTAAATATATAAGAGTCTAATAATTGAGATATTGTTGGAACCCTTTTTGATGTATGAAGTTTATGTTTAAATGAGAAACAAGAATCCTAGCTTAAGGAGAAGGTTAGGTGAAGGGGGAGCCAAGGATTATGTTCCATTGCATATCCATGAGTAGATTACATATTTATTTACATATGTATTGCATTATTTGTTTCCATAACTTAAACGGTTGTCAAACATCAAAAAGGGAGAGATTGTTGGAGCAATCGGTGTACCCTTAGGTTTTGATGTTTGGGCAAATGGTTAAAATTAAGGTTTGCATTTGTATTTGATATGTGCTGTTAAGTGTGCAGGTGATAGGTGTAAGGAAAGACCAAGTATGATCTTGGCAAAGGTGAAGTTCAAGCATGAGAGTCTTGGCGGTATAAGTCCAAGTTTGAGGCTTGGCCGTGTAAGTCCAAGTGTGACTTGGCAAGGTGAAGACCTGAAGCGAGAGGCTCTTAGTAAGGATGAAGTTTCGGAGCGAGAAGCTCTTGGCGAGTGAAGTGCCGAGAGTGAGAAGCTTCTTGGCAAGGATGAAGACCTAGAGGTAAGGAGCGTCTTGGCAAAGGAAGACTCGACAACAAGGATAAGGCCAAAAGAAACTCTTGAAGGTAAGGCGTGAAAAATGAGGAAACATCCGATGGACGCAAGGTTGATAGAGGAGGCTAGAAGGCAAGACCAAGATTGTGCAGGGGAGAATAAGTGCATAAGTGATTGTACTGAGGGGTAAAACTCTAAGTTAGGATTTACCAGTTGATTGGTATATATCTCAGTCGACTGGTGGTTGAGAACTAGTAAATCCAAAATGGAATTCTAGGATTTGTGATTCTAGGGTTACCAGTCAACTGGACAGTCGACTAGGAACGAACAAAATACTTCTGTTCGCTCAGCCTATGAAGACCAGTCAATTGATCCATGGTGAATAGTCGATGAATCAAGCCGTTAGGTTGTAATGGTCGAATTCCATAAAGACCAATCGACTAGTAAGTATGATAGTCGATTAGTAGCAGAAATACAGCTTGGGTGTTTCCTCCCAAGATCTATATAATATAACTCGGATTGGCTAGCTTGGGTGACGAAATTAGAGGTGGTTAGCCCTTAATAGAGTCTCTAAAGCTTAGATTAATCCAAGAGTTCTTGATTGAGTTGTGGTGAAGTTTCTCCACCGATGAGGATTGAGATAGTTGGAGTTCCCGGGACTAATCCACAGATAGATTGAGGGATCATCCACCTTGTGGACAACTATAGAGTAGGAGAATCATCTCCAAACCATGTAAATAAACGTGTTAGGGTTTTTTTTCCTTTCTTCTTGTATCTAGGGTCAACTTTCATATTTTTTGTGTGTATTTTCTCTACGCTAACATGTATAGGAAAGCAAACGAAGTGGGTGACCATCTATTCACCCCTTTAATCGATGATCAAGGCCGCAATAAAATATATGTAAATGATATTATCTTTGGATCATCCAATAGTACATGTTTAAAAGAATTTAAAAATATCATGGAATTTGAATTTCAAATGAATCTGGTTGTGAACTAAACTATTTTTTAGCTTTACAAATAAAATAAACTAAGAAAGAAAATTATATATATCAAACTAAGTATACTAAAGATTTAATAAAAAGATATGGAATGGAAAATTTAAAAGAATTAGCAACACAAATGACTTTAAATGTAAAGTTAGATAATAATTCAAATGGAAAATTTGTAGATGCTAAGTCCTATAGGATTGTTATAGGTGAACTTCTTTACCTAATTGCTAGTCTACTTGACATACTTTAGTAGTAGGTATGAGTGTCAGATTTCAGTCCTATGTTAAAGAATCATATTTAGCAGCAGTTAAAAGAATTTTAAGATACCTTAAAGAAATTTTAAATGTAGGATTTGGTACTCAACAATAGAAAATTTTGATTTAGTTGGATTTACATATTTAGACTTTTCTGGATGCAAATTATATAGAAAAAATATAAGCGGTAATTGTCAATTCCTAGGTCAATCCTTAGTTGGAGTAGTAAAAAAAACACCATGTTATTTTATCCACTATCGAAATTGTTTATATTACAATTGGTAAATGTGTAACTCAATTATTATGGATGATACACACATTAAAAGATTATAAATTTGATTATAGAAAGTTCAAGTGTTAATTGACAACATTAGCTTAATTAACTTAGCTAAAAATATAATATATCATTCTAGAATTAAACATACAGAAGTTAAACATCATTTAAGTTAGAGATCACATAGAAAATGATAATATTAAACTTAAATATGTTGAATCTAAATCCAACATAAATGATATTTTTACTAAATCCTTTGTAGAAGTTGAATTTAATACACTTAGAGTGTGTTTGGTTCAAGTATATAACCTTCATTATGTGATTACTAAGTAATCACATAACCAAAATTATGGGGAATAAAATATAACTCTAATATTGTTTAGTTCAACTTAGATAATACTATAGTATACTTTGACGTTTATTATATTACCCTTCATTCAATTTGATATTTAATTAATTTTTAAAATTAAATTAATAATATTATTAATTAATAAGTTGATAATATATGCAATAAATTAATATAATTGATTTATAAATTTTAAAATAAATTTCTATATATTTTAAAATATAATTAAAATAAATTTATATATTTGATTAAAAAATTTAATTCTTCCTCATTTTACTGTACTCCTCCTCTGATCGCTAGCGCTGCCTCCTCCGCGAACTGCCAACATCGTCCGCCTTGGGTTACTACTCCCTCCCTCCGTGAACCACCTGCATTGTGCATCTTGGGTTGCTGCTCCCTCAGTCAGCGTGTCGCCTCCTCCGCGAACCGCTGGCGTTGTCTCCCTCCTCTGCCAATTGCTGGTGCCTCCTTCGCGAACCACCGATACCGTGCACCCTGAGCCACTGCTCCCTCCTCCGCAAACCGCCGACACTATACGCCTTGGGCTGCTACTCCCTCCGCCAGCGTACCGCCTCCTCCACGAACTGCCGTCTCTGTCTTCCCTCCTTCGTGAACTGCTAACGCCTCCTCCGCGAACCGTTGACACTGTGCGCATTGGGTCGCTGCTCCCTCCTTCGCGAATTGTTCACAGGCAAATCGTGTGCCTATGACCGCTGCTCCCTCCTCCACGAACCATCATCGTTGCTTCGTCTCGGCAATGGCTGACCTTAGCCGTCGTTGCTCGGCAGTGGCCACCTACTCGTAGTAGCCGTCGGCTCGTCATCACATCTTGCTCACTTGGAGGATAATTTTGAAAAAAAAAATATTGTTAACCCTGGAATCATGGAAAACCTAAGGCTTTCAAAGTTTTTCGATTCCAGATTATATTCCTTGAATGTTAACGTGGCGGGAATGTTGCATTACCGGGAATCACGGATTACTTAAACTAAACAAAATGATCCTTAATAGTCTATTAAGGTTATCAACGATAACCTCCAATCAAATATGCCCTTAGAAGTAGAATTAACTTATGTATAGTTGAAAAAGGACATAGCTTTAGATCTTTTCAGACTTATTTAACTTGTAGTTAACTCTTTAAGTTTAAGTTTAATTTATATTGACTTCGGTTGTTGTTACTTAACTTTGTTTACTTGCTTACTTGTGTACTGGTTCAATTTAATGCTTTTTAAGTTTAATTTATTTTGACTTCGGCTAATGTTACTTAACTTGTGTTTACTTGCTTACTTGTTCAATTTAATGATTGCTTGCTTACTTGTTCAATTTAAATTGATACTTAAATTTATGCTTACAATTATAGCTTTATTAATTTGAATTTCTGATATAGTTGACTCTTGAGCTTACTTCTGACTTGAAACTTACTTTAGAATACTTTTGACTTGGTGTACCGCATGAAACTACTTGGTGTTCCATGAGATTGGATTGAGTATGGGCGACTAAGTGGAGATAATTTCTGACTGGCCAAGTCGAGAATTTCTAAAAAATTAGAGTGAGGTGCGAGCGACCTTAGCATTCAGGTGATTGGAGCAGCTTCTAAGCTATTGGAGAAAGTGTGATCCAACGATCCAACGTTCGGAGGAGACGATCATGATAGACGTTTGACCATGCTCCAAGCACTTGGAAGGAGTCCAAGCGACTGGAGTCTGCGGAGCTATTCCGATCAAGACTGAAGTGAATCAATTTTGCAACCAAGCCAACATACTCCAAACAATCCAAAAGGCTTCCAGTTGACCGAAAGAGTGCTAGTTCAACATTCTACTAGAACTCTAAAAAAGAGACTCAAGCCATTTGTTTTTCATAATTCACTACTTGGAATATCTCTATAAAAGAATTTGCATATTTTATTAGCTTTGGTCTTGCAATATTAATTAGATCGAGTGTTATAAACATTGATTAAGTTTGATTTTGCCCGTTTAGTTTTGGTTAAGAAAGTTGTCTTAGTTAACTTAAAATCAAGTGCATTTTTAATTTAGTTTATTGTTGCTTAATTAACTAGTTTTATTTCCGTGATATATTCTGATTGTTTGTTTATTTAACTATTATATTATCAATTCATAAAATTGTATAAGCTATGCACTGCTATAGCGTAGACATGATCCTACATGGTATAGCGTCTAAATCCTAAGTCCAAATGGATTGAGCTCTTGAGCACTTGAACACCGAAATAAAACCTGAGTGCGGATACGTGAGGATCTCAACGAAGGCTTTAAATTTCATAGTTACATGATAGTTGCGGTTATTATGAAACAATTACCTCGATTACAAAGGGATGCACTCTTCAATATAGATAAAACAGATGCATCCTTTGAGAAAAGATAGAATAATTTTTTTTCATCACTCCCTCTGTATAAGGTAATGGTGCCAACATTGAGGAATACGTTATTCTTTGCTCTCATCTATTTGCTACTCATTTCTCCAAAGTCTGACTTAAGAGTAAAGGAGTCTCATCAAGTCTATCTCGATTCCCTTCTTCTACATCTTCTTCTTCTTAACATAAGATATCTATAGTAAAGCCATTATTCTAATCCCCATCCGACAGTGAACTTCTTCATTATCGACTTGTCATTCCACAAGTGCAACTGGCCTATCCAAACTCTTCGCCCATCAATTCATCCTGTCTCAATCAGATCACTAGAGAAAAACATAAAAATTCTAATTAATCTCATTGACTATTCCTAAGATGATTGATCCGATCCTATAAAAATTTTCCACTGACAATTAAGATAAATTGAGAAACGTACACGACAACCAATCCAAAATCTAGTATTCTTTAATTATACTCCCCATTTATATTCCTATAAGTAGGCTCTAACTAAATATCTGTAAATAAAAAGTGAGATTACATGATTAGTGAACACCGACGCCAATCACAGAGAACCCATTATACCTGCATTATATATTAGAATATATTATTCATCTATGTATCTAAACAATTAGATGATTTTAAAATTAGTATATGTTCAAATAGTGACAAGTGCAATAAGTCTAGATCGTCCATATCATTATTTTAATAGTAAACCAACCAAATATAAAACCCACCAATGCCAGAGTACTAATTTAGCCAAAATACATGTTTGCCCTTTTTACACTATGTAGCTCATATTTACATGATAGCAAAGGCAATTCCATCGATAGCTCTTGCACAAACTGTAGGTATCAGTCATGCATAGGCATACATAATCACGAATGCGTTTAGCCACATTTACGAGCTTGTTGACGTTGATCTTCGCAGCACCATCTCTCCTGAGTCATTTTTCTCAAAAACCCTTTTAATCCACTCAGTCCATTTTGAATTGTGTATATTGTTGGTAGACGATGATGGAATAACCTCGGCATCCATAATTGGATTATTATCATCAAACGTGCCATATTCTGATGCTGAATATGCATCTGGCACAGACATTAGAATGGCACGCTGAAGTGCAGCTTTGTGCTCTTTGTTGTGCTCCTTGGTGAGCGTCTTTTGCCTCTCCATCCTTGGCATTGGAGGAATCTCCATTAGCATTTCACTCTCCATCATTAACTGCAAGTTTCAAAAGCTTGCTGTTGGTTGGAGGTTGTTACTCCAAATTTAAAAATTATATAGTGGTGAATTCAACAGCCAGTATGAATTTTTACAACAGTCTCGAGTTACAAAGACCATTCAGCAAAACAAACTCAATGGCCAGTATGAATTTTTCCAGCAGTGACAAGATACAAAGGCGATCACTGAAAACTACTTTATCTTTTATTTATTATTATTTTAATAAAAAAACATAGATGAGAGCCATGCAGGTGCAAGAATATGCTAGAAAATATGTGCTAGCATTGCAAAACTACCTAAAGAAAGTCTGAGGTATTCAGTTGCTAAAAAACTAGCCTCCTTGGCAAATTGCAATTTGGTAAGTTTCTAGAATTAGTGAGTTAGCAGTCATATGAGTTTTGAAAACTATAGTTTGTTGTAGACAAGGTGTTTTGTCATTACACATTACATTAAGTCCTTATGCATGAGCGTTTTACTCTTCCGTACTTAATAAGGAAACATAGGCTCCTTTCATGGCGTCCCCTTACTCTCCTCCGTCTCCAATCCCCTTAATATCCCCTGCATTACAGTTACATTAAGTCCTTATGCATGAGTGTTTTACTCTTCCCTACTTAGTACAAGGAAACATAGGCTCTTGTCAGGGTGTTCCCTCCTCTCCTCCCAATTTCCAGCCCCCTGCATGAAATTGTGCCTATGTTTGGTAGCATATTCTGAGCAGACCCATCCCTTTTTGAGGAAGACGTTTCGATTTCACTCTCTTTGCAACTGTCACCATCTTCCTGTTCTCGAGGACTCTTGAGGTCACCTCAACCTGAAAATGACACCTTATGATATTGCCTATGCTAACCTTACAGCACTACAAATGCTTCTTTCCTTGATCTCTTCCAGTTTTCCACTCTCTCAATCGTTGTCCCTTCTCGTTTAATTCATGACTTATGTGTCTCTTTAGGCACATTAACATGCTTCTAATTAATGAATGCTATTTCCCTACATCTTGATCACCCCTTGCATCCTCTGTATCTACTTCTATTGAACCTTCATCTCGATATTTAATAGGAGATCCATTATGAACTTCAATTGATCCCTTATACTAACAAATAAAGTCTCTCATCTCTTGAAAGTCTATGATTATTGGAAACCTCTCCCCTATTGAAAAATCCATTTCTTCCTCTTTTGTGGCCCAGCCATCCTCATAGCCCTTCCCCAAATGTAAGGACCCCAATGACAAGGAATGTGTTGCTAGAGAGTCGAGACTGCCCAACCCACTGCACCACTGCAATGAGTGGATCCCTCCACCATTGTTGTTGAATTTCCTATGCAGTCAACTAATTTGAATGTCAAAATGGGGTATAAAGGGGATACATATCTAGCTGAAGCTCAAGTAGTCTTTCAACTATCCCAGTTTCAAGATCTCATTTTCTGGATGATATTGAAATGATAATTGTGCAAATAAAGGGATTCTTCATCATTTTACCTGATCCTTTGCTTAACTAGTATGATCTGGTCTTGGGATCCTTAATAGTGTGGGATTGATAATGAGGAGTTGATTCTTGGTCAGCAACCTTGTATTAGCAACTTATTTTTCATGAGTCATGGATAGTTGTGAGGCATTCTTGTGACCTTCAATCTCTTGTTGAGCGTCTAGTTATTCTTATTAGAATCAATCTTTTAGTTGGGTTTTTGGACTTATTTTATTTAGGGCAGCATCTCTAATTGCTTCTGGCAGGCCTCTCCAAGTTGTGGATGCCTGGGGCAAGTGATGTTAATTGAGTTAATGTTTAGTCTTTAAACTGGTGTTTTTGTTCAATGTGCTACCTTATATTTTTATGAGTGATTACAGATCTTACCTCTTCTTGGTGGCAAAAAAAGGCGAATACGCTCGCCCCCAGCGCCCCCGCCAACCTGTCCCAGGCCAACACGGAGGAGATAAATCACGGGCGGCTACTAGCCTTTGGAATAATGACTAGCACATAAGGGAGGCATTTATCTCGGCTTTGCCGAGATTCGAACCCCAGACCTCATTGGTGGCAATACCTCATGTGCTAACCACTACACCCATCCGAGGGGATCAGATCTTACCTCTTCTTGATGGAAGCTTGAGTGGGAGATTGATTTAACTCACCTTATGTGATTTTATGCTTGAGGTATTCTCACTTTTTGTCATGATGACTGAAGTGCATTGTCTTTTTCATTTATATTTAGCAAATGATTTTAGGTGTTTCAAATTGAGGGGGGTATTCTTGTTTGTTTTTTTAAATACCCTTTGTGTATAATTAAAATGTATATCTGAAATTGTGGAAATAATTGTGCATATTTTTTTTTTTTTAAAAAAAGTAATAAAGTGCTGCCTAGAATGATTGAAATGGAAAAATAATAATTGAAGGGCTAAAAATAAGGTGTAAAATTTATACTATACTTTTAAGAGTCTCTGTAATTCCGTCCATGATAAGTCAGTTATGGTCGGTCCCAAACCCGGATAAAGGAGGAGAGTTGCGTTAGGTTGTCAGCCAACGTTAAAATTAAGACAAATGTTCAGTGAATGGATCCATTAAATTATTGTACTAATGTTAGGTTATTTTTCGGAAGGAAGGTGTTGCAGGGTCCGACTGTAACGTCTTAGCAAGAACTGCTACATCTTCAGAACTCGGATGTAGTGTTAAATATGCAAGTGTTCGTGTTGTAAGGTCCGATTGTAACATATCGATAAGGACCACTACATCTCCAGAACTCGAATGTAGTGCTAATTAAGCAAGAGTTCTCACACCATAGGTTGGATAAGAACAAATATTATAGGAAAACTAATAGTCTAATATTTAGAACATGGAACATAGGAACCCTCATTAGTAAATCAATGGAGATAGTAGATGCAATGATTATGAGAAGAATTAGTATTTTATGTGTACAAGAGACAAAATGGGTAGTCGAAAAGTTAAAGATGATAGAGAACTTGGGTTTTAAGTTATGATACATAGGAAAAAGTAAAACAAAAATAGAGTGGGTATTATTTGGAGATAGGTTGTTAACAGATAAATGAGTAGTTAGAAAAGGGGATAGAATTATAGCTTTTAGTAGTAGCGAAAAAAACTATGAATATGATTAGCATATATGTATGCAGCATTACCCTGCTTTTTGCAAGAGATTATTTTTAGGATTCGAACCCGTGACCTTTTGGTCACATAGCAACAACTTTACCGTTGTAA
Source organism: Zingiber officinale (assembly GCF_018446385.1). Classification (NCBI taxonomy): domain Eukaryota; kingdom Viridiplantae; phylum Streptophyta; class Magnoliopsida; order Zingiberales; family Zingiberaceae; genus Zingiber; species Zingiber officinale. The sequence continues at coordinate 171,179,441 of NC_055987.1, read as the reverse complement.
GAATAAGGAAAACTTAAAAAAATATACAATAACCAAGAAAGAGGCTAAGGAAGCAGTGAATGAAGAAAAGAATAAAACTTTTGAACGGTTATATCGAAAATAGGATAGAAAAGAAGGGGAAGGAGACATTTATAGAATAGCTAAAGTGAGAGAAAGGAAGACAATAAAATTGATTAAAAATGAATGTAATAGGGTACTAGTAAATGATGGAGAAATAAAAGAGCGCTGAAAAAGATATTTTCATTAAAGATTTAGGTGACCAACTTAACTTAGTTAATTTAAGAAGGTTAAATGAGTATAGAAATTTAAATTTTTATCATAGAATTCAAAATTAAGAAGTAAAATAAGATTTAAATAGGATGTACAACGGAAAAGTTGTTGGACCATATGATATTCCGATAGAGGTATGAAAGTGCCTAAGGAAATAAAGTATTGAACGACTTACAAAATTATTTAACATGATATTGAAAATAAAAAAAATGTCGGGTGAGTACTCTAGTTCCCTTATATAAGAATAAGGGCGACATACAAAATTGTACAAACTATAGGAGTATTAAACTAATAAATCATACCATGAAGATTAAGGAAGGAGACAACCGTGACAAAATCAATTTAGGTTCATGCATGAAAGGTTGACAATAGAAATTATACATCTTGTCAGGTAACTAATTGAAAAGTATCATAGCAAAAAAAAGATCTACATATGGTATTTGTTGACTTAAAAAAACTTATGATAGAATCTCAAGAGAAATTATATGGAGAATTCTAGAAAAAAGAGGCATTAGCGTAACATATATTGAACTCATTAAAGATATGTATGAGGATGTAACGACTAGAGTGAATACTTCATGCAGATTAACTAAAGCATTTTCAATAAAGATAGGATTATATCAAGGATCAACTCTAAGTTCTTATCTTTTTATACTAATTATGAACGAACTTACTAGACACATTCAAGACACAATAGCATGGTGTTTGTTGTTTGCATATGGAGTAAATGCTAGACTATAATTTTGACTGGACACACTAGAAGTGAAAAGTTTTGGCTTAGTAGAGTAAAAACAGAATATATGAAATTTAAGTTTAGCAATATTAGACGTAATGAGCATTTTTGCAAAATGATGGAGGGATTGAGAGAAATGTCTTACATAGAATACAAGTATGATAGTTGAAATAGAGACGAGCGTCGAATGTTTTATGTGATCGTAAAGTACCTTTAAAACTTGAAGGAAAATTCTACAAAATGGTGGTTAGACCTGCTATGTTATATGATGTTGAATGTTAGGTTATGACTCGAGCACATGAACAGAAGATGAGAGTTGTAGAGATGAGAATGTTTAGGTGAATGTGTGGACATACGAGGACGAACAGAATAAGAAATGAGAGCATTAGAGAGAAAGTCAAAGTTGCATTTATTAAGGAAAAACTCCGAGAGACAAGTTTAAGATGGTATAGAAATGTACTTAGATGACCAATAAATGCTCCAGTTAGGTAATGTGAAACTATGATAAATATGCACATCAAACGAGTAAGACCAAAAATACTTGATTAATAATAATAATACAAGATAAAATTTATATAAGTATAGATGATAATATAGTAGAGGATAGAGCCTAATGGTGTAAAATGATCCATATAGTCGACCTTATCTAATGGGATAAGACTTGGTAGTTATTATTGTGTTATTGTTTTAAGAGTCTCTGGATTCAATGAGCGCTCTATGAACCACATCAATGGTATTCATTGTGACAAAAGGCGAATACGCTCGCCTCCAACGCCCCCGCCAACCCGTCCCAAGGCCAATACGGAGGAGATAAATTACGGGCGGCTACTAGCCTTTGGAATATGGACTAGCACATAAGAGAGGTATTTATCTCAGCTTTGCCGAGATTCGAACCCCAGACCTCATTGTGGCAACACCTCATGCGCTAGCCACTAAACCCATCCAAGGGGACACATCAATGGTATTCATGAACTGTCCAATGGAAAGATTTAATGGTTGGAGTTAGTTGGTCACTAAAAAATGCTACACGAATTTGATGTTGAAGTCCCTCATCTTGAAGCTATCAAGTCTCCATCCCCTTCTCTCTCACAGAACCAAATCCATAATTCCTCCCTTCTTATCCATGCTCCCACCTCCCACCTCCCACCTCCCACCTCCAACCCTATCCAACCTGCTTCCCCCCTCGCCTTTTAGCATTTTCCTTTCATAGTTTCTACATTTTTTTCTGTCCCTTTCTCATCTTGTTAAGGTTTAAGAAATACAATGGTTAAGCTTAGGGATCCAAATGAATCTGCTTCATGAGGCAGCTGGGAGGCAGACCTCTCGTACTGGACAGATTGGCTATTGACTACATTACATTAACATGACAGAGCTTGGGCAAACCTCTCACAATTGACAAATGCTTCTGTGGTTTCTCTAACAGATGGGTGTTATCCTCTAAGAACCCTCAACAACGATACCACTGCATTGTCACCCTCTTGCCCACTCCCCTACCTCAGAAATTAATTGTTGCCTCATGGCTGGAGTCTGCTAGGATTTCCACCATAGTTTGATAAGATCTTCTGGCCTTCAAATAAGCTGCTAAACAATTAAGTTCTCTTTTACTGAGTATATCATTGAAATTATACTCAATTCCCTGTATTTCTTATTCATAAGAGTTAAAGCTTATACTTCTTATATTACTCCAAATCTACATTTGAAATTGTAGGCGAGTAATTTTGATATAATAGAACAAAGTTTTTTTACTCTGTGAAGCAATCTATGTTTAAAAACAAAGTAATGATAAATTCTGCACCATTTTAATTTATTAACGAATAGTCATATGATAGTTAAATTTTGTACAATGTATATTGTTATAAGATACATAAGTATTAAATCTCATAATTTAGTCATAGGATAGTCAAAAATTCTGATTTTGCTATTGGTTTTTATATAAACCCAGCATGGTCCATGTGGCCAATTTGATCAAATGATATAGGAGAGATTGTTGGTGCAATGATATCCCAACTGATCGATTTTGAGTGTTTTGATGTATTTGACAAAACATTTAAGTTTGGCCAATATCGTGCTTGCTATGAAATTTGCCGAGTGTATAGGTGCAGTGGATTGAAGAAATTTAAGTAGGTCAAGATTGATAAATACTTGGCGTAAGAGAAGTTCACCCGGTATTAATAGAGGAAAAGGAGAAAAAGTTCAATAAGTATTGGCAAAGGAGAAATATACGTAGGTTAAGAGTAACCAAGACTTTGTGGTTGGAGAAGTCCAAATAGGCCCAGAATGATTAGATATTTAAGAGTCAAAAAGTCTTGTAGATCAAGGTTGAAAATTTACCATGCAAACAAGGAAGATTAGGAAGAAAGAGGCATTTAGGCAGACAAGGAAGACTCATAGACTCTCTTGGGAACACCCAGAGGTGAGACTTCATGGCAGACTTGACTGGTAAAGTCTAAGTGATTTGTGAGAGACCGTGAGTGACTTGTATGATTTTTTTGTAAAATTTGACCTAGGAAAGGACTCAACCAAGAAACAAATATTTCAGCATTGGAGTCAATAATCCACTGAACTGGGAGGTTAAGACCAGTTGATTGTATGTGTTGGGTCAACTAAGGAGTCAACTCAAGATGTTTAGCTTGCAGACAAAAGATTATTGTTTGGAGTACCATTGAGTGAGGTAGGTTGAGTTGACTAGATAGTTAATTGAAGACCTACCTGCAAATTAATTGCTCTTTGTTTGGGAGTTAACTAAATCCTAACGTAAGTCAGAAGATCATTAAGCCGACTTAGAAAGGTAACAATCGTCAGCCTTACATGTTTTAGGGTTTAGGTTGAGTTGAATGGAATCATAAAGAATAAGAGATTGAAGCTCATTTGAAGGCAACTTAAAGGTTATGAATAAAGGGGCAAGTGAAGTTCATAGGACAGATGGAAAAGCTCATGAAAATATTAGAGAATATTTAATATGGAAATATAATTCCACCCATGGCTAATCAATCCCAAGCCAGGGTAAAGGAGGAGGATTGTATTAAGCTGCCAACTAGCATTAAACTAAGGCAAATGTTCAATGAATGAATTTAATATGGAAATATAGTTGTTTGATACCAAACTAGAAAAAGTTCAAGCGAAAAAGCTTGAAGGCTCCTACAATAATTGTTTAATAACAAACCAACAAACATGTGAAATTTAGTTGTTAAAGGCGGAATCATATAGTTAAAAGCCCAAGTATGGATTCAAAGGTTCGGCAAAATCAGAATTGTAAAAAAAATATATAAAATGAGAAAAGATATAATAAAATTATTTATTTACAACAAATGTTATAAAATTTTAAAGACATTATCTATAGTAATAATGCAACATACAAATAATGTTATCTATTAACATAAAAATTAATAAATAATAAAAATAGATTATAACCAATAATGAAATCATATTTTACATATAAATTACTCAATAAAATTTATACAAAGACTCCATGCAAATTCTCTAAGAATCAAATTGGAGTGAAATTGGTAAAAAAATTTATAGGGATCCCAATCTGACCAAGGTTTAATTCAATTTAATCCATTTTAACCTCAATTTGATCAAATTTTAAAGATTCTATTAATTTTATAATAGAATTTAACTAATTCCTACTTATTTCTGACTCTCTAGGCTTTTCTAAAACTTCTATTTAATTTTTATGATATGTTTCTCATAAAATATCAAATTGGGCCATTGTCAATACCCATCCACCTCAGGCTATCCATATTAGTATATCAACCGATTTTACCAACTATGTGCCAAACTCTTAAAAAAGATAAAAATCTCAGGTTAGTCGCTCAAGTTAATATAAACCATAATGAGAACATTCAAAGCAAAATAACAAGGTAATAACTAATATTGAAATAGTGAATGTGATAACAACAAAACCTTTTAGCCAATTATATGAGCTTTGACACTATGTTTCATACGGATTTTGCGCCATTAGCATGTTATGGGTATATTGAAACACATCCACACATAATTAGGAGTGGGGGTTATACCCTCACATGTTAAGTGATGCTTTTGTCCATTTTATTCTATTGAATTGACAGAGGAACTACTCATTCTAGTGAGACTTTTAGAAATTTCTTATAACTTTCCCTAACAAAGAGATAGATTTCCACATATTGATAACTATTTCAGACATTAAAACAATAAATTGATAGCAATGTAAGACAATGTGAATCTTTCCAATCCTAATCCATTTAGGTAAGACATCATACAAAGCAAATAGATATTTGTGAAACTCAGGTTGGGAACCTAATTTATTTATTTAAAGATGTCATGACTCAAATGAGTGTACAACTCAGATAAGCATCTGGTATAACTTACTAGTCTAAAATATTTAAGCTCAAGTTAATGACAACAGCTAAAAGCTTACAAAGCTCCTTTATCAGTCCATGCCTATGTAAGACTAGATTGTGGTGTCAATTAGAGAGTCTTGTATTCCTGAGGGTTAAAATCCAATTCATACAACGGAATCATCCCTAATTGGTAGCATGAGAGGCCTAATGGTGGCTACAGTGTCACATAATCAACATTTTCAACACTTAACTATGTTTAAAATTAGACCTAGGTTTCTCTAATATTAATTGTCATGATGCACTTAGATAAAAGAACTAACCAATTAACTTGTTAAGCTTACCTATTAGCCGAAAAAACTTGAGCTCAACTAATAGTAGCTAACTTATTTCATGATATAGAATTTCTTCATTAACAGGTGGAGCTAAATAGGATGTAACAAAAGATGAAAAAATTATTGATAAAGTGCTTTGAAACAGACATTCAGAGAACCAAATACTATAGAGGTGAAGTGATATAAAGACTCACATCCAAGGCATGTTGGGATTCTCTTTCTATCCAAATAATGGCATGATCTGATGTAGCATTGCACGAAAGAACAATATGTTCAAATCGTCCATCTACCGGCACAGCTGTTCTAACAACAGGTGGAAATCTTCCACACCTGCAACCGGCAATATAATTCAGTAGTATTCAATAGTGAGACCTGTCAAACACGAACTAAGATAACAAGAGTCATTAGCTTTCAGAGGCAGAAACAATATACCGCCTGAAGATCATTTTTTCATTTTATCTTTATTGCAGTAAAGTCATTCACTGATATGCATGCAAAAGCAATGTGAAATCAGGAATAATTATTATCAAAATGATTATATGAGCCCCTGGTCCAACTCCATCATGATAAAAATCAGATATGACGTGTACAATAACATAAATGACGTGTAATCAACTCAACCAGCAAATTATCTAAGAGTGACCAACTATATAGAGATAAGAAGGTTCTGCTTCTAGTAGTTAGAGATCTAAGTTTCAGTAGTGGTGTCACGTACAATTAAATTGACTAAATTTTTACATTTCAGTGAGTTCATTGTAAAATTTTCCTAAAATATGTCTTTAGAGAAGTAAAGTGCAAGTGTATAGTCAGTGAAAAAACCATTGCTACCAAATGGATCATTATCACTTATTGGTTAACTGAGATATGGAAGATATAATGAAAATCCATGTCCAAAGTGTTAGCGCAGATATGATGTAAACAACTAAACATGAAGAGGAATGCTAGAAGCACAAATGAACTGATTTAAAATTTTGAACCCAAGCTAATGCTTCACTCATCTAACACTTTAAGCCTCATCCAATAAACGACAATCCTCATGGCATGAAACTAGGTTGATGCAAAATTTAAATTCGAAATAAGATTTCCTTTTATAATTAGATTTAGGTTGGTAAAATTTTATATTTATTTATTTGAAGCAAATTAGGACCATGCTTATTTCTGGGCAAGAAAACTTGGTAATTCCTTCCAAAACATCTACCACTTCCTTCACTAGGTCCCTTACCTATAGCCATGATCTAGCTTTTTTTATCCATCACGATCCCATAGCACTGTAAACACTAGATCTACTCCCACCCTATCCCTAGTCCGATTTTAGTCGCTGTTAAAGTGAAAGATTTACTCTTTCCTCCAATAATCTTGCTCAGTATCCTATTCAACCAACCTCCTCTTGGTGTGTCTATATCCTATCAAACAATATATATTCTTTAGAGGTGGGTAGGGATCCAATCCAATCTCCTAAAAGATCAAGCACAAGTGCAACTTATCCTCAAGACTGATTGAGATTCACACGTAATGATTTTCAAAGTAGAAATCATATTAATATCACATGTAATTGTTTTACATAATTTTTTATGTTTAGTTAGTTTTTGTCACAAACCTTAGATTCCATAGTAAGCCCGCAAATGTGTTGGCCTGGGGACGGGCTGACGGAGACATTGGGGGCGAGCGAATCGCCTTTTGCTATCATAGTAAGCTAGCAAAAAAATCGTTTTTTATTATCTTATTGTACCAAGTTTTAAAACGGCAAATGTTGGTCCCAAATCAGGATGAAAAAGGTAGAGGATTACAAACAACATGAATCACGATACCGTATCTTGGATGTGTCTAGTGAGTTCGTCTATGATAAGTGTAAAAAAATAGGGACTTAGAGCTAATCCTTAACATAACCCTATCTTTATAGGAAATGTTTTGGTTAATCTGTCTGGAATCTTCACTCTTATTATTATATCTTATACATATCATAATTAGTTTAATATATCCTATACTAATACCTTTTTTTTTAGATTCTTCATATAATTTTCCCGGGAGTCTATTATAAGTTTTTTCTATGTCGAATATCATTTATAGGTCTTCCATTTATTCACAATACTTTTCAATTAGTTGTCTAAGAAGATGTAACTTTTATAGTGGGTCTTCCAAATATAAATCCAAATTGATTTTTTTTATCACCGTGGTATCCTTCCTTAGTCTTTTTTATATTACTCTTTCTCAAAGTTTCATAATATGATTTATGAATTTAATACCCCTATAGTTTGTACAATTTTGTACGTCTCTTTTATTCTTATATAAGGGAACTAGAGTACTTACCCTCCACTGATCAGACTTTTTTTTAAATTTTTAATATTAGGTTGAATAACTTTGTAAGTCATTCAATACTTTGTTTCCCTAGTCACTTCCATACTTTTATTGGAATATCATTTGATTTAATTTTTTCAATTTTGCATCCCATTTAATACTTGTTCTGCTTATGAAATTTGAATTCTATAATAAAAATTTAAATTTCTATATTCATTTGACCTAATTAAATTACCTAAGTTAAATTAGTCACATAAACCTTCATTAAAAAGTTGATGAAAATACCTCTTCCATCATTCTTTTATTTACTCATTATTTACTAATACCTTATTGCATTCATCCTTAATAAATCAATAAAATCTCTTGTCTTCCTCTCTCTCGCTTTAGTTATGCTGTAAATGTTTCTTTCTCATTCTTTGATATCTAATTTTCGATATAAACGTCAAAAGTTTCATTCTTAACTTCATTTATTACTTTCTTGGCCTGGTTATGGTATATTTTTTTAAGTTTTCCTCGTTCTTACAAATATATAGCGTCTTACCGGTTGTTTGTTTTTCTTCACTTTCTCATGTACTTTCTCATTCCACCATCAAGATTCTTTACTTGATGGTGCACATCCCTTTGACTCATCGAGTACACTCCTGGGCCCTGGCTAGTATTTTTCAACGTTGATACCATCTTATCTTATGTTGTATTCAAGTCACCATATATTTAAATCCGTCAATGTCAATCCCAAGCCCAAATGAAAAAAGGCAAGGGTTGCGCGTTAGGTTGCCAGCATTTTCAGACAAATGTTCAATGAAAGAGAAAGGAATTAATGACAAAAAAAAATCTTAGTTGAAAAAGGAAAAGAAAAGATTCTCGATGGATACGAGGAAATAAAGGGCAAAGGGGAAAGACACTAATCAACATTAGAGGTAGGAAAGAGGGGTGAAAGTAACCAATCAATGATATTAAAAGGATTTAAAAAAAATAAAGAAAACAAAGGGGAAAGGGATTAGACGAAATGGAAATAAAGGGAGAAAGAGATTTAGGAAAAACAAAATAAAAATAGAGGGAAAAAAAGTGGCTTAGCAGCCTACCGCAACCTAGCGATCGCAAGGACGTGACCAAGCATGCCAATCACAAGGTCGTCGCAAATTCTCTATAAGGTGGCGACCTCGTGGCAAGACGAGGATGTTGCAAGAGCCCTCGCCTGGCGGTAACGAGATTGCGGCAACTACATCTGGTCGCAAGCTCTCCACAACTAGCAACAACCTTGCAGAAACCTTGTGGCCATGCAAGGAAGCCTCACATCCAAGCAAGGAAAATGCGAGAGTCATGTAGCTAAGTGAGGCCATTGCAACCTCCAAGAGAAATCCGTAGCTAAGCGAGGCCATTGCGACCTCCTAAAAGCTTATGGCTGACATTTAGTTAATCATCAAGTTGTATTGTGTGGGATCGTCGTAGTTTTGGTGAGAGGTCACCTAGTTCTTATTGGCTCGTCGTTATATGTCCCTTGTAAACTTTCTATTCTCCTCTTTTGATTTTTATTGGCTCTATGTCGAATCAAATGTTGTGCCAATCAACGGGATGGAATATTTTGAAAATACTGACTAGCACAATACAAAACTTTAAACCATGCATAGTTGTCTAGAGATTTGAGATTCTATTTTGTGAATTGTTAAATATGCTTATGATAATTATATAAATAGATCCACAAATATATATTCTTTTGAAGAAGCTTATCGATTTAAAGCTCATCAATCTATTTATATTTTTACATGTTTTTCCCATCCTTCTAGTTTATTAAGAGTCATATTAAGTGTATATGAAAAGGAAAATTACACCAAATAATGAAACATAAATCCACACCACAAAATTAGTGCAATATAGAAGATTATCAAATTACATAATTTATGAGAAAACTGTGCTAATTCTTTAATATCATAACAAAAATTTGTTACGGATTCGTATGTTATTGACTTGCCAACAAAATTGAATATTAGTTTAATATTCAATATAGAAGACTTATTATTATATCAAGTAATAAATTTTTCTCATTTTATTCATCTTCTAGACATCAAATTCCTTAAGTCGATAACATAGTTAATATGTAGTCAATATGCAAACATGCTAACAATAAAGCAAAGTGACTCTGATAAACCCAAAATTTGGATTAAATTGAGGAAAAATTATATCACTCACGTACAGAAAAGAACCTCCCACCTGGAGTGACGTAGGCACTAGAGTCTAGAGTTCAGGTTCTGGTTTTGCCACAAAGGAAAACCCAAGGTAGAAGCTAGGTTTTGGCATGAAAGAGGAAGCAACAAATGACAGAAAAGTTTGAGAATCCAATTTCTCCTACACTTTCCGGTGTCAACAAAGGAAGCCAAATGATGAACCGAGTCTAAGACGCTAAGATGTCATAGATGAAGGCCACAAAGAAAAACAAAAAGGGTTTTCCATCTTGACCAACATGAATTGAGATTATAAATGTAGCAATATAATAATCATCATCTTGTTCTTTAAATGCCCTTTCAGTGGGTAGCAAATTGGTACACTTTGTCCCTCCTTCCTCCTTCGATGCTTTGACTTCATATCCTTTCCTTTTGATTGCTCCTTCCAATGAATTATAAAACATGTTAACCTTACTAGGGGACAAAGATGATGTCCAAACTAGTATTGTTCCAAAATCATCACAACTCTAAATTTTAAAAGTGAAATACGGAGTCAAATTTCCATGATAACAACAAAAATTAACTGTGAAAACTTTCATTTAGTAAATTGCCTTTTGAGTTTTTTTATTGAAAAATTTAGTAAGCTAGCAAGTTAAATGCAAAATATCTATCTTGGAAATCATAATTTTCTTTTCTATGAAATTTATAGCTATTCACACCAAGCAAACATGTCTTTAAGACCATGAAGATGTACAGATTAGTACCTGAGAAAGCCTAAGGGAGTAATTAATCATGCCCAAGAGTTTCCTACCTTACTATCTTCCTTTAAAGTTAACTATTGTGCAATTAGTTGTTCAAGATAACAAGCTGTCCTGTAAAAGCCAATCCTTCTCTATGTTTTTTTTCCTAAAGTCCTTTAATGGTGAAGTACCTCAATTTCCTATTTTCCTGGAATATTGAAGATGCTAACCTGACTAAAATTAATACAACCCAATAAATCTATCATTTTACAAGTTTTTAAAAAAAATGTGAATGCCATATTTCTCTGGATTTTGCACATGTCATAATGGACAAGGATGTATACCTGAATGGCTTCCTCTCAATAATATGATAGAGCCTTCCTGGTGCATAGAGTCTCCGGGGATCTCTTACCATAGCATCCTCTGGTATGCATGTATCCGCCATGCATCTTAGACATAACAAGCATGGTAAACTGTGCAAAGAAAATCAAACCAGTCCTATCAAATAAGAAAAGACTTCTTAATTGATGTATTTGCAAGACAGTAAGCTGCCCTAGCATGCCTAGGCGGTTTTTTTCTGGTTTTTGTTCATAACATGAAGAAGTTGGAAGAACGTTGGTCAATTGACAGTTATAAAGAAATAAGAATTGATGTGAAATTTCTGCACTTTCCCCTTTTTATTCCAGTCCTTCCTGTTGCTTAGCATAGCATTTTGATGGAAATAAATAGTTGAATAAATGTGATCATCCCCTACTGGAATGCATTATTAAGGGAAAATTGATATTAACTGCAAAAAAGAAAACTAAGGTGATAATAGTTTTGGCATTTACATGGTCAACTTGATTTGCAAAATACAACAAACACACTACTTATGCAATGAAAAGAGAAAGAAATTGGCACAAGAAACAAGTGAGTTAACCAAAGATATTTGCATGCTACTTGTAGGTACATATAAAGAAATGGTTGAAAGACCGTTCTTTCTAGTGAATATAAGAAATTTCAGGTCCTTGATTGGTCCTTATAAGATCCTATGTATCATATGATGTCAATGTGATGCAACAGTTCATGAAATTTGGAGTTTCAAGAAGCTACTTACATCGTGCATTCATGTTTAAGCAGCAAGGATGCCTGTAAGGTTCCATGTATATAGTTTATCTTCAAATGTATAGGTGTATGCATATTTTATCATCAAAACTCAGGAATATAACCCCAAGACCCAAGAACTCCTAAAATTTTGATTCAGGATTTTCCTTTTTAAAATAAAAAATAGCCATAGAGAATTTCAGATTGGGTCTCTAAGTTTCCTACAGGTTACACAACATTTAAGCAAGATTTAAAATTTCGACCTGTGCTAGGATTTCATTCTTATATCGAAACGATATGGTTTCAGTACTGTGTCGTGCTGTGCCGATATAATTTCGGTATTTTTAATTATAAAATATATTAATTAAAAAAATAAAATATTTAACATAAATATTTGAAAAATAAATAATATAAAAAAAATCTTTTAAAACAGGAAAAGATATGAAAATAGATAAATAAATAAATATTTTATTATAATTTTTAATAAAATAAATGAAATATAAAATTAATTAGATAATTTTATTAGGGTTTAATAAAGTCTCTTTAGATTATCCATAACTAGGAGTTGATTAGAATAATTAACCTAAGTTTTAATTAAAAAAATCCCAAATCCGACACTACTCGTGAGCTCGCACGATTTTGACGTTGGGGGGCGACACTTCCGCGACCCCTCAGCAGCGGCCACGAGGGCCGTGCGACTCCTTGGCGTGGGGGGCCACTCCCGCGACCCCTCAGCAGCGGCCACGAGGGGCGTGCGACTCATCCGGCGTGGCTGCGGGGCCACATGACCCTTCCGCGACAGTCGCATGGTCGCACACCCTCTGCGGTGGTCGTGTAATTGCGCGACCCCTCTGCGGTGGTCGTGTGGTCGTGCAATCCCTTTGCGGCGACCGCACAACGCCTTTGCGGCGGCCGCGGAGGGGTTATGCGAATCCCTCAGCAGCTGATGTTGGGGGGTCGCGTGACCCCTCCGCTGCGGTTGTGAGGTTGTGCAACGCCTCCCGGTGTCGGTTGGTGGGCGAAACGAGATGTTTCGGCCATTTCGACCAACTCAACATGGTATTTTAAACACGACATTTAAGACATACATCCACATATCTACACATTTATCTCCATCTTTGGTCACAAGAGGAGCATAAAAATGATATGTCCGAACTACAAGCAAACATGCCAAATGAAAGACTTCCATAAGAAGAAAAAAATCTCTTTCCTAAATGGATTACAAAATCATAGTAGATCATTTACCTATATGCATTATGAAGTCATAGTAGATCATGTAGCTATAGTCATTATGAAATTATAGTAGATCACTAAATGCATTTTTTTTCCTTCCTTTATGGCTATTACTCTTCAAGATATTCAGAGATAACACCATCTTAATTTAAGGGAGCCATGCAGATAGTAAAAATATTCAGTACACACCTAACATTATACATGGTTAACTTTAATCCATTTTTTGTTATGCACTGCAGCATTCATCATTGTTCTGCTTAAAATCCACGAGTGAAAAGTGCTGACTCTAAAAACGAAGGCCTCAATTTACATAATGATAATAATAATAATGAATGAATGAAGTCCTTACTCTAAGAGTTGAGTCCTCAATTTACCAGAAAAGTGACTTGAATATATCTTCCAGAGGTGTTGCTGTCCGAGGCAAGAAATCATCCTGAACAATTATTGATAAACATATGCAAATCAGAACTAAAATTTGGAAAACGATAGCTAAAGACAGAATAGCAATAACAGCCAAAATTTGCACAGTATGGAGCAAAGTCAATATTGGGCAAGATCTAGATTCTACTCAAAATGAGGTCTCAGTTTGTACATTCTACTCAATGAATTGTTGTAAAGTTCTTATTCCTTGGACCTTTTCATTTCAATTTATCAGATGTCCTTGTATGGATGGGAAGATGTGGCTCTTAAGTACGACTACCAATAATAGCTAATTTATAGAACAACATGAATGAAGACCATCAGCCCATCAAAAGGCTCTAGATGATGGTTATGGTTGTGGATTGCATTATTTCTTGGTAATTGGATTTATTCAATAACAATTTCACTTGGTATAACAGCCAAAATTTGCAAGTATGGAGCAAAGTCAATATTGGGCAAGATCTAGATTCTACTCAAAATGAGGTCTCAGTTTGTACATTCTGCTCAATGAATTGTTGTAAAGTTCTTATTCCTTGGACCTTTTCATTTCAATTTATCAGATGTCCTTCTTGTATGGATGGAAAGATGTGGCTCTTAAGTACAACTACCAATTATAGCTAATTTATAGAACAACATGAATGAAGACCATCAGCCCATCAAAAGGCTCTAGATGATGGTTATGGTTGTGGATTGCATTATTTCTTGGTATTGGATTTATTCAATAACAATTTCACTTGGTATCCATTTATATGCAACACTTTGCATAAATGCTTGAGTTTCTTTATAATATACTTACAACGATCCAAGAAAATTTAAAGTCCTAATTTGTGCATAATTAAGTTGATCCGTATATCAAAGAATGACTATGTAACCCATTTAGATCTCACCTTTTTCTTGGAGAACATTCTCTATTGAATAAACTCTTATGCGCAACAAAAAAGTACAATAAAAAAGGAGAAGTCTAGGAATCTTACCTGGAGAACAACTGAATTGATGACATCTGCATATCTAACAGCCAAATTAAGTGAGACGCATCTTGCAGGGGCAATCGCAAAACACCTAATCCTATTCCTCTCCACATTCCCCAATTTGTCAAGACTATGAACAGCCACCATTGCTAACAGCGCAGCGACACCAGATCCCAAAGAATGGCCGGCAAATGTAAGAGTGTACTCGGGATTCATCTCCAACAGATCCTTCAAAACTTTGCACTCCTCATCAAAGACCCAAATAGCAGCTCGCAGAAGACCATTGTGAACGTAACCACCAGAAAATTTCCTCTTTCCAAGACTATTATCCAACAGAACGGTGTAATCGCCCTCTTGAGCAAAATTGAAGCCTCTTATTGCCAAGACGATGTCAGAATTTCTATGATCAACGTAGATCAGATACGGCGGTGCGTTGCCATGGGTGTTCTGGTAGGTCTTGCGGAGGACGACCCAGTGGGTATCGATGCCGTAGCCTCCCGGCGGTGCCCATTGAGGATGGTCGAGATCGTCCTCATAGACTGCGAGAATGTAGCGGCAGAGCCGAGGCACGGGCTCAAATTCTACAGGCGACGCCAGGCCCCAGGTCTCACTGTCGTGGCCGGCGCTGTGGAGGAGGCGCTTCCAGGCCCAGCGAGCGCAGGCGAGGCAGTAGACGCACTCGAGGACAGGAAGGCAGCAAGCAAGTGACATGGACAGCCGAGCAAAAGCGGAAACTACATGGTGAAGCCTCCTAATCTGTTCGATGAAATGCGCCAAGCAGGAAGCAGGGGAAAAGCGTGGAAACCTAGTTCATGATGAAATATGAATGCCGATTTTGATGATCAGAATCCAACTCCAACTCCAACTCCAACTACGGGATATATTCAAATTACCTGCCTCGCTCTTGCAAAATTGCAATCTCTGGTCGGTCGCAGAGCAGTAGAGCTTTTAGATTTTGGTATTCTGGAACCCGCCGATACTAGGAGCAATGGCACATGTATGAATCGAGATGCATAAAGCAAGCAAGAAGCCGGAGGGAGGTGGCGTGGTGTGGAAAAAGAGGACAGGGAAAATACAAATCCAGCTACTAGTCAAAACAAACATGCGGTGGGATGGAAGGGAAGGATGGACGATTAGATAGATGCTGGAAATAAAATGCTAGTGGCAGTTGCGCTGAGCTGTGCTGCTGCCATCGTACATTCTGGAACAGTAGGTATCAATTTTTCACTTCAATGAAGATAAAATGAACGAGAGCGAATTGGTTGTTTGGGCCTGGGTCCGGGCCCGGGCCCGAGGGAGAATTGGCTGTGCATCTATCAACTAAGAGACCGCAGCTGGTGCCTCCATTATGTACTGTCTTTCAATATATCTGGGCGGTTTAATTATTATTTTTTTCTCATAATGTAGATAATAAAAATTGAGGGTGATACATTTATTATAATAAATAATGAATTAATTTTAGGTGAATAAATGTCTTTGTAGAAACAAATCTCCCCCATCTTCTAATTAACTTGACAGTCGATTATAAACTGACTTTATGATTTACCTCTCTTCACATAATTTAGAAATGGACTGTAAAAGACGTTTACGTTGAGCATAACTATCTTTTGCTATAAAAATGAGATTACGATTTGAGAGATTCGAGAGGGAGACTTTTGATAAAAGAACTAAAATAGATAGTGTTGGACCGGTAAAGAATATAACTAGGGATGTATAGTGTATAGTGTATAGTGTATGACCTACAAATATAATTTTGTAATCTTTTATAGTAAAAAGGTGATTATACTTGTCCCAGACATCCCTCATAGTTCGTTCCTAGATTATGTGAAGGGAGGTAAATTATGGGGTTAGTTTATAGCCGACCGCCAAGTGACTAAACGATGTTTAAGGTATGTATAGTGTATGACCTTCAAATATAACTGTGTATAATCTTGCTAATACCTAACAATGTCAATCAAATACAATTGAGGCAATGGACATAAACATAAGAAAAAAATACAAACATTAACAATCTTGGTTACTTCAACGAGTACTCTTGAATGTCCACTAAATTACCACTCTACATACTTCCTTATGATATGATCTCGTTAATATATAGGCACGAGCCTAAATAACTAACAAGGAACTAGTAGAACACTCTACAACTATACTAGAATATGTTATCTCTAACATAGCGGTATAAGCATAAATATCAAGCCAATAACCTACTAAAATACTCTACATCTATACTATAGTATACTATCGCTAACATAAAGACACAACTATAAATGACAATAAATAACATGGATAGAATGAGAAGCATTGATAACAATAAAACTAAAATAAGAGCAAATAAAAGGTCAAGCTCAAGAAATGAAAAAGAGTAGATATTGAGATAAGCAAGTAACTACTAGAAATCAAATAAAATAATCATGTACTAAGGACAAAAAAAAATCTACAAAGAACAAAGGAACTACCCAATAGTATTGTAGAACGTGTTGATTGTTTTCTAATTAGAAGGTCTGCCTCGAGTTCGAATCCTACAAGTATGTGATATGTGATAAAACTAAAGCTCTATAATCAATATAGCAATCTATTAATTATTCAATCTACCTATACAATTAGTAATTCCATTAACTACTAATTAACTAGTTAGTTAATTCTTTATTGCTACCTCATATGATTAATAATTCAATTATCCTCTAAATGAATTGATTAATCATTATATTGAGTTAAATTTCAAATTAATTCAATCGATTAATACTTAATTAATCCTTAACTAAATTATCTAATTATAACTAATTAATCACATAAAAACCAATTATGGCATTACCATTTAACCCGCCAACAGCCACAGAAGAGTGCTTCGTTGTGGACAAGTTAGGTGATGATCGAAGGCAGCTTCAGGGAAGGACGTATGATGTCATGACAGTCGATGTGTGTGTAGAAGCGACACAATGTAGACACATCGTGTGTGTTGTGCATGAGAGGAGGAGGCGGGTAACAACAAGCAGAACTTAGGGTTTAAAACTTAGGTTTAAAT
Source organism: Zingiber officinale (assembly GCF_018446385.1). NCBI lineage: Eukaryota > Viridiplantae > Streptophyta > Magnoliopsida > Zingiberales > Zingiberaceae > Zingiber > Zingiber officinale. The sequence goes on along the minus strand of NC_055987.1, from coordinate 171,161,864 downwards.
TCAAACTTAGGGAATTGAATTAATCAACTCTCAGCTTAAATTAGAATAGCCCCTGAGGGCAGGATATCATGGTTAGGTCCTCCAGTGATAGATCAAGGATTTAATATTTGAGACTTAGTTGCGGCTTATTATTAGAAAATTTCCCCTTGATGGGTAGTGAACCTGAGAATGTTAGTTGTCAAGATGAGCCTCCATGTGCATTTCTCCGATTACTCAGGTGACCAGTGAGAAACTTTTTTAGGATCAGGTCAGTCACCCCAAATTCGATGTTATCTGGTTAATCATTTTTTTTAGAATAGCCCAATTAGATTTTCTAAATCTTAATTGATTTATCCCGATAAAATATTTATAAATTCATTTAAAATTCAAAAAAATCCTAATAATTTCTTTTAATTCATATAAATTTATTTCCCTCTTAATTATCACTTATATTGTATTATTTTCACTAAACAATTTTATTATCTTAAATTTTAATAGTTTGAAATCTTTAACATCTTGAATATTCACTTATTTACATATTAAATTATATATATATATATATATATATATATATATAGCCATCGGAGTTTCTGTCCAGCGTAGAGTTTGGAGTTCCTTCGAAGACGACGATCAACACACAATTAAGCATTCTCTTCTCTCTTTCTCCTTGATATTGAGTTATACAATGTCTTTTTCTTTGTCTTTGTGTTGTAACTTCATCTCTATGGAGTAGTATTCTTAATTCTAGGATGAATGAGTAGTATATGATGTGTTGATCCTGTAGGATCATAGAAGACGAGAGAGGAGGGCGAATCTCATTTGTTTTAAAATTTTTTCTTTTTCGCCTCATTTCATAAAACCAAATTAAAATAACAACAGTGGAAATAAAATAAAGGACACTGTTTGGTTTTACTTGGTTAGCAATCCTGATACTCTACGGTCTGTGATCTTTAATCGATTCGATGGCCTATCTAATATAGTTCTTTTGAGGAAGCATAATTGTACAAATATGAAGATAAATAGTAACAACCTACTAACACCTCAAATAAATGTAAGAAATAATAAAGTATACCAACAATGTTAGAATGTAGATGAAGCGTAGATTGTCAGTGTTCCTCACAACGTCGTCATTATAGAAGATCTTGCACAAACAATATCAACAAAGACTAAATGAAGCAGAGAGAGAATTGTTACTTCAGCTTAAACCCCGAGGGTTTCCTTTATAAGCATCATTCATTCGATTGAAAAATCATTCCATCGACTGAACCTATTGGTCGACTGATCATCCTATCCGTTGATTAGACCCCGCGTATTTCCTTATTTGCTCTGATATGATCCGTCTGATCCCCTGATTTGTGCTATTCGATTGATCGATAAAGATTATCCATCAACGGAACCTAAAGACTTTCCTTCTTTGCTTGATTTGATTTGATCACCTTCTCTTTCCTTATTTTGATCAGTCGACTGATCAAACTTATCAGTCGACAAAATAAGGTGTCTACCATATTTGTTGAGCTTCGATATGATCTTTGTCACATTGGCCTGATCGATCAACTGATCTCACTAATCAGTTGATCGAAAAATAATGTGTACCATATTTGCTAGACTTTAATTTGATATGTGCCGGGTTGGCTGGATTGGTTGATTGATCCTAACTGTCGGTCAACCAAACCTTTGGTCAATTTAGAACTTTGTTTATTTGTAAAATAAAGTTAGCACAGGTAATATACAATAATAGAACTCTTGTAAAATAGAGTTAGTATAATAGATAGTAATGATGCATGAGTATGACAGTTGGAACTGTCTTGATCTCAACTTAGAAATCTCCGTTGTTTTCTTTAGTTGAATCAGTACCTAAGATTTGTCCCTATCGGGACACAACCTCACTCCACTCCCTCCAGGAGCTTACCTCACGAGGGTATCATTAGCTATTACAAAGCTTAATGGGTTTACCCCGATTCAACATCATGAAATAGGAGATAGCACTTAGAGAATCATAGGGCATCATGATAGGGACATCTCTGAGAAGGCGGTCATTTTAGTAAGACTACCTTGAAAGTAGACATCATGTTTGGAGAAGCATGCCACTCAATATTGAGGTAAGAGAGTAAATAATATTTAGGGTGTCAATAGTCATCATGACAAAACTAAAATCCTAGAATTGCTCCCCAAAATTGATTTTCTTCTAAGACTTCTCATGCTTTCTCGTTCCTTTTCTTTCATTCATGATTCTCACGATTTTAATTGTTCTAGATAGTATGCTTCATGATTCTGACTGGTACTCAATTTATAATCTCCTTGGAATTAATAGTTTATTACTTGATGACAGTTGTGCACTTGTGGTTTTTGTCCATCAAATACATAGCAAAGGGAGAATGTGTAACACAACTTTTATGGATGATGCACATATAAACAAAACTTTGAATTAAACTATAAAAATGTTAAAACATTTATTGATAATATAAGTTCAATAAACTTAATCGAAAATCATGTGCATCATTCAATAACAAAATGCATATAAGTTAAACATCATTTTGTTAGGGATCATGTAGTCAAATGAAATATTATACTCGAATATGTTGAGTCCAAATCAAACTTACTGACATATTCACTAAACCCCTACTTGAGGTTGAATTCAACACTCTAAGAAAGTCAATTAGAAATGTGTTTACTAGAATAGGGTTTTTTTCTAAATACTAATATATGTTTTATTTACTTATATTCAAAATGGAACTAGCCTAGGCTCTAACTTACAATTTATGAACCTATAGATTTAGGCGGCCTTTACATCTCATAAACACGTAAGTCTAACTGTTTGTGTATATAGCCATGTAGATAGGCATGAGATGTTAGATCCAACCCCTAGTTTCAGATATAGACTAGTGCATCAATATTTTTCTCCAACTTTAAACTATGTTGCTAAACATAAAAAATGAGAGATTATTGGTGCAGGCAACACCGATAATTGAACTCATATTTTAATGTCTAGTAAAAGATTTAAAGTTAATTAGACGTTATGTATTTTATATGAGAGATAAGTGTGCATGATACTTGTCATGTAAAATCCTAGTGAGTCAGAAGAACCGGACACAAGGGCAGATCCAGGATTTTAAGTATGGGAGGGACGCATATTAAGTTACTCATCTCCAATTAAACAAGCTGAAGTTTTTGCAAAATGTCCAAACTGTTGGTGTAATTGAACTCTAAGGATTTCAATGTTTGACAATATATCCAAGTATAGTCAGGTTGACTAAGGATTAATCCAAATAGAACTTAATGTTTAAAAGAGAGAAGTCTAGTCAAGACTAGATGACTAGCAAGGGTAAGTCCCAACCGAAGGTTAGGTAGGTGAGAAGTCTACTAAATGACTAGTTCTAACTAGAGGCTAGGCAAGGAAAAATTCTGGTGAGTGAAAGCAGGCTCTAGTGAGTGAAACTAGGTAGTGGAAGTTCTAGTAAATAAAGACATGCCTTAGTGAATGAAGCTAGGTGATAGAAGTCCTGGTGATGAAGCCAGACCCTAGTCAGTAAAGTTAGGTAGTGAAAGTTCTGGTGAGTGAACCCAGATCCTAATGAGTGAAGCTAGGTAGTGGAAGTCTTAGTGAGTAAAGTCAGACCCTAGTGAGTGAAGCTAGGCAGTGAAAGTCCTAGTGAGTGAAGCTAGGTAATGGAAGTCCTAGTGAGTGAAGTTAAGCCCTAGTGAGTGAAACTAGGTGGGGAAAGTCTGAGTGTGTGAAGTTAAGCAATGGAAGTTCTAGCGAGTGAATCTAGGCTACCCTAGGGGGAGTAACATTAGGCAATGAGAAGTCTTGGAGGAGTAAACTCCAAGCATGTGTGATTGACTAGTTTCCGGTCGACCATGCACGGTCGACTAGACCAGTGAATCTTGAAAGATGTTAACATTATTTTATCTTACTGGTTTATATCTATTCTGTTAACTCAATATTGTAGGTAAGTCTTAGTGGATTAGATTAATCAGACACTAAGCAGAACTAGAGGAAGTCTAAATAGATCTGGAGGACCATGAAGGTAAGCATTGGAGGAGGGTGTTCCAGTGAGGACGAGTCTCAATTAGGAACTTTAGGCGCTGGTCTAGTTTAAGTCCATTTTATTTGTCTAAATTAAGACTATAACTAGATCCTGGTCTCGGACAAATATGATCTAATTAATAAATTTATTTTATTATTGTGCTAATTTTGTTTTGTAGGATATAGTTTATTATTTGGACTAACAATTTTTAAAGGGGTAAAAATATGTTTTAAGCCTCGGATAAACAGTGTTGGAGGTGCTCTAGACAGATTGAAGGCGCCCTCACGCATTGGTTAAAGATGTCCTTGAGTGTTGACTAAAGACCGCTCGTGTAAAGGCGTGGAAGTGCCTCCCATATAATCGGAGGCACCCTGGAGCATGTCACAGAGGCACCTTAGAACACCTGGAAGGCAGCCTAGAGCTGATAAAGAGTGCAGTCTATGAAGTTTATCAATACCAAAGTTTTTGAGATTATTTTTGCTATTGGAGGTGCTCTCATTGAGCTTAAAGGCGCCCTTAATGCTCAATAAAAGGATTGTTTGACCAAGTATTTAACACAACTTCTATACGCGATCTTTTTACTTTTCGGCTGCTTTGACTTTATACTCCCACTATGCTGTGACACTGCTACACCCTACTACTACTGAGAAGCCGTCCGACACCGAGCTCAATCCGATATTCTTCACATGTTGGGTAATGAAATTGTCAATTGAGTTTTTAATTACTATATAAAGGAAGGTGTAGGTTGTTACATTTGTCCTTAGTTTATTATTGTATTCGATTCTTTCTTTCGATGGTTTCAGAAGAGGTTTATAATGGATTGCCCGTCGAAATTGTCCAAGGGATCATGAGTCTTGGAGTAGGAGTCGCCGAAGGTTCTGAACCAAGTAACTCCTCATGTTTGTCTTATTTGTGTTCATTTCATTTTTGTTTCTGTTTTTTTCTGCTGTACACCTTGATTTTAAAACGAAAAAGATTGATTTTTTAAAAGACATGTGATTCATCCCCCCCCTCTCTCTGTCTCTCACGTGTGCACATATCCTATACAAACAAATCTAGAAATTTGTTCAATACCTCAAATCGATGCAATGTTTGTAACTACATTCAAACATACAATAAATATCAATTATTGATATCAAAATTAAACCAAAATTGCACAAATCAATCCAAAAAATTGCCTGCCCTCAAACAACCTTTGAATTCTAAATTTAGAGTTGGCTCAAAGCTTTCTTAAAATTACCATCCTAGGTTGCATGGTGGTGACGACGAACAAGTTCACGCGCAACTCCGACACGAAATATGACCTGACAACTTATCCCAAGTCGCGATATTACCAATTGAAAGCTTAGGTCGCGGGCTTTCCGAATATGTAATCAATTTTGAATTCAGCAATTGATAGTGGTACAATCGATAGTGAAAGTAGCGACAATGATTTTGGGATGAACTAGGGAAGATTTAGTCAAGAAGAGAGAATGTAAGAATATTTGATTGGTCACCCCTGTTTATTTTAAACTATTGTTATTAAGAAAATAATTAATTATTTATACATGGACTTTAAACCCTAATTATTAAGAAGGCAATTAATAAACCTTGTTATTTTAAACCCTAGTTATTAAGAAGATAATTAATTATTTACACTTGGACTTTAAAACTCTGTTTACTTAGGAGGAAGAAAATAAAAACTATGAAAAAGTTTCAATCATGAAAAACTTTCTCTATTTAGATTCTTTTCTCTTATTTAGTTCGAAAAAAATAGGAAGAACTATTTTTCTTCTTTTTTTGTTTACCTAATGGATAGACAGATTTAAAAATCCATTAATGGATTATTTTTTTCATTATTTTTTCTTCTGTCCAAATAGGACAGAAAGTAATTCCCTCCTTCCACATTTCAACGTACACAATTATTTCTAGGAGTAGCGACTGACATCACGTGATCACGACGTGCTCTTCCTTCACGATGTCCTCTTCCTGTCGGTAGCCCTGCGAGGGTGTTGCGTGCAGTAGGAAGGAGGCAGCCTAGCAAGCTCAAGCGACCTCAGAGGTAGCTCGCGATCAGAGGTTGCTCACATTAGTTAACTCTTTCACACAAGGGCGACGCGAGTAACCTCCGAGGTTGCTCGTGGGACTGGCAGCCCTCCAAGGGCAAGAACAACTGACTAGCCTTCTCTGAGGGTGTTACCATTGCTTTTGATCTAGAAGATCTGTTGATGGGATTCTACTGAGCTTTTAGGCAAGGGGACATTTAGAACTCCATACAAAGTAATGCTAGAGGACACAACAAATCTACCTCTTGTCTTTTTTTTTGTAACAGAGAAATAATAGCAACTATGCGATTTACACGTAGACACGTGGGGGGAGGGGTCGTGCCCTGAGTCCTACTGTAAATCTGCCCCTGATTTGACACTAGACAATAAAGTTTTAGTGAATCAGGATGACCAAATGGTAAAGAAAGACCAGATGGATCTAACAGAACACACTTGATAGGTCAAATGGATAGAACATCAAGGAAGGAAAGTACTGATGGGTTAATCAAACACTAAGCCGAAGAAGTACAAACAAGTCAATTGGACTAAATGTTTAGTGGGAAAGTAAGATAAGCTATGGAGAGATCTTTCAAATTAGAAAGCAATGAGGGTGTGCCCCATTTGGGACAAACCACTTAGGTGATGGTCCAACTCGAAAACTAACTCAGATTACTAAGTCAAGATCAGATAGTTCTACTGTCAGATTTGAACATGTATAAATACATTGTTACTAACTCTTTCTACAGGGATCATGTTGCTAATTTTATTTTATAGAAAAATAGAGTTTTCAATTGATCAAATGGACCAGTCAACCGATAGTAAGAGATATGGTCAAATTGGATAAGATCTTCATTCCAATGGAAAGAAGGGGATCAGTAATCCATGGATAGGTTGATCGAACCCATAAGAAAATTTTAGTTGGATAAGACAAGATCTGGACTATGAAGGAAACTCTAAGTATCAGTCGACCGAACAAGATGATTTCACATAGATACGATATGATCAGATCATGAACCTAGACATGAACTCGAACATCACCGAGGTTCATTCGACCAATAAAGACAGAAATTAAGTGCCAAATTTGTCCGATCGGATCTGAATTAGTTGATCGTTCATGAGAATCAGTCGACCGAAAAAGGTCAATAAAACTACCTCGACGGTTGACCTTAGAACATCAATTCTCTACAATCCAACTCTTTCATTCTTTATTTTGTTCGTGCAAGTACTATTGTTGACACGTCGAATCTCTCCAACAACCAATGTCAAAGTTCTACACCTTCTTATTGTCGGTAAAATTATTTTGTATTGCACTACATTCTATTAGTTTTTTGGAAGGAAGGATTATAAAATTGTCCATCCGAAACTAAGGGATCATAGTGTTGGGTTTTTCGGGCCGCGAAAACCACTTTTTTGCGTCGCGGAAACCCCGAAACCCCCGCCACTGGATCCGTGCGAAGATAAAACTTTCGAAAACTTATGAGTATGAGTTTCTAAACCTCGATCTATAGTAGATCTACAAAGGAGAAGGAATATACCCTTGATGCGAAGCCCTTCACAATCCCGCTTGTCCTCGGTTCGCCGGATCTCGAAAGTGTCAAAGTAGACACTTCTCTATGTGTATCCACACAAGCAAGAGATGGAGAAAAATCTCTAAGGATGTGCTAGCAACCTTAGAGATCAGTAATGGAGGAGAGGGAGAGCAAGAAGAAAGCTAGAGAGGAAGAAGATGAGAGTTACCACAAAAAAAAAATGAAACTCTCCACATGAAATCAAAGTGGTCGGCCACTTTAGTGGAGGTTGTAACCTCCATGGGATACCAAGAGTCACAACTCTTGGTAACTCCCATGAGGTGGCATCTCACTTAAATAACCATGATGATGTGGAGCATCATCATTGGTCCACTTCTTGCCAACTCACCAATGAGGTGGCAAATGGTCAAGTCAAACTTGACTCTTCATCTTCCTCTAAGTCAAGTCAAACTTAACCACTTTTCTCCCATGGTTGATCAAATCTAACCATTGGTTCAAGTCAATTTTAATTTAATGAATCTCTATTCATTGAATTAAATTGATTCAATGAGTCTAAGTCCAAATTAGACTTATTTAACACATGAACCAAATTGAGTCCAACTCAATTAGCATAATTTAGATTACTCTTAATCCAATTTGGTTCATCACATGAACCTAATCCTTTAGGTTCATCAAATGAACCTAATCTCCATCTAATTGCCCTTTGTGTGTGACCCTATAGGTTCTTATAACGTTGACAATGCTCCTAAACCCATTTAGAAGCATAAGTAATGAGCAGTATCTAGCAACACATCATTACTACCCAAGTTATAATAATGTTGAGATCCAACATCACCTTGTGACTACTAATTGTGACTCCTCACAATATATGACAAGTGTCCTTCTATCCTAGACATCTAGATTGATCAATGTGAGACATAGACCGTGTCATCCTCTGACCAATCTAAATCTTGAACTCCAAGTAGACTCACTCGATCAAATGAGCTCAATATCTCATATTGACTCATTTGAGCATGGCCATGCACTTAGTGGTCTCACTCTATCAAGAATATCGATGTCTCTCCCGTCATATAGGAGGGATAGATCCCATCTATATCACTCACATCCCTCAGCATAATTCGTTACATACCCAGTAATCGCCTTTATAGTCCACCCAGTTATGGGTGACGTTTGACGAAACCAAAGTACATAACTCCTTATGTAGGGATCCATGGCGACTTCAGGTCCAAGGACTAGTAGTCATACTAATATCCACATGAGAAAGTATATGACACTCATATAACGATCCATGATACTTTCTCATGGTGGGTCATTCAGTATACATTCTCCAATGTATACCTATGTGTCAACTTGATATCTCTATATCCATGACTTGTGAGATCAAGTCATCGAGTTGACCTACATGCTAGTCTTATTGCATTAACATTGTCCCTGAATGTTAACACTCGACTAGGAATGATTAAGAGTAGTGTTCCCTATATCATCTCACTATCGGTTCAACTAACCGATTGATATAGGTGAGAACCTTCTACTCAAGGACGCTATTATACTTAGTTTATTTGGCACCAATACAAGTAAGTATAATAACAAAAAATAAATGCCTTTATTTATATATAAGAATATGATACAACAAGTCCATAATACAATCATTAAATGATTGGTTCTAGGGCTCTAACTAACAATCTCCCACTAGCACTAGTGCCAATTAATGTAAGCTCTAAGCCCCAATGACCTAGTGTGACCATCATGCTTCCTCTGTGCCAAAGCCTTGGTCAAGGGATCTGTGATGTTAGCCTCTGTATGTACTCTGCAAATCTTCACATCTCCTCTCTCGATAATCTCTCGAATGAGATGGAAGCGCCGTAGTATGTTTTTGGTCCGCTGGTGTGAGCGAGGTTCCTTCGCCTGTGCTATAGCTCCATTGTTGTCACAATAGAGCTCAATAGGGTCAGCGATACTAGGAACCACCCCAACTTCAGTGATAAACTTGCGAATCCAAACTGCCTCCTTTGCTGCCTCTGATGCAGCAATGTACTCGGCCTCTGTCGTATAATCAGCTACTGTGTCCTGCTTCGAACTCTTCCAGCTCACAGCACCACCATTTATACAAAATACGAACCCTGACTGCGATCTATAATCATCCTAATCAGTCTGGAAGCTGGCATCACTGTAACCCTTTACAGCTAGCTCGTCATCGCCTCCATATATCAAGAAATATTCTTTAGTCCTTCTTAAGTACTTAATATTCTTGACCGCTATCCAGTGACTTTCACCTGGATCTGACTGGTATCTGCTCGTCATGCTCAAAGCATACGAGACATCAGGTCGAGTATATAGCATGGCGTACATGATAGATCCTATGGCTGAGGCATAAGGGATATGATCCATGCGGTCTCTCTCCTCTCTAGAAGAGGGACCCTGAGTCTTCGAAAGACTCACGCCATGTGACATCGGCAGAAATCCCTTCTTGGAGTTCTGCATGGCAAACCGAAGGAGTACCTTGTCAATATATGTACTCTGACTTAGGCCAAGCAATCTCTTAGATCTGTCTCTATAGATCTGTATCCCTAGAATGCGGGATGCCTCACCTAAATCCTTCATTGAGAAGCAACTCCCTAGCCAGGTCTTGACAGACTGAAGCAAAGGGATGTCCTTCCCAATGAGTAATATGCCATCCACATACAATATGACGAAGACAACTATATCCCCTATAACCTTCTTGTAGACACAAGGCTCATCTTCGTTCTTGATGAAACCAAACTGTTTGATTGCATCATCGAATCGAAGATTCCAGCTCCGAGAAGCTTGCTTTAGTCCATAAATGGACCTATGTAGCTTGCATACTCTGCTAGTATGCTTTGGATCTACAAAATCCTCAGATTGTGTCATGTACACATCCTCGAGTAGGTTTCCATTCAGAAATACGGTTTTGACATCCATCTGCCATATCTCATAGTCATGGTATGCTGCAATAGCAAGTATGATCCGAATGGACTTAAACATCGCTATTGGAGAAAAGGTTTCATCATAATCAATACCATGAATCTGCTTGAAACCTTTAGCTACCAAGCGACCCTTATAGATAAGTCCATCCATGTCAGTCTTTCTCTTAAAGACCCACTTACACCCAATGGATTTTACCCCTTCAGGTGGATCAACCAAAATCCATACTTGGTTGGTGTACATGGATTCCATCTCGGATCTCATGACCTCTAGCCATTTCTCGGAATCTGGTCTCATCACAGCTTCCTGATAGGTGGTAGTCTCATCCTCTATGAGCACAACGTCATCATGGTCAGACAAGAGAAATGAGTATCTCTTAGGCTGACGACGTACCCTATCAGACCTGCGAAGAAGTATGTCTACTTGAACTGGTTGTTGTTCCTCAACTTTTTGTGGAACAACATCATCCATAACACTTTATGGTTCCAGTTCAACTTCCATCGAGACTTCAGTGCTATGGTCCGCATCTTGAACTTCCTTAAGATCGAACGTTCTCCCACTAGTCTTTCTAGAAACAAAGTCCATTTCTAGAAAGACTCCAGTCTTTGCCACAACTACCTTGTGCTGACTGGGAATGTAGAAGTAATATCCCTTAGTTTCCTTGGGATATCCAATGAAATAGCACTTGTCGGATTTGGGTCCTAATTTGTCTGAGACTTGACGTTGAACGTAAGCCTCACAACCCCAAATCCTCATGAAAGACACCTGGGCATCTCTCCCAGTCCATATCCTATATGGTATCTTTATCACGACCTTGGATGGAACTCGGTTGAGTATAAAAGCTGTCGTGTCTAGAGCATAGCCCCAAAGGTATGTCGGAAGATCTGTGTGACTCATCATAGATCGTACCATATCTAATAGGGTACGGTTCCTCATTTCAGATACACCATTCCACTGTGGTGTTCTAGGAGGAGTGAGTTGGGATAGATCCCACACTCAGCTAGATAGTCACGAAACTCATGGCTAAGGTATTCTCCACCTCGATCTGATCGAAGTATCTTAATACTCTTGTCAAGCTGGTTTTGTACTTCATTCTTGAATTCTTTGAACTTTTCAAAGGATTCTGACTTATGTGTCATCAAGTACACATAACTATATCTACTGAAGTCATCAGTAAATGTGATGAAGTACCTATAACCGCCTCTAGCAGCGACATTGAAAGAGCCACATACATCACTATGTATGAGTCCTAACAAATCAGTCGCTCTTTCGCTGTGCCCACTAAAGGGAGTCTTGGTCATCTTGCCTAGTAGGCATGACTCGCACGTCTCATAAGATTCAAAATCAAATGAGTCCAGCAAACCATCCTTATGGAGCTGGGATAAGCACTTGTCATTTATATGACCTAAGCGACAGTGCCAGAGATAGGTTTGGTTCAGGTCATTTGACTTGAACCTCTTGGTATTTATGTTATAGATAGGGCATCAAGGTCTATAATGTAGAGTCCGTTCATCAGAGGTGCACTACAATAGAACATATCTTTTAAATAAGTAGAACAACATTTGTCCTTAATTATAAAAGAGAAACCTTTCTTGTCTAAACAAGAACTGATATAATGTTCTTAGTCAAGGCAGGCACATAACAACATTCATCTAATTCTAGTACAAACCCAGAGGGTAGAGATAGATAGTAAGTTCCTACAGCAACAGCAGCAACCCGTGCTCCATTGCCTACTTGTAGGTCTATCTCGCCCTTTGTCAATGCTCTGCTATTTCTTAGCGCTTGTACATTAGTACAAATGTGAGAAGCACATCCGGTATCTAATACCCACGATGAAGAAATAGAGAGGTTGACTTCTATAACATTTATACCTGAAGTAAAAATCTTATTTCTCTTCTTCTTAAGATCTTCCAGGTATCCTGTGAAGTTCCTCTTCCAGTGCCCTACTTGTCCTTGATACAGTTGACGAAGATGTTCAACTATATCATAAGTAGTCATCAACTCATGTTGCTTCTGAAGCTCAGAGTTCATGGTTGCGAGCATAAGACATGACACATCTAATGCGTCATCTTGATGCTTCTTGTAAGCATCACGATCAGCTCGCGTGGCAGTGGCAGGAGGTGCCTCGGGAATGGGCTGCTTCAGGACGTACAGTTTACGTTCCTGGGTGAGAACTATTCTCAAGTTCCTGTACCAGTCTAGGAAATTTGCTCCGTTGAGCTTGTCCTTCTTAAGGACAGAACCTAGGGAGAAAGAGTTCGTATTCAACGTCATGGTTATCTACAACAGATAAATGCAGAAAATAAATATTATATTCTTTTAAATCATTTAATTAGACCTTTAACTAAATGATTCTCCCACTGAATTATATAATTTTTTGTAGAATCAAGTGAGTGATATGGTCAAACCACACTTACTAGATTCTAACCAACTAGCTATAATTCGTGTGGGACAAGATCCACATCATACTACGCCTTGAGTTAGCTTTGGCTAAATCGCCCAAGACTTAGTATGATCGGTAGGTAACAATTTACCAATTATATCTCTATGCAACTCTTGTTTATAGGATCATTATCCGCAGTTATATTAAAACTTGAGTTAGCTTTGGCTAATACATCCAAGAATTAATATAAATGTGATTTATGTCCTATCTTTCCAACCGTTGGAAGAATGCCTATAGTTGTACTCGATTTAACCGAGTTAACTAGGAATACTCAATCTAATTGAGTTTGTATTCGCCCATGCGTTGATAAGTGGGACCAAAATTGTCTCTCCGTACCCTACCAAGATAATATGTGTTGCTCTGCTTTGGCATATTCAACAACACATGTGATTGAGGTAGTGATAGGTATCACGGCACGGTAGGCATTAGAGTTGACGTGATTTAGATCTAAACTAAACGATGATGCGTATCATATACTCGATAGATCTAATCTAATCGAAAGGGTGCATCATGTGCACGACTTAGATCTAATCTAATCGTTAGACACTAATTAATTACTTAATCATGCATCACATATACACAAACAATTAATTAAATTAATTTGTGATTAGTCATGGCCCTACTACGATCTTCTCAAGACAATGAGAAGATCGGATGGTCAACCTAGGGTCAACAACTTCTTAAGCTCCTCCCTTTGACCACCTTGTGTTGCTCGCGCCCTTCTCGTAACTCCGTCTCGAGTGGACCTTCCATCGCTCCAATTTTGTACATTACAATTTTGAAACTCGAGTTACATTCGAGTCCAAACTAATTTACAACAAGAATAAATAATAGAGAAAGGCACGACGCGCAGGTCGCGAATCAAATGTACAACACACACAACACAAATGACGGCGCGCAGGCCGTATTATGAATTACAACACAAATCCAATCAGATTGGGTCTTTTTGGGCCATGACCATCACAAATTATACATAATTCTAAATTATGTAATTTTCATAATTTTCTGTAATTTTAATACTAATTTTTACAATTTTTACGAGTAAAATTTTCCGGCAGTCCCGTTTAGCAGTTTTCGGGTGCAATCGCGGAATGAATCCCCTTGCGGGGCCAGGGGTAGCGCCCCTATTCGCGATCTAACCATTGTGAGGGTTCCTTAGCGATCCTACAGCGCCTTAGCCCGCTGTCCCAAAAGGTTTTGGGGCGAAACCTTGCCGTTTTAGAAAGATCTTCTCGGTAGTCGAAGCCTACAAGTGTTGAAACACTTGTGCTTTGCTTCTACGAGAAAATTACTCATAAAAATCCATAAAAACTTAAATTTACAGAAAATCACAGAAGCTATATTTTTCATAAAAGTCAAAAATAAACTCGTACAAGTCTTCGCACGTGGCTCTGATACCACTGTTGGATTTTTCGGGCCGCGAAAATCGCTTTTTCGCGTCGCGGAAACCCCGAAACCCCCGCCACCGGATCCGTGCAAAGATAAAACTTTCGAAAACTTACGAGTACGAGTTTCTAAACCTCGATCTATAGTAGATCTACAAAGGAGAAGGAATATACCCTTGATGCGAAGCCCTTCGCAATCCCGCTTGTCCTCGGTTTGCCGGATCTTGAAAGTGTCAAAGTAGACACTTCTCTATGTGTATCCACACAAGCAAGAGATGGAGAAAAATCTCTAAGGATGTGCTAGAAACCTTAGAGATCAGTAATGGAGGAGAGGGAGAGTAAGAAGAAAGCTAGAGAGGAAGAAGATGGGAGTTACCACAAAAAAAAATGAAACTCTCCACATGAAATCAAAGTGGCCCGCCACTTTAGTGGAGGTTGTAACCTCCATGGGATACCATGAGTCACAACTCTTGGTAACTCCCATGAGGTGACATCTCACTTAAGTAACCATGATGATGTGGAGCATCATCATTGGTCCACTTCTTGCCAACTCACCAATGAGGTGGTGATCCTGTCCGAACGCTGAATCAACAGACGCTGGGCACGTGGCGCTCTCCGCTTTGCTGACGTAGATCTTCGACCGGTCGTACGGACCTCCGACGAACCTGCAAGGAAATCGGGCTGGGAAGGGGTTCTCGACGACGATCCTCCGACGCTCAAGTCAGGCAAGTGGACAACAAAGAGGTGACTTCGAATATCTAAGAACGCGTACCTCTGGTGAAGTGTTAGGCCCTTTATATAGAGCTGGGAAGGGGCTCACGCACACATAACGAGGTGAATACGTGTCCTCAACCCATACCTCAGTATGGGCTTGACAGAAAAGCTTACCTGACCCCATACTGCTACAGTCCAAGCACGTCTCTGATGGGACAGTGGAACCCTCTGTCATGAGATCCTGCGTATGGCCTACTCGTTGGACATACCCACTATCAGAAGATGTTTCCTTGTCCTTTTGTCACCTTACTCCATGCTGAGTGTCCGGCCGGTCGGCAGTCCCCTTGCGTCCGGCCGGTCATACGTGCTGGTCCACTTAGGAGATTCCAGGTAGTGTGCTCTGTGGAGACTGTTCGCAGTACTACTTTATGCCTTCAGCCGAGCGGTCCACCCGCTCGGCCATACGACCCTGTTCAACATGAGTGTCGGAACCCTACCTCCTTGCCGGGTGCCTTTGACTCTGATGAGACCCCGTTCGGCTGACCGATCTCCCCTTCTCCGGTCGGCGGTTCAACCCTTTGACTTCTACGTGGCGTTGACTTCCCTCAGAGGGGAGTCCTTGTTCTTACCGCCGGATCACTTGCCTCCTGTACAAGTCTAGTTAAAGGAGGCGATTAGTCCGACTGACTGGACCATCAGTTGGACCGAGCGGCGTCCTGCAACTACCATCCGCTCGGAAACAAGGGGCAGCCAAAACGCCAGTCAACGCCAACATTACTCAGCATCTCTTCGAAGTTTCTGCCAATTTTCATCATTAAGGACGAGCAAGCGCTCATTAAATGCATTCCAGTGGCTGGATGCCACGTGGCGGTGCTGCCGTCATTGTACGACGACAGCGTGGTGTTCTGATGGGATCGAGGCGGTTCGAAATGAACGGTGTGATGCATGCTCCGATTCTCGTGACCTGGATCCGACGGTGGGGGCCGCTCGGGCTCCACCCTATAAAAGCTTCTTTTCTTCCCTTCGCCTCAGTACCTCTGTCGCGTGCTCCCCGCTTCCTCTCGCGTTCCAGCTTTCCGGCGTTCTTGCACTTCTGTTCTCGGTGATCTCCGGTGCTCTTCCTTCAATCCTCCTCTCCGTTGTAAGGTTCTTCTTCTTCCCCTCTTTGGTTCTAGCGTTTTCTTTGCATTTCTTTCCCAAGTTTTCGTCATCGGGCTACTATTTCGTTGCCGTCTTCTTCCTTTTATCCTCTTTCATTTTCCTTTGCTTTCGTCCGTTCGAACAATGGCCCATTCCTCTCAACCCAAAGACCAAACCCTCGGCCCATGGTACTTTACCATGGAGTCGCGCTTCGATCGGCGTGACGCCGATAATCTGATTAATAGTTTTGACATCCCCTCCGACCTTGAAATCATCCTACCCACAGACTCCGCTCGGCCACACAAACCGCCGCACGGAGCTTTTTGTGTTTTCCGCGACCAGTTCACTGCCAGTCTACGATTTCCGATCCATCCCTTCTTTGTGGAAGTTTGCAACTTTTTCGGCATTCCGCTCGGAAGCCTAGTCCCCAATACCTTCCGCCTCCTATGCGGCGTTGTTGTCTTATTCAAGATCCATAACATTCCTCTCCGACCGGAGGTCTTCTATTACTTCTACTACCCTAAACAATCCGAGCCGGGCACTTACATGTTCCAGGCTCGGCCCGGCTTGGTTTTCTTCAATAAACTACCTTCTTCCAATAAGCATTGGAAAGAATTCTATTTTTATATTCGCCTTCCCGAGTGGGCTCTCTTCCGAACCCAATGGCAGGTCGGCCATCCTCTCTCCCCAGAACTCAAAAGATTCAAGACCCGACCGGATTATCTTCATGCCGCCAACATGCTTGCCGGCCTGCGATTTGACATCAACAAATTCCTTCTAGAGGGGGTTATGTACATATTCGGTCTGAGTCCGATCAGGACACCCCTCCCGAGCGGCTTCGGTAAGAATTTTACTTGTACATTTGCCTTGCTTGCTAACTAATTTTTTTCCTTTTTCCTTTGCAGCGAATATTGTTATGAAGTCGGTGATGGCTGGTATTCTGAAGAAGAAGGCGGCGGCGCTCGAGGCCGCGGGTGCAAAAGAAATGGAGATGCTCAGCATCCAGTCGGTCGGATCTAATGAGGGGGAGAGTGGGACCCATGCTGGGGAGTCGGCAGCTCAGGCTTCTCTTCCAGAGCAAGCGACTGGTGCAACTGCTAGTCGAGAGCATTCCATTCGGGAGGAGGGCTCGGCGCAAGAGGAAGAGCGCCCCCTCCGACAAAAAAGACGCCGGGCGAAAACGCCACTCCGCTCGGCGACTTCTGCGATCCATCCATCCGAGCGGGTCACCGCCACTTCTCGAGGTAAAGCTCCAAAGATCGAGGCAATTTCGTTCGATCGGACTCCCTCACAACTTGACGCGTCTGCGGACCCTCTTGAGGCCGTTCCAGTCAGCGTCCTTCCGCCCGCTCCCCTCCAAGTCCATCGTTCTACAATTTTGTCCCAGTTTTCTGCGCTGGCTTCCGCTCCTTCTACGGCTTCCGCCCAGACGACCCCCGGTCGGCGCCGCACTGTCCGAGTCTCACTTCACCTCCCGAGCGAAGAATTGCTGCCCGAGGCCGACCGACCCACCGCGCCCGAGCACATGATCACAATGAAGGGGCTATTAGCTGAAATGTGGGCAGACGCTCAGGCGCGTGTGGCGATGATTCCGCTTGGCAACTTGGCCAATAGCCACATGCAACAGGCCACCAGGGTAAGTGTATTTTCTCAAGTCCTTCACACATTCTCTCCAATCGGCTTGTAACAAATTTTCTTTTGTCAGAGATGGGTGGAAGAGATCGCCGTTTGCAGTCGTCTAGCGATGGTGGACGCAGAATTAAAGAAGCTGAAGGCTCCGAGCAGCCCTTCTGGCTCACAAGGTCCATCATACGCCGAGCTGCAAAAAGAGCTTAAAAAGGCTCAAGATTTATTGACGGCCGAGCAGAAGAAGATGGCCGATCAGACCCACGCTTTGGCCGAGCTTGAGCGCGTGAATAAATCTCTAGATCACAAGATAAGCCTGGCGACCGAGCAGAAGAACACTGCTATCTCCGACTTGGAGAAGAAGAATGTAGAAGCTCGGGGACTGGAGCTAAAAGTTAAAGAGCTGATGGAGCAGCTCGATGGAGAGAAGGCGAGCCGCTCGGCCGATGCAACTAAGCATAAAGATGAATTGCAAACTCTGCAGGAGTCCCTCGCCGCCTCCCAAGCGGCTTTCAAAGAATATCAAGAGGCTGAGCCTGGCCGAGTCGCAGCCCTGCGGCTAAACTACATCCGTTCGACTGAATTTTCAGAGAAAGTCTGCGAACGGATGTACACCGCCTTCGACCTTGCTATGACCGCCGCCACGACATATTTAAAGTCCAAGGGTCTTCTTCCCGACTCGGCTCTCATCCCGACCGCAGATCAAGTGGCGCTCCTCGACAACATCCCGAAGGACCTTTACGATTATTTAGAGTAGAAGTCTATATGTAATTCTGCCGCTCGGCTAAAACTGTCACTTTTTGTAATTTCTCCGCTCGGCCTTAGTTTAATTAATATGATATCCTTTTCCTTGCTTTGTCCTTTTGCTAGTCAATAAGTGTGCTGTCCGCTCGCCTCTTATCACACCTCTCTTGTGTTCGAAGGGGATTTTGACGAAGTATTTTGCGTAACTTTTCTGCTCGGTCGAATATGTCCTACTTCGACAGAAGAAGTTGTTCGCTGGATGTTGATGAAGTACCTTTGGGTACTGGGCCGAGCAGAACGTAGAGGCGGTCGAACGATATTGCCGGCGAATACCTTCGGGTACTTGCTCACAAGTCCTCTTTATTGCCTTCGTCCGCTCGGAGGGTTTATAGTCGCCGGCTCGACTCTTGATTTTTAACGTCGGAGCTCGACAACCTTCCGCTCGGATGATTTATAGACGCCGGCTCGTCTCTCAATTTTTAACGTCGGAGCTCGACGGTCTTCCGCTCGGATGATTTATAGACGCCGGCTCGTCTCTCGATTTTTAACGTCGGAGCTCGACGGTCTTCCGCTCAGATGATTTATAGACGTCGGCTCGTCTCTCGATTTTTAATGTCGGAGCTCGACGGTCTTCCGCTCGGATGATTTATAGACGCCGGTTCGTCTCTCGACATTTAACGTCGGAGCTCGACGGTCTTCCGCTCGGATGATTTATAGACGCCGGCTCGTCTCTCGATATTTAACGTCGGAGCTTGACGGTCTTCCGCTCGGATGATTTATAGACGCCGCTCGTCTCTCGATTTTAACGGAGCTCGACGGTCTTCCGCTTCGGATGATGATCGGCGCCGCTCTCGATTTTTAACGTCGGAGCTCGACGGTCTTCCGCCGATGATTTATAGACGCCGGATCGTCTCGATATTTAACGCCGGAGCTCGGCGCTTCCGCTCGGATGATTTATAGACGCCGGCTCGTCTCGATTTTAACGCCGGAGCTCGACGGTCTTCCGCCGGATGATTTATAGACGCCGACTCATCTCTCGATTTTTAACGTCGGAGCTCGACGGTCTTCCGCTCGGATGATTTATAGACGCCGACTCATTCTCGATTTTTAACGTTGGAGCTCGACGGTCTTCCTCCGGATGATTTATAGACGCCGGCTCTCGATTTTTAACGCCTGAGGCTCGACGGTCTTCCTCTCGGATGATTTATAGACGCCGGCTCATCTCAATTTTAACATCGAGCTCGGCGGTCTTCCGCTCGGATGATTTATAGACGCCGGCTCGCTCTCGATATTTAACGTCGAGCTCGGCGGTCTTCCGCTCGGATGATTTATGGACGGCTCGTCTCTCGATTTTTAACGTCGGAGCTCGACGGTCTTCCGCTCGGATGGTTTATAGACGCCGGCTCGTCTCTCGATATTTATCTTCGGAGCTCGACGATCTTCCGCTCGGATGATTTATAGACGCCGGCTCGTCTCTCGGTTTTTAACGTCGGAGCTCGACGGTCTTCCGCTCGGATGATTTATAGACGCCGGCTCGTCTCTCGATTTTTAACGTCGGAGCTCGACGGTCTTCCGCTCGGATGATGGCATTCTGTTCAGCGCTGAAATCCCTTTTTCTTTGCTTCACCGGCCGAGCGTCCGGTCGAACGTGGAGCTCATGCTGCGCTATACTCGGCGAAATTTCGGGCAACTCATGGGTCGACCAGACGAAGACATCACAGTTTCTCTGGAGGCATTTGATCACTTCCTCTTTCTGGGTCGCCTCCAGATCGGCCGCAATAAATGTGGTGGCCTCCGGTCGGGTCGGGTGAATCTGCACTTCCTCTTTTTCTTCATACACCAAAGAGGGTGGTTTCTCGGTTATGGCGTTTACCTCGATCCGGGGCACTTTCCGAGCGGAATTGGCTTCAGCTCGGACCATCTCGACGTAGCATCGCCGAGCTGCTAGCTGGTCTCCTCGTACTTCTCCCACTTTATCTTCCACCGGGAACTTGATTTTCTGGTGGAAGGTGGAGACGGCCGCTCGGAACTCGCTGAGCGCCGGTCGCCCCAAAATGACGTTGTATGCTGAGGGAGAGTCCACGACGACGAAGTTTGCTGTCCGCGTTCTTCTGAGCGGCTCTTCTCCCAGTGAAATAGCCAGTAGGACTTGTCCGACCGACAGAACTTCATTGCCCATGAACCCGTAGAGGGGGGTTGTCATGGGCAGCAGCTCGGCTCGATCAATTTGTAATTGGTCGAAGGCCTTTTTGAATATGATATTGACCGAGCTTCCTGTATCAATGAAAACACGGTGAATAGTGTAGTTGGATATTACCGCTTTGATGAGGAGAGCGTCGTCGTGTGGCACTTCGACTCCCTCCGTAATTTCAAGAAATAAGGTTTATATATATATATACCAAGACAGGAATGAACGCCAGGTGTCTGTAGAAGTGGGCCGAGCGGCTACCCCACTCGACCTTACATCAATGCCCAGATCAACGGAGTAGAGTCATGGCCGAGCGAACCACACGTGAACAACGCTACTACAGTTGAGCGGCTAGCCCGTTCGGTCTAGGTACACGTACAACAACCAAACAGTGGAAGTATCAGCCGAGCGGCTACCCCACTCGGCCAAGTAGTAGATTTATCAATCAGACAACGGTGACTCCCGCCGAGCGGCCATCCCGCTCGGCCCAACAACGGACGACACTGGGACAGGGAACTCTTAGTCGAGCGACCATTCTGTTCGGCTGAGCAATAGACACAGCAAGATATCCTCAACATCCTTTTGGGATTTAGTGCCGCCGATGGGCGGCATGGTCAGACAGAAGATCATACGGCGGAAGTTTTCACTGTCACTTCAGAGATATGCTCGATCCATTAAGGTACTATGTCAGGAATACTTTACTGACATGTCTCTTCAGTGAAAGTTTGGGATTGCATGCCCACTTTAAGAAGCGTGCACACACGCTACAGGAGCCCTATATAAAGGGGGGGGGGTCCAGGCATCGGCGGAGGTATGCTTTTCTCGCGATCTCTACAGTTGCGCTACAGTTCCCTTTGCTTTTTGCCTCGTCGAAGATTGACTTGAGTGTTGGAGGACCATTGTCGGGGACCCCTTCCCTGGCTCGGCACTGACGCTGCTTGTGTTGCAGGTAGGAGTGAAGTCCTTCGGAGGTCAGCAGGAGTGCCACGTCCCCAGCATCCACCTCCCTGACTTTCGGATAGGATCATATTTGGCGCCGTCTATGGGAACGTCACCTGAATCTGAGCTGAGGAAATGGAAGACGCTGGATGGCTAACTACCATGACGCTCACGCAAGAGGAGTTAGAGATGCTCGTACAAGCGCGAGCAGCAAAAATGATGGAGCAGCAACAACAACAAGCGATAGCCGATCGGCCAATACCGCAACCTGCAACCTTGGCGGCAGATAGGCGAGCGGGGAAAGAAGACTGAGCGGAGTAACTCTCTGTATGGGGGCAGATGTCATGCCCCAGGTAGTCCCTGCAAGAAGAAATTTTGGCAGCATCTCTCTTGTACGGGTGACAATATGAACCATTTCTACATTGCCCTCAGGGCTACATATACCTCGGCTAGCACGGCCGGAACAAATACAATAAAGAAAATAATATAACCATACACGGCCATGTAATGCCCCGCCTCCTACGGTCTAGGCTGTAAGGCCGGGAGTTACATTATGCTAAACTATTCTTGGGACTATTATCTGAATATTACGGTGCGAAAAAGCTGTACTAATTAAAACTCTATGCTAATTGCTATAAAATCTGAAATTTATATTCAGAATACACCTTTGAAGTTTTACATATGCTAAGGAAGGGAACCTAAATTTTCTATTTGATCCAAAAGCTGAAATCAGACTTTCCAGTTGAAATCAGACTTTCCACTCGATCGGCTGATCGATTGGAGTGGTTTGATCGATCCACTGGTCGATCCAACGTGCTACTGTGCACGGAAGTCTCGTCTGGATCGATCGGCTGATCGATCTAGTCTGGCCAATCGATCTAGAGATCGATTCAGAAGCTCTCTGTTCGCGGGATTTAAATTCCCGATCGATCGGTTGATTGATCCATGGTCGATCGATCAGCTGATCGACTCATCAGCTCTTTGTACGCGGCGGATCGCGTTTCGATCGATCGGCTGATCGATCGAGGGCTCCCCAATCGATCAGCTGATCGACTCAATAACGTTCTGTACACGGGGACTTCTTCCAATCGATCGGCTAATCGATTGAGGACTGCTCAATCGATCGGCTGGTCGATTGGGTTTCTAATTTTTGCATAAATCAGACCCGACCTCGTACAGAACCTTCAGAAATTCAACTACAAACACAACACTACTACTGGGCATGTCATTACTCATGGTTAGCTATCTAATATCCAGACAACGAGTAATCTAAGCATAACTTTCATAATTTAAGACACTTAAATAACTAAAAGCGCAGAAAAGTAACACTATAAGAAATACTAAGTTATTAAATTTGCTAGTTCCCAAAGATCTTCATTCCAAGTTCCTTCTCACACACATCTGGTTGCATTGCCCTCCAGCCTCCGCTATTCCATCTTCCCTTTACCTTTATCTGCAGCATAAGGAAAAAGGAAACTATAAGCTTGGGAGCTTAGTAAGAAACCATCTACCTCATAAAAACATGCATTTTTAAAAGATGCTATGCTGATATACATAATGAGAATCATACTGAAAGTGCTAGGAGCATGGTATATGGACATGCAAATCATAGCAATCACATACTGAACATAAACTAATTACTGTATCTTCAAGGAAGCTAAACCGATACATGAGCTAAGCTACAACTTGTATTAGATTACTGCTGTCACTGAACTATATTCATATATCTGAGTTGTAAAGGTTTGAAAACTATTTCCATAATAGATAAAAATACTAAACATGCTGCTGATGGGCCCGGTAACTGTACTTGCTATGCGCGCATCCCTAATAGGCCCGAGGTAGCAAGTCCCGAATCTAGTAGGGTTACTAGGTTATTTAAACCTAGGGACAACTATGGAAGCCCAACCTAAGGACAACTGAAGTCCAGTACAGTGCCACTGATAAAGTAAAATACTGTTTATAACTGATTTATCTTATCTTGCTTTTACTAGGTTATCTGAACCTAGAGGCGACTATGGGAGCCCACCCATTGGACCGTAGTCCCATATAACTGAAGCAAGACCATGTATGTTATTAAAATACATCTACGACATTTAACTGTACTATTAAAATGCCTACTGTGGTATATGACTATACTAGTCATTTTATCGAGCACCTGGTGTGCTCTAATTCTGCATATGGCTACACTAAGATCATAAAAGCGAACTAGGACCATAAAAGCATGCGAATAGCTACTTATGCTGTAGGTGAGGGGTTACTTACATCCTGCGCTAGATTTTCTTACAATCCGATCGCTAGATTTCCGGAGAAGAAGATCTCTTCGATGATCTTCTTACGTCTACGCGTTCCTCTCGCGGAGAGGAACGTCCTCGTGCCGGAGTTATCGCCGGAAGGTGCTCCTACGATCCTAGGGATGGAACCCTAGGTCTCTTAGGCTTGTTGTGCTGAGAGGGTGCGGGAGAGAAAGGGGCGCCGGGTGAAGGTTTGAGGGTGAGGGAATTATCGATAAAAATAAATCCCCACTTAAATCCCCTATTTATATTAAGTGATTAATACACCCCAACTCAATCTTAAATATAATTGTTCCCCTCTTCTTTTAGCACACCCCTGCTGGGCCCCTTGGTTACTAGAATCACCCTATATGTCATAGAGTCCATAGGTCTCGGGTTCAATTCTCGCTTAGGTTATTTTACATTTTTATTTAATTTTGCTACTTCTGCTACTCCAAAAATTCTATAAAAATATTCTAAAATTCCAGAAAAATAATAGAATATTTCTAAAATTAATTTGAGAATTTTCGGGTGTTACATGCCAACACGGTCGGAAACATACAATAAAATGAAAGTGACAACCACGCAGTTTAATAATAAAAACCAACCTAAGCAACGATAAAGATGTTAGAGTGTATACTAAAAGCCTATCTTTTTATAAACTTTTATTATGAAATAAAGAATCACATTGGTCAATTTATCTACATTTATGCTAAGTGTAGTTGTTCGGTTAATTTATATTGTAGATAACATGGTGTGTGGTGTCACACACAGAAGATCATGTTATCAATTCCTTATAAATTATAAACAGTAGCTCACGGCTAAGATGGAAAGGAAGAAACCATTGGAGTAGTCGTAGTGTAATTAGGTATTAGTTTATCTTGACTAATAAATTACACTAGTACACTCTGAGTGTATTGAGCAGGACCATTTAAGGTAAGTTCTTTTTATACTGATTTTATAAAAGAACAAGACCTTAGTTATTATGGAAGTGTGTGCTTTTAATCCTAATATAATAACAAGCACATATATTTAGTATTTATTTCTTTGACTTATCAAAGGGTGAGATTTAGCTCGATAAATCAAAATGCCCGATAAATTGGGAAATGATATTATTTATAGTGTATGTTGTTGATTATAGAAGGAAACTGTGCCCTAGTAATCTAGGTTGATAATGTTCCCAAGAGGAGCTCATAAGGATTGTCATGTAAATCCTGCAGGTGGACTTAGTCTGACATGATGAAGTTGAGTGGTACTACTCTTGGACTAAGATATTAATCAAGTGAGTTGTCAGTAACTCATTTAATTAGTGGACATTTGACATCTTAAACACAGGGAGACTAACACACTTATAATAAGAAGGAGCCCAAAATATAATTTGGAATTGGTGTAGTAGTTCAATAATAGTTCTTTAGTGGTATGAATTATTATTGATGAAATTAAGTTGGGTGTTCGGGGTGAACACGGGAAGCTTAATTTCATCGGGAGACCAAAACCAATTCCTCCTCTCGGTCCCTATTGTAGCCTCTTGTATATAGAGAATTATACCCACCACATACCCACCTCCTACCCACCCTTAGGTGGCCGGCCAAGCAAGCTTGGAGTCCAAGCTTGGGCCAGCCAAGCCAAGGGTGGAGTCAAGTTGAAGGGGACGACCATAGCTTGGAGCCCAAGCTTGGGTGGCCGACCCTAATAAAATTAAAAGGATTTTATTTTTTAAAATCTTTCCTAATGTGGAAGCCATGATTTAAAAGAGAGTTTAAAAATTAAATATTTTCTTTTATAAGTTTCTATAAAAGATTAAGAGAAAGATTAGATATCTTTCCTTATTTATAGTTAAAAGGAAGATTTTAATTTTGTAGAAAACTTTCCTTTTTGGAAATCATCCACATGTTTTAAAAGAGAGATTTTAATTTATAAAATTTCCTTTTATAATCAACCATGAAGGGAAAAATTATTAGAGAAATTTTTATTTTAAAAATTTCTGAAAATAAATAAGGAAGTTTTAATTTTGTGTTTAAAACTTGCCTTATTTGGAGCTTGTGATGTGGTCGGCCATAGCATGAGGTAAAAGGAAATTTTAATTAAAATTTCTTTATTAACCAAAGGCAAGGAATATAAGGGAATTTTAATTGTAATTAAATTTTCTTATTTGCCAAGACCAAGGAATATAAAAAAGGAGGTAGAGGTGTCTCACCTCACACAACATATCTTCTATAGTTTCTCCTCTCTTCCTTGGTGTGTGGCCGACCCTATTCCCTTCTCTTTTTCTTCTTCTTTAGTGGCCGGTGCATCCTCTTCTTGGAGTCCTTGTGGTGGCCGATTCTTGCTAGGAGAAGAAGGAGAGAAATAAGGCTTTGCTCTTGCATCCCTTGGAGCTTGAAGGTTGGTGGCCGAAACTTGCAAGAAGGAAGGAGGCTTGGTGGTTCTCATCTCGGAAGATCGTTGCCCACACAACATCTGAGATAAGTAGAGGAATACGATAGAAGATCAAGAGGTTGTTGCTTACAAAGAAAGGTATAACTAGTAATTATTTTCCGCATCATACTAGTTTTCTTTGTATAGTTTTGAAATACCAAACACAAGAGGCTAGTGATTCTAGATTTTCGGATTAGATATTCGAAGTTGTGTTTCTTTTGTTTTGTTTTTTGATCTTGTGATTCGATTGTTCTTTTTGGTTAAACCTAGAGTTATATAAGGAAATTAAATATTGAATTTCGTTAAGAGGTTTTGTCGAGGCAGTGGTGGATGTTTCCATACCCAAGAAGGCCAAGTGCCTTGCCATGTTTGACCTAGGAACTGATTTTCAAAATAAATATTTAATTGAATTTATAACATAGGTGGATTTGGATCTATAATATTAAGTATCGTTTGCGATCCAAGTCTAAATCTCTAAGAACAGATAAATTAAATTTGGAATCAATAATGTTAAGTTCCGTTTGCGATTCCGAATTTAATTTTTAAAAAACACAATAGGTTGTTAGGAAAGGTTCAGGACTTGTACAAAATTTTTGTACAGGGGAACCGGTACGATCTTCCTAGGACCAACCATCAATTGGTATCAGAGCTAAGGTTTGCCTCTGTGTGTTTGGTTTTCAGTTTAATTATGCACATGTCATACATAATTTAGGCAAGATAATAGTAGGATGTGCGATTCTGAATTTAATTTTTAAAAAACACAATAGGTTGTTAGGAAAGGTTCAGGACTTGTACAAAATTTTTGTACAGGGGAACTGGTATGATCTTCCTAGGACCAACCATCAATTGGTATCAGAGCTAAGGTTTGCCTCTGTGTGTTTGGTTTTCAGTTTAATTATGCACATGCCATACATAATTTAGGTAAGATAATAGTAGGATGTGCTAACTCTGTGGTTGCAGGCTCCAACTATTATGACTTATGGTTATTTTGTGTGATTGGACCCTTGGACATGTCAAGGACATTTTATTGTGTGTGCATGATTGTATTTAACTAATATAGTAGGAGCTGTATTAGCCCTAGGGTTTTACATTTATGTTCGATCTAGACTTGATGTACATTCCCTTGTAGAATATAGGATCGAAATATGTAAAATTTTATTTTTGTCGGAAATCGTATCCTTGCGAGGCATGGTGCTATTAGAGGACCAGCGGTGCAGCAGAAAAGGAAGCTCGATGGACCCGACAACATTAACCCTAGGGCGGGAGCACATGGAGAACAGTGATGGAAAAAAACCATAATAGTTGGAAAACTAATTTCCATATTTATTGCTTTTATTTACTGTGATGTGTTGTAACGATCCACCTTCTGGGTACTGGCTGTAAGGCCGGTCGCTACAATTTCTACTGTCTATATGCTGTGCGAAAAATTGGGTTTATTAAAATTTTGCTAATCTAATTGCGGGGAACGCTGAAACTGAATGTCCTACATGTACCTAATGATTGTACACATGCTAAGGGAGGTATTTACCACTGATACCGGACTTCTGATCGGTCCACGGACCGGTCCACTAACACTGACACGGGGCAGAACCTTTGGATCGGTCGACTGACCGATCCATGATTCACTAGAGTTTCTGTACGCACCTGGATCGGTCTGCCGACTGATCCAGGACCTCACTGATCGGTCGGACTGACCGATCCAGTGGCTCACTGATCGGTCAGCTGATCGATCAGTGGTGTGCTGTTCGCGATCCAACTATCGGGATTCTTTCTGTTCGCGGCTGGATCGATCTGCCGAACGATCCAGCTGCGAACAGAGAGTTAGGACTGCCGAAACCAGCTCCCTGATGGGTCTACCAACCGATCCGAGACCCCCTGATCGATCTGCTGACCGGTCAGGGGTTTCTGATTTCGTATCAGAAACTCTGATATAAGCACTGATGCGTGCCAAAATCATTATACAACACCATAAAAGCTAAATGAACATTCTACTAGGTAATGGCTAACATACTAAACATGATGTGAGATATGATTCATTACTTCATGACAAGTAACCACGCTAAGTGCAGCAAAACAACTAATAATGTTCTGATAGATAACTCTCTAAAGTTGTAAGGCAGTTAATTTGCTAAATATTCTAAAACGTAAGATAAACTTGCTAGATCCCTCAGATCTTTATTCCAGGTTCCTCCCACACACATCTTGATCTGCATTGCCCTCCAGCCTCCACTAGTCCACTTTTCTTTTACCTGTATCTGCAGTATAAGAAAAGTAGCATCTGTAAGCTAAAAAGCTTAGTAAGAAACCATCTACCTCACAAAAACATGCATACGATGCAGATATGATTTTTAAAGCATGCTATTTGAAATATACTGACTAGGCTAAACATGGCATGACATGTGATCATACAAGCATAGCAATCAAGAACTGAACATAAGCTATCATACTTGCAAAGATAGAGCTGAGCATGAAAACTGAAACTAAAAATAAATCATGGAACTGAACTAAGCTGATCATGATCCGTACTAAACTAACTGAGCTGGTACTGAAACTAAGCTGAACTCACATAACTGATTGTGAATTTGAAAAGCTATACATATAATAAGTGAAAATACTAAACATGCTGTTGTTGGGCCCATCCCTATCTAAACCCGGGATTGCAAGTTCCGAATCTAGTAGGGTTTACTAGGTTAGCTAAACCTAGGGATGACTATGGGAGTCCAGCCCAGTGGATATCTAATCCAGTACAGTGCCACTGCTGAAAGTAAAATACTGAATGCTATATACTTATTTTGCTGAATCTAGGTTATCTGAACCCAGAACTAGGTTGTCTGAACCTAGAGGCTACTGTGGGAGCCCACCCATGGGACTGTAGTCCTACATAAGCTGAAATAAAACTAATTTGCTGTTTTAAATGCTTCTACTGCATTTAATCAGTTAATTAAACTGTCTATTACGGAGTTAGACCTTTAATCGAACACCTAGGATGCTCTAACTCTTCTCCCTATTAGGGAGACCACCTCTAGGCACCCAACAATATCTAACCTCCTATCTGAAGAGGGAAAACGTGTCCGGCCCATCTAGAGGTGCTCAACTAAATCCCTAATCTACGAAGAGAGTTAAATACACCCTAGATATCGATAAAAATCTGCATACATCCTAACTAAAGCATAAAAACTCAAACGGAAGCTATTATACTGTAGGTAAGGGGTTTCTTACCTTGTGTGCTAGATTTCTTACAAATCTAATCGCTAGAAATTCCGGTGGAGACGACCTCTCGACGATTCGCTCGCGTCCACGCGTTCTTCTCGCGGAGGGGAACGTCCTCGTATCGAACATCTCGCCGGAAAGCGCTCCTAGAGCCCTTGGGGCTTGATGTGCCGAGAGAGGGAGAAGAGGGAAGAGGCGGCGGTGAGGTCTCGGTGGTGAGGGTTGAGAAGTTGCCGAACCCAAAATAAACCAAAACCTACTTAAGTTCTTAATTTATACTAAGTGGATTATTGAACCCAACTCTAATATAAATATAATTGGTTCCTCTTTCTTTCAGCACGGCCCTGCTGGGTTCACCGGTTACTAAGGCTAACTAAAGGTTTAGTGGACCTGAGAGGTCCCGGGTTCGATTCCCGCTTAAACCATTTTGCTTATCTAATTATTTTTGCTACTTCCGCTACTCGGAAAATTCCGTAAAAATATTCTAAAATTCCAGAAAAATAATAGAATATTTCTAAAAATAATTTGAGAATTTTCGGGCGTTATAACTCCCCATACCTTATAAAAAGTTCGTCCTCGAACTTAGAATAATTCTGGGTACTTCTGTCTCCCAAGTTGCCTCTTCTGCTGTGTGACTGTGCCAAATAACTTTGACTAATGGTACTTCCTTATTCCGCAATTTCTTAGCTGCTCGGTCTATTATCTGAATAGGCCGACTATCATAGCTGAGATCTTCGTGGATCTGTACCGACTGGGGCTCAATCACCTGGGTGGCATCTGGGGTATGCTTCTTCAGCATAGAGACATGAAATACGTTGTGGACAGCTGACATTTCCTGGGGTAGCTCTAGCTCATATGCTACCTTGCCCACTCTTCTGCTGATGAGGTATGGTCCCACATATCTGGGACTTAGCTTGCCCTTCTTCCTAAAACGCATTACTCCCTTCATGGGAGCTACTCTGAGGAATACTGAATCCCCAACTGAAAATTCCAAGGGTCTGCGCCGTGTATCATCATAGCTCTTCTGGCGGCTCTCCTCAGGCGGATCTGCTGTATAGCTGTGGTATCTGCTACTAGATCAGTCTGAAGCTCTAGTTCTTCTGTCACCACTCTCATACCAGCAGATTGAGATCTACACCTCCGCCCATAGAGAGCCTCGTGGGTGCCATGCCGATAGTGGCACGATAGCTGTTGCAAATTCTGCTAGCTCGGATATTTGCACCAACTTCCTCAAGTCTAGGGCACACGCTCGAGCATATCTTCAAGTACCGATTTACTCGCTCTGTCGACCATACATGCGGATGGAATCTTGTCTTGAACTTTAACCGTGCCCAATCTTGTTGTACACTCCAAGTGTGATATAAACTCTTGTCTCATGCGAAATAATGGTACGTGGGACTCCATGAAGTCTGACGATCTCCTGGAGATACAACTGAGCTAGCTTCTCCATGGAGTAGGATATCTTGATAGCTAAAAAGTGGGCTGATTTAGTCAACCTATCGACTATTACCCAGATGACATCAAAACCATTCGTGGTTCTGGGTAGTCCCACTATGAAGTCCATAGAGATATCCTCCCACTTCCATTCTGGAATCTGTATAGGTTGCAGAACTCCTCCTGGTCGCTGATGTTCTGCCTTGACCCTCTGACAGGTGAGGCAGATGCTAACATATCTGGCGATGTCTCGCTTCATCCCGGGCCACCAAAAATGGTTCTTCAGGTCTTGGTACATTTTGGTGGAACCTGGATGCATCGCATAGGGAGTCTTGTGAGCCTCATCTAAAATCTGTCTCCGTAGCTCCTCCTGATCTGAAACACAGAGTCTGTCACCAAAATACAACACCCCGCTATCGGACACTCTGAATTCTCTACTTTCTGATTCTGCTAGCCCTTGCTTGATTTTCTGAATTTCAGGGTCCTGCTCCTGAGTTGACTGAATATCACCAAGCAAGGTAGACTCTAAGGTCATAGTAGAGAGCTGTCCAACGATGAGTTCGAGACCAAAATCTACGATCTCCTTCTGTAGGGGCGGTGACATGGCTGTAAGAGATAATAAGGTAGCACTGGATTTTCTGCTAAGTGTGTCGGCTACCTTATTGGCTTTCCCTGGATGGTAGAGGATGTCTATATCGTAGTCTTTGACCAGCTCAAGCCATCTACGCTGTCGCATGTTCAGATCCTTCTGAGTGAAGAAGTATTTCTTCCTGAGTTCCTGAGTAGATAAGAATGTCATCGATAAACACAATAACAAACTTATCTAAATACTCCCTGAATACTCTGTTCATGAGATCCATGAATGTAGCTGGAGCATTGGTCACGCCAAAGGGCATGACTACGAACTCGTAGTGTCCGTATCTGGTTCTGAATACTGTCTTGGGTATATCCCCTTCTTTAACCTTCACCTGATGATAACCTGATCTGAGATCTATCTTAGAGAACACTGCTGCTCCCTTCAGCTGGTCGAACAGGTCATCGATTCTGGGAAGGGGATACCTGTTCTTGATCGTGACTTGGTTCAGTGATCTGTAGTCTATGCACAGTCGCATGCTTCCATCCTTCTTCTTCATGAACAATACAGGCGCTCCCCATGGTGAGTGACTCGGGCGTATGAAACCCTTGTCAAGCAGCTCCTGTAGTTGCTCCTGAAGTTCCTTCAGTTCTGCTGGAGCCATGCGATAAGGCGCTTTGGAGATAGGATTTGTACCGGGAATGAGCTCTATCTCAAAGTCAATCTCCCTGTCTGGTGCTAAGCCTGGTAACTCTTCAGGGAAGACTGCTGGGTAGTCACATACGACTCGAACCTCTGCTAGCTGTTGGTTCTTGTCCTGGCTGGCGTTGACTACATGTGCTAGGAATCCTGTACATCCTGAATCCAGTAGCTTCTGTGCTTTCATAGCTGAGAGAAACTTCTTGGCCCTTCTCTTTGGTTCCCCGCTGTATGCAAATTGCACTGCCGCTTCAGGTTGGAAGATGACTTTCTATTTACGGCACTCTATGGTAGCACCGTACTTGATCAGAAAGTCCATTCCAAAGATAACGTCATAGTCGGTCATCTCTAGCACTATCAGATCACAAAAGAGCTCTCTGTCT
Source organism: Zingiber officinale (assembly GCF_018446385.1). Classification (NCBI taxonomy): domain Eukaryota; kingdom Viridiplantae; phylum Streptophyta; class Magnoliopsida; order Zingiberales; family Zingiberaceae; genus Zingiber; species Zingiber officinale. The sequence goes on along the minus strand of NC_055987.1, from coordinate 171,129,194 downwards.
GCTATAATGACCGACACTGCTCTGAGCCAGTGCGTGGATGCCATGATCTCTCCTGAAGGTAGTGCCGTCAAAAACTGACCACTGAGTACTTCTGAGGGTATGTCTAACTTTTCGGAGAACATCCTGGCTATATATGAATGGGTTGCCCCAGTATCAAATAGAACAGTAGCACTATACTGAAAAATGCTAATCTGACCTGTGACAACTGTCGAGGCATTGGCTACATCCTCTCTGGTGAGTGAGTAGATCCTCGCATTCGCCATAGCTGGAGGGGCTTCTAATCTGCCCTGGCTGATAAGTGGACCTTCTAGAGCGGCCTGCATCTGATATAACTGAGCTGGCTGGCCTGCATACTGAATCTGCTGTGGCTGAGGAAGACCGGTCTTGTTCGGGCACTGCTTAGCTAGCCATGTGCCCTTCTTGTCCACATTCAAAACATCCTCGTGTGCCCTTGCGACAAACCCCTGGGTGGAATTTCCCACAAGTAGCACACTTTGGATAACTGGGTCGCTTGCTAGATGGTCCTCCTTTTGGGTCACTCCCTGATTTGCGCTTGCTGTTGGAGTTCCCTTTCCAGTTAGAGCTGTGGCCTTGCTGTTTTTGAGTGTGAGAGTTTCCTTGGCCTTTGGACTCTGAGGAGACTTGCTTTTGCTGCTTTATGCTGTTCTGGTAATGCTCCGTGGTCAAGGCACTGCTCACTAGCTCCTCTGTGGTTTGTGGCCTATGTATGCCACCAGCCACGTTCACTGCTATCTCTGGCCTCAGCATCTTGAGCATCAACCGGATTCGTTCCTTCTCTGTGCTGACTAGCTCTGGGCACAGACGAGCCAACCTGTTGAATTTCTTCACGGCTTCCTCAACTGAAAGGTTGCCCTGACGAAACTCAGTGAACTCGTCGTAGTGGCGGTTCGTAACCCGTATGTGGAAGAACTCCTCGAAGAACTCCTTCTCGAAGTCAGCCCATGACATCTGGTTCACTGGGCGCTTCGTTCTGATTCTCTCCCACCACATGCGTGCGTCTCCTGTCAGGCAGAAGGAGGCACACTTCACCTTCTCGTGTTCTGGCCAGTCCAGAAGCTCCATCGTGCTCTCCAGTGTTTTGAACCAGGCTTGTGCATCCCATGGTTCACTAGTGCCTGAGAAGTTCTCTGGCTTGACCCGCTGCCACTGGATCAGATAGGCTTCCTTTCTTGGCTCAGCTGCTGGGGCTGCTGGTGCTGGTGCTGGTGCTGTAGGCTGAGCTGGTGGAACCTCCAAGACTACCGGAGTAGTCAAATTCGGTTCCGGGGTGACTGTGGGGGTACTCTGCTGATTAGCCTTTAAGGTGGCTATTTCCTGTTGCTGTTCAGCTAGCTGCTAATGCTGTAAGGTCTGGAGGAGGCACTGAACTGCCTGCCTCTTGCTGGGGCTCAGTAGCTAATGCCCTTCTAGCTGGGCGTCCCCGTGCCATTTCTAAAGACATAGAGAACATAACATAACTAATGTAATCACAGTTATATAACTACTGATGTCATGTTTAAAAGCTATCACATACTAACAAGCAGTAGGCATATAAACATGAACTGTAATAACAAAACAAGGAGCATAAATAAAGTAGAGGTATTCTTACTTGGAAGCTGCAGGTTCAATGCTGATGTGTGTGTAGGAAGTATGGAATTCTGCTCTGATACCACTCTGTAACGACCCACCTTCTGGGTACTGGCTGTAAGGCCAGTCGCTACAATTTCTGCTGTCTATATGCTGTGCAGAAAACTGGGTTTATTAAAATTTTGCTAATCTAATTGCGGGGAACGCTGAAACTGAATGTCCTACATGTACCTAATGATTGTACACATGCTAAGGGAGGTATTTACCACTGATACCGGACTTCTGATCGGTCCACGGACCGGTCCACTAACACTGACACGGGGCAGAACCTTTGGATCGGTCGACTGACCGATCCATGATTCACTAGAGTTTCTGTACGCACCTGGATCGGTCTGCCGACCGATCCAGGACCTCACTGATCGGTCGGACTGACCGATCCAGTGGCTCACTGATCGGTCAGCTGATCGATCAGTGGTGTGCTGTTCGCGATCCAACTATCGGGATTCTTTCTGTTCGCGACTGGATCGATCTGCCGAACGATCTAGCTGCGAACAGAGAGTTAGGACTGCCGAAACCAGCTCCCTGATCGGTCTACCAACTGATCCGAGACCCCCTGATCGATCTGCTGACTGGTCAAGGGTTTCTGATTTCGTATCAGAAACTCTGATATAAGCACTGATGCGTGTCAAAATCATTATACAACACTATAAAAGCTAAATGAACATTCTACTAGGTAATGGCTAACATACTAAACATGATGTGAGATATGATTCATTACTTCATGAAAAGTAACCACGCTAAGTGCAGCAAAACAACTAACAATGTTCTGATAGATAACTCTCTAAAGTTGTAAGGCAGTTAATTTGCTAAATATTCTAAAACGTAAGATAAACTTGCTAGATCCCTCAGATCTTTATTCCAGGTTCCTCCCACACACATCTTGATCTGCATTGCCCTCCAGCCTCCACTAGTCCACTTTTCTTTTACCTGTATCTGCAGTATAAGAAAAGTAGCATCTGTAAGCTAAAAAGCTTAGTAAGAAACCATCTACCTCACAAAAACATGCATACGATGCAGATATGATTTTTAAAGCATGCTATTTGAAATATACTGACTAGGCTAAACATGGCATGGCATGTGATCATACAAGCATAGCAATCAAGAACTGAACATAAGCTATCATACTTGCAAAGATAGAGCTGAGCATGAAAACTGAAACGGAAAATAAATCATGGAACTGAACTAAACTGATCATGATCCATACTAAACTAACTGAGCTGGTACTGAAACTAAGCTGAACTCACATAACTGATTGTGAATTTGAAAAGCTATACATATAATAAGTGAAAATACTAAACATGCTGCTGAGGGGCCCGGCAACTGTACTTGCTGTGCGCGCATCCCTATCTAAACCCGGGATTGCAAGTTCCGAATCTAGTAGGGTTTACTAGGTTAGCTAAACCTAGGGACGACTATGGGAGTCCAGCCCAGTGGATATCTAATCCAGTACAGTGCCACTGCTGAAAGTAAAATACTGAATGCTATATACTTATTTTGTTGAATCTAGGTTATCTGAACCCAGAACTAGGTTGTCTGAACCTAGAGGCTACTGTGGGAGCCCACCCATGGGACTGTAGTCCTACATAAGCTGAAATAAAACTAATTTGCTGTTTTAAATGCTTCTACTGCATTTAATCAGTTAATTAAACTGTCTATTACGGAGTTAGACCTTTAATCGAACACCTAGGATGCTCTAACTCTTCTCCCTATTAGGGAGACCACCTCTAGGCACCCAACAACGTCTAACCTCCTATTTGAAGAGGGAAAACGTGTCCGGCCCATCTAGAGGTGCTCAACTAAATCCCTAATCTGCGAAGAGAGTTAAATACACCCTAGATATCGATAAAAATCTGCATACATCCTAACTAAAGCATAAAAACTCAAACGGAAGCTATTATACTGCAGGTGAGGGGTTTCTTACCTTGTGTGCTAGATTTCTTACAAATCTAATCGCTAGAAATTCCGGTGGAGACGACCTCTCGACGATTCGCTCGCGTCCACGCGTTCTTCTCGCGGAGGGGAACGTCCTCGTATCGAAGATCTCGCCAGAAAGTGCTCCTAGAGCCCTTGGGGCTTGATGTGCCGAGAGAGGGAGAAGAGGGAAGAGGCGGCGGTGAGGTCTCGGTGGTGAGGGTTGAGAAGTTGCCGAACCCAAAATAAACCAAAACCTACTTAAGTTCTTAATTTATACTAAGTGGATTATTGAACCCAACTCTAATATAAATATAATTGGTTCCTCTTTCTTTCAGCACGGCCCTGCTGGGTTCACCGGTTACTAAGGCTAACTAAAGGTTTAGCGGACCCGAGAGGTCCCGGGTTCGATTCCCGCTTAAACCATTTTGCTTATCTAATTATTTTTGCTACTTCCGCTACTCGGAAAATTCCGTAAAAATATTCTAAAATTCCAGAAAAATAATAGAATATTTCTAAAAATAATTTGAGAATTTTCGGGCGTTACATGTGTGTATGCTTGTAATGTGAGCTTGCATAGTTAAAAATCCTCACCTTAAATAACTAAGTGGGAGAGGGATTTTTGAATAAATTCCACGATCTCCATTACTGGTTTGTAAGTGATGCAAACAAACTTGCGCGTTGGCTCTGAGTGCCTTCCTCCATATCGGATGAGTTTGTTTGCGAATCACTAGATCAAACTTCCATTTTGGATGATTATAGGAAATTAATTAGGAGCGTGTGATCTTCCCCATCGGAAGGGGCACAATCTTATTTAATGGATTAAGTATCAAGTAATGGTATACACTTAGGCACATTTAATAGTATCCTCTCCATCGGAGTCACTGCTATTATTTGTGTGACCAAAGGATACCAACTATTAATTTTATTTGTCATAAAGTAAGGTTGACAAGAATAAAATTAATGGGTAAAACCTCCTCTTACAAATGTTTGATTTTGTATACGTCCACACTATCGTGACATACAAAATTCACGGTGATTTGAGGTGTTGGTAAATTTAAATAATATTGTTTGAGGAATCAATGTTATTTTAAATTTAGAGTCCTGACCAAAAGTTTTTTTGTGATTCTTAGGATGACTTTCAACCCACTGGCCATTATACTAAAAGAGAACAAACTTACTAAAAGCCTAGCTTTTGTATACTAAAAGCCTAGCTTTTGTAAACATTTATTTTTGAAATAAAAGAATCACATTGGTCAAAATATCTACATTTATTTGCTAAGTGTAGTCATTCAGTTAATTTATATTGTAGATAACATGGTGAGTGGTGTCACTCACAAAATATCATGTTATTAGTTCTTTATAGATTATAAACAGTTGCTCACGACTAAGATGGAAAGGAACAAACCGTTGGAATAGTCGTAGTATAATTAGGTATTAGTTTATCTTGACTAATAAATTACACTAGTACACTCTAAGTGTATTGAGTAGGACTAATTAAGGTAAGTTCTTTTATACTGACTTAATAAAAGAACAAGACCTTAATTATTATGGAAGTGTATGCTCTTAATCCTAATATAATAACAAAGGGTGAGATTTAGCTCGATAAATCAATAGACCCAATAAGTTGGGAAATGATATTACTTATAGTGTGTGTTGTTGATTATAGAAGGAAACTGTATCCTAGTTATCTAGGTTGAAAATGTCCCCAAGAGGAGCTCATAAGGATTGTCATGTTAAACCCTGCAGGTGGACTTAGTCCGACATGACGATGAGGTTGAGTGGTACTACTCTCGGAGCTAGATTTTAATTAAATGAGTTGTCAGTAACTCATTAAATTAATGAACATTCGATATCTTAAACACAGGGAGACTAACACACTCATGATAAGAAGGAGCCCATAATGTAATTTAGGATTGGTGCGGTAGTGCAATAATAACTCTCTAGTGGAATGAGTTATTATTGATGAACTTGAGTTGTGTGTTCGGGGCGAACACGGGATACTCAAGCTCGTCGGGTGGCCAAAACCAATTTCTCCTCTAGGTCCCTGTCATAGCCTCATTAATGCCTCATATCCACCCATGAAAAGTCCATCTTGGTGTCCAAGAAGGGGGTCGGCCCAAGGCTTGGTGACCAAGCCAAGGGCCGACCACTTCCTCCTCAATAGGGGCCGACCCTTTTGCTTGGTGACCAAGCAAGAAGGGGCCGACCACAATAATTCAAAATAGGAGGGGTGTTTTGAATTTTAAAAATCTTCTCTTTGTAGACATCTACAAGTTTTAAAAGAGATTTTAAAATTTACAAAACTTTCCTTATTTGAATTAGGTCACATGGTTTAAAAGAAAGTTTAAAAGTTTTAAAACTTTCCTTATTTAACCATCCTCATGGTTTTTTAAAAGAGAGTTTTAAATTTGAAACTTTCCTTTTTTTTTGTAACCATGTTAAAAAAGGAAATTTTAGAAGAGATGTTTTAAATTTTAAAACTTGATTTAAATTTTTAAAACTTTCCTTTTTTAACATCCACTTTAGGAAATTAAAAGAGAGCTTGTAAAATTTTATAAGAGTTTTCCTTCTTTGCTTATAAAATTTTTACAAAAATTATTTTCCTTCTTTTAAGGGGTTGGCCACCCTTGCTTGGTGCCCAAGCAAGGGACTGACCAATCAATCAATTAAAAGGAGATAAGGAAAATTAAAAGGAGAAAAGGAAAAACAAGAGGAAGATTTTAATTTTTGTAAAAATCTTTCTTTATTTGCCTTGTGCAAGTAATATAAAAGAAGGGGAGGAGAGGTCTCATGACACAACAATTCTTATTCTCTTGTTGGTGCTCTCCATTGTGGTCGGCCGTCTCCCTATTCTTTTCTCCTTGCTCTCTTTTCCTTGGTGGTGGTGTTGGCCGAATATTAGAGAAGGAGGAAGAAAGCTTTTGGGTGGTGTTCATCTTGGATGATCGTCGCCTACACGACGTCCAAGGCGAGGCGAGGAATACAGCAGAAGATCTAGAGGTTATTAACATACAAAGAAAAGGTATAACTAGTAATTGTTTTCCGCATCATGCTAGTTATTTTTCTTTGTAAGAATTCCAAACACAAGAGGCATTAGATTCTAGTTTTTCAAATTTGTAATTCGAGTTTGTGTTTTTTTTTGTTTTTTGAATTTGTGATTCGATTGTTCCTTTTGGTTAAACTTAGAGTTATATAAGGAAATTAAATATTAGCTTTCTTTAAAAGGCTTTATCTAGGCGGTGGTGGATGATCCCATACCCAAGAAGGACTAGTGCCTCACCATGCAGTCCTGGAAGCCAATTTTAGAAATTAATATTTAATTAAATTTATAACATAGGTAGATTTGGATCAATAGTGTTAAGTTCTGCTTGCGATCCAAGTCTCAACCATTAAGAACAGATAAGTTAAATTTGGAATCAATAATGTAAAGTTTCATTTGCGATTCCTTATTTAACTTCTAAAGAACACAATAGGTTATTAGGAAAAGTTAGACACTTGTACAAAATTTTTGTACAGTGGAACTGGTACGATCTTCCTAGGACTAACTAACAACACTCGTGAGGGATCATATCCTTAAGATGATGGCTTACTTGAACGAAATATAGATCCTTGGAGTTGAAATCGATGGGGAAACCTAGGTCGATATTATTCTCCAGACGCTGCCTAGAAGTTTTGAGCAGTTCTGCCTGAACCATAATATGAATAAGAGGATGTATTCATTGGCGGAACTACTGACAGAACTTCAGGCAGCAGAAGGGCTATTCCGTCATAATTCTCAGATTTACTATGCTGAAAATGGTTTTACTTCTAAGTCGAAAGGTAAGAAGAAGAAGAAACAGGCTGTTTCAGTAAAGAAGGTGAATAAACCTCTAGGTACAGGACCAAAAGCTGGAATGAAGAAGCCGAAGGGCAAGTGCTTCATCTGCAAGCAATCAGGACATTGGAAGGCAGTCTGTCCTCGTAGGAAAGAGAACAATAAAGGTATATCTCATTCTCTAGTAGTTGAAACATGTTTAGCGGTGTTATCTACCAGTACCTGGTGTATAGATACTGGAGCCACTGATTATATCTGTAACTCTTTGCAGGGGTTCCAAGAAACCTGACGACTATTTGAAGGAGAAATAACTGTCTACATGGGCAATGCTACTAAGGTGGCGGTTGTTGCAGTGAGAGACGTCTACTTATCTTTTGATAGGAATAGAAGTTTAATTTTAAGAAATTGTCTTTATGTACCCAGTTTCAAAAAGAATTTAATTTCAGTTTCTAAACTGTATTTGGATGGATATTCTGTTTCTTTCAATAACAATGTGATTATAAAGAGAAATAGGGTTATTATCTGTTCTGGTGCATTGGTTGACAATTTATATACTTTAAATCTAATTTCACCTACAAAGCAATAAATGGAAATTAATAACACATCTTCTAATTCTAATAAGAGAAAAGAGCCTTCAGAAATGAACCAAACATATCTTTGGCATCTAAGGCTTGGACATATTAACTTAAGTAGGATTCAAAGGCTCATAACTGATGGACTCTTGGGTCTATTAGTGGTGGAAAACTTTTCAACCTGTGAATCTTACTTGGAAGGTAAAATGACCAAGATACCTTTTAAGGCCAAGGGGTATAGAGCCAAAGATGTGTTAGAATTGGTTCATTCTGATTTGTGTGGTCCTATGTCTATCCAGGCAAGAGGTGATTTCGAATACTTTGTCTCCTTTATAGATGACTATTTGAGATATGGATATATTTTACTTGATGCGCTGCAAGTCTGAGTGCTTTGATAAGTTCAAAGAATACAAGGCTGATGTGGAGAAATATCATGGTAAAAGTATCAAGACACTACGGTCTGATCGTGGTGGCGAATACCTCTTAGGAGAGTTTAGCAATTACTTATCAGAGGCCGGGATTCAATCCCAATTGTTCGCACCTTATACACCCCAACAGAATGGTGTGGCAGACGAAGGAATATGGCTCTTATGGAAATGGTTAAATCGATGATGAGTTATTTAGAATTACCAAATTCATTTTGGGGATATGCCCTGGAAATGGCAGCACACATACTGAACTTGATACCTTCTAAATCAGTACCCTCTACTCCCACAGAATTGTGGAATGGGCGAAAGCCCAGTCTGAGACATATTCGGATTTGGGGTAGTCCAGCACATGTGTTGAAAGCAGATGCTGATAAGTTGGAATCTCGTACAGAAGTTCGTGTGTTTGTGGGTTATCCTAGAGGAACGAAAGGAGGTTTATTTTATAGTCCTAAAGATCAGAAGGTCATTGTTAGTACCAATGCCCAGTTTTTAGAATAAGACTATATAATGGACCATAAGCCCAAAAGTAAAATTGTTCTAGAAGAAATTAGAGAGGACATGTCTACTTTAGTACCAACAGTACAAGATGAAATATCACAAGAAGCTGCAACACGTATCACAAATAATACACAACCACAGATAATGTCTCGTCGTAGTGGGAAGGTTGTAAGGCAACCTGAGAGATTCATGTTTTTGGGAGAGTCTTCGGACTAAATCCCGGGTAAACATGAACCTGATCCTCGGACATATGATGAAACACTCCAAGATAAAGATGCAGTATCTTGGCAAAAAGCGATGAACTTTGAAATAGAATCTATGTATTCTAATAAAGTCTAGGAGCTTGTAGAACCATCAAATAGTGTTAAAGCTATTGGATATAAATGGATCTACAAAAGGAAAAGAGGGATAGACGGGAAGGTGGAAACCTTCAAAGCAAGACTTGTTGTGATGGGGTATACTCAGAAAGAGGGAATCGATTATGAGGAGACCTTTTCGCCAGTAGCTATGCTTAAGTCTATCCGGATACTCTTATCTATTGCCGCTTATATGGATTATGAGGTATGACAAATGGATGTCAAGACAGCTTTCCTTAACGGAAGTCTTGAAGAAAACATCCATATGAAGCAACCAGAGGGGTTCATTGAAAAGGGCAAAGAGCATCTACTTTGTAAGCTAAATCAGTCTATTTATGGACTGAAGCAAGCTTCAAGGTCATGGAACATTCGGTTTAATGATGTAATCCAGTCGTATGGATTTATTCAGTGTCCGGATGAGTCTTGTGTATATAAGAAGTGTGATGGAAACGTGGTGGTATTTCTTATACTATACGTAGATGACATTTTGTTAGTTGGAAACAATATCGAAGTGTTGTCGGAAGTAAGGGTATGATTATCCAAACAATTCGATATGGAGGACTTAGGAGAATGCACACATATTCTTGGGATCAAAGTTATAAGGGATCGCAAGAAAAGGATGATGTGCTTATTTCAAGCTTCATATATAGATACAATCCTTGCTCATTTTAGCATGCAAGACTCCAAGAAAGATTTTCTACCTTTTAGGCATGGAGTAGCTTTATCTAAAGAGATGTCTCCGAAGACATCAAAGAAGATAGAGGACATGAAGACAGTTTCTTATGCTTCGGTTGTCGGAAGCCTAATGTATGTTATGTTATGCATGAGACCAAATATCTGTTTTGCCGTGGGCATGATTAGCAGATATCAAAGTAACCCTAGACAAGGACATTGGACTGTTGTAAAGCATATATTAAAGTACATGAGAAGGACTAGAGATTATATGCTAGTTTACCAAGCAGGTGATTTGCTCCCTGTGGGTTACACGGATTCAGACTTCTAATTAGATAGGGATAATAGTAAGTCTACATTAGGTTATGTGTTTACTTTAGGAGGTGGAGCCATTGCGTGGAGGAGTGTTAAGCAGAAATGCGTTTCTGACTCAACCATGGAAACTGAGTATGTGGCAGTCTCTGAGGCAACTAAAGAAGCTGTATGGCTTAGGAACTTCCTAATGGACTTAGATGTGATTCCTGGTTTGCCCAAAATAATCACAATTTATTGTGATAATAGTGGTGTAATAGCAAACTCGAAGGAACCATGAGCCCATAAGGCGAGTAAATATATAGAGCACAAGTACCACCTGATACGAGACATCGTAAAGCGAGGTGAAGTTGTCATCGCCAAGATTGCATCAGCAGATAACCTGGCAGATCCTTTCACCAAGGCCCTTCCGGCGAAAGCTTTTGATCGACATGTGGAGGGGATGAGAATCAGATGTATGGCAGCAGACATGATAGCTTAGTCTTTTAGTATAAGTGGGAGATTGTTAGAGTGTATACTAAAAGCCTAGCTTTTTGTAAACTTTTATTATGAAATAAAGAATCACATTGGTTAATTTATCTACATTTATGCTAAGTGTAGTTGTTCGGTTAATTTATATTGTAGATAACATGGTGTGTGGTGTCACACACAGAAGATCATGTTATCAATTCCTTATAAATTATAAACAGTAGCTCACGACTAAGATGGAAAGGAAGAAACCATTGGAGTAGTCATAGTGTAATTAGGTATTAGTTTATCTTGACTAATAAATTATACTAGTACACTCTGAGTGTATTGAGCAGGAACATTTAAGGTAAGTTCTTTTTATACCGACTTTATAAAAGAACAAGACCTTAGTTATTATGGAAGTATGTGCTTTTAATCCTAATATAATAACAAGCACATATATTTAGTATTTATTTCTTTGACTTATCAAAGGGTGAGATTTAGCTCAATAAATCAAAATGTCTGATAAGTTGGGAAATAATATTATTTATAGTGTGCGTTGTTGATTATAGAAGAAAATTGTGTCCTAGTAATTTAGGTTGATAATGTCCCCGAGAAGAGCTCATAAGGATTTTCATGTAAATCCTGCAGGTGGACTTAGTTCGACATGATGATGAAGTTGAGTGGTACTACTCTTAGACTAAGATATTAATTAAGTGAGTTGTCAGTAACTCATTTAATTAGTGGACATTTGACATCTTAAACACAGGGAGACTAACACACTCATAATAAGGAGCCCAAAATGTAATTTGGGATTGGTGCGGTAGTTCAATAATAATTCTTTATTGGTATTAATTATTATTGATGAAATTAAGTTAGGTGTTCGGAGCGAACACGGGAAGCTTAATTTCATCGGGAGACCAAAATCAATTCCTCCTTTCGGTCCCTATTATAGCCTCTTGTATATAGAGAATTATACCCACCACATACCCACCTCCTACCCACCCTTAGGTGGCTGGCCAAGCAAGCTTGGAGTCCAAGCTTGGGCCGACCAAGCCAAGGGTGGAGTCAAGTTGTAAAATATCGGAAAATGGCGAATAATGATAAGGGAATTTTCCAGAATTTTTAGAAAATTTTCGGAAATTTTTCGGAGCTCGTATGGACGAATTAACCGGGACAAAAATGGGGCCCGGGAAAGCCTGTTTAGGCTACCCCATTTTAATGAGGAAAAGTTTATTTATTTTATTTCTTTTTCCTTTTCTTTTTATTTCCTTCGTTGCTACTGTGCCGTTCCCTTTCCTTGACTTGTGCCTGCGCCTCACGCCATTTCTGTCCCTTCTTCTTCCCAAAATCGACGGCGCCGGTTCCTTTTCTTCCCTCCTGCATACAACCGCCGGCCGAAGGAAGCCTCCAGCGATTCCTCCCATTCTTCTCCTCTCCTACCCGGTGCTCTGGGATTTTTGTTTTCCCTCTTCCTCCCTTCTGCCGACACCGCCGAGCCCTAGATTGGATTCACCGGCCTCTTCGATCTCCTCTGTGCCAGCCACTGAGATTCCTCGCACCTCTCCCTCACGCTGCGCCACCGCTACTGGATTGCCGCCGTCGATCTCGCCGGTAGCCACCACCACGGATCTGTGCCATAACCACCGCCATCTTCTCTACTCTTCTTTCGGTTTGGACGCTCGACGCCGAGAGCTGCTGCCTGGGCAGTGCACATCTGCAGGAGAGAAGTCTGGGGTAAGGTTGTTGGATTGAGCTTGATTAGATTACAAGGTTAATGGATAGATTTCTAAGTACAGGCATCTACTCTTGTTTGACAGTGATATTGCATTAGTTCGGACACCATTATCGCAGTGAACACGCTCTAACACTGATCAAGCAGGTAATCTTCTAGATATTAATGAGTTGTTGGAGGTCAATTCATTGTTTTATCATACTGCTGCAAATTGAATCAAAAGATAGTTGGTATTGGTCTGAATGGTGGAACGATTAGAGTTAATGGAGCTAACCATAACTGATCAATATTTAGTTTGGGATTGTTGGTATTCAGCTTTGATTTCAGTTGATGTGTAATGAGGATTTCAAGGAGTGACTTGTTTTGGAATGTTTGTAGGTGTTGTTAGCCATTGCAGCTCTAGCTGTGCTGTTCGTGGACGATCCTTGGCTTCGGCCAACCTTCCGATCTTAAGTCATCCTTTGATGGTGAGCTATCAGCAACCCACTTGAATTCGGGTAAGTTTTGAGGTTGATTCATGATGTTTAGTAGTTGATGGTAGTGAACTTGATTGGATAAGTGGATCATTAGTTTATGTGTTCTTGGATTAAATTGATGTGAAGGAAAGGGTTGGATTAGATTAGAGGGATTAATAGTTGATATGTTGATCATAGATCCTTAGTTTTGTTGAATACCCTGTATTTGCAGGATTTGAGTTGGAGGCGATCTCTTGGACTTGTTGAGGACGGTTGATACGACTTGCGTATGAAGGTACCTCTTGACTTATCTTTTATGATATTGTCATTGGATATGCATAGTATTTTATAACTACAAGCAATGAATATGTTTGCCTTTGGTATGTCACTGTTTGATGTCCATAACATGTTAGATTTGTCACCTGTGAAGTATCCGTACTTATATCTCGTGATTTGTTACCATGAGTATCTTGTTGCCATGAGTACCTTATTGCCATGAGTATCTTAGTTTCTAGAGTGACATACCATGCTTTACTGAGGTTAGGGTTAGACTCTGGATTTTTGTTTCTGACATGTATATCCAAATTATCTGATACTTAGGTTTTTATGCCATGCTTGGGTTGTGTATTTCTATTGGTATATCATATATGATTCGTGTACCTAGATCTTGTGGCTTTGATCTGTGCATATTGTAGGTACATATGCTATGGAAGGGGGATATGTTTAGGATCTAGGTTGTTATACCATAGAGGACCAGTATACCCTAGATCCGTGGATTTGACATACTGATACTGTGGTACCCATATTATGTATATATGAATTTTTCTTTATGCTGATCGGGACATTCCATACTTATTATGTTCAGGACATAGGTTTTTGATATTCTATCTAACCTGTGTACTCTAGATCTTGGTATGTGACCATCGATTTTACCGTACTCATTTTATACATATGGATATGGTTATGTTGATCAGTTTATGACCATGCTTAGTGTCATGCATCATGATTGCATCTTTCGCGATTGTCGGCTTTACTATGGTTGAGCACATCGCCGGTTACATATCTTGCACACACCACCACTCATGGATTAGTGGTATATCGAGACAGTGTGTGGCGGTTCTGTTGCTCCGTTGGTCCGAGGACTCAGCGTGGTAGCCGGCTCTATTTGGCTCCGCCGGCATTTAGTGTAGCAGCGTAGTAGTCGGCAGACGGTGGACTCTGTTTGGCTCCGTTGGTCGGTGACTCAGCGTGGTGGAGATACCTCCCGTCATCGAGCACAGGAGATGAGAGCATTGAGCTCCCCATTTATGATTTGGGGTCACGGGACGAGTACTCGACAACATCCGTCCACTCGGTCACTCATCGAGAGCAGTGGAGTGTACGGTTGTCACACCCTACCCACTGGTCTCACCATTTGTGTGTGATATGACTGGGGTGACCAGGACGCATCATTCGCATCATATGCATTGATGCATTTATATTCTTATGATTGTGTTTGCTGCATTTGGTTGCTGCATTTTTGGTTGGATGCATACTTTTGACCTGCATACAGGATTATTGACACTTTCGGTTGACGACCCTTTTGTCTGGATAGGAGTTCCTGGTGAGTACAGCTTCCTCAGTTACCTTTCAGTTTTGCATATTCCCTATATATGATTAGGAAGCTGTATTCCATGTTTATTGCTGTTAGATATATCTTACTACTCATGTCCATTGGTATTCGCTGAGTTGTTGAACTCACCCCCGTTGACACTATCTTTTCAGGTACCAAGTTATTTATGGTGTCGCTTGGAGCATCCTGTCTGCTGGTCCCCACGTCACATCAGAAGCCATATCTCCGCATTTTTTGTTATTTGATCTTGGTATATGAGATGTATGTATTTGACTTTGTGTGTTCTGGTTTTGTGTTCGGAGTGTTGATGCTGTATGTGATGTTTTGTATTGGTTGTTGGTTGTGTAAGCCTAGCCGGCTAGCAGTCTTTGTGTTTTGGGTTTGTATTTGGTTTCTGTCATTTTCCGTGTTTTGGTTTTGTTCCAGCCGAGTGGGCTGATGATATATATATATAACTGCGTGGTTGTGTGTATATATTCCAGCCGTCTGTGGCTGATGTATATTGTGTATGTAGAAAGTTTCAGATTGTCCGCTGTACAGGGGAGGTGCTGCCGAAATTTCTTCGGACAGGGACTCCTCCGGGGCGTGACAATTTAGTGGTATCAGAGCAGGTATACGATACTTGCTATGTGTTCTGGATTTTCGAGATTTATCTGATACCAATTTATTTGGTATCAGAGATCGACTTACGTGTCTTATTTTTTCCGGTGTTTCGGATTTCGTGTTTTGGTCTTCTCGATGTGACTTTTTGGGTTTTGGGACCTGGCAGCAGCAGGACATCTCCAAGCTTTAGGAGGTATGTTGGTATACTGTTATCCTATATTTTTGTTAGTATATGCACTGTTGACTATTACTGTTTATGACCTGTATTAGCACTCTTACTGGTACCTGTCTGGTAGTTATAGCATTTATTTTATGTATTAGGTAAAGCCCTGATGATGATCGACCTTGATAGAGATTAAGGTTTACAGTTTCTGGTGATTTATTATATCATACACCAGTAGTTTGTAGCTTCTGTTATTTCTAGTTGGTTAGCAGATTGAGGCACATACAAGCCTCTGTTATTATTAGCTAGGTAGTGAGTAGTATTTATATCTTTATGATGACCTAGCCAGTAGTATACCATGTTATTTTAGTAAATTTCATCAGTAAATATTGATTTACTCTTGTTAGATCTGTCAGTAGAAGATAGATTGACGTTTGTTTGATTTGGGTAGTTGTGATCGATTTACCTTAGATGCTTGTAGAGGCTTTATTTATTCTTGATTAGTTAGTAGATGATCGATTAGTTGTGTTGATCCGATCAGTAGCAGATTAACCTACTTTACTTCTAGATGTCTGAATCTTTGGGTTGTATGTGCTTAATTGATATCTAGAGCACATTTGAGTACAAGTTTTGTACTGACGTGGAAAAGACGGAGTTGATCGTATATCATTGTCGATTTTGGTCAGACTATAGAGGATTGATGTATCCTATTCTATGGGTACTTTAATTTTAGACGGTATGTATCTAGTTGGATAACTTAGAAGGTGACCCTGCCGTTTCGGAATGTCAGGTTGATTGGGTCAAATATGCTGATTCTGCATATCTATGATGGGTACATATGATTGTTATAAGTTGAAGGAGTTCTATGATGGATAGTTCAATTGTGGATAGTGTGGGTATTCCCATCTAGATATGGTTATTGTAGGTTCCTTGTGGATTATAGCTATGTAGTTAGCTGTACGTGTCTGATTTACATACTGGATGTATCTTATCGATTTTAATCTGTGACGTGATATGTGCACTTGTGTTTGGTGTAGTATTTGAGGTATTTTGTTGATTATATATGATTAGTGAGTGCACTCGTGTCTATATTGATATGTTGGAAGTATTATGTTGATCATACTCAAGGTGTATGTATATATGGGGTGAGTATTATTGGAGGTATATTGTCGATTATACCTACGTTGATTTAAGCACACGTGTTCGGTATGTATTGTTGGTGATATCACGATGGTTTATACCTTTGTTATGAGTATGTTTGGTGTATACAAAATGGAGGATTATGTCGATCATACATATGTTGTGTGTGCACGTGTGCCGGGTGTATGGTTGGTAGCATCATGATGATTCTACCTATGTTAAATGTAGAATATTAAATGTCTACATTATGATATTAGTTGTTTTACCCTGTCAACTAATTCTCTCATTAGTGGGTGACCGGCCCACTAGGAGGATGATAGAGTTGACTACGGATTTGATTTGCTTACTGGGTGGTTATACCCTAGGCTACCCACATTGATCTGTGGTAGAGAGATCTCGTGCAGTCTCTAGTGTGATAGTTAGGTGCCTTGGACATTTATGTATTGTTTGTGGTGGAGCGTAGCTCCCACATATTTTTTGTTTGTTTGTGGTAGAGCGTAGCTCCCACATATTTTAGATGGTTGTGGTGGAGCGTAGCTTCCACATATTCCGGATTATTTGTGGTAGAGCGTTGCTCTCACATATATAGTATTTCGTGTGATGAAGCATTGCTCTCACACTGGAGGAGCTATTCTTTGGTGATTATATATCGTTGGTGATTAGATCTGTTTATTGTTATGAATCTTATGGTTAGGAATGTCTGTGATACGGACATTATGTGTCTTGGTTTTACCATTCGTGCTTGCGGTGCCCTAGATGTTATCATGGACTCGATGATATGGGTATTCCTAGGATGTTTAGATTGGTTTCCATTGTCTTTGTTGACGATGTGGTGATCTATTTCGGATCCGAGGTGAGTCACGTGCACCACCTTTGCATAGATCTAGAGATGATTCGACGAGAATATCTATATGTGATTATCAGTAGTGCTGATTTGGATTGTCTTTTGTGATGATGTTTGGGACACACGGTCACCAGTAGGAGTGTACCGTGGTTCCACAGGAGATAGAGGTTGTTACCGTTGGGAACAGCCGAAATCAGTGTAGGAGATCCGCAGTCTTTTGTGACTCGCATGATATTATAGACCTTTCGTCAAGGGTTTCTTCC
The DNA here is from genome assembly GCF_018446385.1 of Zingiber officinale. Taxonomy (NCBI): domain Eukaryota; kingdom Viridiplantae; phylum Streptophyta; class Magnoliopsida; order Zingiberales; family Zingiberaceae; genus Zingiber; species Zingiber officinale. The sequence goes on along the minus strand of NC_055987.1, from coordinate 171,111,719 downwards.
GCATAGCTATGCTACTTTCACGCGTGACCATGAAAGGCGTGAAGTTTACTTGGACTGAGGATTGCAAGACCAGCTTCTAGGAGCTGAAGCGGAGACTAGTGTCGGCTTCGATTTTTGGATTTTATCTTCTGGGGAGGACGGATTTGTCCTCTACACCGACGCATCTATTCAGGGTTTGAGCGCTGTTCTATTGCAGCACGATAGAGTAGACTCCTATGCTTCTCGTCGGTTGAAGGAACATGAGAAGAACTACCCTGTACATGATCTGGAGCAAGTCGTCATTATTTTTGCCATGAAGATTTGGCGACATTATTTATATGGCGTTACATTTGAGATTCTCACTGACCATAAGAGTCTCAAATATCTGTTTACTTAGAAGGAACTTAATCTCCGACAGAGGAGATGGATGAAGTTCCTGAAGGATTATGATTGTACCATTAGCTATCACCGAGGAGAGTTAATGTTGTTGCCGTTGCACTCAGCAGAAAGTTCGGAGGGACTCTAGCTTGCCAACGAGTTGTGGTCACAGACTTGATTTAAGGTTCCTCCGATTTGGGTCTTGAGGGGTAAGGACATACAGAGCAGGGTATTCTTGTTACCATGGTTGCTCAGTCGTCGATCAGGACGGGGATCCGAGAGGCTCAGGCCAGTGATCAGCATTAACAGTTCATTAGCAGTCAGATAGCTTCCGGGCAGCAGACCGAGTTCACACGAGACAAGGAGGGTGTTATATACTTCCGAGGCAGATTATGCGTACCTCAGTCTCATCCGGTCTTACAGGAGCTACTTCAGGAGGCCCATCGCTCTCGATTTGCGATCCACCCAAGCGGGACCCCTATGTATCGAGACTTGAGGCATTCCTATTGGTGGAACGGCATGAAGAAAGACATCGCGAATTTCGTAGCTGGATGTCTTGTTTGTCAGCAGGTGAAGGCTGAGCACCAGAGACCTGCAGGATTAATTCAGTGGATTCCTATTCCTGAGTGGAAGTGGGATCACATTACCATGGACTTTGTGGTAGGGTTGCCGAGGACACGACGAGAACATGACGCGATTTGGGTAATTGTTGATCGATTAACCAAATCCGCGCACTTCTTAGCGATCCGGAGGACTGATCCTCTGGATCGATTGGGAGAGTCTGCAGCAGACCTTGGGTACACAGCTCTGTTTTAGTACATACTTCCATCCACAGACAGATGGACAGCCAGAGCGGACCATTTAAACTTTAGAGGACCTGCTGAGGTCATGTGTTATGGATTTCGGAGGCAGTTGGGAGGACCATCTGCCGTTAGTAGAGTTCGCCTACAATAACAGCTTTCATTCGGTTATCCAGATGGCATCGTTTGAAGCGTTGTATGGTAGGTCTTGTCGGACACCAACCCTCTGGGATGAGGTTGGGGAGACCCAGTTGTTGGGACCTCATAGAGCTTAGCAGAACGAAGAGTTGGTCCGTATTATCAGACGGAGAATGTTAGAGGCGCAGGATCGCCAAAAGTGTTATGCTGATCGGAGTCGCAGACCCCTAGCGTTCTCTATTGGCGACCATGTATTTCTGCGAGTTTCAACCCCGAAAGGAGTGAAGAGATTTGGCTTCCGAGGTAAGATAGCTCCGCGATATATTGGACCTTTCCAGATCTCGGAAAGGATTGGAGCGGTAGTTTACCGGTTGGCACCACCACCGTCCTTGGCAGGAGTTCACGATGTATCCCACGTATCTATGCTGAGGAGATGCATACTCGACCGATACATGTGCTGACAGATATCTCAGTTCCAGTTCAGCCAGACGTCACTTTTGAGGAGGTTCCGGTACGGATAATCAACCGGAAAGAGCGTCAGTTGCGCAACAAGACTATTCGGCTGGTTAAAGTCGGATGGCAACATCATTCGGACGAGGAGGCTACTTGGGAGCTCGAGTATACTATCCGAGCTCGATATTCCCATCTTTTCACTTGGGGTATATGATTTAATTTACCGTTCAGCATTTATACTCTTTGCCTGTTGTTAGTATTTGCTGATGGTAGATAACGAAATTTGGGGACCAAATTTTTATTAGTGGGGGAGAATGTAAAATATCGGAAAATGGCGAATAATGATAAGGGAATTTTCCAGAATTTTTAGAAATTTTTCGGGAATTTTTCGGATCTCGTATGGACGAGTTAACCGGGACAAAAATGGGGCCCAGGAAAGCTTGTTTAGGCTACCCCATTTTAATGAGGAAAAGTTTATTTATTTTATTTCTTTTTCCTTTTCTTTTTATTTCCTTCGTTGCTACTGTGCCGTTCCCTTTCCTTGATTCGTGCCTGCGCCTCACGCCATTTCTGTCCCTTCTTCTTCCCAAAATCGACGGCGGCGGTTCCTTTTCTTCCCTCCTGCATACAACCGCCGGCCGAAGGAAGCCTCCAGCGATTCCTCCCATTCTTCTCCTCTCCTACCCGGTGCTCTGGGATTTTTGTTTTCCCTCTTCCTCCCTTCTGCCGACACCGCCGAGCCCTAGATTGGATTCACCGGCCTCTTCGATCTCCTCTGTGCCAGCCACTGAGATTCCTCGCACCTCTCCCTCACGCTGCGCCACCGCTACTGGATTGCCGCCGTCGATCTCGCCGGTAGCCACCACCACGGATCTGTGCCATAACCACCGCCATCTTCTCTACTCTTCTTTCGGTTTGGACGCTCGACGCCGAGAGCTGCTGCCTGGGCAGTGCACATCTGCAGGAGAGAAGTCTGGGGTAAGGTTGTTGGATTGAGCTTGATTAGATTACAAGGTTAATGGATAGATTTCTAAGTACAGGCATCTACTCTTGTTTGACAGTGATATTGCATTAGTTCGGACACCATTATCGCAGTGAACACGCTCTAACACTGATCAAGCAGGTAATCTTCTAGATATTAATGAGTTGTTGGAGGTCAATTCATTGTTTTATCATACTGCTGCAAATTGAATCAAAAGATAGTTGGTATTGGTCTGAATGGTGGAACGATTAGAGTTAATGGAGCTAACCATAACTGATCAATATTTAGTTTGGGATTGTTGGTATTCAGCTTTGATTTCAGTTGATGTGTAATGAGGATTTCAAGGAGTGACTTGTTTTGGAATGTTTGTAGGTGTTGTTAGCCATTGCAGCTCTAGCTGTGCTGTTCGTGGACGATCCTTGGCTTCGGCCAACCTTCCGATCTTAAGTCATCCTTTGATGGTGAGCTATCAGCAACCCACTTGAATTCGGGTAAGTTTTGAGGTTGATTCATGATGTTTAGTAGTTGATGGTAGTGAACTTGATTGGATAAGTGGATCATTAGTTTATGTGTTCTTGGATTAAATTGATGTGAAGGAAAGGGTTGGATTAGATTAGAGGGATTAATAGTTGATATGTTGATCATAGATCCTTAGTTTTGTTGAATACCCTGTATTTGCAGGATTTGAGTTGGAGGCGATCTCTTGGACTTGTTGAGGACGGTTGATACGACTTGCGTATGAAGGCGGGTACCTCTTGACTTATCTTTTATGATATTGTCATTGGATATGCATAGTATTTTATAACTACAAGCAATGAATATGTTTGCCTTTGGTATGTCACTGTTTGATGTCCATAACATGTTAGATTTGTCACCTGTGAAGTATCCGTACTTATATCTCGTGATTTGTTACCATGAGTATCTTGTTGCCATGAGTACCTTATTGCCATGAGTATCTTAGTTTCTAGAGTGACATACCATGCTTTACTGAGGTTAGGGTTAGACTCTGGATTTTTGTTTCTGACATGTATATCCAAATTATCTGATACTTAGGTTTTTATGCCATGCTTGGGTTGTGTATTTCTATTGGTATATCATATATGATTCGTGTACCTAGATCTTGTGGCTTTGATCTGTGCATATTGTAGGTACATATGCTATGGAAGGGGGATATGTTTAGGATCTAGGTTGTTATACCATAGAGGACCAGTATACCCTAGATCCGTGGATTTGACATACTGATACTGTGGTACCCATATTATGTATATATGGATTTTTCTTTATGCTGATCGGGACATTCCATACTTATTATGTTCAGGACATAGGTTTTTGATATTCTATCTGACCTGTGTACTCTAGATCTTGGTATGTGACCATCGATTTTACCGTACTCATTTTATACATATGGATATGGTTATGTTGATCAGTTTATGACCATGCTTAGTGTCATGCATCATGATTGCATCCTATGTGATTGTCGGCTTTACTATGGTTGAGCACATCGCCTGATTATGTATCTTCACACACCACCACTCATGGATTAGTGGTATATCGACAAGTGTGTGGCGGTTACTGTTTGGCTCCGTTGGTGCGAGGACTCGGTGGTAGCCAGTGATCGATTCCGCTCTGTTTAGCTCGGCATTTAGTGTAGCGTAGTAGCCGTGAGCAGTGGACTCTGTTTGCTCCGTTGGTCGGTGACTCGGCGTGTTAGCCGAGAGATACCTCCCGTCATCGAGTCTGGAGATGAGAGCATTAAGCTCCCCATTTATGATTTGGGGTCACGGGACAGGAGTACTGACAACATCCCGTCCACTCGGTCACTCATCGGGGGTAGTGACGGTCATAACCTACCCACTTGGTCTCACCATTTGTGTGTGATATGACTGACTGGGGTGACCAGGACGCATCATTCGCATCATATGCATTGATGCATTTATATTCTTATGATTGTGTTTGCTTTGGTTGCTGCATTTTTGGTTGGATGCATACTTTTGACTGCATGGGATTATTGACACTTTGGTTGTGACCCTTTTATGCGGATAGGAGTTCTGGTGAGTCTGACTTCCTCGATTACCTTTCGGTTTGCATATTCCCTATATATGATTAGGAAGTCGTATTCCATGTTTATTCTTGTTAGATATATCTTACTACTCATGTCCATTGGTATTCGCTGAGTTGTTGAACTCACCCCCGTTGACACTATCTTTTCAGGTACCAGGTTATTTATGGTGTCACTTGGAGCATCCTGTCTGCTGGTCCCCACGTCACATCAGAAGCCATATCTCCGCATTTTTTGTTATTTGATCTTGGTATATGAGATGTATGTATTTGACTTTGTGTGTTCTGGTTTTGTGTTTGGAGTGTTGATGCTGTATGTGATGTTTTGTATTGGTTGTTGGTTGTGTAAGCCTAGCCGGCTAGCAGTCTTTGTGTTTTGGGTTTGTATTTGGTTTCTGTCATTTTCCGTGTTTTGGTTTTGTTCCAGCCGAGTGGGCTGATGATATATATATATAACTGCGTGGTTGTGTGTATATATTCCAGCCGCCTGTGGCTGATGTATATTGTGTATGTAGAAAGTTTCAGATTGTCCGCCGTACAGGGGAGGTGTTGCTGAAATTTCTTCGGACAGGGACTCCTCCGGGGCGTGACACAAGTTGAGGGGGCCGGTCATAGCTTGGAGCCCAAGCTTGGGTGGCCGACCCTAATAAAATTAAAAGGATTTTATTTTTTAAAATCTTTCCTAATGTGGAAGCCATGATTTAAAAGAGAGTTTAAAAATTAAATATTTCCTTTTATAAGTTTCTACAAACGATTAGATATCTTTCTTTATTTGTAATTAAAATGAAGATTTTAATTTTGTAGAAAACTTTCCTTTTTGGAAATCATCCACATGTTTTAAAAGTAAGATTTTAATTTATAAAATTTCCTTTTATAACCCACCATGATGGGAAAAATTATTAGAGAAATTTTTATTTTAAAAATCTCCGGAAACAAATAAAGAAGTTTTAATTTTGTGTTTAAAACTTGCCTTATTTGGAGCTTGTGATGTGGTCGGCCATAGCATGGGATAAAAGGAAATTTTAATTAAAATTTATTTATTAACCAAAGGTAAGGAATATAAGGGAATTTTAATTGTACTTAAATTTCCTTATTTGCCAAGACCAAGGAATATAAAAGAGGAGGTAGAGGTGCCTCACCTCACACAACATATCTTCTATAGTTTCCCCTCTCTTCCTTAGTGTGTGGTCGGCCCTATTCCCTTCTCTTTCTCTTCTTCTTTAGTGGCCGGTGCATCCTCTTCTTGGAGTCCTTGTGGTGGCCGGTTCTTGCTAGGAGAAGAAGGAGAGAAATGAGGCTTTGCTCTTGCATCCCTTGGAGCTTGAAGGTTGGTGGCAGAAACTTGCAAGAAGGAAGGAGGCTTGGTGGTTCTCATCTCGGAAGATCGTTGCCCACACAACGCCGGAGATAAGTAGAGGAATACGATAGAAGATCAAGAGGTTGTTGCTTACAAAGAAAGGTATAACTACTAATTGTTTTCCGCATCATACTTGTTTTCCTTATATAGTTTTGAAATATCAAACACAAGAGGCTAGTGATTCTAGATTTTCGAATTAGATATTCGAAGTTGTGTTTCTTTTGTTTTATTTTTCGATCTTGTGATTCGACTGTTCTTTTTGGTTAAACCTAGAGTTATATAAGGAAATTAAATATTGAATTTCGTTAAGAGGTTTTGTCGAGGCAGTGGTGGATGTTCCTATACCCAAGAATGCCAACTGTCTTGCTATGTTTGACCTGGGAACCGATTTCCGAAATAAATATTAAATTAAATTTATAACATAGGTGGATTTGGATCTATAATGTTAAGTATCGTTTGCAATCCAAGTCTAAATATCTAAGAATAGATAAGTTAAATTTGAAATCAATAATGTTAAGTTCCGTTTGTGATTCCGAATTTAATTTCTAAAGAATACAATAGGTTGTTAGTAAAGGTTTAGGACTTGTACAAAGTTTTTGTACAGGGGAACCAGTACAATCTTCCTAGGACCAACCATCAAAGGAAATCATCTCAAATATCCTACTCAACTACACCCATAAAACTCAAATCTTATATCCTATTCAACTACGTAAAGCTAAAATCACCAGCATACATCGAAACCTACCTCTTCTGTCGTCCGGGTGGCATGTAAAAAGATATACCAAATGAAAACCCATCGATAATAAAGGGCCATACAATATCCAAGTGCTAAAAAGATACAAGTCTAAAAACATAGATGATAACATAATAAGGAAACCAAGGCAAAGATCCAAAACGGAAAATCCTCGCAATCTAGGGGGGGGGGGGGACTATCGACTGGAAATCCTCCGGACAACCTCAACCTGAAATAGTAATATCAACGGGGTGAATCAACTCCTCAGCGGGTAACTACTGACATGCATAGTAAGAAAATAACTAATAACAATAATTATGCATACAGTCTCCTGGATATATCATATGGAAAATACAAAACTATAAGGAAAAGGAGTATCTGTACTAACTAGGACCTGGGTATAGGAATAACAAGACTGTCAGCCCTAGAGTATCATAAATCTTGTATGCATGTTAAACATATGCATCCACCAAATATGCAACATACAAAGTACAGCAAACACAAGCAATAAATGCAGTTAATGCATATGATGCAATATGTCTTGGTCACCCTTGAAGCCAGTTAGCCGTCTCACACACGATGGTGAGACCGAGTGGGTAGGACTGTGACAACCGTGCACTCTGTCATCACTGCTCCTGAGCAACCGAGTGGACGGGATGCTGTCGATGTACACCTATCCTCCTACCTCAAATCATAAGTGGGGGAGCTCAATGCTCTCATCTCCCTGAGCCAGCCCAGAGGAGGGATCCCTGCCAGCTACCACGCTGCGTCACCACTACCCATGAGTGGACCAGCTGAGCCAAACAGAGCAACCTGCTGCAACACACCCTGCTTGAATAAAAACCATTAACCCATTAGTGGTTGTGTGTGAAGATCCATGTAGCTGGCGATGTGCTCAACAATAATGGAACTGCCAATCGCTCAGCATGCAATCATGCAAGATGGTGCATGACAGTAAGCAAGGAAATATCCTGATCCTATCCATCTCTATATAATGTGTACCAAAAGGTATATGAATTAAATATAATATCCTAGGTACACAGGTAAGGTACGGTAGAATAAATCTAGGTCCTGAACATAATAAGACATGGTATATCATTACCTTAAGGGCATAAATAATCAAAGGAACATGAATACAAAAACAAGAAATAAATACAACATACTCAGGTAATAGATAATGACATACCGATGCAAAAATGAACATAAATATTACTACTCATTAAATATTACTAAGCATATCAACATGACATATCAAAATAAATAAGTCAAGGTACCCGCCTCCAATATAGATCGTATCCGAAATAGATCCTACGTCGAGATACCGTCTCGAATCAACGTCCTGTAATACATGATGTTCAGATTTAGCAAATTACATATAAATTAATTAGCTAGATCAAATCCCCGAGAAACTAACCGAAATCCAAATCCAATTATAAACCCTAATTGGATCATCTAACTCCTCAATCAATTCTAACTAATCCATTCAAATTAGGACTTGAAATAAGCATAATCAATCACCTAAGCCAATACTCACCTATCCGATAATGTTCACTGATGGCTCACGACCGGAGGGATTCGTGATTGAAAAAACAGTGACATGATCTGTGGATCGCCCTCAATAGAAATATCTAAAGCTACAAAGATCGGTCAACCGATTAAGCACAATATACCAATACAGAAAGTGCGATCAGATCCTTACAAGTCTGCTACCAAACACATCATACCCCAAATCAGGTTCGAAGCTTCCTCTTTGGTGAAATCCAAATGCCAGTGTGGTGCCGAGCCGGGACAGAGAAGGGTGGCGACGATGCTAGGGCACAACTCGATGACGACTTTCGCAGTGACGAGCAGAGACGCGAGAAGAAGGGCTCGACATTGCTTGCTCCTGTAATAATGGGCAGTTGTGCTTGTCGTGTGAGACACCTCGGTGACCGCATCCATGACATAGTCTGGATTTTGAGGTTGACATCTCTTTTTAAGATTTCAATCGTTTTCCACAACCCTTTGCCCTTACTAAAGAAGGATCAACAATAGAGATGCCCCCATCAATGCCTTTCTTCCTTTCACTTGGGTTGTCAATTTTTCGGCTAATATTCAGCTCTTGAATTTTACTATATATACAATCGAATTGGTCATCTAAAAAGTTTATCCCCTCTATATCGGGTTCAAAAATTACGATATATTGGCACGTAACCAATTTATCTATACTTGACTAGGTTTCACGACAATTTGAACAATGTGAGGCAATGAAGTTGGTAGGAAAGGAGTGCAAGTCATGTTTTTTCAAAAGACATCCATTTGCATATTGCTTGGGGTCCAACAAGATTGATAAATTTCATAAGAAAATGTTCATTTTTTAGTCATTGGTATTATTACCTATATGACGTTTTTGCCGATTGTTTTCATCAAGCCATATAAGAAAGATTTGCGAATAATTTCTTTTTATAAGTGCAAATTTCCTTAGCAAAAGCTCTTTTTCTTCAAAAATGAAAATTGGATGAGTTGATCCAATTTTCCTACTTGTTTATTATATATCAACTTGTGTATATGGATCAAACTAAGTTGCATTTATGATATAATCCACTCGAATTAATTATCGAATCAAAGGTACAAAATCAAATCAAATCAATTGAAGAACACCAACCTTCAGTATTCAACTAGTGTTGGAGAAAAGGATTAACAAGTTCAAAAGATTCATGAAAAGATTGACCAAAACAAAAGAATCATGCAAAAATGCCTATAAAAAAGGTCTTTATAAATAAATTAATTAAAATATCATAGGACATCAATGACACCATGCCAAAGGAAAAGTTATGCTTTATGTTGGTGGAGTCACACTTTTTCAATTATAGATGTAGAAGATGGCATGCCCTATAATTGAATAATTGAGGGTTTAGGGTAGGGTTTATCATGTTTCCATAGTCATGTCAAAAGCCATTTGATATTTTGGACTAAAGTCCTTTTGCATCAACCTTTTCACTTTTTCTTGAAGGATTAATAGTCAAGTAAAGCTAGAAACTAGATTTAAGTTTGAATTGAATAAGTCAAGAGCATAAAATATTTTTGCACTAGTCATTCTTCTTGCGCAGTCTCTTTTTTTCTTTCTTTCTCTAGATTGTCGCTATACACCAAGGCTAAAATCCTTGCGAACAAGATTCTCGTTAGGGCTTTCTTCAATCTCTTAAGAAGCCTTATGTGATTGGCTATGTCACTCGCAACTAGTGTGAACTTTTTAGATCATTGTCATTACTCATGCATTTGTGAACTTGTTGTAGATGTCTCATCGTTCGAAGTTGGGGTAGCTCATTTTGAGCTAGTTATGTGATCTAATTCAATTTTAGTACTATGAAGAAATCTATGCATCTGATCACCTTCTTTTAGTTCGATATAAACTAAAGGTTTATGCAACACTTTCAGTTTGAGAAGGGTGTTAAATGAAGGGATTATTTAACAATCTTTGTCAATTTTTTCCTATTCAATATGCTTTGATTCATGTTCAATTATTTTCCATATGATTATGATATATCATGGAGTTGTGCATGTTACTACATACATAATAATTAAGTCCTCATCGTATTTCAGCTATAGGAGCAATTGAATCATCTTAATCACTTGGATGGCTCGCCTAGAGTTACCCTTGCAAGGTCATTCTGATGTCTAAGTCATCATGGGATCGAGAAAGAAAAATACAATATAGAAGAGAAAGAGGATTTGAGTTAGGGTTAATGTAACAAAAACATACCTCCTCTCATCATTACGTACCTACATTATTTATAGCCTTGCGCTTCCAACCCCTAATGGGTTTTCGGATCATGAATTGCAGATTGTGTATACTAGAGTGTGATATTATCGGTGGTAACAATATCTTTATTTAACTATATTGTGCAAATAAAATGAGGTAAAATACTTATAAGACTTAAGAATATTATCCTCCACGCGATTAGGCCGCATAATGTCAAACATGTGGTAAAATGTGATTCGCTCGTCCCCAGCGCCTCCGCCAACCCGTTCCTAAGCCAACACGGAGGAGGTAAATCACGGATGACTACTAGCCATTAGTGCAAATGGCTAAGACATGGGGGAAGTTATGCTCGGTCACGCCGAGTTTCGACCCCAAGACCTCATGTGGTAATACTCCATGTCTTAACCATCGCACTGCCCCGAGAAGACCGCATAATGTCAAACATGATGCAACGACTCGAGAGCATATTTTGATCCATCAACCCTAAATAATTCAAGGGAGCATCTTGCATCGAGGTGATTGTGATAATCAATCTATTAATTGAAAATCTCAGATGGCCATTAAATTAATCCATGACAGAGATTAGTCACTAGCATAAAGTGTTCATTAGCACAGCTAGCTCACACAGAATTATTAACTAGCAAACCACTTTATTGAATTCTATATTAATCAAATTGTAAATCTTTTATATTAAAGTGGATAATTAATATGCTTATTAGTACTATAATGTTTGTTGTTGTGTCTTTGATTGAGTTGTCAAAGGAATCTTAAGGGATACCATTGAACAAGTGCTGATGAGATAATAATTAATTAATTAGCTTATTGTCGGATTATATTAATTATATGTTGTTGCTTGCTTGCTGATATAATGAATCAAACACGCCAACACAAGTTGTCGTGTTTCTATGTCATATTGGATGTTTGATATAGGAAGGTTATGTTGGAACTAGTGGCGTCATTAAAGAGGATGAATAGTGATTTACTTGGATCGTTCGATTTCGTATGCTCATCTGTAATAGATTATTACATAGTCGAAAGAAAAGCATAAAACAAAATATAAACATATAATAAATAAATTTTTACGTTATCTAGAATCCTCAATTCTTATTCCACGGTCTAACGTCCTAGTGATATCATCATTATACTTTTCCTTTTTAGGATTTATTTTAATATTTTAACTTCTAAACCGTGATGAAATACTAAGTCTTCTTAGTTATTAGAACAATAACTATTTTCTTAGACAAAGTCTCATAAAAAAATTTAATATCTAATTTTCTCGTTGAAAGCTCTAAATCTAATTAATAGTTTAAGTTAAACAGGATTTTGGAACCCAATATAGGTTTCAGCCTATTGGATTGACTAAAAATTTTTTAGGGACATATCTTTTTGAGATATTCCTAATTTATCTCTTGTGATATCTAAAATACTAATTTAGATTGTTAAATTTTCTAACATTTGTATTAGATGAGCATGCACGATTTTTCAAGTTATTTATTTATATTTTTAAATTATTATTTTCTAATTTTAATTTGTCTAACTCTTCTGAAGGACAAGATTTAGCTAATATTACTTTTAAAATTTTAATTTCTTTTTCTAATTTATGACAATCCTTAGTTAACAGTTTAATAAACTTAAATAATTTATCGGAGGAAGAGATCGTACCTGACTTACCTTGTCGATCTCGTTGTCCGTGTCCCCCCTGAACATGCTGTTATATTCCGACGTAGCTCCCCCTTCATCGATTCTCTCGATGCTCTTTTCGGAAGATCTTGACTCATAGTCGTCGTCTGGATGACTTGCCATTAGTGTAAGTCCGGAGAAGGCCTCGGCTTTCGATTCGGATGATGTATCGTCCCACGTCGCCTTTAAGACCTTGCGTTTTTGGACATACTTCTTACCTTTGTCCTTGTCCTTATTCCTCAGATTGGGGCAGTTGTCCTTGACGTACCCTTCTTCATTGCAGTAGTAGCAGCGAATCGTCCTTTACTTTCTACCCTGCGGATGGTTAGTATTTTTAGATTTACAAAGTTTTTTGAAACGTCTTACCATCATAACCATTTCCTCGTCGTCGAGAGAGAACTCTGACTCATGTTCGTTTCTCGATGCTTTGAAGGCGACGTTGTGCTTGGGCTTCTTCGTACCTGCACATCTTGATTCATGCACTTCAAATGTCGAGAATAATTCTTCTAAAGTAATTTTTTTCTAAATCTTTAGAAATATAAAAAGAATCTACTAGTGATGCCCATTTCATATTTCTAGGAAAAAAATTTAGTGTGTATCTTAGCGAATCTCAGTTACTTACCTTTTCTCCGAGATTCGAAAGTTCGGTGATAAGCTCTTTAACTCTCGAGTGAAGATGCGCAGTTGTTTCATCTTCTCCAAGTCGCAGGTTAGTGAGCTGGTTGCGAAGTAGATCTCATCTTGCGAGCTTGGCTTCGGACGTCCCTTTGTGCAGCTCAAGGAACTTCTCCCAAAGTTCCTTCACAGAGTCGTAGTTGTCGATTCGGTTGACTTCTTGGGGAGAACGCTCAGTAGATGGTACTCTGCTTTGCCGTTTGCCATGTAGTTGGCCTGCTCCTTTTTCGTCCATTGATATTTTTCTTTGTCCTCCGGTGCTACAAACTAAATTCCATTATAAGAAGTAATTCAAAGTCGGTTTTGAAAAATACCTGCATTCGCTTTTTTCAGGTAGCGAATTCCCCTTCGAACTTCGGCAGGTATATGCTCGGTCCAGCCATCATCTTTGCTTCGATCGGCGGTTAGTCCTCTTGAAGCGTTCTGGCTCTGATACCACTTGTTGGACCGCAGCGGCCGACTAGAAGGGGGGGGGGGGGTTGAATGACCCTTCAAAAATTAAAAGCATAACCCTTCTCTAACTTTCAACAGAACACTTGCATAAATAATTTAACTAAATAGAAAGTAAAAGAAGAGGCAAATGGTTTTTACTTGGTTACAACCGGGGAGGTTGTTAATCCAAGACAAGTGTCGTACTAGTATCTCCTTCAGGCGGAGAAGCCTCTTACAGCAGTGAAAGCGCAAAAACCAAAAGCTAAACTAACAAGGAAGTGCACAAGTGTTGGAATACAGAATTCTTGAGTTGATGTGAAGCTTCTGGACCAAGGTTGTATTTATAGCCTTGGTCGGGGCGCTTGGAAGGGTTCCAGGCACCTGGGAGGGGACAAACTTTTATCCCCTTCGCAATGGATCACGTTTGATGCGATCCTGATCAAAGTTCAACTCCGAGTGCCCGGAATGGCTTCGGGCGCCTGGACAGTTCAGGCGCCCGGACCACTAAAGTCAACGAAGTTGACTTTTGGTCCGATCCCTCTGCTCCGGTGCTGCTTGCCTCGGTCCGAGTTTTCCACTCCGGCTCCGCTTGCTTAGGTAAATTCGGCCAACCAATATAAGGCTCACACGAACCCAATTTTGGCCTTCTCGAGCAACCTTCCGCTCCGGCTTCTCGTCCCTCAGAAACGCCGCGTGCCTCATTCTCGTCCGCCTGTGTACTCTTCCGCAGCGCCTCGTACCTTAGACGCACCGAGCCTGTCGACTCCCTCCCGTGCCGTCCTTCTCTTTAGCCACGTCTTTTGCTCGACTCCCTGTGCCCCTAAGCTCCTACACACTTAGACACAAGGTTAAAACATTACAGGACCTAACTTAACTTGTTGATCACATCAAAACAACTTTGGGGTTCCAACACTTGGTATGCACCTTCTCCCAGGGGCTTAATGACAATGATTTTTTCAAGGATTTGGTTAGGAATTCTCCTACCAATTTTGATATATTAATCGAGAGAGCTTCAGAGTTCATTAATGTGGAAGAAGCTTAGACTGCCGGTAAGAAAGACGTCAACACTTCTGCGCCGGTTTCGATAGCGGTACGTCCGGTGGGACCTGTTCAGCCCCCTAAAGGGCCTTGGGCAGATCTGCATTGTCATCCCGAGCCTCAGTGTCAAGAAGTACAACATATAGATGCTGTTGGGGAGATCAGTGACCGGCTTGAAGGAGGGTTGGATAGACGGCGCCCCCAAATACTCGCTTTCTTCCTACACTTGTTAGTATTGTTGGTGCAGTTAGCACTAACGGCCTAACTCATGTTTTGATGAATGACAAATTAGGTTAAGTTAGGTTTGTCGTTGTCTAACATTCTGATCGAGTGTGCAGGCGAAGTCCAGACAGGTCGACGGGCTGACCGGATGTCTGGCACGAAGCCCAGCTAGGTCAACGGGCCGACCGGATAGCTGACACGAAGTCCAAATGGGTCGAAGGGCTGACCGGACATTTGGCACGAAGTCCAGCTAGGTCGATGGGCTGACCGGATAGCTGGTGAGAAGTCCAGACGGGTCGAAGGGCTGACCGGATGTCTGGCAAGTGAGTAAAGGTAAGTCACTGGAAGGAAGTGACTGTGAGGACGCATTCTTGGGAAGGGAACTTAGGCGCTGATCCAACTTAGAATCATTTCGGAACTCTAAGTCGAGATCTTGACTAGATTCCGGTCTCGGAAAGACGGAATCTAAGTCATACTTTTTTATGTCAAATTATAAACTGTGCTAACACTTTGTTTTGCAGGATATACATTGTCTCGGACTAACCTTGTCTTGCAGGAAAAGGGGCTTCTGGAGAAAGAGGGTCCGGTCGCCCGGAGGTCAGGGCGCCCGGAGGCAAGTCTTATCCAAGACGCGACGTCGACACGTGGAGCTCACTGGTTGGGACTGCTACGTCACACCAGGGCGCCCGGAAGGGATCCAGGCACCCCGAGAATCCTATAAAAGGAGGGTCAAAGGCGGAGCTCAAAACACAACTCAGAATTGACGATATGCTCTCCTGTGCTCCTGCGACGTTGCGACGCTACTCCGACAGAGCTCTGTTCCTTTCAATTGTTTTATATTTGTCGGTATTTTCTTTCTATCAATTCCTGTACTTTAATCTTGTAATTCTATTTTCGAATTGATAGTGATTGTCCATCGAAAGCACCCTCGTGTGTGGGCCTTGGAGTAGGAGTCGCCAAAGGCTCTGAACCAAGTAAATCCTTGTGTTCTCTTTGGCTTATTCTTTATTTTCCGCTGTGCTTACTCGCCTTCAAATGTTTTTCGATATTCACCCCCCCTCTATCGATTCTTCACGATCCAACAAGTATGCGCAGCAGAAATCTAATACTAACTACAAATATGAAAGCTAAAGACTAAAAATAAAAAAGACAAGCAAACCAATTGACACGTCGATGTAACGTGGTTCGGAGATAGCTTGTTCCTACTCCACGGCTCTCTGTAAGTTGGACGATCCCTCAATCTGTCGGTGGATTAGTCCCCGGCAAACTCCGGCTAGCTCAAACCTCCTTGTGGGTGGAGAAACCTCATCACAAACTCACCAAGACCTCTTGGACACAAGGGAAACTCTTGAGCACTTGTAGACTACTAATTAAACTTTAACCAAGTCCAATTTTGTCAAAGATAACCAAGCTTCCAAGCCTTAGTTATATAGGCCGGTTGAAAACCCTGCATATCAGTCGATTGCCAAAACCATCAGTTGACTGCCCTCTGTGGAAATTCGACCGTTACATCCCAACGACTCGATACCAGTCAACTGCTAAAACTAGCAGTTGGCTGCTCCACACTGGTTGAGCGAACATAAACATTCTGTTCACTCTCAGTCGACTACACCAGTCGACTGGTGAAACTAGCAGTCGATTGGTACCCGAGTATAATCTCCCAACACTTGAACTCTTACCCTTACGACTCATTTGAGGCTTCCTTCACAGCCTCGACCTCTTTCCTTCAAGCCTACTTCCTTTGGCTCTCGTCCCTCGGATGCATTCAAGCCCGAGGCTTGCCCCCAATGCCATCCTTCGTGTATACCTCGAAGTCGCTTCCCTCGGCCCTTGTCCTTGCTGCCTTGTCCACGATCCCTCGGATGCTCCATCTTTCATCGGACCCAAAGGCGTCAACCTGAGTCACATATGTATCCTGCAAACCTGCACACTTACATACACATATCAAATACAAGGGTGAACCTAACTTAAACCCTTTGCCAAAACACAAAAACACATGGTCGCACGGACTTGCTCCAACAATCTCTCCCTTTTTGATGTTTGACAACACGTTTAAGTTAGAGAAAACAAATAGCAAATAAACATGCTAAAACAAATGGACTTACGATGCCAAGGCTACACACTTGGACTTACACCGCCGAATGGACTTATGTTGCTAAAGCTACACACTTGGACTTACACCGCTGAAACAATGCAACATGCATTGGAACCTATCCCAAGGCTCCCCCTACACCTATGCTCCCCAATGAGCTAGGAATTTTACCACAGGACTATTTAAGAACCTATCACAAGGCTCCCCTACACCTACGCTCCCCAATGAGCTAGGATTTTACCACAAGGCTATTTAAGAACCTATCGCAAGGCTCCCCCTACACCTAAGCTCCCCAATGAGCTAGGATTTCCATTACCGCAAAGATATTTTCAGATTTTCCCAACTAAACCTTATTTCTCCCCCTTTGCCTAACATCCAAAAGGTTCTCCAACAATGTCCCAATTGTTGAAAACTTGTCACCAAATTGACTCTAAACTTGTGTATTCATCCCCCATGGATCTTATACACCTCAACGAGTTGACCCGGTCACAAACCAATCCTGAAAATAGTTTCAGACTGGTATCAGTCGACTGCCCCAGTCGACTGCCCTTATCGAAATAGCACACAGAACCATTCTGTGTCCAATTTTTACTGTTACCAGTTGACTGGCAACTGTACCAATCGACTGGCACCCTTTTTCAGCCCCTTTTCAACATTTCTGACCCAATTTCATAAATGCGCCAATAATTCCACAGACATCCAAAATGTCCTAAATTTTATGAAGAGCTCTGTTTTATCCATGTCTACTTGGGAAAAATACATTCAAAAATGTATCTCTTACCAATCCCAAGATTGACACAAAATCCAAAACTAGCTAAATGGTTCAATTGAACCTTGACCTAAAGTCCTAGTTTTGGCTTCCTCTTGATGTATTTGCCCATACTCACCCACAATACATCCCTAATATTAGTTTATATGGCATCTATACATCCAAAATTAATTATTATGTTATATGACCCCAATGTCATATTTCTAAGCATGAAACACAACTCAATTGTGCCAAAACCCTAGGTTTGAGACTCAAGTTCGTCTCCAAACCACTTGGCACATTCCATGACCCAACCTAGACTCCCAAGTAAAACCAACTTGAGATCCATTTTCCATGGATCCCAACTTGACTCTTAGAGCTCCCCCTAGAGCTTTTAACCTTAGCCACCTCCCTAGGTGACTCATCCACAAATGCTAGGCCACATCGGTGTACCTCCAATGATGATGTGTGTAAATTATATATACTTTTATGCATACTTTGACACACATCTACTTATATTTCAGTAGCATAATCTATGTTTATTACACCCTTTTTCTTTATATGTCATACTTCCATTATATTTTGTTCAGAGATCTACTCTTTGCTTCTTTTGATTGATAAGATGCGATTTGGAGCAAAAACGGAACTTAAATAAAGTCTAGAGATTCTAGAGTGTCACGAGCATGCGAAAACTAAGTTCTTCCAAGTTCTGGCTGTGTGGAGACCACATGGACATGTGGAGGTCGTGTGGGGGGCGTGTTGAGGCCGTGTGAATGTCACACGGCCGTGTGAATGTCACACGGCCGTGTGAATGTCACACGGCCGTGTGAAGGCCGTGTGAAATTTTTAACACTGCAGACCAAAAGTAAAATGACCATAACTTTGTGCTCGGTTGGAATTTTAGGCTGTTATTTATACAAATTTGTAGATAACTTCAAGATCTACAACTTTGATGAAGACTTAAACTAGAGAAAACCCCATCTTGATGGTGTAAAAGACATTGAAATGAAACATAGCCATTTAGAGCTATGACAAGGGCCATGTAAGGGGTGTGTGAGAACCGCACGACCATGACATGGCCGTGTCACATTTCCATAGAAGAAGAAGACTTTGGCCGTGTGGACCACATGGCCGTGCCATCATACTAGAGCCAAGGCAGCAAATGGCCGTGTGGATTCACACGGTCATGTCACTTTTGAAGCATCTCCAGAACACGGCCGTGTAGATTCACATGGCCATGCAAGCTTTCTAGAGACCAAGCATAACACAACCATATGAAATCCACACGGCCGTGCAATATTTCCAGAGGCCAAAATGTGTTAGGCCGTGTATGCCACACGACTGTGTAGGCCATCCTGTGCTAAAGTAGTGCACGACCGTGTAAATCTACACAGCCGTGTCACTGTTAGCTAGAGCCCTAGAGCCAATCATTTGATGATTGTATATTGGACTTATTGTATCATATTCTATATAAATAAAGGCATTTGGATTTTGGTTATTATACTTACTTGTATTGGTGCCAAATAAACTAAGTATAATAATGTCCTTGAGTAGACGGTTCTCACCTATATCAATCGGTTAGTTGAACCGATAGTGAGATGATATAGGGAACACTACTCTTAATCATTCCTAGTCGAGTATTAACATTCAGTGACAATGTTAATGCAATAAGACTAGCATGTAGGTCAACTCGATGACTTGATCTCACAAGTCATGGATATAGAGATATCAAGTTGACACATGGGTATACATTAGAGAATGTATACTGAATGACCCTGCATGAGAAAGTATCATGGATTGTTATATGAGTGTCATATACTTTCTCATGTGGCTATTAGTATGACTACTAGTCCTTAGACCTGAAGTCACCATAGATCCCTATATAAGGAGTTATGTACTTTGGTTTCGTCAAACATCACCCGTAACTGGGTGGACTATAAAGGCGATTACTGGGTATATAACAAATTATGCAGAGGGATGTGAGTGATGTAGATGAGATCCATCCCTCCTATATGACGGGAGAGACATCGGTATTCTTGATAGAGTGAGACCACGAAGTGCATGGCCATGTCCAAATGAGTCAATATAGGATATTGAGCTCATTTGATATAGTGAGTCTACTTGGAGTTCAAGATTTAGATTGGTCAGAGGATGACACGGTCTATGCCTCACATTGATCAATCTAGATGTTTAGGATAGAAGGACACTTGTCATATTTTGTGAGGAGTCACAATTAGTAGTCACAAGGTGATGTCGGATCTCGACATTCTTGTAACTTGGGTAGTAATGATGTGTTGCTAGATACCGCTCATTACTTATGCTCCTAAATGAGTTTAGGGCATTGCCAACGTTACAAGAACCTATAGGGTCACACACTAAGGACAATTAGATGGAGATTAGGTTCATATGATGAACCAAGAGGATTAGATTCATTTGATGAATCAAATTGGATTAAGAGTAATCCTAATTGGGCTAACTTGAGTTGGACTCAAGTTGATTCATGTGTTCAATGAGTCTAATTTAGATTATGACTCATTGAATTAATTTAATTTAATGAATTAGATTCATTATAAATTAAATTGGCTTGAATCAAATGGTTAGATTAGATCAACCATGGAAGAGGTTTGGTCAAGTTTGACTTGACTTGAGAGGAAGATTAAAAGTCAAGTTTGACTTGACTTTATGCCACCTCATTGGTGAGTTGGCATTGATGTGGACTAATGATGTTACTCCACATCATCATCATAGTTGCCACCTCATGGGAGTTACTAGTGAGTGTCACCTCATGGAGGTTACATTCTCTCCTTGATGACAACTTAATGCATTAATGAGGGGAGTTACACATGAGAAAAGTGGCCAGCCATATTTTGAATGGTGTGTGAATTGATTTTCATAATTCATTCAAGTGTGGAATTTTTACATCTTCTTCC
The DNA here is from genome assembly GCF_018446385.1 of Zingiber officinale. Classification (NCBI taxonomy): domain Eukaryota; kingdom Viridiplantae; phylum Streptophyta; class Magnoliopsida; order Zingiberales; family Zingiberaceae; genus Zingiber; species Zingiber officinale. The sequence continues at coordinate 171,091,282 of NC_055987.1, read as the reverse complement.
TCTCAAGCTCTCCCTCTCCTCCTTCCTTGGCCGAACGACATAGGTGCTAGCACACCTTGGTTTTTGGTCACCTCCACCTAGTGTGTTCGTGTGGATACGTGTAGAGAGTTGTCTACATTGACAACTTCGAGATCCGGCGTACCGAGGACGAGCGGGATACGCAAAAGGGCACGCAACAAGGGTAAAGATCTTCATCATGTAGATCTAGAAGTTTTGTAACTCGTACTCGTATGTTTTCAAATTTTTCTTCGCACGAGATCCGTTGGCTAGGGTGATTCGGGGTTTCCGCGACGCGAAAAAGCGATTTTCGCGGCCCGAAAAACCCAACAGTGGTATCAGAGCCACGTGCGAAGCTTGTACGAGTTTAATTTGATTTTTATGAAAAATTAAAGCTTCTGTACATTTCTGTAAATTTATGGTTTTTATAGTTTTAAGAGTAATATTTCTCGTAGAAGCGAAGCACAAGTGTTTATACACTTGTAGGCTTCGACTACCGAGAAGTTGTTTCTGAAACGGCATCGTTTCGACCCAAATCTTTTTGGGACAGCGGGATAAGGTGCTCTTGGATCGCTTAGGAGCAACTCGCGATGGTTAGATCGCAGGTAGGGGTACTGCCCCTAACCCGGCAAGGGGATTTGCTCCGCGATTGCGCCTGAAATCGCTAATCGGGACCGTCGGGAAAAATTTACTCATAAAATCTGTAAAATTATGAAAAATTACAGAAAAATTACATAAATATATAATTTTGAATTATATATTAATTTTGTGATAGTCATGGCCCAAAGACCCAATTTGATTGGACAATATGTGTTGTAATTCATAATACGGCCTGTGTGCCGTTATGTGATGTGCGTGCTTGTATTTTTATTTTTATTTTTTATTTTATTTTCACAACCTGCGCGTCGTGCCTTTCTCATATATTCTGGTTGTAAATTAGATTTAGACTCGAATGTAACTCGAGTTTCAAAATTGTAGTGTACAAAATTGGAGCTGTGGAAGGTCCACTCGAGACGGAGTTACGAGGAGGGCGCGAGCAACACGAGGTGGTCAAAGGAAGGAGCTTGAGAAGCTGTTGACCTTAGGTTGACCATCCGATCTTCTCATTGGCTTGAGAAGATCGTAGTAGGGTCATGACATAATCACAAAATTATTTGATTAATTATTTAATTAATTGTTTTGTGTGTATGTGATGCATGCTAGTTAATTAAGTAATTAATTAGTGCCTTACGATTAGATTAGATTTAAGTCGTGCACATGATGCACTCTTCGATTAGATTAGATCTATCAAGTATATGATACGCATTATCGTTTAGATTAGATCTAAATCACGCCAACTCGTAATGCCTACCATGCCGTGATAACTACCACTACCTCGATCGCATGTAGTTGTTGAATCTGCCAAAGCAGAGCAACACATACTATCTTGGTAGGGTACGGAGGGACAATCTTGGTCCCGCCTATCAACGCATGGGTGAATACAAACTCAATTAGATTGAGTATTCCTAGTTTACTCGGTTGGATCGAGTACAACTATAGACATTCTTCCAATGGTTGGAAAGGTAGGACAAAATCATGTTTATATTAATTCTCGGGCGTATTAACCAAAGCTAACTCGATTTTTAATATAAATGTAGATTTTATCCTATAAACAAGAGTTGCATAGAGATGTAATTGGTAATCGTTACCTACCGATCATACTAAGTCTTGGGCGTATTAGCCAAAGCTAACTCAAGGGTTAGTATGATGTGGATCTTGTCCCACATGAATTATAGTATTCAGTGGGAGCATCATTTAGTTAAAGGCCTAATTAAATGATTTAGAATATGGTATTTATTTCTGCTTTTATTTCTGTTGTAGATTACCATGACGTCGAATACGAACACCTTCTCTCTGCGATCTGTCCTTGAGAAGGACAAACTCAACGGAGAAAACTTAGTTCTCACCCAAGAACGTAAACTGTACGTTCTGGAGCAGCCCATTCTGGAGGCTCCTCCTGCCAATGCCCCGCGAGCTGACAAAGATGCTTACAAGAAGCATCAAGATGACGCATTAGATGTGTCTTGTCTAATGCTCACGACCATGAACTCTGAGCTTCAGAAGCAACACGAGTTAATGGGCGCTTACGATATGGTTGAACATCTTCGTCAACTGTATCAAGGTCAAGCGAGGCATGAGAGATTTGAGATCTCAAGGGCATTGTTTCAGTGCAAGATGTCAGACGGGGCTCCTGTAGGCCCATATGTACTCAAAATGATTGGTACATAGAGAACCTACAAAGGTTGGGGTTCCCACTTGGCCAAGAGCTGGCCACTGACCTAATCTTGCAATCCTTGCCGGATAGCTACAGTCAATTCGTTCTAAACTACAATATGAACGAGATTGACAAGCCACTGCCTGAGCTGCTTAGCATGTTAAGAACTGCTGAGCTAAACCTTAAGAAGGCTAAGCCCAACACTGTTCTGATGGTTCAGAAACATAAGGGCAAGAGCAAGCCCAAAGGCAAGGAAGAAGGACACAAGGCAAAGTGAGGAGTCACAATTAGGAGTCACAAGTGATGTTTGCGGTCAGACCGGGCACTGGAAGAGGAACTGCAAGGTATACTTGGAGGATCTTAAGAAGAAGCGAAGTGAGACTTCCACTTCAGGTATATATGTTATAGAAGTCAATCTATCTATTTCTACATCATGGGTATTAGATACTGGATGTGCTTCTCACATTTGTACTGATGTGGAGAAATAGCAGGGCATTGACAAAGGGTGAGGTGGACCTACGAGTAGGCAATGGAGCACGGGTTGCTGCTGTTGCTGTAGGGACTTACTTTCTATCTCTGCCCTCTGGGCTTGTACTAGAGTTAGTCGATTGTTGTTATGTGCCTGCATTAACTAAGAACATTATATCAGTTTCTTGTTTGGACAAGAAAGGTTTCTCGTTTACTATTAAGAACAAATGTTGTTTAGTCTATTTAAACGATATGTTCTATTATAGTGCACCTCTGATAAACGGACTCTATATTCTAGACCTAGAGAGCCCTATCTATAACGTAAATACCAAGAGGTTCAAGTCAAATGACATGAACCAAACCTACCTCTGGCACTGTCGCTTAGGTCATATAAATGACAAGCGCTTATCCCAGCTCCATAAGGATGGTTTGTTGGACTCATTTGATTTTGAATCATATGAGATATGTGAGTCATGCCTACGAGGCAAGATGACCAAGACTCCCTTTAGTGGGCACAGCGAGAGAGCAACTGATTTGTTAGGACTCATATCTAGTGATGCATGTGTCCCTTTCAATGTTGCTGCTAGAGGCGGTTATAGATACTTCATCACATTTACTGATGATTTCAGTAGATATGGTTATGTGTACTTGATGACAGATAAGTCTGAATCCTTTGAAAAGTTCAAAGAATTCAAGAATGAAGTACAGAACCAGCTTGGCAAGAGTATTAAGATACTTCGATCCGATCAGGTGGAGAATACCTTAGCCATGAGTTTCATGACTATCTAGCTGAGTGTGGAATTCTATCCCAACTCACTCCTCCTAGAACACCACAGTGGAATGGTGTATCTGAACGGAGGAATCGTACCTTATTAGATATTGTACGATCGATGATGAGTCACACAGATCTTCCGACATACCTTTGGGGTTATGCTCTAGACACGGCAGCTTTTATACTCAACCGAGTTCCATCCAAGGCTGTGATAAAGACACCATATAGGATATGGACTGGGAGAGATGCCCAGGTGTCTTTCATGAGGATTTGGGGTTGTGAGGCTTACGTTAGACGTCAAGTCTCAGACAAATTAGGACCCAAATCTGATAAGTGCTATTTCATTGGATATCCCAAGGAAACTAAGGGATATTACTTCTACATTCCCAGTCAGCACAAGGTAGTTGTGGAAAAGACTGGGGTCTTTCTAGAAAGGGACTTTGTTTCTAGAAAGACTAGTGGGAGCGCGTTCGATCTTGAAGAAGTTCAAGATGCGAACAATAGCACTGATGCCTCGATGGAAATTGAACTGGAACCACAAAGTGTTGTGGATGATGTTGTTCCACAAGGAGTTGAGGAACAACAACCAGTTCAAGTAGACATACCTCTTCGCAGGTCTGATAGGGTACGTTGTCAGCCTGAGAGATACTCATTTCTCTTGTCTGATCATGATGACGTTATGCTCATAGAGGATGAGCCTACCACCTATCAGGAAGCTATGATGAGACCAGATTCCGAGAAATGTCTAGAAGCCATGAGATCCGAAATGGAATCCATGTACACCAACCAAGTATGGACTTTGGTTGATCCACCTGAAGGGGTAAAACCCATTGGGTGTAAGTGGGTCTTTAAGAGAAAGACTGACATGGATGAACTTATTTATAAGGGTCGCTTGGTAGCTAAAGGTTTCAAGCAGATTCATGGTATTGACTATGATGAAACCTTTTCTCCAGTAGCGATGTTTAAGTGCATTCGGATCATGCTTGCTATTGCAGCTTACCATGACTATGAGATATGGCAGATGGATGTCAAAACCTCTTTTCTGAACGGAAACCTGCTCGAGGATGTGTACATGACACAACCTGAGGGTTTTATAGATCCACAGCATACTAGTAGAGTGTGCAAGCTGCATAGGTCCATTTATGGACTAAAGCAAGCTTCTCGGAGCTGGAATCTTCGATTCGATGATGCAATCAAATAGTTTGGTTTCATCAAGAATGAAGATGAACCTTGTGTCTACAAGAAGGTTGTAGGGGACATAGTTGTCTTCCTTATATTGTATGTGGATGACATACTGCTCATTGGGAAGGACATCCCTATGCTTCAGTCTGTCAAGACCTGGCTAGGGAGTTGCTTCTCAATGAAGGACTTAGGTGAGACATCCCGTATTCTAGGGATACATATCTATAGAGATAGATCTAAGAGATTGCTTGGCCTAAGTCAGAGTACATACATTGACAAGGTACTCCTTCGGTTTGCCATGCAGAACTCCAAGAAGGGATTTCTGCCGATGTCACATGGCGTGAGTCTTTCGAAGACTCAAGGTCCCTCTTCTAGAGAGGAGAGAGACCACATGGATCAGATCCCTTATGCTTCAGCCATAGGATCGATCATGTACGCCATGCTATGTACTCGACCTGATGTCTCGTATGCTTTGAGCATGACGAGCAGATACCAGTCAGATCCAGGTGAAAGTCACTGGATAGCGGTCAAGAATATTCTTAAGTACTTAAGAAGGACTAAAGAGTATTTCTTGATATATGGAGGCGATGATGAGCTAGCTGTAAAGGGTTACAGTGATGCTAGCTTCCAGACCGACCAGGATGATTATAGATCGCAGTCGAGGTTCGTATTTTGCATTAATGGTGGTGCTGTTAGCTGGAAGAGTTCGAAGCAGGATACAGTAGCTGATTCTACAACAGAAACCGAGTACATTGCTGCATCAGAGGCAGCAAAGGAGGCAGTTTGGATCCGCAAGTTCATCACTGAACTTGGGGTGGTTCCTAGCATTGCTGACCCCATTGAGCTCTATTGTGACAACAATGGAGCTATAGCACAGGCGAAGGAACCTCGCTCACACCAGCGGACCAAACACATACTACGGCGCTTCCATCTCATTCGAGAGATTATCGAGAGAGGAGATGTGAAGATTTGCAGAGTACCTACAGAGGCTAACATCGCAGATCCCTTGACCAAGGTTTTGGCACAGAGGAAGCATGATGGTCACACTAGGTCATTTGAGCTTAGAGCCTACACTGATTGGCACTAGTGCTAGTGGGAGATTGTTAACTAGAGCCCTAGAGCCAATCATTTGATGATTGTATATTGGACTTATTGTATCATATTCTATATAAATAAAGGCATTTGGATTTTGGTTATTATACTTACTTGTATTGGTGCCAAATAAACTAAGTATAATAATGTCCTTGAGTAGACGGTTCTCACCTATATCAATCGGTTAGTTGAACCGATAGTGAGATGATATAGGGAACACTACTCTTAATCATTCCTAGTCGAGTATTAACATTCAGTGACAATGTTAATGCAATAAGACTAGCATGTAGGTCAACTCGATGACTTGATCTCACAAGTCATGGATATAGAGATATCAAGTTGACACATGGGTATACATTAGAGAATGTATACTGAATGACCCTGCATGAGAAAGTATCATGGATTGTTATATGAGTGTCATATACTTTCTCATGTGGCTATTAGTATGACTACTAGTCCTTAGACCTGAAGTCACCATAGATCCCTATATAAGGAGTTATGTACTTTGGTTTCGTCAAACGTCACCCGTAACTGGGTGGACTATAAAGGCGATTACTGGGTATATAACAAATTATGCAGAGGGATGTGAGTGATGTAGATGAGATCCATTCCTCCTATATGACGGGAGAGACATCGGTATTCTTGATAGAGTGAGACCACGAAGTGCATGGCCATGTCCAAATGAGTCAATATAGGATATTGAGCTCATTTGATATAGTGAGTCTACTTGGAGTTCAAGATTTAGATTGGTCAGAGGATGACACGGTCTATGCCTCACATTGATCAATCTAGATGTCTAGGATAGAAGGACACTTGTCATATTTTGTGAGGAGTCATAATTAGTAGTCACAAGGTGATGTCGGATCTCGACATTCTTGTAACTTGGGTAGTAATGATGTGTTGCTAGATACCGCTCATTACTTATGCTCCTAAATGGGTTTAGGGCATTGCCAACGTTACAAGAACCTATAGGGTCACACACTAAGGACAATTAGATGGAGATTAGGTTCATATGATGAACCAAGAGGATTAGATTCATTTGATGAATCAAATTGGATTAAGAGTAATCCTAATTGGGCTAACTTGAGTTGGACTCAAGTTGATTCATGTGTTCAATGAGTCTAATTTAGATTATGACTCATTGAATCAATTTAATTTAATGAATTAGATTCATTATATATTAAATTGGCTTGATTCAAATGGTTAGATTAGATCAACCATGGAAGAGGTTTGGTCAAGTTTGACTTGACTTGAGAGGAAGATTAAAAGTCAAGTTTGACTTGACTTTATGCCACCTCATTGGTGAGTTGGCATTGATGTGGACTAATGATGTTACTCCACATCATCATCATGGTTGCCACCTCATGGGAGTTACTAGTGAGTGTCACCTCATGGAGGTTACATTCTCTCCTTGATGACAACTTAATGCATTAATGAGGGGAGTTACACATGAGAAAAGTGGCCGTCCACATTTTGAATGGTGTGTGAATTGATTTTCATAATTCATTCAAGTGTGGAATTTTTACATCTTCTTCCTCTCAAGCTTTCCCTCTCCTCCTTCCTTGGCCGAACGACATAGGTGCTAGCACACCTTGGTTTTTGGTCACCTCCACCTTGTGTGTTCGTGTGGATACGTGTAGAGAGTTGTCTACATTGACAACTTCGAGATCCGGCGTACCGAGGACGAGCGGGATACGCAAAAGGGCACGCAACAAGGGTAAAGATCTTCATCATGTAGATCTAGAAGTTTTGTAACTCGTACTCGTATGTTTTCGAATTTTTCTTCGCACGAGATCCGTTGGCTAGGGTGATTCGGGGTTTCCGCGACGCAAAAAAGTGGTTTTCGCGGCCCGAAAAACCCAACAGTCACATTGACCGAGAGGGAAGTGCACATGGCCGTGTGAAGGCCACACGACCGTGTCATGGGCCGTGTGGTGCCCGTGCCTAGCCTATAAAAGGGGGTTTCTTCCCCTTTTTTCTGATCTTGGGTGATCTTTGGCTTGGGGCTCTTCCCCATTGCTTGTGTAAGGGTTCTCCCCCTTGGGGGAACCCTAGATCTTCCATCCTTCGTCGATTCATCCACCTCCAGAGCAAGGATTGCATCCAAGAAGACCGGTGCTACATAGATAAGCTTTCTCTTCTCTTCTCCTTATATCTTGAGTTGTAAATTGCTTTACGTCTTGTTTCTTGGATCTATTCTCTTGCAATGGAGTAGATCTCCAGATCTAGGATGTAAGAAATATTTGTGATGTGATGGATGATGTAAAACTATGTAGATTTGTCATGATTCTATTCAATGACTTGTTGATGTCTTGTTCATGTTTGATGTGATGTGTGTGTGAATCTTGATTATATCTTTTGCATGTTTTATCAAATGGTTGTATAGAATTGTTAATCTCGTAGGGGGAATACCGTAGATCGTATGACCGCGGGGCGTCGTGACAGGGCTTCCCCATTAAACGGGCGTTTAGGGTGTTACCTTGAAAGGAGAAGAAAATCTCCACAAGGAAGTAGGGGATCGGGCGTAATTTCTATTTCTATTTCTATGTTATTGTGTGTTAGTGTATTTCTGTGTTGTATGACCGCGGGGTGTCGTGACAGGGTTGTCCCATTAAACGGACTTCATGAGAATCATTACCATTTAGTAGCATAGGATACGGAGTAGTAGATCATGCCAGCTTAGCCACTGCAGGGGAGACTTGGTAATGAATCTAACTTCCTACAAGAGCATGAACATAGAGGATAAGAACTAAGCAATCTATGTATCATCACTTAGCACTACAAGGAAACTGAAATCCGAGCATCTATTCCCCTTCATTCATTTACACTCTTTTCTTTAGTTCTTTCATTTCTCTTTTCTTTCTCTTACTTTCTTCCCTAACCAATCTTATGTTTGTCTAGATAATTCGTCGTGCAAAGTTAACTAGTGCTTAATCAACAGTCCCTGTGGATACGATATCTTTTTATTACTGACGACGTAATCGTACATTTACGGTTCGTAACAAGTTTTTGGCGCCGTTGCCGGGGACTGTTTTCGATTAACATTAGTTGATTAACATATGAGTTACTCTAGACATTTTTCTTTTTCTTTTTACATTTTCTTTCTAGTTTTTATTATGCATTTTCTTTCTTGTCTTTAATTCTTCATTTTTGGGTTTTCTTATAATTTTTTTTAGATACTATGAGCACTAACATGTCAAGAAGGTCTTTAAGAGATTTCTTTGCACCCATTTCTATAAGATTTTTATCTCCCATTGTGCAACCTCATATTGAAGCGAAAAGTTTTCAACTAGACCCAGAGTTAATCTTCATGATACATGGTCACAAATTTGGAGGAGAAGTATCAGAAAGTCCTTATCTACATCTTGAGACATTTCTAGAACTTTGTGATATGGTGAATTGTGAAGGAGTGTCAGCAAATGCAGTTCGATTGATGGCATTTCCTTTTAGCATCAAGGATAAAGTAAGAACTTGGTTATATTCTCTCTGTCCTCAAAGCATCACAAGTTGGGAACAATTAGAGAAGCAATTTCTGAATCATTTTTTCCCTCTAAGTAGAATAATTTATATGAGGAATTGTATCACCAATTTTGCTCAGGCATATGGAGAATCACTATTTAAAGCATGGGATAGATTCAAGAGTCTTTAAAGACAGTGTCCTCATCATGGTTTGGAAAAATGGGTGGCCCTGCACATATTCTATAGGGGAATTTCTTTCTCAGATAAATGTTTGTTAGATTCATCAGCTGGAGGTTCTTTTATGGACAAGAGTGTAGATGAATCATATATATTAATTAATCAAGTGACATTGAACCTCCATGAATGGTCAAACAAAAGTTGGATGGAATCTCCTTCAAAAATTCAAGAAGTGCAAGCCATAAATGTAAGAGAGTCTGTCAAATAAAATGCAGTTCAACCACCTAAAAATATTAAAATTCACAAGTCACAGAATGAGGAGTTCAAACATTTGGGGGAAAAGACTAATAGCATAGTTTTAAAATGGTTCAAAGAAGACATTCCTCCTACACAAACAAGATCTAGTGTAAATAATAATGATATTAAGTTGAGAAGTGACAAGAATCATGAAGAACTTCTGAAGAAGAATTTGTTTAGAATTGAGGAGAAGAACAATAGAAGATCACAAGAACTCAGTCCCATTACTCTAGGAAATTTACAAAGGCCACAAGTACCCTTCCTTCAACGATTAATCACATTAACACTAGATAAGCAAGTTGGACCTCCTCTGCAAGTTCAAAGAGAATATGGGATAAAGGAAGTACCTTTCCCAAGCCCTTCACTAAGGGTTCCTTTTCCACAAAGGCTAGTGAGGGCCAATGAAAATAAAAATCTTCGCAAATTTTGTGACACTGGTAGGTTAAGTGCAGATTTCATGATGTGTATAAAGATGAGGATTTTATTGATAATGCAGTGGTGAATAAGTTTTTAGATCTACCTCCAGATTTTACAAGGTATTATGATGAAATTGAATTTTTAGATGAAGAATGTGATGTGGTAGATCAACTTAAAATTGCAAGTGAAGTTATTGATCCTCTTGTAATTAATTCTCCTATTGAGGATATTGATGTTGGTTTGTTTTTTGATGCTTGTGTTGATGATGATGATATGGTCGGAAATACCGCACGGTCCCTTCTCGTACGCCAGTGTACTCTTCCGCAGTGCCTCGTCCCTCAGATGCATCAAGCCCGTTGGCTCTCTCCCGTGTTGTCCTTCTCGCTAGTTGCGTCTTCCGCTCAACTTCCTGTGCTCCTAAATTACTGCACATTTAGACACAGGGTTAAACACAACAGGACCTAACCTAAATTGGTTGATCACATCAAAACCACCTTGGGGTTCCAACAATAATATTAGAGCAACTTATCTTGCGGTAAATCCTGTTTTTCATGCTCGTAGCAAGCATGTAAAGATTGATTTTCATTTTGTTCGTGAGTGTGTGACAACTCGATAACTTTTAGTTTTTTACATCTCTACTAAAGATCAAATTGTTGATATATTTATCAAACCATTGTCCAGACAACATTTTACCAAGTTAACACTCAAACTCAACGTTCACTCCCGTTGAATTTGTCGGAGGGTAATGACAATAATAGAAAATAATCTCGAATTAACTTCAATCAATTGAGATTTATTATATTTGGTATCACAATCAAAATCAACATTATAATTAAGATAGACATAAATCAAATAGTAAAAATAATACTTCCAAATTTATTATATTTATTACTCTGCTTATAAATTGTATGTTATATTTAATCTTTCCATTATTGTTTAGATAACTTGTATAAATAAGTCTATTGGCTTTAGTAAATGTCGATCAAAGAATTATTCTCTATTCTATTTATTTTCTTCATCTATTAGTTTCCACACCGACCAGTAGAAGCACGATCACATGATCTCGAGTCCTTAATGTGATTTTACTCTCAACTTTCAATGGTCAGCTTGTCGCCTTCAACCTCCTTCGACTCGTTGATATTTGCAGTGGCAGCGTTGAAGGCTCAAAGCAAGGCTATCTCCTTCCCAAGTGTACTCATCCGCAGCTCTTCGTCCCTTGGACGCACCGAGTCCGTCGGCTCTCTCCCGTGCCGACCTTCTCGCTAGCTACGTCTCTTGCTCCTCGAGCAATCTTCCTCTCTGGCTTCTCATATTCCTAGGGAATGCATTGAGTGTGTACGTTAGTGATGAGCTCCTTGATCCTCGAATAAAGGTGTGCAATCGTTTCGTCTTCTTCAAATTGCAGGTTGGTGAGCTGGTTGCGAAGTAAGTCCTGTCTCGCAAGCTTGGCTTCGGACGTTCCTTTGTGTAGCTCAAGGAACTTCTCCCAAAGCTCCTTTGTTGAGTTGTAGTTGTCGATCCGGTTGACTTCTTGTGGCAAAATGACGCTCAGCAGATGGAACTCTACTTTGTCGTTTGCCACGTAGTCGGCCTGTTCCTTTTTTGTCCACTGGTATTTTTCTTTACCTTCCAGTGCTATAAAATCGAATTCCATTATTAAAAATGAATCGAAATTAGTTTTAAAAAAATACCGATGCACTGTGCGTAGTAATACTTGGGCAATGACCTTCGTCAATGCTGGATCCTGATCGGTAATGATTGTTGGTGCAGCGGGGCCGACAAGAGGGGGGTGAATTGCCTACACAATAAAAGAGTATACCCTCCTCCAGAATTTCAACTCAAAAAATGAAACAGTAATAAAGTAAACTAAAAGAAAAAGACTCGGCAATTTACTTGGTTATAATCCAAGGGGTTGTTAATCCAAGGCAGTAGAAAAAACTCTGAAAGATCTCCTTCTTTGAAGGTGGAGAAGCCTTTTACACACTAGAAGCTCAGAACTATTGGTAGAAATGAATACAGAGTTGAGTACTTGATTGATGTTTCATTCCTAGGTCCAGGGGTCCTTTTATAGCTTCTGAAAAGTCTATCCCGTAGGTCGAAGGCGCCTCCAACTTAGGTCCAAGGCGCCTCAGCTCGAGTGAATGGATAGAACTCTATCCGGTCGACAACGGTCATTTTGACCAGGGTTGAGGCGCCTCAAACAAGCATGAAGGCACTTCCAAGGTGGAGGCGCCTCCAATACTTGATAAAGGTGCCTTGAGCTTCATTTCCAGCTCGCTTTCTCCTTTGTTTTGACTTCCGAAGCTTCACGTGTTTGGGTGATTCCGGCCAACCGAAATAGGACTCACCCGAACCCTATTTCTGGCCTTCTCCTCGAGCAGTCTTCCGTCTCGGCTTTACGTCCCTTGAACGTCACGCATGTTCTTCTCGCCCACCGGTGTACTCTTTTGCAGCTCTCTCGTCCTTCGGACGCACCGAGCCCATCGGCTCCCTTCCCGTGCCGTCCTTCTCACTAGCTACATCTTCCGCTTGACTTCCTGCACTCCTAAGCTCCTGTACACTTAGACACAGGGATAAAAAACAAACAGGACCTAACTTAAACTTATTTGATCACATCAAAACAACCACGGGGTTCAACAATGATCATAGTTGGTGGACCTTCAAGCATGGCTTCTATAAACTTCGTATGCAACCAAACAAACGACTCCGTTTTCTCATCACTTAGAAAGGCACAGCCAAATACAATGCTTTGATGATGATGATTAACTTCTATGAAGGGTGCAAAAATCAACCCATATTTGTTGGTGTTATATGTGGTATCAAATACAACTGCATCACCAAAGATGCTGTATGCCCTCCTCGATACATGATCTACCCAAAAACACCTAGTGAATCTTTCTGTTGAATCAGTCTCATAATCATAGAAAAAGGCAGAATTCTTCTCTTTCTCCGTTGCAAAAAACTCAATGAGTGTTTCAACGTCAATTCCCTTTTGTTCATCCCTTAGCTCTCTCTCAAAATTTCTAATATCCCGTTCAGTGCAACTGAGATGCTCAGGGCCTCCGGAATCTATCTCCAATAATCAAACTTGTTGACAAGTTGACACATTAGCCTCTGAAAACTGCTACGTTAATACTTTCTTGGCTTCAGAAACATGGTGATGTGAGTGAAGCAAATGCACCTTCGAAGGAGTCGAGAGTGGATGATTATGATTTTCCATGATTTTTGTGACAATCCAATTTGGCCTGGTCTGTTCTTTAACAAGTGAAAGTTTTGCCCTACATCCAGTCCTTACTTTCCCACGTGCTCTTTCCTTTACACTGCCAACTTGTGCTTCTTTTTTCCGTTTATCATCTGTATGTCCTTCTTTAAAGCATACAAATTGTTTTCATCCAACTTCATTGATCCTCTTATTTTTCTTGCTGTTGCCTAATCTTGCACTAAAGCCGGCTTCACATGCATATTGAATATAGAACGAAAAGGCCTCCTCCAATGATGAAAATTCCATCCCAATCCATGGTTTTCGATCTTCAGCAACTTAGAGAATGTATATCTGCTTAGCATCATAGGTGTCTCCCATTGATAGAGAATGACATATTTAGTTCAAATTAGCTAGTAGAGTTTAGTAGGATATTCTAGAAGGTGACTCAAAATCATATGAACACTAATAGTTCAAACCCTAATTCCAAAGTGAAGAGTAAAATTAACTTACGATAGACGAAGATTCGAAGGCAAAAACCAGATGTCGTAGGGAGGTTGGGAGGCGAAGCTATGGTCCCTACTCCTGAACTTAGTACGGGTTAGTAGTGGTCATATGTCGACTCAAGCTTTGGCAACAGGGTAAATAGTCTTAGACTTTAACGTTTTAGCAATTGCGAGGGTAACCAAAAAAAAAGAGGAAGGTGTAGCAGCAACTGATGCATAACTGCTACAACGTATAGTGATAAGGTATTTGTCGAAGCAAGACCTGTTACATCATTGTAGTAGCTAACATTTACAGTAGGCTACTACCCATAGCAACGACATTGACAATTAGTTGCTACAGCTTGTGACAGTTATGTGTCGAAGTAGCTGCTAGCACATGTAGCAGCAAAGCACACTCGGTGTAGTATAGTAGGAAAAATAAATTTAAAAATCAATTTTTACCTAGCTGATGTACAGGCGCACACAAAAATGAAGATACTAATATGATGACTTATCATGTAGCTGCTACACATTGTAGCAGCTACATGGACAGATAGCTGCTACACCGTGTAGTGATTAAATGTCGAGGTAGCTGCTATAACTTGTAGAGTCCTTACATTTGTTCGATATCACAACACATTTTCTTTCTCCATCTTCTCCTACACCTTATAGTCAAGAGGTATGAATTCATATTTTCAACAAGCTTGGCCTCAAATATTATCCGAGAAAGGGTGATCCCTAGCAGAGTCGATGCAAGCTCTAGATCTTCATTGCTCACATCAGGGCGACCTTGAGTTGCGTCTCTCTGCTGCCCATTCCCATATTTGAGCCGAGGTCGCCTTAAGGGAAAAAGCCTATTTGGACTTAGAGCAAAGGACCGCCGAACTGGACGACCTAGGATTGAAGCATGCTTCAGCGATCACCATCCTCATAAAGAAGATCCAAGCAGATGGTCGACTAATATTGTAACAACAACAAGATTTGGAGCAGTAAACAGGTAAAATAAAGTCCTTGTAATATGAATTAAACCGAGCTAACTCGAAGATACGCTCTCTTTCAGAGACCTGGGAAAGTAAGTCTAATAAACGTAGGCGGATGGAGCAAGCGTCTCATCTTTGTCCAACGTGTTATTCAGCCACACGACCCTACCTGGGGTGGGAAGAACAATCTGGTCCCTCCTCGAGGCACCGAAACAACTATTAAAGCGACCATCCATTTGTTGGAAAACATGGAATTCTAGGTCATGTACGTTGTATTGTGAATCATAATAATATACAATTTTATTGATGTATATCAAATCCAACTATAGTCTCCAAGTCTTTCTTAGCTTACACTCAATAAATGTTAGTCCGTCTGTTGATCTTAGTTTTTTATTTAGATCACCTACATTGAGCTTCTACACGGTTTATCACATATTGTAGAACTCACTTACAAGCTGCTACATGCTGTAGCAGTTAATGCATCACCTTATAGCAGGTAGTTGTCAGATGCGGCTACAACGTGTATCCGCTTCTCAAGAGTAGCTATTACATTGTGTAGCAGTTACTACAGATTAGTTGGTACACATTTTTGAAGAAACCACACAGACACGTGAGCTGCCACATCGTGTAGCAGTTACTGCGGATTAGCTGCTACACATTTTAGCAGCTGCTCCCGATATGTGTGCTAACACAACGTGTAGCAGTTACTGCAGATTAGCTGCTTCCCTTTATAGCAGCTACTCCATAGTTGTGAGCTGCGACAACATGTTGTAGAAATCAGAATAATTACAACAGTTAGTTGGTAGTAGTTCTTATATAATGTAGTAGCTATAAATTACATTTATACCTTTATTGATAATATTGTGAATACAATTACATTTCGATTACATCATAAGTTTAATATGAACACAGTGATCAAAAGGCCTAGGAGCACTCACATTGTTCTCACTAATTATGTCATTTTCGTATTAGTCGAGTTGCATCTACAGTAATCTTCATGAACGATCACCCTTGATCAACGTACTCAGTGTTCTGAACACACTACACCTTGTTGTTATTTTCCATGTCCATCATGTCACTTAGTCGAGGATGGGCAAAATACGAGGAGGAGAGAATCCTATGGTTACTGAATGAGGATTCCTCAGGGCGACGAAGAAGCTCTTTGTCGCGCACACATGATTTAAGGCAGGAGTGAGACCTTTGCATGAGCAGCTGACCATCATCCCTGTATGTTGATAGGAGCTAGACGATGATGTTCGCATTAAGGAAATACATTTACGAGTATGGAATCATACTCTAGAGCGTGGAAGGCTACTTGACTGCTTTGACTTTCCCGATTTGGGAGCTTGATACACTTCAAGATTTATAGAGGATGGCATGAAAGGAATGACGAAGGTGGTGGGGAGAAAATGTGGCCAATCCATGAATCTGGTACTTGTTTTCATTTTTGACATTCATGAACGTTGCAACCCTCTATTATATAGGAAATCAGGTGTAGTCACGAGCCCACACATACCTTTTTGACAAAGCAACATATTAGACAACTAGTCACGGGTCATGATTTATGATAGCTATGTGTAGTCATAGGGGCAATGCTTGCTATGAGTGGTTATTCTAAGGGCAATACCTACTATGAGTGGTCATTCTAGGGACACTCAAAGATTTATGCTACAATGCACACATCCTAAATATGACACGTTATTAAAGCAACTAGAACCCTAACATGCTACAACGTGGAGCAGATATGTGAAAATTCTACTGCTACATCGTATAGCAGCTAATTGGATAGTAACTGCTACAACGTAGAGCAGTTACTTGGTAAGTCATTTCAATATAAGTTTTATTTCCAATCTTATCCTACTATATATTCTTTTTGATCGTGAATATAAATGATCTATTTGATTAATATATAGAAAAATAAATGTTAATTGGTTTAGTTAGCGCTATACGTTAATCCTCTGTAAGGAGACTTGATTAATCATCTTTTTGACCTTTTGAAGCATAAAATGATAAAAATCCAACTGTTACCTCCCTTGTATTAATAGGAAAATCCTGAGTGTTTAAATTGCCTTTATGAATTAATATAATCTTGTTTGTGTTAAGTTATTATCTTTATTTGGAATATTAATAAATAATTCTCTAAATAATTTCATTACATCTGTAACGACCCAATTTTTCCTATTTCAAGTTCTAAATGTCTTCAAAAATATTTAGAAATACTTTTAAAATATTCTAGAGATTTTTAGAGTATTTTTACGTAATTTTCGGAGGTCGTTTAGTATGTTTACAAAAAGAAAGAAGTTTTGACCAAAAATTTTGAAGGTGAGACTCGAACCCAAGACCTCCGGCCGAACCTGACCCAACCGGACACAACCAACCAACTGGGCTACGCATGGTTTGTTAATAAGTATGAAGCGAGATATCTATAAAGTATAGTTATAATGGAAACCCTAGATTTAAAAGAAAGCTTAAGTGTTTTCCCAAACCCGAAAACCTTTCTCCTCTTCTTCTCTGCTTCTCGGGTGCAACGGCGTCGTTTCTGCCGAGCGAAGAAATACGAAGCCCTAGCTTCGTCTCCGGCGGCCGGCGAAGGTCTTCTTTCGGTGAACCTTGTGGATTCGAGCTCCTCTCGCCAAGGAGAACAAGAAGATAGGAAGAGATCATTGGGATCTTCATCTCACCCGAAACCCTAGAAGCAGTAGAAGCCGATTTCGGTTGTAAGTTCAAGCAAACCGCGGTAAGTACTACTCACCTGTGGTAGGAGTTGTTTTCGATTTTATATCTCCTTGTTTTTGAATCTGCCATGATCTTCAAGGAAAGAATAGGGATGAGTTCTAGTTTTCTGCCGTGCCATCCATTTTGGGAAGAATTGCTTCATTTGGGTTTTTCGGAACTTTATTGGTAGAGAATTATGATGTTTAGGGATCTTAGAATAGATTCAAGGTTTTGATTTCTTTCTTGCCAATCTGATAAAGCATAATTGGAGATTTTGAGTTGCTTTACAATTAGGGTTAAACTGTGAAGGTGTTATTTGAGTTTGTTTTAATTTTACAGCAAGATGAAGTTGATGCTTCATCTTTGGTTGCCAATGCTTTTCAAATTGTGCTAGTATGAATTAGATAGTTGTGGCATAATCAACAGCCTATATGTAACATTCCAATTTTGGATTTTCCTGTGCTTTGGATCAGGCCCTTGACTCATTTCAGAGTTACCTAGTTTGTTCCTGACTTTAATAAAGTCATGCTTTTTGCCAAATTGTTCTAGCATACTTAGCTCCAGGAGTTTAAGTATTAGACACCATGCTGTTTAGTTTTCATTTGCTGTTAGTAAAGCATGAGCAATTTTCCATTTGCTAATAATTAAGCATGATCAGTTTACCATTTTGCTAATATTCGAGCATGAGCAGTTTTTCAATTGTTATTAGTTGAGAACGAGCAGTTTTCCTTTTCTAGCTTTACCTTAGCTATTTGTAAGCATGAGCAGATTTCTTTTCCATTGCTAATAGAAGTGCAGTTTTCTTTTTCTAGCTTTTCCTTAGCTTTTTCCTTGCTACTTAAAAAGGCAAGAACAACCCTTTAATTAGTTAGAATGGTTTAGCATTTTCCTTGCAACTCAAAGGGCAAGAACAACCCTTATTTAGTTAGAAGGGCAACCTTTATTTAAAGTATGCAGTATTATGAGATCAGACACCGAAGGGGGGTTGTTCACAGCAGACCCTATCCGTGCCCTAGCGCCGATGCAAATCCAGCACACCCACTGCCTTAGCTCCGGCCAATCTTTCCTCTGCCCTAGCTGCGATCTTGGAGAGCATTTCGTTGCTATGTGGTGATCTTGAAGATTTCTACCTTCGGCTCTGATCATATTTCAGCAGCCAAGCAACCTCTCACCCGCAGTCACTTGGATTGCAAATTGAGGTAAGGTTTAGGGTTTTTATTTTCGTTATAGATGTTGGCTAGAATGTTTGCAGATGTTGGTGATACGGATTGAACCAGGAGATCAGTGAAAGGTAAGGTTTTTGGGTTTAACGTTTGTGGATTTAGGTCTTGATGTGGATAAGTTAATTGATGATCAGTTAAGGTTGATCAATAATTAGGGTTTTCCTAATTGAATTAGTAGTTTGATTTAGTTATTTGATACATGTTGAGTAACTAAATTATATGTGTTAAATTAGGTAGGTTGATGATTATGACTTAGGGTTTTGCCCTAAATTGTGTTGGGAATTTTATTTAGCAATTCATTTAAATTTTAGCTAAATAAAATATCTTTGTATTGGTATTTCAGGACTTTGACGCGAGACGAGTATCTCGACGTCCGATTTGGATCCAATTGGACTTTTCTATTGGAGACGGGTACTTTTGACTTATTGTCTTTGATATGCATAGTAATGAAATTAACAAGTTGCATTAATTATGTTCCTCATTTGTTTCGGTTAATCACTACCCGATTACCTGTTACCTGCTTGATGATTGTTTGTTTTGCATTTCGTGTTGTTATGTACCTGATCACACATGCTTGTAGGGGTAGTGATATTACCATGTTTCACCATGTTCAGGACCTAGGTTTGATACCTTATTTGATCAGTGTACTTTGATATGATTTATTCACTATGGTGCACATCATTATATGTCCAGAGATTGGTTTAGTATATTATCCTGCTTAGTGTCATGCACCATTCACATGATTGCATGTTGTATGATAGATTGCTCCATTATTGTCGAGCACATCGCCAGTTTCATCACTGTTCGGTGCTCCGTTGTGACGCTTATGGATAGCGTGACGCAGCGTGGTAGCACGTCAGTTTGCTCTTCCGGTGCTCCGTTGGTCCGCTCAGGGGTAGTGCGACGCAGTGTGTAGCACGTTAGAGATCCCTCCCCGTCATAATGTACCGGGAGATGAGAGCACTGAGCTCCCCCATTTATGATTTGGGGTAGGAGTATGTGTGTACTCCGACAGCATCCCGTCCACTCGGTCACTCATCAGGGGTAGTGATGCAGAGTGCACGGTCGTCACATCCCTACCCACTCGGTCCCACTTTTGTTGTGAGTTGGCTGACTGGCGTCAGGGGTGACCATGACATTGGCATCATATGCATGATGTATTTATTGCTTGTGTTTGTGTTTGCTGCATTTATATGCTGCATATTGTTTGGATACCTATGTTTGACATGCATACAGGATTTCTATACCACTCGGACTGTTTGTCCTGATACTCAGGTCCTGGTTAGTACAGTTTCTCTCCTGTTTTACTTCGATTTGCATTTACCTTTATTTTATCAGGAGATTGTACGCATGATTAGTGCTAAGTGTTATTTCCTTACTTTGCATATCAGTTGTACCTGCTGAGCGTTGGACTCACCCTGCCTCCATTGTTGTTATTTTTCAGGTTGATGCTGTCAGGAGAGAGTTCCAGTTGCTAGTCCCCTGAAGACTTATGGATCTTTTGGTTTTGTTTTGCTTCTTATTTGACCATGTTTACACTTGGTTTTGTTTGATACCTGGATATTGTATGGATTGTCCTTGTTGATGGATTTTTATTCGATATGTTTTACTATATGCCTGCCTGGACGGCAGAAGAGGTGAGTTTGTTGGATTTGTGTTTTATGAGTGTAGTGGAGTAGGAAAAATCGGATTTGAGCTTTACGAGTGTAGTGGAGTAGGGTTGTTTTCGAGTCATGATATTACTGATCTGTGTACTTATATATAAACTGCGTGGATGTATGTGTGGATGTATTTTATTGTTTTTATTATTCCAGCCGCCTGTGGCTGAGGTATATGAGGATGTAGAAAAGTTTCAGATTGTCCACCGTACAGGGGAGATGCTGCCGAAATTTTCTCGGACAGGGACTCCTCTGGGGCGTGACATGCAGTATTAGAATAGCATGAGCCGTGTTAATTTTTAATTCTGTTTCATTCGTAGATTTTTAATGATTCACGTGTGCAGATTTTTGTTATTCACATGTGCAGATTTTTTTAGTATTCATATGAACAGATTTTAGCATATAGTAGCATGCTGATTTTTGTTTTCCTTTGCTTTAAGATGTGCATGAACAGATTATAACATATAGTAGTATGTTGATTTTTGTTTTCCTTTGCTTTAAGATATGCATGAACAGATTTTAGCATATACATGTATGCACATAGCATTTAGTTTGGATTTTCCTTGCTATAATGAGCAGCTATAAGTAAGAAAAAGACCAAGGTCTAGTTTAAAAGAGATAACAAGTAAATTAAAGTAAGAGGCTAGTACCCGACTTCCGAGGTTGTCGTTAAACAAATCTAGGTGACCGTTTCCGAGGTCTTGGCCCTGGTAAGACCGAGGTCTTTACCCTGTGGGACTACAACAGTCTCTATTAGGGAGCGCGCATAAGATGGTACTAAGCCTGAGCCCAAAGAAAAAGAAGAAGAAAGAAAAGTAAAAGTAAAAGAAATTAAAAGATTAATTTTAAGTATAAAGCTATAAGTAAATGAAACAAGTATCACCTATGTTTAGAATTTGCAGAAGTTTAGTTCCTTTAATTCTAAGCATACAGCATGAGTTTCATTACTTTTCTTATCAGTTTAGTGAGCATGATTAGTTTTATTTCCAGTATTCAGCTTTATTCTAGTATATCATGAGTATGCAGTTTATTTGAGTATCTTGCTATTAGATGAGTACATGTTGCTTTTCTTTTAGCATTTTAGTTTCAGTATCGTTTGCATTTTTATGCACTTCGAGTTTTTATGAGATAGTATAGTACTTACTAAGCGTTTCGCTTATAGATCTATTTTTCCTCCTACTACAGATAAAGGAAAAGCTAAAGTATGAACGGAAGGCGACAAGGTGGTGGTGATGAAGGTGTGTGATGACTGGACTATGGAGAGATCCAGAGTTTGCTAGCAAATGTTCAGGACTTACCTGTTTAGAGTTTCAGTTTATGTTCTAGTTTTCTTTAAATGTTATTATGAGTTGAGATTGTAATTAAGTTTATTCCACACTTGTAGTTTGATACGTCCTAATGTTGGAGTGATATAGTTGTTTGCTATTGCTAGGGTAGTTTCTTTTTCTTTTTGTGTTATTATACTGCGTGGTTGTGAAAAAGTATGTTCCAGCCGCCTGTGGCTGTGTATATAGTGTCTGTATGGTTGATTTAGTCACCGGTACATGGGAGACTCTGCCGAAATTTTTCGGTAGGACTTCCTCTGGGACCGTGATAAATCTAAGTGTTGCTATAATAGCACAAGTAACACTAGTGAGTAGAGTAATAGTTAGGTAACGGTCGCCCTTAGAGAGTAGTAGTAAGAAGGGTGGTCGTTACAACATCAACCCCTACTATAATCTCTAAGTCTTTTTTTTTATTTACGGTCAAAAAGATGGTATGTGCATTTTCTACTCTTGAGAAGCTGCTACACGTAGCAACAAATTTTATTATATTAAAGATCTACGATATCTTGCATAATGTCTTTCGCCTGTGTTGTAGTAGCTATGGATAGATAACTTCTACATCATCAACTTAAGCTGGATGTTCATCACTCACATGAGGGCGAACTAGAGGTGCGTCCATGTAGCTGCTTCTCAAAAGTAGAAAAAGTGTAGTCGTTACTACGGATTAGCTGCTACACATTATCTAAGAAACCACAGACATGTGAGCTGCCACATCGTGTGGCAGTTACTTCATATTAGCTGCTACACATTGTAGTATATGCTCCTGAGATGTGTGCTTACACAACGTGTAACAGTTTCTGTGGATTAGCTAATTCACTTTGTAGCAGCTAATCCAAAGTTGTGAGCTGCCACAACATGCTGCAACAACTTGCATTTAAAATTGTGTGTGTTATGTTATTATCTTTATTTACAATATTAATATTATTCCATTCATAATATCAACGCCAACTATAGTCTGTAGGTTTTTTTCCTTTACGATCAACAAGATGATATCTACATTTTCCACTCTTGAGAAGTTGCAACACGTTGGAAGAATTTATGCTACTCTTCCGATTTATAAGCTATTAATCTATTAATGATCTGAGATGTCTTGTATAATGCCTCTCTTTCTGTTGTAACAGCTACGGATAGATAACTGCTACAACATGACATCGTGTGTTGTTGTTGACCCGTAACTACTACACCATCAACTTAAGAATAATTACATTTCTCCGACCCCACCTGTTGATACATTGGTGTAGCAGCTATAATGTTGTAACTGCTACAACGTGGACCTGATGTTCCTTGATCCTTGTTCGTGAATATGATATTGAATAATGAATCCATTTTAATTTACCGCATAAACATATCACAACATAGCTAAGAAATAAAATTGGAATAATACATTTATTGTCAATATGACAGATATTCCATATTAAACATAAAATTTTCAATTAAATATTACATTTCCCTCACATCATTTGCTCGGGGTTCGGAGAAGATCATCGAGCCTAGAATCTATTTATTACTCCATGAGAATTCCATAGCGAATGATCGAAGTTTGCACACACGGAAAACTGTGCAGATTTTAGACCACTATATGAGCGGCCTAAACCGAGGCACGTACATTGATTCGGGCCAGAGAATGGTGTTCGCATTAACGAAATTCCTTTAGGAATATGAGAGCATACACTAGATCGTGGAAGGCAACATGGGTGCTTTTGTAGGACCGTTAGATTCGATAGAGGGGGGGGTGAATATCGATTCGAAAAAACAAGAGTTTAAACGCAGCGGAAAAGTAAACGAACACAGTTGTTTTTACTTCGTTCGGAGCCTGTGACGACTCCTACTCGAAGGCCCGTGGTCCTTGACCACTTTCGTTGGGCAATCACTATCAATTCGAATATTACAGAGTTAAGTACAAGAATTGACAGATAAAGAAAATACCGACAATAGAATTGAAACAAAACCAGCACTGAGTCGGAGAGCTTTTCGTAGCGTCGCAAGAGCACAGAGCAGCAGATCTTGGATTCTTAGTTGATATTAAGCTCCACCCTTGCCCCTTCTTTTATATGAAGCTCAGGGCGCCCCGGATCCCTTCCAGGCGCCCTGGTGAGACGTGGCAGGTCCAACCAGTGAGCTCCACGTGGCGACGCGCAATCAGGATAAAGTTTGCCTCCCGGGCGCTCGGATCTCCGGGCGCCTGGATTCCTTCCGGGCGCCCGGACCCTGTTTTCCCGCAGAATCCGTCCTGCAAGACAAACGTTAGTCCGGAGGCAAATATATATCCTGTAAAATAGATTGTTAGCACAATTAAAGTTCAACAAAGTAATAGCAAAGAGTATGACTTAGATTCCGTCTTTCCGAGACCGGAATCTAGTCACGATCTCGACTTAGATATCCGAAATGGATCTAAGCCGGATCGACGCCTAATGTTCCCTTCCCGGGAACGCGTCCTCACAGTCACTCCCCTCCAGTGACTTACCTTACTTACCTGCCAGACGTCCGGTCAGCCCGTCGACCCGTCTGGACTTCTCGCCAGCTATCCGGTCAGCCCGTCGACCTAGCTGGACTTCTCGCCAAGCGTCCGGTCAGCCCGTCGACCCGCTTGGACTTCTCGCCAGCTATCCGGTCAGCCCGTCGACCTAGCTGGACTTCTCGCCAAGCGTCCGGTCAGCCCGTCGACCCGCTTGGACTTCTCGCCAGCTATCCGGTCAGCCCGTCGACCTAGCTGGACTTTTCCTGCACACTTGATCAAAGTGTCAGACAACAACACAACTAACTTAACCTATTTGTCATTCATCAAAACCTGGGTTAGACCGTTTGTGCTACCCGCACCAACAGCTTTCTCATTCACGCTTCCAGAGCAAGAAACACTTGAAGATGTAGACTAGATGTCATGAAATAAATGGTGAAGGTGGTGTGAGGAAAATACCGTCAATCCATTTAAGCTACTCATTTTATCTTTGGATGTCAAGAAATGAGCTTGGCTACCTCTGTTATATAGGAAAACAACGGCGCTGAGTAGTCTATGTTGGAATAGTTGTACTCACGCATCCACAGATGGACGTCTAAAAAAGCAAGTATCTAATTTCTTCACAAGTCATGGTTTATGACAGGTATTACTTGTCACACCTCTCATAAATGGCAACTATGAGTGGTCATTCTATGATGTGATGGATAAATGGAACAGATGTCGTAGGTCACCTATAATTAATTGATAAGTCTGCATAAATTTATTTTTTTACAATAAATTACTGACCATATAATGTTTAATAGAGAGTGGCCCTTGTAAGTTGCATCAGCAGTAACTGCTACATGTTCTGGGAGCTCACAAATCTGGAGTAGCTGCTACACGATGTAGCATCTAATCCGCAGTAATTGCTACACAATGTGGCATGTAATCTGTAGTAACTGCTACATAGTATAGAAGCTACTCTTTAGAAGCTGCTACACGAGGTAGCATCGTCCGATAACTAGATGGTAATGCTACAATGTGCAACAGAAGCTGCTACACGTTATAGCAGCTAATCCGCTGTAACTGCTACACGATGTGGGATCTACGTGTCACAAGTTTCCCCGTAAATGTGTAGTAGATAATTCGTAGTAACTGCTACACAGTGTTGCAGCTACTGTTTATAAGTTGCTACATGTGGTACCATTTTCGATCACCTAGATGCTAATGCAACAATGTACTGCTGTAGCTGCTACAAGATGTAGACATAGTTAATACAAACACTACTGCGTAAACCATTTGCTTTATAGCATTCTTTAATGATACATTAAATAGACATAATTATCGTCGCACTTGGACAAATACAGTTTTATTCTTTTTCTCTCGTAGAAAGGCAGCATCACTATGGAGATGTGAGGCTGAGCTTCACAAAAATCGATATTTCACTCATTCTTTTGATTTGTAGCCTCCTCTAATGCCCCATTGACTTGGGAAAGTTGTTGTTGTAGCTGCACAACTTCAGTTTGGTTATTTTACTCTCGAAAAAGGGCAGCTTCTAACTCCTTCCTCGCTGGTTCCGTTGTTATGTGAGAATCTTAATATAGCCACAAAATACATGATGTTTCATAGCTAGACTGAGATACCTATTACGAATATTTTAGAAACTCATGATTCCAAAGAAAGAAAGATATATATAAAATACAAGACGATTGAATAATACAAATCGGGAAGCAGACGAGTCTACTGACACAGATTGTAACACCCCACCCTCCTCACTACTGATCTGTGAAGGCGGAGGGCTACTGGACTACTAACTTTACTTAACTATCCTTGTTCACATGTTGATAGAAATTCCTAAAACTCTCAGAGAACTCAAAACATTCAATTAACTAGTAGCGGAAGACTAAATGACTCATCTAATACATTCTACTCAACTCTTTGTTAATAAATTCTTATGCTAAATCCCAAGGCTTCTATAGTTCAGGCATCACACATCCATCCACACCTCCTTGACGCCTTCCTTTACTATAGCTTTTCCTTTCCTTTATCTGCAGTAAGAGGAAATGCATCTATAAGCAAAATTGCTTAGTAAGCGCTATCTAACTCACCAAATCACGAATGTGCATGTATACGAAAAGAACTAGAAACTATATGCTCTAAAAAGGAATAAAGCATAAACATAACTGCTCATGTCAAACTAATAGCAAAGAAAAACTAAGGAATCTATTCATGTAATTCTAATAGCTAATCATGCTACTCATCTAATAGGTAAACATGAAAACTACTCATCCACTAGATAAACATGGTAGAATAAAGAACTAAACTTACTGATTTTTAGAACTATATGAAACTTATTTCATTTGTTCTAAACTTAATTTTTAATACTTTATGTTTATGTAAAACTCATTTTACTTGTTCAAAAACTTATACTTATAATATTTCAAAATAATAATCAACTTCTCTTGGGCCCGACAATTGTGCTTTTACTTTTGTAACGACCCGACCCATTTGACGGCCCATTTGGCGACACTCGGGTCGTCGACCATCGACCGTCGGCCGTGCCGTTACTACTAGGTTATCTAAACCTAGGGACGACTATGGGAGCCCAACCCAAGGACAACTGAGAGTCCAGCACAATGCCACTGATAAAAGTAAAATACTTGTTATCTTTTAATACTTCTATATAATGCCTCGGTATTTTCTTTAGCACCTTGTGTGCCAAAATCCCTAAAGTCTTGACTTTGAGATCTACTTAAGGCCTTGGCCTTTTTCTTTCTTTTCTTTATCTTTCTTATACTTGTTAATACTTCTAATAAAAGAATGTTTCTTTAAAAACTGAAATGTTTAAACAAATTCTAACTTTGAAATGCATAAACAAAAATCTACATACTATGCTAATCAAAATTCTACATACTATTCTAATCAAGATTCTGCATTCTATGCTACACTATTTCTGCATATTATGTAAACATAAATTCTGCACTATAATACTTAACCAAACTGCACTATAATCTTTTACATAAAAATCTGCATTATAAGTTTAATTAAAATCTGCACTATAGGCTTAATTAAAAATCTGCACTATAAGCTTAATTAAAATCTGCAATATAAGCTCTACATAAAAATCTGCATTATAAGCTTAATTAAAATCTGCACTATAAGCTTAATTAAAAATCTGCACTATAAGCGCTTCTTATACTTCGAATTCAAGAAGAACAAAGCTCCGAAACTACTCCTACTGCAGGTGAGAAGCACTTACCTTGATTCTTGGACTCACAACCGAACAAAAAGGGCTTCTAGGACCTTGGCCGATCGTCGGAGATGATGCCCTAACTTCCTTTCGTTTTCTGCCCGAGCTCCGCCATCGTACGCAGAAGAGAAGGAGAGAATGGTTTAAGTCACGGGAAAATAGAGCATCAACTTATCCCTTTTTATAACTTAATATTTCTGTTAACTCCTTAAATAAATTCACTACATTTTCTAAACATACAAATCCAACATCAACTTATCCTTTTTATAATATTCTGTTAACTATCATAAATAAATTCACTACCTTTTCTAAACAGACAAATCCAAGATCAACTTATCCCTTTTATAATCCAATATTCTGTTAACTATCTTAAATAAATTCGCTACCTTTTCTAAACAGAAAAATCCGTTTGCCCACCTGGTCAGTTGGGTTTTGACCGAGTCAAAGGTCGTGGGTTCAATTCTCGGCTTGGATATTTTTTTGTTGAAACTTCCTTGGTTTAGTAAAAATACCAAACGACCTCCAAAAATTACATAAAAATACTCTAAAAATTTATAAAAATCCCTAGAATATTTCTATAGCATTTTTAAATATTTTTAAATTACTTTTAGGACTCTAATTGAGGAAATTTGGGGTGTTACAATTCTCCCTACCTTATAAAAAGTTCGTCCTCGAACTTAGAATAATTATGGATATCTCTGTCTCATACTGTCCTCACGCTCCTAAGTAACTTCCTCGTGCTTCTGGTTCTAAATGACTTTCACTAATGGTACTCTTTGTTCCTTAGTCTCTTAACTTCTCGGTCCTCTATTATTCATATCGCATCGTACCCATTAGGGGTCCTTGGAAGGCTTGATATCTTCTATATCATTTCTAAACATACTTATGTATATGAATATAAGAGAAAAAAAAACTTCTATCTTACTAAAGCACATATAAGCAATTACTCCATACTGCAAATAATAAAGAAAGCATAAAAGGAAAACTTAAATACTTTCTTACTTGAAGACGGCAAAGATAGTGCTGATGTGTGATGCTGGAAAATAGGAACTGCTCTGATACCAACTTGTAACACCCCACCCTCCTCACTACTGATCTGTGAGGGCGGAGGGCTACTGGACTACTAACTTTACTTAACTATCCTTGTTCACATGTTGATAGAAATTCCTAAAACTCTCGGAGAACTCAAAACATTCAATTAACTAGCAGCGGAAGACTAAATGACTCATCTAATACATTCTACTCAACTCTTTGTTAATAAATTCTTATGCTAAATTCCAAGGCTTTTATAGTCCAGGCATCACACATCCATCCGCACCTCCTTGTCGCCTTCCTTTACTATAGCTTTTCTTTTCCTTTATCTGCAGTAAGAGGAAATGCATCTATAAGCAAAATTACTTAGTAAGCGCTATCTAACTCACAAAATCACGAATGTGCATGTATACGAAAAGAACTAGAAACTATATGCTCAAACTGCTCATGTCAAACTAATAGCAAAGAAAAACTAAGGAATCTACTCATGTAATTCTAATAGCTAATCATGCTACTCATCTAATAGGTAAACATGAAAACTACTCATCCACTAGATAAACATGGTAGAATAAAGAACTAAACTTACTGATTTTTAGAACTATATGAAACTTATTTCATTTGTTCTAAACTTAATTTTTAATACTTTATGTTTATGTAAAACTCATTTTACTTGTTCAAAAACTTATACTTATAATACTTCAAAATAATAATCAACTTCTCTTGGGCCCGGCAACTGTGCTTTTACTTTTGTAACGACCCGACCCATTTGGCGGCCCATTTGGCGACTCTCGGGTAGTCGACCGTCGACCGTCGGCCGTGTCGTTACTACTAGGTTATCTAAATCTAGGGACGACTATGGGAGCCCAACCCAAGGACAACTGAGAGTCCATCACAGTGCCACTGATAAAAGTAAAATACTTGTTATCTTTTAATACTTCTATATAATGCCTCGGCATTTTCTTTAGTACCTTGTGTGCCAAAATCCCTAAAGTCTTGACTTTGGGATCTACTTAAGGCCTTGACCTTTTTCTTTCTTTTCTTTATCTTTCTTATACTTGTTAATACTTCTAATAAAAGAATGTTTCTTTAAAAACTGAAATGTTTAAACAAATTCTAACTTTGAAATGCATAAACAAAAATCTGCATACTATGCTAATCAAAATTCTACATACTATTCTAATCAAGATTCTGCATTCTATGCTACACTATTTCTGCATATTATACAAACATAAATTCTGCACTATAATACTTAACCAAACTGCACTATAATCTTTTACATAAAAATCTGCATTATAAGTTTAATTAAAATCTGCACTATAGGCTTAATTAAAAATCTGCACTATAAGCTTAATTAAAATCTGCAATATAAGCTCTACATAAAAATCTGCATTATAAGCTTAATTAAAATCTGCACTATAGGCTTAATTAAAAATCTGCACTATAAGCGCTTCTTATGCTTCGAATTCAAGAAGAACAAAGGTCTGAAACTACTCCTACTGCAGGTGAGAAGCACTTACCTTGATTCTTGGACTCACAACCGAACAAAAAGGGCTTCTAGGACCTTGGCCGGCCGCCGGAGATGATGCCCTAACTTCCTTTCAAGCTCCGCCATCGTACGCAGAAGAGAATGAGAGAATGGTTTAAGTCACGGGAAAATAGAGCATCAACTTATCCCTTTTTATAACTTAATATTTCTGTTAACTCCTTAAATAAATTCGCTACCTTTTCTAAACATACAAATCCAACATCAACTTATCCCTTTTATAATATTCTGTTAACTATCATAAATAAATTCGCTACCTTTTCTAAACAGACAAATCCAAGATCAACTTATCCCTTTTATAATCCAATATTCTGTTAACTATCTTAAATAAATTCGCTACCTTCTCTAAACAGAAAAATCCGTTTGCCCACCTGGTCAGCTGGGTTTTGACCGAGTCAAAGGTCGTGGGTTCAATTCTCGGCTTAGACATTTTTTTGTCGAAACTTCCTTGGTTTAGTAAAAATACCAAACGACCTCCGGTGAAGAAGACGCAGAGCTTGAATCCTCTTCGATAGGGGGTTCTTTGACACCACCCATAGTGGGTTTCGTCTTCCTGCTAAAGATAGACATGATCATAAAAGAGCTATAATGTGAACCAAAGGCAAGTCAACTTGGAAGGGTCAGTTATGTTAATCGCCTATATATAGGAATAGAGTCACTAGCAAACCCTACCGCTTGATAAAGAGAAGTCAAATTGACGCGTCTTTTCAAGTCAATAGGTCATCGAAACACTCACTACAACCCATTACAAACTGGGAAAAGATAAAGATCATAAGACAGATAGTAAAGACAAGAATTAACCAACCGTCGGGTATTAATTCTACCGTGCATTTAATGTTCGAAGCCTACTACAACATGTCGCAGCTTAAAATGTTTCAATAGAAAATTTTACTAAAACTATATTCCGTACAAACTTACTAGCAGCGCGAACATCAAGCACTAGATGCT
Organism: Zingiber officinale; assembly: GCF_018446385.1. Classification (NCBI taxonomy): domain Eukaryota; kingdom Viridiplantae; phylum Streptophyta; class Magnoliopsida; order Zingiberales; family Zingiberaceae; genus Zingiber; species Zingiber officinale. Next base: position 171,060,375 of record NC_055987.1, on the reverse strand, counting down.
ACAAGGATAGATAGACGCAACAAAGAATAGCTACTACAACATGTAGCAGTTACTGGCGACAAGTTACTACACATTGTAGCAACTACTTAGGATTAGCTGCTACAACGTGTAGCATTTACTCTAGTGTTATATTTTATGATGTAGCTGTTGCAACGTGCAGCAACTAGTGCAATACCTGCTACAACGCTGTAGTAGCTACTGCTGAATAAAATAATATATAATTTTTTATTACCAAGTTAATATACATAACAATATTATGTTTATTATTTTTACTAGCTCTAGATGTACTGCTACAAGGTGGACTCGCCAGCTTCACAATACATGTAGTAACTACTGCACCATTGTAGTAATTGAACCATCATTTCCACATAACACATTAAAGGTAATCGGATGGGGTGGTGAAATATAATTATAATTTATCAAGATACAATATTAAAGTGATCTCCTACAAATTCTTAGTGACTGTGTAGCATGCTACACTCTGCGATTAGTAATAACGATTATCTGCTACAATGTGTAGCATTTCCTCATGGCAGCATCTTTATGTTGTAGTTGCTTCAATGTGTAGCAACTCGTTTGTAGATTAGTTGCTACACGTTGTAGTAGCTACTACCGATCATAAAAATATACAATTGTATTTTGCCACATTTAATATAAATAACAATAATATTGGTATGGTTGATATGTGCTAGAATTCCTTTAGATGTTATAAATAGGACTTACCAAGCGGCAGCTCATGTTAGCTGCTACAAGGTGGACTAGGCAGCTTCACAGTACATTTACCAGTGATTTATATTAGAATAATCCAACTTTTATTTGTCCCTTATAGCAGCTACTGCTGATGGACTACAACACGTTGTAGCAACTACTGTTGAATAACTGCCACAATCTGTCAGCAGATACTTAATCTTTGGCTACTATACCCTGTATTAGCTTCGTAAGGCATTGACAGCAGCATATTACAAAACAGTTACACAACCGAGGTTAATTTTATGGGAATCAAAAAATCTTTACAATCAGTTTATCAATACATTTACACTCCCACCTTGTCATTAATCGAGTGTTTGATATTAAAAATTTTATGATCAACATGAAAACTAAATTCTCTATATTAAACTCTCGGTGTATCGCATCACAAAAAATGCACAATCTAACTTGAAAGATAGAGTTGATTTCACTCTGTTAATATTATAATTGCTAGCGGAAGTATGAAGATGTATAAAAATTATGAATAAACATATGTACTTACGATTTTACTTGTATTGGACCCGGGATCGTAGATACCTCAAAGTCTCTTGACATTAAGGCATGTATCCCTGGATACCACATTTCATAGTAGGATGAGTCCATATTTTTAAAAAATTCTACCTACACGAGTATGAAATTTGTAACCAATACACAGATACATCCAAAACATTGTGATTTACTCAACATGGCAGTTACTTACAAAATTTTGAAACTTAGATGTGTATAGTTCTGAGGCTCCAAGGGAGTTATAATGTATATATTGAGCTTCTTGGAGGTCTATTATAAGTAGGTGCCAGTGATCATCTGCATTATTTAATGTACAGAATATATACCTGAGTGGCTTGTCAGTGTCAGCGCTTGCTGATAGCTCAAATGCCTCATAAAATAACATTTCAAACATTTCTTGTGCCAACAAGCAAGTATTGTTAAAGGAATATATGGAGAATAAAAAAATGGGTAGTAGAAGTTTGCATTATACTCACAACAAATCCAGCAGCACAAAATATAGATGACCAATATGGTATGACAGAGGTTTTGGCTTCCTCTGCAATGATTGCAAAATATGTGTTGATGCAATCGCCATCTATGCCTATAGTCCAATCATAAACACATAGGAAAGATGACATATCCAATGAAATCGTTCCGTTGGACCATAAATTATGTTTTACAACAATAATGTCTATTGCTGCTACAATTGGAGCAGTTACGGAAATTATATGTGTCATACCAACTTCTATATCTACCATGGTTGATTTTATTCAATAAAATAAAATGTTTGTTTTACAATTCAATAAGAATACACTTCCAAAGTAATTTATCTTTGTGTTACCAATATAAGTATACACATATAATCCATCATATAATTGCATTACGATAAATGTATAACTTAACAAACTTTCAACTCACTTGAGCTGACTCAGTTTCAACAATGCCTCTGTCACCACATCATCTTTGGTTTTCTTAAAATATGACTTCGCTTGCTGAACAAATACATAGAGAATATTTTTCAACGAGAGACTAATTATATGTGATATAGGAGTAAAAGACAAAATAATAAACCAACCTAAATCGTGCCTTCATGATTTTATATTTGTGTTTGACAAGCGTATGCAAGCGTTTAGATGATGAAGTTGTGGTTGCTACATCAGTATATGAGTCACAGCCCTCTTGAACTTTACCAGGAACTTCAATATTTGCTCTCTGTTGCCCTTAGCAATCTCTAGCTCATGCTCATCTTGGAAAGTGTCTTTTTTTTTTTAATTCTTTTGGCCAAGGGCACTATAACGGATTCGAATTAGCCCCCCCTGATCGTATTTCTCCCGAATTGAAAGAAAAGATTGGAAATTTGTCTTTTCAGAGTTATCGTCCTAATAAAAGAAATATTATTGTGATAGGTCCTGTTCCTGGTCAGAAATATAGTGAAATCATCTTTCCCATTCTTTCCCCCGACCCTGCTACGAAGAAAGATGTTCACTTCTTAAAATATCCCATATATATAGGTGGGAACAGAGGAAGGGGTCAGATTTATCCTGATGGTATATCTTAATCTCTTTTGTAGTTGGGGGTGTGATTCTCTTTCTAGCACTCCTTTTTCCCCTTGTTACTGGCCGTTTAGCAGGTAATGTCACTATATCTTTGGCAAACAACTGATTTTGAAGATCTTTGATTTTTCTCTCTTGCTTTGCTATAATTTTATCTTTTACAATTATAATTCTGTCCTTTTCCTCAATCGTATTGTCCTTGCAATCTATTGAAGTTTCTGCATCCCTGGCACCATTTTTATTCTCCTCAGTTAATTCAATAATTGTGGCCTCCATCTGGGCAATGATCTGGTCCTTGCTCTCAACCATAGACTCCAACCGAGAAATTTTGGCCTCCCTCACACTACAATTTGTGCAAGCCCCTTTCTCCTGAATATATTCTAGAGTTAATATCTCAATAACTTGTTCAGGCATTTCCAAAGCTTCTGCTGCTTGTGTAGGAACTGGGCGGAGAATTTCCTGAGCATAGGCTGCCTCTTCAGGAAATTGCTCAGGAAGTTGTTCAGAATTTCCCTCGGCAGCTAATTGTAAAAACCCCTCTGCAATTTATTGATCAATATGCTCTACAAGATCTTCTAGGGAATCATTTGAGAGCAGGTGTGTCTCTAGGTTCGATGGACTTAAATCAATAATTATTTTTGCAGGAGGTAATTCAGCGATCCTAGACTTTATTGTCTCAATGCGGGAGCCTAGCCACTTCCATCTGCATATTCTTGGAAGGGCATGTTGTCTGTAAGGATCCATTATTTTAACATGTTCACTCATCCAGACCTACAATACAATAAAAATTATTTAAATATGATACTCTCTGCATAAATCTTATGAGACTATCATTATATTTAAGGACTTACAGCAAGGAGATGTGCGAACCCTTTGAGCATGGGAGCTTGATTTCCCGTAAGGCCCTCTGGTTTTAACCTCTGCGAAAGCATCGGACCAATGGCCCCCCAGCTATGGGCTGATATAGTCATATACAGTCTTACACCAATTATACCTACCTAAATTGGCAAAATCATCTACGCAATCTATTAGTGATTGTACTAGTAATCTAGATATACTGCTAGTAGTAGTAAATAAAACATTAACAAAGAAATACAATATTAACAATTGGCAAAATAGAGTATCGAATTCAGCAGTTGGAGGTTGTTTGCTGAGAGTGACCATCTTATTCTCTAGCTCCTTCTGTGTACACTCCACATTATGGAAGTGTTGAAGAAATAGTGGGGTGGTAGTTGCATGCTATTGCAAATTAACTTCAGCGCCTTGGTCTGGGAGTCCAAGAATCAATGAAACGTCTTTCCTAGTGAAGCTAATCTCTTTATTTTGAAAGATGAAGCATCTAACTCGAATGTCCCAATTGTCAAACATATTTTGGATTAGGCTTCAAATATTACAATTTCAGGCATGACTACTGCCCAAGCAAATGTGCTTCCATTGATTATCTCCATCTGTCGGCCGTTTATGTGGAATGATGATATAAACCCTTGAAGTGAGGGTATTTACTTTTCCCGTGCACTTTCTTGCGATATGCACGGGAAGCAGCAGTTCTTTGGCTCACCATTTAGTTCTGTATATCAAAAAATGCATGAAATTGTTATTTTTATACCATATTTAGATGCATTACAATGTCTATTCTTTCTCTTAGGTAGTATAATGTGATTAGTAGATTATACAACATAGGTACTGATCACGTTGTAGCAGTTAGGGTAAAGTAGCTACTGCAATAATGAGAAGCCAATCGGTAGTGTAGGGTTTAACCACAACGCATCAATCAATAGGGTTTACCTACATTGTAGCAGTTCAACTACAATAGCTGCGACAGAAAATATAAACATGTTTTTTAAACCCTTGATTCGCTCAAAGTAAAACCCTCAATCATTAACGAACTAAAAATATAAACCCAATTGTAGCAGCTAATGATGGTTCAAAACCCTAAAGATTCAACCTATCAATGGAGGCGAAGCTTTGGATGAAAAACCCTACCACAATACTTACGATGAAGGCGTAGCTTTGGATGAGAAACAAATCATCGCGGTGAGGTTGATTGAGGAAGACTCCATGGGGCTCCGATCAACTATCAATGAAATTCCTTCGAAATATTTATCACACGGTGAGTATAGGGGTTAAAACTTTGCCCGATGAGGGTAAAAATGTAATTGGACACTATATATATTTGTACAATATTTGCAAAAAGGGAAATTGGTAAAAAAATGTTATTTGAACCTTTAGCTGCTACAACGTGTGCTAGCTTCAGACGATTAGCTACTTCACCGTGCTACATTTGTTTCTACAACGAAATGTAAGAAACCTCATTTACTTGATCTATCTAAAAAATTGTGATTGCTATGATCAATTATTAGTTGAAAATGCAGAGTCACATCTTGGTGAAGCGTCAACAATGAAAGAGTTGTTACGTCGTTGTAGCATATATCCTACCGAGTTAGCTGCCACAAGTTGTGGCAGCTACATAGGGAGTTAGCTGCTTCATGGTGTAGCAGTTATGAGTCGAAGTAGCTACTACAAGGTATAACAGCAAAGCAAAGCAAAGGCGCTGTAGCAGCGGAAATAATTTTAAATTATTTTTTTAGCAAGTTGATATACAGCTAGAAAAATATGGATACTACTAAAACGAATAAACGAGTTAGGTGCCCCAAGTTGTGGCAGCTACATGGGGAGTTAGCTACTACAAGGTGTAGCAATTATGAGTCGAAGTAGCTACTACAAGGTGTAGCAGTTATGATTCGAATTAGCCATTCGGAAAGTGTAGCAGCAAAGCAAAGCAAGGCACTTAAGCAAGACACTGTAAGACTGGGAAAATAATTTTTTTTAGCATGTTGATATAAAGCTACAAAAATATGGCTATTGGGTAAAGAAATGTAAGAAAATAGGTCTACTAGAGAAACGACTTACTAAGTTAGCTGCTACAAGGTGTAGCAGTTATGAGTCGAAATAGCCATTCGCAAGGTGTAGCAGCAAAGTAAAGCATGGCACTGTAAGACTGGGAAAATAATTTTTAATCAAGTTGATATACAATATGAAAACTATAGCTACTGAGTTAATCTCTACTAGAAAATAAGGCTGCTAGAAACACGACTTACCAAGTTAGCTGCTACAAGGTGTCGCAGCTACACAGAGAGTTAACTGCTACACGTTGTAGCAGCTACCTCTCCATGTAGCTGCTACACCATGTAGCAGCAAAGGAAAGTCCAAGTGGCTACAGGTGGTTATTGCATAAATCCTTCGAACCTTCTATGACGACCAATCCAAGTCAGATGCTACAAGGACGGTTTCCTGCGAAGTAGTTGATGCAATGTTTAGAAGCGAAGCAAAGGCACGGTGCATCTTTATACAATTATTTCAGCTAGCGCCTTTACCAATTTTTGTAGGCAATAACCGTGTGGATTAACACAGTAGCTGTGCGATTGAAGACGCCGGATAAACTTTCCCGCCGGGAGCGCAAGGGACGATGGAGGACGTTGAAGGAGGGAGCGAGCGAGGGAGAGAGAGAGCGGTGAGGGAAATTTTAATATTAAACTTTCCCGATTTTTACCCGCGAGGTTGGTCGGATGACGGACGACGGAGACGGAGGTTGCGAATGGGAGAGAGAGAGAGAGCAGGGAGGGAGATTTTAATTTGGATAATTTACGCCACTGAAGTTTTGAACAGAGTTCCAAAGAGGAGAGAGAATAAAAGGAATATTTTATTTATAAGGAAACCAAGCTAGTAACGCCATATCTACACGTCGCGCACAAAGCGTCGTCCAACATATCAAATCTGTATATATATATATATATATATATATATATATATATATATATATATATATGCGCACTATCGCGAATATACATATATATAATTTTTTATATATTAAATCCTTTTAACTTATACTACAAAAAATAGTGCATTCTGGGACGAATTTTGGGACGAATTTCTAAAAAAAATTTCGTTACAAAATATTTTGGGACGAATTCTGGGACGAAAAAATTTCCGTCCCAAAAATCTTGTTGCCAACTTTTGGAACGAAAATTTTTTCGTTGCAAATTTGGCAACAAATTTAGGGACGAAATTGGCGACGAAAAATATTTTCGTCTCCAAATTCGTCGCCAAATTGTAAACAATTTTGGAACAAATATATGTTTTGTTGCAAATTTAGCAACGAATTTCGGGACGAATTAGGTGACGAATTATTTTTTTTTGGCCAAGTTTGTCCCTAATTTGGCTAAAAAAATTTGCAATGAATTATATTTTCATTGCCAAATTCTAAAACCTTTGCAATGAATATTTTTTTGTTGCAAAATTTGCGACAAATTTGGCAACGAAAATCGCAACAAAATAATTTTATTGGCAACGAAAATAATTTGTCGTCAAATTATCCCAATTATAATTTCGCAACAAAGTAATTTTGATCCATTTTTCGTCCCAGATTCTTGGACGAATCCACATATTCGTCCCAAAATTTGGGAGGAAATCCAGAACGAAAATTAGATTCGTCCCAGAATTTGGGACGAAATTTGCAACGAAAATTATTTTGTTGCGAAATTATCGATGCACGGTATTACAATAATTTAGCGACAAATATTTTTCGTTGCCAAATTCGTTCCTAAATCCCCAAAATTTTTCTAGCAACACCAATTTATTTCTGTAATTCAATCTATACATGCATATATACAACAAATTCAAATAATCATATACATTCAATACATCCTAATTAACAATATCACATCCTATTTCACATACATGTATTAATAATTGAAATCAAATCAAATTGATTTGATACAACAAATTCAAAGGTCTTAACAAGATATAGAAGTTTTTTTTTCTTAGCTACTCCAAAATATTATACAAGTTCAACACTCCAAAAGTTATACAAGTCCAACAATCCAAGAAGTTAAACAAGGATTTAAATTAAAAAAAAAACAACTAAATTACATCAACTCATCTTCTTGTGCCATAAAAGCTTTCTTCCCCATCAAATATTCTCTTCCTGTATAAAAAATAAACAAATATACTAGATCATTTGTAACTAGAAAAATAATTACTTAAATTCTAATATGCTCATAATTAGTTTGCTTGCATATTCTTTGCAGTACATTGAAGCTAACTACAAGTATCCTAAATATGATACAATCTATTTTACCATATCAAATTGTTATGTTATAAAAAAATCACCATATCAAATAATAGATATAAATATACTATTTCCATCTGACATGGAAAGCATGAGATGCATTCTTAAAATTCCTATCATATGAAAAATGTCTCAAATGAAGAAAACACAAATGAATCAAGATCAATTCGATGATACTAGTCTTTTAATACTTATGGTTACTTGGTTGCTAGGCAAACTCTAATTATAATTCAGAATTTGAACTAATAATACAGTAGTATCAAATTTCAACAAATTTATAAAAAGAATTATACCCTTATTTAACTTTGCAAATGAAAATGATAAAATAAATAAATAAATAACTAAAATTAAAAGTATAAAATGTTACTACTTACTTTTTTCTCCGACATGTATTTCGCTTCATGGATGCATACAGACAGATGGATCTCAGTCAATTGGCTACTACAATCTTCTTTGCTCAAGCTTTACCCAAGTTAGCCGCCATGTATATACCATCAGCAAAGTCTCAACCTATGAGGGTGACCAATACATTTTTGAAGTCGAAATTTGGAAGGCAAGTTGTGAATTCCTACAAAAAACTTGATTTATACATTTGATTAGAGAATTTTGTTTAAGCTTAGGGTAAAATCATTTGACATTAAGATGTAGAGTATTGTTCTATATTGAACTTGAATGCCCATTGCAAATCGTTGAACTTTTAATCTAGCCAATACTAATGGTGAAGTATTTCAGGATCAAAATACTAATGATTGGTGGATGGGCTACCAAAAGGAACCCGTGGGTTATTGGCCGCATGAGCTCTTCCAATACCTCAAGTTATCAGCAGATTTAGTAAAGTGGGGTGGACAAATAGCAAACAACAATCCCAACAACAGACACACTACAACTCGAATGGGATCAGGTTTCTTCCCTGAAAAGGGTTCAAGAAGGCTAGCTATTTCCAAGACTTAAGGATCCTTGATTCTACAAACTACTTCGTTCCAACTCCACCTGTTTCCCAAACTGAGAATACTAACTGCTACAACATCATTACTCACAAAGATGACAATGTGGGAACATACTTTTTCTATGGTGGATATGGACTTGGGATAAATTTCCCCTAATTTATAGTCGTAAACTACTACGTACTCTAATAAGGTATTGTTTAGTTCATGCACTTTTTATACCCATCTAAACGGCAATACTATGCATGTGGATATATTTCAATTTCTCTTGTATATTGGGAGATTGTTAAATTGTAATATGCAATTCCAAGAAACAAATTTTAGTTATTCTTAAATATTCAAGCAATAATCATGAAGATCATGGTTAATTAAACCAAAATACTCCGTGCATGATGCTTAAATCAAGATAACCATTCCTTTTTGAACTTAACCATTATTTCTTATGTCCATATCATTTAATGATAATTACAGTCAACCTCATTAATTATTTTTGGAGTAATCGATCTGGTTTCATGAAAGTTTTTCATCAGTCATCAGGATAAATCGGGAAACACGTGCAACGGACAACCTAAGAGCCCAATTAAGGATCGAACCACGGGTACCTGAGTAATAACTTGAATATCTTACCGCAAGCGACACCATCACCCCGGGACATGTCCATATCATTTAAATTATAACACTTGATGGTTTTTTTATTTATTTTATCTTGATTTCTGGAATGGTCTTTGACCAAATATAAAGTCACATTTGAAACATTGTGTGATGCACAATGAAACAAAAAAACTTTTCCCTATTTTAATCGATCTTACACTACCAAAAACTTCAAACAAATATGGCATCAAATTCACCCTTCTTGAAACTATTTTCAATTAGAAGCATCATTCATATTCCTACTATATGGTCCATAGGATGTTATCGCCCCTACTCTGACTATGTTTGAATACATTGAACCATGTACTTAATTTAAAGGCATTTATTATATTTATTAAATACCAACTCTCTTCATACATATATATTTGGAACCACAAAAATGTTGAAGGGATTGGAAGATCAACAAACTACTACAAAGAGAATGTAGAAAGATGAATGCACACTTCAAAATCTTCCACAAGTGCTAAGCAATTATCTTATGTCACGAGCTTATTTTTAGCACCATGCATGAATCACTTAGAAAACTTATCTTTGCCAAATTGCGAAAAAAATTTAGATTACTAGAAACTTAAACAAGAGAAGTTAGGAGATGTTTGGAGAGCTTCATAGAATATTATGTAAAGAGGAATAATAGTTTTTCAGGGCACACATAAATACTCTTATAGTATAATAGTGGCATTACCGAAAAGTACATTGAAAAGCAAGGTCATCTTAGGTCCTTTGGTATTCCTAACATTTGTATAATATCATTATAAAATATCTATGATTTAAAAGTGTCTTAATTTTAGAGATATAATGACAATCAAAAATATCAAAAAAGATCATTTATAAAGACACTTTAAAATGCCACCTTAACTAATCTATAATAACATTATTAAATGTCAGTTATAATAGTTTATAAACATTAAAAATCCTTACTAATATTTATTTAGAATATATAATTTTTATTCAAAATTTACACATCATCACAATTCACCCACCACATAAAATAGAAAAAAATTACATTCAATTCATCTACCACACCGTCACAATTCATCATAATTTATCACATCATCATAATTTATCCACCATATGCCATTGAATTTTTATTCATCTAATAATCATTTGAGTCAAATTTATAAATATAATATTAATGTAAAAAAGTATTGATTCCAAAACTAGCTATATGCTAATAAAATGCACTCAAAACATTAAATTCCTCCAACTCCATTTTGTTTAGAAAAAACATATATCAAGACGTCTTCTTTTGTTTGATAGAATAAATTGGGTTGAGAAATATCAACACAAAACGTATGCATTCTATTCAAATTCTTAAGAAATTATAAACTGGATAGACAGAAAATTACGGAAGTGTACCAGAATCCATAGTATGCAGTCGATTTGGGCAAGATCTTCAATTTGCAGATCTTTCTTAGTATCCAGAGAGTTTTGTCGATGATGAAACAAAACAAAAGTGTCATCTGCAAACTGGGACCATAACCCTTATTTATAGAAGCCTAAGTTGCTTATTTCTAATTTGGCCCCTCAACAAATTAGAAATTGGACATGGTATCCACATTAATTTATTCATAACAATTAAATCCTTAAGTCATATTACTTAATCATAATTTGATCACATTAAATTATGACTTATTTAATTTGATGGCATTAAACATTTATAATTACAATTATGGTCCCAAAATTCTAACAATCTCCCACTGGACCATATGTGTAAACTTATAAATGTTAACCTTAATTAGCTCATAACTTTTGTCATCATAGCTGTAGGGTTTCCTTAACAATCTCGTGCATTAATTATATAGACATAGGATCAATGTAGTCTTCGTTGTATCTTTCACAACTAAACCATCAATGGTCACGTTCATCAATATAATCAAATGACATAGATCAATTATGAATATGTGGCATGAAAATTACATACAAGGTGATCTATTCATGTCAATTTTTAACTGGTCCTCCTTATAACCAAAGTGAGATCAAAACTTTAACTTAAGTTATACAAAGTGTAATGAAGTAAACATTGAACTTTATATTTGATCAGATAATCTCCAAATACATATGTTTCTTTAACATAACCAAACATATATATAGTATAAACTCCCACTAGATCTAGATTTCACCAAACTGAATAATACCCATATGAGTGGTATGCTCATAAAAGACATTGGGTGGTAAACCCTTTGTAAAAGGATTTGCTATCATGGAGTTTGTGCCTATGTGTTCTATCGAAATCTGTCCACTTTGTACTCTTTCTTTCACAACAAGGAACTTGATATCGATGTGCTTCGATTTTGTTGAGCTCCTATTATTGTTAGAATATAATACAGCTGATCGATTGTCACAAAATAACTTCAGTGGTCTTTCAACCTTTCCCAAAATACGCAGCCCAGTGACAAAATTTTTCAGCCATATTCCATGATTAGATGCATCATAACATGCTATAAACTCTACTGCCATGGTGGAAGAAGTTGTCAATGCCTGTTTGGCACTTCTCCAAGAGATGGCTCCACCAGTCAACAGAAAAATATAGCCTGAAGTGGATCTCATGCTATCTTGGCATCCCGCAAAATCAGAGTCAAAATATCTCATGATCTCAAGAGTATCTGACCTCTTATATGTGAGCATGTAATCACTAGTTCTCCTTAAATATCTCATTACCCTCTTTGCTGCTTTCCAATGATCCATTCCTGGGTTGCTTAAATATCTGCCCAACACTCCAACAATGTACGCAATATCCGGACGCGTACAAACTTGAGCATACATAAGACTTCCTACAGCCGAAGCATAGGGAATCTTTTGCATTTCTTGAGTCTCGAGGCTTCCTTTAGGGCATTGTTTAAGACTAAACTTGTCTCCTTTAGCGACTAGGGTATTACCTGGTTTGCAATCTTGCATGCCAAATCTTTTAAGCACCTTATCGATATAGTTCTTTTGCGATAATCCAAGAATACCTCAAGAACGATCTCGATGTATTTGGATTCCTAATACAAAAGATGTGTTACCAAGATCTTTCATTTCAAAATATCTAGATAGAAATCTCTTGTTATCGTTTGTGGCAAGCAAAATGTCATCAACATATAGAACCAGGAAGATATGCTTACTCCCACTGAACTTATGATATACACAATCATCTACCACATTTACCTCAAAACCAAATGAGATGATTATTTGATGAAATTTGTGGTACCATTGACGAGATGATTGTTTTAACCCATAGATGGACTTCTTAAGTTTGCAAACCATACTCTTTGGATCTCCTAATACAAAGTATTCTGGTTACACCATATAGATTGTTTCCTCAATGTCTCCATTGAGAAAGGTTGTCTTGACATCCATCTGATGGAGTTCTATATCGAAGTGTGCAACAAGTGTCATGATTGTCCTTAAAGAGTCCTTCGTTGAAACTGGAGAAAAGGTCTCTTTAAAGTCAATCTCATATTTCTGAGTATAGCCTTTAGCTACAAGACGTGCTTTATACCTTTCCACATTACCATTTGAATCCCGTTTGGTTTTAAAAATCCACTTACAACCAATGGATTTCACACCTTCAGGTAATAGGACAAGTTCCCAAACTTTATTGTCTTGCATTGACTTATACTCCTCATTCATTGCCTCAATCCACTTTTGAGAATTTGAATCTTGCATGGCTTGACGAAAGTTGATAGGATCATCCTCCGTCATACCATCATTTTCTTCATGTTCTTGAAGTAGTACTATGTAATCATCCGAAATAGCACTCCTCCTTTCTCTAGTGGATCTTCGTAAAGGCACTGGTTCTACACACACTATCATCCTCCGTCATACCATCATTTTCTTCATGTTCTTGAAGTAGTACTATGTAATCATCCGAAATAGCACTCCTCCTTTCTCTAGTGGATCTTCGTAAAGGCACTGGTTCTACACACACTGGTTCTTGAGGTTGTTGAGTTTGTTCTTCTGAGAGTTGATTAACAATGTCTTGTTGGTCTTATATTGCATCCTGATCACTGACAAGAATAAAATCCTGATCATTATTAGAAGCAATCATAGAAATATAAATCATTTCCTCTTGAAGAGTAGTGGGAATACATTCCTCCTCAAAGACAAGGTCAGTTACTTTATTCTTCCCCCCAAACTCAATATCCTCAAAGAACGTTGCAGTTCCCGTCTCAAAGATGGTCTTTACTTTGGGATCATTAAACTTATAGCCCTGTGATCGCTCAGAATATCCAATAAAGTAGCTACTTACTGTTCTGGAGTCCAGTTTCTTTTCATGTGGCCTATACGGTCTAGCCTCAGCTGGACATCCCCAAATATGAAAATGTTTGAGACTTGGCTTTCGCTTTGTCCAAAGCTCAAAAGGTGTTTTAGTAGATGCTTTAGTGGGTACTCGATTTAGAATGTAAGCTGCTGTCTTTAATGCTTCTCCCCAGAGTGGCATTGGTAAGGTTGAATGACTAATCATACTCCTTACCATTTCCTTAAGAGTTCTATTACATCGTTCAGCTACACCATTCATACTTGGTGAGCATGTCATGGTGTACTGTGGGACTATTCCACACTCCTCTAGGTATTGAGCAAAAGGTCCTGGACGTTGCTCACCTGAACCGTCATATCTACCGTAGTATTCACCACCACGATCAGATCTGACTTTCTTAATTCTTTTGTTTAGTTGGTTCTCAACTTCAACCTTAAATGATTTGAAAACGTCCAATGTTTGAGCCTTCTCATAAATAAGAAATAGGTATGCATATCGAGAATAATCATCAATGAATGATACAAAATATTGTTGACCATTCCAAGAAGGTGTTGGAAATGGTCCACAAACATCTGTATGTATCAATTCCAATACTTCTGTAGCTCTATATGCACCCTCTTTCTTTCTTTTGGTCTGTTTGCCCTTAATGCATTCAATACAAACATTTAGGTCTGAAAAATCAATGAAATGTAAAATTTCATCTGATATAAGTCGTTCAACTCTATTTCTAGAGATGTGTACTAAACGTTTGTGCCATAAGGCACCTGAATTTTCATTATTAAATTTACGCTTAGTACCACGTGATTCCATATTCAGGGTTTCAATATAAGAAGCATTTATGTCAAGCATATATAGATTGTCATAAATCATAAGTGAACCAGTTCCAACAACAGTAGAATTAATAGATAAACTGAACTGACCATTTCCAAATGAACAACAGTAACCTAATTTGTCCAAATGAGAAACAGAAACCAAATTCCGTCTAAATGATGGTACAACAAAAGTATCTATTAAGTCTAAATAGTAACCAGTGCTTAACAACAATCTAAAATGCCCTATTGCTTCCACCTCAACCGACTTGCCATCACCCACATAAATGCATCTTTCAGCATCAGTTGGCTTTCGGTAGCTCAGGCAACCCTGCATTGAAACACTGATGTTAGTAGTAGCACCAGAGTCTAACCACCAAGTGTTTCTAGGTACTGAAGCTAAATTTACTTCAGAACAGACCAAAGTAAAAAATGTACCCTTTTTCACACGCCATGCATGGTACTTAGGACATTCTTTCTTGACATGATTAGGCTTGTTACAGAAGAAATAACCTTTCTTGTCAGTATCCTGCTTTCGTTTATTCACATAAGGACCTTTAGTAGCCTCAAATTTTTTTTTTGTTGCCCTTATCTTTAGGGGTGCTTGCCAAATAGGCACTTTCAACCTTGATTTGCTTCAACCTTTCTTCCTCTTGAACACAGTATGAAATGAGCTCATTAAGAGTCCATTTCTCCCTTTGACAGTTATAATTGATTTGGAACTGACTGAACTGGTTCGGAAGAGAAATAAGCACTAAATGCACAAGCATGTCATCCGACAATTCAAGATTAAGTGCCTTCAACTTCGATGCAATGTGGGGCATTTCCATGATATATTCCCGAACATTTCCCTTGCCTTTATACTTCATGGAAATCAAGCTCTTCAGAAGTGTGCTTGTTTCCGCCTTATCACTTTTGGCAAAGCGTTTTTCAATCTCATCGAGATATTCCTTAGCTTTGGTGGCACTATTTGACACCGCGCCCCTAAAAGCCTCAGGTATGCCGCGCTTGATGATCATAAGACTCATGCGGTTAGAGCGATCCCACTTCTCATATTTAGCTCTCTGTTAAGAGGAACTAGTATCTGTAGGAGCAGTGGGTTGCTCTGTCCTAAGTGTAAGGTCTAGATCCATGCAGCTAAGAACAATTAAAATGTTCTCCTTCCAATCCTTAAAATTTGTACCATTAAAGATCGACACTGAACTTAAGTTAGCAGAAATAGTAGCAACATTTGCTGAAAAGAGAACACAAGAATTATAATATAAATAACATGCTCATTTTGAATCAATTAAAAACAAATGGTAAATCTCATCTAAAGATACCTAGTGCAACAACAATATCAAGTCTTTGGACAGTAATATTATTTGCAAGTGGTACTCTTTCTGTAATAATCAAACACTAACAATAATGCATGACAAATAATAAACCTATCTTTGGATCGATTTATTATATGCATGAAACATAACAGATAAAACCTTATAATTGTTACGTGTTTATTATCATAAGTAAATGTATAATTTGTAAGTACAAATCTTCCTTTGGGTCGATTAATACTCACATAAATATATACATTTACACTTTATTTAATATCTCAATAATATTTTAATTAAAATTAAATTCAAATAATAGAGGTCACTTTGGCGACATATAATTTAAATTTAATTAAAATTAAAATAATAGATATTAATCGAACCCATATAATCCATTTAAGAAATTTAAATCAATATTATAAAATAATTTAATTAAATTATTTTATCCAAATAATTTAAATTTAATGGATTATTTTAAAGGGGATAAAATAATGAAGGTCACTTATACCCATATAATCATCCTGTTTTTTTTTAATGTCATATAAAATATGAAATGACACCTGACAACTAAACGTGGCCATCCTTTTCCCATCGTGGCCACTGTTCTCCTAAACGTGGCATCATTTTCTGAAATTTAATCACGTAAATGTTGAAAAACTGTAACTGTTTATCTTCCCAAAATCGACGTTTCGTCGCGTGAACCACAACCGCATGAACCGTTGCATGCATGCAACTGATTAATCATGCCTCCACGCCGCATGACCCACCACAACCGTGGTTGTCGACCACGACAATCAACCGACGGCATACCAGGACCGTTGCCGACCTTTCCAATGTCGGAACGCCGGTCATCTTTTGCCTGCGTGGTTGCTGGCTTCTGTTTGTGCAGAAACAGTGAGAGGTGGCCACAGTCAACTCAACAGCCACAGACGTATCTCCGGCCAACTGTAACACTTTATCCTACCCGAAAAACAACCTCCAACATGAAGTTGTCGCTGGTAGCCTACTGTTGGTCACTGACACTCACTCGCGATGAGTAGAAAACTCAAGAAGCAGAGTTCAGCGTGTTGCCAACCATCCTGGATGTCGTCGCTGGTCCAGGAACATGATCACAAACAACCTCCCACGATACTTTCCCAGAATCCAATGGAAGTTGCGATGCAGAAATAAAATCGCAAGATGATATATCCAGAACCAAAATCGAGATTACACAAAGATAAAACTTTGTAATCAAAAAATTATTTCCCTAAGAATTTAGAATAGATAGCTCTGATACCAATTGATAAAATAAATTGGGTTGAGAAATATCAACACAAAACTTATGCATTCTATTCAAATTCTTAAGAAATTATAAACTGGATAGACAGAAAATTACGGAAGCGTACCAGAATCCATATATAGTATGCAGTCGATTTGGGCAAGATCTTCAATTTGCAGATCTTCCTTAGTATCCAGAGAGTTTTGTCGATGAGGAAACAAAACAAAAGCGTCATCTGCAAACTGGGACCATAACCCTTATTTATAGAAGCCTAAGTTGCTTATTTCTAATTTGGCCCCTCAACAAATTAGAAATTGCACATGGTATCCACATTAATTTATTCATAACAATTAAACCCTTAAGTCATATTACTTAATCATAATTTGATCACATTAAATTATGACTTATTTAATTTAATGACATTAAATATTTATAATTATAATTATGGTCCCAAAATTCTAACATTGTTGACCCTGCTTACAGTTCTTCCAATTCCATTTTGTTTTCGAACAAACTTGCTGCATTGCATGTTTTGTTAAAGAAAATAAAACTAATTAATCTAACAATAAAATGTGCATGCAAATGGAAGATTATGCACAATTTTTTATTTGTTTGATTATAATTAATGGCTAAGTTCATACTCGGGTAATTAATGGCTAAGTTCATACTAGGGAATCAATTTAACAATTTTGAATCAGTTTGAATCATGTCAAATGAGACAAACAAATAATTGCCCATACAGTTTGAACAATTTTGAGTCAACTCAAGTTGTGTGATTTGAATTATGTAATAAAAATGAAAACAATACCAATATGTTTCAAGAGGCAGAATGACATCAATTATAGAGAAGTATTGTTGGTGAAAAAGAAAAATTATTTAGAATAAGATATTCATGATTAAACTAATGAAGATTCTTTCAATAATACTACCATAATCATGCATAATCTAAAAAATAACCTAATAGTTAGATGAAAGTCCTTCAAGGACAATACAAAGAAAAATATGCATGTGAGGGAAAATAGATAAAATATAGAAAAAAATATTTTAATAGAGACTGGAGACTAAGGAAGAGTTAGGTCAAACTATCGCAGCAACTTGGATTGTGATTTACTGAAAAGAAAAAAAACTTACTGCCCTTGCGATGAAATAAAATGGAAACTCATGGCCTTGATAGTGAAAAAAGCAATATGGGGACCCAAATACACCACAAATGTGTGCAAACCTAATCCTATCAAAACACAATGTTATTCAGAATCTATGAAATGGGTACATATTTCAAACAAGAAATCATCAAACAAGAACTAATGAATCAAATAAGAAATTTAAATTAGTTCAAATAAGATATGCTCTAACAGAACAAAAAAAACTTAAGAAAAAAATAGATCCTCTAAAAAAGTATCTGCATGAGGTGGAGGTTGAAGCAAATTTGGATCATTGGAATTCCTAAATCCTAAGGAGCCTGCCAGTAGCAAATTACATAGATATAGCTTTCCTCAACGTGATCTACATGGAAAGGAAGCCAAAAGAAGCTATAGTGAACCGATATGATTATTATGTTTCTTATAAAAAAGTTCTTTGCAAATTTTTTTTTTCTGACCAAGTTATTGAACAGGCTTGGAACTGAGATTAGAGGAGCCTCAAACTCAATACCTATCGGTTTAACATTATGATAGATTGTTAAATTTTAAAATGCATGTATATTAAATTTAACACTCATAAATAAAGAACTCTACCTCAAAGTGAAATTCAGGCAATAATAAGAAGAGTCGTGCCACAAAGAATAACCTCCTTTGCAAGCTCACGCCTATCAGATTGACATCAAGAGAGGCAATATAGGTGTTTTTAACTTCCACAAAATAATAGGTGTTTTTAAAGAACTTCCACAGCAATATAGGTGTTTTTAAAGAACTTCCACAGCAATATAGGTGTTTTGGGCATCAAGAAAATATTTTTAACCTTTCAATAAAAAAGAGAATATTTTTCATAAATGACTATCGATCAAATCCACAGAATAAGAGGGGGAAAAAAGGAAGTAATACAAACATTAAAAAACAAATCTAATAACAAGCGAAATGGTTTTCAACTGTCCATGATATTTCAGTTGTAAAGATAAGTAGATAGATAAGATAAATTTGAGCTTCAACAAATTGTAGAAATATTATGTGATCGGTGCATGATTGTGGGGTCAGTAAGATGATGTGGTTAGGAGTCAAAACCCCAAGACGGGATTTGTTGAAATATTATGTGATCGGTGCATGATTGTGGGGTCAGTAAGATGATGTGGTTAGGAGTCAAGACCCCAAGACGGTCAGGAGTCAAGCTTCCGTGGAGATCAAAAGTCAAGCTTATGTGGAGGTCAGAAGTCTAGCCCCCGTGGAGATCAGAAGTCAAGCTTACGGTGAGGTCAGAAGTCTAGCCCCCATGAAAGTCAGAAGTCAAGCTTGCGTGGTCATAGTCAAAGTCTCAGCTGACAGGGCAGTCAAAGGAGAGGATTGCAAGTTGGACAAGATCCAGCCTTGATAGCAATCAAGAATTGGGCTCACAGGCCAGGTATAGCGAAGAACTGGGCTCACAGGCCAGGTATAGCGGAGAACGGGGCTCACAGGCCAGGTACAGCTAAGGACTGAGCCCACAGGCCATGTAAAGGCAAGGAAAGGAAGGCCTCTGACGCAGAACAGACCTGGCGTGCAGGTCGGAACGTACAAGCCATGGATAACAACAGAGAGAAGCAGGTCGAAATACAGACCTGGCGTGCAGGTCGGGACGTACAAGCCATGGATGACAGTAGATAGAAGCAAGTCGAAATACAGACCTGGTGTGCAGGTCGGGACGTACAAGCCATGGATAACAGCAGACAGAAGTAGATCGAAATACAGACCTAGTGTGCAGGTCCGGACGTACAAGCCATGGATGACAGCAGACAGAAGCAGGTCGAAATACAGACCTGGCGTGCAAGTCGGGGCGTACAAGACATGGATGACAGCAGACAAAAGCATGTCGAAATACAGACCTAGCGTGCAGGTCGGGACGTACAAGCCATGGATGACAGTGGACAGAAGCAGGTCGAAATACAGACCTAGCGTGCAGGTCGGGACGTACAAGGCATGGATGACAGCAAACAGAAGCAGGTCGAAATACAGACCTGGCGTGCAGGTCGGGACGTACAAGCCATGGATAACAGCAGACAGAAGCAGGTCGAAATACAGACCTGGCGTGCAGGTCAGAACGTATAGGCCATGGATAACAGCGGACAGAAGCAGGTCGAAATACAGACCTAGCGTGCAGGTCGAGACGTACAAGCCATGGATGACAGTAGACAGAAGCAGGTCGAAATACAGACCTGGCGTGCAGGTCGGGACGTACAAGCCATGGATGACAGCAGACAGAAGCAGGTCGAAATACAGACCTGACGTGCAAGTCGGGACGTACAAGCCATGGATAACAGCAGATAGAAGCAGGTCGAAATACAGACCTGGTGTGCATGTCAGAACGTACAGGCCATGGATAATAGCGGACAGAAGCAAGTCGGGATACAGACCTGGCGCACAGGTCGAAATTTAAGATTAGTGGAAGCAGACCGATACACACAGGTCAGGATTTATAGCCTTAGGGCTCAGAGTACGTGAATAACACACATGTCGAGATGTGCTAGCCAAGGATACAGGTCAGGATGTCTATCCTTATGGTCCGAGATAAGCAAAGTTGGAGGCATGCATACAGGTCGGGACAAATGAAGTCGGACGTAGCTTGGAAGTAGGGATGAACAGAACCGAACTAAGGTATACAAGGCGCTACACGTAATGCCAATAAGAGACAAGACCGGTCAGGGTTGGCAAGGGTTGGCAATAGGAGATGCATAGGACAAGGTTCAAAGCACAGGTCTGGGGGCGATGTCAGATCGGGGTTAGTAAGATATCAGAACGAGGTTAGCTAGTGTAAAGGTCCAGTGTAGCAATCACGAGCGGAGGATGTCATGCACTACATGACAAGCAAGAAAGGGAATCGTAACTGCCTGTCAGAGAATAATCAGTGTGTCAGGGAATATGCTAACAGTCGGGGCTCATTACCCCTTTGGTTCTGTCGTCGGCCTATAAGGAGGTGTCGCGTGTCATTCATTGCCAGACAAAGCCTGACAGCCGACATTCCCTGACATCTGACAGACCCTAGAAACAGTCGTTGCAGTATAAAAAGGGATGCTTTGTCCCTTATGCAAGTACGCTCACTCGTCATTTCTTACTCGTCTTTACTTTTCGTCCTTTCTCTGTGCTTCTGAGGAAAAAGTACCTGACTTGAGCGTCGGAGGGCCTGAGCCGGAGACTTTTTCCCTGGTTTCTGGTCTCTAACGACTCGTGGGCTCGTCTGAGTGCGCGCAGAGCCCTATCGTCATCATCCCGGTCATCATCCTTCGTCATCCGCCCGTGTGAACCCTTTCGGAGGGTGCCAGGTAGATCGGATGTCGCAATGACTTTCCGTCAACCTCCAGTACATCGAGGCTCGCCTTTATCCGACTCAGCTTCCGGACGGGATCATTATGACTATCAATACACATAGAAAACATTAGTGATTAACTTAGATAACTTAAAGTTTCTTCATGAAATTGTCATAAGCAAATATAGAGGTGAGAAAAAAACTTCTTTGAAAGGAATGATAGACAATTTAGCATTTCATGTAATAGACTATGTCAAACGAGGCGACGAGGAGGTCGCTGTCTCAGGAATGATAACATAAACTCAATAAATTTGAGCTTTGCATGCGGCTACAAATGAGGGGGTCGCTATCTCACCAGGTGACTAGCGTCCGCTTGGCGTGCGACTGCAAATGAGGGGGTCGTTGCCTTGCCAAGCAACAAACGACCACTTCGCTTGTTGCTACACGCAAAGGCGTCGCTACCTCACAAGGCAGTCGGCAAGCAGTCAGTTCGCAAGGCGGCCGACAAGTGGTCAGTTCGCCAGGTAGCTAACAAATAATTAGTTGGCCAGGCAGTCGATAGTCTTAATCTGTCTTCCCTTGCAAATTCTATTTTAATGAGAAATAAGAAATAAGAAATTTAGGATTACTTTGAGCTCCTCCTTACTATATGTTTGGGAGGAGGTGAGGGAAAGGGAAGGAAGAGGAAATAAGGGGAAGAGAAATTTTAAACCTCGTTTGGGAAGGAGTGAGGAAAGGAAAGGAAAGATAAGGAAGAGTAAATTTTAACCTTTATTATCCATGAAAAAAAAGATTTTCTTACGAAGAGAGAAGGAAGGGAGGCGCACGGTGGAGCCGGTACTACGGGAAGCTGAAAGCTAGGGTAAAAAAATTAAATAGGCTGAATTAAATTTATTTATTAATTTATAAATATAATGATATTTATAAAATTTGTCACAATAGAGAGTTTAATACGATACTTTATTTTTAGAGGTAATTCATTTTAATAAGTGGCGTTAAAAACATCTATAATGATATTTTAAATTAACTGTCATGCAGAAAGTATTATAATTGACATTATTTCTAATAGTGTGGTCATTCCCTTCATCCTTGACCTTGTTTCTAATAGTGGGGTCATTCCCTTCATCTGACAACAATAGTATCCTAATGGTTATGGATTATGTCTCAAAATGGGTGGAAGCCACAACATCTCTAACCTAGCTATGATTCCGAGATAGTTATCAAGCTATTCAAAAAGATAATTTTCCCTAGGTTTGGATTCCCCAAGGCAACTATTAGCAATGAAGAGTCTCACTTCATTGAAAGGTAGTTCATGAGTCTACGCAAGAAGTATGGAGTGAGCCATAAGAGTGCAATGTCATATAACCCATAGACTAGTGTGCAAGTGGAGGTATCAAACAAAGAAATCAAGAAAAGGCCGTGTCCATATCCAAAAAAGATTGGTCTTTAAAATTATACAATGCTCTATGGGCGTACCAGACAACCTATAAAACTCCCATTAGTATGACTCCGTTGCAATTATTTTATGGAAAACTTTGTCATCTTCCAATAAAGTTAGAGCATAAGGCTTATTAGGCAATCCAATGACTAAACTTCGATATGAAAAATGTAGGAGAAAAGAGGAAACTTTAGTTGAATGAATTTGATGAGTTAAGGATGAATGCTTATAAGCATACGAAGTCATACAAGAAAGAACCAAACGGTGGCATGACAAATACATTGTGCAAAGGGAATTCAATGAGGGAGATCTCATTTAGCTCTTCAATTCAAGGCTATGACTCTTTCCCAAAAAATTGAAGTCGAGATGGTCGAGACCTTTTAGAATCCAAAAGGTATATTTATATGGAGCATTGGACATATAGAGCAAGGAATCATGATCTTTCAAAGTAAATGGGCAGAGACTAAAGAGATATTTCTTTGACATGTCTATTGAAAGAGAGGAAGAGCAAAACTTTCTCGAGTCAGGAACTTCAAGTTAAGATGGACACGGGTTGAACTAATGACTTAAAACAAGCGTTTCTTGGGAGACAACATAAATTCTTTTCATTCTAACTTTTATTTTGTCTTCTTGTTTCTCATTTTAGTTTTTTATTTTTGACATATTTCAAAGACAAGAGTACTCATGAGCTAACCGTGGCAGTCACCATTGGCGTGGAAAGAGAATCAGTGAAGAACATGGGTAGGTTGTGTCAACGAACAAGGATAGGTCGTGTCAAAGGATACAGGCAAGTCGTGTCAATGGACACAGCCGTGCTTACATGCTCAATGAAGAACACATCCTAGCCATTCCACCAAGCATAGTTGTGCCAACACCTTCAGAGGTGAATACAACATGGCCATATTTCACAACATGCCCGTGCTAGAGCACATACGTGTCGAATGAGTTCATAAAAAAGGACACGGTTTAGTCGTGCCCCTAAGCACGACCGTGCCCTATGATGAGAAAGAGATAACGTCTTTACAAGCCCTAACATGGCCTAGTCATGCCATCAGGCATGACTGTGCCATAAGACTACTACTTTTTTCAGTTGTGTTTGAAATAAAATTGACAAAATATACAACTGACACGAGTATTTAAGTAATCTCCCTCGGTTACTTAATTTTCCTCCTCCTCCTCCTCTGTATTAAATGTTTGTTTTCATTGGGACAATGAATATTCAAATATGGAATATGTTTGTTAGTTAGGATAGTTTTTCTATAGTTTAGTTTAGTGTTGTTATGTTTCTTTTGCATCATTATTTTTTTTCTTTTGCAGCATGAATTTTTTTCTACTATGTTGCATTATCGTAACATGCTTACATGTCATCATGCATTATTTGTTTGTTTCTTTTTGTATGATTCTAGTGTGATATACTTTATATCCATGTGATAGTATGCTAGTATGTTTAATGATCTATTTTCTTCTATCAATAGTAGCATGACTTAGGCAGTGTTTTTGTTGTAAAAGTTTTGGTGTTGGCCTAGTTGTTTATGATCTCTTATTACTTTATGCTTGATTTTGATAGTTGATGTATCTGAGAATAGTTATGATTAATAAAATCAGGCTAGTGCTCTTGTTTCCTAGATGATCCCTCACTATATTTTGGTTACTGAAAAATCTCATATCATGGTACTTATTTTGAAAAATCAAAATCCTAAAAATCAGAAAGAAAAGAATCTGTGTGAGAGAGAGAGAAAGAGAGAGAGAGAGCTTCCTGAGCATTGCACTTTGTGAAAAAAAGAAAAAAAAATAGTTGTCATGAGTGGAAACCGATATGATACCCCTTTGAGATCGAGTTAGGTTACTATAAAATACATATTTTATTTCTCTTGATACCAATTAGTCCTGTGGAGACGATGCATAATACTTTAGTGGGGATGAACCTTATGTGTTGCCGGCAAGTATGCCTATTGCCAAAAACATTAGGAATACAGTTAAATGATTACTTGCCTAGGATTGAAGATTTGACACTAGAAAAAGATAAGCCACTTTTTGCACCGAGCACAGAGAATTTTTGGTTAGGTCACATTAAAACAATTTGATTATCTTTGCTCATGAGTGAAACTATATGATAGGACTAAATTGATTTGTTAGGTATTATGATGTCACACACATAGATCTAGATTGCAGATTTTACCTGAAGAAAGCAAAAATTCAAATCCAAGGGAATTTGATGTGTGTATTTCATGCTTGGTTTTCAGTATTGTTTTGAATGAGTTTTATTTCATCGCACGAGTATATCTTGCATAAGTATATTTTTTTATTATTATTTTTACTTTTTTATTCAGATATATGCTTCTTGTGCTTTTTAATTGACAAGGCATGAAATTGGAGCCAAATCATAGTCTAAAAGCCTTTAAACGTGAATTCAAAGTAAGGAACATGCTCTGGCTATGTCACATGACACGGGCATGTTCCTCCAATCGAAGTTAGATAAAGAACGTAGCAAAACATAGGGATTACATCACCTAACATGGGTTGGTCGTACCTCCAGGTATGACTGTGCCTTATTTAGCCACGAAGAGGATAAAGTTAGAATTCAGCACGCCTAGGTTGTGTAAGTGCCCATGAGTTGGTTTTGATGTGATCAACCGAGTTAAGTTAGACTCTACATTTTTGATACTTTGTGCCTAAGTGTACAGGGTCTTAGGAACACAAGAAGTCGAGCGGAAGATACAGCCGACGAGAATGATGGCACGGGAAGCAAGTCAAAGGGCTTGGTGTATCCGAGGGACGAGGAGATGTGGAAGAGTACACCAACAGACGAGAAGGATGCACACGACACTTCAGAGGGATGAGAAGCCAGGAGAAAGACTCCTTGAGGAGAAGGTCAGAGTTGGATTTAGGTGAGCTCAACTCTGTATTGCTCGATGTCACCTAAGTGATCGGACAAAGTCAGCATCAAAAGTTGAATTTGTCCAGGTACATAGACCTGGTCCAGGCATCCAGACTAAGTCTAGGCACCTGAAGTAGTACTGGCAGTTAGCAAGAGGTTACAGTGAGGATCAGTAATGGAGTCCACATCAATTGACTCCAAGTGCTCGGACAAGGTCGAGGCACCTTGATGGAGAACCGTTACAGAGTCGATTGAGGTGATCAAGTCCAGGTGCCCGGACTGGGTCCAAGCGCCTAGGAAACAACATGTCAGCAAATGCCTAGTTGCGACTAATGGGCTATAAATAGTGCCTTAGTCTTTGAAGTTGTTAGAATCCCAAGGTTGTTTTGATGTGATCAAACAAGTTAAGTTAGGTCCTGTGGTTTTTGATCCCTGTGTCTAAGTGTGTAGGAGCTTAGGAGCACAGGAAGTCAAGCAGAAGACGCGGCTAGCGAGAAGGACCGCACGAGAGAGAGCCGATGGGCTCAGTGCGTCTGAGGGACAAGGCGCCGCGGAAGAGTATACCGGTGGATGAGAAGAATGTGTGCGACATTCGAGGGACAAGAAGCCGAAGCGGAAGCCTGCTCGAGGAGAAGGCCGAAATTGGGTTCGGGTGAGCCTTATTTCAGTTGGCCGAAATCACCCAAACGAGCGCAATCGGAGCGGAAGACTCGGACCGAGGCGAGCAAAACTAGAGTGATTCCGCCTAGAATCGCTCCGCCCAGACCAACCCGGGCGCTCGGAGCGATTCCGGGCGCCAGAAATTTGATTTGATCGAATCGCGTTTAACTGTGATCTGTTGAGAAGGGGATAAAAATTTATCCCTCTCTAGGCGCCTGGAACCCTTCTAGGTGCCCCGACTAAGGCTATAAATACAGCCTTGATCCAGAAACTTTTGAATTAACAAGCAATTTATAATACAACACTTGTGCACTCTTCTTTCAATTTAGCTTCTCATTTCTGTGCTTTCACTGCTGTAAGAGGCTTCTCCGCCTGAAGGAGATACTTAGTGTGATCCATTCCTTGGATTAACAACCTCCTCAGTTGTAACCAAGTCAAATCCGTGAGCCTCGTCTTTTTAGTTTCTTTCTTTATTTAATTTACGCAAGTGTTCTTTTAAAGTCCAAGAAGGGTTTTGTTTTTATTTGTGCAGAGCTATTCAACCCCCCTCCGATAGTCGGCCCAACGGTCCTAACAGAAGTTAGAAATAACACACTCTATACTTTGTTTACAAACTCGTTCTTTAGTTTCTGAGCTTTGAATTTCCATAAGAGATTACTCCGCCTTCAACAAAGGAGTGTTTAGTGAAGCTTTCATTGTCTTGGACTAGCAACCTCCCTGGTTGCAAACCAAGTAAACTCGATGTCTCTTACTTACTCATTTTATTTTATTCTTTTTATATAATTAATGTGTGTTTGTCGTTAATAAGTTCAAATAGCAAGAGAAAGTATTAATTCTATTTGTACCCCCTCTAGCCGGTCTACGGGAACCAACAATTAGTATTAGAGCAAGGTACACTTTGGAAGGACTAACCGTCAACTGAAGCAACAAGGAGATGGCAGGAGCGAGCATTCATCAACTAAAGTTCGAGGGAGGTTTCACAATATGGAAAAAGAAGATGAAGGTATTTTTTAAAATAGATTTTGATATCTATCAAATATGGTTTGCAGCACCAAGAGATTAGCACGACGATGAAAAAGAAAAACATCTCTGGAGCAAAAAGAAGCAAGTCGATTTTGTAGTCAACGAAAAAGTAGAGTTTCATCTGCTGAATGTACTGCCATTACTAGAAATCAACTGTATCAGAAGTTACAACTCTGCCAAAGAACTCTAGAAGAAGTTCCTAGAGCTTCAAGAAGGAACATCGAAGGTGAAGCTAGCAAGATGAGACATCCTTTGAAGTCAATTAACAAACCTCCGAATGAAAAAGGTGAGACGGTGGCTCAACTACACACAAAGATTAAGGAACTAATCACCAAACTCATCAACCTCGGTGAATCAATAACAAATCGGCACTCAGTTCGTTATGCACTTAATGCTTTTTTGAGAACTCAAGAGTGGACATCAATAGTAGATGTCTAGTACATCTCAAAAGACTTGGAGGTAGTACTTTAGGAGATTTATTTTTAACATTAGAATTACAAGAGTCTCGATGCATAGGATCAAGAAAGGAAAAGGAGTCAAATCATAACTTAACTCTGCAAGCCAAGAAGAATGGATCAGATTCAGATTCCTCACTCGATGAAAATGAAGAAGCGTACCTAGTAAGGAAATTTAAAAGATTTTTTAAATCTAACAATTTTGATAAGTCACATGCTAAGAAGCTTCTACAGAGCAAACGAAAAGTATGATGCTAGAACTGCAATACGAAATTGATCTTAATGCCATGAGGAGAATTGGCTACGAAAGTAGATCGGTATGCTATGAGAAGCAATAGGTTGTCATAGATCTTAATGATCAATCTAAATTCATTGTCACACAATAAGAGAAGAGTTATTTGGGGTTCATAGGATCTCGTGACAGAGTCTCCTTAGAGAAGCAATCCCTAATTTTAACTACTCTGAAAGTAGATGACGAATTAGAATTGATACGTCGGTGTAGTTCCAAAAGTTCACTTTGGATACCATAGGTTAGTCTATTTACATGAACCACTATTAAGGATATAAAACCAAATATAGATTAAACACCATCATTTGGTGAAAACCTACATGCTAGAATTGCCTCCACCCATTGAACTTTCTGTGATCACTCTGCCTTCTCACTTTGATCACTCTGCCTTCTTTTTGTGATATCTCTACCTTCACACTTGATCACTCTGTCTTCTTTCTATGATATCTCTACCTTCTCACTTTGATTACTATGCCTTCTTTTAGTTCTCTCTCTGTCTTCTCACTTTGATCACTCTGCATTCTTTCTGTGATCTCTTTACCTTTTTCACTTTGATCACTCTATCTTCTTACTATGATCTCTTTGTCTTCTTTCTGATTTCTCTCTATCTACTAGATCAAATTCCTTCTCTCGCTTCTAATTTGTCTCTTTTGAACCCCCCCCCCCCCCCCTCCCCAAATTCAACTTCTCCCTCTAACCATTTGTCTTCCCTTAACCTTCTCTACTTTGAGCTCTCTCTCAAAACTCTCTCAACTCTTGTTCTCTTACGCTTTCTTATGACCACACACAACCTTGATTGTTTAGATAACTTACTTTTGAGAACTCATCTTGTAGCGTAAAAAAATAAAATAAAAAACTTGGTTCACTTAAATAAATCAAGAGTTATGGGTTGAGTAATTAATATGTTAATAGATTAATGAACCTAACCCGAATGGCTAGTATATCTGACCCAACTTACTATATAAATGCCCTAAAGATTTCTAAGGATTTTTCATCATCCCTCTTTCCTTCCCCCTTTGAAGTTGGCGGCCACCACCCCCACCCATCTAAAACCTTCCCCTTTGTTGACAAGTTGTTGCCGCCCCTTTCCCCCATAAATTCGAACCCCTAGCCAACTTGGAGGTGGAGGAAGAGTCTTGTCGAGGCGCGTAAGGTCATTTCCCTATGAAAAACCTCAAGGCAAGGATGTCTTTTTTTTGCATTTATTGCACCGTATGGATCATAGTATGTTATTTTGAAGAAGTTGAAAGGTTTCTTTCATTTTGTTTTCTGCACTAGATGGTTAGTAGTGTATGGATTTGATGTTATGAGCCTATTTTCTCAATGTTGTGCTTCCTTTGATTCCTACGATGAAATAAAGAAGTTTTAATGTTCTCTGTTTGCTTTTGCACCAAAATTTCTCCTATTGGATGGCTAAGGGAGATGTTGTTGTTCTGCTGGAAATTTATTGGGAGCTATTCGGGTGAGAGACGAAGGAGGTTACGATTTTTATGTGCTATTCGAGTGAGGGAAGTAAGCTAAGGTTTTGGGCAGATTCGAATGATGATTAGGTCTAATTTAAATGAGGGAAGAGGACTGGAAATCTATGCTATTCGTGTGAGATAAGTAAACTCATATTTTGGATAGATTCGACTGACGATCGGAGCAGAGTTGGATGAGGGCAGAGGGTTGGAAATCTACGATGTTCAAGTGAGGAGCACCGCAGCTGGGGCTTTGCTGGTGTTGTTCGGGTGAGGGAGGAAGGGGGTGAGAGGGGAGTCACGAGGTGAGGTTTGGTGTCTAAGGAAGAGAGGATGGGGGATATGGGATAGGGTCCTTAAAAGATATTTCTATTTTAGTTACTTTCCATGTATACTAGTTATTTTTCTGTTATTATGCAAGTAAACTTTATATACTCTTAGTAATGACTTTCTATGCATGAAAAGTGAAAATGTATTATTTATTAATATAATATGTATGAATTTATGTGATTGATTAGGGAATCTAACTTAAGAAGGGTCTGATAAACCTTCCAAAATAGAGGGGGTCAAGGAATATCCAGCTTAAGAAAGGTCCGGTGAACCTTAGAAAAACAAAGAGGTTAGAGAATCCGGCCTAAGAAGGGTCCGATGAACCTTACCAAAATAGAGAGATTAGGGAATCCGACTTAAGAAGGGTCCGGTGAACTTTACCAAACCAAAAGGATTAGGGAATCTGACTTAAGAAGGGTTCGGTGAACCTTAGCAACCTAATATCAGGGTAAAAGTTTTGCCAAATGATCAGAGGTTGTGGTAAAAGAGACTCCATTCAATGATATAAACTCACCTAAATATTTTGACGTTAAAAGTGTAAGTGCCCCGTGTTAGTTTTGATATGATCAACTAAGTCAAGTTGAATTCTGTGTATTTGATCTTTGTGTCTAAGTGTGCAAGAGTATAGGAACACAAGAAGTTGAGCAGAAGAAATAACGGATGAGAAGGATGGCACGGGAATCAAGTCAACGGGCTTGGTGCATCCGAAGGATGAGAAACTACAGAAGAGTACACCTTAGAAAAACAAAGAGGTTAGAGAATCCGGCCTAAGAAGGGTCCGATGAACCTTACCAAAATAGAGAGATTAGGGAATCCGACTTAAGAAGGGTCCGGTGAACTTTACCAAACCAAAAGGATTAGGGAATCTGACTTAAGAAGGGTTCGGTGAACCTTAGCAACCTAATATCAGGGTAAAAGTTTGGCCAAATGATCAGAGGTTGTGGTAAAAGAGACTCCATTCAATGATATAAACTCACCTAAATATTTTGACGTTAAAAGTGTAAGTGCCCCGTGTTAGTTTTGATATGATCAACTAAGTCAAGTTGAATTCTGTGTATTTGATCTTTGTGTCTAAGTGTGCAAGAGTATAGGAACACAAGAAGTTGAGCAGAAGAAATAACGGATGAGAAGGATGGCACGGGAATCAAGTCAACGGGCTTGGTGCATCCGAAGGATGAGAAACTACAGAAGAGTACACCGGTAGAGCGAAAAGGATGCACGCGGAGCTTCTGAGAGACGAGAAGCCAAAGCAGAAGACTGCTCGAGGAGAAAGCCGGAGTTGGGTTCAAGTGAGCTTAACTCTGGAAGACCGGAGGATCACCCAAGCGATCAGGGACGAAGCCAATGATCGGAGAAGGCATTAAACAATCAGCATATGGCTGACTAATCCGGGTGCCCAGACTAGATAGCCCAGGCACCCGAACCACCAAGGAACCAAACAGGCGCCTCGTTGCAGAGTTGTTGCTATGGATCACCTTCGAGTTCACGTCAGCAACGGTTTGAGCATCCGGACATGAAAACACTCTATCATCTAGCTGTTGCGATGTAATTGTGTGGAGATAGAGTTTACCTAACTGGGGGCGCCCAGAAAGTGTCTAGGCCCCTGGAAATGTCATGTTAGCAAACGGCTAATTTCGACCAGTGAGCTATAAATAATGCCCTGGTCTTCTTCATTGAAATAACACACTTTTTTGTACTTAAATTTCTTACTCTATTTTCAAGTTCTATGCTTTCAATATTTTGTTCGAGGCTTCTCCGCCTCTAACTTGTGTCAAAGAAGGGGTCTACTAGTTGAGCTTCATCTTTGGATTAGCAACCTCCATGGTTGCAAACCAAGTAAATACTTTTTGTCTCGTACTTTCTTTTATACAATTTAGTTTTGTTTACTAAAGTATTTATCTTATCTAAAGTCAAAAATTTCGAGAAAGGTTTAGGCAATTCACCCCCTCATGTTGGCTATACCGGGACCAATAATTGGTATCATAGCAAGGACACTTCAGAAGGACTAACCGCCGACTGAAACACACAAGAAATGATCGGACCAGATATCTATCCACCTAAGTTCAAGGGGGAGTTCACGACATGGCAAAAGAAAATAGAGGTATTTTTTAAAATAGATTTTGATTTATTATTAATGATGAAATATGATTTTGAAGCACTTAAAGATCAGCAAGGAGTTGATAAAGAAGAATACTTGTGGACAAAGAAGGAGTAAGCCGACTTCGCGGTAAACGACAAAGAAGAATTCCATTTATTGAGCATTTTACCACCACAAGAAGTCAACTGAACATAGCCTACAAGTCAGCCAAAGATCTCTAGGAGAAATTCCTAGAGCTACATGAAGGGACCTCAGAGGTGAAACTGATAAGACGAAATCTGCTCCAGAACCAACTCAGCAATCTCTGAATGGAAGAAGGTGAAACAATCACACATCTACACTCAAGGATCAAGGAGTTAATCATTGGACTCACGAATCTCGGAGAAATAGTAACAAACAGAGATTCATTAAGGTACGCTTTAAATGCATTTTTGACATCACCCGAGTGATATCTATAGTTAACTCGTTTTACATCTCTAAGGATCTCGAGGTGAGTACATTAGAAAATTTATTTTCTACTTTTGAACTTCACGAATTGAGATATGTAAGCTTAAGAAACAAAGAAGAAAAGACAGCTCAAAACCTAACACAGAAAGCTAACTAGAAAGGTGAACCAGATTCAGACACATCACTCGACGAAGATGAAGCTGCTTTTATGATAAGAAAGTTTGGTAAATTCCTTAAGTTTAACAAATTTAACAAGTCACAGGCTAAGAAACTTTCACGAAGCAAACGAAAGGTGCGGTGCTATAACTGCCAAGAAAAATGGCACATCAAGGACAACTGCCCAAAATTGAAGGACAAGGACAAGAACAAAAAACCAACTAGGAAGCAAAAGAACCTAAAGGCGACATGGGACGAAACATCATCATTAGAGTCGGAGATTGAAGCCTACGTCGGACTTGCACTGATGGCAAGTCGCCAAGAAGACGACGAACCAAACTCATCCGAAATGAGCATCGAGAGCATCGATGAAGGGGAAGCCACTTCAGCAGAAAGCAGCTATGTAGTGGGAGCGTTGGATAACGAGATCAATAAGATAAGTGAGGTACAATCTCTACCTCCTGATAAATTATACAAATTTGTTAAAATATATTCTAAAAGTTTTTGTCAATTAGATATAGAAAATTAAAAATTAAAAATGGAAAATGTAAAATGTAAAATTAAAAGTAACTTTAGCGAAATCTTATCGATTAGAAGATTTTGACAAATTAAAAATTAAAAGAATAAATAGTGTTATTGAAAAAGAATGATGTATGTTTAAACTAAGTTCTTTTCAAAATTCAAATTTTAGAAATTATGGTAGGCTTAATTAGTATTTTAGATACCATAAGGGTCAAATTGCAAAGGTTTTATAAAAATTTATTTCTAAAAATATCTACTTAATATAGTAGGTAGGAGCCAATATTGGATTCCAAAACCATGTCTAGTTAAATTCCTTTTAAATTTAATGATTTACTTAGAAAAATATTTTTTGTACAAACTTACTCTATTATTTTTTGTTAAAATTTTTTTCAATAACAAGACAGTAAATTCTCTCTTAGAATAAATAATCTCAAAATTTTCTGACCGTTAATTTATTTTCTATGAACTTTTTATCGAAATGTTAATTTTTAATATTAAAATTATCAAAAAGACAAATTTTGAAAATTTAATTTTTATATAGGTATATTTTTTGTTTTATATACTTAGAAAAAAATACAAGATTTTTCGAGCTTAAAATCTATGTTTTAAGAATTTTCCTTTGTAAAAAATAATTAATTTCACTAATATTAATGTTATTTTCTTGTGAAAACTTTATATCAACATTAGATTATGTATATTTAACAGTGACAAAAATTTTCTAATTTTTTCAAAGAATAAAAATAATTTTTTCTAAAACTAATTTTTAAATCATGAAAATTCAAATTTTTGAAAAATAATTCGTACAAATTTTCTAAGTGTTAGTCACTATTTTTATTACCTGTAGAATTTTTTGTTAAATTTTTATCTCTATTTTTATTGCGATCAATGGGGAGAAATAATAGATTAAGTCTACTAGAGGAATACTTTTTTTAAATTTATTAATTGCATTGCACTTAATTTTGCATTTTTTTTACTTTTACTATTTTTGTTTAACCCTATCTTAACTTAGATTGATCACATCAAAAATGGAGAAATTGCAAGTACCCTATGTTAGTTTTGATGTGATCAACCAAGTCAAGTTGGATCATGTGTATTTGATCCTTGTGTCTAAGTGTCCAGAAACTTAGGAACACAAGAAGTCGAGCGGAAGACGTAACGGATAAGAAGAATGATACGGGAATCAAGTCAACGAGCTCAGTACATCATAGAAAAGAGAAGCTATGGAAGAGTACACTGGTGGAGCAAGAAGGACGAGTGCGGTGCTTTCGAGGGACGAGAAGCCAGAGTAGAAGACTGCTCGAGGAAAAGGTTTGTAACGTCCACCCTTCTTACTACTATTATTCTCTAAAGATGACCGTTACCTAACTACTAACTCTACTGAACCGGTGTGATTAAAAACCACATGGAAACCCTACTGAAAAATTTCGGCAGAGTCTCCCTTGTACCGGTGACCATATTCAACAATACATGCAGTATATATACTCAGCCACAAGCGGCTGGAACGCATAACAACAACCACGCAGTATAATAAATCTAACTCAGCAACAATAAAGGAAAACTAATCCACAACCACAACTGAATAGCAAACACAGTATCAAGTGTCCTTATAAACAGTTATCAAATTTCCTTAACACATAAAAAAAAACTTAATTAACTCAAAGAACAAATCATAATTCATCTTATTCGCAAGGATCCCTAGAACTTCCATAGTGCAGACATCACACACCCCTCTTGCATCTCCTTGTCGCCTTCCTTCATATTAGCTTTCCTTTTTCTTTATCTGCAGTAGGAGAAAGTGCAGTCTATAAGCATAAAGCTTAGTGAGCGCTATCTAACTCACAAAAACTCGATATGCATGTATACAAATAAAAACATGCTAAAACTGAATGCCAATATGTAAAGCTACTCATGCTCATAATTAGCAAAGAAATCAACTAACAGAAAAGATAACAAGTATAACTACTCATGCTCATAAACTAATAAAGAAAGCAAACTAACTGGAATGCTAACATATAAAGCAAAACATGCTCATCAACTAGCAAATAAATAACATGTAAGAAACTAAACATGTAAAAGCTGCTAGCATAAAAGAAAGCTAAACTTGCTAATCTTTAAAACAAAGTGAAACTTACTTCTTTTGCTCTAATCTTATTCTTTTTATTTCACTTGTTTAAAATTTATACTTTAATACTTGAAAATAATAATCAACTTCTCTTGGGCCCAGGCTTAGTACCATTTATGCGCGTTCCCTAATAGGTTGGGGTAGCGAGCCGCCAATCCTAAAAGAGCAGACCTTGGTCTACCAGGGCCAAGACCTTGGAATTGGACACCTGGATTTGTTTAACGACAACCTTGGAAGTCGGGTACTAGCCTCTACTTAAAAGTAAAATACTTATTATCTTAATTACTTCTTTAAATGCCTTGGCATATTAATAAGCACCTTGTGTGCTAAAATCCCTAAAATCTTGACTTTGGGATTTACTTAAGGCCTTGGCCTTTTCTTTCTTTTCTTCTTCTTTCTTTTTACTTGTTAATGCTTCTAAAAGAATTCGATAGAACTCTTATTTCCCACTAGAATACATGGTTGTTCATGCTTATTAAAATAGCAAATAAAAACCAAAGAAACTGCTCATGTGTATCTAGTAATAAAGAAAATTGATCATGCTCAACTTATAGCAATTAAAAACTACACATGCTCAATAATAGCAAATGAAAACATATATGCATATATTCCAAAAATCCCCACAGCAAGCTTAAAGTAAGGAATGCTAGTTATCTAAACCTATTACACGTGTTAAGCTTAAGGTTGTCCTTGAAACGTGGATTTACTAGAACAGAACCTGAGAGGTACTACTCATTCTAATTTAATTCCTTCCAAGCAAAGCATAAAGGAACACTACTGTTGCCATCACAAATTGACACGTGCTGGAGTTTTAAAACCCACATAAAACTTGTTTTCATTTCAAATACCCAGCACATACAAAACCAGAACCTGCCAAAACTAAAGATTCCTGTAACTTGTTCATAACCATGTTTTTATCAAGCAACATAACCCTTTAAACTAATTACAGCAGAATTAAACAAAAGAAACCCAAAACTCAAAATTCCTCATCGAGCAACAAATCTTTAAACTGTAAAATTCCACATGAACAGAGCAGGGTATTCCTTCGTAAGAAGCATGGTGAAAAGAATAAGGATCTGAAATGTTTCAAGAAAATGAAACAACCTATGAAAACTTATTCCCAGCTTATGTTTATATAGAGTAAAGGAAACCTTTAAAACATGCCACAATGCTTCCAACTACTGAAACTAAAACATCAATTGTTCTCCATCCTATGTGCCACGGCAACAAAAAGAATTGAAGGTTGCTACTGCTCAGTCCACGGCAAAGAACCAAAACAAAAGATTTCTCATTGCCTAGTATAACAAAATCCGAATTCAAACTATAAAACTTGAGATATTAAATCCACATGCTTAACTATACATCCTGATCAAATCTGAAACAAGCAACTCACGGCAAAAACCCTAAACCGACAGTCATCACAAAAAAATTCGAAACAAAAGGAAAAGAACCCGGAACTATCCTACTGCAGGTGAGTAGCGACTCACCGTGATTTACTTGGACTTACAACCAATCGGGACGAACACTAGGGCTTCGGAAAGATGAAGTCCTCGGCTTCCTCTTGTGCTCACGCGTGCTCCTCTCTGTCGGGACGACCACCACGGATGAGGTTGGCCGGAAAACAGCTTCGTCGGCGCCGGAAGGAGGAAACCTAGCTCCGTCGCCCTTTCTTCCGCCAAGAGCAGAAAATCGCCTCGCCGCGCCGCGCGTGCGTGAGAGGAGAAGAGGTGAGAAGGAATTAGGTCACGGGAAATAACTTAAGTCCTCTCCTTATAACTTGAGTTATTTTTGGTTCCAACTATAGCTTATATATTTGCCGCAGCCTATTTAATTAGCAACGATCGCTAGCCCAGTTGGTCCGTTGGGCTTTGCTCGAAGCCAGAGGTATGTGCTTCGATTCTCAGTCGCGCCCCTTTTTCTTCAATTTATTTCAAACGTTCCAGCTACTGCATATATATATTTCGCTCCATATAAGGTTAACAAAAATCGTGTAGCTCAGCTGGTTGGGGCCGGTTTTGCTTGGGTCAGTCCAACCCGAGATCGTGGGTTCAAATCTCACCTTCAACATTTTTCTTTAAAACTTCTTTCTTTTTATAACCCTACTAAACGGCCTCAAAAAATTACGTAAAAATACTCTAAAAATTCCTAAAAATCTCTAGAATA
This sequence comes from Zingiber officinale, assembly GCF_018446385.1. Classification (NCBI taxonomy): domain Eukaryota; kingdom Viridiplantae; phylum Streptophyta; class Magnoliopsida; order Zingiberales; family Zingiberaceae; genus Zingiber; species Zingiber officinale. The sequence continues at coordinate 171,022,780 of NC_055987.1, read as the reverse complement.
TTTTAAAAGTATTTCCAAATATTTTTATGGACTTTTAGAACTTGAAATAGGGAAAATTGGGTCGTTACAAGGTTGGAGATGGATTTGGGTGACTTGAACTTTGGAAGGCTGGAGAATCACCCAAGCAACTAGAGACAAAGCCAATGATCGGAGAAGGAGTCAGACGGTCAGCATCTGGCTGACTGATTCGGACACCCGGACCACCAAGGCACCGAACAGGTGCCTCATCGCAGAGTCGTTGCTTTGAATCACCTTCAAGTCCACGTCAGCAACGGTCCGAGTGCCCGGACATGGTATAAGCTCTTGGACATGAAAAAACTCTATTGTTCAGCCATTGTGCGGAGATTGAGTTTACCCAGCTGGGGGCACCTAGTGAGGGTCCAAGCACCCGGAGATACCACATTAGGAAATGGCTAGTTTCAACCAGTAAGTTATAAAAAGAGCCCTGATCTTCTTCATTGAAATAACACACTTTTCTGTACTCAAATTTCTTCCTTTGTTTTCAAGTTCTGTGCTTTCAACGTTCTGTACGAGCCTTCTCCACCTCCCACCTGTGTCGAAGGAGTCTACTAGTTAAGCTTCATCTTGCCTTGGATTAGCAATCTCCCTGCTTACAAACCAAGTAAATCCTTTTTATCTCATTCTTTCTTTTATGCAATTTAGTTTTCTTTATTAAAGTGTTTGTCTTATCTAAAGTCGAAAGTTTTGAGAAAGAGTATTTTTATCATTTCAGGTAATTCACCCCTCGTGCCGCTCGCACCGGGACCAGAGATAGATTTACGTTTGGGCGGCCCTGGGCTGTAGCCCAACCCAAGTATACCATTAATCCAAATGGTGTAATTCTTCTCAAGGGTGCATGCATGTGAAATGATGATTCTTTTCTGTATGAGGTAGCTAATCGATTAAATAATATCAAATCAAAACAAGTCCGCCCAAACAAATTAGGCAAGAAAATCATAGAATCACTTCATTTTTTTCCTTCACCAAATCAAATAAAAACAACATTTTAATTATTTTTCCTTTAAAATCATTCCTTAAAAAAATCTATCCACTGTATAAATGATTAAATCATATAATAATTTTATTACATTAATATAAAAACACAAATTGAATGTATGAATTTATTCTGGATCGAACCATGAACTTCTGAATCAATTGACTATGTTCGCTCGTCCTCCTCGATATTGTCTTCCTCCTCTGCCTCACTTACTCGTCTTCATATCCTTTTTTTGTTGTCGCTTGCAATCACGTCCACTCCCTTCGTGGCCAAGTCCTCGTCCCTAGAGGCGTATTCGTCAACATGACTACCCTTGACTATCATGATCAGATCGAGGTGTCGTCCACGCTGGCATACCTGGATGTCGACGCCGAAAGCGAGCAACTATGAATTGAGGTTCTGCATGAGACGCTCAAGTATGGCCTCACGCCGCGCTCGTGGACCGATTACCTCTAGCTCACCATCTATGGCACACTCCCACACATCAGTGTCAATGGTCACTCCTAAATTTTCAACATCTACGAATTAGATATCATTATTTATAAAATAACTTAACAGTTTATTAAATAATGAAAATAATATATTTAATTAAAATTTGGTAAAATATAGTAAAAGATAAGATGGTAATATGCTTGCGAAGTAAACCCAGACCTCTTCTATGGTGTTCTTGGCTGACTCAATCAATTTGGGATCAGCCTAGTCCACTTCTAATTCCTAGATCTGTCCTTGATCGAGACCAACAGAAAGTTAATGTTTGATATTATTTGATTAAAGTTGAAGGCCTATGACACTAAATGTTAGCAAGGCTTAACTTTTAAATATTCAAGGAATGCTCTTAAAAATATATATATTGAAAAGCATGTGAATGTATATTTATTTCTTGCTTAAAATATTTTAATTTGCTGAGTCTTTAGACTCACTAGATCTATATAGTGCAGGTAATCAGGAGACAGAAGGACTTAATGGATGAGCTCGCTCGTATCTGACAGTGCACATCCAACGACAATTTCTAGAAGACTAGGTTCACTATGCATTAGGCATTAGTTTGCTTTAATCCGAGTTGTTTATTTTTTTGGTTGAGGAAGATGGTTTAGATTCTTTCCATTGTTCTAATTTTATGTACTCACTTGTTTTATATTTGGGTTGTTTCTTTTACATTGGAGTATCTTTTCTGTGTTTTACTACTATAATGTATGTTTAGTTTGGTTGTAGTCCGAGCTGAACTAGATTTAAACGCATGTTTTGATTAGATGGTTATGAATGACATAAGTTCTAGGGTCTTTTACAATTAGAGTTTAATCAACAATCTCCGTGGATCAATATTTTATTACTTGACGATGGAATCGTGCATTTGTGATTTCCCACATTAGTAGACATCACATTTGGATAAATACATTGGTATAATTCCAAAAGTCTATACCGGTGTCTCGGTATAGACCACCTACATGCGTATACATATTGAGGTAAAAAAAAAAGTAAATAGTATATAAGGTGTCAACAATCATCGTGGTAAAATCAAAATTATGGAATAACTTCCCAAAATCGAATTTCTTCTACGACTTCTCGTGTGCTCTCTATTCATTTATTTCTTTCTCAACTCTTGTAATTTGTGATTTTCTAGATAACCTACTTCGCAATTTTGACTGGTAATCAGTTTTACAGTTTGTGGAATCGATATTTTTATTAATTGACGACAGTTGTGCACTTACGAATTTTGCCCATCAAAAGTGTGACTTTCAACAACCCTAGTTAGCCATGATATTCAAAAAGTTTGTTCGGGATCTTAAGGGTAATTGATCTATAGAACGGAATGAGCGAGAGGGAAATAGAAAGTTTCTTGCCAAAAAAATAAGATGCAAGGCCAATAAACACAAGGGGATCATCTTTATAATAAGGTGGTTTCATCATGTCAAGGCTTGATAAATGTAACAATCGGGATAGTGGTAATTAATGGAGGAAGTTGAAATGTCAAACCAGATTTTAAAGTTTGCAGCGCGCCCGTCTACCAGATCAAAGGGTGGATTTAACCTTACCTGTTCATATCTCGGTCCTCTGTAATCATGCGAGCATAATAGAATAGAGCTAAAGGCCCATTGTCATTTTAAGTTAATGACCCAAAAAGCTCGGGAATGATAATATTTAGGGTGAATCATCCAAGGTTATCAATGAAAACCTTATTTAATTTAAGTAATCGATAATTTCTGAGTAATATTCTATATCCGATACGTCAGTAAAAGGGGCATGCAACCCGGAATCGGAATACCTCGAAAAACTAAGATTTTTCTTGATTCCGGAGTTAATAAACTTTTTTTACCAAAAATATCCTCGAATAAGAAAAAAAATATGATAAAAAAGAAAAATATAAAGAAAAAATATAAAATATAAAAAATAAAATAAAAAACTTTTTTAAAATAAAAATATAAAAACATTAAAAAATTTTAAAAATAGAAAAAACATAAAAAAAATTAAAAATAAAAAAATAGGAAAAAATAAAAAAAAACATAAAAATAGAAAAATGGTAAAAAAATTTAAAAAAACATAATAAAATAATAAAAAACGTAAAAAAATTACAAAATATATAAAAAAATTAAAAAATAGAAAACATAAAAAAAATTAAAAAATATAAAACATAAAAAAATTAAAAAAATAAAAAAGGTCAAAAAAATATTTTAACATGAAAAAAATAAAAAAACAAAAAGAAATAAAAAAACACATAAAAATAAAAAAATGTGAAAAAAGTAGTTTAATAATAATAATAATAATAATGGTTGATTTTGTAACTAAGGATAATATAGTAAAATATTAAATTAGGTTATTTATTAAAACCTTCAAATAAATAAATTTTTGTTGCATTACTTACATTAAACCAAACAACATTTAATTATGTTTTATTCTTCGTAATTTTGATTATATGATTACTTAGTAATCACATAATCAAAGTTATATATGATAATTTGAATCAATCACACCTTTAGAAGAAATGATGGACGGATGATTTAGTGCTTGGGAATGGGATGGTAATAACCTCTTAACAAATTAAAGCCAACAAGCTGACAAATATCCAAGTTTCATATACACATCCCTGCAGAGAATTTAAAATATACGATAGTTTCTGGACCAACCGAATTTTGTAGTTCATTGCCCTCCCTTGGAAGGAGCCCCTTTCGAATACTCCAAAGTTTCTTCTCTGTCTACTCAGGCTCCTACTATTAGCTTGTGCAACCTCATAAGCTCATTATGGATTGTTTTCTCTCTTTGAAGCATGACTTCCAGCTCATTCACGGCATGAGACCGCATTCGTTCCAGGGCTTCCGCTAAGGTCAAGGTCAGATGTAAATTGTAATTGGATATTACGATCAGTAACCTTGCCTGAATAGGTAGATGGATGATTAGGATGATCAACATATTCAAAATTCATAAGAGTAACTCCAGTGGTTTTCTATATAAAAGGGATGAACGGGCCGGATTTGTAGGAGGATTAGGAAGGGTTTTTTGGGCCTTCAATTCCTCCAACTCTTAAACTCGGGCCTGCAACCTGGTCACGACACCTAGGGCTGAGACTTCCCAGCGTAAAGATTCTCTCAGCTCGTTGGTATTCTTCACCTGCACTTCTGCTAAGATGTTCATGCGCGTCATTATATTGCCTCCTCACAAAGTGTGTTCAATCTATGGTTGATGGCTTCTAGGTTCGGGTATTGGATGTACCAAGCACCCAACCTCAGTGCTCAGATATCAATTTCCATTGAGAACATATACTTAGCAAATTCCATCAAGCATTCGACCTCAGTACTCAGATACTAGTTTCCATGGATAGTCTTTACTTAGTATGTTCCACCGAGCACTCGACCTCAATGCTCAGAGACCTGCTCCCACTGAGAACATGTACTTAGCAAGTTTCATTAAGCACCCGCCCTCAATGCTCAGATACTAGCGTCCACTAAGCACCCGACCTCAATGCTCAGATACTAAGTTCCACCGAGCACCCGACATCAATGCTAAAATACCAAGCACTAGGCCTCAATGCTCAGATACCAAATTCCACCGAGTACCTAGCCTTGGTGTTAAAATCCTAGGTTTTATCGAACATTTTGCTTTGGTACTCAGATCTCAAGCTCCACCAAGCACTCAGATTCAATATTCAAACTCGGCACCCTGATCACCTGCGAATGAATACGTGGCATCCTTAAATGGGGAGGGAGTAGTGGATGTTAGATCTGACCCCTAATCACCTAAGAACGGATATGTGACACTTTCTGATTGGAGAATCTCATAGTGGATGTCAGATCTAGTCTCCTAGTTGACCCCCTCAACACTTAAAGAATGGGTAGGCAGGTCCCTTCACATGACAAAGAAGGAGCACATGGTAGTTGATGTGGAGATGTTCTTCTAATAGCTATGTAAACACCGATGAGGATAGGTCACTGGTACGATGGTTTTCTTCTTGCAAGTAGAGGTCACCCTTCTCCACAAAGCTTTCTTGTTTTCTAGTTTTCTTTTTCTTGTTTTGTCTCTCTACAAAACCCTAGATCTCTTCTACTAGTAACTGACTTGAGTATCGGAGTGGTCACACAGGTAGAACTGGTCAACTCTTAACCTGTGTTACATACCTTTCAGTCACTAGATCTCACGAGAGTTTGGAGGATGATATAGCTTTTTAGAGAGGAGGGCGAACAAAAAGGGACACCATCAAAAACATAAATAGAAATAAACACAAACCAAAAGTTATTGATCCTTGATGGACTTTCAGTCGCCTAGATCATCTATGGCTGCTTGGAGCTTGGTCAACTCTGATCTGTTGATCGCCTTACTCAGATCTCTAGATCTAGACTTAAAGTTGCCTAGATCTTTCGGTCGATCGAACCACTTCTGATCACCCAAAACCCTCTAAGTCTACTTTGTCAACTTCAACTTCCTATAACACAAAATTAAGTACAAATATATTACCTAGATATCTAGTCTATATAACCTATTAGGTTTTCTCATTTGCTTGGAGTTTACTTCTCTAAGACTTCCTACTTGCTTAGAGTTCACTCCTCAAAGTCAAGCCTTTTCACTACCTAGTGTTCACTCCCCTAGGATTATTCCTGTCACGCCCCAGAGGAGTCTCTGTCCGAAGAAATTTCGGCAGCATCTCCCCTGTCACTAGTAGAATTTTGACTTTTTACTTTGTATATTCACCGAAGTCATAGATAGATAATTACCGAAGTAGACGCACGTGAAGTAATAAGGTACTATTTTACTTCATCATATTACCGAAGTTGTATATAGGAAAAAAGCGAAGTCTTTGACCGGTTCAAGGAGGCAAAACCGGTTCAAAGTTGGACCGATGCTGAAGTAAAAAAACATCTTTTACTTTGTTTGTTTTGTAAAGTGCCGAAGTAAAAAATGATATATAACTTCATGATTTAAATGGATTGCTGAAGTAATAAATGATATGAAATGTCACGGTTTATATTGATTCATAAAATTAAACTAGATATATATATATATATATATATATATATATATATATATATATATATATCCACAAAATGACAAATACCATAACAATCCAGAAATTTATCCATCAATCCACAAGTATATATATATCCATAAATCCACAAGCATAACTAAAAAATACATCCACATAAACCAAAAGTGTATCCACAGGTACGTATGTCCAAAAATCCATAATGTAAAATAAAATATTTATCCTAATGTACACGACCCATTTAGGCACCTAGATACGAGTAGATGAATTCACTCCATTCACTTCTGACTTCATCATATTGAGATTGATTGTAATATTGATTCTTGATTGTTCCTGCAAACTTTTATGTAAAAAAAATACAAAAATGCATTAGATTTATAAAATCTACAAAAATGTATTAGATTTATAAAATCATTACATTCATTATATATCATAAAGAAGAAACTCACCATCTTCTCCAACTGTGGATTTTTACATTCAACTATCTCTTTCATGTACCTCATCACACAATATCCACATTCAACAGAACCACTTTGTTTTAGATTACCCTATAATGTAATAAAAAAAGTAATGCAACAATTACAATCCAAATAATAAGAACTATCCATTCATGTTTTAATATATGTGTACAATGCATACCATCAATTGCTTAAAACCTGATGCTTTAGCAATACCCTTTGAGGCATTATACATCTTGACCCCACTACATTTTAAAAAGTAAAAAAGTTATATGTTTCATATTTATAAGTGAATGCATTCAAAATCAACACAATCTACTACCTACTTGGTCACCATAGTTTTCCATGCATCGTCTCGATTTCTATTAGACATACAGTCCAATAAATATATTATATTTTTATCTTCATTCACAATAATCAAGATCCAATGGTACCTGCAAAAATAAAAATATAACATTGACTAATATGTAGTAAGAATTGATAAATAATTAAAATATTACCCAGTGTTGTATGGGAATCGACAATATGTTGTGATGTGTCACGACCATCTTTACCAAGTGGGCATGTAGGTATGTTGTCGGGATCCACAAATGAAACATAATCAACCCTGTCTTCATCTCTCAAATATTTATAGAGGTGACTGCACTCAAATATTATATAACTATGTTAGAAATGTTTTAAGGTGTGGACAAGTTTCAAATAAAATATTAAAATGCAAATAAACATTGTAAGTTAACATATCCCATGTAAACCCAAAATCTATCTGGCACCTATCTCTCTCATTTCCATAAAGCACAAGATATCTTCTCTCAGCAACCGTATACTTTTAGGATGTCCAAACATATATAGTGTCATTAAACTCTATGTATATGCTTACTGTTGATGAGAATATGATGGTTCTAACATGATTGAATTTGAATCATCAATCACTAAAAGATACACAAACTTAACGAGGCTTCTTTTACTGCAAAATTGGATAGAAGAAAATTGAGCCTTATTATCCTTCAAGCAATGTGTTCCTCTGAAATATTCAAATGATGCAAGAACATGGAAGTTAACAAACTAAAATAAGCACAGAGCCTGAGTATTTGTAAGGAATAAATTGTTGATGAAGTACGCAACATATGTAAGACTATAGTTTTTCCAATAAATAAACATTAGCTTAATTGAAATTCAAGCTCAAGACTTGTTTAGCATTTGCAAGTCCTTTCTGTAAGAGTTCACCCATAATTGCCTCCATATACGTTGGCCTCTAAAGCAAAGTATTGTTCCATTCTGTAAAATAACTAAAAGTAAGAACTATTAATATGCAAATATTTAAATGCCAACAAAAGAAGAGCCTGCAAAGTGAAAAAAATATTGTTGATTAAATACACATATAATCATAAGATTCACCCATTCTTTTAAAGTCCAGTATTTACCAAGATTTTGTGATGAGATGTTACTCAGAATGCCAACAAAAGGAATCTGGCGATCCATGTAGTTTGATGAACCTAATAGTGTAGATTTCCTATAAGAGCAAGAATCTAAAGACAGGCACCAACCTCCACCTTAGAGTTCAAGTATGGGAAATTCAATATCAGAAATAGATTGATTACCTCCAAGTGCAGCACCACTAGCGCCAAAGCCTAGAAAAGTCTCCCGAAATCCATCAAAGAACTGACTGCTCATGAAGGACGAAGCATCGAGGAGCAGAAGAATTGAGGAAGGGACCGAGGCGAGGGAGAGGGCAGAGGATTCATGCACGGTTCTCGCTGGGGATATCCGAGTCCAGGAGCAACTCCAGGAGGAAGACATCGTCGCTACTATAGCCTCTGCAGTTGGCAGACGCTTGGCTAGGTCTGAAGCGGCACACTTCCTCTAGCAACCTCCTAGTTGGCTCGAGGAATTGGGAGTGGTTAAGGACGGCGGCGTAGCCAGTGAAGGGGCCAAGCAGGGCGGGCCGACCAACGAGATGACTCCGGATGCTCACGGAGGGGGAGGACAAGAGCGAGAGGGAGAAGAGAGGTCGATGCCAGAGACTCCTCCGCAACCGCTGCAGGGAACCGGAGAGGGAAGGCGACGTTGCGGGAAGGGTTAGGTTTAAAAAATGAAAATGCTGGATCGTGATGAAATGGAAGTGAAATAAAAAGTCGCGGGGTGAAATGGCAATTAAAATTAATTATATCCGGTTGATCTTTTTTACTTCAGTATTTACTTCAGCATTCATCATTTTTTTTACCTTTTTTACTTTATCAAATACATTATGCCAAAGTAATAAGATACCAAACAAAAAAAGTGAAGCCCGCATTTTTTTAAATGGGAAGTAAAACATATTCTTTACTTCCTTAATGTTATTACCGAAGTTGTTTATTATATAGTACTTTGAAATCCCTAATTACCGAAGTTATTTGTACCGAAGTAAAAAGCGATTTTTCTACTAGTGTGTACGGCGGACAATCTGAAACTTTTCTACAAGCACTATATACCTCAGCCACATGCGGCTGGAATAATAACAATAAAAGAAAACAAACACCACGCAGTTAATAATAAAGCAGCCCACTCGGCTGTACCAAAACCAAAACACAAAACTACTAGCCGGCTAGGCTTACACAACCAATAACAAATACAAAACACCACACAACGACATCAACACTCCAAAAACAAAACCGGAGTACAGAGCTAAACAAACTGATACATAAACAAACAAAACATACGTGAAATCGATAAGTCCTCTGATGTGACGTGGGGACCAGCAGACAGGATACTCCAAGCGACACCAAAACCAACCTGATACCTGAAAAAAATAGTATCAACGGGGGTGAGTTCAACAACTCAGCGAATACCAATGGACATGAGTAGTAAGATATATCTAACAGCAACAAACATGGAATACAGCTTCCTAATCATATATAGGGAATACGCAAAAACTGAAAGGTAACTGAGGAAGCTGTACTCACCAGGAACTCCTATCCAGAAAAAAGGGTCGTCAAACCAAAGTGTCATAATCCCGTATGCAGTCAAAAGTATGTATCCAACCAAAATGCAACAACCAAATGCAGCAAACAATCATAAAATATAAATGCATCAATGCATATGATGCTAATGATGCGTCTGGTCACCCCCCAGTCTATCATCTCACACACAAATGGTGAGATCGAGTGGGTAGGGTGTGACAACCGTGCACTCGTCACTACTCCCGATGAATGACCGAGTGGACGGAATGCTGAGTACTCTGTCCCGTGACCCCAAATCATAAATGGGGAGCTCAATGCTCATCTCCCAGACACGACGACGGGAGGTATCTCTACCGGCCACCACCGAGTCACCGACCAACTGAGCCAAACAGAGTCCACCGTCTGCCGGCCACGCTGCTACACTAAATGCCACGGTGAGCCAAACAGAAGGAACTGTCACGGCCACCACCGAGTCCTCGACAACGGAGCTAAACAGAACCGCCACACACTGTCTCGATATACCACTAAACCATGAGTGGTGGTGTGTGCAGACATGTAACTAGCGATGTGCTCAACCATAGTAGAGCCGATATCGCACAGGATGCAATCATGATGCATGTCACTACGCATAGCAAAACCGATCAACATAACCATATCCATACATACAAAATGGGTACTGAAAAGCGATGGTCACATACCAAAATCTATAGTACATGGTCGATAGAATATCAAAACCCTATGTCCCGAACATAATAAGTATGGAATATCCCGATCAGATAGAAAATCCATATATACATAATATGGGTACCACAGTATCAGTAAGCCAAATCCACAGATCTAGGGTATACAAATCCTCTAAGGTATAACAACCTAGACCCAAATCATATCCCTCTTCCATAGCATATGTACCAACAATATACACAGATCAAAGAATCAGGGTCTAAACACCCGAATCATATATGATATACAAATAGAGGTACACAAATCTGATATGGCACTAAAACCTAAGTATCAGATAATCTAGATACACAGGCCAGAAACAACAATCCAAATCCTAGTCCTAACCTCAGTAAGCATGGTATGTCACTCTAGAAACTAAGATACTCATAGTAACAAGATAATCATGGCAACAAATCACGAGATATAAGCATGGATACATCACAGGTGACAAACCTAACATGCTATGGATATCAAACAGTGACATACCAAAGGCAAACATGTTCATTGCATGTAGTTATAAAATACTATGCATATCCAATGACAATATCATAAAAGATAAGTCAAGAGGTACCCGCCTTTATACGTAGTCTGTATCGCAATAAATCTCGTATCCAGGCGTTTGTCTCCAAACAAAGTCCTGCAACACACGATATACAGATTTAGCTAACTACATAAATTTATTAGCTAAATCAAATCTCAAACTAAATATCGATCAGTTATGGTAGCTCCATTAACTCTAATCGTTCCACCATTCGGACCAATCCCTACTATCTTTGATTCAATTTGCACCAGTATGATAAAACAATGAATTGACCTCCAACAACTCATAAATTTCTAGAAGATTACCTGCTTGATCAGTGTCGGAGCGCGTTCACTGTGGTAATGGTGACCGAACTAGTGCTATTTGGGAATTTGGCCAAAGCTTCATGTCGAACCAAATGAGAAGTCCATTACTGACCCTAGAGCTAGGGAACCAGCCGAAGCAAAGGGTCTAGTGGCAGCAGCTATCCATGAATAGCCAATCCCTAGCCAGAGCTACAACAGAATAGTTGCACTTCTATGCTTATCATCCCAAAACAGAAAAAATACAACCCGATTCTGCAAATCTAGAACCAAACACATCTTACCCGAATTCCAACTCGAGCTTCCTCTCTGATGCAAATCCGGATGTTGCTGTGATGCGCGAGGAAGAAAAATCTCATCACCAGGGACTAAGGGATGGGAAGTATATGGAAGAGAATCATTGGCAGCCGGTGGTGACTGCGGCAGATCCCCTGCAGCAACGTCGGTTGGTCCAATCCGGCGAGCAAAGAGGGAAACAGCATTGTGAGTGGCGCGAGGAGAGGAAAGGGAAGGTCGACTTGGTTGAGAGATGACCCGAATCCAGCCTCCTCTGTGCCGTAGCCGTCGCACCGTCGACGATCGTCGCTGAAACTCCCGAAACAAAAATCCCTCGGCCGGATACAACTAGGTCTTCCTCAACACCGTCTAGCTCCGGTGACAAGTCTCCCTTAGCCTCGGCGTCGGGTTGTCCGCAAGAGAGGCAGAGCGTGTGCGCAAAAGGGGGAATCGGGAAAGAGAGGAGGTAGGGGAAAAGGGAAGGACTTGAAGTTTCTCTCGGCCGCCGGTTCATGAACACAAGGGGAGGAGAGGAAGAAATGGCCGGCGGCGGTTGCGACGCTGATAGGGAAGAAATGGCTAGGGCACGCGCACGGGAAGGAAGAAGGAACGGCGTGAGAAGAGGAAAAAGAAAAAGAATAGAAAAGGAAAAAGGAAATTAGGAAAATAAATATTTCCTCGCTAAAACGGGGTAGTTTAAACAGATTTTCCCGGGCCCCGTTTTTATCCTCGTAAACTCGTCCATACGAGCTCCGAAAAATTCCCGGAAAATTTCCAAAAAATCCGAAAAATTCCCTTATTAATATTCACATATTTTCGGTATTTTACAATTCCTTTGCTAACATCTAGTCATCTTGATTTGCTTGGACTTTTCCCTTGCCTAGATCACTCTTAACCTATTAGGACTTTTTATCTTTTGCCTAAGTCAACCTTTACCTGTTAGGATTTCTCACTCTCACCTAGTTAATCTTAACTTGTTAAGACTTCTTTCCAACTGTCAAACATTCGATCACCCTTGACCTATTTGAATTTTTACCAACTTGCTTCTAAGGATCCAATTAACTTTGATTTGCTTGGATCAACTCTTGAGAATCGATTCTACCAATAATCTCTCATTAAACATATTTACTTGGTCAAGATTTACCATACACAAATATATTATCAAATATTGAAATCCTAGAGATTGATTGTACCAACATTATGTTCTTGACTTTTTTTTTTTTTTTGCCAACTCCTATAATGCATCTATCAAGTCTTCTACACCTAGACACTTGACATATATATTAAATGATACAAAATTAATTGTAAACCCTTTTACATATACTAAAACACTGATTCAATTGTTTAGTGCATTCTTTCACCAACATAAAATTTCACTAAATGCCAAGGTTGAATGAATAAAATAATTTTATTTTGGTAGCAATCAATTAGAGTAGCTATTCAGTGTTATTGGTTGTTCTATGAGTATGCTTATTATAGTCGTTTGATGATTTTTTTAGTGAATTGGGGTGACAAAATATAGGTATTGGAGTAACTCATATGAGTCTTTCTTTTTGGAAGCTTTGAAGGTTTTAAGCAAGAAAAAGGGTGAAATTTTTGTTGTTGTTTTATTGTGACTAAGTGCTAAGTTCCATAATTCTCCAAAAGCTTAAATCCAAAGTGATTACTTCTACCTAGGTTGCTCATTTTCTTTCTATCTATAGCTTTTTTACTTAACCGAGTAATTAAGTTTGTAAAATACCTATTTCATGTACATAACTTCTAAAATGACTAAATCACGTATGGAATACCGATTTTACCCCTTGTCCATGTCGTTGCTCGTCCACTTCGCCATCCCATCAGGTGCTCATCTAAAGCAAGAAAATGCATCCCGACCCACTTTAATTTCGCGAACTCCTGCTTCTACTAAAACTCAATCCTGAACCCTAACTCCTTCCCTCCCAACGTCGCCTGCTTCCTGCTTCCTGCTTCCTGCTTCCTCTTATTTTCAAAAACTCAATCCCGAACCCCTCTTGAACTTGGTCGCCTACTCATTCTCGTTGTTCAGTGTTTCACTAGTGAAATCCTGTATCACCGATCCTCCTCGTATTTGGCTTCTTCACCTCCACAGGCATCGTCATTTGCTTCTGTGGTCTCCAAAAATTGTGGAGTCGAAATCATATCATCACTGGCTACTGTATTTCTAAAAGCTTCATGACCCAGGTCAAAGTTCCGCTTCACCACATTTTAGCTCGTTATTGCCCCAAGCTTCATCACCTTCTTCACCAAGTTAGCTCCTTATTGTCCCATCGCGCCACATCAATACATCTATGAGAATGCCGAAGTATATATCATCATCTCCAAAGGTAAAAATTTTGAGAGTAAAAGTATTTTTTTTAATTGCTCATTTGTTTCTCATTATAGCTTTATTTATGAAAACATATTTTTTATATTTAAGCTTGTTAATACTATCAAGATAAATTGCCCAACACATACTTTATCTAAATAGGTTAATACTATCAAGATGAATGTTAATACTATTTACTTTGGTAAAAAGCACAGTTTGATTTAATATTTATTATACTTCATACCTAAAATATGTTAAGGATTTTTTAATCTAAATAGATTATATCATCTCTAAATCGTGCACCCTATGTGTGTATAGAACTCATAGTGATGTCAACAAATTCAAAAAATTTAATATTTTTAAGATTATAGTTTCTATAGAACTCTTAGTTCATTTACTTAGTTTAAGTTATCAAGAAATTTAATATTTTTTTAGATTATATGATGTTTATGTTTGCATTCATTCTAATTTCATAATTGTTAATTATGTTTTCATTCGTTGTATAGAGTTAGTGATTAAATTTAGTTTAACTTTGTTTTATTATTGATATTTTATTGAATTTTACAAATCTTGATTATTGTTTTGTTATACGACAGGAAAGTAAAAGAAATATATCAAGTTTAAGAAGTGCAATTCAATTATCAAATTTGCAACACAAGCTACATTGGATGAGCAAGTTAGGATATTTTATAGATTTTTGTTCTGAAACTTTCACAAGAGAAAAGACAAAGGGTCATTCAGAAGTTATACTCCATGAAAAACACATAAATGTTATAAGAAGTATCCCCTTTTTTATTATTCCTGAGCTTTCCATAAATTTGACATCTTAGCGGATTACTGGTAAACATATTTGAGAGTTAGGATTGCAAAGAAGAGACATTCAAATTCACCAACGTGGTTGTATCCTTCACAACCAATGATGTAGCATTATTGCTTAGAATCCCAAATAGAGGCAAACATATCAAGATGAATTCCAATGTTATCTCTGGTGCATTATTCGAAATATTTTTTCCAAGTAACGACCTAAATCGATCTAGATTGGAAATTCTAATGAGGACATATTGTCTCCAAGTCGATTCAGATTCAGATGTTTTGCTATTTTGTAAATTTTATATTTTATATATTTTTTCTTCTATTTTCTTTGCTTCTAGTACATAAAGCTACCTTTAAGAATTATAGATATTGTCGATGATTTTGACAATCTAGGAAGTTATAATTGGGTTGAGCCTATATAAAATTATATGGCTTCTCAACTCCCAATATTTGAGAATCCTTTTGCATCGAAGACTTCTAGGAATACCCTTTCACTCCTTCCATGAAGGGATTTACTGATTTACTTGCTATAAATTTTTATTAGTTAGTTAATATATTTCATAAATATTTTAATAGTATTTAATTATTAAACTATGACATAGGCTTGATTTCTTGAGCATGCCCCTATTTAAGTGGCCGACAATATTATAACACCGAAGACAAGTAAGTGAAGGTCTACGTATTCTCATAGAAATAAAATAAAGACTAAGTTAGCAAAATTCTTACCTAGTTAGGTAATTATTGTTGGTGCAATATCCCCTGGGTCAGGTTGACCAGGTTGACTAAGCTTGAGTTGGCTCAAGCTTGAGTCTTGATGTTTGGGTTTCGATATTTGACAATACATGAAAATTGTAGATGCAATCATCCAATTGGGGAGATTATTGATACAATTCTCCTTTGGTCAAGGACTGACCAGTTTGATGTGAAGAATAGTCAAATAGGTCAAGGTTGATCGAATACTTAACTGGGAAAGTCCTAACTAAAGCTAGAGAGTGGGAAAATCCTAGTGAGTGAAGTCAGGTGAAAACCCTAGTGAATGAAGCTAGGTGAAAATCCTGGTGAGTGAAGTCATGCAGATGAAAGTCTTAGTGAGTGAAGCTAGGGAGGATAAAAAACCTAGTGAGTGAAGCCAGGCACGTGGAGATCCAGGTAGGTCAAGGTTGACCGGACACCTGGTGTTGGGAAGCCCAAGTAGGTCAAAGGATTAACCGGATACTTGGCACAAGGAAAAATCCAGATGGGTCAAAGTTGACCAGACATCTGGTGGAATTCCAAGTGGGTCATGGAGGACCGGACACTTGGCACGAGACGGTAAGTCCAAGTGGGTCAAGGTTGACCTGACACTTGGCACGAGGAGAAAAGTCCAAGTGGGTCAAAGGGTTGACCGGACACTTGGCAAAGAAGTCCCGGCAGGTCAAGGTTGACCGGATGCTAGGCATGAGGAGTTCCAACAGGTCACGGTTGACCGGATGTTGGAATTGGGGACCCTAGACTTGAGTTAAGCAAGTCAAAGGGAAGTCAATCGATTAAACTGTGGTTCAATCGATCAACCGATCAATTGAAGGTGTGCTACGAAGAAGGATGGCCCAATAGATCGACCGATCAATTGGGAAGTGAAATCTCGAGCACAGAATGCTCCCCAATCGATTGGGGTAAGTTTTCTCGTGTAAACGCAAGAGCACAAAAGAAGGCTGAATTGATCAGCCGATCGATTCAGCCTCCCCAATCGATCAGCAGATCGATTGGGAGATAACCGTTGCACGGGATAAAATCATTGGCGAGCGTCTTCCTCCATAGTTCTTCCTCTCCACTTCTTGCCATCTCTCTCACAGGTTCATGCCAGTTCTTGAAGATTTGTGGAGCAAGATGTTGCTGCACTTCTAAGGTCAAGAGGCATTCCATACAAGAAGGAGAAGCAAGCTAGGGTTTTGTAAATCATGTAGATTTGTATTGTATAAGCTTGTTTTTCTTTTCTTCTTGTATTGAGAGGTTGTACAAGGCTTCTCCACCTTCAGTAGTTACCGTAAACGAGTGTTTTCATAGTGGATGAGTGAGTGAGGGTCGGATCCTTAGATTAGTCACCTCTTCTTGAGACGGATACCAAGTAAATTCTAACGTTAGCATTGTGAGTGTGCTTTGTGTGTATTTCCGCTACATATCATCATATCAAAGCAAGACAACGAAGCGCGATGAGTTATTCACACCCCCCCTCTAGCATAAATTGACCCTAACAAGTTGCATTAGAGTCATGGTCTAGACCAGATGCAATGTGGGGTGGCCTTGAACGAAGTTAAGGGTAGGCCCGGGGTAGGTCAAGTTGACTAGATGCTCGCAGGGAGGCCCGGAGTAGGTCAAGAGTGACTGGAAGCAGATGCTAGCAGGGAGGCCTGAAGCGGGTCAGAATGACCGGATGTTTGTGGGAAAGGCCCCAAAGCAAATCAGGGTGATCGAATACTCGTGGGGAGCCCTGGAGTAGGTCAGGATGATTGAATGCTTGCGGGGAAGCCTGGAGCATGTCAGGGTAATCGGATATTTGTGGGGAGGCGAGTAGGTCAGGGTGCCCAGATGCTCACAGGGAGGCCCGAAACAGGTCAAGGTGACCGAATGCTCGCGGGGAGACCCAGAGTAGGTCAAGGTGACCTAATGCGGATGCTTGCAGGGAGGCCTAGAGTAGGTCAGGGTGACCAGATGCTTGTGGGGAGGCACAGACCATGAGAGTAATTATGGTCCTTCGTTTGAGGGAGTATTGTTGGGTTCAATCAAAGTCCCACATTGGAAATATTTGGTAAAGATCATGGGTTTAAAAGGATGTACGATATCTCCATTGGCATGAGACCTTTTGAGGAGAGCCCAAGAGCAAAGTCATGAGGGTCTAAGCTCAAAGTGGATAATATCATGTCATTATGGAGATATATGAACATCCTTTAGGTACAACAAATGGTATCAGAGTAAGGTCGCTCTTTACCGGAATCATCACCGAAAGGGGCAACAAGCTAGAGGGAGAAGAAGTTGAAGCAAATTTCAACAAGTCGAAGACTTCATCAAGAGCTCAACTTCAAATGGAATTCCAAGATGGACTTGGATTCGACACGAGGGTGCCTCCATCATTCATATCAATGAGCTTTGATTCTTGGAAATCAAAGATAAAAAATTTTTCTCATAATGGAGATAGAGCAATGGTTTGCTCTAATGGAAGACTTTGAAACTCCAAAAGACTCAAAGGGAAAATTTCTCAAGAAAAGTAAATAGAGCAAGGAGCAAATTCAAAGGTGCAAGATGAACGACAAGGTAACCAAATTATTGGCTAATCTATTGCCAAGCTTAATCATTTGCAAAATTGGAGAATACAATAATGCAAATGAACTATGGAGCAAATTGGCTAAGCTTAATGAAAAACCCTCCACTGCACCAAACCAAGAGAAATTCAAAGAAGGCGACTCATTGAAGCAAGACCAAGAGGAAGAGGACTCCGAAGTGGAGAGATGCTCAACTTCCGAAGAAGAAGTCCAAGAAGCTTCATTCTCAAAGGAGTGCAACCAAAAGAGCAAAGAGGGAGCATACTCTTTGTTTCATGTGCAAGAGGATGAAGATGATGAAGCCTCCACCTCTAGGATTGAGGGGGAGTGTCGATCATTGACTCTAGAGCGAGAAGAAGCCTTTACCTCCAAATCAAGTGAAGAAGAAGATGGTGTTGCCTTCACAAGTCAAGAAAAATCAAATGAATGATCATGTGCCCCCTACAAGAAAAGGTATAACAATTTCAATTGTTAATAATAAAAATCATATCATTTGCTTTGAGTGCAATGAACATGAGCACTATAAGAGTAAGTGCCCTAAATTGGCCAAGAAGAAGGGCCAAGTGACACCAAAGGGCAAGGAGAAACCCAAGGAGACCGGCCCCACAACAAAGAAGAGCAAGGAGCACATTGTGTACTTTTCTTACAACCAAAAAGGACATTACCAGAGCCAATGTCCTAAGGGGAAGAAACCAGTCAAAATCAAGGGTGGAAGCACAAGTCAAGGGGGAGTTTCCAAGGTAAAACCCAATGTATCATTTATTGAGCATATCCCTTTGAATCTTGGTAAAAAAACATGCTAGTTCTAATTTATATCATTTTAATGCTATTTACCATAAAAATAAGAGGAATGATAGTGTTAAAGGAAATCATGTGGCCTATCATGCTAAGACTACCACCCCTAAGGCTAGGAAGGTAGATGAACAAGGCAATAACTCTAAGAATTTTAATTATATGCCTAAAAATAGAAATGTTCATAGAAATCCAGAAAAATCAAAATCTAAGGATTTAAGGTTGGAAAACCAAGCCTTGAGGTCAAGGCTTGATAAATTAGAAAAGACCCTAAAAAAATAGAAAATATTATTAAGGGTTAAAATGAGTATAACCTAGGGAGGGTTATACAAGGGTCATCCAATGGTCATAGAGGTTTGAGATAAAAACTCATAGCCAAGAATAATGTTCCTTCTTATTATAGGGTTCCATATAGTTATGGAACCAACCAAAGGTCTAGGGGTCAAGTCAAAGATACAAGGGAAGTTATTCCTAGAAGTATTTTTGCCAAGACCAAGGTGACAAAGACTTATAAGAAATCAAAGATAATCACTAAGAATGTCACAAGGGAAGTTATCCCTAGAGTTGACCTAGAGGAAGTGACCAAGGCTTCTAAGAAGCCTAGAAAGGTCATTATGAAGGTATCTAGAGAAGTTATCCCTAGTGAATACCTTGAACATCCAAGGAGCACCAATAGGTGTTGGGTTCCTAGGAGCATATTCTCTACACCCTAGAGGGTAGAGAGTGTCGACTCAAATTGGAAGGGTGGTTAACCCAACCTTGATGTAGTTGGCACTTGGAGAGCATTTTCAATGTTTTTGTAAACCTTTGAAAATGAAATAAATCATATGTTTACTCTTAGAAGAGTAAAATGTGTCAAACCTTGAGGAAATGGATTTAATTTTCATTGGCACAAAAAGGAAAGAACAAAAGAAATGTCAAGTTGGATTTTTGGTATTTTCTTGAAGAAAATTGAGCAATCTGGGATAAATTTTAGGTTTAACATTTATTTAAGGAAACTTAGATAGATAATCTAGGTATACCATTTATACTAAAAATTGGCATGCTTTGTTTGCCCATCATATGCCATGACATTATATTCTTTATTCATATTTATTATGAAAAATATAAAAATACCATGTCATATCATACATACATCATGTAGCTATAGTATGTTTTCTTTTGAAAATCATTTATTTTGATGTATATCATAAATCATCATGCATTATTTTTATTTCCTTGTAATTAAGGATAATGACATTTACTAACAAGTGATATCCTAGGTAGATGCTCATAATTCAAAATGTTTAGATAGATATGCATGATCCCTAGCTTAGGGTAAAATAAAAATCTACATCTCACAAAGACTATAAGGTGACTTGTATGTGTTTTTGTACATATTAAATACAAGTGAGATGTTAGGGTGATGAAAAAGACTTAAGATGTTGATTTAGTGCATCTTATTGAGTTTTGAATTCATCTAAACACATAGTTATGTATACTCCAATCATTGGGAAAGCTAATGTACAAGTCATGTGCATTGAGCCCAAAGAACATGGTTGGAAATTAGTTTTGAAAAATATTTTAAATATACTTTGGAAAACCTTTGTGAAAGCTATCTTTTGATAGTAATCATCATTGAAAAGTTACACACAAACTTGAAAGAAACATTAAAGTTTTTGCAAGTTTCCAAGTTTGTGTCAATCTTTGAAAATAAGATGTATTTTCTTAGAAAACTATATTTCCATGATAATATATACCCTAAATAATGTCTACAATAATTTTCATGATTTTTAAAATTTTGTAAAAGTTTTGGGAAGTTTCTGAATTTTACTGAAATTGAATTTCAAGAAATCAGAGCCCCAATCAATCAGTCGATCAATTAGAGGGCCCCAATCGATCAGTCGATCGATTGGAGGGCCCCAATCGATCAGCCGATTGATTGGGATGTATTTCCCGTGAGCAGTAGCTCATGGAATCGATCAGCCGATCAATCCATTCACTCCTGGAACGATCAGGAAATCGATTCAGAGGCAATTTCTGTGAACAGAACCTCTCTGAATCGATCAGTGGATCGATTGAGCAAGTGTCAATCGATTGAGTCCCAACCCAATCGATCGAAAAGGCTAATTTTGGTTGGGAAAAGTATGATTTCAGGACTTTGAGCCATGTTTAGCCTCTTTAACCACTCCTAAATCTTTGGAATATATTTATATACATTTAAGGGGGAGTTTTCATAATGAAAACAAGGAGAAATGGTTAAGGAACACTATGTTGAAGTTTAGGATGAGGTTAGTTTCAACATTGAATTTTTTAAACCTCAAAACTTTAAATTTTTAGGTTTCCTAAATATTTAGGAACTCCAAGTCATTGTTGGTGCAATGAGAAGTTTGAAGTATGTTTTTAGGGGGGGATACTATTTAAAAAATATGAAAATATTTTTCCGAAACCATTGAAGGTGGTAAATCTTTCGTTTGGAAAAATGCTCAAGTTTGAGCATTGGGGAACAATGGAAGATTGGATATCTTCATTATAGAAAAGGAGTATGCTCAAGGATCAACATTGAATATAATGAAGGGTATGAGACCTTCATTGTGGCGTTGTGAACAACTTGTGAGGTTGTGAACAATGTTGAGTAACTCTTTAGGGGGAGAATTTTTGATGTGTACCAATAGAGGGAGAAATGTAGGATTTAAGTTAGGTCTTTGCCCCTCAAGGAAAGTTTGGGGGAGAATGTAGGGTATAAATTATGCCTTCATTATCCAAAAGACATTGACATGAAGAATAAGTTGAGGCTATGGGATTAGCCTAACTTAAAGCTATTGTCAAACATCAAGAAGGGGGAGATTGCTGGTGCAATATCCCCTGGGTTAGGTTGACTAAGCTTGAGTTGGTTTAACCTTAAGTCTTGATGTTTGGATTTTGATTTTTGACAATAAATGGAGATTGTAGATGCAATCGTCTGAATAGGGAGATTGTTGATATAATTCTCCTTTGGTCAAGGACTGACCAATTTGATGTAAAGAAGAGACAAGTAGGTCAAGGTTGATCGGATACTTGACTAAGAAAGTCCTAACTAAAGCTAGGCAGTGAGAAAATCCTAGTGAGTGAAGGTAGGTAAAAACCCTAATGGGTGAAGCTAGGTGAAAGTCCTGGTGAGTGAAGGCAGGTAGATGGAAAGTCCTAGTGAGTGAAGCTAGGTAGAAGAAAAGACCTGGTGAGTGAAGTCAGACACATAGAGATCTAGGTGGGTCAAAGTTGACCGGACACCTGGTGTTGAGAAGCCCAAGTAGGTCAAAGGATTAACCGGATACTTGGCACAGGGAAATCCAGATGGGTCAAGGTTGACCAGATATCTAGTGGAATTCCAAGTGGGTTATGGAGGACTGGACACTTGGCACGAGACGGTAAGTCCAAGTGGGTCAAGGTTGATCGGACACTTGGCACGAGGAGAAAAGTCCAAGTGGGTCAAAGGGTTGACCGGACACTTGGCGAAGAAGTCCTGGCAGGTCAAGGTTGACCGGATGCTAGGCATGAGGAGTTCCAACAGGTCACAGTTGACTGGATGTTGGAATTAGGGACCCTAGACTTGAGTTAAGCAAGTTAAAGGGAAGTCAATCGATCGATTGAAGGTGTGTTACGAAGAATGCTGGCCCAATCAATCGACCGATCGATTGGGAAGTGAAATCACGAGCACAGAATGCTCCCCAATCAATTGGGGCAAGTTTTCTCACGCAGACGTGAGAGTACAGAAGAAGGTTGAATCGATCAGTCGATCGATTCAACCTCCCCAATTTATCGGTTGATCGATTGGGAGATGATTGTTGCGCAGGATAAAGCCATTGACGAGCATCTTCCTCTCCACTTCTTGCGATCTCTCTCACAGGTTCACGTCAGTTCTTAAAGCTTCTTGGAGCAAGGTGTTGTTGCACTTCCAAGGTCAAGAGGCGTTCCACACAAGAAAGAGAAATGAGCTAGGGTTTTGTAAATCGTGTATGATTTGTATTGTATAAGCTTGTTTTTCTTTTCTTCTTATATTGATAGGTTGTACATGGCTTCTCCGCCTTCGGTAGTTACTGTAAATGAGTATTTTCATAGTGGATGAGTGAGTGAGGGTCAGATCCTTGGATTAGTCACCTCTTCTTGAGGTGGATACCAAGTAAATTCTAGCATTAGCGTTGTGAGTGTGCTTTGTGTGTATTTCCGCTGCATATCATCATCATCATCAAAGCAAGACAACGAAGCGCGATAAACTATTCGCCCCCTCTAGCACAAATCGACCCTAACAATCATTATATGTATTTCAACTCATTCCAAATTTATCTTATATAGTTAATGGTTTTTAATTAATTATGTATCAATCAATAACAATCGTTATTGATTTTGTAGATTATTATTGATATTCTCCATACCCCCGAAGAAGTAAATTTACTTGACACCCCTTTCCTTATTAAATTTGAGTCTACACCACAACGGGATGAGACATTGGCTTCATAATTTCACATAAACTCAGAGGAAGAAATTGAATATGCTCATTGTATTAAAAAGAAAAAAACTAATCCAAAAGCTTACCCTTGATAATGAAAGCTTAGTGAAAGTTAATCAATAATTAGTTGCCATTATAGAAATGGAAGGTTTTTCTTATCCAACTACCCATCCTACTAAAGATCCTCATCTTGACTTTGTTTCAACCAATCTGAAGAGGAGAGGACGTGAAAGAAGTCACTATAACCTCAGGTTGACCCCTAAAGATACACCTAATTGGCTAGCATCGGCCCAGGTAGGAAGAGGATTAGGAGAAAAATAAAAGAGTATGAAGGAGGTAACTGTTAGGGTCAAAATATGCTAGAGAGGGAAGTCAATAGCTTGTCGCGCTTGATTGCTTACTTAGTTATTGTTGATAGGCAGCGAAATAAAACTACGAAGCACTCTACAATGCTAACATGAGGATTTACTTGGTATCCACCTCAAGAAAATGTGACTAATCCAAAGATCCACACACGACGCTCACTCCACTAATAAAATACTCCTCAATAACTACCAGAGGTGGAGAAACCTCGTACAAGACTCACACACGCATACAACTCAAAACAAGAAGAAATACAAACACAAACCTTACAAGGTTTACAACACTTATGCTCTCTTCTTGTTTGGGAATGCCTCTTGATGCTTGGGAATGCAACTGCACTTCACTCCAAAACCCTTTAAGAATTGGTGTGTCTCTGAGCTCGGTGGAGAAGAATCGCTGAGAGTGGAGTTGAAGATTTGTGGAGGAAAGTGTTCGCCAACGGCTATAACCTGCGCAACAGTCGGATCCCAATCGATTGAATGGCTCTTAATCGATTGGGGAGGCTTTGAATCGATCGATTCAGAATGCCTATGTGCTCTCTGGAAATAGCCTGAATCGAGTGATCAATCGATTCAAGCTTTCTCGCGATTGCGCAAGAAATCCAGCCTGTCCCCAATCGATCAGCAGATTGATTGGGAACCTCCAATCGATCGGTCGATCGATTGGGAAAGCTTCTGTCCACGCGACATAAGCTCCCAATCGATCGACCGATCGATTGGGCCATCTTTCTTCGCAGCGCACCTCCAATCGATCAACTGATCGATTGGACTTTGGTTCAATCGATCGGTTGATCGATTGAACCACCTTTGACTTGCCTAAAACCAAGTCCAAGGTCTCCAATTCCAACATTCGATCAACCGTGACCTGTTGGAACATTATGCCTGGCATCCGGTCAACCTTGACCTGCTAGGGCTTCTTCATCAAGTATCTAGTCAATCCCTTTGACCCACTTGGATTTTTCTCCTCATGCCAAATGTCTGGTCAACCTTGACCCATTTAGACTTACCGTCTCGTGCCAAGTGTTCGTCCCTCCATGACCCACTTAGACTTCAACCAAATGTTCGATCACCCTTGACTCATCTGGATTTCCTCGTGCCAAGTATCCGGTCAATCTTTTGACCTACTTGGACTTTCCTATACCAGGTGTCCGGTCAACCTTGACCCACCTGAATTTCCACGTGTCTGGCTTCACTCACCAGGTCTTTCCATCTGCCTAGCTTTCACTAGGACTTCTCATCTGCCTGGCTTCACTCACCAAGACTTTCACCTAGCTTCACTCACTAGGGTTTTCACCTAGCTTCACTCACCAGGATTTTCCATCTGTCTAGCTTCACTCACTAGGACTTCCCATCTGCCTGGCTTCACTCACCAGGACTTTTACCTAACTTCACTCGCTAGGGTTTTCACCTGGCTTCACTCACCAGGACTTTCACCTAGCTTCACTCACTAGGGTTTTCACCTGGCTTCATTCACCAGGATTTTTTCACTGTCCGACTTCACTCGTTGTTCACAACACCACAATGGAAGTCTCATACCCTTCATTATCTCTAGTGTTCACCCTTGAGCATTAACCAAGAGAAGAATATACCACCTTCTATGGTTTCGAAAAATAATTTCCATGTCCTTAGCGAGGGACTCCCCCTAAATACATGTTTGTAACTTTCATCATTGCACCAACAATGATTTGGAATCCCTAAATCTTTAGGAACCCCAAATTTAGAATTTTTGAGGTTCAAAAACTTCAATATTGAAAATAAACCTCAACCAAAACTCCTACTTAGTCTTCCTTAACCAATACATCCTTGTTTTCATCATGAAAACTCCCCATAAATATATACAAATGTGTACGAAGGGGTTAGGAATGGTTACATAGACTAAAAATGGTTACTAAAAATAGTTTAAAATGCTGAAATCAAACATTTACAATCAAAAATAGCTTTCTCAATAGATTGAAGTTGGGACTCAATCGATTGAAACCATTCCAATCGATCGCCTGATCGATTCCGCGAGCTTCTGTTCACGGAGAAGGTGCTTGGATCGATCCGCTGATCGATCCAGACTTGAGTGAATCGATCAACTGATCGATTCAGTGAGCTTCTGCTCACGGGAAACCCCTCTTAGTCGATCGCCCGATCGATTGAGACACTCCAATCGATCGGGTGATTGATTGAAGATCTAATTTCCTGAAAATAAATTTCAGTCGAAATTTAGAAACTCTCCAAAAATTCTATAAAATTCAAAAAATCATAAAAACTCATGTAGACATTACTTAGGGTATATACTATTATGGAAAAATACTTTTTTGTGGTAATACTTCCTATTTTCAAAGATTGACATAAACTTGAAAACTTGTAAAAACTTCAATGTTTTCTTCTAGTTTGTGCCTAACTTTTCAATGATGATTGCTATCAAAAGATATTCTTCATCAAGGTTTTCAAAAATATATTTAAAATGTTTTTCAAAACTAATTTTTAACTATGTTCTTTGGTCTCAATGCACATGACTTGTACATTAGCTTTCCCAATGATTGGAAAACACATAACTATGTGTTTTGATGAATTTTAAAAAAACTCAATAAGATGCACTAAATCAACATATTGAGTTTTGTTAATCATCCTAACACCTCACTTGTATCTAATGTGTACTAAAACATATACAAGTCACCTTATGATTCTTTGTGAGATGCAAAGTTTGGTTTTGCCCTAAACTAGGGATCATGCATATCTATCTAGGCATTTTCAAAATTTTGAACATCCACCTAGGATGTTACTTGTTAGTAAATGTCATTATCCTTAATTTCAAGGAATTAAACATAAAGCATGATGAGTTATGACATTCATCAAAATGAAAATAATTTCAAAAGAAAATATACTATAGCTACATTATGTATGTATGACATGTCATGGTATTTTTGTTATTTTTCATAATAAGCATGAATGCAAAATATGATGGCATGGTATGTGATGGGTAAACAAAGTATGACAATTAGCATAAATAAAATATACCAACATTATCTATCTAAGTGTCCTTAAATCCTTAGCTAAACCTAAAAGTAATCCTAGATTTCCCATATTTTTTTAAGAAAATGTCAAAATCCCAACTTGACATTTCTTGTGCTTTTCTTATTTGTTCTAATTAAAATTAAATTCAATTCCTTAAAGCTTGGCACATTTTACTCTTCCAAAGAGTAAACAAATAATTCATTTCATTTTCAAAGATTAAAATAACCTTGAAAATGCTCTACGAGTGTCAACTTCATTAAGGTTGGGTTAACTACCCTTTCAATTTGAGTTGACACTCCCTAATCCTCTAGGGTGTAGAGAATATGCTCCTAGGAACCCAACACCTATTGATGCTCCTTGAATATTCTAGGTATTCACTAGGAATAACTTCCCTAAATACCTCTTAATGACCTTGTTAGGTTTCTTAGAAGCCTTGGTCACCTTATCTACGTTAACTCTAGGGATAGCTTCCCTAGTGACCTTCTTAGTGACTTTGTTAGACTTCTTAGAAGTCTTAGTCACTTTTGTTGTTGCAAAGATACTCCTAGGGATAACTTCTCTTGTATCCTTGACTTGACCCCTAGACCTAGAGTTTGTCCCATAGCTATATGGAATTCTATGGTAAGAAGGCACATCCTTCTTGGTTTTAGGTTTGTATCCCAAACTTCTATGACCATTGGATGATCCTTGTTGTACTCCTAGACCTAGTTTATGTTCATTTTGCCCTTCTAAGATATTTTCCATCATTTTTATAGTCTTTTCCATTTTATCAAGCCTTGACCTCAAGACTTGATTTTCTTTCCATAAATCCTTAGTTTTGGATTTTTCATTTTGTCCTTGAGCATTTTTATTTTTGGGCTTGTATCTATTATCCTTAGTATTTTTACCCAAGTTATTATCTACCTTCCTAACCTTAGGTGTGGTAGACTTAGCATGCAGAGCAACATATTTTTCCTTAATGCTATCATGCTTTCTATTTTATGGTAAATGACATTAAAATGAAATAAATTAGAGCTAGCATGCTTTTTACCATTATTTAAAGGGGTAGACTCAATAAATGATACCTTGGGTTTTATTTTGGAAGCTCTCCCTTGACTTGTGCTTCCACCCTTGGCTTTGACCGATTTCTTCCCCTTAGGGCATTGGCTCCGGTAATGTCTTTTTTGATTGCACAAGAAGTGCACTATGTGCTCCTTGCTTTTCTTTGTTGTGGGGGTCGTCTCCTTGGGCTTCTCCTTGCCCTTTGATGCCACTTGTCCCTTCTTCTTGACCAATTTAGGGCATTTTCTCTTGTAATACCCTTGTTCTCTACACTCAAAATATATAATATGATTTTTATTTCTAACTGAAACATTTATACCTTCACATGTAGGGATGACCCTCAATCCTCCATTCGATGTCTCTTGATTGTTGGAGGATGTATAATCTTCTTCTCCACTTGACCCGGATGTAGAAGCTTCTCCTTCTTCTTGATCCAGTGTGAACGAAAGTCTCTCCCCCTCAATCCTAGAGGTGGAGACTTCTTCATCTTCATCTTGTGCATGGAACAAATAGTATGCTCCCTCTTTGCCCTTTTCGTTGCATTCCTTTGAAGATGAAGCTTCTTGAACTTCTTCTTCGGAAGTTGAGCATCTCTCAACTTGGTAATCCTCTTGATCTCGATCCAATGAGTCATCCTCTTTGGGTTCTTCTTCATTTTGTACAGTGGAGGGGATCTCATAAATCTTTTCCAATTTGCTCCAAAGCTCCTTGACATCCTTGAATTCTCCAACTTGAGCCAAAATATTGCTTGACAATAAATTGACCAATAGCTTGGTCACTTTGTCATTTTGCCTCGCTCCTTTGAATTTGCTCTTGGCTCCACTTGCTCTTCTTGAGGGGCTTACCCTTTGAGTTGGTTGGAACTTCGAAACCTTCTATTAGAGCAAACCATTGCTCTATCTCCATCATAATAAAACTTTCGATCCTTGATTTCCAAGAATCGAAGCTTGTGGATACAAATGGTGGAGGCACCCTTGTATCGAATCCAAGTCCATCTTGGAATTCCATTTGAAGTTGAGACTTTTGATGAAGTCTTTGACTTGTTGATCTTGCTTCAACTTCTTCACCCTCTAGCCTTATTACCCCTTTCGGCGATGATTTCGATGAAGAGCGACCTTTAATATCACTTGTTAGGGTCGAAATATGCTAGAGGGGGGTGAATATCTCGTTCCGCTTGATTGCTTGCTTCGTTGTTGTTGATAGGCAGCGGAATAAGACTACGAAGTGTTGGAACCCCAAGGTTGTTTTGGTGTGATCAACAAGTTAAGTTAGGTCCTGTGTGTATTTGACCTTGTGTCTAAATGTGCAGGAGCTTAGGAACATAGGTACTCGAGCGGAAGACGCAGCTAGCGAGAAGGACGGCAGTCCGAGGGACGAGGTGCTGCGGAAGAGTACACCGGCGGACGAGAAGGAAGCGCGCGGTGGTTCCGAGGGACGAAATCCGGAGCGGAAGATTGCTCGGGGAGCAAGAGACGCAACTAGCGAGAAGGTCGACGACCGAGGGACGAAGACTGCGGATGAGTACGCTGGCGGACGAGAAGGAAACACGCGGCAATTCCGAGGGACGAGAAGCCGGAGGGAAGCACGCTCGAGAAGACCGGAAGATGGGTTCGGATGAGCCCTATTCCGGATATCAGAGATCACCCAAATCAAGTGGATCCGGAGCAGAAGACCCGGACCGAGACGGGGACTTAACGGAGAAGTGGTCCCGGACAAAAAGTCAACTATAGTTGACTTTTTGCTCCGGGGCGCCCGGGCCCTGATTTTGACCAAGATCGCGATTTACGCGATCTGAACGTTGGGGGATAAAATTTTATCCCCCCCAAGGCGCCCAGAACCCTTCCAGGCGCCCCGACCAAGGCTATAAATATAGCCTTGGTCCAGAAGCTTATCATCAGTTCAGAAATTGTAAACAACACTTGTGTGCTTCCACTGCTTTGATTAGCTTCTTTCTTTTTGTGCATACACTGCTGTAAACGAGGCTTCTCCGCCTGAAGGAGTTCTTAGTGCAATCATCTTCCTTGGATTAACAACCTCCCCGGTTGTAACCAAGTCAAATCCGGTGCCTCATTTTTATGTTTTATTTTCTGCTTAATCTATTTTTCAAGTGTTAGCTTAATTGTTCGAGAAAGGGTTGTGTTTAATTCAGGGCTATTCAACCCCCCCCCCTTTTAGCCGGCCCAACGGTCCTACACGAAGCACTCTACAATGCTAACACGAGGATTTACTTGGTATCCGCCTTAAGAAGAGGTGACTAATCCAAGGATCCACACACGACGCTCACTCCACTAATAAAATACTCATTCTTGGTAACTACCGGAGGAGGAGAAACCTCGTACAAGACTCACACACGAATACAACTCAAAACAAGAAGAAATACAAACACAAACCTTACAAGGTTTACAACACTTATGCTCTCTTCTTGTTTGGGAATGCCTCTTGATGCTTGAGAATGCAATTGCACTTCACTCTAAGACCCTTCAAGAACTGGCGTGTGTCTCTGAGCTCAGTGGAGAAGAATCGCTGAGAATGGAGTCAAAGATCTGCGGAGGAAAGCGCTCGCCAACGGCTATAACCTGCACAACAGTCGGATCTCAATCGATTGAATGACTCTTAATTGATTGGTGAGGCTTTGAATTGATCGGTTGATCGATTCAGAGTACCTCTGTGCTCTCTGGAAATAACCTAAATCGATCGACCAATCGATTCAAGCTTTCTCGCGATTGCACAAGAAATCTAGCATGTCCCCAATCGATTAGTCGATCGATTAGGAAAGCCTCTGTGCGCGTGACATAAGCTCCCAATAGATCGACCGATCGATTAGGCCATCTTTCTTCGCAGCACACCTCCAATCGATCAACTGATCGATTGGACTTTGGTTCAATCGATCGGTTGATCGATTGAACCACCTTAGCTTTGACTTGCCTAAAACCAAGTCCAAGGTCTCCAATTTCAACATCCGATCAACCGTGACATGTTGGAAAATTATGTCTGGCATCCGGTCAACCTTGACCTGCTAGTGCTTCTTCACCAAGTATTCGGTCAATCCCTTTGACCCACTTGGATTTTTCTCCTCGTTCCAAATGTCTGGTCAACCTTGACCCACTTAGACTTACCATCTCGTACCAAGTGTCCAGTCCTCTATGACCCACTTAGACTTCAACCAGATGTTCGGTCACCCTTAACTCATTTGGATTTCCTTGTACCAAGTATCCGATCAATCCTTTGACCTACTTAAATTTTCCTATACCAGGTGTCCGGTCAACTTTGACCCATTTGGATTTCCACGCACTATAACAAAAATGACTTTCCGCAGCGCACCATCAACGGCGTGCAGTTAAAGCACACCATTAATAATAGATTTTATGGCGCGCCTAATTATGTGTGCTATGGATAGTAAAATATTTATGCAAATGACAGCGTGCAGAAAAAGTACGCCATTAATAAACTTTTCTACGACGTGCAAAGTGCGCTGTCAAAACTTTATATTAATAGCACGCGGAGCGCGCTATTAATAATTATTATATATATAAATAACGGCGTACAAAAATATATGCTGTGAATAAATATTATAAAATATTAGCAGCATGCAATATGCATAGTTAATAATCTTCAAAATTTTCTAAATATTTAACCAAAAATTTTCACGCAGAACAAACCTCCCTCAAATATTTTTCCGTGCACCCTCATCTTCCCGCGAAACATATCCTCACGCCCGAAACTGCCCACAAAACCTAAATTCAAGACCACTTCCTCACGCCAACTCCTGTCGTCGGAACCTCCCTGCCGCAGCCCTAAACTCCTCTCCGCCAACATCTTCGCCTATCCTCTCTCCGTCGAAGCCCTCTCCGTCCTAGTCGGGTGTCGTCGTCACCTTCTTCCGCTGGGTGTGATCTTGCTACCTTAGCGACCAGCACCCACCCTACGCGTGGAACCTTGTGGTCGACCTCCTCGGCAAGAACTTTTCGACGCCAAGTGAAACTCTGTCCACTCCATGCAATCCGAGTGCCTTCTCTCCATGCCTCTTACAATGGTGATCTTGATTTTTAGTACTGCCACATCTCCAAAGGTGCATGACCCTTTTCCATAGCAGATAATGGGTGTAGATTGCACGGCAGAAGAACTTAAGGTAACTCTTATCTTCTATTCTCAAGCAAAATTTCTTGATGTTGATGCTAATGTTTTTTTATACAGGCAGACCTCTTGTTATCTAAAATTTCTTCAAAGATTGTTTGTGATCCAATTGAAGCAAGGAAGTTTTCTGATCTAATCTTTGCTTGTGTAGGAGATTATGGGTGAGAAATTATGGATCAGTTATTTTAGATTCTTCATCATCCAAAAATCTGTTTGACTCTGTCCTGTCAACACAGACAATCATGTTGTTTTAGGTTGTGTATGTAATAGGATTTCCTCTTTTCTTCATGAAATCTCTTTGTTATTTTTTAGTCGAATTGTTAGATCCATGAATCCTTTTCTGGTCATTAAATAGTAGTTCATGCCATTCATGCTAAGTATGTTAAATAAGTCGTCAAAGTTTCAATTATATATAGATGTTAACTATGAACTGTTTGATAAATTGTCTCGAAGATATTTCGTTCTTACTTTCAACAAGAATTAGTGAAGCAGAAAATTAAAGATTTCTCACTAGATTTGTTGAATGGCTCTCTGAGAAATGCTGCCATCAGTCATACAATCATCTCAAGTAATTTATTCATTTATTCATGTAGTCTTAGCGATGCTGGTTCTCTCTGGAATTGTTCTGCTGCCAGTTCTTCTAGTGGTTGCAACTGAACCTGCACCATCTTCCACGGATAGCAATAGTGAGGGAAGCTTCAAGAACCTTGACAAATTGACCATGGGGCATGTCAATGTAAGCTATGTTGGTCTCTGGAATTTATCCTTCAATGATTTGTAGGTCATGTAAATGTCGCTCGCTGAGGTTGAAACATTGCTTTCAGCCACATTAATACACGAGGTTAGTAAATGCTTTATAATTCTACTACTTCTATTTCTGCTTTCTTTCATTATGCTTGGTGGCAACTGAAGGCCATTTTCTTCAAAGGTGATGCATGCTTTAGATTTTGACCCTCATGCCTTTGCACATTTCCATGATGAGTGAAAGAGATGAAGGCATAGCCAGGTATCAATTTGCAGTTTGTCATTATAACTTATTCCTCTTGTTACTTTATACATAACTTATGGTTACTTTTTTTGTGTGTCTGTAACTATCCTTAAAGGTCACTATGCAAGTTATGGATGAGAAGTTTGGTTGTGCAGTTGCACGTATTGTCCTGTCCCGACTAGTTATGCATACTAGATACCATTATGGGGTAAGTTGCACCAAACTGTTATATTCATTATGTATTTGGAGTATGATAATTAGTTTAGCATTGCAACTTGAGTTTGTGATTTCTATTGGCTTGATGCTTTTATTATTGTTTGGTAGGCATTTTCTGAAAATTTTACTGGCTTAGAGTTAGAAGATGGAGGTGGTCGTGGTACATCAGGTAGTTTCTTTTGAATAAAAAACATTTAGTTAAAGTTCAACTAATTTTCTTTCCATTATGACTACCTGATGTGTGTTTCATGATCAAACTCTCATTGGGAGAAAAGACTTTTGATGAATGAAATAATGACGGGATCCGTTGATACAAGATCTATGGTTTTAGAAATGACATTGGCTTTATTAGAGGATAGTGGATGGTACCAGCCTAATTATAGCATAGCTGAGCGCCTTGATTGGGGTAGGAATCAGGGAGCTGAGTTTCTAAATTATGTATTTCTAAATCACAAAATTGTTACAAAAATATACATGATTGAATTAATAACTTTGTATTGTATATTTACAGTCAAATTTGAGAAATATGAATCATGGAAATATCTGTGCTAATACGAAATGTAAGCTGCTTCATTGGTTTGCCGATGGATTAGTTGTTGCAGAAGGTCGAATTGCATCCATAGATCGAAACACAAAAGTGCATCACATTATTCTTGGTGGATCAAGTTGGAAAGTTTGGGTTGATAAGGTTTTGGTGGAAAAGGTGGACATAATTCGACCAAATGATGAAATGCAGTTTCTCGATGATACAATAGAAAGCACGCTCGCATGGTTATCTAAATTTATAGTATTGTGTGATTGATACATATTATACTAATTTGTTTGGATTGTAAGTTGAATTGTTGTTATGTAATTGCTAGTTTGTTAGAGATTTCATATCTTGTTTTAGATCTTTTGAGTTTTTATGGTATAATGAAAAACTATAACTTTTATTAATTTTGTATGGATTTGATTTGCACTAAATTTGTTGTAAAATTTTAATTTATTATTTTTGTCAAATTATTTTTTTAATATAGTTAAGACCATCAACAGCATACGTTTGCGCGCTGCGAAAAGTATTTTCCGCAGCGCGCAAAGCACGCTGTGAATACTATTATCCGCGGTGTGCTTTGCGCGCTGCGGAAAATACTTTTCACAGTGCGCAAAAGCATGTCGCGGATAATTTATGACTTTCAACAGCTTTTAATTGTGTAGCACGTAATGCGCGCTGCAAAAAGCGAATTTGCACGCTGCGAAAAGTCATTTTTGTTGTAATGACGTGTCTGGTTTCACTCACCAAGTCTTTCCATCTGCCTAGTTTCACTCACTAGGACTTCCCATCTGCCTGATTTCACTCACCAGGACATTCACCTAGCTTCACTCACTAGGGTTTTCACCTGGCTTCACTCACCAGGATTTCCCACTATCTGACTTCACTCACTGGGACTTACACCTTCCTAGCTTCACTCATCAGGACTTTCAACTAACTTCACCCACTAGGATTTCCAACTTCCTAACCTCTAGTTAGGACTTTCCCAGTCAAGTATCCAGTCAACCCTTTGACCTACTTGACTCTTCTTCACATCTAACTGATCAACCTTGACCAGAGGAGAATTGTATCAACAATCTCCCTAAATGGACGATTGCATCCGCAATCTCCATGTATTGTCAAACATCAAATCCAAACATCAAGACTCAAGCTTGAGCCAACCCAAGCTTAGTCAACCAGCAACCTTAACCTAGGGATATTGCACCAATAGTAACTTAGAGATAAAGTCTATGGAAGTTGATTTTGAAATGAAAGAAGAAGATAAAACTATATTAGTTGTTGATGAAATTGATGATGAAGAAGAGGCTGATAAAATAAAAGCAAAGGAGAAGGAAATGAAGACTATGATATTGAGTGTTATTAAAGTAAGTTGACATTTATGTAGATATATTTAAGTTTGTTTAAAGTAATTGCATTATCTTTAATTTTTCTTTTTCTTATGTTAAATACATTAAGTTTGATTTATTTATAGTATTTGAAAAAAAATCAAAGAAATAAAAAAATAAAAAACGAGAAGAACATGTGACATACCTAATAGAATTCCTTCAAAATTTGAGATTGCCTACTTCCGATTTCCTATGGGAAGAAGACTACTACTCATTGACTATAAATGTCTTCTTCACATGTGTCTTAGGCAACATATTTACATACAGGGAAGTAATTGATGCATATATTTCATTACTTTTTAAGGAAGTTTCCTCGTTTGAAGTTTTCTCGTCTAATAGGCTGTATAATAAATCTATATATTGCTCAACTGGATTCATGATAAATATTTGACTTCATATTATAATTTTTATTATGTTTGTGATATAATTACACTAATTTATGATTATATATTGAATCTCATAGTCATCATATGAATATTTATGGGAAACAAGTTTATGTCATATTATCAAAACAAATTTGGTTGATCGAGAAGTTAGGTATATTTTTATACCTATAAATACTGATCGTGCACATTATCATTTAATGGTCATGGATACCAAGGCAAAAATGTTCTACCATTATAATTTGTTATCCTACAACTATAAATATGATCAATATTTTGCTGAGCTAGTTAGTATTAAGATATGAAATTTATATTCTAGCATTATGATACTTGTTATATATTTTTTATGAATATTTTTTTGTTTGTCCGATGCTCACAGGTCTCTAGAATGAAAATGTTTTCCAGTGATAAAGTGAAGGAGTTGCATAATGGGTTACAAGAATATCACCTTTTTGAAGAATGGGCTTCACCTTAAGTAGATTGTCCTCAATAGATATTGTCGTAAGTAAATTATTACATTATTAGTAATTTTCAATGATACATTGTCATTATAATTTTATTACAAATTTAATTTTGTGATATTGCAAGAATGAATATGCCTTCTTCATTATGTAATATATAAGACATCTATTATACAATATTGACATGAAATTTACTAAAAAGATATTCATAAATTTAGAGTAGAGGTTGCATTATTAATCAGTAAGGACAAATTTTGTAAATGACGTGTTGTAATATGTATAATTGACGTGTTGTATAATATGTTTGTAATTTGTATATCAAAGCTCGAAGTATGTTTGTTTGTTGTAAATTTATACTTCATCTAATTATTTATTATGAAATTTGTTTAGTCTAGATTCTTGTGATTATTCATTGTTAATTTTGTAAAATGTTGTGTTGTGTTATTTTTGTATTGGATTGTTTAAAATTATTGTGTAGTGTTGTTCTAAATTGATCTTGTATTGGATTGTGTGTAAAATCCATATATTGTTCTTGTATTGGATTGATATTGGATTAATATTGGATTGTTTAAAAATATTGTGTTGTGTTGTGTATAAAAACTCTAAATTGATTTTGTACTAGATTATGTTTGTAGTTCTTGTATGGATTGATATTGAATTGTTTAAAATTATTGTGTTGTGTTGTTGTCCTAAATTGTTGTATCGGATTGTGTGTAAAATTGTTATGTTCTTGTATTGGACTGATATCAAATTGTGTAAAATTGTAGTGTTGTGTTGCTCTAAATTATCTTGTATTGAATTGTGTAAAATTATTGTGTTGTGTTCTATTGTGTTCGGTTAAATTGATCATATAAAATTGTATGCTGTGTAAAATTTTTGTTTTGTCTTGTGTTATTCATTATGATGTTATTGAATGTATCGTAATGATATTAGAGGGCATGAATACATTTAGTAGATTAGCTTGAACACAAAAGACAATTTTCCATGTCAATCTGATGTCATTTATTGTGCCTGAATCGTGTTCAAAAATTCATAACTCTCAATACGTTGTAACGTAATGAGGTTTATGGGCATTTACACATTCAGGAGACCAACTCGAACACATAAGATCTAGCCACATTTCGATCCGATGTAGTTTGGGTCATCCATCAGTTTTGACCAAAACTAGCTAATGGACTTCGGTTATTCGAAAAATAAAAATTTTAATACCATCACATAGAGGGAAGCTCAAGGATTTCAAATATAGTGTGGGTCAATGATTATCATATAATTTTCATTTACATTGAGCTTACGACATCATTTATTATGTCTGAATCATGTTCAAAAATTTATGTAACACTCGAAAATTCTCAAAAGACTTTTAGAAATATTCTATTATTTTTCTGGAATTTTTAGAGTAGCGGAAGTAGCAAAAATAAATAGAAACGTAAAATAACCTAAGCGGGAATTGAATCCGAGACCTATGAGACCCTATGTCTTATAGACAACTCTAGTAACCAGGAGGCCCCAGCAGGGGTGTGCTGAAAGAAGAGGTAAACAATTATATTTATATTTAAGTTGGCCGAATAAACCACTTAATATAAATAGGAAAAATTAAGTGAGGAGTTATTAGTGAACCCTCTCTTCTTCCAAACCTCAAGGCACTTCAACCTCCAAGGAACCTAGGGTTCCATCCCTAGGGTTGTAGGAACACCTCCCTGCGACAACTCCGGCACGAGAACGCTCCTCTCCGAGAGAAGAGCACGTAGACGCGAGGAGATTGACGAAGGGATCTTCTCCACCGGAAATCTAGCGACCAGATCGTAAGGAAATCTAGCGCAGGATGTAAGAAACCCCTCACCTGCAGTATAAGTAACTCTTTTCACGATTTTATGCCTTAATTTAGTTGTATACAGATTTTCAGTACATAGGGTGTGAATTAGTGCGCACCAAATGTTTGATAAAATGTTAGCTCAGTTAAATGCAACATAGGCATTTTTAATAGCTTAGATAAATGCAATAGGAGCATTTTATAGCATACTTAGCCTTGCTACAACTTATATGGGACTACGGTCCCATGAGTGGGCTCCCATAGTAGCCTCTAGGTTCAGATAACCTAGCTCTAGGTTCAGATAACCTAGTAAAAAGCAAGATATGATAAACTAGCTATAAACAGTATTTTACTTTATCAGTGGCACTGTACTGGACTTCAGTTGTCCTTGGGTTGGGCTCCCACAGTCGTCCCTAGGTTTAGATAACCTAGTAGTCCTACTAGAATTGGGATTTGCAACCCCGAGTCTAGTTAGGGATGCGCGCACAGTAAGTACAGTTGTCGGGGTCATCAGCAGCATGATTAGTATTTTCATCTATTTATGATAAATAGTTTTCAAAGCTTCACAATTTAGTTATGTGATTGCAGTTCAGAATTTGCATCAGTTTAGCATTAGTTTAGTTAGTTGTTGCATCAGTTTAGTTCTATCTTGTTGATACTAGAAGATATTGCCATGATCAGCTTTTGATTTCTATGTTTTGTATGATAGTATGGCATGCCATGCTCCAACATGTTCAGTATATATTTCAAATAGCATGTTTTAAAAGCATAAATTGCATCGTATGCATGTTTTGTGAGGTAGATGGTTTCTTACTAAGCTCCCAAGCTTATAGATACTTCTTTTCCTTATACTGCAGATAAATGTAAAGGAAAGATGGATTAGCAGAGGCTGGAGGACAATGCAATGAAGATGTGTGTGGATAGGAACTTGGAATAAAGATCTTTGGAGAAACTAGCAACTTAAGAACTTAGTATTTCTTGTAGATTACTTTTCTGCACTTTTAGTTAATTAAGTGTCTTGAATTGCGATAGTTATGCTTAGATTACTGATTGTCATGATCTTAATTAGCTAGCCATGAGTAATGATAGGTCTAGTAGCTTTGTCTTTGCTTATAGAGTTGATATATATGATTTGAGCACGAAACAGTGCTGAAATCAGACTTCTGATACAAAATCAGAAACCCCAATCGATCAGCCAATCGATTGGAGGCTCCTCAATCGATCAGCCGATCGATTGGGCAGCTTGTTCCGCGAACAGTAAGCTCCTAGATCGATCAGCCGATCGATCCGGTAACGTTCTGTCGCGAACAGAAAGATCTGGAATCGATCACTGGATCGATTGGCCAGACTGGATCGATCAGTCGATCAATCAAGAAATTGCTCTCACGAACAGAGAGCTTCTGAATCGATCATTGGATCGATTGGAATAGCTGGATCGATCAGCCGATCGATCCATAAGTTCTTCCGTGCACAGTAGCACGCTGAATCGACCAGTGGATCGATCAGATGACTCCAATCGATCAGCCGATCGATTGGAGTGTCTGATTTCAGCTGGAAGGGTCTCATTTCAGTCTTTTGAGCAAATAGAAGTGTGGGTTCCTTCCCTAGTATATGTATGTCAACGGAGAGGTCTTTGAACCTAATCTTACAGGTCGTAATAGTCATTAATAGAGTAAGAATTTAATCAGTACAGTTTTCCGCACATTAAGAATAGTTTAGCAACAGCATAATGTAATCCCCGACCTTACAGCTTAGCCAGTAGAAGGCGGGGTGTTACAATTTATAACTCTCAATACATTGTATCATAATGAGGTTTAAGGGCATTTACACATTCAAAAGACTAGCCCGAACACATAGGATCCTACCATAGATCGATCCGATATAGTTTGAGCCATCAACTGATTTTGATCAAAATTGGCTGATGGACTTCGACTATCTGAAAAATGGAAATTTTAACACTATCACATAAAGAGAAGCTCAAGGATCTCAAATATAGTATAAGTCAATGATTATCATATAATTTTCATTTACATTGAGCTTACAACATCATTTATTGTGTCTGAATCATGTTTAAAAATTTGTAACTCTCAATATGTTGTATCATAATGAGATTTGAGGGCAATTACACATTCAGGAGACCAGCCCGAATACATAGGATTCGACCACATGTTGATCCAATGTAGTTTGGGTCATTAGTCAATTTTGATCAAAATAGGCTGATGGACTTCGGCTATCCGAAAAATGGAAATTTTAATACCATGACATAGAGGGAAGCTCAAGGATCTCAAATATGGTATAGGTCAGTGATTATCATATAATTTTTATTTATATTGAGCTTACGACATCATTTATTATGCCCAAATCATATTTAAAAATTCGTAACTCTCAATACGTTCTATCATAATGAGGTTTGAGGGCATTTACACATTTAG
This sequence comes from Zingiber officinale, assembly GCF_018446385.1. NCBI lineage: Eukaryota > Viridiplantae > Streptophyta > Magnoliopsida > Zingiberales > Zingiberaceae > Zingiber > Zingiber officinale. The sequence continues at coordinate 170,982,644 of NC_055987.1, read as the reverse complement.
GAGACCAACCCGAACATATAGGATCTGACCATATATCAATCCGATATAGTTTGGGTCATTAATCGATTTTGACTAAAATCAGTTGATGGACTTTGACTATCCAAAAATTAAAAATTTTAACGCCATCACATAGAGGGAAGCTCAAGGATCTCAAATATGGTATGAATAAGTGATTATTATATAATTTTCATTTACATTGAGCTTATGACATCATTTATTGTTCTTGAATTGTGTTCAAAATTTCATAACTCTTAATACATTGTATTGTAATGAGGTTCAAGGGCATTTACACATTTAGGAGACCAGTCCGAACACATAGGATCCGACCACATCTCAATCCGATGTAGTTTGAGCCATCAGCTGATTTTAACCAAAACCGGCTGATAGACTTCGGCTATCGAAAAAATAAAAATTTTAACACCATCATATAGAGGGAAGCTAGAGGATCTTAAATATGGTATGGATCAGTGATTATCATATAATTTTCATTTACGTTGAGCTTACGACATCATTTATTATGCCTGAATCATGTTCAAAACTTTATAACTCTCAATCTGTTGTATCATAATGAGGTTCGGGAGCATTTACACATTCAGGAGAATAGTTTGAACACATAGAATCTGACCACATGTCAATCCGATGTAGTTTAGGTGTAAAGTCTAGTTCTTTTTAAAAAAAAGAGAGAGAAAATTCAAAGAGGGAGTATAATAATAAATTTTCTTTAGGAATAAGTAGGAATTTAAGGGGCTAAATCATTATTAGCCAATTAATGGACTTATGGGCTCGGCCAATTGATAATGAATGGGTTTAACCCTAGGATTTGCTTATAAGAGGGGGGGGGGGGCTTGAAAGGGGACAGCAAAAAAAAAAAGAAAGGGGAAAGAAAAGAGGGAGAGGTCTCGGTGGTAAGCAAGAAGAGGAGAGGAGACTCCAAACTTGGAAGGAAGAATGAGGACAAAAGAGCTTCCCATCGTTGTTGCCTTTGTCATCGCCACGCTAACGTCAAGCTTTCGAGCACAAAGGCACCTCTTAAACCCTTTTCTTTCTGAGCCTTTAAATCTATGTAGGAAGCAAGTTTTCGAGGGAGAATTGAGGGTTGAAAGCAGTAGGTTTTGAGGGATATCTGGAGTATACGCAACAAGTTTTTGAGGGGAGAATTGAGGGCTGAAAGCAGCAGGTTTTGTGGGATTTCTAGAGTATACACAGTAAGTTTTCAAGGGGAGAGTTGAGCTCTGAAAGCAACAAGTTTTGAGGGATATCTGGAGTATACGCAGCAGATTTTCGAGGGGAGAATTGAGGACTATAAGCAACGGATTTTTTTGAGAGTTTTCTGGGGTATATGCAACAAGTTTTTGAGGGGGAAATGAGGGTTGAAGGTAGCAGGGTTTGAGGGATATTTGAGGCCTACGCAGCAAGATTCGAGGGGGAAATGAGGGCTACAAGCAGCGAAGGCTTGGAGAATTGCTTGGGCTATTTGCAGCAGGATTTGAGAGATGTGGAAGTGGGTGTGGGGGTGTAGCAGATTTTGACGAAGGTTTAGTCACCCGATGATCAAGGAGGTTTAGGTGTAGGGATGTTTATGTGACTAAATATATTCATGTTTATTTAGCTTCATGTAGTTAATATGCAAGTTTGTTTGAACTTATGCATATTAATGGTATGAATGCTTATTTAGGTTTATGTAGTTAAGGCTATCTATGCTTCAAGAGCTACACGTAGTTAATGATATGCATGTTGGTTGAGCTTAATGTAGATTAATGGTATGAATACTTATTTAAGTTCATGTAGTTAATAATGTAGGGGATCGGTGGCCGGTTAGAAGGGGAGTTGGATAACTAGTTCACCCCCAATTCCCTTTCTTCTCTACAAGACGTTAGTGTGCAAACGGAAATACAAAAATTAAAATAATGAAAGCAATAAGTAAAAACACAAACGCTAACTCGATTCCTTTACGTGGTTCGAAGATTGCTTGCTCCTACTCTACAGCGTGTCCTTAAGGTGGACAAACCCTTAATCCTTCGGTGGATCAGCCCCGGGCAATCTCCGGCTAGAGCTTACTCCTTCTCGGTGGAGTACAACCTCTCACAAAACACTCTTCTTCTTTTATAAGATGGAGATTAAGAGTAGGAAGAAGAGTATGGCTTGGAAGCTTTGGACAATGATAAGGAGTGATTCAACAATAATCAGTAACCTCCTTCATGCCCCAAAGCTACCTATAAATAAGAGAAGAGAGTTGATCAACAAATCAACTCATCTCGGCACCAGTCGACTGGCACTTCTATCAATCGACTGGTGTTACCGTTGGAGGTAGCCAACGACTACTTCGTAGTGCCAACGGTTTGCTAACGGCTACTTACCAGTCGACTGGTCGCTGCTGGCTGAGCGAAAAAAAATACTTCTGTTCACTTCCAGTCGACTGTATAGTTGACTGGACCAGTCGACTACCACTTCCAGTAGTCGACCATACCAGTTGATTGTCACTTCCAGTAGTCGACTGATCCCGGTTACACACTCACACTCATCCTCTCCAGAGTCACCCTTGAAGCTCTCTTTCTCAACCTTTGTCCCTCAGATGCACCCGAGCCCGCGGCTCCTCTCCGTACCATCCTTCACATTGCCTTGAAGTTCGCTTCCTTTGACTTTATTCCATTGCTCCTCGTCTGCGGTCCCTCGGATGCACCATCCTTCACCGATCTCATGGACTCGAGCCATAGGATGAGCTTCCCAAGCTTAGCCACACCAAGCTCATCATGTGTGTTTCACCAAGTCTTGCATGACTCAAACACATATCAAACCAATATGAAACCTAACTTAAACTCTTTGACACACATATCAAAACAAAGATCGAACCCCGATCAATCCTAGGTCGATTGCACCAACAAACAATACCCATGCTTCAAGAGCTACATGTAGTTAATGACATGTGTGTTTGTTTGAACTTAGTGTGGATTAACGGTAGGAATGCTTATTTAGGTTTATGTAGTTAATGATATCCATGCTTAAAGAGCTACACATAGTAATGATATGTATGTTTATTTGAGCCTCATGTAGGTTAATGATATGAATGTTTAATTGGGCTTTATGTGGTCTAACAGAATATGTTAAGGTCATGGTGCATGGTTGCCTTAACGAAAATTATGTAAAAAAAAATAGTAATGATTAGTGTAAATTCTGTGAGGGCAAGGCCCCAGAGGGATCCCAATACCATATTCTCATATTTGGCCACGGCTAAGTGACGAGAGTTGCTAACGCCCCTCCGCCTGGTACCATAGTTATACAGATTGATTAATCGAATAAAGGATAAAGGATATATGATGTACCTCCACCCATGAATGATATATGATAAATGCAAAAGGATATTGCTCAATAATAGGATGGATTTAAAGAACACATGAAATGTTGTATGATGCTCAAGGTTTAATGTTTATGGTAGATGCTTACTCTCATGTTTATTTGTTCTTTGATGATAAATTTCATGTAGAGGTAGATTTAATGATGCATGCGACTATTTATGTAATTCTTGATATGGTGGTTAGGAGGTGCTAAGTTAGACTCACTAGGTTAGGTTTATGGCAGGTGAATAAACTGATGACGTTGGAAGCTCGGATCTTTGACCAGACTAGGCTGGACAGTACACTCCCGAGGACCTTACAATTCCGTAAATAAATAGTATTTATGATTTAGAGAGAATAAAATAGGACTACGTTCAGACTTTTGAAATGTTTGACTAGTTTAAACTTGCCTTTCTTTCTTCTTCTTTTTTTTTTTTGTATCAGTGATGGGTTGAATGTAGAGGCATTGTTTATTATTTGCAGTCGACTTGATTTTATTTCATTGGAATGTTATATGGTGCGTAGGATGGAAACAAAACTTAGGGTTGTTTCATTAGGCCATCAGCCGATTTACATTGAGCTTACGATATCATTTATTGTGCCTGAATCGTGTTCAAAAATGAATAAGTCAACTAATACATAGTCTCAGTCGAATCGATTAGTCTCTATGAACTTTAGAAAAAGAATCAATCAACTGATACAAAGTGTTTGTAGAATCAATTAGTCTTTGTTCACTTTATAAAATAAATCAATCGACTGATACATAGTGTCAGTTGAGTCGATTAGTCTCTATGCACCAAAGAAATTGAAACAATTGAATCGATTCGTCTCTATGCACCTCATAAATTGAATTAGTCGAATCGATCCTTGATGTCAGTCGAATCAAATCGTCTCTATACATGTCATGTACTCAATCAGTCTAATTGATCCCTTAAATTAGTCGAATTGAATTGTCTTTGTGCATCGCAAAAATTGAATCAGTCAAATCAATCCCTAAAATTAGTCAAATCGATTATTCTCTATTAAAATCAGGATCTAAAACAATCGACTAACTAGAAATGTTAGTCGAATCGATTCATGTCATAATAATTTTTAAAGTCAACTTGTGTATTTAAGCATCCATTTGACTGCTTGCACTAACTCCCGATTTTTTTTCTCCCTCCAAACCCTAAATGCTTTAGACCTTCTCCAACGATGGGACAAGGGACAAGATTAACATCAAACCTTTGATTGAGTATGATGGGATTAGCCTGCTCAACTTTGCCTTGGCTAGGATGAAGGAGGCCTACAATGGGACTATGGTGTGGGAATCTAACCATGACTATCACGTCGATCAGCTTAGTGATGTGGCTAAGGAGCACGCAGCTCCGACGGCCATAGATGATCATGACTCCTTGGAGGATCCAAACGATCGCTTGTAGGCAAATTTTGAGTCCATCAATATATGATTTGAGGAATTACATATGAATCATGAACGTGATATGACTACAGTGCGTACAAAGCTTGGGGATATTAGATGCAGACAAATTGATATTCAGATGAGCATAGCTTCATTGCATGACCTAGTGTGCTCATGGATGGTGGGTCATCCTCCTCCATCACTTCCTCCTAGCGTGATGTAACCGATGCTTCTGAGCATCCACCTATGGTGGCAAAAGGTGAATACGCTCCCCCTAGTGCCCTCGCCAACCCGTCCCAGGGCCAACACGTAGGAGATAAATCACGAGCGACTACTAGACTTTGGAATAGTGACTAGCACATAAAGGAGGCATTTACCTCGGCTTTGCCAAGATTTGAACTCCAGACCTCATGGTAGCAACACCTCATGCGCTAGCTACTAGACCGTCCCGAGGGGACTTCTGAGCATCCACCTATGGACTTAGAATAGGCGTTTCATGTTATGATTAATGTATTGATATGGGTTCTTCGAGTACTTTGTATGTTAACTTGTTCTTATTATGCCTTGTGAGGCACGTTTTGTATAACTATTATACTTGATGTTGATCTTTTATTTTAGATCCTTGATTCATGCTCTTTCTTAATATGTAAAATTTTTAATTTTTAGGGTCTCTAAAGTCATCAGTCGGTTTTGACTAAAATTGACTGATAAATCAAACGACATCGGATTGACATGGGATTAGTTTCTATGTGTTCGGATTGGTGTCTTGAATGTGAAAATGCTCATTAATATCATTATGATACATCGTATTAAGCGCAGTGATTTTTAAACATGATTCGGGCATGAAAAATGAGATTTTTTGACTCAATATAAATGAAATGTAAATGATAGTTACTTAAACACACCATATTTGAGATCCTTGATCTATTCTATTTCTTAATATTTAATATTTTAAATTTTTAGAGTCTCTAAAGTCCATCAACCGATTTTGACTAAAATCAACTAATGGATCAAACAACATTGGATCGACATGGGACCATATCCTATGTGCTCGGGCAAGTGTCCTAAATGTGAAAGTGCCCATTAATATCATTACGATACATCGTATTAAGAGTAATGATTTTTTAAACATGATTCAAGCACAAAAAATGGGGCTTTTTTACTCAATATAAATGAAATGTAGATGGTAATCACTAAAACACGCCATATTTGAGATCCTTAATCCATGATCTTTCTTAATATTTAAATTTTTTTAATTTTTAGGGTGTTTAAAGTCCATAAGCCGATTTTGATCTAAATCGACTAATAGACCAAACAACATCGGATCGACATGGGATTAGTTCTTATGTGCTCGGGTTAGTGTCCTGAATGTGAAAATGCCCATTAATATCATTATGATACATCATATTGAGTGCAACGATTTTTGAAATATGATTCAGGCATGAAAAATAAGGTTTTTTTTACTCAATATAAATAAAATGTAGATGATAATCACTTAAACACACTATATTTGAGATTCTTGATCCATGCTCTTTCTTAATATATGAAACTTATAATTTAATATATGCTAATTTGACTCATATGTAAAATCAGTCGACTGGTTGAGATGCAAATCCATTAAACACACCCATTCGACTGCTTTTGACCAAATGACATCGGATTAACATGACACCAAAAATAAACGCACTCGTTCCTATGCACTAAGACTGGTCTCTTGAATGTACCCATGCCATCAAACAACGTTGTGATACATCATATCGAGACCAACGATTTTTTAACAAATTTCTATCACAATAAATAACACAGCAACACAACAATTTACAATACAACTTTTTTGTACAATACTTTACACAATACAATACAAAAATAATTTAGAACATAACACAACAATTTATATCTCTACATAAACGAACATATGAATATAGAAATATAATGTAGACAACATTACATTAAGATATTTAAATGTATTTAGCAAAACATACATCTGAATATATTTTGTAAAATACACTTATATGTTCATTCATCACAATGATAGGCTTGTGTGCTAAATGCATACAAAAGTTGAGCACTATCATAAAAGAACATCAATACAAGAACACCATTACATATATCAACTTGCTGGAGGCATTCTACACGATCTTTTATTGTGGCCCAATTGTTTGCACCTACTACACTTGTTTTTAACCTTTCTCGTGTGTTTAGATGGGATTCTTGCCGTCTTCCAGGTTGCACAAGGCTACTAAGTGGTAAAACAATACATTCTTTGTCCACCTATTGGCCAATATTGTTTACTTCTACATGGAAAAATATGATCTATATAAATACTTTTTCAAGTTTCAAATAGGAAATAATGCTGACAATACTTATACGAATCCATGTTCCTATATAAACACACTGCTAGGGTGTGGGCAAGAAAGTCCTGAAATCTGAAACTCATAACAATCACATTTACAACATTCCTTGTCAACTTTATAGGATGATGATTAAGTTTGTACCTCAATTTCTGTTCTGGTATGTGGATGAACAATATAGTAACTAATTTTCTGTCTCCTAGTCTCAATCTCCTTCAGAGTAAATGACGTCAATACTCTTGCACAATTATCCACTTGCTCCCTATGGTTATAAAATTGAGCAACCTTCTTCCTTATGTTGTTTATTAGTGTTGTAATTGGGAGTTTTCGAGTTTTCTTGAACAATGCATTCATACTTTTAGAGCAATTCATCGTCAACATTGAGTACCTTCTGCCAGGGAAATGTGCATTTGCCCATTTTGTAGATTCTAGATTTTAAAGACATTTATAAGCATCTACATGTGTCTCTGACATAATTTGCATGATTCGATCAAATTGTGGAATTGTATTTGCTCTAGTTGTAGTCCAAAACAATCCTAATGTAGCTCTATCATGAGTATCAATAATCATATTACATGATAAGTGATGGCAACATAATCCATGGTAAGTAGTAGGTTAAACTTTACTAATTACAAATAATATTCTACGATGTCCATCAGATATAATTGTCATATTTGATGGATCAACTGCAATAAATATCTTTAAATGATTTAAAAACCACTCATATGCAGAGCCACACTCGACCTCGGCAATTACAAAATCAACTGGTAGAAGATTTCCATTACCATCTATTGTTGTGACCATCAATAATTCACTAGGGAACTTGCCCCTCAGGTGTGTTGCATCAATTCCAATTAATTTTCCAAAATAGGTTTGAAAAACTCTTCCACATGCACCAAAAGCCCAAAAACAACAATGGAATTTATCACAATTTTTTTTCAATGCAACGTATGTATCTGGGTCTCTATATTTTAGTTCACGAAATAATCTAGGAACATTACCATAATCCATATCGAAATCACCTACCACCTTATTTATAACTTTTATACATTCATAGTATGCCTTTCGATATGATATATTCAGACCAAATCGTGATTTCATCTCATTCTAAATGTTTATGGGTCTATAATCTTTTGATGCCACAAAATAGCTTTCAATCTGAGAAGCTATAAATGAAGATACGCATACAAGATGATCAGTTGTTGTCATACAAAGATCACACTGATGATGATCTAAATATTTTGTAATCATGAACTCAATATCTCTCTTTGCAATTATTGTCCATGTGTAATTTTTTTCATCGCAAATTGCTTTAACTCTATTCTTCCTTCTGTCCTTTATTTTGTATGTTAAGCGTTTGATCATAGCATATTTAGCAAGTGCTTCTTTAAAATATTTTTACGTTGTGTATACCTACAATAGGAATTTATATATGTTTATGTAAGTAATACTGAAATTTATTTGAGTTAACATAATAAAAGTTTAAAAAAATACACAATTACTTGACCAATAAAAAATTCCTCAACAGAGTCATCTACTTGTTCAATTAGTAATGGAAAAGGTCTTGTATTCATTTCATATGCATCTCCAGCTAATGGAAATTGCTCTTCAAGGTCGTTATATTCATTAGTGTTGATTGACTCATCTAATGAATAGTGCATATCATTTGCTAATAATTCATCCTCAGATACTTTCATTTGAATTTCCGCTTCCATTCTATTCTCATTATATTCTTGTTCAGTCCACGTATCCTTAAAAAGATCTTCCAATCTTGTACTCGTAAATATTGGGTCATCCTCAAAACTTAGGAGCTTGTTCACTCAAATTGAACATGTAATTAATAGTGTCTCTAGTATTGGCCACAATACTAGATGAAGTTGAATATGTTATATTGTCGGTACCCAAATTTATATTTGGAGTAATAGATTTATTTTGATTCTTTATTTGTGAATCTATAGATTGTATCATAACTATGAGCATCTCATTAAAAATTTGATCTTCCCTGCATTGATACAATCATAAATTAACTATATTACAAACAAAAATTCTATTAAGATTCTGAATATTTTAAAAAAATACATTAACCGAGTAAAGAAAGTCAATATATCATTAAAAGTGTATCTTACTAAAATTATACTATAAATCTTTTAGGATATATCCTTTAAGAAATAATTATATGTAAGATAAATCTAAAATTAGGGCTTTGATTTAAAGAGCTAAATAAAGATATCTAAAAATTGAAAATGTTATTCTTCCTACCATTTCATAATACTAATATATAAAAAAAGGAAAAAAGATAACTAAAATACAGTAGAAGACAATATATATTTCTAGATTGGTCACAGTGAAAAGTTTCATTCTCGATAGGATTTTAAATGTTACCGGTGCTTTGGAGTTTTTCTTGAATGCTTTTAATTGCCGGAACAGTACTGTCAAAAGTTTTGGAGTTGCCAGAACATTGATTTACACCAAATCAAAGCACACACTTCATTTATAAGGATGATTTGCACTATAGAAAGTTTTAATTTGAGCGTTGACCCAAATAAATAACATACCTCGCTCGACCGTTGTAATCAGAGATGGCGAGGAGGAAGGTTGTGTTTCACCTGTTAGAACTTCGATGGTCCAGAGAGGAGGGTCATTTGTCTTCGTTAAGTTTCTGCATCGTGCTGCAACGAAGGGAACACATTGAGTTGTTGAACTGTGTTGCATCGTGGTATTTAGATTTAGGTTTGACAAAGAAGATGCACCGTTGTCAATCATCGATGTCAGTTCGAACGCACATCAGGAAGAGAAATCAACCGTGGCATAAAGTTGTAACGTCGGAAACACGTTGAGTTGTTGCACCGTGTGTTTGACGAAGAAGATGAACCGTGCTGCACCATGATATTTAAATTTAGGTTTGACAAAGAAGATACATCATCGTCGATCGTCGGTGCTGGATAAGATGCACTTCAAGAAGATAAATTATGCATGGCTTGCATGCACGTGACAACCACGCTAAACAAGATTGGCAGCCACGAGGGAGAGGTTGATATCTCATACGTTATTTGGTATTTTAGAAGTTATGTACACAAAATAGATATTTTATAAATTTTATATACACGGTTAAGAAAAAAAACCGTTCTCTGGAAGAGGAGAATATTTTATAATTTTGTTAGGAAAAAAATTAGGCTTACTTTATCATTTATTAGTGGGCTAATTGCGATGACTCGTGGCCCAAGTAAAATTAACAGCGAGCATTATTTAATTATTTAATTATTATTTTACTATAATAATATTAATAATATTGCTTTCACACACATATCCACACGTCCACGCATCCACGCACGATATGATCCGGCATCCACTGCCAGTGGGATGGTAGGTTTATGTTATTTATTTATTTATTTATTTTTAAACAAGGACGAAGGACTGTAGTACCAATAACAAAAAGGCTGACGGATGCGATAATGTAAGAAAGGGCTCGTAGTTCCTTTTGTCCAAATTAATTTATTAATTCTGGATTGGTGGAGCTCATCCACCCATGCAAGCAAATCTTTATGTATGGGAATGCTGAACCGAGGGGTCGAAATGGTAGCCAATCAACAGAAAGGCGTGGACCCCATTGGGGTACGGAGCTTGCACGCCACCATGGATCCCTATGGTATATTCCCAGAATATCTCGTGGCTGTTGCCAGGCCGTCGGTGTAAATTCTCGAAGAAGCCCCTTTGTCCGCTTGGTCAGCGGAGGGGCATCCGCGTGATTTTGCTGCAGGAACAAATCTATCGGTCACTGCCATTCCACCGCGCCATTGCCTTGCGTGTCTACAAATCCCCGCATCCCACGCCCACCTCCTCTGACCTTCAGCTTCAAGCAATCCAACCGCCCAGCGCCTTAATTCCAAGGAGCGTCACGGAGGTTGTTCTGCCTGCGTTATTTTCCCTAAAAGAAGGGTGTCTCGGGTAAAGACATCAACTTTCCACTCGGGAACTGATCCATTTTCATCCTCTCCTCTTCTAGGTGATGCTTCGTATTTCTTTCTCTTCTCGTGTGATTGATTCTCGATAGTGTGATGAGATTTTGATCCTCATGTTGTATATTTTAAAGGGGTTTGATTCTGAATTGTGTGATGAAAATCATGTCGAGGAACCATTAGCCATATGTTAATTGGCTGCCGTTGTTCTATTACCTACCGAGTAGTTGTCTGAGAGTCGATCGTTGATGCTGTAGTTTGTGCAAAGTTATTGACTTTTTTTTTGTTGTTGATTCATCTTTCTCATCCGTGTTCCAGCGCAAGACATACTGAAATCAGGTCATGGGCTCAGCGAACGAAGTGAGTGAAAGGAGAAGAGAGATGCAAAACCAAAGGCCAGCGGGCGTTCGATTCCTTGAGCACATCAGTGCCACATCCTTTTCCTTCAAAACCTACCAAGCAATTGTGCTAGTCTTGACCTTCGTGGCCTACACATCTTACCACGCCACCAGGAAGACGACGAGCATCGTCAAGAGCGTCCTGGATCCGGAGACAACCCAGCTGGGCTTCTCCCACTGGCTAAGGTTTTACTTTAGTGGAGCAGAGGACAGACCAGGGCTTAAGAAAGGCTGGGCTCCATTTGACGCTCCGGACGGCACCGCCTTGCTCGGCCAGATCGATGTTGCTTTCCTAGCGAGCTATTCAGTCGGAATGTACTTTGCTGGGCATTTAGGCGACCGGTTTGACTTGAGAATCATCCTTACTTTTGGGATGGTAGGGACTGGAATTTTCACGTCGTTGTTTGGGGTTGGTTACTGGCTCAATTTGCACAGTTTCTATTATTTCCTCGTGGTTCAGATGCTAGCTGGTCTGTTCCAGTCCACCGGTTGGCCGTCGGTGGTTGCGGTGGTAGGGAATTGGTTCGGGAAGAAGAAGAGAGGGCTAATCATGGGCATCTGGAATGCGCACACCTCAATAGGCAATATAACTGGATCATTGATTGCTGCTGCTATGCTCGAGTATGGCTGGGGTTACTCCTTCGTGGTTCCTGGATTTTTCATCGCCTCTATTGGGTTGATGGTCTTCTTCTTCTTGCCTGTTAGTCCTGACAAAATGGGAGTTGAGAACGAGGAAACCCAGGAACCAGAATTCGCTGAAAAAGATAATATTGTCGAGCCTCTCTTAGAAGGTCACTTGATAGAGAAGGAAAGAGCAGTAGGCTTTCTTGAGGCATGGAGGATTCCCGGTGTTGCGCCATTTGCTCTTTGTCTATTCTTCTCCAAGTTGGTGGCCTATACCTTCCTTTATTGGCTTCCCTTTTACATCAGCCACACAGGTAGAACTTCATCCATATTTCTGAATTAAGTTTGATACTGACAAACTCATGCAACAGATATAAGTTGTGTAATATTTGATTAACATGATGAATTCAGTTTTTTTTGTAAAAATTTAAACTAATTTAATAAGTTTCGATGAATTCCAGTCTATGAGATAAAATCCAAAGTATGCAAGCATTGGATTGTCTCATCTTAGTGATTTGGTTATCTGCTCTAACTTCTAAAGCCATGAGTTTATGTTCATATGCAGCTGTCGATGGGAGATACTTGTCTGACTCAACGGCTGGGACACTGTCAACGCTGTTTGACGTTGGAGGTGTAGTAGGCGGCATCCTTGCAGGCCACATCTCTGATCGCCTGGATGCCAGAGCAATAACAGCAGCTAGTTTCATCTACTGTGCCATTCCTGCTCTCTTCTTCTACCGCCTCTACGGAAGCATTTCCTTGTGGTGGAATATCATTCTTATGTTTGTCTCCGGTATTTTTGTCAACGGCCCCTATGCACTTATAACAACAGCAGTATCAGCCGATTTGGGTACTCATAGCTCCCTGAATGGCAACTCCCGAGCATTGGCCACTGTAACTGCTATCATTGATGGGACTGGCTCAGTCGGTGCTGCTATTGGTCCTTTGTTAACCGGTTACATATCGACTAGGAGCTGGAACGCAGTGTTCACAATGTTGATGATAGCAGCTCTGGTTGCTGGGTTGCTTTTGACCAAACTGGTGGTAGCCGAATTGTCTGCTAAGATTGAGTCGGCTAAATCACAAACTAGTGGTAGGTCATCAAGGTCATCTGTTCCGGAGATACTTGTGTGACATTATTTTTTTTAGTATGGATATGCTATTCACAGGGCGAGGGGTGGTAAGCAAGAACACTTGAAATTTTTTGACAGAGGTAGACTCATTGCTTGACCCGTACCAAGAATGCTGGTGGCAGTGGCATTTGGTTGTTGAAAAATGCTTCCTGTAAATTATTATGGGTTTTCCCTCTCCAGTCTACAAGGCTATTGCATTGCGGGCTCACGGATTGCTTCAAATTCCTATAAATGTTGAGGTTCACTTCGAGGTTATTCCATTGCGGGCTCATGATTGGCTCGTACCATGAACACTAGTGACTGAAACATTTGATTGCTGAAAAATGCTTCCTATAAATTTTAAGGGTTTTCAGTGGGAAGCTTAGGAAAACATGATATTTTGGTCAAAAGAGTTTTTTTTTATTTTTATTTTGATAATTCAGTATTTAATTTTTAAGATCCAATTAATTCTAAAGGTAATCTCACGAAAATTTTTTTTATAGGTCATCAAAGTAATTTGAAAAATAAAGATGGATATTTTAATCAACAATTTGAGAGTTAACGACATTAAAAGGTAATGACATAGGAGGAAGGTATTTATCTTGATTATATTGAGATTCGAATCTTAAATTTTATGATATTAGGTGGACGTTAGAAGAAGAGATGTTCTTGTAACTTCGTCTAAGCGCCACAAAATGTACAATCCTTCTCAGCAACCTACTTTAAGTGGTCACGCATGGGAAGTCTCCTATGTGCAAGAAGTCAAACATGGAATACATGACACGGCTAAATATATGACTTCCTCACAGTTCAAGCCTATAGTTTCTTGGGAGTTGGCTGCCTGAAGTGATCATAGGCTCTATCGAACTCTTTTTCCCCTTGCCCAAACCAGCTAGCCAACATCTGTGCAACTGCTTCTGAGGAACCGGCTAAAGAAGCTAATCATCCTGTATCTGATCTGTAATACCTTCTTAACTAATGGGGAATAAGTATACTTGACTTGCCAGACTCAAATGCCCACGTTGCTCAAGTATATGTATGGCGTATATACTTAATCCACATAGCATCCTATTTTTCCTGAATGTGCCGTAGAACCTTAGCAGCGTTTTGTTCCATGCCTTTAGATCCCGCAGCCCCTGCCCATCTTTCTTTTTAGGTATGCACATGTCAGTCCAGGAGATAGGTAGGTACTTGGTAGTCCACATGAAGGCCTGCATATACTGTAACGGATGTCCATAATGTCATAGAACAATGGAAAAACAGAGGGCCAGAAGCATTTCACTCCCTATAGGACAAAGCTGATGAGTTGAATCTTCCCTGCATAAGACAATGTCTTCTTTGGCCAAGCATTGATTCTTCTAATGAGGGAATCCACGAGTGGGTTGTAATATGAGGTTCCGAGCTTTGCTAAAGCTAAGGGAACTCCCAAGCATCTGAAAGGCATATATACCTTCCTGTAATCCAATGACCTCCATTAGACTGCTCTTTATCTAATCAGTAGCATTTGTCATGTAGATGTGTGACTTGAGAGTGTTGACTTGCTAACCTACCATGGCACCAAACATATCCAGAGAGCTTGCCAAAAGTGCAACCGAAGGTCTATCTCCTCTTGAAAACAAGAGCAAGTCATCTTCATAAGGCAAGTGAATGATTTTCTGGCCAACACACTAGGGTGGAAGTGGAAGTTTGAATCTATTGTGAGATGATCCAGCTATCAAGAGAAGGACTTAATACAAATGACGAATAGATATGATGAAAGCGAATCACCCTGTCACAGCCCTTGAGCCCCTTTGAAGTAACCAAAATACCACAGCCAAAGAGAAGGTGGTTGTACTTACACACTTCATGATCCAAGAGCCAAATGGCACAGGGAACCAAAGAGAAAGGAGTACGTTCTATAGAAACCGTAGTGTATCGAGTCGAAAGTGTTTTACAAATCAACTTTGAGGGTGCAACGTGGTGAAAGTCTCTTTCTTGTAGAGTTTTTCTGCAATTCTAGAGCAAGATGTATGTTGATGGATGATGCGTGCTAACCGCAAGTGTAGGGTCATTGTCAAGTAGTAATTGATGTGTGTTTCATGCATACGCTTCCGGTATTATTTTGCATGTATTTATTTCATTGCGAGTATATTTTGGATACTTTCATCTCTTTTTCATTGCTTTTACTTTTTAAAATTTGGATAATTGCTCTTTATGTATTTTTATTGGCAGGACACGAATTCAAAACTTAATTGAAGTCAAAGAAGCCTCAGAGCATGCATTCTAGCATGGTGCTTGATCTGGTCATGTCCTTAGACACGACAGTGCACCACCTTTAGAGTTAGCCGAGCAATAGAGCATTTGGACCACTAGCACTAAACAAGGGCATGTTGCATGTGCTAGGGGCACGATCATGCTTGTTGTTGCTTGACGAAGGGAGATTCAACGGTCAATAGGGGCAAGCTATGCTTCCCAACGCGGTCGTATTCTTGTGGCAACACTCCCTTATTTTTATGGAAATTTAATATTTTAGAAATGTGTCTCCAACAACAACAACAACATCCAAGCCTTTTCCCACTAGGTGGGGTCGGCTGTATGAATCCTTTTACGCCATTGAGCTCTATCTCCTATTATATCATCATCTATATTTAAATAAATTTTATCTTGTTTTATTGTTGCTAATCAAGTCTTTTTTGGTCTTCCTCTTCCTCGTTTGATATGCATATTTATCATAGTTTCACATCGCCTAACTGGAGCATTTATTGGTCGTCTAAGTACATGTCTGTACCATCTTAAACGTGTCTCTCGGAGTTTTCCCTCAATAGATGCAACTCCGACTTTCTCTCTAACGCTCTCATTTCTTATTTTGTCCATCTTCGTATGTCCACACATCCACCTTAACATCCTCATCTCTGCAACTCCCATCTTCTGCTCGTGTGCTCGAGTCGTAGCCCAACATTCAGCTCCATATAACATAGCAGGTCTAACTGCGGTTTTATAGAACTTACCTTTAAGTTTAAGAGGTACTTTACGGTCACATAAAACACTCGACGCTCCCCTCCATTTCACCCATCCTACTTGTATTCTATGTAAGACATCTCTCTCAATCCCTCCATCATTTTGTAAAAATGATCCTAAATATTTAAATTGCTGAGCAACTCGTCCTCTCCTATCTTAACAATTGTTTCATTACTTCTAATATTGCTAAACTTAAATTCCATATATTCTGTTTTTAATCTACTAAGCTTAAAACTTTTCCCTTCTAGTGTTTCCCTCCAAGATTCTAGCTTAGCATTTACTCCTTCACGTGTCTCATCTGCAAACAACATGCACCACGGTACTGTGTCTTGAATGTGTGCAGTGAGTTCATCCATAATTAGTGTAAAAAGATAGAGACTTAGAGCTGATCCTTGATGTAACCCTATCTTTATTGGAAATGCTTCAGTTACTCCGCCTGAAGTATTTACTCTGGTCGTTACATCCTCGTACATATCCTTAATTAGTTCAATATATGTTACGCTAACACCTCTCTTTTCTAAAATTCGCCATATAATTTCTCTTGGGACTCTATCATACGTTTTTTCTAAGTCAATGAATACCATGTGTAGATCTTATTTTTGCTCCCGATATTTTTCAATTAATTGTCTAAGAAGATGTATAGCTTCTATTGTCGACCTTCCAGGCATAAACCCAAATTGATTTTTTGTCACTGTGGTCTCCTTCCTTAATCTTTTTTCTATTACTTTTTCCCAAAGTTTTATAGTATGACTCATTAGTTTAATACCTTTATAGTTTGCACAATTTTGTACGTCTCCCTTATTCTTATATAAGGGAACTAGAGTACTTATCCTCCATTGATTAGGCATTTTTTTCGTTTTCAATATCATGTTAATTAAATAATTTTGTAAGTCATTCAATACCTTGTTTCCCTAAGCACTTCCATACCTCTATCGGAATATCATCTGGTCCAACGGCTTTTCCATTGTGCCTCCAACTTTTTAGAAAAATTTGTTAGTTTTGATATCCTTGGAGGATACAAAGGAACCAAGGGGGCACTTGTTTAAAAGTATCGAGGAGTTCTCGAAAGAGACCTATCAAGGGTTTACCTATTACAAGTTACCCTAGGAGAAAGCCGTTTTCAAGGAGCTGTCGGAATTCACTTGCATGCTCAATATTTTGGTTAAGTCCCTTGCATGTTTACATTATCTTGCTTCACTTGATTAAATATGTGCTAAGTTATTTTTATTTTCGTTGTGCTACTTTGATTATTTTATTTTTGTAGTTATTTTTAGCTCGTAAAATTCATAATGTAATTCACCCCCTCTAGAGTCAAGTTTGATCTTACAAACTCCAAGCAAAAGGTAAGTCCAGTAAGCCAAGTAGACTTATAGGATTAGGCTTGTCCCTAAGGAAGTGAACCTTAGGCGGTGAAAGTCTTGGAGGAGTGAACTTCAAACAAGAGATAAGGTTAGTAGGTCAGGAACTTATAGGATTAGGCTTGTATGCTTTGCTTGTGTTTTGTATGTTATTTTGCAGGAACCTAAAGGTGAAAGCAAAATAGAAAGTCTTAGTGGATCAAGAAAAGTCTAGGTTTAGGTTTACTATTGTTTTCTGTATTACTATTATTGTTGTTGGCTAATATTGTATTGCAGGAAAAGTCTTAGTGGATCAGGCGATCAGACACTGAGCAAACAAAAGACCAAACATGTCTGGAGGATCATGTTTGGCAGGTAAGTTGAGGTATGCAACTGGAAGAGCGACAGTGAGGTTGGGTTCCTAAAGGGAACAACCTAAGGTCGTTGATCCAACTAAAGAAATCGGGAAGGTTTCCAAGTTGAGATCAAGACAGTCTACTGTCTTACTCATGCATTATGATATTATTGTGCTAACCTTTATGTTACAGGATGTTTTTGTTCTAACACTGTTTTGCAGGTCAGGCTTGATTGGTCAACCGAACCAGAGGATCGGTCGACCGAAACAGAAGTTATCAAAGCAATGTTTCAGATCAGACCGAAACAGACTGAGGCCGATCAAAGCTTGATCGGTCGACCGAACAATAAGATCGGTCGACCGAATAATAAGATCAGTCGACCGAACCTTGGTGACTCAGCATAGCCAGTGCATCAGACACGATCAGCAAGCAAAGGAAAGAAGGGCTGATCGGTCGACTGAACAAGAGGATCGGTCGACCGATCCAATCAACATTAAACGCGCATTAATTCAAGAATCTGGCATACTTCGACGAACAAGGTAAAAGCTTGTTCGGTCGACCGATAAAAGGGTTCGGTCGACCGAACCATTAAAGGCCAGTTAATGCAGAATTTACGAGCCAACGTCAGACTCCAGCTGTGGGTGATCGGAGCTAGTTCGGTCGACCTAACAGAGGGATCGGTCGACCGAACCTCAGTGCACCTATAAATTAAGGCTCGAGGTCAGAGGCTAAAAATAACTTTTACTGATAAAAAATTGTTGTTCTGCAAGCTGCTCGAAGCAACAAGTCTCCATCAATTTCTGCATTCGCACCGACCACAAGCTTCGACTTTCAAATTCATTTGTCGGTAAATTTATTATTGTTGCACTTAAATTATATAAGATAGTAGAGCTGTTACTATCTTATATCTCTTGTACTTGTACGATCTGCTTCTCTCCGAGGAGTTCGGAGAGAAGAGTTTTAGTGCTTTGCCCATCGGTGCGGTCAAGGACTTCGAGTAGGAGTCGAGCTAGGCTCCGAACGAAGTAAATCAACATGTCTCTCTCTTTACTTTCCGCTGCACATTTCTGATTTGAATTTGAAAAGAAAAGTTTTTTAAAGGTGCGATATTCCCCCCCCCCCCCCCCCTCTATCACTTCCAACGATCTATCAAGGACTTCCAGACTGATTGGCGAAACTTTGTTAGTATTTTATACTATCCACTCATATTTCATTCTTATTTGTGTTTGCGTAAAATCTGTAAGAGATTTCTCTGCCTCTGGAAAGAAGATACACATAGCGGACTTAAGCTTGAGTGTGTAGGCCTTGGACGTACTTATAGGATTGTTGCGCGTCAATAAAGTGGGGGTGAATATCGATTGTTCTTTTTTGTGCACTTTCGTTCATTATATCAAAGTCATTAGTATACAACAGAATATAAAATAATAAACAGACAGAAAAAAAAGACACACGAGATTTTTACTTGGTTCCCAACTCCCTAGAGTCAGTTTATCCAAGGCCTATGCACTCAGTGTGAGTCCATTAATGGTCTCTTTTCTGAAAGATTTTTTGAAGGTGGAGAAACATATCTTATAGTTTAGAATGCAAGTACAAATAGAATAATAAACTAGTACAACTTGTAATATGCAAACCAAACAAATAATGACGACTGATCCGGAAGTCCTGATCACAGTGCACTCCTCTTAGAGCTTCCCTGGTCGCAGAGCATCGCGTCGTATCTTTTATTTCAATCACTCGGAGTATGAGTAAATAAAGAATCAATATCTTGAACATAGAGCTTTCGTCTCTTTTTAGAGAGTTAGATTATATCCTTATTTGGATCAACTCTTATCTGGATGAAGTCATATTTGAATGAAGTCATGTCTGGATCAAACCTTATCTTTATCCACATCATCTAACTTATCCTTATCCTCATCCAAATTACAAAGATGAACGAGATCGTTTGCCACATTATCTTCCTTGTTAACATTTTACAACTCAACAAGCGGGACTGAACCCAATCGATCTACCAAATCGTTCGTTTGGTCTATTGAACCGATTTGGGTCTGGTTCAACCCGAGTCAAGTTTAGTTCACCCATTTATGTTTGGTTGCTCTCTATTTTGCTTCCAGCTCTAAGTTCTTGCAAAATAACCATACAAAAAACAGACAAAACAACCTAGCCTATATTTGTAAGTCTACCTAACCTACTAAACTTACCTTTTATTTGGAGGTCCATCCTGTAGGGTAATCGGTGGCTGGCTTGATGGGGGGTTGGATAGTTAGGTCACCCCCAAATCAATTTCTTCTCTACAAGGTTAGTGCACAAGCGGAATATACTAAAACTAAAACAATGAAAGCAAAGCAAGAGTACAAACGCTAACACGTTCGTTTACGTGGTTCGGAGATTGCTTGTTTCTACTCCACGACATGTCCTTGAGGTGGACGAACCCTTGATCCTTCGGTGGATCAACCCCCGGCAATCTCCTGCTAGAGCTTACTCCTTCTCGGTGGAGTACAACCTCTCACAAATCACGCTTCTTCTTTTACAAGATGGAGATAAGGAATAAGAAGAAGAGGATGATTTGGAAGCTTTGGGCAATGACTTAGGAGTTATTCAACAAGCATGAGTAACCTCCTTCATGCCCCAAAGCCCCTCTTTTATAAGTGGAGAGAATTGATCAACAAACCAACTCAACCCGACATCAGTCGACTGGTCTATGCACCAGTCGACTGATGTAGATGTTAGACACAACCAATGACTCTCTGCAGAAGTCATCTTCTGCTAATGGCTATGTACCAGTCGACTGGTCCCCTTAGTCGATGAGCACAGAAGCATTCTATGCTTTCTGTGAATTTGGACCAGTCAACTAGTACCTTACATTCACTCTCACTCATCCTCTCCGGAGTTGCCTTTGAAGCCCTCTTCCTCGACCTTCATCCCTCAGATGCACCTGAGCCTGTGGCTGCTCTCCGTGCCATCCTTCACGTTGCCTTGAAGTCTGCTTCCCTCGGCTCCACTCCATTGCTCCTTGTCCAGTGGTCCCTCGGATGTCTTCCACACCATCCTTCATCGACTAAAGGATCTGAGCCCTTGGATGAGCTTTCCAATCTTTGCCGCGTCGAGTTCCTCATGTGTTTCACCAAGTCTTGCAAGACTCAAACACATATGAAAGTCTAACTTAAACTCTTTGACACACACATCAAAACCATGATCATACCGATCAAACTTGGGTCGATTACACCAACACATCCTACAAGTCTAGCACCTAAGGGTAAATTCCTTAAGATCAAGTCATACTCTTGTAAGTCTACCTGACCTATTAGGCTTACCTTTTGCTTGAAAGTCTCTCCTCCAAGTCTACCACCTAAGGGTCAATCCCTTAGGATCAAGTTGCACCCTTGTAAGTCTACCCGACTTATTAGGTTTCATACTTGGACTGCATTAAAAAAAAAGGTAGATTCGCTACCTTAGCAGCCTCCCTAGTGCTGACCCCATAGATATGGAGGGAGGTAAATATAGGTACACGGGATATATTTGCATGGTGGGGTAAACCCTAGGTCGTCAATTCCTAAGAATTGACCTGGTCATTACGCCAGAGATGTCATGCACCCATCGTCTGCGCTATGCCCTGGGGGCGCTTGGACTACATCCAAGACTTTACAATATAAGGCTTACTCCTTAGGATATCCACTATCTAGCTTCACTAACTAGAGCTTCCATGACCTGACATCACTCACCAGGACTTTTATCGCCTGACTTCACTTATTAAGACCTAACTTCACTCACTAAGGTTTTCACCTTCTGGCTTCACTCATCATAGCCTAGTTTCACTCACTAAGACTTTTACCTCCTGGCTTCACTCACTAGGACCTAGCTTCACTCACTAAGACTTTCCCTTACCTAACTAGACATGACCTTGGGCTGGGTCAACAAGTCAGTTGCCCATTAACCCGGGTCATCGGGCAAGCCCCCAGAATCGGTGGGTTGCCGATTAACCATCGATTTTTTTTTTGTTTTTGCTTTTTTAAGGACCATTGTAATCATTGGTTAACCTGTGGTTCATAGCCATTGAGGGTGGGTGGGGTATTTTTTTAGGTATTTTTTTATTAAGATTATTTGACCATTTTTTTGATCAATAGACATGATTTAGTATCTGTTACTATCCAAACTCTATAAATAGGGAGTTCATTTCATCATTTTCACATACATCTTCTCTATACTCTCATTTTTAATTTCGCATTCTCTACATGTTTTCGACTCGAAGTCTCCATTTCTACATACTTTCATTTCTAATTTTCAACTACAATGGAAGGAGGTTGTGGAGGTTCATCATCTCGATCTCGGAGGGGAAAGAAACTAGTGCATGTGTACGAGGACCCCAACATTCAATCCACCTACAATGAGACCGAGCACCTTCCAATTTTGACACCCGAAACATAAGGATGCACCGATGTAATTACTTCTAAGGTTTGAAAACTTCCTTCTTTAACATCTTCTATTTTCACTAAACATTTTGAGAATGTCACTCTTCCGTTGGGAGAATTGTGTGCAAAATATAAGCACTGCAATGTTTCCTACAAATTCTAAGCCGATGGCGGTTATGGGTCATTGAAACAACAAGTAGAAATGAAGCACCCGACGGAATATGGACTCAACTATTCTCAAATATAATTATCTAGATTTTTTCAACTAGCAGTAGTACTAATTCTAATTTATTTTTATATTCTGATAATAAATTAAGAGAATAATTAGCTAAATTTATTTCTGTAGAATATATTTCTTTTAGTTTTGGATCCAAACGCACATTTGAAGATTTTTTGTAAAGAATCTGTTAATCTATGTGCTAAACGTATTCCTAGGACTATACTTACTCGTATGATTAAAAAATTAGTAAAATAAGGAAAAAAGAATATATAATTGATAAATTAAATAAATTAAATAATAAATTTTCTTTATGTTCTAATATTTGGAGTGATCATTGGCAAACACATTCGTATATGGGTGTACTTGTCATTGGATCGATAACTCTTAAAATCTCTAAAAAATATTGTTAGCTTATAGAGTTTTTAATGAATTGTATACTGCTCATAACATCGTACAATTATTATGTTTAATTTTAGAAAAATATGGATTAACTCATAAATTTTTTTAATATCATTAGATAATGCTAGTTCCAATACCGCTTATATAGAAAAACTAAAATTTGTTTGTCAACCTGTTATTGTTGGTTTATTTTTCCTATTCATTGTGTATATCATGTTTTAAATTTATGTGTTCAAGATGAATTAAAAATGTTAGAAAATCATATTAAACTAATTAGAACTAGAATTTCTTATTTATGGTTGCATCTATATATGATAAAACAATGAGATAAATTTTGTAAAACTAATGAAATGAGACCTAAAAAGTTTTCACGTGATGTACTAACACGCTGGAATTCTTACATGATTCATTTCAATATAAAGAATTATTATGTTTATTTTTTTGCACAAAATACTAATACTAATATATATTTATTTCACGACAATGAAATATCTGTAGTAATATTTGTAAAATTTTATAAGTATTTAATAATGCAACCGAACAACTTTCTAGTGTTTATTATACCACTACTTATTTAATTTTAGAAATTTTTTCTAGTATAGTATTAGTTTTAAATGAACATATTAATAATGAATCTTTATCTTCTTACAAAATTTATTAATTGCATTTGCTTTAGATCTTTGATTTAAATTAGAAGTTTTACAAGAAATGTCAAATTTGTATTATGACTCTTTAATTCCAATTAAAGATTCTTCTTCTCCCATCAAGTTAATATTATATATAATGTTAGAATTTTTTTTATATGATTTTTATAATCAATATTATGTAAAATATGGAGTACAACTAATATTTCTGAAACATACTAAACTACTAGTAGTAATTTAAAACTTACAAAAGCATAACTTTTATTAAAAGAATAGACAAAATATCCATGAGGATCCTCAAGCGCCACACGGGAACTTGAGAATTATTTTACGACTTATTTTGATTGTAGTGAAGCAAATAATGAAAATTTTGATATCCTAAAGTGGTAGTCACATAAGGCTCAAAGTTTTCCCGTCCTCTCCATGATCGCCAAAGAAATTTTAGCTTGTCTAGTGTCAACTATTGTTATGGAGCAGATGTTCAATGTCGGAGGTGACACATTAGATGAACAACAATCAACTTTGTCTCCCGACTCATGGAAAGCTCAAGTATTACTCGACGATTAGACCAAAGCCAAGAAAAGAATTCAAGGAATGAAACTTTTTGATGACGAAGTCAAAGAATTTGATACCAAAGAAACCAATTCAATGGAAACAGGAAATGGAAGTGAATAATGTCACTTTCAAATGTAAAAGGGTAAAAATATAAAAGAATTACGTGAGCTTTGATTCCCCTATACACTAGGGGCATATGTAGGTAACTTAAATAAGTGCAAGCCGTTTTTAAAAATAAATTTTAAGTTTTAAAATTTTTAATATAATGATCTTAATTCGTAGCGAACCGTGGTGAACCATAAACTGATGGTTTCTGAACAGTGAACTGGCAGTTCCGAACCGTGAATCGTAATCATCTTGGATAGTTACGGTTAAGGATCTACCTGTCAAGAACAGTCAAACCGGTAGTTCTGAACCGTCGAACCGTCAATTCTAAATCATGATCAAGTCTACGCATAACCTTTAGTTAAGACTTTCTTTGATAGTCATCTGAGCCTGACTAGACTTCTCCTTGCTAGTCAAGACTAGACTTCACTCACTTCCAAATATCAAGTCATGTTTGGATCAACCTTTGGCCAATTTGACCATACTTTGTTATATTGTCAAATATCGAAATCTAGAGGTTGACTGCTATTATCTGGTGTTCCTTGCATTAATAATCTCACCCTTTTTGATATTTGACAATTCCTTAGGTTTTGCACAAACAATAAGTTTTGAAAACATTTTACAAATTGATCCTGTCTGGAAGCTGAGAAAACGAACTTGCCGGTGTGACGTGTCTGGAAGGTTGACCGCATCCCCATGACCCGGTTGATGATCTGTCCGCTGCGTTGACCAAGTCATCTGAAGTCCTCCTCCGGTCAACTGTACCTGTATCCAGCGACCGAGTTCCCCCGGTCTCTGGTACCTCGGTGCTCGAGGCGAATCCCACAAATGTATGAGTAACCAGATAATAACAGAATAGTAGTAAAATAAACAGATACCGAGTACGAGAACGTACCCTGGCCCAGGGGGCGCCCTCGGATGGATGGATGAGCTAGTCGTGTCGCAATCGAGTCGTAGCGGCCCGGAACAATACAGCGGCTCACAGGCCGGCACACGGCACATAGGCCGGATAACAACAATGGTACGAAGAATGAAGTACAACGGCACGATGGCCGGATCCACATCGGCTCACAAGCCGAACATAATCTTGGCGCGAAGGCCTAAATACGCAAACCTGAGCCCGTCGTATGACGGCTGCTTGTAGGGTGATGACCGCTGGCTGCCGAAGACGCGAGCTGCCAAAGGCGCTGCGAGGAGGTGTAGCAGCGGAGATGTTGCTGTCAGCAACAAGGTAGGCTACATCCAGAGCCCTTCGCCGGCAGCAGTGGCGCTGGCCCTCGCAACATCTCGGCAGAGGAAGGGACAGAGGCTAAGATCGGAGTGGCGAAACCCGTGATGTGGGCGGCGGCAAGGAAAGGCCACGTGTGGGGAGCTTCAACCGGTGGCAGCGGCGGCGACGGCATCCGGAGGGGAATGATGGCGACGGCACAGCGCCTACGTCGCGAGGAGGAGGAGAGCAACGGAAGCAGTTGCCGGCGAAGGCCAGCGATGACCCCGGCAAACAGTGCGAGATGGAGAGGAGAGCTCCCCCTCCGTTTCTCTCTCTGGCGGCGAAAACTCCCCCAAAAACCCCTCTTCTCGAACACCAGCCGCCGCCCTTTCAAGCCCAACAACCCTAAAGGCCAAATGACAAAAATGCCCTCCCTTCTCTCCTTATTTCCCCCTCCGTTTCTCCCTATATCCGGATCACAAATATTTCTAAAAGATTCTAAGTGTTTTCAAAAAGCTTTAAATTTTTTCAAGCTTTTTTTCAAAGAATTTTTGAACTTTTTCAAAGCATAATTTTCAAAATAATTTTCAAGATTTTCAAAAGGAGTTTTCACATATTTGCAAAAAAAAAAACATATTGAAATGATTTTAAAAAATATGTTTGTTCTTTTAATAAGAACTCCCTCAAATTGACACATCCTTATGAATCCTTGTTAACCACAAGAAAAACTATCTATGTGTGTTAGGAGTTGATCCAAATTAAAAAAGTAGTTAACGTATATTTTTCAAAATAGTTGTCAAAGTATAATTTTTCAAAGTAAGTTTTCAAAAATATTTGTGAAGATATTTCAAGGATTTTTTAACAATTTCAAAAAAGTTTTATAAATAATTTTCAAAGCCTTTTCATGAATTTTTGAAACAATTTTCAAAAAATATTTTTTAAAACATTTAAAAGATTTTTCAAAGGTTAAATACTTAAAAAAACAAATTCTTTATTTTAAAATCATTTTCATTTGTTTTCAAAATAAATATTTCAACAGTATCTCCGTTTAATCTAACACACTCTGATTATTCGTGTTAACTACAAATAAATCTACCTAAGTATCTAAAGGTCTAGATGTTGATGCATGAATTCTAACTCTAAGTGTGGGTCAACAATCAATGTTTTCAAAGTATAGAATTTTTGGAAAAAAAAATTGTATGTATAGGTACATTCAACCAAGCATGAATTTCATTAAAACATTAATATGTTGAATCACTATTTTAAAAATAACTTTCTAGAAAATAATCTATATATTTTGAAAATATTTACAAAGTATTTTTAATTTGTTGGTCCTTGTCATCTCAACCATTCTAAGTGTCTTAATACAATCAAGCATGATATCCTTATGAGTTCTGTGAGATGTTTAATCAATTTTACTTAATTTATTTAGAATTTTGTAGATTATTTGACCTTGTATTAGATTTAGATTTAACCATCAGTCAGTTAAATACATATTCCATAACTTAGCTTCTAGACTATGGCGAGGTACAGAGACATTCTTGGGTATTGGAATAATGACCACTTCTAGACAAAGTCTTTTTAAAAAATTATACATTTAACTTATCTATTAAAAAACCTTGATCTAACTAGTATAGGATATGACGAGGTAGCTTCGGTTAGTTTACTAAGTTATGTAGACCAAGTGGAGTATGACTTACCCTCCTTGACTTCCTACATCAAACTTCCTTAATGTACTATCATCTAACCCTAATACCATATTGTGCAAATGTCAAGCCATCCTTTTCCTATCTAACCATTCTAAACTAAGCATGAAAGTAACCTATCATGAAGACATGCCATAAATAAGCATAAAATAATCATTTAAATTATGCATGTGCATGGTAAATATGCATGTGTCAATCAAGTCAAACAATTATTAATTAATTTCAAATAATGTATTAATTTGATACATTTCATGTGAATCCGTAAATGTGTCAACCCACTTTGACACATTTTAATTTTTATTAATTTAGTTGTTTCATTTGGTAAAATTTTATTAATTAGTTCTATAATTTAAGGTACTTGATTATAACTTGGTTTATGATTTTTAATTTTTTAATTTTATTTTTCAAAGTATTAATTTGTTTTCTTAATTGTGTAATGCTTTTGATTTTTATTAAGTTGTAGATTTAATTTGTTAAATTTTGTAGATTTTCTTCCTTAAATTTTGGTATTTAAATTTGGATTTATTATTCATTGTTTCATAATTAAATGGTACTTTATTATAATTGATTAAGTTTGAATTTCTAGCATTTAAATTTGAATTATTATAATTAAAATTTGAACTTTTATTTTCTAAATTTTTAATATTAAATTTTAAATTATTTATTGTTTCATAATTAAATGGTACTTTAATATAATTAATTAAATTTAAAGTTTTGGTATTAAAATTTGAATTAGTATTCTTAAAATTTATAGATTTAATTTCTGAGTTTTTAAGATTTAAATTCGTAAGATTAGAAATTATCAAATTATTAGAATTGTTATGATTAATTAATTCATTATTTAATTCAGTGTTATTAAATTTTTTAAAATTAGAATTAGAATTGTTTGATTTATCGATATTATTATTTAATAATTAATTTTCTAAATTTTTTGGATTAGAATTTGATAAATTATTTTTATAATTATATTAATTAATTAATTTATTATTTAAATCAAAATTATCTAAATTTTTAGAATTGTTCAAGTTATTTTTAGAATTATCTTCATTAATTAATTTATTATTTAATTCTTAATTGTATAAATTTTTAGGATTAAAATTTCAGTTGTTAGAATTATCTTGATCATTACTTAATTTATTTATCTAACTTTTGTTTATCTTGATTAAATATTAGATCAAGTTTCTTATTGATTTCTTTGAAATTTGGATTATTCTAATTATTAATTAAAATTTTCTTTGTTGGTTGAATTATTAGTATTTATTAAGTTAGATTTATCTTAATTTTTAATTATTTTTTTTCTTGGATTGTTGATTTATTAGTATTTATTATATTAGATTTTATCTTGTTTGTAATTTTATCTTTTGACTTCATAAAATTTAGATAATTATTGTTTGAATTTTTTAAAATTGTTATTAAGATTATAATTTATTCGATTAAAATATGAAATTTTATCTTTTGAATTTTTAAGATTTAATTTAGATTGTCATACCTTTTTTTCTTCAAACGGTATTTCATTTTTATATGTTTTTATCAAAAAGACATCTCATCTCCTATGAAATAACATAATTACCATTTAGTACTAAGACATCTCTCGTCTAAATTCTGAATTTGTTGAGTGAGTTGTAGAAGTTATGAAACTATAATTGCTACACAGTTATAGCAACTACAATTCCATAACTACTACATAGTTGAACAACTATGATTTTGTAAGAGTTGTCACACAATAGTAATAACTATAGTTTCGCAGCTATTACACTTGTAACAGCTATGATTTATATAACATGCTTTTTTTAAGATTAAAATTATTTGGAACCTTCAAAAAATATTTAAATAATATTTTTTTAGCCTGAAATTAAGTCATTATGAGTTCTATCCCATAATTAATTGTAGATCTTTGAACGAGTTTTGATTTTGATATATTATATATCCTGTAGTTCAATCCGAGACAAAAGTTATATATTTTTTTAAATTTAGAGTTTAATATTCATGTTATAGCAGGTATGAAACTATAACTACTACAATTATGTAATAGTTATAGTTTCGTAGTTGTTATAGCTAAGCTATAACGCAATTATAGCAGCTTAGGTTTCGTAGCTATTATAACATGAATATTAAATTTCAAATTTTGAGAGATCATAACTTTTGACTGGGTTGAATCATGAGATACACGATATATCAAATCGAATCTCGTTCAGAGATCTAGAACTAATAATGGGATGAAACTCATAACGACTCAATTTCATACTAAAAAAATATTGTTTAAATTCTTTTCAGAAGCTTCAAATAAGTTTAGTCTTAAATTTTTTTTTTATGTTGTACTAGTTACGAAATTGTAACTGCTACGGTTTGATAGCTACTACAATACATCCAATTAGTTTAAGATTTAGATGAGAGATATAAAATAAGAACACTTTTAGAGGACAATTATGTCATTTTATACAGAGGTAGGACACCATTTTGATAAAAAAAATCAAATTAGGGGACACCCTCCTTTGACAATTCGTTAAAAAAGGAGCATCCTTTTAACTTTTACTCTTAAATATTAGTTTGATGTAGAAGAACACCCGCAAAGCATAAGTGATATCTCAATATTGAAACTTAGATACTCACAAAGATAGTATAAGTGATATAACTATTGGATATAAGTGATGTGAATGGAGAAGAGGTGGAAGAGGAAATATGCTCCATTGTGAATGAGACTTTAGTCCCACATTGAGAGTTTTATGGCATGTTGGTTGGTTTATATTGATTCACATGTATTGAGGATGTGAACAAATGCATGGGGAGAGACTCTCTCTCACGGGTGGATGCGCAGGGGGTGCAAATCCAGGGTTTGGATTGGAAGAACCAACATTTTGCCACGTAATGGCCGGATGCATGCAGAATCAAAACGGTCGAGTGATAATAAGTGAAACGGTTGGCGTTTCATTGCTCGACGAGTAATGGTCATTAATCGACCATTAACGCCAGAAAAGACACAGAGAAAGCAGATTAACGCCAGAAAAGACACAGAGAAAGCAGCAGCTCTCCGCCAGTGTTCAATTGGGTGCCACTTAGTTCGTCGTGCCCGCCAGTGCTTGGTGGAACCACGGTCAACCATTGTATCATAGGAAATAGACAACCCCGAAGGTGGGGTGAATCTGTTTCAAGAAAATTGCGTCAGTCGCAGGCCTCAGTCGGCCTCTCTACTCGCCCAACCTATCTGCTCACCCAGTCTATCTTTCGCCAGACCTGTCTATCCGCCCCGTCTGCCTTTCGCTAGACCTGTCGAAATAATTCCCTGCTGACAGTCTGAGATTATCCGTTCAGGTCATCTCTATTGTAAATTAAATTTAAATTTTGTATAATTTTAAATTCAACTAAATTTCTAAAATTTTCGATAACAGATTATTTTATCCAACAATAACATCATCAACATGATTATAATCCACTTCTATCTAATCCTTATAGAAGATAAGTAAAGCAAATAGATTCAAACTTGAGCCTCTAGATATCATATTTTTTATATGAAATATATATTATTTTTTTGTTGTGTTTGGTGAGAGTGAGAATGTAATATTAAACATATAATGGTCGAAATATTTACATTTTAATTAATAATATATATATTTTTTATTTTTTTGCCGCCGTCTTAGAGCCGCGCCAAATGCCGGCGTTTTTTTAATTATTATTCAAAATAGAAACAAAGCCAACATTAAAAAAAACAAAAGGCTACAGTGGAGAAGGAAAGTCGTAGTGCGGCGTAGATTGAATCACATCGGACGGTTCAATTCCAGATTTTATTGACTCAGCTTGGGACAAATCATTGGACCCGATCCAGGAATTGCTTTACTAACCGTCTAACCCTTCCTCTCCTCCTGGCATCTTCCGCGGAGTTCCCGTTCGGAATCCTCGCACTCGCCTACTCCGCTATAATTTAAAAGCTGCCTCGCCGGCATCCGAATCAGTTCCAGTTTCTTCTGCAGGGATGGCCGTCGACGGCAACCGGGATGGGCCTGCGGTTCCTTTTCTGGAGGAGGAGATCGGCTCGTGTTCTTTATCTCGCCAAGTCCGCCCACCCCCGAACCACGCCAGGGACGTTCACATCTTGAGTTTGGCCTTCTTGTTCATCTTCTCCGCCTACGGGGCCGCCCAGAATTTGCAGAGCACCGTTAACACGGTAATCATCCCTTTTTCCGCTTCTCAATCGTTTCAGTTGTCCCCCTTTCCTGTGATATTCTTCAACGGATTTGAATTCATTTGGTTAGGAGGAAGATTTGGGGACGACCTCGTTGGGGATTCTCTACCTCTCATTCACTTTTTTCTCTGTGGTTGCTTCTCCGGTGGTCCGGGTCTTGGGGTCAAAGTTCGCGCTTGTTCTGGGCTCCACTGGCTACTTTCTATTCATAGCTTCCAACTTGAAACCTTCATGGTTTGCATTTTGTTCAAGTTACATGCTATTATTTTTCTATTTTTCTCCATTTTTATCAGGGTTTAGATGTTAGGAAAGTAAATTGTATCCCATGATTCTTACTCTAAATATGTTAGGAAAGTAAATTGTATTGCTGTAAATATAGTAACTGTCATATTAGAATTACTGAATTACAGGAGTAGAAAATCTGTACACTTGTATATATACTATGTCTTTGTTAATGAGAAAATCAAGACAGATTATTATCATCTTCTTATTTTATTTTACATAGTATCAGAGTAGTGATGATCTGCTCTATTTCTTACATGGCCAATGGATCAGATTCCAACCACCTTTATTCTCTACATCATTCTGATCATCCCGGAATGATTCTTGTTTCTAAATCTCTTGATGACGACAACTATTCAACTTGGCATAGAGCCATGACCATCTCTTTAAATGCAAAATCCAAATTTTGCATTGTTGATGGAACCCTCGAGGCACCATCTGCCAAAGACAAACCAGAGGATTACACAACATGGGAAAAAAAATGCAATGATATGATATTATCATGGATTCTTAATTATTTGATACCTGATATTGCAGATAGTGTTATTTTTTATGATACTGCTCATGAAGTTTGGGAAGATCTTCATAATCGCTTTTCTCAAAGCAATGCACCATGAATTTTCCAGATCGAGAAAGAGATTACTTGTGTTGCTCAAGATCAAATGACAGTTGCGTCTTATTATACGAAGTTAAAAAAATTGTGGGATGAGTTAGGATCCTACAATGATGCTATTTGCACCCGTGGAGTAAACAATAAAAGACGTAAGTTGATGCAATTCCTCATGGGATTGAATGAGTCTTATAGTGCTATTCGTGGTCAACTTCTTCTCATGAATCCATTACCTGATGTTTCACAAGCTTATTCTTCCATTAGTCAAGAAGAAAAACAACGAAATTTGGGTGCAAGACGGGAGACAATAGCTTCTGCCATGGTCGTTCAACCAGTAGCCCTTGTTGTTCCAGACAAATCTAGTCCTTCTCATCGCAATTTCAATAACTGCAAGCCCCTGCATTGTCCGTATTGTGATAGAGATCATCATACTAGAGAGACATGTTGGAAACTACATCGTTAACCACCTGAACATTCCAAGCATACAATGACCAAAAACAATCATTTCAAGCCCAATGACCAAAATAAATCTTCATTTAATAATATCAGAGAGACTCCAGTGACGCAACAACGTCAACCCATGATGACGGGTCTACAACAACTTTTGTCCATTTATAGAGCAATGGGGCATCTTAAATAGCTACTCCCAAGGCAAACAATGCCACTACTTCATGTTTGTCCTCACCTGAACTGATAATCCATAGTAGTGCCACATATCACATTCTTCTTCTCCAACTTCGCTTGTCAACAGTAAGGAGAACACTTCTTTACCACTGGTTGTTATGCCGCTCCAATTATCTCTATTGGAAATTTATCTTTGAGTCCTATTATTTATTTGAAGAATGTGCTTGGGGTGCCATCTTGTAAGGTGGATTTGATGTCGGTGAGTCGGGTCACAAGAGATTTAAATTGCTCAGTAACATTCTTTCCTTATTGGTGTATTTTGCAGGATTTGATGACGGGGAAGATAATTAGTTTTGGTAAACAACGAGATGGACTATATTACTTGATTGCAATGGCAACATATAAGTCACACCATCTTGTCTAATCTGCCCATACCATCAAAGCTTTCTCTTCAAAACACTACTATCTTGTGGCATTGACATCTAGGACACTTATCCTCTTTTAGATTAGACTTTATGGCCAAGACCTTGCTAAATTTCCCTTTGGAACCACATAATAATTGTGATGTTTGTGCTTCTACAGAACAAACAAGGCTTCTTTTTTCAACTAGTTCGATTTCTTCCATTAAACCGTTTGAATTAATCCATTGTGATATTTGGGGCTAGTTCAAAGTTCCTTCTCTTGCTGGTGCTATATATATATATATATATATATATATATATATATATAACACTATTGTGGATGATTTTTCTTGTTTTACTTGGGCCAAATTTATGCATCATAAAAATGAGACGAAAAAATCTCCTAACCAATTTTTTTCTCTTTTGTGAAAACCCAATTCAATACTCCTATAGCAAATATTCAGGTTGACAATTGAGGGGAGTTCTTTTCTATGCGAATTTTTTAAACAACAAGGAACCACTTACCAACATACTTGCGTTTACACACCTCAACCAAAATGGGGTGGTCGAGCGCAAACATAGACATATCCTTGCATCAACTTGAGCTTTTCGTTTTCAAGCTCTTCTCCTTTAGATTTTTGGCAGCATGTGTCTCCATATAATTAATAGGCTACCCACACCTATACTTTCTCACCAAACTCCATTTGAGAAACTCTATGGAAAAATTGCTACTTATTCCCACCTTAGAGTGTTTGGTTGTCTAACTTATGCAACTAATGTTCATGTTTCCCATAAGTTTGCTTCTCATGCCACCAAATGTGTTTTTCTTGGTTATCTTGTTGGTTAGAAAGCTTACAAATTATATGATATTGAAACTCATCAAGTCTTCACTAGTCGTGATGTTATTTTCCATGAGGATATTTTTCCCTATGAATTCATATCCTCAATCAGATGTTGTCATACCTGCTGCAATCCTAGATTCCTCTTTCGTTCAACCAACACTTGCAAAATACATCTCTGTTGATTCTGCTACTTCACCAATAGCCTCCTTATGTCGTTCTCAACAATCGCATGTTCCCCCTCGCGTGGCTATTTTTGTAATCAAGTAAGTTCTCCTGAATCAATGTCATCCTCTTCATCTTTTCCAAGTAAAGGTACAAGTTATCCTCTGTAATTTTATCTCTTATGATCGTTACTCATCACAACAAAGGTTTTTTTTGCTACTATTACTAATGATGTTGAGCCTACGTGTTATGACCAAGCTGCCTCCCAATCTCATTGCAAATAGCAATGCAATCTAAATTGGTTGCTTTAGAGGCCAACAATACATGGTCTCTCACACAATTTCATTCTAGAAACAGGTTATTGGTTGTCGTTGGGTATACAAAATCAAGCGTAAATCAGATGATTCCCTTGAACGCTATAAAACACGACTCGTAGCAAAAGGTTACACACAACTTGAAGGTGTTGATTATCATAATACTTTTCACCTATTGCTAAAATGGTTATAGTATGTTATTTATTAGCTTTGGCAGCAGTTCAAAATTGGTCTCTTTCTCAACTTGATATCCATAATACATTTCTTCATGGCGACCTTTTAGAAGAAATTTATATGGTTTTTCCTCTTGGTTTTCAACAACAAAGGGAGAATCTTGCGTGTCGCCTCAAGAAGTCCTTATATGGATTAAAACAAGCCTCTCGTCAATGGTTTGCCAAGTTTTCTACCGCTATTCAAGGCGCTGGTTTTGTTCAATCTAAAGCATATTACTCTTTGTTTACATTCAAACAAGGCAAATCATTTATTGTCTTATTGATCTATGTTGATGATATCTTCATAACTGGTAATGATCCAATTACCATAACTGTTCTTAAATCAAATGCATCATCTAGTTCACCTCTTATTAAGTTTACTATATACCAAATACTGAAGGAAGAATTGTTATAATCGAGCTCCCCTTGCCTCCCATTTTATAACCCTCCAAATGGTCATAGATAAACTCTAACAACTGCTCTGCATGTAGCCATAGATTAGCTTCAACAGCTGCTTTGCATTAATGTTTGATTGCTTTAAACCATCAGTTGTCTGCACAAAACTAGTCTTCGCTGGCTATTGTCTCTAGTTGACTTAAAACTTCCAGTTGACTCAGACACCATAGTCAACTCTTCTGGATAAGCCAGCAGGCTTAACTCTCATGCTATCTTGATGCAATTGAGCAATTCATCCTCATTAGTTCACTCAACCATTTCTCAATCGATTTTAATCCAAATAGTCAACTCACTCTATATAACTTACTGTTCCTCTTCAACAATATAATATTTAAATTCAAAATTAGTTCTAGTCGATTGACTTGGCTTATGTTGACTGTCCCGTTGATTCTGCTACTTTGTTTATTCAGAACAGAGCCTTAGTTGGCTACTCTGCCATTAATTGACTGACTTGGGTTTAGTTGACTTAACTTGGGATAAAAACTTTCTGGTTGTGAGCAATTTGCCTTCAGTTGACTTCCTAGTCAATTAACCATATTAGTTAAAGGTATGAGGCCACTAGTAGATTGAGTTATCAACCTCGTCCGCTAATACTTGTTGGACTTCCTTATTTACCAACACCTATTGCACTTCTCCTCTGCTAAATGTTCGCTAAACCTTGATCTACTCTGTCTTCATCCATCTGCCAAGACTGGTTGAACTTTCCTTTTCCACCATTTGGACTTTGTTCATTGCATCTGCAATGTCAATGTTAAGTAACCTCCACACTTAAGATACAACATCAGTAACAACAACAACAGACTAAGCCTAACTTAAATTCTTTGTCAAACACATCAAAATTATATGGGCGACTCGATCACTTAGCGCATGATTGCATTAATATGATCTTGTTCAATTTAACATAATGAATATTAGAAAAGAAGATGAATAAAGCTTATAATGGAATTCAAAGGGAAATATTGTGATAATATTACAAACATACTATTTTTTTTACATATGTTGGTGTGATGTTGTTATTAGTAAACTTGTTAGAGTACACCAAATGATTTTTTTCTTTATTATTGTCATTATTATTACAATTGTATATTTATATTAATGTCATCTCGAATTCCATAGTCTATATCTTTCTTACACTAACGTTAGATGAATTTATGTCACATTCAAGTTAAACTGCTTTAGTGATTTTTATTTGCAATCGATTTTGTTAATTAATTGGAGAACTTAAAGTTTGAATTGTGGAGAGAAGAAGTATAAGTTTGAATTGTGGAGAGAAAGAATTATAGACTTTACAACTAAGATTGAAATGTAAAACGTGGCTTCAACATCATGAAAGAAGTCTAACTATGATAGATAGATATGAAATTATTATAAAAGTTTATAATATATAATCTATTATTTAATAAAAAGTATATTAATGAAGATAACCATAATTCAATCAATGGAGTGTGCCATTGAAATAAAGAGAAACATCTACGGTGTTGTATCTTCAATATTTGTTCTTTGGGTTGAAAGAAAATTCATGAAAGAAGTCTAACTATGATAGATAGATATGAATTTATTATAAAACTTTATAATATAAAATCTATTATTTAATAACAAGTATATTAATGAAGATAACCATAATTCAATCAATGAAGTGTGCCATTGAAATAAAGAGAAACATCTACAGTGCTGTATCTTCAACATTTGTTCTTGGGGTTGTAAGAAAATTTAATACTACAATAAGTCATATTATGTGGGTCTTATGGTGTTGGGCATTTATGCAACTAAATATACAGGATGTAAATCTAACAAAGATGAGAATGCTATGGAGTAAAATAAAAAAAGTAATACTATCTAAGCAATTAGGCGTTGCTTAAATAGATTATGATAGAAACAAATTTTTTAAGATATCATGAACATATTTAAAGACGAACAATAAATTTTGTAGTTATATAAATTTAAGTTAATTAGAGTTGATGATGTTAGGTGTACAAGGAGACAAACAAAATTATAGTTAATTTAATTAAAATTGATTTAAGGGATTTGAATGTTGCAATGATATGTAGCCTTCTATAGGTCAATAAAGGTATAAATTTCATGTAGTTGACCCTTGACTAATTGTGACAAACATATGCATATTAACTATATAATGACATACAATTTAAAAGCTTATTTTGTGTTATCTTCTAAGAGTTGTTGTTGACCTTTGTAATGTTTTATATGTTAGTGCAATCGTGCCCTATGTGGTTGTGTTTGACCAAGGTGTCTAGTGTATTGGGCAAAGGGATTAAGTTAGGTTTGTTTGTGATTCTAATTTGTGTATGATGTCGTGTAGGGACTTAGTAGAGTGCACACTAAGCTCATAGAGCTTGACTTCGCATTAGCAAGTTACAATGGTTCGAAGGTTTATTAGAGATCGGAGAAGGATGTTATGAAACATTTGAGGAACCATAGGATGAGGAGCGTCTTGGCAGTTTGATGGAGTTGGAAGAGGTTGATGAGCTGAGGGCTTAGTGTATCTAAGGGACTAAGGATCTGAATAGCAATTCCCTTGTGGGTGAAGAAAAGTTGCAACAGATAAATTCTTGAGTGAGTTGTGAGAGCGAGTGACATTATTTGGATTTAGGTACTTGATTTGGATTTGAGTGACATATAATTTCATCGTAATCGATGGCCCAATCTACTAGAGGTTGATCCCAGTTGACTGGTATCTTGAGTCAATTAGGAATTCCACTTAGAATGGTCTACTCATGAATAAAATGTTATTGTTTGAAGTGGAATCGATTGTGTAGTCGTCTTACCAGGTTGAGTTGAGTTAACTGGACAATTGGCTGAATCCCTGGCACTAGTAGAAACAAGCCAGTTGATTAGGCAGAGAAAAGCTGCAAACATCAGATGATTTATGCGATAAGGTGGCTTATGCGAATAGCTGACTTAACACACCTATCAAGTCAACATAAGTTAATTTGAAGATCTGTTGCTAGATAAAAAGGCTGACGTGATTTGGAAAACAATTAACTGAAATGGTTGAATTGACTGGTCTGCTATAAACAGAAAAGTGAAGTTTGTTTGAACTTTGAAGACAATTTGGAGACTATAAATAGAGGAGGACCAAGGAGAGCTTGTAAGGTTGTTGACTAATGCTCAACTCCAACATTCTTGTGCCCTCATTGTTATAATTCTAGCCTCAATTATTGTTTGTTTGTTTTACTTGTTTTAGCTACTTTTCCTCATTGTGAGAAGACTCTTGTCAAGGGCTTCTTTACTTCTAGGAAGGAGAAAGTGGAACTCAGAAGAGACTCATCTCAAGAGTTATAGGCCATAGAGTAAAAACGGGGGTTTTGAACCACGTAAATCTCGCATATTAGCATTTCACTTTTATGGTTTGTATTTCTGCTGCAATTATTGTTATTTGATTGACCTTGCTAAGCACTAGTAAGAGTAAAGAGAGGTCAAATGCTTCACCCCCTTTGGCTATTCAACACGTCACAGATTGATCCTAACATTACATGCATCTCAGACAAAGTCCACACGTTTCAAATTTGATAACTAGTTTAATGAAAATTTTAAAATGTAATAATCCTATGTGACAGACCTAGAATTGCTGGTTATTCAAGCCATAATGGATGTGGCCCAAGGCAACCTATCCCATGCTCAGCACTAGCCTATGCTCAGCTATTGCTTGTTGTGTTAGGCTTGTTCACTAGGCTGAGTTATTTGTAATTAAAGAACTTAAAAAACACCTGTATGGAATTAAAAAATATCCCACAATGTTAATCTTTTATCTTGGTTGAAACTTAATGATGTATAATTTCTTATATGTATGACACCTCTTATCTTTTTGATTTGATCCCAATTGAATTCACTAAACTTTCATGGATTAATTCCAAAAGAAGGGAAGTATAGCTGGATCTGGCTCATTTCCAGTTATTTTTCTAGTGAATGTGAAGGAAAAGAATTTGTTGAAAAAAATAAAATAAAATACAATATTTTGATATGCTTAAATACAAAAGGATAACAATTATACCTTTCACTATTGAAGATATTGGAATGAGATATACTAGTAAAAATTTGAAATTGGATGAGGAATATGCAATGAGATTAGGGAAATGGAAATTTGTACTTGAAGAGGAACTAAGGATGAAGATGGATGATGAGAATTGGAAGTCGGAATCGGATGAGATGAGAAATCGAAGGGTGGGAAATTATAAGCAAATTCAATAATTTGTAAGGGTAAATTGGTCACTTGAGTAATCTTACGCTCAATGGCCATCGTACCTTTTGTGTTTTTAAATTTAAATTATTGTTAGTGTACATAGGTAATTTGTCATTGTTTAAAGTACTTGGACCCATGCTTGGGTCATACCTGACATGTGGATTGGGCTAAGCATGGTCCACATTTTGTCGTTGGGTCCCATGCACAATAGAGTTGGTTTGGCATGACATGTGGGCCAAGAGGCTTACACTTGGCACTGATCCACAAGCCTCATGGTACACCCCTAACTCAGATCAAGTAATGATGTTCATGTGCGGTGGTACTTTTGTATCAAGAATCAAACTTTAAAAAATTGTTTTAGCTCATGTTTCTTGAACCACAGAAAAAGTAAACAATTTTAGTTGATCCATTGGAAAATATTCTACCAAAAACTAACAGACCCGTTAAATCTCTAGTTCCTATGACCTTTTCTGATCTTTTTGCATAAAATAGGTACACAATGGTCCCAGCATCACTGTATCTAGGCTTTACTGCATCCATTATATGGGTTGGTCAGGTAGCTAGTTGTAGACTTTTAAGTTTTTTCTTCTTTATTCTGAAATGGAACCAACAGTCAGTCATGCTGTCAGGGAACATATCTTACATCAGCTGCTTTTAGCCATGCAGAAGACTGCCACTTGCATGAAGGAACTGTAATTGGTAACTTCAATGGAGAATTTTGGGGAGTGTTTGCTAGTCACCAGGTATTGTTAAGTTATTGGTTCCACCACTGAATGTGAGTACCTTCATTCTTAAAATGCTTCAAGGAATAGTTGTTTGCCTGCCGCCTATCATCAAAAGAAATTTGGTTCTTTTTTCCCAGCTTTTATCCTTTGTTTTTCTGAGATTCAATTTTAATATTTCTAAATAAAATACAGGTAATTGGAAACTTGTTTTCACTTGTACTGTTGCATGGTGGAAAGGTGAGTTACTGATATCAAACTCTTCAACCTCACATTTGTTGATGCCATCCAACTCATTTGGACATGTTTGTTTAGCAATGTTTCTTATT
Organism: Zingiber officinale; assembly: GCF_018446385.1. NCBI lineage: Eukaryota > Viridiplantae > Streptophyta > Magnoliopsida > Zingiberales > Zingiberaceae > Zingiber > Zingiber officinale. The sequence continues at coordinate 170,942,208 of NC_055987.1, read as the reverse complement.
GGTATATGGCATTTGTACATGTATTTTTGATATATATTTGATATCTTGCCAACTAGTGGCTATTGATGCGATTGGTTACCGAGTTATGCAGTCTCCCAGATTTCCCATATTTGTATAATGAGACCAATAAGGCTGAACATATCTCCAAAGTTTGTAGTTCTTTTTGTGGGTATCAATAACTCAATATCATGTTATGATAATATCTATTATCATAGTCATCAAGACTGCTATTAAATGTCTTGACAGATATGCAATTATGAGATTGCTACAAAGATTTCGGTGGGGGTCACTCAACACTATTTGACCAATTAAGACATCAATTGGGAAATATCAATGGATGTTATTTATGATGTGTGCCTAAAAGTTTCATGCCTTGACCAAGGTTTAAAATTTTGAGCCGTGCTGGAGTTTCAGTTTATGGTTAAAACGATACCGTATTGTGCTGTGCCGATATAGTTTTAGTATTTTTTTTAAATATAAAATATATTAATTAAAAAATATTTTTATTAATATTTGATTATTATAAATGCTTACTATTAGGTTATATTTGAAATGTTGATTGTTGCGTTCAAGTTTTGATATTATCTCGTGAGATGTTGGATGCTAATTGAATGTTTTTCAATAAATGTTAAATGTAAAAATTTAAAATCTATATTTTTATTATTATTGTACATAATTAAATAGTCTTAATTACAATTTTATTGCAAAGATATCATGTACAAGAACTTGCATTTACAATGCTACTAAAGATTGATCTTCACTTTCAAGTTATTGTAGAGGCATCAAGTCTAAGAACTTGCATTTACAATGGTAATGAAGATTGATCATCAATTTCAAGTTTTATTGCGGAGACATCAAGTTTGAGACCTTGCATTTATAATGGTTAGGGTTTCGACATCTTTAAATATATTTTGATAATTTTAAGGTTTGATTATGTTATATTTATTTGTAAACTTTAAATTATTCATGGATAAATATAATTTTTATATTTTGAGAATATGTAAAAGTTGGCTAAATTTTCTATTGTATAATAAAATGATAAAGACAGACATATTGAATGTATTATATAATATATAATATATAATATACTGGTCATTATCCTTTTATATATATAATATACTAAATATGCCAGTCGTTATCCCTTTATCCTTTTATCATACAATAGAAAATTTAGCCAACTTTTACATATTCTCAAAATAAAAAATACATTAATCCATGAATATTTTAAAGTTTACAAATAAATATAACATAATTAATTATTAAAATTATCGATCCATGAATAATGACTTTAATCTTAATCTCTATTCACAAAAGTTAGAACATACAAAATCTTTTAAATACTACAATTTTTTTTATCTTATTTACAAAGTTTATATTTTAAATATTTTTTTTAAAAAATAATTAAGTTAAATTAAATTAATATTTTAAAATTAATATTGAGTAAAAGTTGATTTAGGGTTAATAGAGAAAAAGAAACTCTATTCTTAATCTTTTTGTCCATGTGTTTAAGGAGGAAAGGAACAAGAAAAGAAATTAATAGAGAGGAAAGGAAAAAAGAATTAAGGGGGAATAAAATTAACGGTTTAAAAAATTGCAATGGCCTTAAGTGTGGTAGCGTTGCCTCGCAGAGGCCTCGCAATCGAGCGAGCCTCATGCTGGTATGGGTGTTGTACCAGTCGGCTGGCGGAACAGTAAATTCTGCTTATATCGATTGGTACGGTATGATATTTTAAACACTTCCTTGGGCATCTTCACAACTTATGCTTAGATGAGAGATTGCTATATGGTTTTATCTAAATTCTATCTGCACTAGTGAAATTAAATGATTAAATCCATGTCAAGTTAATAACAGACATACAATTGAGCTTGTTGTAATGGGAAAATATATTAAGGTTATTCCTTTAAGTGCTCACCTTTACCTTATTATCATTTTACATTTACATCCCTGTTATTTGTATAATTACAAATAGGAGCAATTAGGTTCCTAAAACATCACCTCAAGCTGATTTAAAATTATTATAAAATGTATTTAGTTCTAGGATGGCAGGACCTCTTATAGGCTTATCAACGAAACTGTTAATTTATCGTTAGAGCTAAATAAACGAAGCACTTTTTCTTCTTGGACTACCTTTTGTCATTGATAAAATGGCAATCAATCTTTATATCTTTAATTCTCTCAAGAAATACTTGATTTCAAGAAATTTGTATGGTAGCTTGGTTCTATAATGCAACTTTATTGATGCATGAGACTAGGAGTATTACTCAACTAAATTGTCCATTGTTTTGCTACATGATTACTTTCTCGAAGATGTGTGCATGGTGTCTAGTCTTCATAAAGTGTTATAGTTAGCAATAAGATTAATTCAAAGTGTTTGATTATTTTAACCAAGCCTTATATTCTAAATCATCACTTCCAAAACTCTTAGAACAAATCACGATCAATTTAATTGGAAAATATACCTCAACATAGTTGTTAGGATCATAATACTCATTATTTATTTTAACAAATATGATATGATTTGGATATAAAATAAGGTATATCACTTATGTGAATTAACATTTTCTAAAGATCATAGGGATACAATTTGAGTAAATACATTTCAATCTGGATAATATTTAGATGTTTTTAGAAAAAGGAAAAAATACTTTATGGTAATTTAAGCCAAAATGAACTAAATGCAACCATTACGTTGATCCTAATTAATTGTTAATTAAATGCAAACCTTTATAAAATGAAGGAAAATGAATTTTTGCTGCACTATAAAAGTGGAGAGGTTAAGATGGTCAAATCTCAAAGTTGACAATATCATTATGGAGAGTGAAGCCCTAAAGTTTGTAAGAAGGGAGAAGTTGACTCCAATGATGATTGAGAATAATAATTATTGTCATATAAAAGCCATCTTCCCTTTTCTCTCTCATCTTCCTCTTATTCTCTTTAGATTTGTTTACATTGTCAAGATTCAAAATCAATAGAGAGGATGCAATCAACAATCACAACTAATACAAGTACTATTGGACAACACATTGCTTAAAAGAATTTGCCATTTTGTAATTTTGTGCATTAGCTTTCTTTGCAATATTAAATAGAACTAAGATAGATTTAAGGAATAATGAAATTAGAAGCTTATTGGTGTCATTCAATTTTCACCAATCCGGCTTGATCTCCTCTGTAGCTTATCTTCTTTATTCTCTTTCTAAATATGGTGAAGAATAGGGGGAGGGGGCGGAAGGGAGAAGGGTTGCTGCGCCCAACCACTAGAGGAACCAAGGCCACCAGCCGCAAACCAAAACTCGGGGCACTAGGCAGAAAAGAAATGGTCTGATCTATTCTCCTTGAACAGATTATTTGAGCAGGAGAATGCACTACAATTTATGTAGCAAACTACTAAATGAGTCACCCTTGAGATAGATGATGTGGACAACATTAAGCAGGTGGTGGGAGATAGCTTGATTGGACGGTTTGTTGGTTGCTTTCTGAGCTAGCGGGGCATTCATGCCATGGCAAAGCGGTGGAATGTAGAGTATGATGTTCAGGCTCATAAGACGATGTGGCTCATATTCAAATTCAAAAGTGCAGATGACTACGAGAAAGTTCTACATGGTGGTCCATACATTGCACTTGGATGCTTCCTATATCTGAAGCACTCACTGAAAGAATTCTTCTTTCAAAGGGAGGAGCTTCATTGTCTTATGGTTTGGGCGTAAATTTCAAATGTTTCACTAGAGTACTGGACGATTTGTGCGTTGAGCAAGCTTGCCTCATTGATTGGTCGATCATTATACACCGGCTAATTAACAAGAAAACAGGAGCATATAATTATGCCAAAGTTCTTATGGAAGTGGACATAACAAGCTGTCACCCCTACAACACTCCCTGGAGGCATGGAGGTAGATCTTCCCATCCACTATGAATCTAAATTCAAATTTTGTCTAACTTGTCAATGTATGGGGCACTATCACTCGCAATGTGACATCACAGGTGGTTAACAATCGGGGAAATGGTCTCAACAATTGATACCACAACCAGTGCCAACAGAGAATCCTATTCAGAACTTGGTGATATCGGATGGGGTTGACTTAGTCACTTCAAATGATCAGACATATGACGAAGAGACAAGTGCTGTAGAATCTCTACCCCCATGTGATGGGCATCAAGTCATTGAGGAGGGGGGTGGCGTTGATACACACCTTAGTGTCGAGCAGTGGTTCTAACCTTAATGATGATGGTGGGACGGGGATGTGGACTATTCAATTTCGAAGAAAGGGATCCCGTAAGCACAAGGTAGAGGGCATATAAATAGAGATTGATCAATCGCAACCTATGCAGATCACCATGGCTTTGCCAGTACAGGATGGGACACAACAAGCATACCCACGCATGACCAGAACAAAGGTACAACTGAACAAGAGGAGGGTGTCCAACATGATGAGGGTAACATGCAAGTACATCCAGGGATATCTACTAGGTGAGATGAGGTTATTACATTAGTGCACGGGGGGAAGAAGCAAGTCAATTCTCTACGGCCTAAGCTGTCTCAGGCTTGATGAAGATTGGCTCATGGAACATTCGAGGCCTTAACAAAGGCCTCAAGTAGAAAGGGGTAGAAGACCTCTTTCAGAACCATAAGCTGGGAGTGTTAGGTGTGTTAGAGACGAAACTTTGGTCTCAGGATTTCAAAAATTAAAGATGCAAAGGTTTCAACATCTCCAAGTGGCACAGAGGGACAACCCTAGAGGTAGAAGCCGGATTATCTTAGTTTGGGACGATCAAAAGGTCAATCTTGAGGTGTACGAATGACATGATCAATATGCATATTGCTTGGTGACTTACAAGATCTCTGGTGACTTACAAGGTCTCTCACTGGGTATTTGCAATCTCGTTTGTTTATGAGCAATTATCTTTAGTTGAACAGAAGACATTGTGGGAAGCGTTTCAAAACATAGCTATTGATATGGAATGCCCTTGTCTTGTATTGGGAGATTTTAACACGTTCCTCTCAATTGAAGACGTTGTGGTATTCTAGTGATGCAGTATAGCATAGCTGATTTTTAGACTTGTGTGTCCTCTGTGGGTTTGGAAGATCTAGCCTACACATGATTTAGGTATACATGGACAAATGGGCATATCAAGTTAGATAGGGCTTTGATCAATAATCCTTGGTTGGAGACCGAGCTAAGTAGTTTTGCAAATTTCATTCCACCAGGCTACCTATCTGATCACTTGGCTTGCATAGTGTCCCGTCCTAGATAGTGACAATCATTTTCCTAAGCTGCTCAAGTTTTTTATCATGCGGGCAAAGCATGATACTTTTCCACAACTCGTTGGAAGTAAATAGGAAGTGTACAATCAACGGATCTAGGACATTACTCAATTTCCTCTCGAGCGGATCTTAAAGATTTTGAAGGATGATCTTGGAGACAACTGAATGTAGAGCACTTTCAGCACATTACAGCAAGGGTGACTGCTGCACAACAGAGGCTAATTGAGGTTCAAGAGGTTGGTTTGTCCCTTGGTGCACTGCCCGACAATTACATAGAGCTACATCACTCGACAACTCATTTGAATGCTGTGGAACATAGCTTTTGTATGCAGCATGCAAAGTTGGGGCATTTCAAGCAGGTGGACCTTAATTCCTCTTATTTTCATGTGCTTGTAAAACAAACTAACAAGAGGAATGAGGTTACGGTTGTGAAGGTAGATGACAGTCTTATAGAGTCATTTTTGAGGTTGTTTAGGTCTTCAACGAGCATTTTCAAGATTTGCTAGGCATGCCCAGCAAACGATTGGTTTTCCCTTATGCATGTGTGCAGTTTGGACGGAAACTTGGGTCTGATTAGCAAGATCTGATGGTTCGCCTCCCAAAAGCCGGAGAAATTAAGGCTACCTCTTTGATATAGTGGACGCATCGGGCTTGGAAGACCGTATCGAAATTTTTCAAGCAGTCTTGGGACACTTTTGGGGTGGATTTTACTGCTGCAGTTCTAGAATTTTTCAATAGTAGTAAGCTACTTAAAAGATGGAACCATACTTTGATATCTCTTGTCCCGAAGTCAGCACATGCAACCAAAGTAATGAACTATAGGCCAATCTCCTGTCTACAAGGTTATTTCTAAGATCTTAGCGAGTAGAATGTCTGGTGTTATAGATCATCTCCTTCACCAATCTCAGGCTGCATTTGTGGAAGGTTGATTCATCACGGACAATATTCATTTGGCCTAGAAGTTACTTTGAAGATACAACAAGAAGCGGATTTCTCTGAGGTGCATCATGAAGATTGATTTTAAAAGACTTTTAACTCAATGCATTGGGATTTCCTATGTGAGGCCTTTATCGGGTTACACTTCCCGGATAGATGTATTGTGTGGATTATGGAATGTGTGACTACCATATCTTTCTCGGTAAACCATTAATGGGGGACATTTGAGCTTTTTTGAGGTTCTATAGGATTGAGATAGGGAGACCCTCTATTGCCATATCTTTTTGGTATTTGTGTGGAAATATTTGGGAGACAGATACAACAAAATACTAGCTATCATCGTTTTCACTACCACCCTCAGCGTGCCTGTCTCAAACTAGCTCACTTGGTAGATGATCTACTTCTTTTCACAGAGGTGATGTAGATTCAGTGGGTATATTAACTACATCTTTACAAGAGTTTAGTGCGCCATAAGGTCTTCAAATAAATAAACATAAGTCATGTATCTATCTGACAGGGGTTGATGATAGGATACGTATGTGGTTGCTTACTATTTCAGGGGAGGGTTCCATGTCGTTTAGGTATCTTGGGATTCCTATGGCTGCAGTGAGACTTCAAATTTCTGATTACATCCCCCTATTGGATTCGCTAGGTAGATGGATTGATGCTTGGCCTTGAAAAACTTTATCGTATGTGGGAAAGGCATAACTTATTACCTCTGTATTACAAGGAGTGGAGTGCTTCTAGCTATCTATCTTACCACTTCCTATAGGTATTATTGATCGTATCTACAACATATGCAAGTCTTTAGGGTTTAGTGGCTTGGGGTTTTGTGATCTGTGTGCTTGGAACTTAGCCCTCTTAGCTAGGTATCATGGCCGGTGCAAGCCAAGCAGGACACACTTTGGATAAAGTGGGTACATCACACTTACCTGAAGCACATTGATGCTTTCCTAGAAGGTTGCTCACACGAACTCCCCGCTGATCTAGTGGTTGCTCCAGATACGAGATCTTCTCCTTTCAACGGCTAGGGCACTATAGGCTGCTTGAAAGATGTTGGCATACTGGTTTTCTCAGGATGATGGTGTGACCTAGGCTTATGAATTCTTTAGGCACCCTAGTCCTAAGAAAGCATGGGCCCGTATAGTGTGGAAGACCTATGTTCAGCTGAGTCATGTAGCCACATTTTGGATGTTGGTACAACAACATTTTCCCACTAAAGATAGGCAGGAGTACTTGGAGGATCGACAATGCACCTTATGCTATGAGTAGTATCTGTTCTTTGGATACCCCCCTATTGCGGACCTTTGGAGGAGGATCAAAGATTGACTTCATATGCGATAGGTGATGTCCATATACAGGATACTACCTAGGAAGTCCGTTGTTGACAAAGGCTCACTTTGTCTTCTATGATTCACTATATTTGATGAGCGAGAAATAGTAGTTTCTTTGGGGAGGGATAGTTAGATATTGAGTAGATATTCAGGAGTGTACAAACACATGCATACCGATCACTAAGGGTAAACTCTGATATGATGCTGTATCTGACATAAGTAGCCCCAGAGATGAGGGACAATTGATTATGGCGATTGGGCTTGCCCAATCCTGGTTGTACATCTTTTTCTTTGGATTTAATATATTTTTATTTATCCAAAAAAGGAATAATGAAATTACTTTGTCTTATCTTGTGGCGACATGCTGAGCAAAATATCATCTACTTTGTTCATGCAATGTCATCTTTTGATATGGTGAGGAGATGCTAATGTTTAACAATGGGAAGGAGTAGATGGTTGTCATTGGAGCTTGAAGCATCAGCAATGGCACCAAAACGAGAGAAAGAAAAGGGCGACCAAGTTCTATCATCTTCTAACAAAAGTTTAACCACTTAAATGTGTTGTGTCAATCTCTTTTGGACTTCTTATTTATAATTTATGAGATATAATTATATATCTAATTAATTATCAACAGAATAATTCTTAACTAATTAATTTGGTTACACATTTTAATTAGGATCTTATCCAAATATTATCAACTAATTTACTTTTTGAATATTATCAAAAGTTTATAAACCTCATTAATAATTTTACAGCCTTATAAAATTATTCTAAAATTCTAAAATTGATTTATTTTTGACTCCAAATTAATTTATAAAACACTTGTAAAATTAATTTAAGTTGCAATTAAATTAAAATTAATTATTCTTAATTAATTTTTTAATTTGATTCCTCAAATTACATTTATTAACCATTAATTTCACAATTAATCTCTCTTGATATAATTGAACAAATCAACTCTTATTTATCCTACTTAAATTTTAATTAATCAACATAATTAACTTTTAATTACTTGATTAATTGATAAGAGTAAGTAATGCTTAATTATTTATTGCTCTTCCTTATGCTATATGCATTATGTGATAAAATAACACAGGCTCTTAAAGATAATGATAGTGTTCAATCATACTCTTTGATCTCACATGAAGATTCTCCTTATTCATTTAGATACATAAGACTTATTCACCTCTAGTAAGCCATCCAATCTATCCACTATTTGAAAAGTAGTGATTTCCATAAAGCTTTTTTGTAGCGTGGTTATTATACAATACAGTGCTCTTATCATTGTATCATACTCCTAAGACTTAAATCAGTGTGTGCCTAAGACACGTTGAAGTGTTTATATGATGCAATCATGACCCACTAAAAGGAATATCGACTTGAGAATCATTCTCAATTGAACTTCACTAAGTGTATACTTAATCCAAATGGTGATCGATCAAATTGATCGTATGATATAATTTTCCTTTTGTAGGGGTGATAAGTCTTGTGTTGATTACTTTCTCATCTTTATAGGATTTGCAATATACTTAATAGCAAATGTACATGCAACTTCTCAAGGGGTGAAACAAGCATCAATTATATTGGGCCTCTTATGAGATGACTAATAACTTGAAGTCTAAGAGGAGACCCCTGGTTCATGAAGATCAAATGGGTTTTCATGACAAGTCACATTCAATTAATTGTTCTTAACATAGCCACCCACATGCTTGTTACACATTACAATGTCTACAAATGTTATTTCGCTTGTGGTATCCAATAACTCTAACATAAGATGTCTTGATTATATAGTGAAGTCAATATTTATTAGTTGTGTTCTCAAGATCACTATGACCATAGATGATTTTTGACAATATCGTTGTATGCTTTAGGATTGTTCACATCTCTCTTTATTTATCACTAAAATAACTAAAACAATGACATGATGTTATGATCTTTTATTACAACCTATCAACTACACAAACTCAATGAGATTGACAAAATAAAGTGAATAATTTTATTGATAATGATACATTAGGGTGTGATCTAACCTATTTACATGGTGGAAATATTGGCTTAACCAAATTGAGAATAAAATAGCATTTATTGAAATGTTGAATTGATCAACGTATTTCTTTTCTTTTCTTTTATTGTTTTATACTTAATTGTTATTTTATAGTAGTTTAAAGACTTGAAAGTGTGCTTGATTGCAAGCACAATTGAGATTGATTGCGTCTTAGCATAAAGTTTGAAGGCAAGCTTCAATCTTGTTTCCAGTCCAAAGATACTCTAGTAAGAAATCTAGTGCTTAAGTAATTTAGGTGTAGCTAGAAATCATGAAGGATAGATTGCTCACTTTGGTACAGACCTACGAGTGAGCTAAGGAACATAATAAGGTGTTGCCTAATATTGGACGAGAGGTTGACCATCTCAAGCTTTAGGTCATTGGTTGGATTAATTGATGACTCAATATGACCTTGAAAATGACTTGGCTAAGCTCACTAGTCAGCGGCTAGGATTAATCTATCTAATTGCATATTACTTAAATATTTAGAAAATTAGAAAATTTAATTATATGAACTTTTTTAACATTTCATAAATATTAGATAGTCAAATGTTTTGGATAATAATGTGAACAATAAGCTAAAAGTTTAATTAGTTTGGAGCAAATATGTGAATTCAATTTCTTTGGATTAATAATAAAAATTATAAAATTAATGAGGGTAATTAGTCCTATAGTAAATGCACACACTTTGATTTTTAATGAGGGTATTAGTTTATAATATATAGTTAATTCTCAATACTAAATATTAGTTTAATTTTGAAGAAGTTAAATTGATCATGCATTATTTTCAACAATCTTAAAAATAATTACAACAATACTATAATATAATTACGTATTTCGAGAAATATAGATATCATTTGATATCTATGTTTTTTTTATAAATGTGAAATATTATATATACTTATTTTCAATAACTATCAATTGAAGTTTTACTTATCTATATTAAAATACCATATTTACAAATTTTAGAACTTTCTAAAAAAAATAAAAATGAAATTTGAATGCACAAATATGAAATCATTAATTTTGTATAGGTTTTATGTATATATATACAATGCAATTATCTCTATTAAAATACTTTTTAAGAAAAAATTAATAGGGAAAATAAATTGTTTTTTTATTGTTGGTTGTGATATCACAACAATTTTTTTTGGTGCTTCTATCCCTTCTGCTCTGCGATGGTATTCACCACCATTCAAGCAATCTAGATTTTGCGTCTAGTGAAAAAGGGCAAGGTCCTTGTCTACTCCTTTTATCATATTGTGTGGGCACGTTGCTGGAACAATATCTTTATGGTCAAAGACTGAAACTACAACACAACTCGAGATTTTGAACGTTGGTGTTGAGTGATATCAAGTTTTGGTGATTTATCAAAATGATACATTTCGACCATGGGTTTAAGTCAAATTGTGATTTCTATTTCCAAAGGCTTTAGTTCACTACCAATCTAAGTCATTTTTTATAACTATGGCTTAGACATAAGGGCTTAGGCATTAGGGGCATGGTTTAAAGTGCCGTACTGAGACGGTCAAAATGGGTGAAACATTTTGTTCCGCTTGGTGACTGGCACCTGCACGACCTCGGTACCATACCCGCAATGGCTGCGACGTGTTGCGCGACCATGTGGCCTTAGCGGAGAGGTCGCTCGACCTCACAACAGCAACAAAGGGGTCGCATAACCCTTCCATTACTGTTGCGGAGGCGTCGCGCTACCCTGCAGTCGCTGTAAAGGGGTCGCACGACCACCACAGTCATGCCGAAGGAGTCACGCAATCCCCGTAGCCATGGTTGAGGGGTCGCGCAACTTCGCGACAGCGTCAAAGTCGCACAAGCTCGCAAGTAGTGTTGGATTTCAGATTTTTTTAAAATTAAACTTAGGTTAATTATTTTAATCAACTTCTAGCTATGATAAATCTAATCTAAAGAAGCTTTATTAAACCCTAATAAAATTATCTAATTAATTTTATATTTCATTTATTTTAATATAAAATTATTTATTTATTTATCTATTTTCATATCTTTTCCTTTTTTAAAGATTATTTTTTTATATTGTTTATTTTTTAAAAAATATTAATGTTAAATATTTTATTTTTAATTAATATATTTTATATTTAAAAAATACCAAAATTATATCGGCACGACACGATATGGTACCGAAATCGTATCGTTCCGGTCCAGGACCGAAATCTCGGCACGGGTAATTTTAAACCTTGATTAGGGGTCAGTTTCCTTCAAAGGAAGGAAAAATGGAGGCATAGAAAAATTGAAAATTGAGTGGAGGTTAATAAAAAGAATCATCTTCCTTTTATTTGCATTCACTCATTTTTTAACTTTTTCATTCTTTGAAGGAAACTGACCCTAGATCTTAGTTAAATTGTAAGACAAACAAAGTTTCGTTATGTATACTCTTATATATAAGTATTTTTATTTGTCAACAAATAGAAGCATTTGATTTAATTATTGGAACTTCATATTGTTGTTTTAGATTCCATTGTACTTCGCAAATATTATAACTGAAACAAGTATACATTCTAGTTAAAGTGAACATGCATATTACATTAGCTTGTCGATTCACTTGCCATAGCATCTATCAAGTCGTGTCATATATGAATGTTAATGCTTTATTGAGCTCTATGCAAGACACACTAGTAATGATTACAAGTTTTTTTTTTTAATTCTAGTCACTAATATTCTTTAAGTTCTTGGCCATCTTTGAATATATTGATACCATTTCAACCTATGCTCTCTCATTTTATTATTAATTCCAGATACATCTAATTGTCCGTATATATTTGTATTTTTATTGTCCTTCAGGTACTCTGCAGATCTTTCTTACTATGCTCATCATTGCTATTTTAATTTTATATGTTGCTTCCTAACCATTAAACGTTTTGTTATCTAATATATACAAATTTTACCACATTCTTATAAAATTTTTCTTTTTAGTCTAAGGGCACACAGCAATTAAATAAGACTCCAAGAGCTCTCTCCATTTCAACCTTCATCAACATATCATAAATTCTTACTGGAGTTTCCTGCTTATATTAAATAGTCCTTTGGTCCTTTCTTATTATGTAAATTACATTTTATATACTTAGTTACAACCTCTATTAAACCTTTAGTTTCTAAAATTTCCTCCACTTCAGATTCTAAATTTAAGCTATTTATGTTCTCATCAATTATTAGTTATAGTTACTAGTATTTAGTAAAATGATTTACATCAACTGTAATTTCTATAACCAACACAATTCACCCACTTGTGCTAATACACCCATTTAGACTTGCAAAGCAACCTTTCTTATCTCTGCTTTTTTTGTCCAGTTTTTGGAACAAATTTTTTCATCTATTTTCTCTCCTTGTAAACCATCAAACTATTTTTCAAAAATTCTCTTCTATCTTTCTTTTTTTCTTCCAAGAAAATAGTGCTTAAGAAAAAAATATAAGGTGGTGTATCATTGGTATTTTATGAAAATATTGCTGATAAACTTATGCAATTTCAGATGAATCAACAAATCATAATGGATTATATTCATATGGTGGTGATCCACTTTGTGAATAAGTTGGCGCTAGATGGATTTGATATTTAAACGAATGTATCTCATTGGAAATGCTTTTTGTTTTTGTTTTACATGTACTTTGTTATCAGTCTTAGTAGTTTTTGTGTGCAAAAGTTATTAATCTGAAAATGTTATACGATTGATACTTTCACCTCTTCCTTAATTGGACATTGGTTGTTGGTTTTGGGTATATTCACTTTTGGTTATTTTTGGTGCAGGAAGGAGACAATCTCAGTCGCAAAAACTTATTATTCACTATCTTCCTTTGTTGCACAGTGCTAGGCATTGCACTTATGTGCTTTCTGTCGAAAAGAAATGACAAAGAAAGCAATTCTTCAGCATATTCATCCTTTGGATCTGTCTTGAAATATGTTATTTCCCCTCTACTTGACAAGCAAATGCTTCTGATCATTCCTCTTATTGTTTATTCTGGCTTACAACAAGCATTTGTGTGGTAATTAGTACACTTCCCTGTTATTATCATCAAACACACTATAATCTATTGTCGAAGCTACTAATACTGAACTTATTCATACTTTTTTCAGGGCTGAATTTACAAACAAAGTTGTGACGCCAGCATTAGGCATCTCTGGTGTTGGTGGCGCTATGGCTATCTATGGGGCTGCTGATGCCATAGTAAGTGCTTGGTTTTCAAGGCATAATTTTCTTTAAATTTATGGGGAATCAATTTATTATAACTAACAAATAGTTCTATTAAGTTTAGTCAATTTAAGTTACATGCGTGAGGATGAAGGGAGATGAAATTCAATTCTAGTTAACTTAATTAAAAGTGATCTAAAATATCTAAAATATTGTTAATGATATAGACTTGCACAGCTGTCAAGAAAGACAGAAAGACACAGACCTCAAGAAAGATACAAGACTAATGTAGTTGATACCATATAGTTGGGACGTTGGGACTAAGTACTACATGATGACTTTCTCTAGCCACCTACTGATGATTCCTTCCTTCACCTATAAGATGCACAATTCTCTAGAATTTGTCTTTCCACCTACCCTCAAGGCTTCAATTTATTGTTTAGAAAGAGTGTACTTATCTTCTCGGTTAATTAGGATCACTACTATCATTTGTTTGGGGGTAAAAAAAACATTCTTTGAGGCCTAAAGCCATGTAGTTTTTCTAGAATTGATCCCACTACCTACAAAGCTCTCTAGAATTTAGGCCAATTCTGGAAAACTACATTGCTTGTCAACACTGCAGTAATTGCCACCTTCCCCTTGCAAGAAGTGGAACCACCACCTCCCTTTAATCAAAGATTCACCAAGTCCTCCCCTTCAACTTTTGTATTATCAGCTTGTAGATCTTCATTACGTATACTTTCTCTTTTGCTCTCCTTTGAGATTTGCTCGGTTCCATCTATGCTGATTGAGACACGATGATACTTATTCAGTACCACACAATGGTACCTCTCCATGTCCTGTAGCACTACAAGACCATGCTGCCAATACAGTATCAGTTTCAGTCTGCTACGGAGAATATGTTTTGACCTTGCCGATAATTCTTGATCTACACAATAAACCATGGATAGCAGTAATTCTTTTTTTTTTCTAATAATTATACTCATCCATGTTAACATTCTTATCTTTTCTATCTTAAAATTTTGTACATATTTCCTTACAATCTAGCAATCTGATTAGTTGTTCGCCTAGAAGTGACGTATCATTTTGTTAATGGGTAACTGGGAATACTGCCTAGACAAAACATCTAACATTGTGTTATGACGATCATCTATGTGCTAAATTGTCATACTTATTTGTACTCTATCTTATCCCCTCTACTCTCTCTCCTCTTTCTATTTTTGCCTGATTTTGTCATCTCCTTTTCTATCTCCTCTTTTTTCACCTCATTCTATATCACTGATCCCCTGAACACTATTAAGCCCCATGGTCCATCTAGTGTGTCCAAATCGAACCCAGGATCCCATGTGATGTAGTTTCTTTTATGTGGTTAATGGATAAATTAACTTTTGGAATACAAATTGAGTTTCCTGAAAGTCTCCTCAGTACCCTCTTCCACTGTTTCTATAGGGTGTTTTTTGCTTGTCAGATATAATAAAAATATCCACATCATAGGCACAAAGATCCAATGGGATATTCCTTGCTCACCAAGATGCCCTTGTGGGAGGCCAAACACCATGTAAATGATGCCTACATAGCACATGAAGGCGATGCACAAACAGCTTATGAATATATTGATTTTATCTAAACTTGGTTCAAGATTTTGGCTATAGAAAATGGATCTCTTTATTTGTGATGTAGAAATATATATTCAGGTAAAGAAGCAACCTTGTGCAACATTTACAAGAAACAATGTGCAACCTTTATGTAGATCTACACCACTAGCTTTTAGGTGAAGAAAATAAGTGTCTAGTGTAACATTTTTTTACAACTTTGAAATACTATGCATGTGTAATACATTTGTTATTTTGCATAAAACCAAATGGTTCTCTTAGTTTTTTTATTTGGATTTTTTTAGTGTTCACTTGTCGCTGGAAAACTTACATCTGGTTTCTATTCTATCACTTTGCTTATGTATGGAGGAGCTTCTCTTCATATCATTGTCATCCTGTGGCTTCTTTTGGGATACAGGTTTATTTTCTGTACTAATTAGGTCATTTTTTTGTGTATCTAATTGTGGCTAGATATTGTGTTTTGTATGTCTGAATATTGATAATTTTCTGCTTATAACAGTCTAACAAGTGGAGTAGTTGGCTACATATATCCACTTTTAATGTCTATTTTTTGGGGCGTTGGAAATGGAGTGTTTAACACACAGCTAAGTGCTTTACTGGGTATACTCTATAAGCATGAGAAGGTATGATATGTTCTCTTAGCATATGTTTGGCTTGCCAAAATATATTTGTTTTTCTATATTATTTTTACATCGACTGCCAGAAAGCATTTTATTCTAAGCATCCTTTTGAGTCGAAATTTCTTTCTCACTAGTTACTTAGATATCCTCTTCGCTATGTTCTTGTTTGAGTGATATATTTTGAATTATATCAGCATTTTTGATGTTCCTTATAATACTCAGTAATCTTCATTCTACATACCAGTTATCTGTTAGCTATATACAAAAGACTACCTTCCTCTTCCTGAAAAATTCAAGGGAATGCAAATTTTCAATTCAAATGCTATGCTTCATATTTGGTTGTTTGACAATTTATATTTCGCAAACTATGCTGACTAAAGATGACAGAACCAGAAACAAAATCACACTTTGTGAAGAGTACAGAATTTCATTTAAAAGGAATACCTTACCTTTATGTTGTTGTATGGTTATGATTCATGATACCATTTCAACCCAAGCTTGACCAAGCACTATTCTCGAAATCATCACTTTAACGTCCTGTAAAGATTTGTGATATTCACTCAATATACTAAACTATTCTAACTTGCATGAAATTGACCAAAGAATCCAGATAAACTCACATGCATCTGGCCAAAAAATATCAAGATTTTGATGCTGCTGGAATGTTTGTGGGGTAAAATAATAGGCTAGGAAGTAGAACAGAAAACAAGCAATAAAAAAGTGTGCAGGGACAAGGCGGGGGAGGGGAAGAGGTGGATGAGGCTTCAGTTGGTTGTCGGTCGCTTTGAGGAGGTGGAGGAAGAGTACATGGTAGAGGAGGAGGTGGAGTCGGCAGAGGAGGAAGAGACAAATGAAGAAGTTTATATGGAGGTTGTAGACATCACCAATTCTAAAGAAGCCTACATATTTGTCCATCTTTGTAGGGTCTCAAAGGTTAACACAACACCAAGGAGATTGAAAGATTGTGTGGAAGATGGACCGAGAGGAGTCATGTTGGTGTCGATGTTGCAGCGTCTCAATACGGAAGTAGAATGACAAATTCTGGCCATGCTGATGTGCAAACCTTATAGAGGACATTATCATAAGTAGATAATTCATTTGCGGAAAATATTTGTAGACTAGGAGGACGATGACTCGTGTAAAATGCACAGTGGAGGGTGTCATTAGTGATCTCCTCGTACAGCTCAGACAAGGGGTCCCTAAAATAACACACAAAACTGGTGCGGGATGAGAGACAACCTAAGAACTGTTTGAGGATCCAAGGTGTAAATTCAATTCCGACATGAGTTTTATAAATGTAGGCATCTCTGGTCTACCTTGGATTGTTGTAAAACTTGGCATAGAGGTCCAAGTTCATGGTATGTGTGCAATAGACAATCCTATCTAAATGATAATGGTCGATGATGTGAACTACATCTTCAGCATACATGTGAAAGAAACTCACGAGAAGGAAATGTGAACTAATGATCTAGAAGACGTGAGTGTAAAAGAAATCGAGTTGAGAATGCACGAGAAGTCGAAGAAGAAATCCGATTTTGGGGGAATGATTCTAGGATTTTGGTTTCGCCTATTTAAACAAAATTACTACATTGATGTAAATTATTTAAAATTGTAAAATAAAGACATTGTTCGAGTTCATAGCCTCCATAGTTCATGATAGGGTTCGTATAAGAGACTCAGGTTAGGTCAATATAACAATTTTGAACAAAATTATTATATGTACCTAAATTATTAAAATTGCAAAACAAAGACATTGTATGAGCTTAGAGAGTTCAAGAGCAGAATAGGGTATAGTTTGATTTGAACAAAATTGCTATATAATCTAAATTGTTTAAAATTACAAAACAAAAGCATTAAACTGTGTCCAAAGGCTCGAAGGAGTACAACAGGAGTTTATATTATTGCTTGATTAGAATTGCATGATCACATAGCAAAACTAGGAATAACTTATTTACATCTCACATAAAATTTATGTTTGAACTTGATAATTGTATTGAGACACTTAGATATCAAGTGAGGGGTTATAGTGCTACTATTCATTCACAATGTTAGTTATAATGCATTATGTTGGATCATAAGTATCTATACACTAAGCATTAAATACTTTAGGGAACACGAATGTATATAGTGTATACTTGGCTCAAAGATCATAATTGATTTTTTTTTTTGAAATTACAATTTTCTATTTGAATGCATAGGCTTGCTGATTTCTAATCTAAGTTTTAAGTGGTGCACTTGAAAGTTGAACTTATTGAAACTTTTAACCCGTTTTCAATTTTGTATCAAGTTTGAAAATAAAATGATATTTTTTTTTATGAAAATCTATTTTTCAATGGTAAACATACTTGAAACTTTTTTTCAAAATTTTAAATTTTTAGAGATTTATATAATTTTTTGTGCATTTTTAAAACTTGATACTTTTGAGTAGTTAAGACCTAAGTCAAGTGAGATAGTTATTAATCAATTAGATCTTTGTTCAATTGACTGGGAGTCAACTGAAGTTCAGCATAAGCAGAAAGTTTAAAAATAGGACTATTAGAATTTTTTATCATTTCAACTTATGTTGTTCATTTAGATCCATATAAAGGATAAGAAAACATGTCTATTATCAATTTCATATGATGTATTATCATTTTGTACATCTTTTTAATGTGTATCAAAGGAGGAGAAAGGGAAGAGGCTTAAGTTAGAAACCTCATCTCGTGAGAAATCCCAACTCTAGAGGGGTGTTAAGTTTAGGTATAGGAGGAGCCTGGATTAGGTTTTATATTATTTGTAGATTTTTCTAACTTAAATGAATTGTTAAACATTAATACGGGGAAATTTTTAGTGCAATCATATCCTAAGTGGTCATGTTTGACCGTTGGCTTTAATGTCTTGGGCATAGGATATAAATTAGATTTACCTGTGTATCTAACATGTATATGAAGTTGTGCAGGGACTTAATAGAGTACACATGAAGCTTGCAGAGCTTGACTTGGTGCAACTAAGTTAGTTGAGGAGCATCGGTATGGCAACATTGATGTAGTTGGAATGAGGTGAATTATGCAGGTGAAAAGTGAAGGATGACACGTAGAATGAGCTGAGGATTTAATGCGTCTGAGGGACTTAAGTCCTAACAGGAGATGACTTCAATGGCAAAGTTAGACTACAAAGGTAAATTGTTAAGCAAGTTGTGTAAGTTGGGGGACTTGTAACTTGTGTTAAGGTTGCTCTTGATATAGGCGAAGACTCTACCATTAGAATGATCATAGTTGACAATCTAAAAGGTGTTCTCAGTTGATTGGCGTGTTGAGTCAACTAAGCAATCAACTTAGAATGAATAAAATATTTTTGTTCATGGTTGAGTTGACTAGATAATTGATTGGGTTGGATTCAATCAGCTTGGCAGTCGACTCGTTTCTTGGATCGTTGATCTGACACATAGGTTGCAACGATTAAATTGTTAGTGATTTCCATAAAATAGAAAAGAATGGAAGGGATAAGGAACCAGAACATTTGTGTCCGTTCAATTGTGTACCTTCTTGTATTGGTGTCTTTTGACGTTTAAACAAAAGGTTGTGATCCAAAAGAGATGTCAACACTATAAAACTCCATTATGCACAAGCACTCCATCAACTTCATAACAAAAACATTTCCTCTCAATGTTACTTGTTTTTTCAAAGTGAAGGGGAGCCTTGGCGCAACGGTAAAGTTGTTGTCATGTGACCAAAAGGTCACGGGTTTGAATCCTGGAAATAGCCTCTTGCAAAAAGCAGGGTAAGGCTGCGTACAATGGATCCTTCCCGGGGACCCCGCATGGCGGGAGCTTCGTGCACCGGGTCGTTTTTTTTTTGTTACTTGTTTTTCAAAGTGTTGTGTGTATGTTGTTATACTGCAATAACAATATACAAACATTGAATTGTCGAATTTGAATAAATCCAAGGTACTTAGGGTTGTTTTCAAGCTTGCACTTTGGAAACAAGGAACCCATTGTATCCTTGAGGAATATTTGCTTAGTTCGAGTTCATCACCGTAGTGAGAGCAAATAGTTTATTAAGGAAAGCGAGTATATGTGCCTTGGATTTGTTCTCTAATTTATTTAAGGATTTATGGAGTTCCTCGACGGCAATAGTTCCTTAAAAAGAGCAGAATTGAAGAAGTAAAATTCTGCAACAATTGACAGCAGCAACAAAATTCTTTGTAACTTTGTTGTGGATTTTGTCAAGTTGGAAAGGTTCGATGGAGAACTTTCGGCATTGGCTAAAGAAATTGCATCTTACTCATTCTCTAAATGTAGTATATATTCTTACCACACCGAAATTGGCAGAAAAAGAAAATGAAACTGTGGCACAAACAAGGGCTAAACAAAAAATGGAATCAAGACGATTATTTGTGCAAGGGGCATATTTGCAATGCAATGAACGATGTTTTGTTTGACTAATACTACAACAAGGAAACAACAAAAGAAATATGAGACTCACCTGAAGCTAAGTATCAATCTGAAGATGCTATAAGTAAGAAATTTCTAGTTTCTAAATTTTTTCAATATTGCATGGTCGACACTAGAAAAATTATTGAGCAATTTCTTGAAGTCAGACACATTTATAATCAATTTGCATAACATGGAATGCGTGTGGATGAATCTATTGTTGTGTCTTCGATGATTGATAAACTTCTTAATTCATGGAAAGATTATAAAAATAATCTCAAGCATAAAAGGAGGACTTGTCTGTAGAAGAATTGGTTAGCCATCTTTGTATTGAGCAAAATTTTCATGCTAATAATCCGGAGGAACAGTCCTCTAAGGTGCTTATGGTGGAGTAAGTCAAAAATCCAAGGAGCAATAATAATGGCAACTCCTCTATAAATAAAAAGAGGAAAGTTGATGACAACAAACAGAACTCCAGAAACCAAAAGAGAGAAGGCAATTGCCATCATTGTGGTAAACCAGGGCACTACAAAAGAAAATATCGTTGTTGGATCCCGTGGTTGTTTTGATGTGATCAACCAAGTTTAAGTTAGATCCTGTTTGTTTTTGATCCCTGTGTCTAAGTGTGCAGGAGCTTAGGAGCGCAGGAAGTCGAGCGGAAGACGCAGCTAGCGAGAAGGACGGCATGGGAAGGGAGCCGACGAGCTCGGTCCGTTCGAAGGACGAGAGAACTGCGGAAGAGTACACCGGTGGGCGAGAAGAACGTGCACGACGTTCGAGGGACGTAAAGCCGGGACGGAAGACTGCTCGAGGAGAAGGCCGGAAATTGGATTCGGGTGAGCCCTATTTCGGTTGGCTGGAATCACCCAAACGCGTGAAGCTTCAGAAGTCAAAACAAAGGAGAAAGCAAGCTGGAAATGAAGCTCAAGGCGCCTTCATCAAGTATTGGAGGCGCCTCCACCTGGGAGGCGCCTTCATGCTTGTTTGAGGCGCCTAAGCCCTAGTCAAAACGACCGTTGTCGACTGGATAGAGTTCTATCCATTCACCCGAGCTGAGGCGCCTTGGACCTCAGTTGGAGGCGCCTTCGACCTACGAGATAGACTTTCCAGGGGCTATAAAAGGACCCCTGGATCTAGGAATGAAACATCAATCAAGCATTCAATTCTGTATTCATTTCTAGCAATAGTTCTGAGCTTCTAGTGTGTAAAAGGCTTCTCCGCCTTCAGAGAATGGAATCTTTCAGAGTTTTTTCTACTGCCTTGGATTAACAACTTTCTTGGTTGTAACCAAGTAAATTGCTGAGTCTTTTTCTTTTAGTTTACTTTATTATTGTTGCATTTTTTGAGTTGAAAGTCTTGAGGAGGGTATACACTTTTATTATGCAGGCAATTCACCCCCCTCTTGCCGGCCCCGCTACACCAACAAGTGATATCAGAGCCCGACAATCTCAGAAGGACTAACTGTTGACTGAAGCACAAAGATCAAGACAATGGCTGGTGCGAACATTCATCCCCCGAAGTTCGACGGAGACTTCTCTACATGGAAACACAAAATGGAGGTATTTTTCAAAACAGAGTTTGATATTCTTCTTATTATGAAATATGATTTTGCAGCACCTAAAGACAAGGAAGAATACAACTGGATGAAGGAGCAAACAGATTTTGTGGCCAACGGAAAGACGGAATTCCACCTATTCAGCGTTCTGCCGTCCCAGGAGGTAAGTCGGATCGGAAACTACGACTCCGCCAAAGACCTCTGGGAAAAATTCCTGGAGCTTCATGAAGGTACCTCAAAAGCAAAATTGGCAAGACGGGACATCCTCCGGACTCAGCTAACGAACCTCCAGATGAATACTGGTGAGAAGGTAGCGCAACTTCAAGCGAGGATCAAGGAGCTAATAACTCAACTCAACAACCTCGGAGAATCGGTAACGAACCAAGACTCGATCCGATACGCGCTCAATGCCTTCCCCAGAACTCCTGAATGAGCGTCCTTAGTAGATGCTTACTACATGTCTAAGGACTTTGAGGTAAGTAGTTTAGTAAGTTTATTTTCTACTTTCGAACTTCACGAGTCTCGACTTGCAGAGCCTAAACAAGTAGAGAAGTCGAACCTCAACATTGCCCTACAAACCGAAAAGGACGATCCCGACTCCGAACCTTCGATCGACGAAACCGAAGCGGCGCTATTGGTAAGATGTTTCAATAAATTTCTTAAAACTAATAAATTTCCATCACAGCCGAGAAAGAATCAGCGCAACAGAAGAACGGTCCGGTGTTACAACTGTAATGAAGAAGGGCACATCAAGGATGACTGCCCAAGAAAAAGGACAAGGAAAAGTCTCGAAGACCGACACCCTCTAAACACAAGAGTTTGAAGGTTACATGGGATGAATCTTCATCCTCGGAATCTGAAGTCGAAACCTTCTCGGGAGTAGCACTGATGGCCAACCATCTTTTTGAAGAAACCAGCTCGGAGATGAGCATAGATGAAGGGGGAGGATCATCAGAAGAAGAAAGCTGCGATGAAGGGGGAGCATCACCAAGTGAGGTAAGTAAGGTACATGCTCTCAACCCTTCTCAGTCATTTGAATTTATCAAAGTGCTTACAAAAGATCTAGCGAAATTAGAAAAAGAAAATGTTGAATTGAAATTAAAATTAGCGAAGACATGTCCACTATAAATGTATGATATTTTAAAATTAGAAAATGAGAAATTGAAAAATTTTAAAATAATCATGCATGCTTAATTAAATTTCCAAAATCAGGACTTAGAGTTTATGGAGAATTAAATTGGTATATTAGAAAGCATTAGGGACAACTTAGAAAAGTTCCTAGAAACTATGTACCCCTAAGTTCTTAATTAATCTAGTAGGAAGGAACCTTTACTGGTTCCAAAATCTTTTCTAGACTAAATTTTTTAAAGCTTTCAACAAGAAAAATTAAACATTAAACTTTCTTTATGAGACTTTGTCTAAGGAAGTGGTTGTTGCTCTAATAACCAAGAAGGCCTAGTGCCTCGCCACGACCTGGAAGTCAAAATATTGGAATAAAAATGTTTAATTAACTTTCTGATAAAGCATTACAATTAGGATTAAATAATGATTTAAAAAGTTTTTTTTTAAAAAAATATTTTTTCTTTTTGGAAATTCATTAAAAAATATTTTTTTTTAAACTTAGAAAATTCTTAAAAGAGTTTCTTTGTTAAACTTAGAAATTTTCTACTTTAAATTGTTTTTAGCTGGAAATGTTTTGTACCTCGTTTTTTTTTACTGTGATCAAAGGGGGAGAAATAGGTATAAGTTAAGTTTAGAGGGAATTAAAACAACCTTTGGTTAATTTTTTTTTTAGTGCTTTTAGAACTAAATTTTATGTTGCAATTTAGTTTAATTGCAAATTTAGACTTTAAATGTTAGTTTTGTAATTTCTTTAAATTACTATTTGTCTGTTTTTACCTTAACTTAAACTTGGGTTGATGCACATAAAAAAGGAGGAGATTGTTGGACCCTGTGGTTGTTTTGATGTGATCAACCAAGTTTAAGTTAGGTCATGTTTGTTTTTGATCCCTGTGTCTAAGTGTGCAGGAGCTTAGGAGTGTAGGAAATCGAGCGGAAGACGCAGCTTGCGAGAAGGACGGCACGGGAAGGAAGCCCAACGGGCTCGGTGCGTCCGAAGGACGAGAGAGTTGCGGAAAAGTACACCAGTGGGTGAGAAGAACGTGCGCGACGTTCGAGGGACGTAAAGCCGAGACGGAAGACTGCTCGAGGAGAAGGTCGGAAATTGGGTTCGGGTGAGCCCTATTTCGGTTGGCCGGAATCACCCAAACACGTGAAGCTTCAGAAGTCAAAACAAAGGAGAAAGCAAGCTGGAAATGAAGCTCAAGGTGCCTTCATCAAGTATTGGAGGCGCCTCCACCCAAATCAAATCCTCTGTCCCCAATATCACCTGTCCCCGTGTCCCACTCATCGCCCCAGCCCACCGTCGGCGACTTCCGGTCGCCTCCCCGATCAACACTATAACCTTTAGGGAAGGTGAACCCAAGGGGGTCGCCATCGATACGATTGGCGTCGGAATCCGACCGGATCTGAGCAAACTTTCCTCTACCGTCGATCTAAGCCCCTGCTTAGATCCGGTCGGATTCCGACGCCGATCGTGCCGATGGTGACCTCCTTGGGTTCACCTTCCCTAAGGTTATAGTGTTGATCGGGGCGACGACCGGAGGTTGCTGGCGGTGGGCTGGGACGATATGTGGGACACGGGGACAGAGAGATTTGGGGACAGAGGATTTGAACTCGCCTCCACCTTGGAGGCGCCTTCATGCTTGTTTGAGGCGCCTCAGCCTTGGTCAAAATGACCGTTGTCGACCGGATAGAGTTCTATCCATTCACCCAAGTTGAGGCGCCTTGGATCTCAGTTGGAGGCGCCTTCGACCTACGAGATAGACTTTCCAGGGGCTATTAAAGGACTCCTGGACCTAGGAATGAAACATCAATCAAACATTCAACTCTGTATTCATTTCTAGCAATAGTTCTGAGCTTCTAGTGTGTAAAAGGCTTCTCCGTCTTCAGAGAAGGAGATCTTTCAGAGCTTTTTCTACTGCCTTGGATTAACAACCTTCTTGGTTGTAACCAAGTAAATTGCTAAGTCTTTTTCTTTTAGTTTACTTTATTACTGTTGCATTTTTTGAGTTGAAAGTCTTGAGGAGGGTATACTCTTTTATTGTGCAGGCAATTCACCCCCCTCTTGCCGGCTCCGCTGCACCAACAATCGTATCCTGAAGAAACAAAATCAGGCGGGAAGGCCTGAATATGTGACAATGATCATAGAAGCATGTTTGGTTGAGGATTCCCAAGATTGGTGGTTTGCGGTGCTACAATGCACATTTGTATCAATCGAAACCAATTCTCTACCTATTCACCAATAGAAGAAGAGATAATTATTTATATGGGGAACCACTCTAAGACAACTGTTAAAGGAATTCATATTGTCAAATTGGAGTTCACTTTAGGGAAGACACTTATGTTGACTAATGTGTATCATGTTCTTGAAGTTGGGAGGAGCCTTGTTTCTGGAAGCATACTTAGCAAGTGTGGCTTCAAAATTCTCATTGAATCTGTTTTAGTAATTATTCTTATATTTGTTGGCAAAAGATTTGTGTATGATGGAATGTTCAACATGAATATAAATAAAACTATAATTTCTGCTTATATATGACTCATTTAATTTGAGGCATTTTAGTCTAGGACATGTTAATTCTAGAAAAATACATGACATGAGTAATCTGGGTTTAATACCAAAATATAAGGATGATATGCTAGAAAAATGCAAAGTGTGCATGCAAAAATAAAATAACTAAAACTCCATTTCCTAGTATAAAAAGAACTAGTTTTATATTGGAATTAATACATACTGATGTATGTGATTTACATACTACGCCTATTATGGGAGGACAATGTTATTTTGTTACATGTTATGTTTATTTAATGAGGACTAAGGATGAAGTATTGGATAAACTTAAAATTTATAAGGCTGAAGTAGTAAATCTATGTAATTCTAAGATTAAATGTCTTAGAAGTGATAGAGGAGGTGAATATCACTTTCCTAAATATTATGAAGATATGGGCATTGTGCATAAAATATCTTCTACTTATACTCTTCAACAAAATCGAATGGTAGAAAGGAATAACAGAAATCTATCTTATTGAAATGGTGAATACTATATTGAGTAATTCACAACTAAGTAAGGATTAGTGGGGTGAAGCGATAATGACTGCATGTCACATTCTAATTGTGTTCCTTCTAAAGGAAACAAAGTTATCCCATAAGAATTATGGAAGAAACGCAAGCCTAATCTATCTTACTTACAAGTTTGGGTTTGTCGATCTATTGTCAGACTTCCTAAACCAAAAGTGAGGAACTGAGGAGAGAAGGGCATTGAGTGTATCTTTTTGGGTTATACTGAGCATAGTAAGACGTATAGGTTCTTTGTTATTGAATCCAATAATTCTATTATGTCAATGTGAATCACGTGATGCTATATTTTATGAGAACATATTTTCTACTATACCTATAGCCTTAGATTCTGAAGTTCCTCATGATTTTACTACTAGTGTACCAATAGTCGGTAATGATACCATTGTTCATGCAAATGTTGATGTTGATCCTCTTGAATTAAGGAAAAGTAAAAGAGCTCGAAGGGATAAATTCTTTGGACCTGACTTCGTTATGCATCTTTAGGAGGGCACTAGGGATTCAAATGTAAAACAAATAACCATATATGATTCAATGGAATCTGATCCCAAAACATCTGAAGAAGCAATGAAGTCTAGGGATGTTGCATTATGGAAAAAAGCAATTAATGATGAGATGAAGTCTATTAGGAGCAATAAAACGTGGAAATTGGTTGATCTTTCACATGACTTAAAACAGATCGGTTGTAAATGGATCTCTAAAAAGAAGATGAAGATTGATGGAACTATAGACAAGTTCAAGACAAGGTTAGTAGCAAAGAGCTTTAAACAAAAGGAAGGCCTAGACTATTTTAATACCTATGCATCCGTTCCTAGGTTTGCTACTATTAGAGCCCTGATTGCATTAGCATCAATTTATCATTTTGAGTTACATCAAATGGATGTAAAAACAACTTTTCTTAATGGAAAACTAGATAGGAGATCTATATGGAACAACCGTAAGTGTTCATTATGCCTATACAAGAGCACAAAGTGTGTAAATTGGTTAACTTATTATATGAACTTAAACACGCTCCTAAACAATGACATGAAAATTTTAATCAAGTGATAGTTACTAATGGATTTAAAATCCATGAATGCGAGAAATGTGTATAGTAAGTTTAACAATAAAAAAGGTGTTATTATTTGTCTTCATGTGGATGACATGTTGATTTTTAGAACTGATATGATTAGTGTAAATGACACTAAATCATTATTATCATCCTGTTTCAATATGAAAGATTTGGGTCAAGCAAACATGATCTTGGGCATAAAGATCTTGAGGAACTTGTTCTTTCACAATCTCACTACATTGAAAAAGTATTGAGAAAGCCATTTTGATTGTAAGATAGTTACAATACTTTTTGATTCTAGTATTAAACTATTTCCTAAAATGGGAAGGGCAGTTAACCAATTTGAATGTACTAGGGTTATCAGTTCCCTGATGTATGCAATGATATTGACTAGATGCGATATTGCATTTGCAGTTGGAAAATTGAGTAGGTATACTCGTAATCCTAGTCAATTGCATTGGAATGCAATTTATTGATTATTGAAGTACTTAAGACACACTATGGATTATGGTATACGTTATCTTGGATATCCTCAAGTTTTAGAAGGATATCTTGGATATCCTCTAGATGTTGGTTGGATATCTGATTTAGAAGATCATTCATCTACAAGTGGATGTTTATTTAGAATTGGAGGAGCCATATTTTGGGGTTTCAAAAAGCAAACTTGTATTATTGATTCCACAATGACATTCGCGCTTATAGCTCTTGCTTCGTGTGCTAAGGAAACAAAATGGTTGAGAAACCTGTTAATGAAAGTTCCTTTTTGGCCGAAACCAATGCCTCTAGTTGCTATACATTGTGACAGTGAGGCTACACTATCAAAGACATATAACAATATTTACAATGGAAAGTCGA
This sequence comes from Zingiber officinale, assembly GCF_018446385.1. Taxonomy (NCBI): domain Eukaryota; kingdom Viridiplantae; phylum Streptophyta; class Magnoliopsida; order Zingiberales; family Zingiberaceae; genus Zingiber; species Zingiber officinale. The sequence continues at coordinate 170,914,176 of NC_055987.1, read as the reverse complement.
GGCATATCGAATTGAGACATAGTTTATTTAGACAATGGATATATGAATATGTCATAATTATAAACTATCTGAAGTTAAGTCTTAACTTGGATGACCCTTTGACAAAAGGTCTTGCAAGGGATCTAGTTTTGAGAACATCAAAGGAGATAAGACTAAAGCAACTTACTGATTATCAATAGTAGAAACTCGATCCAACTTTGGATGATTTTCAAATCTTGGGTTCAATGAGCAAAGTATACTATTTTGATGGTTAAAGCACTTAATTTGTCTCAAGGGAATTGCTTGGTTCACGTAATGAAATGGTTAGGAAAAACTTATAAGCTTTGAATGGAGTTATAAAGGGCAATCCTTTGGAATACTTAGTTACGTGAGTATTCTTTATAACATCCACCTATGTGAATATTGGAAATGGTGCTGTCTCTAGTGTGTTCTGGCTAACTGCATAAATATTCATGAAAAATCAGGATAGCAAGACATAAGGCCAATCTACGTGTTGCTAATTTGAATACCGAGGATAAGGAAAGTCTATGTGTAATGTGTGAGATCGCTCCGGTTGATTGGATATGATCGTTGGTTCAAAGCTAGACTACCGGTCACCTTGGTTAGCATTTGAGAGGTCTTCATTATGTAAAGGTTTAAATCCATTGGATACCGTTATTTATGCATAAGACTTGTCACTTGATAATTGCAAGTTTTCAAAAATTCAGTTTTATGGAAATGGTGGAAGCTTGTTGGTGATTTCCATAAAATGGAAAAGAATGGAAGGCATAAAGAACCAGAACAATTGTGTCAGTTCAATTGTGTCCCTTTATGTATTAGTGTCTTTTGATGTTTGAACGAAAGGTTGTGATCCAAAAGACGTGTCTTATCATAGAGAATGATTTGAATAGTATAAAACTCTATTATGCACAAACACTCCATCATCTTTATAACAAAAATCTATCCTCTCAAAGTTGCTTCTCAAAGTGTTGTTTGTATATTGTTATATTGCAGTAACAAAATACAAACATTCAATCATTGAGTTTGAATAAATCCAAGGTATTCGGGGTTGTTTTGAAGCATGCACTTTGGAAATAACATTATTAAGAAATCCATGTATCCTGGAGGGATATTTGCTTAGTCCGAGCATATCATCGTGGTGGGAGCAAATAGTTTCTTAAGGAAAGTGAGTGTATGCGCCTTGGATATGTTCTCTAATTTATTGATAAGATTTATAGAGTTTCTCGACGGCGGCAATTCCTTGACAAGAGCATAATTGAAGAAGCAAAATCATGTAACAATCGACAGTAACAACAATAGTATCCTGACATAAGCAGAGGCAACCTAGGAGCTATAATGGTTCAATTAACTAAAGCTAGATCGTCGACTGAAGTAGTTGTTGGCTTGGAGAGCATTCGATTGATGACAAGCAAAGTCTACTTAGAGATTTGTTAGCTGATTGAAGTGTATAGCAATCACAAAAACACTCAAGTAGAAATGTAGTCACTCAACTATTTGGTGACAAAACAAAAAAGTGAAGCTAAAGACAACTTGGAGGCTATAAAAGGAGGACTAAGAAGAGTCTGCAAAAGCTGGCAAATTCATGCTTATTTCTTAATCTCTTGTACTCTTTTGTTGTATTCATAGTTTTAGTCTTTGAAGTTGTCATTTATTCTCATTTTATTAGAAGTCTCTTGTAAAACTTTGTTCATCTCTGGAAGGATCCGAGAAGGAGAAACCTAGTGGGCATTTAGGAGTGGTTCATCAAAACATCATAGGATATATAGTAGGAACCAGGGATTCCAAATTACATAACCGATTATTATGTTGGCATTTGTGTTTTTCATGTTTTTTACTTTCCTCTACACTAGCCATGATTAACTGACCTTGCTAAAGCATTAGCAAGAGTAAAAATCATAAATTGCAGTTCAAACACTATTTAACCTCTAGCCAAGTGGACCATCATCCTACAGGAACAACATAACCCCTTAAAATCCTAAACCATAAAATGCATCAAACTTGCCACTAACATTTGATTTACTAGTCACGGTGCTCCTTGTAGCTTAGTTTTGTTGAGAGCTTGAGTGAATCTCATTGGGTGATATCTCATGGTCGGTGGCAGGAATTGGCATAATGTTACATACAGGCAACAAGAACACAACAGTTTGAGTGGAAGTGGTTTTTGATGATAGACAATGATGACCAGGTTACGCAATCTGCCAGTAGGGCTTTTGTTCCATTTTTTTTAGTAGAATGGGTGAGAGTGCAGCAGTTTAGTAGGTTATGGATGAAAATCTTCCAATATTTGTATCAATATCTGTGCTGCTGATGATAGAAATGCTGTAGGGAACATCTTTTGCACATAGTTCATGGAGCATAAGTTGATTTACGTTTCTTTCCGTGACTTGTGGGTCGCAGACTACATCATGATGGATTGTGTGTTGGGTATCTTGTTATTTTAATTTTCTTCCAAATTTGTGTGTTTGGTATTCTGGTTATTTTAATTTTCTTCCAGATTTGAATACAACATTCTTGAATATTACTGTTGCCTACCAAATACTGAAACTTTGTGGGAAACTATCAACAGGAAGCGGCATTTGCACAACTGAAGCTGTGGCAAAGTGCTGCAATTGCTCTCATCTTTTTCTTGAGTCCATACTTGACGTTAGAGGCGATGCTGATAGGTTTGCTAGTTACCCTCTCTATAGCGCTGCTTGCATTCTTTTATACCACTCTACGTACAGATGGAAGCTAGCTTCGTTCTTGTTTCATGATGTGGCCCAATGGATTTGTTCAAAACTACGTCATTATCAAGTTTCTACTCAGTTTTCATGATAAATTGTTGATTGTAAAAGATACACTACCTGTAATTGTATATGATTATGTTGGTACTAAGGGATCAATTTCTGATGGGTGCATGTTTTAGGAAAAATTATCTCTTTCACCTCTTATAGTTAATTTGACATTGATTATAAATTGATCTTATGATTTATCTCTTTTTATAAAATCTGAAAGAATGAAGTTTGAAATGAACGTAATCATTTTAATTGCAATAATGATTCTATTGGTACTGATTTATTTATTGTTGGGGTGCATTTTGACTTTCAGAGACTCCTGCTGATGGAAGACTTAGGAATTTATACGGTACTTATCGGAATCTTAATCTTATGCCAAATAAGTTTTACTGGATCTCATAACTTACAAAATATATAAAAGTTTAAATAAGTCGAACATTTTAAATTGCATAAATAGAGTGAATGTTTGTAAATAAATTATGCTAAAAGTTAAAAATATATCTCCCAACTGAAATATCTCTAACTATGCGAACCATGTAAGTTTATATAAATTTAGGAAAAATAAAATGTATTAAATAAAAAAACTTAATTATTATTATAATTAAATAGTATCCCACATAAAAAATAATAATAAAATACTACATTTATAATTTTTTTTTGTTCAAAATATTCTTTTGTTCTTCTTCTTTTTTTTTTATTTCAAATACTAGGTATTTAGATATAACAACCTAATTATTTGTGGGATAGATAATTTGATTATATATTTTGCCCACCAAATAAATTGGGAAGTATTGGGAAGTGTTCGTGATTGTCCGTTTAGAGAAGTCGGTGTCTTCAGGCTTGTCATTTTATTGGAGGAAAAATGTCCTCTGATACTATGCTATGTAGTTGATATTTAAGTCTTAGATGTTTAGTTAACTATTGGAGTGCTTGATCGCTACACGAATTTCTCGGAGGCCTCTTTTGTTCTTAGTTGATCTAATGGTTGGAATAATTTTGGTCAAAGTAGCTCTAAAGTTAAGAATAATTTTTGTCAAAATTATTCTAAAATGAAACAATTTGGATCAAAGTAAACTTCAACGTAGAGTGCCTTCGAAAGTACTACATGGTTATTAAAATCATTAATTGATAAGCTAAATTATCACACCCTTAGTTATCATTATCATCAAAAACACCCTATTTTTTTAAAACATATACATATATATAGGGTGTTTTTGATGATAATGACAACTAAGGGCGTGACAATTTAACTTAATTAATGATTTTAATAACCATGTAGTACTTCGTTAAACTTAATGGACATACAATATAAAGAAATAACTAATCATTAAGCTCGGCTCAAGGCATAGGCCATTAAGATCTATACCTAGGGCCCTCAAAAAATTAAGGTCCATTATTAATTAAAAATAAATAAATATATTTAATATCTAATATTTGCATTTAAAAGATATACTGTGCAATCCCAAGCTGCATTATGCACGCATGCATGCATATTTTATTTTAATTTGACTTACTTCGATTTCCGTTCTAGTTGCATATTTTACTTTATTTTACTTTAATTTGACTTGCTTCGATTTCCGTTCTAGTGTTCTTTAGATTTTGCTTCAGATTCTGTATTGATTTCAATGCAACGATTTTACTTGATTTTATTTTATTTCAATTTTCACTGTGCTCTTCAATTAATTCCACAACTGTATTTAAATACATATTAATTATAATTATTATATTCTCTAATCCTAAAGTTATAATATAACTATATAAGATCTTAAATATAATTTCTTTTCTTTCGTCTCATTTTATAATTAGTTGAACATTTACTCGTTCTCTCATTAATGTTATATGTATTTTTTCCTTTTTCATCATTGGTTCTCTAAGAAGACATCCTTCTTCTATTTTACTCGATAATATATATGTTTTTAAAAATTATGGAAGGAATGGACTATGAACTCAAACCTAAATTATTAACAATTGCATCAGAATTTTTTTTTATATATTTGTGTCGATAATAGTCAAACTTTGAAATATCATGAAATTAAAATTACATGACATGAATTTTTAAATCTAGTTTATTTTTAAAAATAAATCCGGGCCCCAAGTTTGAATAAAAAATTAAGAATAAAGAAAAATTTAATGTTTAAAAAAATATTATTAAAGATTAATTTTTTTTTTGCCTAGGGCTTCGTGGAACTTTGAGACGGCCCTGCTAATCATTTACTAGAAATCATAAAGACATACCGGAATAGAATTTCATTAGTCAACCGATGAATATAATTTACTAGGAGAACATACATACACACACAAAATACCCCTCAGGGTAATGGTGCAGCGGGAGATGCATTCTTCGATAAATTAACGAACGGGAGACATATTCTTCGATGAATTAACGATTTTTTTAATAAACAGTTGTAATATTAGGTTGATGGGTTGTTCGTTGAGAACTCTTTTTGATTTTTCTTAATAGTCGATGGAAAAATTTCGTAGGTCAGGCCAATTATCCCAGATTAGTCAATAGAAGTTGAATATATGATGCTAACTAAAAAAATATGCATATGCATAATCATAAATAAATTAAGAGATAAAAGCACTTAAGATTTCCCAGTCTTCTCCTTGAATAAAAAATTTCTAATGGCTATATGCCTTTAAAATGATAGACAATCACAATTGCAACTCCACCTAATGGTAAACATTTTAATTCTTAATTCTTTTTCATCGAAGTATGTCCGTTATATATATATATATATATATATATATATATATATACATAGAGCTTATGCTACGGTGCTTCTCTTGCGGTTCCGTGCGATGAAGGCGTCGTGGCGATTCCACGTCACCCGCGTGAGAGGTAAGTTGCGTAAAAGGTGAGAGAAAAAAAAATCGCGCAACCCTCATTCCTCTCCTCTTCCTCTCCCAAGCCCTAGCAGAAGCGCCGCTCAACCATTCACACATTGCCTCTCTCGCCCCGAGCCCCTCTCCTCTCGCTCTCCACGAGCCCTAATGGAAGTGCTGCTCAACCCTTCGCACATCGCCTCTCTTGCCGCTAGCTCTCACTCGCCTGCCGCGGGCTCTCCCTTCGCACATCGCCTTTCTCGTCGCGAGCTCTCCCTCACCAGTTGAGAGCTCTCCTTTCACACATCGCCTCTCTCCCCTGCGTCGAGCCCTCTCCTGCTGCGACCTCTCCCTTGCCACCTGCGAGCTCTCCCTTCGTACATCGCCTCTCTCGCCGTAAGCATAAACACTCTGTCGTGATTAGCCACTGATCTCTATTCTCGCCTATGCGAGCTCTCCCTACGCTGCGATCAACCCTCAACACCAAACATCACAGCTGGCAGTCTCTTGCCCGAAATTTTTTTTAGGGTTTTCGCCGGTAAAAGCTCCCTTTTTCTATTTAATGTTGATTTTTGAACTGTTCCCAACAAATAATGAAGTCGTTAATGATGTGAATGGATATTCTGACCAATGCCGCATATTTACTCCTATACTTCATCGCATTTCTCAGCAAATGAAGTCATTAATGATGTGAATGGGTATTCTGACCAATGTAGTGTCTTTGATTGAGAATGGGAAACCGGAGCTTTACTTATAGCTGATATAAGGACCTTTACCTTCTAATGCCTAAGTAAAATCCCAAGCAACCATGCATTGTCCTAATTAATAATTAGCCACCATGATCTAAGAAATTTGAGTAGTTATAGCCTACCTGAGTAATTCTAACATGGTGCATATTTACTACATTATACTGGAATTTATTAACTTTCAGATGTTTGAACATAGCCTTATGCACTACTTTAGTATTTCTTTCATAAGAATTTGTTTCTGTATATTAAAATCATTTCTGTTTTATTCTGTTATTATACTTTAGATAACTGTTAGAGTTTAGTGTCTTTGTCAAGTTAATTGGAACAAATTTTATTTATTTTTCTATTGTTAAATATAATACGAGGGCGCCCAGAAATGGAAGAAAATAGAGTTGATGATCAAGAATTCATTCCCCAAGTTACAGATGATCGAAAGCTAAAAATTGGAATGGAATTGCAAGTCTTCTACAATAATGCCAACTGTATATCTTAGTTTGAAAAATCAATTTAGGAGTCTTGTGTTGTAACTCTTATTTGCATTTTGGTTTTGGTTTTATTGCAAGGATGATAACCTTTGTAAAGTAATTCGATAAAAAGATAAAAAGAAATGAGCGACTCTTCCTCTAGTCGCTCCTGTTAACATAGTGAATGACCAATTAGTTTGCCCATATTGCTTTCTCTCTCTTTATCTTTAAAATTGTCTTCTTCTCTGATCCATTGCAGTATGTTTGCCGACTCTTGTAGGAGGCTGAGAATTATGAAGGGTTCAAATGCAATTGGAATCGGTAAAGGTAGTCAAGATTTCTTTGAAGAATATCCTGATTTATTATTTGTATGCTAATGTGTTTAATGGTGTTTGTAAATGTGTTGCAGCTCCAAAGGCCATGGAGAAGTCCAGGACCAAGAACTAAGAGCAAGATGTTGTTGAATCCCTGAAAGAAGAAGAAGAAGAAGAAGAGAAATCAAAGCCAGAATTTGTAATGTTCTTCTAGTTTCTATCTTGACTATGAATGAAATAGTTGTAATATACTACTAGTCTGTTCATCGTATTCCTAATGTTATTGATCCATTAGAGTTCACTTTTGAATGGAAATAGTGGTTTTACACTTGAGGACCAAAGTTCGAAATCCAGTACAAGGGGATGTATATATAGATCATGGTTGCAACACTCGTCTGAATGTCCAGTATCTCACCTTCTCTTTGTGAGCAAATCCTAGTTCATATGCATGCTTGATTTCTTAGCATCACTCACACCTTTGCGAACCTTCCACGTACTCGAGGCTGGTTCTCCGCAAGAACCTTCCTACAAGCGTACTGGGAAGCACCAAAATATATATATTACAACGTTTTCAGTTGTAGCTTACAAGAGAATGAACTCGATCTATCCATTGTTCTTTGAACATAAACGTGGTAAATGTGTGTTATCTTTCTGACTCGAGTCAATCTCATAAAGTGATGATTGAATTTCCTTCAAGAAGGCTTTACAACACCCGCCGGAAGTTAGTTAGCAGTGGACATTTTGAAGGCAGCTGAAGACAGATAATTTGTCTTCAATTTTTTTAAAAAAAATATTTACGGTGCTATTTCTTGTAATTTTGAACTCAATTTTGGTTGTCCGTTAAGGCCTAAATCCCATATTTATTTGTACAAGCAAATAATTGTACAACAAATGGTAGTATCAACATATAATTATTCCATTAGTTAATTATTGTTCTAAATTTCCAAATATTAGCAAAGGTTTATAAAGAAGATTTATCTTTCATCTATCCATTATTATTATTATTATTATTTATTTATTTATTTAGTTATGTGAAACATTGTGTACATTTATCATTTCAAACGTTACAAAATTTTATTATGAAGTTTGACATCGTGCATAAATGCTATTAGAACCTATGCAGATTCATCATTTTGGAACAAGCCATCAACAACATTATTAAGCCATCAACAACATTATTGCTTGGTTTAGGTTCAGCAATGGATCATCATTCTGTTCTATGTACAAGGATATCAGTTAATAATTTACAGAGAATAAATGAAAAGGTAAAAATAGAGGGGAATACAATTAAAACACTTGAGAATAAATTAGATGGATCTGTGAAACCTAGCTCATTAGAAGCTGGGTGGAATACAATACAAAGGTGTTCCACTTGACTTGTCTGCAAGCTGGACGGAATGCGAACAGAATCTTCGAAATCATATGCGTAATGTTGAAATTCAGCAAACAAAAATGAATCTAAGTTTTTATTGAAGGAATGTCTTATAACCACTGCATCAACCAACCCTTGTCTTTGCAGTAGAACCCAATGGCCAATGATGGATCGATCGCACGATTTATGCCTCAAGTGAGCTACTTGAGAGGGAAAAGGTACGTGTTCAAAAATGCAAGTGGATGAAACAAAATACCTGCAGTGGTATGAAGAGCAATCAGCTTCCTGGTCATCCATCTTGATATCAACAGCCTAGTTTAACAGCAGTTATTTAGTGTCTTTGACAAGATAGATCGAACACAAGCAACTTTCCGATTTCAAGAAAGAGAACAAGATATCATATTTCTGTTCAAGATGACAAAAATTTGAAAAAAAAGTATATGTTTTTAAGCTATCAAGGAACCATAGTGGCTTAATTAGCGACTTGTATGTTTCTAAGAATCATATTTCTGAGTTAATGAAGAGACTGTAAGTAAGAAGTGTAAGAAATCATTTCTTCCATTCAACATCTTGTATACAATGACACATGACAGATTCCTCAGAACAGTATGAAAGCAAATTAGTAGGGCAATTGGTTTTTAGTAAACATGATAATTGCTCATGAACTGAGAACGATTGAAAAGAAAAGAAAATATGCATTGATAAATTTTATACCGAAAATATGCATTGATAAATTTTATACCGACTGAACTTCATGAGGGTCCAAGTAGAGTGCCTTCTCATCTTGCACACCAACAGTATAGGTTGAGGCACCAGGTTTACCACCTAAGATGCCGAGGCATTGTGGAAATGCAAACGTTTCCCACAGCAAAGGAATATACCTGCAAAAATATGGCACATACTAAGAGCAGCTGGGAAGATACTCAAGGAGATAAACACCCCAAATATCAAACAAAAAACAATTATAGAAGATTTGAAAAACAAATGCAAACATGATCTAAGAAAGTAACACTGCCACCGTGCCGCCTAGAAGCCAGACTAAAACCATGATAAATGGATCTTAACTGTATTTGAAGTAAGACTAAGTATACGCAAAACTGACCCAAGCTACATTCACCATCCAGGTGCCCTGATTTGCAAAGGGAAAATATATGATTCCTCAGAAGTCACTCGTCATATTTGAAGTCCAGATATGGCGCATATAATATCATGGACGCAAAGAGTCCATAGCCATATAGTTAGACTAATATTTTGAATAAAGGAGCATAACCAAAAACTATACATAATATCATTAATATCTAGAACATATGAAAATGTTTTATTGTATCATTAATTTTTTTTTTCTGGACAAGTTCAAATCTTCACAGTGGGAAAAGATAAATCAAAAGTATCACCCTTGATACACTAGAGAAATGCTATATTCAAATTTACCTGGGGTTGATTTTTTCTAAACCAAGAACCAAAGGCACCAGAAGTAGTATAGGTGCCCAATCTTGTTGCCCTTTGTTAAAATCATGACAAAGTCTAGCAGCAACCTCAATGCAAACAACTGGAGCTCCACCTTGTTCCCCATCTTTATCACCTGAAACAATATATAGAACCATGGGAAACCTTTGTTTGCGTTTTTCATGATCATATTCTTCTTTGCTAGTGTTGATAATCATTTCCCATGTTCGACACATAGCATAAGGAGCCAACCAGGACCCAGCAACCAAACCATAAGCCTTCCCAGCTTCAAGAAGATTGTGTATTGAAAAAGCGCACGAGCTAGAATCACCAAAAAGATGTAGAATTTCAAGATACCAAAGATCGTATGGCTGCAAATCAACATTAAATCATTATAAACGTTCAGCCAGAAAATTTTGAAGTTTCCTCACTAGATTGGAAAATACATTTGTTCAGGACAAAAGAATAGATTTTACAAGAGGCAACACAGATTTTACCCTAGTTCGGCGGAGAGAAATGCCCTAGTGTCGAGGAAGATCAGCTGCGAGAGAACGCGACGAGGGGTCTCGCGGCGAGAGAGGAACGCGACGAGGAGAGGAGGGCGGCTCTGCTTCGCGACGAGCTTCGGCGAGAGAGGGAGGTGCCTCTGCGTCGCGAGGAGGAGAGGAGGGCGGCTCTGTTTCGCGACAAGCTTCGACGAGAGAGGGAGGCGGCTCTGCTTCGCGACGAGGAGAGGAGGGCGCTCTGTTTCGCGACGAGCTTCGGCGAGAGAGGGAGGCGGCTCTGCTTCACGACGAGGAGAGGAGGGCGGCTCTGCTTGCGACGAGCTTCGGCGAGAGAGGAGGGGATTCGTAGAGGGAGGAGAGGCGCGACACAAGGAGAGGGAGGAAGCAGAAAAATCGCGGCGCCTCTTGTGCTAGGGTTAGCGTAGAGGAAGGAAGGAGAAACAGGCGCCACGATTTTTTTTTTTTTTTTTTGAAGGCTTTGACATGCTAGGGTTATTCTCGCGATGATGTGGAATTTGCCATGTCAGCTCTGCGCAGGTTATCTTGCCAGCTCGGATGAAGCGAATGGGCTGCGCCGCAGCAAAACCGCACAGGAGCACCGCAGCATACGATCTCTGTATATATATATATATATATATATATATATATCAAAACATGTCCGTTAATATGCAATATAATTGGATTTTAGTAAATATACTAACTTGGATGATGAATAAGAGATTATCCGGTTGCTTCAAATGAATCCCAAACGAATAGGATAGAGATGAAGTTCCAATTTCTTAGATGGGCGGAGTGGGGTGTGGTTAATTGATAAATTCTCAGATGATTCAGTTAGACTTAGAACTACACCTATTCAATTATCTTCCAACCCAACTGCCGATTCATTGTTTGTAGTTGTGATCTGCTGACATCTCTAAATTTAAGTCGTAGCAAACCAATCAAATATTTTAGAAGAATAATAATTTTAAACTCTGAAGCCTCAACTCAAACCCCTTTGGCGATGAGCCTGTATCATCACATTTGTTGAAATTTTTGCCTACAAATTTGAAATGTGTGTGAAGTTGTCCAGATCTACCTAATATATATATATATATATATATATATATATATATATATATATATATATATATATATATATATATATATATATATATATATATATATGTATCAATTAACTTGGCATGTCCAAGGTGACTGATGATTTGATGACTCAAAATGTATAGAGATCGAAGATGGATGACATAGTCATCCAAGAGACCATAGGAGGAGCATTGGAGTACAATCAAGGCAAGGAGGTAAACTACATTAGAGTACAACCAAGGCAAGGAGGTAAACTATCTGATCCTGTCTGAAAATGTGAAATTGAAAAGTTAGGAGGTGGTGGCTTCACTAACCGGAAGTGGGCTTCGCTCCTCTTTGTAAAACAAACGGTGTTAGTGCCGGGCCAGAGAAGGGGTCTCTAGCGTTGACCCTCCGACGCTCAAGTCAGTCACTGGAATGTGAAGAAAAGTGGAGCAATAGTAGTAACAGTAAAACTCAAGAATAACGCGTACCTCTGCTGGTGATGAACCTCATTTATATAGAGCTCTGGTGGGTAGCGTGTGCGCTTCTCGAGACATGGACGCGCTCTCCCATATGTCCCATGAAAGGGCCTTGTCAAGAAAGTACCTTTGATACCATACTTTAACAGGGCATGCATATCCCTAATGTGACAGTAGAAGCTTCAGCCGTATGACTAGCTTCTGGGCCCGCTGCTGGGCCGAGCGAGGTAGTCGTTCGGCCGGGACTCCTTCTCTTTGTCAGCTTCCCCCGTTCAGACTAGCTACACGGTCTTCGTCGACGTCTTGCTACTCCGTTTTGAGCATCAACTATCTTGCGTATCATCCCAAGCCAGAATGGGGGGTTAGCTTGAAACCATCACCTGCTAGTCGGGGCCTGACATCCCGACCGACCATGGCAATTGTCCTCCGTTCAGCCCTTTGACACCTGGATGTTGACCACCTTGACTTTGACCTCCACCCTGCAGTTGACCTTATGCCAGGTAGGCCTCCCTCCATCGCCACATCACTACCTAAGTGAAGATGTGAAAGATAACATCAAGAGCGAGCTAAGGGCTCGGTGCAATTCAAGGAATTTGAAAGGCAATATCAAACAATATGAGATTCATTTTGTTGCTAAAGGATTCACTGAAGGAGAATATTGACTATAAGGAGATTTTCTCTTCTATTTTAATGAAAGACACTTCTAGAGTAATTATGGTACTCATAGCTCATTATGATTTAGAATTTCACCAAATGAATGTAAAGACTATATTTTCAATGAAGAAATAGATGAGACTATATACATAATGCAATCGGAGAACATTGAGTCTAAAAACTATGAGTACCTAATATGTAGATTAAATAACTCTATTTATGGTTTAAAGCAAAAATCCTATCGGTGATACTGGGAATTTGATTAGGTGATTACTTCATTTAGTTTCAAGAAGAATTTCGTTGATCAATGTATAAATCTCAAGTTCAGTGGGAGCAAATTCATTATAATTGTTCTATATATGAATGATATTTTATTGGCAAACAATAGCTTTGTTTCATGAAACCAAGCTATTTTTATTTGGTTATTTTGAAATAAAGAATCTTAGTGATGCATCTTTTGTATTGAGCATACAGATTTATCATAATTGTTCAAGTAGTATATTTGAACTATCAAAAAAGACCTATATTGAAAATATGTTCAATAGGTATTGATCCGGCGATAAGAACAGGGGACCCTCGTTGTAAGAGGTCAACGCCACGTGGAAGTCAAAGAGCCGGGCGGCCCATCGGAGAAGGTCGGACCAGCTAGGCCGACCGGAGAAAGGGGGCTGACCGACCGGGCGGCCGACCGGTGCTTAGCCGATGGCACAAGGCACCCCTATGGAAGTCGAGGTTCCGACGCTCATTGAACAAGATCGTGGGCCGAGCGGACGGCACGCTCGGCCAAAGGCATGAAACATACTGCTAACGGTCACTACAAAACACATTACCAAAAACTTTCCAAGTGAACCATCAGATGTGGCCGGTCGGATGGAAGTCGGACGTGGGCCGGTCGGGTTCCCGGCAGGAGTTCGGAGAAACAGACAAAGGACATCTTCTGACAACTGACATGCTTCGTGATATGGTTATACTCCAAATCACGCGACAGGGGGTTCCGCTGTCCCATCGAGGACATGCTTGGATGGGTCAGGTAAGCTCATTGACAAGCCCTTACTGGGGTATGGGCCACGGACACGTGTACACCTCGGTGTGTGTGCACTTGCTTCTCCGCTGCCCTATATAAAGGCCTCCATCCTTCACCGGAGGTACGCATTCTGATTTTTCGAGAGCCAATTGGCACTGCTTGCTTGTCTGACTTGAGCGTCGGAGGGTCGTCGCCGGGAACCCCTTCCCGGCCCGACTTCTGTGCAGGTTCGCCGGAGCTTCGAGCCACCAGTCGAAGATCCACGTCAGCAGTCGGAAAGCGCCCCGTGCCCAGCGTCCGCTGATTCAGCATTCGGACAGGATCAAATTGGCGCCGTATGTGGGAACGCTCCTGCATCCGAACGGAAACAATGGACGAGGTTGGACGACAACACACGGTGACGCTTTCGACGGAGGAACTCGACGCTCTGATCGAGATAAGGGCCGCCACGCTTGTGGAGCAAAAACAGAAAGCAACAGCCGAGCGGCCGGAGAAGCAAGCAACGTCAGCAGTTGGAAAGCGCCCCGTGCCCAGCGTCCGCTGATTCAGCAAGATCAAATCCGAATGCTGAATCAGCGGACGCTGGGCACGGGGCGCTTTCCGACTGCTGACGTGGATCTTCGACTGGTGGCTCGAAGCTCCGGCGAACCTGCACAGAAGTCGGGCCGGGAAGGGGTTCCCGGCGACGACCCTCCGACGCTCAAGTCAGGCAAGTGATCCGGCGATAAGAACAGGGGACCCTCGTTATAAGGGGTCAATGCCACGTGGAAGTCAAAGAGCCGGGCGACCCATCGGAGAAGGTCGGACCAGCTAGGCTGACCGGAGAAAGGGGGCTGACCGACCGGGCGGCCGACCGGTGCTTAGCCGATGGCACAAGGCACCCCTATGGAAGTCGAGGTTCCGACGCTCATTGAACAAGATCGTGGGCCGAGCGGACGACACGCTCGGCCGAAGGCATGAAACATACTGCTAACGGTTGCCACAAAACACATTACCAAAAACTTTCCAAGTGAACCATCAGATGTGGCCGGTCGGATGGAAGTCAGACGTGGGTCGGTCGGGTTCCCGGCAGGAGTTCGGAGAAACAGACAAAGGACATCTTCTGACAACTGACATGCTTCGTGATATGGTTATACTCCAAATCACGCGACAGGGGGTTTCGCTGTCCCATCGAGGACATGCTGGGACTGTAGCAGTATGGGTCAGGTAAGCTCATTGACAAGCCCTTACTGGGGTATGGGCCACGGACACGTGTACACCTCGGTGTGTGTGCACTTGCTTCTCCGCTGCCCTATTTAAAGGCCTTCATCCTTCACCGGAGGTACGCATTCTGATTTTTCGAGAGCCACTTGCCACTGCTTGCTTGCCTGACTTGAACGTCGGAGGGTCGTCGCCGGGAACCCCTTCCCGGCCCGACTTCTGTGCAGGTTCGCCGGAGCTTCGAGCCACCAGTCGAAGATCCACGTCAGCAGTCGGAAAGCGCCCCGTGCCCAGCGTCCGCTGATTCAGCATTCGGACAGGATCAGGTATAATATACAAACTTGTGCACTTAGTGATACACTTGGTGTAAAAGGTAACAAATATAGTTGGTAGCAATGCCCACAATTTGAACTTGAAATAAAAGAGATGAAGAAATTCCCTTGTGCTTCAACGGTAAGGAGTCTTCTGTATACTCAAATGTATGCATCCGGATATAGAGTATATAATAGGAATGTTGGACAAATAGTTAAGTAACCCAAGACTAGATTATGAGAAAGCTGTAAAAAGGGTCATGTGATATTAATAAAGAACAAAGACTTTCATGTTCACGTATCAAAGATCTAGTCATTTGGAAGTGATTGGATATTTAGACTTCAACTTTGCTAGATGATTGGAGAGTAGCAATTCCACTTCAAGCTATGTCTTTATGATACTTGAAGGAGCTATATCATGGAAGAGTATGAAAGAGTTACTCATAGCTACTTTCACCATGAAGCAAAATTCATAGCATGCTATGGTCATCCAATCAAGGGATATGACTTAGAATTTTATTATAGGATTGTAGATTGTTGATGGTATTAAGAGACAATTGAGAATCAATTATGATAATAAAGTTGTTGAGTTATATTCCAAGAACAACCACAGCTTATCGAAGTCTAAATATATCGACATCAAGTTTTTGGTAGTGAAAGAAAGAATTCAGAATGATTAACTATCAATTGAGCATATTAATACAGATTTTATGATAGTAGATCTACTCACAAAGGGCTTGCAGCCAAAAGTGTGGCATAAGCATGTGGATAGTATGGGGTTCTTCTTTTGAACGAAGTACCCATTTAGTGGGAGTCAATATTGGTATTTTATGCTTCAAATTGATTGACACATGTATATTTTGGTTTATTGTACATAAGTTCAAAGATTTATGTGTATATTTTGTTTTATTGGTGCAATCAATCTCTAGTCAAAATTGACCAAACTTAAGTTGAGTTTTGATATCTGAGCAATATAAATTGATGACTGATCAAAATTCTCTAGGTAGAGATTCTTGGTCAAGGGTGACCAAGGTTGGTTTGATCTTTGAGCGAGACAAGTGAAAGGGGAGATTGTTAGAGAGGGTGATTGTTGATGCAATCAACCTCCATGGTTGAGAGAGAAGTCCAAGTGGATCATGGTTGACTGAACACTTAGCAGTCAAAAGTTCAACAAGAAGTTGACAAGTGGAGAAGTCCAAGTGGATTATGGTTGATTGGACTCTCGGCGATTGGATCTCCAATACGGACTTGGTAAGGACAAGTTCGAGTGGATTTTAGAGGATCAGACACTTAACACAAGATGAGTGAAGTCCAAGTGTATCATGGAGGATCAGACACTTGGCATGTAGTGGAAGTTCTAATATGTTATAGAGGATCGGTGTCACGCCCCAGAGGAGTCCCTGTCCGAGAAACTTTCAACAGCATCTCCCCTGTACGGTGGACAATCTGAAACTTTTCTACATCTCACAAATACCTCAGCCACAGGCGGCTGGAATAATAACAACAAAATAAAACATCACCACGCAGTTATATATAATCTATTCAGTCTCTGGCTGTCACAACCACGCAGTTAAGATAATTAAACAGTAAAATACTACTCTGACTCGAAATCCACCCTACTCCACTACACTCGTAAAGCTCAAATCCGACGAACTCACCTATTCTGCCATCCAAGCAGGCATGTAGTAGAATAAAAACCAAATCCAAATCCATCGATATAATAAAATTTATACCATATCCATAAGTAAATAAATCCAGAACATAACAAGTTCAAACAGTCTAGAACAGAAAAGGGAACCAAACGAAAAACCAATCACATCCTCGAGGTCTGCAGGGACCAGCAACTGGAACTCTCTCCTGACAGCATCAACCTGAAAATATCAACAATGGAGGCGGGGTGAGTCCAACACTCAGCAGGTACAATTGATATGCAAAGTAAAGAAACAACACCTAGCACTAATCATGCGTACAGTCTCCTGATAAGAAAGATAAAAATGCATCTGAAGTAAACAGGAGAATGCTGTACTAACCAGGTCCTGAGTATAAGGTCAAACAGTCCGAGTGGTATAGGAATCCTGTATGCATGTCAAATATAGGTATCCAAACAATATGCAGCATATAAATGCAGCAAGCACAAACACAAGCAATAAATGCATCATGCATATGATGCCAATGATGCGTCCTGGTCACCCCTGACGCCAGTCGATCATCTCACACACAATAGTGAGGCCGAGTGGGTAGGGTTGTGACAATCTCTGTCGTCACTACTCCTGATGAGTGACCGAGTGGACGGGATGCTGTCGGAGTACACCTATCCTCCTACCCCAAATCATAAATGGGGGAGCGCAATGCTCTCAACCGGTGTACACGATGACGTGGAGGAATCCCTGCCGGATAACACGTTGTGTCACACTACCCATGAGCGGACCAACGGTGCCTAACAGAATCCCTGCTGCAACACACTCTGCCTGAATCGACCACTAACCCATGAGTGGTGGTGTGTGCAGATCCATGTAACTGGCGATGTGCTCAACAATAATGGAGCGGACTATCGCACAGCATGCAATCATGCAAATGATGCATGGCAATAACCATATAAACATCCTGACCTAATCCATATATATAGAAAAGTGCACCCTAGGTCAACGAATCATATCAAATCAAAGGTACACAGAAGGTATAAAAACCTAGGTCCTGAACATGGTGAAGCATGGTATATCACTACCCCCTATAAGCATGTATAAACAGGTAAAATATACATGAGATGCAAAACAATCAATCAATCAAGCACGTACCAAGATTTGGGTAGTGATTAACCGAAACAGATAAGAAACACAATTGATGCAATATGTTAATTTCATTACTAAGCATATCAAAGACAAAAAGTCAAAAGTACCCGCCTCCAATAGGAAATGTCAAATCTGGTCCGAACACGACGTCGAGATACTCGTCTCGCGTCAAGGTCCTGTGATACCAACAGAGATATATTTTATTTAGCTAAAATTCCAATGAATTGCTAAATAAAATTCCCAACACAACTTAGGACAAAACCCTAAGTCATAATCATTAACCTACCTAATTAAACACATATAATTTAGTTACTCAACCTGTATCAAATAACTAAATCAAACTCTTAATTCAATTAGGAAAAACCCTAATTATCGATTAACCTTAATTAATCATCAATTAACTTGTCCACATCAAAACCTAAATTCATAAACATTAAACAAGAACCTTACCTTTCATGCTCTCTAGGTTCTGTCTGTATCGCCAACACCTGTAATTATTCCAGCCAACATAAGGATTCTAGTGAAGTTAAAATGATCACACAAGAGATCGAATCCACACTTACCCCTAAGTGTCTACTGACGACTCAACAACCCAAAATTTCCGGTAGCCAGAACCAATAAACAGCAACACTCAGCTAATGCTCACGGCAACCGGTGCTAGGGCTGAGGCTTAGTCGACAAGGGCAGAAATCACTAAGCAGTGGCGTCGGCACTGAACAGAGGTGCGGAGGGTCGTGAGCACAGGGAGAAGAGGAAGTCGGGTGTCGGCCTGACCTAGAGCGGAGGAATTCGCGGCGGTGCAGGCTGTGGCTAGGGCACGAACATCAGAAGGGAACTCGGACTGCCGGCGGTGGAAGGAATTCGGCTAGGGCAAAGTGGCGGCGGCTGTGGCCCAAATCTAGGGCAGAGGGCGTCAGGAAGGAGTTTGCTAGGGCACCGGGGTGTGAGGCAGTGCTCCGTGCGTCGCCGGCGGTAGTGCTCCGTGCGTCGACGACGGCTAGGGCACCAAGGAGATCACTCGGCTACGGAGAGGGAGAAAGGAAGTGCCGACTTCCCTTAGTCCGGGCCTTATGCACGCGAGGGAGAGGAGGAAGGAACCGCCAAAGGGTGGTTAGGGCGTGGGAGCGGCGTCGGGCGCTCGGGGAGAGGGAAAAGAATCGGCGAGGAAGAAATAAGAGAAAATAAAGAAAAATAAAAGAGAATAAAAGAAAAGGAAATGTAAATATAAACATTTCCTTGCTTAAACGGGGTAACCTAAACAGGCTTTTCCGGAACCCCATTTTATCCCCGTAAACTCGTCCTTACGAACTCCGAAAAATTCCTGAAAAATGTCCAAAAATTTCGAAAAATTCCCTTATTCATATTCGCCTATTTTCGGTATTTTATATTCTCCCCCACTTATAAAAATTTGGTCCCCAAATTTCGTTATCTACCATCAGCAAGTACTAACAACAGATATAGAGTATAAATGCTGAACGGTAAATAAATCACATACCTCAAGTGAAAAGATGGGGATATCGAACTCTGATCGTATCCTCGAGCTCCCAAGTAGCCTCCTCGTCCGAATGATGCTGCCATCCGACTTTAACCAGCCGGATAGTCTTGTTCCGCAACTGACGCTCTTTCCGGTCGAGAATCCGTACCGAAACCTCCTCATACGTAATGTCAGGCTGAACTGGAACTGGAATATCTGCCAGCACATGTGTCGGATCAGGCACGTATCTACTCAGCATCGATACATGAAATACATCGTGCACGCCTGACAGGGACGGTGGTAGTGTCAGTCGGTAAGCTACTGCTCCGATCCTCTCCAAGATCTCGAAAGGACCAATGTACCGCGGAGCTAGCTTACCTCTGAGGCCAAATCTCTTCACCCCTTTCGTGGGTGAAACTCGTAGAAATACATGGTCGCCAACAGAGAACTCTAGTGGTCTGCGTCTCCGATCAGCATAACTCTTCTGACGATCCTGCGCCTCTGACATCCTCCGTCTGATAGTACGGACCAACTCTGCATCCTGCTGAACTCTATGAGGTCCCAACAACTGAGCCTCTCCAACCTCATCCCAAAGGACAGGTGTCCGACAAGGTCTACCATACAACACCTCAAACGGTGTCATCTGGATAGCCGAATGGAAGCTGTTGTTGTAGGCAAACTCTACCAACGACAGATGGTCCTCCCAACTGCCTCCGAAATCCATAACATATGACCTCAGCAGGTCCTCTAAAGTCTGAATGGTCCGCTCTGACTGTCCATCTATCTGTGGATGGAAAGCTGTACTGAAACGGAGCTGTGTGCCCAAGGCCTGCTGCAGACTCTGCCAGAAACGAGACGTGAACCGTGGATCTCTATCCGAAATGATACTCAAAGGAACACCATGTAGTCTGATAATCTCTCGGCAATACAGATCTGCCAATCGATCCAGGGAATCAATCTTCCGAATCGCTAAGAAATGCGCGGATTTGGTTAATCGATCTACGATTACCCAAATCGCGTCATGGCCTCGTCATGTCCTCGGCAGCCCTACCACAAAGTCCATGGTAATGTGATCCCACTTCCACTCAGGAATAGGAATCCGCTGAAGTAATCCTGCAGGTCTCTGGTGCTCAGCCTTCACCTGCTGACAAACAAGACATCTAGCTACGAAATCCGCGATGTCTTTCTTCATACCGTTCCACCAATAGGAACGTCTCAAGTCTCGATACATACGGGTCCCGCCTGGATGGATCGCAAATCGAGAACGGTGTGCCTCCTGAAGTAGCTCCTGTAAGACCGGATGAGACTGAGGTACGCATAATCTGCCTCGGAAGTATATGATACCCTCCTCGTCTCGTGTAAACTCGGTCTGCTGCCCGGAAGCTATCTGACTGCCAATGAACTGCAAATGCTGATCACCAGCCTGGGCCTCTCGGATCCTCGTCCTGATCGACGACTGAGCAACCATGGTAACAAGAATACCCTGCTCTGTCGGTCCCTGCTCCTCAAGGTCTAACTCAGAAAAACTCTGAATCAAATCCGTAACCACATTAGCTTTCCCCGGGTGGTAGCTAATGGTACAATCGTAGTCCTTCAGGAACTCCATCCATCTCCTCTGTCGGAGATTAAGCTCCTTCTGAGTGAAAATGTATTTGAGACTCTTATGATCAGTGAGAATCTCAAATGTGATACCGTATAAATGATGACGCCAAAGCTTCAGAGCAAAGATGATGGCAGCTAACTCCAAGTCATGAACTGGGTAGTTCTTCTCATGCTCCTTCAGCTGACGAGAAGCATAAGAGACTACTCTGTCGTGCTGCATCAGAACAGTGCCCAAACCCTGTAGAGACGCGTCGGTGTAAAGTACAAATCCATCCTCTCCAAAAGGTAAAACCAAACCGGAGCCGACACTAATCTCCGCTTCAGAAAGTCGATCTCGCAATCCTCGGACCATATGAACTTCACGCCTTTCCGGTAAGACGTCAGCGGCATAGCAATACGCGAGAAGCCCTCGACAAAACGTCGGTAATATCCGCCAATCCTGCGGATCTCTCGAATCGACTTTACGCTCCCAACCGGTGACCTCGATCTTCGAGGATCAATGAAATACCTCTGCTAGAAACCACGTGTCCCGAAACCCAGCGAGGATAGCGAATGCACTTGCTGAACTTCGTCAGGTGATGTCGTCAAGAATCTCCAAGATCGCATGCGAAGATGTGCATGCTCCTCCTCGGAGCGAGTAGACCAATATGTCATCAATGAAAACGATAACAAACCGATCCAGATACTCCGAAATATGCGGTTCATCAAGTCCATAAACACTGAGCATTGGTAAGCCCAAATGGCATTACCAAAAACTCATAATGACCGTATCTGGTACGGAAAGCTGTCTTCTGGATATCAAAATCTCTGACTCTCAACTGATGATATCCGGATCGCAGATCAATCTTAGAATACACTGATGTACCTCTGAGCTGATCAAACAAATCCTCGATCCGCGGTAATGGATATTTATTTTTGATGGTAACTGCATTCAGCTGCCTGTAGTCAATACACAACCTCATAGTACCATCCTTTTTCTTGACAAACAGAACTGGAGAACCCCATGGTGAAACACTAGGGCGAATAAATCCCCTGTCTAAAAGCTCCTGGAGTTGAACCTTCAGCTCATTCAACTCTTTCGGTGCCATATGATACGGAGCTTTCGATGTCGGCACGGTTCCCGGAATCAGCTCAATAGCGAACTCCACTGGCCTTCTGGGAGGCAAACCTGGCAGCTCCTCTGGAAATACATCTGGGTACTCCCGGACAACAGGAACGTCGGAGAGCCGCGAACTACTACTGTCCTCAGTACTGATCAACGATAACAGAAAACCATGACATCCGTGAGACAGCAGCTTCTGCGCCTGAATCGCCGAAATAATCGAGATACCGTCGTCTCTGATGCCAGTGAAACTCCACGAGGGTTGGTTCGGAGGTTGGAAGGTGACCACCCTCGTCTGGCAATCAACAGTAGCATGATATATTGACAGCCAATCCATGCCAAGTATGACATCAAACTCGACCATCTCCAATACTAGAAGATCTACCGTAAGTATCATGTTGCCAAAGTCTAATGGGCAACCTCTGATCTCCTGGGTGACATCTAAAGTATCACCGGATGGTAGGGAGACAGTCAATCGCCGCAACCTAATAGTAGGTAATCTACCAATCTCTCGCATAAAGGTACGGGATATAAAAGAGTGCGAACTACCAGTATCAATCAAAATATCAGCAGTAAATGCATAAATGGAAATCGTACCGCGGAAAACGGATCCGTCGGCCCGCTGAGCATCCTCTCTGGTAATCGCATGAACACGACCAGTCTCTGGCGGAGGAGGAGGTGGTAATGCTGCCACTGAGGCGCTGCTGGACTATGTGCCAGATAAGACTGAGAGGATGGTGACTGATACTGTGCAGCTGGCTGGGACTGAGTCTGATACTGCCCCTGAGTCGGATAATAAGGTCCTGGAGCAAAACTCTGGGGTGCTACAGAAGCACTGGAGTACTCCTGTCCAAGCATGCCAAATGCTGCTGCGGAGGGAGCTGCTCCCTGCTGACGCTGTGAAGATTGGGCTTTCTGCCCTCCTCGATATGCCCCTGACTGACTAGACTGTCCCCTCTGACCTGACCCTCCGGAAGCCGTGTGCTGAGCCTTCAGCTGACAATCTCGGCTCTGGTGCCTCGGCAGTTTGCAATAAAAGCAAACTGACTGTCCCAGAGAGCAAGCTGGGGTGAGGTGATCTCTGGATCCACATCTGAAACAATAAGTATCATCGGAAGGTGGTTGCCGGTTCTGCTGAGAAAACCGGGAACGTCCTGAAGAAGATTTCTGAGGCCTACGAGACGCCCCAGAAGTACCCTGACCTGACTGTCTGCGACTACTCTGAGGCTGTCCTGTCGCCTGAGTCTGCTGGACCTGCCCTGATGTCTGACCCGTATGCTTTCTTTTCCTGTCCGGATATGCTGTCTGCCGAGCTAACTCTATCATCAAAGCTCGATTCAATGCATCAGAGTAAGATGAAATCCCTAATCCGGCAAGCTGTACATGCAGATAACCATCCAATCCCTGTATAAACTGCATCATGCGAGTTCTGTCCTCCGCAACTAACTCTGGACAAAACTGAGCCAACCGGAGGAATTCAGTATTATACTCGGTCACTGAGCGATTATTCTGCCTCAGACTCATAAAATCCTGTCGGCGAGCCATCTGATAGGACAGTGGAAAGAAACGGCTCTCAAAAGCCTCTCTGAACCTGGTCCATGTGACGTTGCGCTCACCAATAATAGAACGCTGAGTAACCCACCAGGCATTAGCTTCATCCCGTAAATGGTAAGCAGCCAGCTCTGCTTTCTCCCACTCGGAGCAAGCCATATAGAAGAAAGTCTGCTCCATAGTCTCTATCCATGACAGAGCCATACTCGGATCGAGATCTCCGCGGAAAAGAGTGAAACGAGTCTTCATCGACTCAGCCAGTGCTGGAATCCTAGCTCGTGCAGCGACAATATCAGTGAGCTGTGTCGGGACGGCTGCAGGAACTGGCGGAAACACTGGAGCTGATACTACAGGTGGTACCGCGGAATAAACCGGAGGAGGAACTCCCGGTGCTGCTGTATATACCGGAGCATAAGCCGTCGGTGGTACTGCCTGGGGAACAAAAGTGGTGGCAGCTGGAGGTACGGTAGGTAATGGTACCGGATATGGTGCAGCTGCTGCTACTGTAGGCACTGGGGGCACAGGTGCCACTGGTGTCGGGTACACTGTAGGTCCAAGTGGTGGTGGTGCCAAGTATGTCGTAGGCTGCTCTGGAGCAAATGTCGGGTACGCCAATGGTACACCTGATGATACCGTAAATACGGTAGGAGTGGATACCGTCGGTGTGGCCAAAGTAGGTATCTCTACAGGAGCTATCGGGATTTGAGAGCCCGATGCTCCCGTTGCATCCTGAGTCTGTCCCTGACTGACAGGCTCACTAACAGTGGGCATCTCTGGCATATCCAGAGATCCCGTGGTCCTCGCACGTGGTCGTCCAGCACCACGTCTCGCAGCAATACGAGTAGATCGTCTCATATCTGTTAAATTAAATTACAGCTATCAATACCAATATAACAAACATAAAATAACAACATACCTATTTGCCGTCTGGAGATGTTCCGTCGCAGTCCAGTCCCCAATTTGACCTCAAAATTCCGAACGTACATATCGCCGGAAATCCAAATAAATCCGAAACGGAAATCTGAAACATAACCATATCGAAAATCCGAAAATGCCCAGTTTGACTCGCAAACCTGGCTAACCCAAATATCCAGAATACCAACAACAGGTATCCGAAAATCTCCAGAACACCAAAAGCAGGTATCATAACCCGCTCTGATACCAAATAAATTGGTATCAGATAAATCCCGAAAATCCAAAATACGAAACAAAAGATCGTAAAACTGTGCTCTGATACCACTAAATTGTCACGCCCCAGAGGAGTCCCTGTCCGAGAAAATTTCGGCAGCATCTCCCTTGTACGGTGGACAATCTGAAACTTTTCTACATCTCACAAATACCTCAGCCACAGGCGGCTGGAATAATAACAACAAAATAAAACATCACCACGCAGTTATATATAATCTATTCAGTCTCTGGCTGTCACAACCACGCAGTTAAGATAATTAAACAGTAAAATACTACTCTGACTCGAAATCCACCCTACTCCACTACACTCGTAAAGCTCAAATCCGACAAACTCACCTCTTCTGCCATCCAGGCAGGCATGTAGTAGAATAAAAACCAAATCCAAATCCATCGATATAATAAAATCTATACCATGTCCATAAGTAAATAAATCCAGAACATAACAAGTTCAAACAGTCTAGAACAGAAAAGGGAACCAAACGAAAAACCAATCACATCCTCGAGGTCTGCAGGGACCAGCAACTGGAACTCTCTCCTGACAGCATCAACCTGAAAATATCAACAATGGAGGCGGGGTGAGTCCAACACTCAGCAGGTACAATTGATATGCAAAGTAAAGAAACAACACCTATCACTAATCATGCGTACAGTCTCCTGATAAGAAAGATAAAAATGCATCTGAAGTAAACAAGAGAATGCTGTACTAACTAGGTCCTGAGTATAAGGTCAAACAGTCCGAGTGGTATAGGAATCCTGTATGCATGTCAAATATAGGTATCCAAACAATATGCAGCATATAAATGCAGCAAGCACAAACACAAGCAATAAATGCATCATGCATATGATGCCAATGATGCGTCCTGGTCACCCCTGACGCCAGTCGATCATCTCACACACAATAGTGAGGCCGAGTGGGTAGGGCTGTGACAACCGTGCACTCTGTCGTCACTACTCCTGATGAGTGACCGAGTGGACGGGATGTTGTCGGAGTACACCTATCCTCCTACCCCAAATCATAAATGGGGGAGCGCAATGCTCTCAACCGGTATACACGATGACGGGGAGGAATCCCTGCCGGATAACACATTGTGTCACACTACCCATGAGCGGACCAACGGTGCCTAACAGAGTCCCTGCTGCAACACACTCTGCCTGAATCGACCACTAACCCATGAGTGGTGGTGTGTGCAGATCCATGTAACTGGCGATGTGCTCAACAATAATGGAGCGGACTATCGCACAGCATGCAATCATGCAAATGATGCATGGCAATAACCATATAAACATCCTGACCTAATCCATATATATAGAAAAGTGCACCATAGGTCAACGAATCATATCAAATCAAAGGTACACAGAAGGTATAAAAACCTAGGTCCTGAACATGGTGAAGCATGGTATATCACTACCCCCTATAAGCATGTATAAACAGGTAAAATATACATGAGATGCAAAACAATCAATCAATCAAGCACGTACTAAGATTTGGGTAGTGATTAACCGAAACAGATAAGAAACACAATTGATGCAATATGTTAATTTCATTACTAAACATATCAAAGACAAAAAGTCAAAAGTACCCGCCTCCAATAGGAAATGTCAAATTTGGTCCGAACACGACGTCGAGATACTCGTCTCGCGTCAAGGTCCTGTGATACCAACAGAGATATATTTTATTTAGCTAAAATTCCAATGAATTGCTAAATAAAATTCCCAACACAACTTAGGACAAAACCCTAAGTCATAATCATTAACCTACCTAATTAAACACATATAATTTAGTTACTCAACCTGTATCAAATAACTAAATCAAACTCTTAATTCAATTAGGAAAAACCCTAATTATCGATTAACCTTAATTAATCATCAATTAACTTGTCCACATCAAAACCTAAATCCATAAACATTAAACAAGAACCTTACCTTTCATGCTCTCTAGGTTTTGTCTGTATCGCCAACACCTGCAATTATTCCAGCCAACATAAGGATTCTAGTGAAGTTAAAATGATCACACAAGAGATCGAATCCACACTTACCCCTAAGTGTCTACTGACGACTCTCAACAACCCAAAATTTCCGGCAGCCAGAACCAATAAACAGCAACACTCAGCTAATGCTCACGGCAACCGGTGCTAGGGCTGAGGCTTAGTCGGCAAGGGCAGAAATCACTAAGCAATGGCGTCGGCACTGAACAGAGGTGCGGCGGGTCGTGAGCACAGGGAGAAGAGGAAGTCGGGTGTCGGCCTGACCTAGAGCGGAGGAATTCGCGGCAGTGCAGGCTGTGGCTAGGGCACGAACATCAGAAGGGAACTCGGACTGCCGGCGGTGGAAGGAATTCGGCTAGGGCAAAGTGGCGGCGGCTGTGGCCCAAATCTAGGGCAGAGGGCGTCAGGAAGGAGTTTGCTAGGGCACCGGGGTGTGAGGCAGTGCTCCGTGCGTCGCCGGCGGTAGTGCTCCGTGCGTCGACGACGGCTAGGGCACGAAGGAGATCACTCGGCTACGGAGAGGGAGAAAGGAAGTGCCGGCTTCCCTTAGTCCGGGCCTTATGCACGCGAGGGAGAGGAGGAAGGAACCGCCGAAGGGTGGTTAGGGCGTGGGAGCGGCGTCGGGCGCTCGGGGAGAGGGAAAAGAATCGGCGAGGAAGAAATAAGAGAAAATAAAGAAAAATAAAAGAGAATAAAAGAAAAGGAAATGTAAATATAAACATTTCCTCGCTTAAACGGGGTAACCTAAACAGGCTTTTCCGGAACCCCATTTTATCCCCGTAAACTCGTCCGTACGAACTCCGAAAAATTCTCGAAAAATGTCCAAAAATTCCGAAAAATTCCCTTATTCATATTCGCCTATTTTCGGTATTTTACAATAGGATGTTAGGAAAGTGTGGGAAGTCCTAATAGGTTATAGAAGACCAAATGTTCGACATATGTACGGAAGTTCTAATAGGTCACGGAGAATCGGATGTTAGACATGAGATGAGAAGTCCAAAGACATCAATGAGGACCAAACGCTTGACAATGATAAAGTCCCAAGAGGTCAAGGTTGATTGGGTGCTTGGTATGGGACGGAAAGTCCAAACAAGTCAAGGAGTATCAAATCTTGAGAAGGAAAATCCTGATAGGTTAATGTTGACCAAATGTTAAGTGGGTTAAGTCTTACAGGTCAAAGATGATTGAATGTTCAGAGGGAGAAATCTTTGTAGGTTAAGGTTAATCAAATATTAAGAAAAGTAAGGTTTCAACCTTACGAAGGCTGAAACATAGGTATTAGTAAACTGTTATAGAATAACAATTGACTGATGGAGTTTAAGGGGGGAGGGGTTATGGGAGTTTAGTGTGTGAGTAATTGACTGTTGGGTGCGAGTTGAGAGGTGCACTAGATTGATGACACTATGGAGCGAATATAAAGTTTAGAACTTGATTGATCATCATTAGTAGATTGATGGAGAAGAGAAATCAATTGATATCATTGTTCGAGCAAATAGAAAGTTTAGAACTTGATTGTTTGGGCATTAGTCGATTGATGGTAATAAGCAATCGACTATTATGATCAAAGTTGAACTAGAAAGAGTCGTTCTACAGGTAAAATGATTGAATTCAACAGAGTAATCAATTGATGGATGCTATCAATCGACTATTTGGCGGAAATCAGTCCCGACCTAAAGATTATAAAGGAAGGTTTTGTGGAGGATTTCATAGCCAATTCTTGAAGATTTTGAAGAGTAAGTGTTGCTGCATTCTAGACCTTTAAGAAGCAATCCGAAGCAATCAAACAATGAGCAAAGATTACTTGTGTAAATTGTTGTTTACATTGTATTTCATTTTTCTTTCTATCTTTGTATTTTGTTTGTATTCCTTGTGTATGAATAGGTTTGTAAGAGATTGATCCACCTTCGAAAGGTGTCTAGCAAGGAGAAAGATAGTGGTGATACCGCTAGGACTATAGTTCATGGAGAAAGTATTGAGGGTTCGAAACCACATAAAATCGAGGTGTCTCTATGCTGATATTTTCTCTTATGTTTTATGTTATGTTTTTCATTGTGTATTTACCTTCATAGACAAGAACACAATTGAACAAATCAATCATATAAAAATCATGAATCGCTATTCACCCTCTCTAGTAATGTCAACAGTCTCAATAGTTTTGACAACTCTGAAATAATGATATCATGATTTACTATTGTTGTTTAATATATGATACTTGTAAATATGATTTCGAACCTTTTTAGGACATATATAGTAATTATGGTTTACTATTATTGTTTAACATATAGTGCTTGTAAATATGATATTAAACTTTTGGGTCATAAAATGAACCAGTTGAAAATTGACATGTACAAATCACATTTCACTTAATTTTCATGATACACTTATAGTATTGTGATTACTATTAAGCCTTATTGAAAGTATGATAACAAAGACCTCTTTAGTTATGTACTAATGAAATTAATAGATTAGATTTTTATAAGGGATGTTTTTACCATTCAATGGCATTATTAAGATTAACTAAAGAATTTGGCTGAGTGTTATGTGTAGAATCAAATTGACGAATACACCCAATAAAGTGATCCCCGTGTGTTATGTGTTAAGGTTATAATAAAAGGGGTTTGTGATTACTAATAATCTTAATAAAGTGATCTAATTGATGTTTAATCGTGGGCATAATTGACAGATATAGATTTTGTGGGTAGAAACCTGGTATCATTATCAATGATGGTTCAATAATGAAAATGAGTCTAAAGGTATATATTGGTTGTGGTCCCCTATGGCTAAGGGGTTGGAACTTCTTCTCATCCCATCGAAAATAAGATTATTGCAGTCATCGCTCTAATTCCTTCAAAAGATCATTCTGCCCCGAAGGTGATTGTTCTTGATCTTCAAATTGCTCCAGCAATAACAAACAATTGCAATGCCTCTCGATTTAGGTTAGGTTTTTATAGTAGTTCATTACTTTCATTTTTTTTTTTTCATTAGATTGTTTTGCATATTAATGATAAAATCTAGTTTTTGAATTGTATGAATTTTTACAAATTCATGTACGTTGTACAATTCCTATTATAGAAATACTTTTAGTAGCATGATCGGAAAATACCTCAAAGGATGGACCCCACAAGAGAGATGTGAGTTGAGTGACCTATATAAAGGAACATGGGTAGATGCCAACTTAGGTAGACTTGACTCTAAATGTGGTCGCTATTAGGGTGTCAGTTGATTGGTGATTGAGAAACTTAATGCCCCAAGTGTTTCAGGGCTTATTGATTGATGAGTCAATTGGTTTAGGAGACCAGTGGACTAGTGGCTGACGAATTCAATACTTTTTTAACGTAATCGTTAATTTTAAGATTCAATCAACTTATGATTTAAGCTAAATTGTCAACAAGTAGAATCTTTGCTAGTCGACTACCCAATCTAGTGACCTAAGAACAAAATATTATATAATTGACTGAGTAATTAACACAAGATTGATCAATTGATTGATATTAGGTCTAGTCAACTAATGCTATAGAGATCGATTCAAATAAAGCAAATATGGAAGGAGCAATGATAGGATTCATATAAGATACCACAGATTAGAAACATCATAAAAAATTGGTATTCACCCCACTATCTTACCAATCATCAATCAAACATACTACAACAAATGGTATCAGAGCGAAGTCATACTCAAAGAACTAGCAACTAACAAAGCAAATGACTAGAGATAGATTCTAGATTTTAATGCTAGAGGGCAACTTCAGTTCATGGGAATGCAAGATGACATTATTCTTGTCACCGAACATCAACATGGTGATAGCTATAGTAGAAGGGTATGCTCTTCTTGTTGATGAAAATAATAATATATTATTTTTATCTAAGTTTATGGTGGCAAAAGGCGAATATATGACATGTACATCAACTTGGATGAAATTTTTATCCAAATTAATGAAGAAATAAAAAGATGTGGTGAATGACACAAAAGCTTAATTACACTAGAACAAGCCTTATTTAAGCAAGTGACAAACACGATCAAGAAATACACGACTACTAGGGAGCTATGGAGAAAGTCAGTCATACATGAAGGTTCATTGGAGGTGAAGCTTGCATGAAGGTATCTCCTAGAAACAAAAATGAACTCATTTATCATGCACCCAAGGTATAAAGAAATTTGTCATGAATTGACAGTATCGACAAGCAAATATTGGACAAGGACCTCATCTGGAATGTCCTAAACGCTTTTTTGAAGACACAATATCGGAGTTTAGTTGTGAACAACTACTACATCGCTCAAGACCTAAATGTAAGTAATCTAGATGAGTTTGTTTTGGAATTAAAATTACATGATTCTAGGGACCCCAATGAGGAGAAGGGGAAAGCCTACGTTTATCATCACCTAA
The DNA here is from genome assembly GCF_018446385.1 of Zingiber officinale. NCBI lineage: Eukaryota > Viridiplantae > Streptophyta > Magnoliopsida > Zingiberales > Zingiberaceae > Zingiber > Zingiber officinale. The sequence continues at coordinate 170,882,919 of NC_055987.1, read as the reverse complement.
CACTTGTCTGTAAAGAAAAGGAGAAAAAGGAAAGAGCGTTGTCCTAAGATTTCAAAGAGTACACCTTGGAGGAGGACAGCAAGGCAAATCTTACATGATTAGGTAAGAAAAAAAATTAAAAAATAAATTAAAGATTGAATAAGAATGACCTAAAAGAGTGCCAGCTGAAGCAAAAGAAGAAGAAGAATAAAAAAAAAGAAGAGTCCACCACTAAAATTGTCAAAAGGAAAAGAACAAATGTCCAAAATTGAAAAGGAAAAAAGAAAAGGAGGCAACCACATCCAAAAGGTCAAAGAAGGAACACCCAGACATGAACATGAAGGACACTTGGGATGATCCTAACTTTTTTCATAAGTCAACCATAAGATGTTTTTTGTGCTCCAAACAAAATCTACAATTTTTTTCCATCCAAAGACAAAGCGGAGGCCATTTACACAACAAGCTAAGGATTTATGGTGATTGAGGATGGAGCTTCTTCCTCATTCAAAAGAAGAAAAGGAGACATCACATCAAGGGGGAGCCTATTATGAATTAGCCGATATAATAAGTGAGGTAAACTTCTCAACCTATATGAAGTTGAATTAAAAGATATGGTAAGTTTGCTAAATAGGTCATTAGATAAGTATGTAAATACAAATAAAATTTTTGAAAAAGGAAATTACTTCTTTAGAAGGAAAAATTAGTTCCATCACCCCTTGTAATGATTTGCATAAAGTTAAGATAAAAGAACTAGAATTAGAGTAGATAACTTAGCAGTAGTTTTGGAGAAATTTACCATAGTTTCGAAGTATTTGAATATGATGATTTAAACTCAAAAAATAAACTTTAACAAAAATAGTTTTATAAGGGATTAAAGAAAGAAAAATCATATCATTGTCTTATAGCTAGAGGACAAACTAAGACTATGATCATTGCTAGGAAATGGGTGCCTAAAGGATATTTAGTTAATATCTGGTTGGACCCAACTTGTTTTAGGTGCCAAAATAACTTCTTAACCATTAGAAGACCTTTTTAGGGCCTGCCATACTAGAATCAACTCATAAAAGTTTAAAAGGCTCACTTACCATGTTGGTTTCCACTATTTTCGAAACCATTTCTTAATTTTTGAATTTTTTTGGTTCCTATTGCAAAGTTTTTAAAACATACTTTGGGAAATTGATATAAATATTTTTAGTCATTTCCATGTTTGTACCAAAACTACATTTTGAAAAGGATTATCATGAAAAATGATTTTTCATAAATTTATATGCATAAACTTTTCTATAAAATTTAAAAAAAAAATAATCTAATTTTTAAAGTTTGGTATAGAATTAGACTTCTAGACAACAATTGATTGTTGTGAGACCAAAAAATTAGTTGACGTTTATTAGTAAACTGATCAACTGACAGAATTTAAAATTATTTTTAAATTCGTGGTGTTGTTTATACTTATGTTTGGAACCAAAGTCTAGTGACTATTCTTAGATTGTTCATCTAATATTCTTTTGAAGAATGGCAAAGGGGGAGAAATGTAAGGGGTTAAATTAACCTTTATTCTCCAATTGCATATCTTTTAAAAGAAAATTATATTTCAAGGGGGAGCTTAGGTGAAGAGGGATTTTGATCATGTTTCTTAAACTCTCCTTATATTCTATTTTTATATGCTCAACCTAAACATATTATCAATCATCAAAAGGGAGAGATCATTAGAACTTTCATCAGTTTTTGCAATTGTGCAAATAATCATTTTGATGAATATGACAAAGAGTTTAAGTTTAGCTTGCTACTATATCTAATATGCGTGTGAAGTTTGTAGGATTGTGTTTATACTAAAGGGGAATGAATAATGTAAACAATTTTTACGAGTTGATAGTTTAACAAATAAATAAACAATTAGAACATGTAGTGGAAATAAGATTAACAAGAACAACTTAACTAAGCAAAATAAGTTTTATAACCAAATATAAACATGTAAGATCAAACTAACACTTGACCTAATAATATGCCAAGACTCAAGTTAATAAAATATATAGATTATAAACAATCTCCTTTCCAGAAAGTTTTTGGAGGTGAAGAAAGTCTTCAACAAGAATCTAGATTTAAGCACAAATAATAATAAAAGTATGACAACACAAAACTAATAGAAATTACAAGCCTAGGTTGTCAGTTGATCTTTAAAGAGCATGAGCACAATGCGTCAACACACAAATGAAAAAACAAAAGCACTTAAAAGAAGTATTCAAAGCAGTGAATGATGGAAAACAAATGCCTCGAGCATCCTTTTGTAGAACCCAGTCAAACGTGGACCAAACACTCTTCCAGTCGATTGGAAGCCTTTCCGATCACTAGGAGTATACTGATTTGGCTATAAAATTTATCCACTTTGACATTGGATCAGCATAGCTCCACAGACTTTGATTGCTTGGACTCTCGTGGGGCATCTAGAGCATGGTCAAACTGTAAGACCAGATTTGAGAATAAAAAGGAGGTGGGGAGGGGGGTGTGGGGGAGGTTGAATATCACACACTAAAAATTTTCTTTTCTTTTTTAAAATCTAAGACATAGATACACAGTGGAAAAACTAAAGAAAGAAGACTAGGGCGGTTACTTGGTTAATAGTTCAGTGATTATTACACCAAGGCTCACAATCCCTTGGACCATTTTCGAATGGAAAAATCACTAATATTCTCCTCTCCAAAAAACTTTCGGAGGAGGAAAGCGCACAAAATATGATGGAGATAGTAACAAGCTATTATTCCTTTTAATGGAAATGCAAGTAAAAAAAATTCGAACAACTTAAAAATAGAGCTTCGTCGTAGGCTGTCAGAGAGTCTCTCGGCGTAGAAATAGCAATACTTGCATGAATAGAATAACGGAGAAAGAGGGCGTTGCGCCACTTAGATTGAAGTATTGAGCCTAAGATCTTGAGTCTTCTTTTATAAGCTTCATTCGGTCGAATGGATACTAATCAACTGAAACTTTCAAGTCGACTGAATCTCTTATTAGTCGATTGGTCCCTCTTCTTTCCTTGCTTTCTCTAATCTGATCGATCGCACTAAATTCTCTTGTTCGACCAACTGACACTTGTCCAGGCGACTTGATCCGATCTGTACTTTCCAAAGTTGTTCAGTCGACTGATCCTCCTACTCAGATGAATGTACCTTGTTTCCATTTTAGACTTGATCGTAATCTAGTTGTGCTTATCTTCTTAGGATTAGCCAACTAAACCTCCCTGTTCGTTCGATTGAACCCTTCGTTCAATCCAAACTTTATTTTTCTATAAAACAAAGTTAGGACAATAATAATAATAATAATAATAATAATAATAATAATAATAATAATAATAATAATAGACATACAAAATAGAGTTATAGATATATAATTATGCATGAATCGACCTTGACAGTTAAGACTATTTGATCTCGACCTAGAAACCTCCATTGGTTTCTTCAGTCGGATCAACGCCTAAGATTGTCTCAACTAGGACGCGTCCTCACTACCTTTCGGAATGTAAGACCTCTCTAAGACTTACCTTACCTGCCAATATTTAGTCTAATTGACCTATTTGAATTTTTTGCTTAGTGTCTGATAGACCGCTAGAACTTTCCTTACTTGACGTCTAACTCATATGAGACCTATGCACCTGGTAGGGTTTTTCAAATGGATGTGAAGATGGATTTCCTAATCAATGTTTTCATTAGGTAAGAAGTATTTATTGAGCAACCATCTAGATTTAAAAATTTTGAATTTTCAAACCATGTTTACAAGCTTAAGAAAGCTTTGTATAGGTGGAAATAAACACCTCAAACATAGTATAAAAGGCTCCCACCCTTTATAATATTCAAAGGTTTTAGGAGAGGACAAATAAATCTTACTTTGTTCCTAAAGTCAAATGATAAAAATATTTTTAGTCCCCAAGTGTATGTTAATGAAATCATTTTTGGGTTAACAAATTAAAATATCTTTAATTAGTTCATCAATAATATGAAAGGTAATTTTGAGATGAGTCTAGTAGAAGAATTAACCTTCTTTGTAGGACTTCAAATCAAACAAAAACTAAAGAAGGAACTCATGTCCATCAAATAAAGTATGTCAAAGAACTTTTAAAGAAATTTGGAATGGAAAGCATGGAAGAATTATTTACTCTAGTGGCTACTATATAAAAATGGATAATGGCCATGAAAGTAAGCTAATAGACCTTGAACATTTTAGAAGCGTCATTGGGAGTTTGATTTACCTAACCACGATTGGATATTTTATTTATAAAGTATGTGTGTGAGATATCAATCCCGCGTTATAAAATCTCATTTGGTTGTTATTAAAGGAATTTTGAGATATCTTAGATGTCATCTTACTGTAGGTTTTGATATCCAATGATTAAGACATTTGATTTATTTGGATATTCGATTTATGATTATGCGGCAAATTAAATTAGAAGAACATTGGTAGTGGATGTTAATTTCTTAGATCCTTCCTAGTGAATTGGAGTACTTGCAAACAACATTGTTTTGCTTAATCCTCAATCAAGGTTGAATATGTGGCCATGGGAGTGGACCAGACCCGGACCTTTAATGTAAATTATGAGACAAGTGCTTAGGGCCCATAAATTTTAGGGGCACCATATATATATATATATATATATATATATATATTACTGTGCACGTTGCGCAGCATATCACAACTCTCATATATATATATATATATATGAGAGTTGTGATATGCTGCGTAACGCTACTGTGCACGTTGCGCAGATATCAACTTGCTCTTTTTTTTAATTATTTTATTTTAAAGATTTTGATTTCTTTATATAAAATCTTAATACATAAATATATCCCCTAAACACATTACAATACTATGTACATACTTAAATTTATTTTATTTTTAATTTTTCTTTAAACTAAATACTATAATCCAATTAGGAAGCCTAAATCCTATAGGTAAAATTTTAAAAAAGAAAATTAGTTTAAAAACTATAATCCAATTGGAAAGCCTGAACCCTAGAGAATAAATCTTAAAAAATATTTTAATTATTTTTTAATTCAAAATTTTAAAAAAAAAAACAAAGAAATTTTGAATTAAAAAAATCAATATTTCCTTATATAAATCCCTAATACATTAATATATCCCCTCAACATATTACAATACTCCGTAAATACTTAAATTTATTTCATTTTTAAATTTTCTTTTAACTAAATACTATAATCCAATTGGAAAACCTGAACCCTAGAGGTAAAATTTTTTTAAAAAAAATAGCTTAAAAATTATCACCCAATTAGAAAGCCCAAATTGGAAAACCTGAACCCTAGAGGTAAATTTTTTTAAAAAAAAATAGCTTAAAAATTATCACCCAATTAGAAAGCCCAAACTCTACAAATAAAATTTTAAAAAATGTATTTTAATTCAAAATTAAAAAAAATAAAAAAAAAACAATGAAATCTGATTTACTGCGCAACGCGCTCAGTTCGCAACTGTGCACGTCGTGCAGTAGATTATATATATATATATATATATATATATATATATATATATATATATACTATTTATTTATTTATTTATTTTTTCTCGCCCTATACGCTCTTGCTTCTCCTCTCTGTATACCACATCTTGTTCGCCCCTCTGCAACGGCAGAAGTGTTGCAAGCCGCCTCCGTCGTTTCGCCATCAGCTCTACCTCTACGGCTCTGTGTCACTGCTATTGCTCCCATCAATGACTCAACGACTGCTGATTCACCTTCTTTCGCTCACCTTGACGGCTTGTCCTCCCCCTCCCCCATTGTTGTTGTTTGCCTCCATCAAATTTAAAGATTCCAACGATGATAAGCGATCTGAATTGCATTTACTTAATTGCTCGCACTATTCTTGATTATCTCCTCTCCTACTTCTTAGATTGGTGAGTTGTGTTCTTGCTAAATCTTGGTCTATGCTTGGAAGTAATTTTTTCAGAGCCCTAAAATTTTCCATTTTGTTCATTTCAAGGTTCCTTTTTAATTTTCCTTTTTGGTGTTGCTATTGGAAAAGGAAGACAGGTTGCTGGCTGCCAAAACATAAGAAAAATGGCAAATATAAATACTATTCATGAATGGTTTGATTTGCAAATCATTTGATGAAAATTACTATCTTCATCACATGTAAATTAACAATTTTCATAATCAATATATAGGAATTGAATTTTCAGTGGCATCTTGCTTGTTTTTCTGCGTTTCCAACTTAACAATATATGTAAAACCTTGCATCTCGACTCTAGTAGTTTTGATACATTGTGCATCCAGTTGTTCTCTTCAATGTCTCTTTTACCTTATCTTTTATAAATTAGGGCTTGAGATTGGAGAGTATGTGTAGATTTTAAAGACAATGGAAGGGAAAGAGGAAGATACAATAATATGTTCTATTTATGTTCTCTTGAGAAGGCACTTTACTTCTCTAGTTCTCTGAATCTACTATCACTTCTTTTCTTTTTTTGCTTCTTTACTAGTTGAATGGGGGTGCTCGAAGAATATGATTAACTCGCCATAGTTTTTAAGATTAGATAAAAATTTGAGTATGATTTGGCAGGATGGTATTTACACATATTATGATTTGGTGAATTTTTCATGCATTTAGATGTTAGAATTATTTTAATCAATGAACTGTTGTTGCAAATTAATATTTAGGTTTTTAGCAAACATGTTTCCTATAAGAAAACAATTGTCTGGAGCAGAAAAAGGAAGAAAAAGCAAAAGGAAGAAGCTTTAATTCAAAGCCAAGTAAGAAGTCTTAATAAGTATTTTACTAACAACCAAAGAGCAGAGCAAACGGAAGTAGCTGAACAACTGAATTAGGATGACACTGATAATAAGTTGAATGATCAGAAACATAGTGAATTGAATGAACTTCAAAATGAAGACAAAAAACAATCTGAAAATGATAAAGTTGAAGTCAATATGCCCGAAAATAACAGTGATGAAGATATAAATCAAGAGATCTTGTTTCCTTTAAATGTTGATGATCCAGGAAATTGGGACAAAATGTAAAATATTAGGGATTTTCTAGTTGAAAGATGTCCTAGAAAAGATGATGATATTTTGTTTCCTCTTGACAACACCGACATACACTTCAATATATCACATTATAAGAGGCAATTTGCAAATGATGAGAAAGTGACAGAAGATGGCTAGTGTATTCTATTTCTATGGACAAGATCTTTTGTTTCTATTGCAAGTTATTCAAGACTCAAAAACCACAATGAAACTTGATCATCTAGCTGACGAAGGATACAAAGATTGGAAGAATATCAGTCGATGTCTCAGTCTTCATGAAACTAGTAAAGATCATATTGATTGCATGACTAGTTGGATTGAACTAGAAAGAAGACTTCGAAAGAAAAAGACAATTGATGAAAATATACAAGTAGCAATTAACAAAGAGAGAGAACATTGGGAACAAGTATTGAAGAGAATAATTGCAGTTATGTAAAGAATTGCAAAAAATAACTTGGCTCTTCGGGGAGATAATGAGAAGTTTTGTGTTGAAAATAATGAAATCTTTTTACAGCTAATTGAAATGATTGCTGAATTTGATCCAATAATGGAAGAGCACCTTCGGCGTGTTCAAGAAAGACAAATTCATTACATTTATCTTGGACCTAAAATCCAAGATGAATTGATACAGATGTTGACGGCTGAAGTAAGAAGTTCAATTGTTGCAAAAATTAAACATGCAAAATATTTCACTGTCATACTTGATTGCACTCCAGATGTAAGTCACGAGGAGCAGATGTCCCTTGTAATTAGATGTGTGGATGATTTAGAAAATGCAATAGCGGTTGAAGAATTTTGGATTGGATTTTTGAAAGTTAATGAAACTTCAGGACTTGGGCTTTTTACATAGCTTAAAAATATTTTGAACAATCTCGAACTTGACATTGATAATATAAGAGGTCAAGGATATGACAATGGATCTAATATGAAAGAAAAACATAAGGGTGTATAGAGTAGATTACTTGAAATTAATCCTAGAGCTTTCTACACTCCATGTGAATGTCACAGTCATAATCTCACATTATGTGATATGGTGAAATGTTGCCCTAAAGCAATGTCCTTTTTTGGTGTAATACAACGCATATATTCGTTATTCTCTTCTTCTACCAAGCGGTGACAAATCTTCAAAGATCATGTGCAAGGCCTTACAGTCAAGCCACTATCACAAACATGATGGGAAAACCATGTTGAAAGCGTGAAGCCCAAAAAAGATTAAACTTCGAAAATACGAAATGCTTGAATTGATTTGGCAAACATTTCTAATGACTAAAAAAAAAAGAGTGAAGCTGAGGGTTTGACATCATTTTAACTTGAGAATTTTGAGTTCGTGTCTGGAATGATAATTTGGTATAAGTAGTTATATGATATTAACATTGTTAGTAAGTTTTCTCTAAGCAGAAAATATGGATATTAATATTGCTATTAGACAATTAAAAGGACTTATTTCTTCTCTCCAAGAGTTTAGAGAATCTGGATTTGATCAAGCATTAATTGAAGTTGAACATATTGCAAGTGAAATGGGAATTGAACTTATTTTTCGAGAAAAACGCATCATTCAAAGAAAGAGACAAATTGATGAGATCAATAGTGAAGAGGTAACCCAGTCTCCACTTATTTTCGAGTTAATTACTTCCTATTTATAATTGATCAAGCTCTTTCTTCACTTCAAACTCGATTTGAACAATTTCAAAAATATGAAGAAAAATTTGGATTTTTATTTAGTTTAGAGAGATTGAAGTCTATTGATGATGATAGTCTCTTACACTCATGTGCCAATCTTCAAGAGTCTTTAACACATGATGGATACTCTAATATTGATGGATCATATTTATATTTAGAACTAAAGTTGTTAAGACACTCATTACCAAGAGAATCAAAAAGAGCGATTGATCTGCTGAATTATTTGAAGAAAATGGATAGTTGTTATCCAAATGCTTATATTGCTTATCGAATTTTGCCGACTATACTAGTTACAGTTGCATTTGCTGAAAGAAGTTTTTCCAAGTTGAAATTGATCAAAACTTATCTCCGATCAACTATGTCGCAAGAAAGACTAAATGACTTGGCTATGCTATCTATCAAGAAAAAAGTGGTTGAGAAAGTTGATTATGCTAACTTAATCAATACTTTCGCTTCTAAAATTGTGAGGCAAGCAATATTCAAGCGACATACATTGGTTTGGAAGATGAATTTTATATTTTGTTTGGATCATTTTGACTTTATTAATATTTACTTATGACATATTGTTTTGGATGATATATTTTTTTATCTTTTATTTCTAGAATTAAAAATGTTATTGTCACGCCCCAGAGGAGTCCCTGTCTGAGAAAATTTCGGCAGCATCTCCCCTGTACGGTGGACAATCTGAAACTTTTCTACATCCTCACATACCTCAGCCACAGGCGGCTGGAATAATAAAAACAATAAAAATACAATCACACATTCCACGCAGTTTATATAACAAGTAAACAGAAAGATAATACTCTGACTCGAAATCAACCCTACTCCACTACACTCGTAAAACTCAAATCCGATGAACTCACCTCTTCTGCCGTCCAGGCAGGCATGTAGTAGAATAAATCCAAATCCAAATCCAAATCCATACAATGTCCATAAGTAAAATAATCCAAAACATAACAAGTTCAAAACAGTCTAGAACAGAAAAGAAACCAAAAGAAAACCAATCATATCCTCGAGATCTGCAAGGACCAGCAACTGGAACTCTCTCCTGATAGCATCAACCTGAAAATATCAACAATGGAGGCGGGGTGAGTCCAACACTCAGCAGGTACAATTGATATACAAAGTAGGGAAATAACACCTGGCACTAATCATGCGTACATTCTCCTGATATAAGAAAGATAAAAATGTGCATCTGAAGTAAACAGGAGAGAAACTGTACTAACCAGGACCTGAGTATAAGGACAAACAGTCCGAGTGGTATAGGAATCCTGTATGCATGTCAAACATAGATATCCAAACAATATGCAGCATATAAATGCAGCAAGCACAAACACAAGCAATAAATGCATCATGCATATGATGCCAATGATGCGTCCTGGTCACCCCTGACGCCAGTCGATCATCTCACACACAATAGTGAGGCCGAGTGGGTAGGGCTGTGACAACCGTGCACTCTGTCGTCACTACGCCTGATGAGTGACCGAGTGGACGGGATGCTGTCGGAGTACACCTATCCTTCTACCCCAAATCATAAATGGGGGAGCGCAATGCTCTCATCTCCCGGTACACAGTGACGGGGAGGAATCCCTGCCAGTCACACTACCCATGAGCGGACCAACGGTGCCTAACAGAGTCCCTGCTGCAACACACTCTGCCTGAATCGACCACTAACCCATGAGTGGTGGTGTGTGCAGATCCATGTAACTGGCGATGTGCTCAACAATAATGGAGCGGACTATCGCACAGCATGCTATCATGCAAATGGTGCATGGCACTAACCACAAGAATATCCTGACCTAATCCACATATATATAAAAATGCATCATAGGTCAACGAATCCAAAACAATCCAAAGGTATACAGAAGGTATAAAACCTAGGTCCTGAACATGGTCAAGCATGGCATATCACTACCCCTATAAGCATGTATAGACAGGTAAAGTATACATGGGATGCAAAACAAATCAATCAATCAAACATGTACCAAGATTTGGGTAGTGATTAACCGAAACAGATAAGAAACACAATTGATGCAATATGTTAATTTCATTACTAAGCATATCAAAGACAAAAAGTCAAAAGTACCCGCCTCCGAAAATAGAAAGGTCCAATCCGGTCCGAACACGACGTCGAGATACCCGTCTCGCGTCAAAGTCCTGAAATACCAATACACAGATATTTTATTTAGCAAAAATTCAAATGAATTGCTAAATAAAATTCTCAACACAATTTAGGGCAAAACCCTGAGTCATAATCATCAACCTACCTAATTTAACACATATAATTTAGTTACTCAACATATATTAAATAACTAAATCAAACTACTCACTCATTTAGGAAAACCCTAATTATTGATCAACCTTAACTGATAATCAATTAACTTATCCACATCAAGACCTAAATCCACAAACGTTATACCCAAAAAAACCTTACCTTTCACTGATCTCCTGGTTCAATCTGTATCACCAACTCCTGCAACCATTCTAACCAACATCTATAACGAAAATAAAAACCCTAAACCTTACCTAAATTTCCAATCCCAGTGACTGCGGGTGAGAGGTTGCTTGGCTGCTGGAATTTGATCAGAGTCGAAGGCAGAATCTAGGGCACAAGTGCAGCACAGTGAGCATAGAGGAATATCTAAGCCCAAATCATAACTGAGATCAACACTCACCTTCAAGGTCACCACATAGCAACGAAATGCTCTCCAAGATCGCAGCTAGGGCAGAGGAAAGATTGGCCGGAGCTAGGGCACGGGGTGGCCGGCAGTGGCGCCGGCTCTGTCCGGTGCGGCGACGACACTCTGCAAAGGAAGAGGCGTCGGCAGTGTGGCTCAAATCCACCGCACAGTGGTCGGCGTTCGCTCTAGGGCACGGCTGGGCGGAGGGGAAGTGGGGTTCGGCTCGGTAGAGAAGAAAAGGAAAGGGGTGTGCGGCGGTGGAGAATCGGCTGTCGCTGCACTTCTTCGTGCGGGAAGAAATAACTCGGCCGGCGGCAGCGTCGGTAGAGAAGAAGATGATCGGAGAAGAGAGGCGTCGGCGCCGGTTAGGGCAAGGGAAGAAGTCGGGCGCGCGGTTGGTTTCAGCGTCGGGTGCACGGGAAAGAAATAAGAGAAAAAGAAAAAGAAAATAGAAAAGAAAAATAAATCTTTTCCTCATTAAAACAGGGTAACCTAAATAGGCTTTTCCGGATCCCGTTTTTATCCCCGTCAACTCGTCCGTACGAGCTCCGAAAAATTCCCGAAAAATGTCCAAAAATTCCGGAAAATTCCCTTATTCATATTCGCCTATTTCCGGTATTTTACAGTTATATTTTCATTGTTTGGAAAATATATGAATGTCAAACTTTGAGGACACCATTTTTTGTACTCGCCTTAGGCCCCAAAATCACATGTCCGGCACTGGAGTGGACTTAACTATAAGAAACTCAAGAACTAAGCATCTTGAAATGAAGCAATGAAACATCATTTCATTAGAGAATGTAAGAGGAGACATAGTGTTCAACTATGTTAAATTAAAGTGAAATTTTATTGGCATTTTTTTGAAGCCTCTATCTAAAGTGGAATTTACCACGATTAGGAGAGAGGTTGAGATGTGCTTTATTGGGTAGGTTTATGGATATAGAGAAGCACGGTCACATAGAGTTGATTAGGACGATATCTTTAGTATATACATCTCACAAAAAATTATAGGATAATTTGATTTTTTTTTTTTATTGATACATCTAGACACCCTGTGAGATATTAAGGAGATGCGTTTAGTTCATAATGCTTATGATGCATTACTTTGAACCAAAATATCATCTCAAAATATGAATCATTAAGTTGATCAATCATGAAAAAAAACTTATGCATAATTAATATATACATAGTCCAAAGGACATAGTTGGAAATTTAAAAAAAATATATAAAAACAACAGTAACAATAACAATCAAGCCATGTCCCACTAGGTAGGGTCAACTATATGGATCATTTTATGTCAATGAACTCTATCTTCTACTATATCATCATCTATACTTAAATAAATTTTATCTTATTTTATTGTTGCTAACCAAGTCATTTTCGGTCTTCCTTTTTCTCGTTTGATATGTGTGTTTATCATAGTTTCACATCGCCTAACTAGAGCATTTATTGATCGTCTAAGTACATGCCCGTACCATCTTAAACGTTTCTCTCGAAGTTTTCCCTCAATAAATGCAACTCTGACTTTCTCTCTAATGTTCTCATTTCTTATTTTATCCATTCTCATATATCCATACATCCACCTTAACATCCTCATCCCTGTAACTCTCATCTTCTACTCATGTGCTCGAGTTATAGTCCAACATTCAGCTCCATATAACATAACAAGTCTAACTGCAGCTTAATAGAATTTTCTTTTAAGTTTTAAAGGTACTTTACAATCACATAAAACATCCGATGCTTTCCTCCATTTCAACCATCCTACTCATAGTTTGCAAAATCGCGATCCGGATCGTAGGATCGTACGATTCTATGATTCGGAAACCTAAAATCGATCCAGGATCGTGCAAAATCGAGTTTTGTAGTAGGATCGCAGCAGGATCAGTAGGGTCGGAACAGAATCAGTAGGATCGGAGCAGGATCAGAGCAGAATCAGAGCAGAATCAGAGCAGGATCGGTGGAAGTTTTGAGAGGTCATAACTTTTGACTCGGATTAAACCACGGGGCCTATAATATATCAAATCAAAGCTCGTTCAGAGATCTTTAATAAATTTCAAAGTATATCCTTAACCACTCTATTTCAAACCCAAAAAATATCATTTAAATCCTTTTCAGATGTCTAGAAGATTTTATCTTTTTTTTATTATTTTTTTTCATCTTATTAGGGTTTTAAATTATTTAAACATATATTTAACTATTTTTGAGTTAGTTTTTTATCAATAATATTCGGTCATTTCTTTTCCCCAAAATAATGAGTTTTGAATGTCTATTATCTAGTATTGTGTGACGTCAACTAGTCTTTAGAAGATTATTTCCGACGTTCATATTTGAATCAAAGGATTCAATAGCTTCTGTTATATACGTTAGGTGCTTTGTTGGCCTGTAAATTGAATTATCTTATAAAGTAAGGAAATATTTATGACATTGAATGTATTATTATTATTGTATTAATAGAAATTTTATATTTTTTCATTTTATGTTATGAAAATATAAATATTATTACTATAAGAGAATGATAGTTGAAGTACAAGTTAATTTAAATTTGTACATGTAGTAATGTAATTTGAGGTGTTGAGTGCAAATGATTGCATATATATACAAAATTAGTTATTTATTTATATGTAAATGAGTTTTTTAGGTATTTTTTCAAATTATTAATCACGTATGATAATATTTTAAGGGTTTTTGGTAGGATCGTACGATTCGATCCTGACCGATCCGATTCTAACCCTAAATCGATTCTGCGTAGGATCACGATTCTAGAAACTATGATCCTACTTGTATTCTATGTAAGACATTTCTCTCAATCCCTCCATTATTTTATAAAAATGATCCTAAATATCTAAAGCTCTCGGTTCCGGGTAACTCGTCATCTCTTATTTTACAATTATCTCATTATATCTAATATTACTAAACTTAAATTTCATATATTCTGTTTTTATTCTACTAAGCATAAAACTTTTCTCTTCTAGTATTTCCTGTCAAGATTCTAATTTAGCATTTACTCTTTCATGTGTTTCATCTACCAAAAGAATATCATCTGCAAACAATATGCATCATAGTACCGTGTCTTGAATGTGTGTAGTGAGTTTGTCCATAATTAGTGCAAAAAGATAGGGACTTAGAGCTGATCTTTGATGTAACTATATCTTTATTGGAAATGCTTCAATGACTCCGCTAGAAATATTTACTCTAGTCGTTACATCCTCATACATATCCTTAATTAGTTCAATATATGTTACGCTAATACCTCTCTTTTTTAGAATTCTCCATGTAACTTCTCTTGAGACTCTATCATAAGATTTTTTTCTAAGTCAATAAATACCATGTATAGATCTTGTTTTTGCTCACGATATTTTTCAATTAATTATCTAAGAATATGTATAGCTTCTATTGTCGACCTTTTAAGCATGAACCCAAATTAAATTTTAGTCATCGTGATATCCTTTCTTAATCTTTTTTATATTAATTTTTTCAAAAATTTTATGGCATAACTCATTAGTTGAATACCCCTATAGTTTGTACAATTTTGTACATCTCTCTTGTTCTTATATAAGGGAACTAAAGTACTATTAGGAAGATAAATTTTAAATGAAATCTTCAAATGGTACAAAATTGAGCACTATTAAAGTTTTTTAGTTTTTAACTTTATGTCAATTTTTAAAAATTAAAAGGCCCTTTGTAGAATATGTTAAGTAGAATATGTTCATGAACATAATTTTTCAAAAATGTATAAAATTTCTATAACATTTCAGAATTTTGATTGAAAACATTACGAATTTAGTTATTAGTAGACAAATTCATGTTTTCTCAATCGACTGTTTGATTTACTATTGATCAAATTTTACCAAGTGACTAACACCATGCTAGGCAATGAAGACACAACAGGTCGAGGACTAAATGCTAGGCAAATGAAGTCCTAAAAGCACGAGAAAACTTCTTACAACAACAACAACAACAACCAAGCCTTTTCCTACTAGATAGGGTCGGCTGTATGAATCCTTTTACGCCATTGAGCTCTATCTCCTATTATATCATTATCTATATTCAAATCTATGTTCTAAAATTCGCTAGGCGCTAGTCGGGCGGCAGACCAGTGCCTAGCGCCTAGGCGGGGACTAGGCGCCGCTAGGCGGATTCCTCGGTATCCCTTGTTTCATGTGGACTGTGGACAATGTTATATGTAAATCTAAATATTGTCTTAAACAATTTCATAGCAATGAAGATCTAACTATGTATGCTGAAATAAATACATACTTTCCGATACCAAAAAATGAACATGCAGTAAGTTATCATAATCATATACTAAACAGTAGAACATTGGAAAATAATAGCAATAGTTCAATTCAAGATTACAATGCATTGTGAACTAGTAACCACTAAGCAAAATATAATTGTTAAATAACATAAATCATGTCTTAACAAAATGAGTTCAAAATTGGGAAAACTAATAATATCTCTACTCATATTTATTCTGCTTCTTCTTCTCCATAATTTTCAATAACTTGTTCTTCATCGGACACAAACTCAATATCATTATTGTGATCCTCGTCTTCTTCTTCGGATTCAAAATCATCTTTATGGAGTTCTCTCACTCTGGAGCTTCTTCGGGGTTGTAGATTTTCATCTGCTCCACTTGCTTCATCAACCATTTGCCAAGTGAGCCCGGAACCTAGTTCAACTTCATCATCTTCCCCACCATCCACAATCCAACCTTGTGCATTTGAAGCATCTTTTGCAAGAAGGACATCAACATTTCTTTCTTTTTCTCTTTTTTGTTTGTTCAACAATCTAGCATTAAATTGGACAAATACTAGATTGTTCAACCTGTTGGCATCCAACCTATTTCTTTTCTTTGTGTGAATCTAAAAAAAACAGAGAAACTAAATACTATAGTCAGTACCTGAATATAAAGTATAGACGTTAAAAATTATAACTAATTTAATTAAAGAGTAGACTGAAAGTTTAAAACTTACTCCTTCAAATGTACTCCAATTTCTTTCACACCCCGATGAACTTGTAGTTAATGAAAGTATCCTCAATGCCACCCTTAGCAAGTTAGGTGTGTGAGCACCGTATGTACTCCACCATGCACATGGATCAAATGTATCATCATTTTTTTCACATGCTTTTGCTGCCAATGTTTTTCCAAATAACCCAGTCTTATTTCTATACTTTGGAAATTCCTTGTTAATAATTGTATCTTGTAAATCTAACTCATTGGCATGCAAAGTTTCCATGCATTCAAAAATCCCCATCGCGACCTCCTCATAAAGAGCAATCGAACTATCTTTGTAGTAAAAATAAGGATTCAACAAAAATGCAGTGGTATGCAATGATGTATCAAGTCTATCCTTCATTTTTGACTCAATAATGACTATGATAGGCTGATAATTTGATTCCACGTTATTCAGAGCTACCTTGATATCTTCTTTAGCTTGAAGAAGCTCCCCATATAGAAACCCCATCGATGGCTTTTTATCTTCATCTACCAATCGAAGAACTCTTACCAAAGGAGCAAATATTTTCAAACAAAGTGTTACACCATTCCAAAAACTCATGCTCATCACTGTGGAGTAAGCCATTTTTCCTTTGTTTGTTTTTGACCATTTACATTTCTCCCACATATCACTTGTAAACATGGCCCTTAAACTAATTTTTTTTTCAATCAAACTTTGCAATGTGAGGAAATTTGATGCAAACCTGGTAACTCCTGGTCGAACTATGTCTCTCTTCTTCGTGAAACTTCTCATCAATGATAAAGTCTTATGGTGAGCATAGATGAAAATGGTAAAAGCCTTGGACTGCTCAATCACCTTTTTATATCGTGGAAGTTTGCCAATACTTTCAAGCATGAGATTAATAGTGTGAGTTGCACATGAACTCCAAAAGATCCCGGGTCGTTTTTCTCTCATCAATTTAGCTGCAGCCATATTGTTGGTGGCATTGTCTGTAACAATCTGAATAATATTCTGAGCTCCTACTTGTTCAACACACTTGTCAACATACTCAAAAATAAGTTCAGCTGTATGTGCCTCCTCTGAAGACTCCTTAGACTCTAAAAATATAGTACCCTCCTTGCAATTAACACACAAATTTAAGATGCTTCTTCTTTTTCTATCACTCCATGCATCTGTCATGATCGAGCATCCATTCTTTGCCCATTCTTCTTCATGTTTCTTCAGCAATTGTTTTGTTCTTTCAACTTCGGCTTTCAATAGTGGATCCCTAAGTTGATATTGAGTTGGAGGCTTGAATCCTGGTCCAAATTGACCCACTGCCTCCATTAGTTGCTTGAAGCTATCATTATCAACAGCATTGAATGAGATTCCATTTTCATAAACCCATCTCCCAACATATTGTTGAACTTGTTGAGTTCTCTCTTTGAAAAGAGCCCCATTTATATTTTTTTACCGAAGTACTTTACTTCCACTGGAGCCTGCATTTTCTGGAGCAATTGCTGATGCATATCTATCCATGGGGCCAAGTGGAAGAGGTTTTTTAACTCCATCCATCCCTTCAATTTCAAGACCTTCTTCTTCATCTACGGAAATAGCCACCTCTGCTCT
Organism: Zingiber officinale; assembly: GCF_018446385.1. NCBI lineage: Eukaryota > Viridiplantae > Streptophyta > Magnoliopsida > Zingiberales > Zingiberaceae > Zingiber > Zingiber officinale. The sequence continues at coordinate 170,864,994 of NC_055987.1, read as the reverse complement.
ACAACTTTGTTCTTCCATTATTTTGTTCTTCTTTCTGTTCCTCCCTTCTAAAATAGCCTGTTTGCACTTATTTTTGTCTTCTTGAGATGCTTTTCGACAACCAGATACATTTCCAAGTATATTTCCAATGTGCTCCTTTATCCTATACACTCCTCCTGACATTGCTTTTCCACATAACTTACATTTAATTTTGTCGAGGTTCTTAGAATCAATCAATATCCCAAACTCCCATCCGATATCATTTGACTTTCTTCTAAGAATCCCGGATTCGGGTTGAGTGACAGATGCTGTCGAAGATGTATTGCTTGTCATTGATAACAGTCTAACAGATAATCTGAAAAAATAATATATAACAAGACATAATCACATAACATATTAACATGATAATAAAATTTAATTATACCATACAGACATACAATATAAAATATTTCAATAACATTAAGTCATTAATAAGTCTGAGAATATTTTTTTATATATCTTAATTTAATTAATAAAATTTATTCGATATTTGTTTAAATAAATTAAATTTTAAATATATTTTTTATATTTTTAAATCTGTTTTATACTTTTATAAATTAATAATATTTATTGGAATCTTTTAAATTTTAATTTATTTTTCATATTTTTAAAACTGATTTATATAAATTAATAATATTTATTAGAATTTTTAAAATTTTAATGTATTTTCCATATTTTTAAAACTGATTTATAATTTATATAAATTATTAAATTAATAATATTTATTAGAATTTTTAAAATTTTAATATAATTTTAATATTTATAAATCCGATTAATATAAATTAATAATATATAAAATTTATAAATATGATTTATATAAAACATAAATTAATAATATGTATTATATTTATTAAATTTAAAATATTTTTTATATTTTTTATTTTTTAAATCTGATAAATGATAATATTTATTATAATTTTTAAATCTGTTAATATATAAATTAATATTTAATATTATTTATTTAAAAAAATTAAGTATATTATTTATATATTTAAATCTGATTACATAAGTTATAAAATTAATAATGGAATCTTAATTATATATATAATTTTATATATTCAAAATTCTTTTATAAAAATTAATACAATTTATTATAAAAAAATATATTTAAAATATATTTAATTGGGATGATATTTTTATTAGGTTTTACGAACCAACCTATTATTGAATTTGAAATTATCCCCGTTAGGAATTGTTTTAATTTAATAAATCTAAAAAAAAACAAAAAACAAAAACAAAAAACGTCGTCCCCCTCTCGCGACTCGCACGACGGCGCGGACGCCACCGGCCGCCACCGGCGCCTCGCGGGAGACCTCCGACGCCGCCGGAAGCTCCGCCGGACGTGTCCGGCGCGTCCGGCGAAGTTCGACATTGCTTCCAGCGGCGCTGGAAGCGTCGCGGAAAGCTTCCAGTGCCGCTGGAAGCTTCACGAGATGCTGCCGGACGCGTCCTACGACGCTTCCGGCGGCTGCGGACGCGTCCGGCGTCGCCGGAGACTGCGCGACGACAGTTAACAACTTAACGAAAAAACTTACCGGAGCCCGGAGCGACGAAGCCTTGGAAGCGGCGCACCGCGAAACAGCGACGATGAGGACGAAACAGCAAATTTGGAAGACGAAGCGGCGCACGGCGAAGATGTAAACAGCAAATTTGGAACAAAATATTAAACGTTTAAAACCTAAATTACTCGGTCGAGGCCCGCCGAGGCCCGATGAGTTCCGCCGAGGCCCGCCGCGGGCCGCCTAGGGCCGCCGAGAGCCGCCTAGGCGGCCCAACCGCCTAGGGCACCCGCGTTGGAGGTTTCCGGCGCGGCAGCATGCCGCGCAGCGCCTAGGCGGCCGCCTAACCCGAGATTTCGAACACTAATTCAAATAAATTTTATCTTATTTTATTGTTGCTAACCAAGTCTTTTTTGGTCTTCCTCTTCCTCGTTTGATATGCATGTTTATCATAGTTTTACATCGCCTAACTGAAGTATTTATTAGTCGTCTAAGTACATGTCCGTACCATCTTAAACGTGTCTCTCAAAGTTTTCCCTCAATAGATGCAACTCTGACTTTCTCTCTAATGCTTTCATTTCTTATTTTTCCATGTTCGTATGTCCACATATCCACCTTAACATCCTCATCTCTGCAGCTCTCATCTTCTGCTCATGTGCTCGAGTCATAGTCCAACATTCAGCTCCATATAACATAGCAGGTCTAACTGTGGTTTTATAGAACTTACATTTAAGTTTAAGAGGTACTTTACGGTAACATAAAACACTCGACGCTCCCCTCCATTTCACTCATCCTGCTTATATTCTATGTAAGACATCTCTCTCAATCCCTCCATCATTTTGTAAAAATGATCCTAAATATTTAAATTTCTCAGTTCCGGGCAACTCGTCCTCTCCTATCTTAACAATTGTTTCATTACTTCTAATATTGCTAAACTTAAATTTCATATATTCTGTCTTTAATCTACTAAGCTTAAAACATTTCCCTTGTAATGTTTCCCTCCAAGATTCTAGCTTAGCATTTACTCCTTCACGTGTCTCATCTACTAAAATAATATCATATGCAAACAACATGCACCATGGTACTGTGTCTTGAATGTGCGCAGTGAGTTCGTCCATAATTAGTATAAAAAGATAAGAACTTAGAGCTGATCCTTGATGTAACCCTATCTTTATTGGAAATGCTTCAGTTACTCCGCTTGAAGTCTTTACTCTAGTCGTTACATCTTCATACATATCCCTAATTAGTTCAATATATGTTACGTAACACCTCTCTTTTCTAAAATTCTCCATATAATTTCTCTTGGACTCTATCATAAGCTTTTTCTAAGTCAATGAATATCATGTGTAGATCTTATTTTTGCTCCTGATATTTTCCAATTAATTGTCTAAGATGTATAACTTTTATTGTCGACCTTTCAGGCATGAACCCAAATTGATTTTCTGTCACTGTGGTCTCCTTCCTTAATTTTTTTTCTATTACTTTTTCCCAAAGTTTCATAATATGACTCATTAGTTTAATACCCCTATAGTTTGCACAATTTTGTACGTCTCCCTTATTCTTATATAAGGGAACTAAAGTACTTATCCTTCATTGATCAGATATTTTTTTGTTTTCAATATTATGTTAAATAATTTTGTAAGTCATTCAGTACCTTATTTCCCTAAGCACTTTCATACCTCTATCGGAATATCATCTGGTCCAACAGCTTTTCCATTGTGCATCTCATTTAAAGTTTGTTTTACTTCTGAAGTTTGAATTCTACGATAAAAATTAAAATTTCTATGCTCATTTGACCTAATTAAATTACCTAAGTTAAGTTGGTCACCTAAACTTTCATTAAAAAGTTGATGAAAATACCTCTTCCACCGCTCTTTTATTTCTTCATTGTTTACTAATACCCTATTGTTGGAGCAATCCCAATGGTCCGCGAGACCATGTGTTTTGGTGTTTGGGCAAAGGGTTTAAGTTAGGTTTACCCTCGTTATTTGATATGTGTACTTGAGTTGTGCAGGACTGCAGGTGACACATTTGACTCAGGTTGACGGCTTCGGGTCCGATGAAGGATGGCATTGAGGACAAGCCGCGGGCTTGAATGCATCTGAGGGATCGTGGACAAGGCAGCAAGGACAAGGGCCGAGGGAAGCGACTTCGAGGCATACGCGAAGGATGGCATTGGAGACAAGCCGCGAGCTTGGATGCATCCGAGGGACGAGAGCCAAAGGAAGTAGGCTTGAAGGCAAGAGGTCAAAGCTGCAAAGAAGAGTCAAGTGAGTCGTGAGGGTCCGAGTACGAGTGAAATGTACTCGGGATGGGAAACCCTAAGTTTAGGGTTGTACCAGTCGACTGGTACTGGGACCAGTCGACTGGTGGTGAGCACAGAAGCATTCTGTGCCCGAAATGGCTGGGATCAGTCGACTGGTCATGGGACCAGTCGACTGATAGATAGCCGTTGGAGTGCCGTTGGGCTGGCACCAGTCGACTGGTGCATGGACCAGTCGACTGGTAACGGGCAAATCAGCAAGGCTGATTTCCCCAAGCTCTATAAGAAGGAGCTTGGGATGGCCGGCCAAGGCGACGAAATTAGTGGTGGGTAACCTCTAATTAGTAGTCAACTAGTGCCCTAGCAATCCAAGTGCTCTTGATCGAGTTGTGGTGAGGTTTCTCCATCGACAAGGAGGATTGTGCTAGCCGGAGTTTCCGGGGATTAATCCACCGACGGATTGAGGGATCGTCCACCTTACGGACAGCCGTGGAGTAGGAGCAAGTTATCTCCGAACCACGTAAACGAACGTGTTAGCTTGGTTTGCCATTTCTTATTCTTGTCTTAAGCTTTCTTTGTATTATTATTTATAGTTAGTATTAGATTTCCGCTGCGCATACTAACAATAGTGTAGAAAGCAAGGATTTGGGGGTGCCGTCTATCCAACCCCCCTTCAAGCCGGCCACCGATCCTCCAACAAGTGGTATCAGAGCAAGGCCGCTCTCCGTCGGACTAACCGCCGAGGAAGCATAAGATGGCCGGGTTTATTGTCCCTCCAAAATTTGAAGGAGGAAGCCTTGGGGACATCTCATTTTGGATGATGAAGATGGAAGTCTTCTTCGACACGGATTGGGACACAATGATGGTCGTCGAAGAACCATTTGAAGTCCCTAAAGACAAGAAAGGAAAGAAGCTCCAATCACGACATTGGACGGAAGAGCAAATCACACGGGCAAAGGCAAATTCAAAGGTAATATCTATTTTGATTGATATTTTGCCTAATCATGTGATAAATGGTGTAGGTGAGTATAAGAACGCCCACGAGTTGTGGAGCAAGGTGAAGATGGTTCTACAAGAAGAACCTAAACCTACACAAGAAAAAGAAGAACCCAAGGAGATGGGTTTAATTGCTCAAGTTGAGGAGGAGCAAACGGAAGTTAACTCATGCTCAACTTCTGAGGAGGAGAAGGAGGATGAAGAAGCATCGTTAACATCCTCAAGGGTTGAAGAAGAATCCAAGACGGAGGAAGAAGAAATCTTGGAGGTCAACCTAGTGAGCACCTCCACCGAAGCAAAATCAAAAGCTCACATTGTGTGCTTCGGGTGCAATGAAAGGGGACACTACAAGAGTAGGTGTCCATTGGGTAAGAAGAAGGTAACTCCTAAACCCAATCAAGTTATTTTGAATACTAACATGGGTTGTAGGAATGAAGAAGCACAAAGGAGGAGAATGTGCATTACATGCTTCACGTGTGGGGAGAAGGGACACTACCACACCAAATGCCCCAAGAAGGGGGAAATCAAGAAGCTTGCGCATCTAAAGAAGTGGGAGAAGAAGAAGAAGAGCTCAAATCAAGGGGGAGCTTCAAGGGTAAGGGAGGTATACCCTAACTTGAAGGTTAATTCAAATTCTTATACTCCCATGCATGCTAGAAATAATTACAATTATTTACCCATGCATAATTTCGGATTTAAATATCATGATATGAATAGGGTAATTGTAGATCATAACCCTAGGAGACCAATTCATGATAAATATAGAAATGGTAGACCTAAGGAGAACCAAGGCATTAATCCCAAGAAGGGGAGACATATGCCTAGAAAGGGTAGGTCTAGGAATGTCCAAGGTGGACATGTTGACTCTAGGTTTAGGAACCTAGAAAGGGAGAACCAAGCTTTGAAGGCAAAGCTTGATGGTTTGGAACAATTCCTTAAGAGATTCACTATTGGATCTAAGGGATTAAACATGGTGTTGGGTAGTCAAAAACCCAACAATGATAGATCGGGTTTGGGATACCGATCTAGTCCCTCCATGGCCAAGGAGAGATCATATGCTAGGGTGGCAAATGATCATGGCAAGGGAGAGACCTCCAAGGCTAAGGGAAAGTCTTATGCTAGGGTTGCATATGACTATAGCAAGGAGAAGTCAATAAATGGTAAGGGAAAGCCATTTAAAGGTAAGGAGAAATTAACCAAGGACAAGGTGTCCAAGGTTAAGAAAGTTAGGTTTGTAGGCCAAGTGTCACCGGGGGTGGAGCGATGCGGCCTAGCCTTTGTGGATGAGTCACCTAGGGAGGTGACTAATGTAAAGAGCTCTAGGGGGAGCTCCAAGAGTCAATTTGGGACCCATGGCCAATGGATCTCAGGTGGGTACTACTTGGGAGTCTAGAGGAGCCATGGAGTGTGCCAAAAGGTTTGGAGATGGATTTGAGTCTCAAACCTAGGGATTTGGCACACATGGTTTGTGTTTCATGCAAGAAATATGACATTTGGGGTCATATTGCATGATAATTGGTTTTGGATGTATAGATGTCATATAAACCAATACTAGGGATGCATTGTGGGTTGGTATGGGCAAATACATCAAGAGGAAGTCAAAACTAGGACTTTAGGTCAAGGTTCAATTGAACCATTTAGCTAGTTTTGGATTTTGTGTCAATCTTGGGATTGGTGATAGATACATTTTATAATGTATTTTTCCCAAGTAGACACTGGTACAATAGACCTCTCCACAAAATTTGGGAATTTTTGGAGGTCTAGGGAATTACTGGTGCATTTCTGAAGTTGGCCTGAAAAGGCTGATTTTTTCAGAAAAAGGGTACCAGTCGACTGGTGCAGATACCAGTCGACTGGTAACAGTGTTTTTCGACACAGAATGTTTCTGTAAGGTTCTGTCGAAGGGGGCAGTCGACTGGCACTTGGGGCAGTCGACTGATACCAGTCTGAAACTGTTTTCAGCATTGGTATGTGACCATGTCAACTCGATTAGATGTATGGGATCCAAGGGGGATTAATACATGAGTTTAGGGTCAGTTAGATAATAAGGTTTCAACAATTGGGATATTGTTGGAGAACTTTTTGGATGTTAGGCAAAGGGGGAGAAGTAAGGTTTAGTTGGGAAAACCTTTGGTGCCTTTGCGTAGGGGGAGCCTTGTGATAGGTTCTTAAAAAGCCCGTTGTAAAAATCCTAGCTCATTGGGGAGCATAGGTGTAGGGGGAGCCTTGGGATAGGTTCCAATACATGATTCATTCGGCGGTTGCCAAGTGTGTAGCCTTGGCAACGTAAGTCCATTCGGCGGTTGCCAAGTGTGTAGCCTTGGTAACGTAAGTCCATTCGGCGGAGTAAGTCCAAGTGTGTAGCCTTGGCATCGTAAGTCCATTTGTTTTTAGCATGTTTATTTGCTATATGTTTTCCCTAACTTAAACGTATTGCCAAACACCAAAAAGGGGGAGATTGTTGGAGCAATCCCAATGGTCCGCGGGACCATGTGTTTTGGTGTTTGGGCAAAGGGTTTAAGTTAGGTTTACCCTCGTTATTTGATATGTGTACTTGAGTTGTGCAGGACTGCAGGTGACACATTTGACTCAGGTTGACGGCTTCGGGTCCGATGAAGGATGGCATTGAGGACAAGCCGCGGGCTTGAATGCATCTGAGGGATCGTGGACAAGGCAGCAAGGACAAGGGCCGAGGGAAGCGACTTCGAGGCATACGCGAAGGATGGCATTGGAGACAAGCCGCGAGCTTGGATGCATCCGAGGGACGAGAGCCAAAGGAAGTAGGCTTGAAGGCAAGAGGTCAAGGCTGCAAAGAAGAGTCAAGTGAGTCGTGAGGGTCCGAGTGCGAGTGAAATGTACTCGGGATGGGAAACCCTAAGTTTAGGGTTGTACCAGTCGACTGGTGGTGAGCACAGAAGCATTCTGTGCCCGAAATGGCTGGGATCAGTCGACTGGTCATGAGACCAGTCGACTGATAGATAGCCGGAGTCGTTGGGCTGGCACCAGTCGACAGGTAACGGGCAAATCAGCAAGGCTGATTTCCCCAAGCTCTATAAGAAGGAGCTTGGGATGGCCGACCAAGGCGACGAAATTAGTGGTGGGTAACCTCTAATTAGTAGTCAACTAGTGCCCTAGCAATCCAAGTGCTCTTGATCGAGTTGTGGTGAGGTTTCTCCACCGACAAGGAGGATTGTGCTAGCCGGAGTTTCCGGGGATTAATCCACCGACGGATTGAGGGATCGTCCACCTTACGGACAGCCGTGGAGTAGGAGCAAGTTATCTCCGAACCACGTAAACGAACGTGTTAGCTTGGTTTGCCATTTCTTATTCTTGTCTTAAGCTTTCTTTGTATTATTATTTATAGTTAGTATTAGATTTCCGCTGCGCATACTAACAATAGTGTAGAAAGCAAGGATTTGGGGGTGCCGTCTATCCAACCCCCCTTCAAGCCGGCCACCGATCCTCCAACACCTATTACATTCATCTTTAATACATTTTATTTGGCTAAGATCTCTTATTTTTCTTTCTCTCACTTTAGTTATTCTAAAAATGTCTCTTTCCCCTTCTTTTGTATCCAATTTTTGATATAACCGTTCAAAAGTTTCATTTTTTGCTTCACTCACTACGTTCTTAGCTTCTTTCTTGCCTATTGTATATTTTTTAAAGTTTTCCTCGTTCTTACAAATATATAATTCTTTATAAGTTATTTGTTTTTCCTTCACTTTCTCTTGTACTTTCTCATTCCACCACCAAGATTCTTTACTTAGTGGTGCATGTCCTTTTGACTCACAGAGTACACTCTTAGCTATTATTTTCAACTTTGATACCATCTTATCACATGTTGTATTAGAGTCGTCGTATATTTCACCTAATGCTTGTACTTCTACATCCTCTTTAAATATATATTGCTTCCCATCCTTTAACTTCCACCACTTAATTCTAGGAATTGTAAATATTTTCTTTCTATTGATACTATGTTTAGTACGTATATCCAACACTACTACCCTATGTTGGATAATTAAGATTTTTCCAGGGATAACTTTGCAATCTTTATAAATCTTTCTATCCTTCTTCCTAACTATAAGAAAGTCAATTTGCGATTTATTATTCTCACTTTTGAATGTGACTAAGTGTTCTTCTCTTTTCTTAAAAAACGTATTAGCTAATATAAGGTCATATGCTATCACAAAATCTAATATAGTTTTCCCTTCCTCATTCCTCGTTCCAAACTCATAACTCTCATGTACTCTCTCATATTCCTCATTTTTCACTCCAATATGTCCATTTAAATCACCTCCTATTAAAATCATTTCATTTGGTGGAATATTTTATAATATTTCATCTAAGTCCTCCCAAAATCTTGATTTGGTAGCTTCATCAAATCCTACTTGTGGTGCATATACGCTAATTATGTTCATAGTTTCTTTCACCACTATTATCTTAAGGGATATAATTCTATCCCCTTTTCTAACTACCTCTACAACTTCATCCTTTAACAAACTATCTACAATAATACTCACTCCATTTCTTGTTTTACTCTTTCCAGTGTACCATAACTTAAAACCCGAGTTCTCTATCATCTTTACCTTCTCACCTGTCCATTTTGTCTCTTGTACACACAAAATACTAATTTTTCTCCTAATCATCATATCAACTACCTCCATTGATTTACTAGTGAGAGTTCCTATGTTCCATATTCCAAATCTTAGATTATTAGTTTTCCTATCATATTTGTTCTTATCTAACCTATGGTGTGAGAACTCTTGCCTATTTAATACTACACCCAAGTTCTCATGGAGATGTAGCGATTCTTGTTGAGACGTTACAGTCGGACCCTATAACACGAACTCTTGCATATTTATCACTACACCCGAGTTCTGGAGATGTAGCGGTCCTTGCTGAGACGTTACAGTCGGACCCTGCAACGCGTTCATTTCGGGGAGCAATCTAGTATTAACACAATAGTTTAATGGATTCATTTATTGAATATTTACCATAGTTTGACGCTGGCTGGCAACCTAACGCAACTCTCCTCTTTTATCTGGGCTTGGACCGGCCATGACCGGTCATCATGGGCGGAGTTTCTTAGGTGAAGTCCAAGATGAAATCTAGGAAGCATGAAGAAGTATTTTTGGCAAGATGAAGTCCAAGAAGCATGAAAAAGTTTCTTAGCAAGATGAAAACTTGGAGGCACAAGGTGTCTCGAAGGTATGAAAACCTTCTTAACAAGTAAAGGTAAGTCCTAAGTAAGTTTGTAACTTAGAAGGAAAGGAAAAGATAGACATGGACTAAGAAGTCAATTCAGATGACCAGTAGACAAGTGTATAAATATCAATCGATTAGTCTAGGCTTAACCAGAACATGAGATATTTTGTTTAGAACATTCTGAATTCGAGTAAAGAACTCAATTGATGAGTTATTATTAGTCAACTAGTAAAACCTCAAACCTAATACCACAATTCATAAGGTATTCAATTCATAGTATTTTGACTTACCAAAGTAGTTGGCTGATCGAGGAGCGGTCGATTGAAATAGTGAATTACTCAAAGGAAAAGATGGAAGTAAAGTTGTTTATCTGACAGTGCTTGTAAACGACTTGATCTTTTCCAATTACTATTAAAGCAATCGACTAGTATTGATAAGCAATTTGCAACACAGATGCAAACAATAAAGAGTTGTTGGTCTAATTTGACAGTAATCATCATCAACAACCGAAGCAGTCGACTGGTGGCCTTTGTGCAATCAACTAATGTTGACCAGTTTTGTAAAACAGTAATTGAACTCAATGCAAATAAAAGATGATTTAAAGGCATATTCATATATTTGTTATCTTTCCTCTCGCATGCTCAATTCTTGTAATCTCTCATTTCTTCTCTTCTTTGTACTTCAATTATCTATCATTGTAAGAGGAATTTGCAAGAGGGTTTCACCACCTTTTGTTGTTGAGCAATACAAAGAACAATCTGAGGTGACTTCGAGGGATGATCTAGCTTACGGATCAAGACCGTGGAGTAGTGTCCTTGAGAGTATTGCATAACCATGTAAAATCTTTTCTATATTTGTTGTTTTTCATTCTTGTGTTAAATTATTATTTTTTGTTGCATCCACCGCATAACTAACATTGTAGACGAGAATGAAATTAAAACAGCGCACTAAAAGTTTGTTCGCCCCACCCCAGCCATTTATAGGTCCTAACAGTAAAAACAATAATTAGGGAAGAAAGCTTAAGGTAACAACACCATTTTAATACTTTTCAACATGGGAAATTCCTTTGACGATAATAAAAATAAAGAGCACCCTTTTATATTTTACCCTAATAAATTTGAATTAGTTAATAAGTAATTGATTAATTCCTTCATGCAATCATGCCTCTCAATTCCATTATGCATGCATCTCATTAGTTCCGATCGTGAATGTATGTGTTTATATTATTACATGTATTTGTTCCATTGCATGAGCATACTTGGCATATATTCATTACCTTTAAATTGTTTTCATCTATTTTTTGTCCGGAGATTTACTTTTTACATATTTTTACAGGACGCGAACTTAGACTTTGAAAACTACTCGAATCCTAATTGATCTCTATCATCTGCAAAGTGTGGCTTATACAACCTACTTCTAAGATGGAAATAATTGGTGATATTACACTTTTATGAGCAAATGCATTCTTTAATAGAGAACCATGGTAATTGATGCTATGGATGAGTCTTACCCAACCAATCTCTTGTCATTTTAATATTGTCTTTGTAAAGAAGATTACCATGGCAATCCTCTTGTCAATAATTTAACATTCTTAATTCTCACTGAAAAATAAGACTAAATAGGGAGAGAATCTACCCATGTTTTTTGAAGTTTTAACCATGCTTAGACACAATTTAATATCCATTTGACAATGTCACTATCAAATGGTCATTGATTGAAATTACTCCAGTCATGACGATTTAGTGTCTAGCACATGAGGTGTTACTATCATGAGGTCTGAGATTCGAATCTCGACAAAATCGAGATAAATATCTCCCTTATGTACTAGTCACCATACTTAGACACAATTTAATATCCTTTTGACAATGTCACTATCAAATGGTCATTGATTGAAATTACTCCAGTCAGGACGATTTAGTGTCTAGCACATGAGGTGTTACTATCATGAGGTCTGAGATTCGAATCTCGACAAAATCGAGATAAATATCTCCCTTATGTACTAGTTAGTATTCCAAATGCTAATAACCGCTCGTGATTTAGCTCCTCCGTGTTCGTCCTAGGATGGGTTGACAGGGGCGCTGAGGACGAGCGTATTCGCCTTTTGCCATCATTATAGAAATTACTTGAAAAAAAGAAGATGCTTGAATCTACCACCTCAAGTTACCATCTAAAGGGTCAAATTAATACACACAGCAAAATCACCACCATAAAATGAAAAACTACACACAGCAACTCCATTCGAACCACAATGATAAACACAAACACCCACTGAAAAAAAAACAAAGATCAATATAATCTGACTTAGCCTTAAAGATACATCACGAAAAAAAAACAATTTATATGGTATGATAACAAAAGCAAATAGAAGTCTAAATAAGTCTTTCCTCATTGTGTACAAAAACTCTCCTAATATTCCTCTATTTAAAATTGATGGAGAATATCTGACATCAAATGCTCCTTGGGCACCAATATTCTCTTGAAAATAAGACAATAGCAAATAGAATTTAATTATTTCAAAATTAAGAAATCAAATTCTGAGGTTTTAGTCTCAAGAATCTCCCTTTCATCTTTTACCAAAAGAAAAATCACTTAAGTTGCTCAATAATGTACCAACAAACACACCCAAAAGCATCAAATCTTTCTCAAAAAAAAAAAACTGGGAAAAATTCATCACTCATACCTTAAATGACCATGCAACTATGAATTGATTATCACTACAAGAGGAGAATCTCCCTTTTCAACTTTAAATGATCTGGATATGCTCTTAAACTTGGTGCTTATTTCAACAGAGTATGTACCATGATATCCTCTAAACTTGAATTCACCTGAAGCATCAATCTTGCCATCGGCATTAGATAACCACTCATTCTTCAGAGCAAGGAACCGTTTACCAGCTTCATTTATGTCTCCTTCTGCATTAACTAAATGAGAATGATCCCTGCAAGTGAACAGTTCCCAGAAACTCCAAAGCATGACTCCTTCAATAGCAGGATGTGCAAAGGCTTCTCGAAGAACAACCTCCAAGTCATCTGCTCGAACATGTTCATTTACTGCAGAGACATCTAATTCAGTCAACCATATCGGGAGACCTAATACAGCCAACTTGTCCAGTGCATCACATATGATTTCTCCAACTGGGTGACTAATGTGACATTGTATACCAATCCCCCCTACAGGTGCACCAGATTTCTGTAAATCAAGTATTTGATCAATCAACCTTTCAGGTGTCGACTTTGGATCACATCCATCTTCCACATTGTAATCATTAACATAGAGCACAGCAGATGGATCAAGATGATGGGCTTCACGAAACATGTATGCTCTGATATCTTTTCCAAGTCTATCTTGGAAGAATGATCCATGGAGCATCTCATTGTTAACATCATAATGCTTAAACATCCCTCTATACCTGGTTAGTAACCCTTTAAGGCGGTTCTGGACAGCTTTCATCAGCTCAATATTGCTCAATGATCTTAGCCATGGCTGGACAGCATCCTCTACCTCCCAAAAAACACAGTGGCCCCTTGTCTGTTTTCCATGTTTTTGACAGAAATCCAACAACTCATCTGCATCTTTATAATTGAAATGTCCTCTCTGTGGCTCTGTATGGTACCATTTCAATTCATTCCCAAATACAGCCCAATTAAAGTTCTTCAAAAAGAAATCAACAAATTCCTCATTCTCAATGTTCGATCTACTAATACAAGCCCCAATAGGAAAGCTGTTCTCAATTTGATGAATCTTTAGAGATGCACCAGAAAGATCTTCATGAAATCCTATAAATTTAAGGACAATATCCTGCTTCCTTATCTGCACATCAATGTATGAAGAACTATAAACAAAAAATGTCTTTCCAATACAATACTAGAATTAGAATATGGAATTAAAAGGTATACAAAATAAAATTGTAAATTGTAGCATGCTAGAAATTGGTATAAGTACCTTGTCAGCTTTTTCCTTAAGAATTTTATATCTTGTCTTCCTATTAACAGGAAGTATCTGTGCTTCTGACATCATCAAGTCAACACCTGATGGGGGTCCTTGAGCATGAACTACTACTTTGGATGGTTTTTTCTCAACCCTGAATGATCCTCTAATCTTGTACCATCTATCATTATTTGCCTCCACTTGTCCCCCATTAACCCACTGATTGTCTATATTAAGTGCTATATTCACATTCTGAGGACCACTTGCTCCTGAACCTAGACGAACCCAAGCAACAACTTGGTAAGTAATATGTAACTTAATCCTGTTTGTTATTATCTGGGAAGGGCCCATCCATGTTTCTGTGCGATTTGTTGTCAGGATATATCTCTTGTTTTGTGGCTGATAAAAACTGAGAGAATACTCCACTGGCGAGAAGCTCTGTGGATGAGTACAAATGCTCAGCTTGCATGAGCCTAGAGGATTCCATTGGTTAAGACCATCAGTGAGACTGACGTTTCTGATTACATTAGCATCCTCTGAATCAACCTGCAAGACAGCATGTATCCTCAAAAATAAATCAACATCTTGTCTATAACCTCCCACTCAGTCATGCTTGTACGTCATTTCAGGATAACAAACACCAAATGAAACTAGTACTCATAGCAGGGATTTGAGCAAAAGAACATGACAGAACTGAGAGTGAAAAGAATAACAAAATTGTTATGATGCTGGCAAAGACCGAAGGTCCTTATTAATTAACCAAGCATTTTCAAGAAATAGAAAATTAACAGACAGTAAAAAAAACAAGTTAGATGGACTCAGTGGTCGAGTTATACCAACCTCAGTAATAGGTGGAACTGAACTTCCAGCTTTTATTGGTCGCCTCACAACTATACTATCGACGAGTATATCAATACCTGGATTTGGCCCTTCTATAAATAGAATGGCTCTTGAAGCAACACCATTCAAAAGAAATTTCCCCTGCAATTGTACCCACTCCTTGTCTGATGCCTGAGTTCTTTTCAAGCAATGTTTATTCTTAGGAAAAATGTAATCACTTGTGCTTTTTCTTCAAAAGTAAATCATTCAAATTTATCGTAGTGTGAATGTGCCAAGGAATAACAAAATACAAAGGTGAGAGAAATCTTACTTAGCAATGCCAACGTACTGTTCCCGACCATTTGGAGACTGAACCCATAGAGTCAATTGAACATCAGCATTATTAGTATGCCCGAATATCTGAACTAGAGCTGTAACTTCATATGTGCGCTTTCTGACAAATCTTCCAGTTATCTCTTGCTCAATCCCATTCCATTTATGGCTTCTCTCAGTAGCTGCAACAAAAAACTTCCCTTTGACAGGAAGTATTTTTCCATTGCAAAGAGAACTGCATAAGGTAATCTTGCATCCTCTTCCTGACCAATTATTTAATCCATCTTCAAACTGTGGATTATGTACTATATGTTCATCATTATTTGAAATATCTTCATCATTACTTGAAACCCGATATGTAATGACTTCCTGTCATTATATGGAGAACTAATCAAGGAAAGACATTTTTGAATCAAAAAACAAAGAAACCATGGCATAACAAATGAAGCAGATGGTAAGCAATAGGCAACCATTTGAATATATACTAGAGTATAATTGACTTGTCCAATTTATGTCTCTAATTAATTAACATTTAATTATTCTTACAAAATTTATTTGATTCCATTTGAATTTAATTTGAGCAATGGGATCAAAGTTTAAATCTCATTCTGTAGTAGAGTACTGATCTCCATTCCACAATTTAGGGGTGGTGCCATGCTGGCACCAGCAAGCTTAGAAGTATTCAATTTCAGATGAACTTTATTTTGTTGCCTTGCTTTCATTAAAATTTAAGTCTATAGAAAATAATAAAAAAATCATTTGAATTAGAATTTTAGAGCAATAACTCAATTTATTAAGCATCTCAACTACATTTCAACTGAGGTTAAAGTATCATTCCAAAGCAAAGTTTTGGTGGCTAGCTGGAAGGGTACAATTTTGGCACTATGTTGTGATGACACTCTGCGTGCTTTAATTTATCAGAGTGTCCTAAGTGCTTCAAATATCAAAGTTCCCTAAGATGAATTTTGATATATTTTACTCTTTCAATACTCTTTGACTTAGTTTATATTTGATCAAAGACAAATTTGGTAAAGAAACTAAAAGTGAAACAACCGAAATGATAATTATATTTCAGTTTTCCAAGTAGAAAAGAAAAAAAAAATTACCTCACAAACAATAGCCACAGAATCTATGAGAATGTCAATACCAGGATCAGGCCCTTCCAAATAGAAAACTACTCGTCTTGGCTTGCTTGTTAGTGAAAAAGAACCTTCCAATTTCTTCCAGCAATCTTGAGAGACCACGATCCTGAAACAGCCCAATGGATCTCATAATTGTTAGGAGAAAAAGGATATATACTAATAAAAACCTAGTTCCTTTAACCTGTATAAAATGGAATACCTCTCAATAAACACATAGCTAAGAGAAGAATCATTCTCTAATTTCAATGTTGCTTGAACTCCTGTTGTTCCATGGAGATCTCCATGAACAGCAACAAACACTGTTACATTATACTTTAAACCAGCAGCAACCTTATCAGTGATATCTTGCTCTAGACCTTGCCAATTCTCACTTCTCCGCATCACAACAGCATAATTATCCCCAGATAGAGGTTTCACTCCATTCAAAAAATTAGAATTTCCTGATGTGACATAAGCTTGGCAACAATTGGGATGCCATGACTCAAGACCATTTAAGAAGTCATGGTTGGATACAATGTTCGGTGAACTAGTCATTCCAACTTTCTGCTATAAAAGAACTCGCAGATGTCATTCTATATGAACAATCCATATAAATATTTCAGAGAAATGCATCTTGATTAATGAAAACAATAGGACAGAAGTAGTATCTTGATCAAATCTCTCTTTTATGGCACTAGTGCTTCAATGGGTATAGTGCCTATCGCTTGGAAATTCCTTCTAAGATTTTGGTAGAATCTCTCATCTACACTAGATAGAGGAAAATTGGAATCTTTCTCTAAGCAAGTACTATGTCACAACACTTGAGTGGTGAAGCTGGGGTTCTGCTCCATCCATAATCAATGCTTTTAGTGAGCCTAGAGGAGAGATGTAATTGGGAATACATCATGGGCTCAATCTGAGGCAAATATTAATGAATAAGAAGCAAGGTCATGACCTTCAAGTTGCTCTAGAATAGACAACGGTGATCTACAATAATCCTTAGACCTAGTAATAGTTTGGAGCATAGTTTAAAATTTCAAACCATATTAAAGTTTTGGTTTATGACCTAAACGATATAATTTTGGTATCGTACCAATACAGTTTCAATACAGGATGATAAATTCCGCCTGTGCCACCCAGTATGACACGAAATTTTAAACCATGGTTTGGAGCAAGTCTTCTTAATATTGTTAGCAGTGTGGGGCTGGTGGGAGACATGGGAATGTTATTTGTATTATAGTACAAGGGAGAGAGGGTAGATTAGAAGAATAGGAAGGGTTTAAAATAGAGCAAGAACTAGATATCTTTGTTGGTTGTGCAGTAATTGCTAAAATATACAAGGTACACTTAAAATTTGTTAGGGAGGGGGCCATGAATACAGCGGTAGTGACTGGTTCCACAACAACTAGCTTCACTATGGTGAAAAGCTGCTCATTAAGTATTGTTGACATCTAGGAGCAAAGGGTGACTATGTAAAGAGCATTGGGGGTCTCATCATAAGTCTCTCTCTTCAACTCTATCAATGTTTAGGATACCATAGGTGGCATGCAATCATCAACTTGCCAGACATAATAAGAATGGTATTGCGGAAGGCGAAAGTATGTTAAGGAGGCAATTATTAAAGCGAACACTTCTCAAGATACCAAGGATCTTCATGGGTCTGGTGAATAGGGTGGTCCCCTCATTCTCCATAAAAGGAGTGCTTGGCTTCCTCTATTGTTCAATCTACTAGGGTATTGAAATCCCTAGCGACCTTGTCTCCAATAATGCCAACAATGTCATTCAATATGACAAGCATTGACAAAGTGATTCTCTCGAAAGCATTTAATGCATCTATTTCACAAGAATTTCCACACATTAAATGTTAGTGGTACTTGAGAAGTTCCACCTTACTAAAAGATTAGAATTGATTTGGTGGTAAGTCTGTAGTGGTGTAACAGTAGTGGTGCTACAGAACCTTTCTAGTGTTGTGGAAGGTAAAGGTATGTTAAGAAGGCAATTCTTACACTGGGCATTTCTCAAAGCACCAAGGATCTGCATGGGTTTAGTAGATAGGGTGATCGCCTCATTCTCTATAAAAAGAATGCTTGATTTTCTCTATTGTTCAATATTCTTCCAGTTATTAAGATATTGAAATTCCTAGTGACCTCATCTCCAACAATGGTGCTGCAACACCTCTATTAGCAAGATTTCATTTAATTTGATTTGGTGGCAAGTTTATAGTTTGTATGACTAAATGTAGCAACACTTCTTTAGAGCAATTATACTAGAAATTGCAGTTTAAGCTAGTGGGAAAGTTAGGTTCCCTCGACGCTAGCTTTATTGTGCACAAATAGTGGGGAGGTTGAACTTAAAAATTCAAAGTTAGCAACATTTTGAAACTTCCATTAATAAACTTAGATCATTCATCACTAAAGCACAATGTATTAGATGGCCTAATACAATAGATTAGGAAATAGTTTGTGAGAAGTTTTAAGATTTAAGAGTTTATTTTCCAAGACTTTGGAAAACAAGCATTGTAATTTTAGGAGTCGAAAATCATGGTATCTTTTAGGTCAATAAAAATATCTTTTAATTTAGAGAGGCTTATTGGGATTATTGTGTTTCCCAATTAATGATATTTTTATTCAAAATTAATTGGTATTGATTCAATAAACCTAGCATGTCCCTATGTATTACTCAGTTTTTAGTTAATAAATTTTTTCTTCCATTATGTAAGGTTTTTTCCTATGTGTGAGGTTCTTTATGTCCTTATGAGATAGTTTATCTCTTTCATCAATTTTGTCTCAATTTTTTGCATGATTTAAGGGTTCAATTTAGTGTTGCATCAATTTGGTATTAAAGAGTCATCATGTTGTGTCAATTTGATATCTGGGTGTTATTGTGCTTTATCAATTTGAAATCAGAGTCAAGTTTATCTTGTACCAAATTAGAATCAGAGTGTTCTTATAATATATCAATTTGGTATCAAAGTATTCTTGTATTACATCAATTTAGTATCAACATCTTGCCTCTCCATTTGTTGGAATGATACTACACTTTTGTCATAGTCACCTATAGCTAACATCCTTAAGTCCAACAAGAAGGGCAATAGTCATTCAACAATTGCCAAAAAAAAAAAAGGCGAAGCATTCTCCCCTGGGCCTCCGCCACGGGGGTGGTTATACAGGATGTAGGGATTTATGTCCCACCAGCCCTGAGGTTTGACCCCTCGATCTGAAGTGGCAAACCTTCATCCAATTACCACCTCAGCTACTTTGGTTTTATACAGGATGCAAGGATTTACGTCTCGTGGGGGCCAATAGTCATTCAATAATGATGTCATTAGACGTGATTTGGTCAACCACCACATGTCCCAGTGGAATGGCTTGGCGTCAGCCTAGGTTGAAGCAAGAGAAACTTTCATATATAATCGAAAAATTAACTCTGATTGACTATTACAGATGAAACCAAAATCCAGGACATATAGAAGTTATATATACAGAAATGCTAATGTACATTAGTTTAATGGGTATTGTAGGGTTAGAAACCTAGGAGTAATGGTATTCCATGGATTAGAAAGTTGCTTGGAAATTGTTTCCTAAATCTTTCTTTCACGATAAGCAAAATTGATCTATTTACTAGTTAAGGATAGACATACAATTATTTTGTTAAGCTTAATCTACACAAATGGAGTAGACACTAAAGCTTATTGCTATCGCTTATTGAGATAAGGACAATTTCAAACCACCTTCCATATGATTATTTTTTATGACGAACAATTGATGATTGCATGTTCAACAAAATGCAGAAAAGACGACACAGTACTGAAAATATACTTCCTAAAAAGAGTCGGATCATAAATCATAGTGGCACCTAGTCAACTCTCAATTAGCCTATTTAGCTACATTCTTAATCATGTTTGACACCCCAATGAGTGCATCGTAGAAAATTTCCAATATTCATGGATTGGATAAATTTAGTCTCTTTTATTCAAGATAGTGGAGTAAAGAGGAAGAATTAAAACAACATTAAAATGATATGCCAACAACATGGAAGTAATCATAGCTAAGCAACATATTATCAAGTTCCCAAGCTACACCGAACCTGAAAAAAAATGTACCTATTGGATGAAGCAAATGAATGTTGAATCAAAGAAAAAGGCCATTTGGAGAAATGAGAACTATAAGTGAATACACAAACTGAAAAAGACTTAGATTTGCAGTTTTTGCATAGAAAGAGATGTACCTCACAAGCAATAGCTACAGAATCTATGAGCAAGTCAATACCAGGATTAGGCCCTTCCAAGTAGAAAACTACTCGCCTTGGGTTGCTTGTTAGTAAGAAGGAACCTTCTAACTTCCTCCAGCAATCTTGAGAGACCAAGATCCTGAAACATCCTAATATGAATCTACATAATTCTCAGGAGAAAAAATATATATAGGCAGAAAATTAACTAGTTCCTTAGTACTGTATAAAATGGACTACCTCTCAATAAAAACATAGCTAACTGAAGAATCTAAGTTCTCTATTCTCAATGTTGCTTGAACTCCACTTGCTCCATGGAAATCTCCATGAACAGAAACAAACACTGTTACAATATACTTTACTCCAGCAATGACTTTATCAGTGATATCTTGCTCCAGACCTTGCCAATTCTCGCTCCTTTGCATGACAACAGCATAATTACTCCCGGATAGAGGTTTCACTCCATTCACAAAATTAGAATTTTCTGATGCAACATAAGACTGACAACAATTGGAATGCCAGGACTCAAGCCCATTTGAGAAGTCATGGTTTGAAACAATGTTTGATGATTGGCCAGGACTCATTCTGACTTTCTGCTAGAAAAACTTGCAGATGTTATTCTATAGGAGGAGTGATCCATATAAGAATTTCAGATAAATGCATCTTGGATTAAAAAAAAAAAGAAGGAAAAAAGCAGGGTAGAAGTAGTATTGTGATGATACTAGAGATGAATTGCAGTAAAAGTAAATTGAAATGTTTCTATTTCATGAATTTGTAAAGTATAATCTAAAGTAACAAATCTAAATATTCAAGTTCCTTATATAAATGAGTGCTGATCATACTTTAACCAGGGAAATAGGAGGCTAATATCAGAACAATTTCATGTTTTCTAACCATTGATTGTTCAAGCCGTAAAATCCCAATCACCATAAAATCCCATCTAAACAACATAAGAATAAAAGAACTGGAAAAAAAAGGAAAACGGAAGCTGGATATTACCTGTTCAGAACCAGAAGGGAGGGAATCTTCTAATTCCTATATGAGGTGTCAGAATTTAGAAACAAAAAATGTCTGAAGCGATATGAAACATAAAGGGGAATATCGAACAATAAACACCTGGGAGCCGTTTGCGTGAAAGCTGCTACCGCCAGGTTGCGGATTGGCCGACGCCTCTGTAATCTCCTATGAGGAAAATCATGATAAAAAAAAGTGAATTAATGAATTAAAGCAGGGATATTTTACTCACGATCGGATTTGGTGAAGATTTGAGGTTGGAAGGCGAGGAGCTTCTCTCGGGTCGGCAACAGAAGGCAGTGAGACACATGGAAATGTGATTTTTGTTTTTTCCTTGAGCTTCTGCTGAGACCTCCAACTGATCGCCAACCATTCTTCGCTTCTGCTCGTATTCCTTTGCTTTGAAGGAAACGAATTGGCAAAATGCCAACAACGTCCTCCAGTTTTAATTTTCTGACATGGACCCCTTACCTATTTGATTTTCCCAAATCAACCCTCCACCGTCCCACCCTGCAGTTTCACTATACTAAACTAGACTGAACCGTGTAAATACATTTAAAAAACACATTTAAAAACACTAAATTTATAAGGAACCCTCACTGGCATACTTACATTTAAAAAACACATAGACTCTTTCCACATTTAAACTTTTTCTTTATCCATTCAAAAAAAATTATTATTTTCAATTTACATTATCAAATTTAATGTGAGACATAGGATATATTAAGGAAGCTTGCAAGGGTATATTAATTTTGACTTAAAGTGATTCAAATAAAATTAATTAATAGACATAGAAAACTCTAAATAATTTGAAATCAAAACTAATATACTTTTACAATTCTTCTTAATATATCTATGTCCTCATATTTAAATTTAATCGTGTAAATTAAAAGCAGTATTGAATTTTTGAACTGTTGGTGTAATCAACTTTTAATAGTTCGATGTTTGACAATATACTAATGTCTGGTCGGATTTGACCAAGAGTTATCCAAACAGGACCTGATATTTAGAAGTGAAAAGTCTAGTCAGGTCAATGTTGACTAGATGACTAGCAAAGAGAAATCCAGTCAGGTTAAAGGCTGACCCGATAACTAGCAAGGCGATTCTAATAAGGCCAAGGATGATTGAATAACTATCAAGGGAAAGACCTAACAGGTTAGTGAGAAGTGGATGTTAGACAAAAGTCTAGTCAAGTCAAGGATGACTGGATGACTAGCAAGGGAAAGACCTAGTAGGTTAGTGAGAACCAGATGTTAGACAAAAGTCTAGTTAGGTCAAGGGTGGCTAGATGACTTATAAAAAAAAAGACCTAATAGGTTAGTGAGAACTGGATGTTAAGCAAAAGTCCAAGCAAATCAAGGTGATTGAATGCTTGGCAAAGGAAAATTCTAGGGAAGTGAACCCTAGATGCTTAGTCCTGAAGGAGTGAACTCTAAGCAAAAGGTAAGTCTAGTAAATTAGGTAGACTTACAGAAGTAGGCTAGGTTACTTGTTTGTATTTGTATGTTTATCTTACAAAAACTTGGAGTTGGAAGCAAGACTGGAAAAGCAAAAAGACACAAACTAGAAATAGCCAGACCAAGCCCAGAAGGTGGTCAGAATCTGAGCACCCGGAAGGGGCTTCAGGCTTCCAAACTGGACTTGACTCCAGACACCTGAATTTATTCCAAACGTCCAGATATGTTCTAAGTGTCTGGATGGTCCAAACTAAGCCAAAGAGGATTAATTCAGCAAATGATGTGGCACAAGATCCAGGTGCCAAGGGCTAATCCAAGCGCCCGAAGTTTGATAAATTTGTGATGGAGTCGGATCTGATGACGTCGAGCTAGGGGCACCTAGGAGGCCTTCCAAGCGCCTGAAATAAGTCTTTATAAGTCCCTTTGAACAAAGCCTTCAAGGCAATACTTCTTCTACTACTCACACTCCATGTGCTCAGATGCAGAGAAGACTCACGAATAAAGGCTATGACGTAAAGCTCTACAACTGAGGAAGCTCCAAGAGGGTTGTGCTACACTCAAGACTTCTAGATCAGCACAAGGTTTGGTTTGCTTATATTTTATACGCTCATATTTAATTCTTATTTTTATTTGCGTATAATTTGTAAGTGGCTTCTATGCCTCTAGAAAAGTTCCAGAAAGGGGAAGATCTAGTGGATGAGTCCCTTCCGTACTTAAGCCTTAGACATACTGTCCTTGAGAGTTGGAAACCAAGTAAAATCCGTGTGCCTTTATTTCTTTGTCTTTTAATTATTATTCTATTTTTTGTTGTATACTAACTCTGATAGAAAGAACTAACGAACAATAAAATCAAGAAGAGCGACGAATCAATATTCACCCCCGCCCATCGATCGCACAGATCCTACACGAACTTGCAAAGACTTGATAAAATTTGTCATAAACTCATTATACGGCACAGGACAATGATATTCGTTGATCAACACTACTAATGGATAAAAGTTGACAACAAAATATTGTTGGATCGAAAGCGCTAGAGGGGAGGTGAATAGCGCTCGTGACTTTCACTTTCATTTCGGAAAACTTTTGAGTAAACATAGCGGAAAAGT
This sequence comes from Zingiber officinale, assembly GCF_018446385.1. Lineage (NCBI taxonomy): Eukaryota > Viridiplantae > Streptophyta > Magnoliopsida > Zingiberales > Zingiberaceae > Zingiber > Zingiber officinale. The sequence continues at coordinate 170,841,009 of NC_055987.1, read as the reverse complement.
AAACAATGCAAATGCAAACACCAAGGATTTTTTACTTAGTTCGGAGTCTGGGGCGACTCCTACTCCAAGGCCCATGCTCGTTGAGCGTTTACTTTGGACAATCAATATAAGTTCGCAAGAGTACAATTTTATAGTATAGCAATTAAGTACAGTAAGAAAATATACCAACAACTTTAAGAATAGGAAATTCGAAGCTTCAGGTTGTCGGTGTCTTGCTACAGCTTTATCAGGTGGTTCTTAGAGCAGTGCACGGAAGATGGATCACGTTTTGGTTGTTGTCCCTTGCTGCTGCTCGAAACCAGCTTATAAAGCTCGTGGAGGGCGCCTCCAACACCATGGAGGGCGCCCTCAACCCCGCCAAAAATGCAACGTCGATAAGCCTTGACTTCTTCTCGGCTTATCCTCCTGAGGGCGCCTCCAACTGCATGGAGGACGCCCTCCACCTGCGTTTAGGGTGCCTTCAAGCTCCATGAGGGTGTGCCCTCTTCTCAGCGTCCAGGGTGCCCTCTGCCCTGCTACGCAGAGGTCTTCAACCAGTGACCTGAGGCGCCTCCAAGCTCCATGGAGGGTGCCTCAGGACTATTTATCCGAGGCTTTTGCTTCTTTTTCACCCCCTGCAAGATGGGTTAGTCCAAAACACAAAACACATCCTGCAAGACAGAGTTTAGTACAACAAAATAAGTTAAGCATAAGAATTTGACAGTCACCGGACTGTTCGATTCTAACTTTGAATTTTCGATCGGAAATCCTAGGTCGAACCAACGCCTACTGTTCCCTCACTGGGGAACGCATCCTCACCTACTTTACTCAGGAGAATTTACCTGTTGCCAGTTGATCCTCCAGACTAACTGGACTTTTACTCAGCGCCCGAGGCTCTAGGACTTTCCGCTGGACGTCCGCTCCACGACCCACCTAGTCTTTCACCTGGTTCGCGACACTAGGACTTTCCACCTAGAGTCCTCGACACTAGGATTTTTGCCCGAAGCCCTCGACCCGCCAAAACTTCCCGCCTAGGGTTACCACCCCCTAGGGTTTTTCACCTGCCTAACCGCAGCTAGGACTTTTGCCTAAGTTCACTTAGGACTTTTCTGCAAACTCATTGACACATATTAGATAACAAGATAACCTAACTTCCCTTTGACATAATCAAAATACAGGTTCGATCGTCGGATGCTTCCCGCACCAATAAATATTATTTGTTACTAATTTGTGACGAAACTATTTAGTTGTAAATTTCCTTGCTAATTAGCGATGATTTCTTTTTTTGTCCCTAAATTTGTTGCAGATTTGGGGCTAAAATTTTTTATCCCTAAATTTCATCCCTATAGAGCTCAGAATTATATGAAATCAATTCCTATGAGTTCGTCTCATTCTCTTGATTATGTAATTGCTTTCAAATATCAATTTGTCCTAATGTATTGAGAGCAGTGATTTTTTAAACATGAATGCAATCCAATTTAACTTAATTCATGTTGAAAATATCACTACACTCAATATATTTTGTTAAATTGATGTATGGAGGCATTTATATTATAAGAAGAAAAAGATAAACACATAAAAACTGGTTTCATACCATTCTGAAATCTTTAGCTTCATCTTTTTAGACTCATTTATTTTTATTTTTTTTTCAATCTGGAACAAATCCATGGATTCGTTCCAGATTTGATGATGATCCATGGGTTCATCCAAGATTTGGTGACAAATCGATGAATTCGTCGTCAAGTCACGCTGATTAATCTTTATTTGATTTTAAAATAATATTATTATAATTTTCTTATGACAATACAAGATAAATATGATAAGTTAGAGATAGCACTGAGAAATTCTGAAGATAGTGAAGACTCCAGCTGATTTGAGCCCTCTTTTGGCAAAAATATGTGTTTATGGCTATAGGCCAGTGGGGGACCGAAAGGGGGAAGGATATTGGGAATGAGTTCCTTGAGCATAACCTAAAGAGTTGCTGGTACTTCTTCTTCCACCCCGCCAAAAGTAAGGCTTCGATAAATAGCTTGACTGAAGAGGTTACTCATTTGAAGTGGGTAATATTGCAAAGAGATCAAGAAATATTACAAAGTGATCGATAAAACAGATAATATTTTTATTTTGTTTTTCTAACCATGATATATTTTTCTTCTGATAAAATTGTCAAAGGGTTGAATGCTAAGTAGAATAAATAAATGAAAAAATCTCATTCCGAAGTTTTTAGGCTAGTAAATTTTTTTAGTAATAGTTTCTCTGGCCAAAGTATATTCTAAGGGGTTCTGGTAAGGATCCCAAAGCCATAAACTTCTTTGAATGGAAGACCGCCAGTGTTTGAGTTGTTCTTCAATTAGTTTAGGAGAAATCCATTCCTTATCAAGGTGTGAAGGATACTCTTCGAAAGGAAGGAGTTGTACATTTAGCCCTTGTACATATAATTTGATGACATGACTAGCTGATTCAATTCTTAAGTTTATCCATTCAGGAGGAGAACTATCAAAAGTGCATAAGATAAAAGTTTCTTTTTCTTCTAGTATGTGTTGTAGAATTTTGCCTAGTTTATAAGGAAACTATTGTGTTGAGTCTAAGTCATGAACACAAAGTTGTTGTAGAAGGCTGAAATCCATCAAAGTGGAGGGAGTAATAAGTTTTCCACTATAATTTTTATGTTCAAATTTTTCATAGTTGATGTTGGCTTTTCTAAAAAAAAAATATAGTAATTGACATCTGCAACCCAAGTCTAAAGTTTCTAGAGTAGCACATTGGGGAAAAGTATTTTGGCATTGAAGTTTATATGTGTATTCTTCTCCATACATAATAGTAATTTCTGGAGTTGGATGTTGATGAAACCAGTTAAGTGCTTCTTCAAGTTCTATAAACTATTTAAAGTAGAAATATCTCCGAGGGTTCTAATATAAGTGACTATCTTCTAGTATATTTTTGTAACCAGAGAATATAGTTTCAGTTTTTGTTCTGGATTTCAAAAGATTGATAATTCATAGGTCTTTGTATACTAGTTGGAACAGAAAGTAACTCACTTGCTTGTAGTGAAGAAGTTACAGTAGCCTTAGGTTCAGACTAAAGTGTCATTAAATATGATTTTTCTTCCTGCAGTTTGCCATCAGTCCTTAACAAAGGACTAATAAAGAAGTTAGGACCTTATTTAGTCCGAAGTAGGTTATAGACTTCTTCAACAGAATAAAACCCCTTGTAAGGAGGTTTATTTTCTTTAGGAAGTTGAACTTTGACCTCGTCCCAAGTTGCATATAAGCTGGCTTAAGGTCCTGAAAGAATGGCATAGCAAGAAAACTTTTTCTCAATAGTTTTTGGTATTGTAGTTAGGAAATAGTTAGAGGGAGCATTAATGATAGCAATTTTGTAGTTGGCTATGTCAGGTGTTGTAGGGATATTCCAGATATTGTCTATTAGACAATGTTGTACTGGGTCTAATTGTGCTTTTAAGTCAAATTGAAATGTATCTTCTCTTCTTAAGTACTGTTGTAGTTCTTAATTATCAAACTTCATAGTTTTATAGTTGATCCGGCAGTAAGAATGGGGGAACCCATTTAGCAGTCAACGCCGCGAGGAGGGCCAAAGGCCTTGGCCGAGCGGATAAGGAGGGCGACGACCAGCTGAAGCTTCCGAGCGAAAGCAATACACCCCGCCGGAGTCGGGGTTCCGACGCTCATGATGAACAGTAGGAAAGGCCGAGCAGAGGGCTTGCTCGGCCGAAGGAATAAAACATCAACGCTGCGAACAGTCCAGAGAGCACATGACAAGGAAGCTCCCGCGCGGATCAGAACACCCGATCGGCCGGACGCGAGGAAACTGCCGACCGGTCGGACGATCGACGGGGAGTAAGAAAAGGCAATGATAGAAACATCTTCTGACAGTAGATGATATGCAGGATCTTAGGACATGGGCTCACTGTCCCATCAAAGACGTGCTCACTGTCCCATCAAAGACGTGCTCGTACTGTAGCAGTAAGGAGTCAGGCAAGCTCCTCTGACAAGCCCATACTGGGTATGGGTTGAGGACACGTGTGTGTGCCTCGGTATATGTACATCAGCCTCATCAGAAGTCTATATAAGGCCTCCACTTCTTCAACCGGAGGTACGCGAGTCTTCATCCGGCAACCACTTTCATCTATTCCTTCTCCTGACTTGAGCGTCGGAGGGCCGTCGCCGGGACACCCCTCCCGGCTCGGTTTTGTTGCAGGTTCGCCGGAGCACTCGAGGATCCAGCAGGGAGCGCCACGTCCCCAGCGTTCGTTGACCCCTGGTTCAGACAGGATCAAATTGGCGCCGTCTGTGTGACGACAACACGTGGTGACGCTTTCGAACGAGGAACTCGACGCTCTGATCGAGACAAGGGCCGCCACGCTTGTGGAGAAAAAACAGAAAGCAACAGCCGAGCGGCCGGAGAAGCAAGCAATGTCAGCGTCTAGTGGTCGAGCGGAGACACCACCGGCTGCCGTTCTATTCCGTCGGGCCCTATTCCGGACACCTCCTGATGCTGTAGCAATGAATCACAATCGGGGATCTTCGTCAGATGAAATACCAATCCGGCACAACAGAAAAGGCAAGGCCCTCCGAGCGGATGCTTCTCCCGAGCGGAAGCACCGAGTGCCACAGTCCCATTTCCCTCAAAAGCAGATACTTCATCTCCCGAATTCAACTTATAGCAAGCCCCTCCTGGAACCTCAAGAGCGGGAGTTTGGTGTCATGTGCCGAGCGGCCTGTCTTCATGGTGTATAAGATCCGAGCCAGGCGCTCGATGAAGAAGGCCTCGAGCCATTCGGCTGGAGGTAAAGTATCCGAGCCAAGCGCTCGATGACGAAGGCTCGTGGAGCAACGGGAGCAGAAGGCTCAAGTAAAAGGATAACGCAGCGGGCCGCCTCCACCTCTGGGTGGGCCGAGCGGCCATGAAGGACCGAGCTGGAAGTTTCGCCATCCTCCTGACCTTGATAAATTTCGACGAGTACATTGTATCCACCTCACTCTACGGGTATTCGGGAGTTGAGAAATTGAGTCAGATCTTATGCTGATCGGCAGACCCCGCGTCATTCGGCCAGGAGTACAGTATCTGAGCCCAGCGCTCAACAAAGAAGATCCCGAGCCGTTCGGCCGGGAGTATGTTATCCGAGCCCAGCGCTCGACAAAGAAGACCCCGAGCCGTGCGGCCGGAGGTATAATATCCGAGCCAAGCGCTCGACGAAGCAGACCCCGAGCCGATCGGCCGGGAGGTTTATATCTGAGCCGGGAGCTCGATAACGAACTGGGTGAAAGGTGCGCTAAATGTAAATTTATATACAATTCGGTCGCCTATGTACTTGCGATGCAGGAAGCAAAACACATTGAGCATTCTCCACCGAACGGCTTACTGCGTGAAGACCCCTTGCCGTTCGGCCGGGGCATATAAATTATCTGAGCCAAGCGCTCGAATAACGAAGGCCCCCGAGCCGATCGGCCGGGAGGTTTATATCCGAGCCGGGAGCTCGATAACGAAGGCCCCCGAGCCGATCAGCCGGGAGGTTTATATCCGAGCTGGGAGCTCGATAACGAAGGCCCCCGAGCCGATCAGCCGGGAGGTTTATATCCGAGCTGGGAGCTCGATAATGAAGGCCCCCGAGCCGATCGGCCGGGAGGTTTATATGTTTAAACTCGTAAGCGATTGACCCGTGCTGTTCAGCCGGGCACAAATATTGTTCGAGCGCGTGATATGAAGGCCAAGGTCGCTCGGCCTGGTAAGGAGTTAGCCTTGGGAAAGCCGACGAGCCCCGTCGTTAAACATCGAGAGCCGCGCCGACCGGCTATAAATAACCGCGCCGTCGAGCACCGACGTTAAAGATCGAGAGACGAGCCGGCGTCTATAAACGTCCGAGCGGAAAGCCGACGAGCCCCGTTGTTAAACATCGAGAGCCGCGCCGACCGGCTATAAATAACCGCGCCGTCAAGCACCGACGTTAAAGATTGAGAGACGAGCCGGTGTCTATAAACGTCCGAGCGGAAAGCCGACGAGCCCCGTCGTTAAACATCGAGAGCCGCGCCGACCGGCTATAAATAACCGCGCCGTCGAGCACCGACGTTAAAGATCGAGAGACGAGCCGGCGTCTATAAACGTCCGAGCGGAAAGCCGACGAGCCCCGTCGTTAAACATCGAGAGCCGCGCCGACCGGCTATAAATAACCGCGCCGTCGAGCACCGACGTTAAAGATCGAGAGACGAGCCGGCGTCTATAAACGTCCGAGCGGAAAGCCGACGAGCCCCGTCGTTAAACATCGAGAGCCGTGCCGACCGGCTATAAATAACCGCGCCGTCGAGCACCGACGTTAAAGATCGAGAGACGAGCCGGCGTCTATAAACGTCCGAGCGGAAAGCCGACGAGCCCCGTCGTTAAAAATCGAGAGCCGCGCCGACCGGCTATAAATAACCGCGCCGTCGAGCACCGACGTTAAAGATCGAGAGACGAGCCGGCGTCTATAAACGTCCGAGCGGAAAGCCGACGAGCCCCGTCGTTAAACATCGAGAGTCGCGCCGACCGGCTATAAATAACCGCGCCGTCGAGCACCGACGTTAAATATCGAGAGACGAGCCGACGTCTATAAACGTCCGAGTGGAAAGCCGACGAGCCCCGTCGTTAAAAATCGAGAACCACGCCGATTGTCTATAAACATCCGCGCGACGAGCATTCGCAAAAACTAAATTGTTAAAGTCCGGTCGGCCGTCGGTTTGCCAATACTTCGCATTCAAACAGCATAGCCAAGCGCTAAACGATTTCGAGGAAAACGAGTCAATTGATTAACCTGATCGGTTGTCTAGTGAGAGACACGTATAGCTTAACTGACTCTACAAATGAGCACCAAACAGACAGAAGAGGGCAATGAAGGACAACAAAAATAGAAACAAAGGAATACAATTAGGCCGAACGGCACGTACAAAAATTTTACATCCGCCTAGCTTATGAAATACAGGAACTACTTGGAAGAATTCGCTTCACTCCGGGTCCTCAAAATTGAAAAAGGCGTCCGGGATATCATCAATCATGGCCGCCAGGTCAGAGGCTGGAATGTGCATTCCCGCAGGAATGTGGCCACCCTTCTTCAAGTACGCCATGGTGACCTTGACCGCCTCAGCGAAAGTTGATGAGACGTTGCCGCCGAATTTTGCGCCGAACCGTTCCGAGCGGAGGTAGTCTTGGCGCACTGCTACTAGGTGGCCCGGCTCTCCCTCCTTATATTTTTTGAGTACCGCCCGGGAAGCGGTTAAGGAATCTTGGACTGCCTTCAAGTCCATTTCAGCCTTTGTGCGTTCTGCCGAACGGTCTTCCCGCTCGGCGTTCAGCTGGGCCTCCAGATCCTTGGATCGCTGATCTAGCGCACGGACATCTACTTTCATCTTGTCCAGATCAGCTATCGCTCGCTTCTTCCGGGCAGTAGCGCGTTTGGCATCCGCTTCGCGCTTCTTGACTTGGCCCTCTAGCCGAGCCACCTCTGTAGACAGGTCGGCGGACTTCTTCTGTTCAGCCTCGAGGGTTTGTTTCTCCCGCTCGGCCGATGGACCCCCCGACACTTGGAGTTTCTCCAAGAGATCCTCCAGCTCGGCTAGCCGATGGCTAGTGGCGATTTGCTCAGCCCAGCGCTGTAAGGGAAATAATAAAATGAGGAACCGGACAGTAGCATGGCACAGAAAGAAAAATGAATTTACCTGAGTGGCCTGCTGCATGTTGTTATCGCCGAGCTGCTTGGGCGTCATGAGGGCCACTTGAATCTGGGCGTCCTCGAAGAGTTTGGCGATCGGACCCGTCAAGGTTATTTCATGAACGGGGCTTGATGGTCGATCGGCAGACAATAAATATTCCTCCGATGGGAATTGAAGGGTAGTCTTGATGGTTGGGTGGCCGGCCGGCACTTCCTCAGCCGCAGTCGCCTGGCCCGAGGACTCTCCAATGGTTGAAGTTTCGCCCAACCGTCGTAAGCGACGGCGAGTCAGTGGAGGAGAGCCAGAAGGCTGTGCGGTGGGCGAGGCCACTGAGGTCCCGATCTGCGAAGGCGTGCGATCTGGCGAGCCGACCTCGATCGGCGCCTGTGGTTCGCCTTCTTGGGTCGGCGGAAGGCTGGGGTCTCTTCGACGTTTCCGCCGAACTTCCCGCGGTGAATCCCCGGCCTGGGGGACTCCCAGCTAGAGGATGGAGTAACTTCTGTTTCAGGGGCGGACTGCGTCCCCCCCTCTCCTATAGCTGCCGGGCGGCTGGGGATTAGACCCCGCTCGGCGAGTTCTTTTTTAGTCGCCGCCTCAATTTCCACGGCCTTCAACTTCAGATGATCGGTGACCTTGGAGCGCCACATGACTTCAGCTGTAATGGAAGAAATTAAAATCAGTTAGACAAAAAATGCGAAGAGAGTAAAAAGTCCTTACTCATGCGGTAGGGGAGATTGGCCCGAACGGGAGATAATCCGAAAATATACAACACCCCCTTGAGAAGCAACTGGTCGATCTTGTACCGCTGACCGGACAACCAGTTCGCCGCATGAAGGTAAGCCGGGTTGCTTCTGAATTTGCCGAGCTCCGGCTGGGTCGGCACAGCGGTCTGCCATTTGGTTCTGAATGCTGGCCGCTCGGGAAGTCGTATGTAGAAGAAGAACTCCTTCCAGTGCTTGTTAGAGGTCGGCATATTATCAAAAAATTTAAAGCATATTCTACTTTGGAAAATGAAAGTGCCCAGCTCGGATTGTTTGGGGTAGAAGAAGAAGTGGAATATTTTGGGGTCAAGTGGGATACTGTGCAGCTTAAAGAGGACAACCACCCCGCTCAGCAACCTAAAGGAGTTCGGCACAAGTTGGCCGAGCGGGATGCGGAAATAATTACAAACCTCCAAAATAAAGGGATGGGTAGGAAATCTAAGGCCGCCCTGGAATTGGTCCAGAAAAAAACAAATGGTATCGATCGGCGGGTTATGGGGCCGGTCGGCCGGGTCGGCTATAACTATTTCATGGTCATCAGGGATCCCATACGTCCGAACAAGACGACGAGCGCCCTCTTCATCAAACCGACTCTCCATGGTCATGTACCAAGGGCCATGAACATCCACAGTGGGTACGGAAGTGCTTGCCATGACTGAAGTATCAAGAAAAAGAAAGAAGGAAGCCGAAGGAAACTCGGAAACGGGGGACAGATAAGGGTTCGCAAGCAAGGGAACGAAAGAAGTTCCACGCGAAAGGGAAAGGCCGAACGAAAGGAAGGGAGAAGCTTACTGAGGAAAGGTGAACGGAGAAGATCACCAGAAAGCCGAAAACCACCGAGAGGCGAGAGCTAGGACAACCGGAATGAAGCAGCCGCGGGCACCTTCGACGGAGGATGAGCGATGAAACAGAGAAATGCGGCGTAACGGCGGAGATGAAGGCTTTATGCGAACGAGGCTGGTCGACCTCGTCCGTCGGATGCAGGTCAAGAGAGACGAGGTCATCATCTAACCGTCCATTTCAAAGTAATCGCGTCCCATCGTACGGATCATCACCGCCACACAAGAAGAGCCACGTGGAGCTCTGTCACCAGGCGCGATTAATGCGCCCATACCGCGTATGCTTCGACTTAATGGAAAGGATTTGCGCGATTTTCGAGAAGATTTAGACAAGCAAACATCCACGCTGGACGCCAAGACATCCAGAACGAAGAGCCGAGCGGATGATGAGTTATGAGGGCCGAACGGCTCTAGGTATATCATAAGCGGCGGTAAGGCGACGACCGCTCGTTCGGACACATAGTCCAGTCAGTCGGACTCACTGCCTCCTTCGACTAGACTTGAAGAGGAGGCAAGTGATCCGGCAGTAAGAATGGGGGACCCCATTTAGCAGTCAACGCCGCGAGGAGGGCCAAAGGCCTTGGCCGAGCGGATAAGGAGGGCGACGACCAGCTGAAGCTTCCGAGCGAAAGCAATACACCCCGCCGGAGTCGGGGTTCCGACGCTCATGATGAACAGTAGGAAAGGCCGAGCAGAGGGCCTGCTCGGCAGAAGGAATAAAACATCAACGCTGCGAACAGTCCAGAGAGCACATGACCAGGAAGCTCCCGTGCGGATCAGAACACCCGATCGGCCGGACGCGAGGAAACTGCCGACCGGTCGGACGATCGATGGGGAGTAAGAAAAGGCAATGATAGAAACATCTTCTGACAGCAGATGATATGCAGGATCTTAGGACATGGGCTCACTGTCCCATCAAAGACGTGCTCACTGTCCCATCAAAGACGTGCTCGTACTATAGCAGTAAGGAGTCAGGCAAGCTCCTCTGACAAGCCCATACTGGGTATGGGTTGAGGACACGTGTGTGTGCCTCGGTATATATACATCAGCCTCATCAGAAGTCTATATAAGGCCTCCACTTCTTCAACCGGAGGTACGCGAGTCTTCATCCGGCAACCACTTTCATCTATTCCTTCGCCTGACTTGAGCGTCGGAGGGCCGTCGCCGGGACACCCCTCCCGGCTCGGTTTTGTTGCAGGTTCGCCGGAGCACTCGAGGATCCAGCAGGGAGCGCCACGTCCCCAGCGTTCGTTGACCCCTGGTTCGGACAAGATCAATAGTCATAAGTTCAAACCTTCTTTTGTTTGTCCATAATCCTAAAATAGTATAAGTAAAGTTACTAAAGAAATCAAGATAAAGTATTAGCTAGAGAATTATTAGTTTCTTTTATGTGTTCCCAATTACTTTTTAATCCTCTATTGATAATTGTGTCTATGAACTTGATCCATCTTTTTGATCCAAGTTCTTTCCTAGTCCCTTTGGTTTATTGACTATATCTGACTATAGCCTCACAATCTGTCCTAAATGTAATTTCTGCTTTGCTACATATAAAAAGCATAAAAGATTATAAGCAATAAATTACTATTAGTATTTCATAATCTAAAGAAGTAAAATGACATTTTTCTTTGTATTTTCCAAATGCATATCCGCATAAGGATTTTGAAGTTTTTGGGTCATATTTTGAAAGTTTGTTAAATAAGGCTCCACCCCATCCAATTCACACCCGTCAATTTTTATGACTAAGTAATCTGAATCTAGAAGTAAGATTAACATTGGCAAATGTTGAACCAAGTCAATTTCTTTCTAGTTAAAGTATATTTGTCCTGTTTGAGAAGTTTATTGTACAATGGATCACTTATTTTACCAATATTGGGGTGGGGGAGCGTTTTCATGGGTATGTTAGCTCATCTTAGAGAGAGTTCCTTCACATTTCAACTTCAGTTAAGAAACTCCAAACCTACTTCACAAGAATGATATTGGGACATGCAAAAAGAATGTATTTTATTCTTGATTGATACCAAGAAATTTGTTTCATGCTCTCATTTAGGTTGCAAATAACAAAGTCTTTTATATTTGAATAACATCAAGGATTCTTAATTTTTTGGCTTGCTTTGATTTATGGCATAGTTATTGGTTGACTAGAGTGCTTATTGGAAGAACACTTCTAGTCTTATTAATTGCTTGTCTAAGTTCCTGCATTGGTTTTTCTACTTTGTTTGAGGATTCCTTTCTTTTGAAGTGAATACTGGCCTTCGTATTTCAAGAAGAATCCTATAAATCTTTTCAAATATAGATGTCCATAATTTGATAATATTATTTGCAATTGCAGAGGATGAGCTTGATGTTCTTTATATCTTTTTGAGCTTACCAATGCTACCATTCCCATTGCAGATGATAAGGCTTTGTGAGTTTAAGGGGTTAAACATCTATAATGATGTTACTGTTGTTGCAAATTGTTAGTGTTTAGGAGGGGAACTATTAAGTGTTTGTAATGACATTACAATGAAATTGTGGTCTCGTAGATACTTTCTAAGGCATCAAAGGCAAAAGAGTTAATAAATGGATTTCAAAGGCAAAGGTATGAAGGAGAGTTCACTAATGTTCAGAGAAAAGCAATAATGCTTTTGCCTTGGAATGTTAGTTAAAGAGAGTTCACAGAACAATAACCCTAGGGTTATTGTGCTTGAGAAAAGCATCTGTGTAACAACTATTGTAGTTCTGTTGTTACAAATGTTGTAATAGTTACCCTCTTAAATTCATGTAATCTGTAAGAGCAGATGATACCATTGAAAAGCTGTTGCAAATGCTTATCTTTTAATCCTATCAAACCTTACTATCTGCGATGACAATGGTACCACCACAATGTCATCACAGATGGCTAATGTTTTGGCCCCCGCAAGCTTAGTTGAGTTAGTAAGTAATATGTTGATTGTCACATGAAGTCTTGGGGTCGAATCTCAGAACTGACGGAGCATAAATCAGCATTTGGTATGTCAAGATTTGCAAAGCTTCTGAATATGGATTAACATCTATTTTAAAGTGAATGAGTGTTCATGTTGTCCCCTCGGATGGGTCTAGTGGCTAGCGCATGAGGTGTTGCCACAATGAGGTATGGGGTTCGAATCTCGGGAAAGTCGAGGTAAATATCTCTCTTATGTGCTAGTTATTATTCCAAAGGCTAGTAGCCGCCCGTGATTTACCTCCTTCATATTGGCCCTGGGACGGATTGACGGGGACGCTGGAGCAAACGTATTCATCTTTTACCACAATAAATGTTAATGCTGAATGTGACAAATTTCCTTTTCCTCTATATTGATCCCTCTAGAAGTCTAGAATCTTTATGGCAGGATTTTTGAAATTTTCTAGCAATAAATTACCTAATATTAACTTTTTAGAATAAATCATCATCATTTTGCCATGACCTGATTAGTGTGCCTCAGCAAAGGTTTTTACATATTCTCATGTAACATAAATGTAATGCGCATGAGGCTATGCATGCTTTAATATTTGGCAAAGCAAGTGTTTCTATTTTAGTTTTTCTTTCGTATTTTTAATATTTTTTGAAACAAAGTGGTGGCCACCAACTTTGTGCATTGTAATACATGTCTTCTTAATTAGCAAATATTGACACTAAATAATTAGTAAATTTGCTTTTACTTTGGCAGGTTAAGTACATTAAACAACACTATGGTGCAGATATATTTTTCTGAGATGCTTCTTTAGTTATTAATTGGATGTGATATTAATTAAAACCTTCTCTTCATGTGTTTGGTGATGGAAAAATGTTTTCTCTTTCTCAAGACTAATTTGGATTGATAGACTCCGTCTAACCCTTCATTTTCTCAATATTATCTTGCATAAACATGATGTTGTATTGTATTAGTAAAGTAATTTCTTCTTGCTTTTGCAATTTATACTTTATTTGTAATGAATTGTGAACGCATAATAATTTTCATATTATCAGTAGCACAGCTTGATTGATCGTGTGTTATGTACTCTTGGGTTCAAGGGTTATCCGAGTTCTTCATGTTAGAGTGTATACTGAAAGCCTAAGCTTTTGTAAACATTTATTTTGAATAAAGAATCATATTTGGTCAAATTGTCTACATTTGTTTGTAGTTGTTCAATTAATTTATATTGTAGATAACATAGTATGTGGTGTCACATACAGAAGATGATATTATCAGTACCTTATAAACAGTAGCTCACGACCAAAATGGAAAGGAACAAACCATTGGAAGGTCATAGTGTAATTATGTATTAGTTTATCTTAACTATATAATTACACTAGTAAACTTAGAGTGCATTGAGTATGACCATCAGAGGTCGTTTCTTTTATACTGACTTTATAAAGGAACAAGACCTCAGTTGTTATGGAAGTATGTGCTCTTAATCCTAATATAATAACAAGCACATATATTTGATATTTATTTCTTTAATTTATCAATGGGTGAGATTTAGTTCGATAAATCAATAAGCCCGATAAGTTGAGAATGATATCACTTATAGTGTGTGTTGTTGATTATAGAAGGAAACTGTGTTCTAGTAATCTAGGTTGATAATGTCCCCAAGAAGAGCTCATAAGGATTGTCATGTTAAACTCTGCAGGTGAACTCAGTCCGACATGACGATAAGGTTGAGTGGTACTATTCTTGGATCAAGATATTAATTAAATGAGTTGTCAGTAACTCACTTAATTAGTGGACATTCGACATCTTAAACACAGGGAGACTAACATACTCATAATAAGAAGGAGCCCAAAAATATAATTTGGGATTGGTGTGGTAGTTCAATAATAGTTCTCTAGTGGAATGAATTATTATTGATAAAATTAAGTTGTGTGTTCGAGGCGAACACGTGATGCTTAATTTCATCGGGAGACCAAAACCAATTCCTCCTCTCGGTCCCTATCGTAGCCTCTTATTTATAGAGTACTATACCCACCTATACCCACCTTCATACCCATGATGTAGGGGCCGGCCAAGCTAGCTTGTGGATCAAGCTAGGGCCGGCCAAGCCTTGGTTCATGGGTGGCCGGCCCTAGCTTGAACCTAAGCTTAGGTGGCTGGCCCCCATTAAATTAAAAAGAGTTTTAATTTTAAAATTTTCTTATGTGAAAGATATAATTTATTGGAGAGATTAAAAATTAAAATATTTTTTTTAAAAGGATCTACAAAAGATTAAAGAAAGAGATTAGATCTCTTTCCTTATTTGTAATAGGAAAGATATTTTATTTTTCTTCTTTGTAAATTATTCACATGTTGAAAAATTAAAATTATAGAAATTTCTTTTTATCAACCATGAAGGGATTTTAAAGGGAAATTTTATTTTTTAAAATTTCTGAAGACAAATAAGGAATTTTAATTGTTGATTGAAATTGCCTTGTTTGCTCTTAATGATGTGGTCGGCCATGACATGAAGGTTTAGGAAATTTTGTTTAATTTTTCTTAATTAATTCATGTCAAGGAAAGTTAAGGAAATTTTATTATAATTAAATTTCCTTATTTGCCAAAGCTAAGGATTATAAAAGAGGGGGTTTTGGGAGCCTTCAAGGTGAACAACTTCTATTATCTTCTCCCTCTTTTTCTTCCTTCTTGTGGTCGGCCCTTCTCTTTTCTCTTCTCTCCATCCTTGTGGCCGAACCTCACATCTTCTTGGAGATCAAGTGGTGGCCGGATTCTAGCTTGGAGAAGAAGGAGAGAAAGCTTGTATCCCTTGGAGCATTGGTGGTGTTTTCTAAAAATCTCTAGAATATTTCTAAAGCATTTCTAAATATTTTTAACCACTATTAGAACTCGGAATGAGGAAATTTGGGTTGTTACATAAATCATACAATCAATTATTTTATTTACCTTTAACTCCTAGGTTACAAAAGCTTTATGTTGGTGTAATCTGTTAGTATTAGCCCTAGTATCAATTATGAGATGATTGTAAAGGGCTCATTTTGTATCATATATCATTATTAATAAAAGGCAAAGTTGGTTATTATATTTATTTCAGTTCAGTGCTAATTGGATAAGTATAATAATGTCCTTGGGTAGTAGGTTCTTATCTACAATATATCAATTGGTTGAATTGATAGTGAGATATTGTAGAGAACACTACTCTTAACTATTTCTAGTCGAGCATTAATATGAAGGATAATATTAATGCGTTGAGACTAGTATGTAGGTCAACGGATGACTTGATCTCACAAGTCATGGATATGAGATATCAGGTTGACACATGAGTATATATTAGAGAATATATACTGAATGACCCACCATGAGAATGTTTCATGGATCGTTATATGAGTGTCATAAACATTCTCATGTGACTATTGGTATGAATAGTCCTTAGACCTGAAGTCGCTATGGTTCCCTATATAAGGAGTTGTGTACTTTGATATCGGTAAACGTCACCTGTAATAAGGTGGATAATAAAAGTTGATCACTGGGTATGCAATGAATTATGTGGAGGGATGTGAGTGATGTAGATGGGATCTATCCCTTCCATATGACGGAAGCGATATCGTGGGCCCCTTGATTAGTAGGACACAAGAAAGCATGGTCATGCACAAATGAGTCAATATGAGTTATTGAGCTTATTTGATTGAGTGTGTCTACTTAGAGATCAAGAAACACAAAGGTTGATAAGAGGATGATACGGTCTATGCCTCATTGATTAACCTAGATATCAAGGATAGAGGGACAAAGTCATACAAGATAATTACCACAGACAGGTTAAGTTGGATCTTGACCTTCTCGTCACTTGGGTAGCAATGATGCCTTGCTAGATGTCACTCATTGCTTATGTATCTAAATGTTGATTTGGGTACATTGCCAATGTTACGAGAACCTATTGGGTCACACAAAGAACAAGTAGATTTGGAGATGGGTTCATATGATGAATCATTGGATTAAGTCTAATCTGAATTGAACTTATTGAGTTGGACTCAATTGGATCTAATTGTTGGAATTAAGTCCAATTCAAATTAGACTCAAGGAGTCAATTCGAATTAATGAAATAGTGATTCATTGAATTTGAATTGCGTGAGGGTTAATTGAGTAAAACTCGATTGAATTAGACTTGAGTTAGACTCAAATGAGATTTAATGAAGATAATTATTAAATTTTAAAATTCAATTATTCATTTCATTCAATTTTTGAAATTGAATTTGAAATGAAGAGTTACACTCATTTGAAATGAGGAATTGCAAGTTTGGTCCTTAATGGAGTGTAAATGCTGCTAATTAAGTATTTTCATTGGATGAAAATACTTAAGTTTTTTACTCTTCATTTTGGAATTAATTCTCTTCATTCTCCTTGCTCCTCTCCTCTTGGACGAAATCCACTTTCAAGGTTGCTAGCACAACCTTTCTCCTTTTATGAGTTTGTGAGACAAACGAATGCATGTTCGTGTGGATACCATAGAGGCACGAACGCGAGATTGTGCTGTGATCCGAGCTGTCGGGAGTCCGTGAGCACGCTACAAAGGTATAATCTCTCATGCTATGATAGAAAACTTAGTATATGTAGGAATTTCTCTTTCCCTTCGCATGGATCTTCTGGAGGAAATATGTTTTTCTGCTACACGTTTGCGTGTTTAGCAACATATTTTCTTACATAATCGACCTCCAAAGTTTTAATATCTGACAAATATGTTTAAATGAGCTTGATCAAGGGAAGTCCTAGTTGCGGTTAGGCAAGGGTGAGAAGTCAACCGAGTGACTAGTCCTAACTGCGGTTAGGCAAGGGAAGTCCTAGTTGTGACTAGGCAAAGGAAATCTCGATAGATCATGGAAGCCAAGTAGAAGGATTTGATAGGTCTGAAGGACTCGATATCGAATTCCTGGTGGGCTGATCCAATGTTGAGTCTTGGTGAGTGAAGCCAGGTGGAGAAAATCCTAGAGGGAGGTAACTCTAAGTTCTTGTGAGTGAAGCCAGATGGAGAAAATCCTAAGGGAAGATAACCTTAGATAATGAGAAGTCTTGGAGGAGTGAACTCCAAGTAAGGTTGATCAAATGGTTTCCGATCGACCGCGCACAGTCGACCGGACCATCGGATCTTGGTAAAGCTAAATTTAGTTTTACCATAGTGTTATGTATTACTATTATTGTTGTTGGCTAATGTAGTATTATAGGAAAAAGTCTTAGTGGATCAGGGATCAGATAATAAGCAGAGAAAGTCCAAACAGGTCTGGAGGACCATGTTTGGCAAGTAGGTTGTGTTGGTGCAATATCCCTAGGTCAAGGTTGACCTGGTTGACTAAGCTTAAGTTGACTCAAACTTGAGTCTTGATGTTTGGGTTTTGATGTTTGACAATACATGGAGATTGCAGCTGCAATCGTCCGATTGGGGAGATTATTGATATAATTTCCTTCTGGTCAAGGACTAACCAGTTAGATGTGAGAAGAGTTAAGTAGGTTAAAGGGTTAACCAGATACTTGACTGGGAAAGTTCTAACTAGAGGTTAGACAGGTGAAAGTCCTGATGAGCAAAGCTAGGCAGTTGGTAAATCATGGTGAGTGAAGCCAAGTGAAAGACTTAGTGAGTGAAGCTAGGCAAGTGAAAGCCCCGGTGAGTGAAGTCGGGCAGCGAGAAAATTCTACTGAGTGAAGCTAGGTGAAAGTCCTAGTGAGTGAACCTAGACAGATAGAAAGTCTTGATGAGTAAAGCTAGGCAGATGGAAAGTCCTGGTGAGTGAAGCCAAGCAGATAAAAAGTCCTAGTGAGTGAAGCTAGGTAGATCGAAAGACCTGGTGAGTGAAGCCAAGCACGTGGAGATCCAGGTGGGTCAAGGTTGACCAGACATCTAGTGTTGGGAAGCCCAAGTAAGTCAAAGGATTGACCGGATACTTGGCACGAGTAAATCCAGATGAGTTAAGGGTGATCGGACATCTAGTGGAAGTCCAAGTGAGTCATGGAGGACGGGACACTTGGCATGAGACAGTAAGTCCAAGTGGGTCAAAATTGACCGGACACTTGGCACGAGGAGCAAAATCCACGTGGGTCAAGGGATTGACCGGACACTTGGTAAAGAAGTCCAATAAGTCAAGGTTGACCTGATGCTAAGCACGAGGAGTCCCAACAGGTCATGATTGACTGAATGTTGGGTTTGGGAGCCCTAGACTTGACTCGAGCAAGCTAGGGTTGGTCAATTTGATCAAGTGATCAAATTGGACCAAGCCCAATCGATCAGCTAAACGATTGGACATAGTGTTATGACAAACGACAGCCCAATTAATCAGCCAATCGATTGGGGGCATTTATCGCATGAATCGAATGCTCCCCAATCGATCAGCCGATCGATTGAGTACTGCCAATCTATCAGTCAATCGATTAGGGGCTGAAAATCATGCGAGTCACAATAAACACTGAATCGATCGGTCGATTGATTCAGGTAATTTTCAGCAGAGTACAAAGGTACTCTGAATTGATCAGTTGATCGATCTAAGCCTCCCCAATCGATTGGTCAATCGATTGGGATGTGACCATTGTGAAGGAAGCGTTGGGTTTAAAGCCCTCCTCCTCGTGCGACTCACACTTCTTCCTCTCCACTTCTTGCAACAATTTCTCACAGGTTCACGCCAAATCTTGAAGCTTCTTGGAGTAAAGTGTTGTTGCACTTCCAAGGTCAAGAGACGTTCCACACAAGAAGAAGAAGCAAATTAGGGTTTCATATTGTAAATCTTGTAAGATTTCACTTGTATTTTGCTTTCCTTTCTTCTTGTTGTATTGAGAGTTTGTAAACTCTCAGAAGTTTATAGTCCCCCTCGGAGATTCATAAGTACTATAAGATATTTTATTTTTTGAACTATCTTAATTATTTAACATTATTTGTTTGTTTATGAGAGATTTGAAAATTCTATATAGGTTATTCATGATATTAATAGAATCATGAATAACCATTGGGGAGGTACTTCAATGGCATATTCAAGCACTTCAGCGGCCACAAAGGAGCTATGGTGGAACGAGTTCAAGGAATATTCCCTTTAGTTTATATATAAAATTAAAGTGAATATATAATTAACTATTTTTAAAATTTCAACGGGCATTCAATTGGGACATGAGTGAAGAGATGGAGATAAAAAAGAACATTCAAGAAAAAATGTGACGATCACATCAAACATTTACTAAATCATGCCAAAACTCAAGGGAAAAAGCCACCTTGCATCACTGATGTATTGGCTAGAATCGCCAATGTTTGGGCAACGGAGGAGAGCTAACAAATGAGTCAACAAAATAGAATGAATCAAGTTTATAATTATGGAGAATCATCTGTGATATATGTGGAAGGCTCTATTAATATAGATGAGCATGAATGTAGATTGGTAATTTTTTAACTCTCTCACTAATTTTTTAATTTATATCAAATTATTTCATTATTTCTAACAATATTTTTTTAGTCTAATGACATAGGGAAGGAACCCGCATTCATAGATACTTTTACCCACACATTTACACACAAAAAAAAAAGAGATAAGACTTGGAGTGGGGATAGAGCTAAAGCACTAAATGTTGGGATTAATCTTTATTTGATTTTAAAATAATATTATTATAATTTTCTTATGACAATACAAGATAAATATGATAAGTTAGAGCTAGCAATGAGAAATTCCGAAGCTAGTGAAGACTCCAGCTGATCTGAGCCCTCTTTTGCAATAATATGTGTTTATGGCTATAGGCTAGTGGGGGACCGAAAGGGGGAAGGATATTGGGAATGAGTTCCTTGAGTAGAACCTAAAGGGTTGCTGGTACTTCTTATTCCACCCCACCAAAAGTAAGGCCTAGATAAATAGCTTGACTGAAGAGGTTACTCATTTGAAGGGGATAATATTGCAAAGAGATCAAGAAATATTGTAAAGTGATCGATAAAATAGATAATATTTTTATTTTGTTTTTCTAACCATGATGTATTTTTCTTCTGATAAAATTGTCAAAGGGTTGAATGCTAAGTAGAATAAATAAATGAAAAAAATCTTGTTCCGAAGTTTTTAGGCTAGTAAATTTTTTTAGTAATAGTTTCTCTGGCCAAAGTATATTCTAAGGGGTTCTGGTAAGGATCCCAAAGCCATGAACTTCTTTGAATGGAAGACCGCCAGTGTTTGAGTTGTTCTTCAATTAGTTTAGGAGAAATCCATTCCTTATCAAGGTGTGAAGGATACTCTTCGAAAGGAAGGAGTTGTACATTTAGCCCTTGTACATATAATTTGATGACATGACTAGCTGATTCAATTCTTAAGTTTATCCATTCAGGAGGAGAACTATCAAAAGTGCATAAGATAAAAGTTTCTTTTTCTTCTAGTATGTGTTGTAGAATTTTGCCTAGTTTATAAGGAAACTATTGTGTTGAGTCCAAGTCATGAACACAAAGTTGTTGTAGAAGGCCGAAATCCATCAAAGTGGAGGGAGTAATAAGTTTTCCCCTATAATTTTTATGTTCAAATTTTTCATAGTGGATGTTGGCTTTTCTAAAAAAAAATATAGTAACTAGCATCTGCAACCCAAGTCTAAAGTTTCTAGAGTAGCACATTGGGGAAAAGTATTTTGGCATTGAAATTTATATGTGTATTCTTCTCCATACATAATAGTAATTTCTGGAGTTGGATGTTGATGAAACCAGTTAAGTGCTTCTTCAAGTTCTATAAACTATTTAAAGTAGAAATATCTCCGAGGTTTTTAATATAAGTGATTGTCTTCTCATATATTTTTGTAACCAGAGAATATAGTTTCAATTTTTCTTCCGTCTTTGGCTTGTAGGATTTCAAAAGATTGATAATTCATAGGTCTTTGTATACTAGTTGGAGCAAAAAGTAACTCACTTTCTTGTAGTGAAGAAGTTATAGTAGCCTTGGGTTCAGACTGAAGTGTCATTAAATATGATTTTTCTTCCTATAGTTTGCCATCAGTCCTTAATAAAGGACTAATAAAGAAGTTAGGACCTTATTTAGTCCGAAGTAAGTCATAGACTTCTTCAACAGAATAAAACCCCTTGTAAGGAGGTTTATTTTCTTTAGGAAGTTGAACTTTGACCTCGTCCCAAGTTGCATATAAGCCGGCTTGAGGTCCTAAAAGAATAGCATAGCAAGAAAACTTTTTCTCAATAGTTTTTGGTATTGTAGTTAGAAAATAGTTAGAGAGAGCATTAATGATAGCAATTTTGTAGTTGGCTATGTCAGGTGTTGTAGGGACATTCCAGATATTGTCTAGTAGACAATGTTGTACTGGGTCTAATTGTGCTCTTAAGTCAAATTGAAATGTATCTTCTCTTCTTAAGTACTGTTGTAGTTCTTAATTATCAAACTTCATAGTTTTATAGTCATAAGTTCAAACCTTCTTTTGTTTGTCCATAATCCTAAAATAGTATAAGTAAAGTTACTGAATCAATCAGGATAAAGTATTAGCTAGAGAATTATTAGTTTCTTTTATGTGTTTCCAATTCATTTTTAATCCTCTATTGATAATTATGTCTATGAACTTGACCCATCTTTTTTATCAAAGTTCTTTCCTAGTCCCTTTGGTTTATTGACTATATCTGACTATAGCCTCACAATCTGTCCTAAATGTAATTTCTGCTTTGCTACACATAAAAAGCATAAAAGACTATAAGCAATAAATTACTATTAGTATTGCATAATCTAAAGAAGTAAAATGACATTTTTCTTTGTATTTTCCAAATGCATATCTGCATAAGGATTTTGAAGTTTTTGGGTCATATTTTGAAAGTTTGTTAAATAAGGCTCCACCCCATCCAGTTTCACAACCGTCAATTTTTATGACTAAGTAATCTGAATCTAGAAGTAAGATTAACATTGGCAAATGTTGAACCAAGTCATTTTCTTCCTAGTTAAAGTATATTTGTCCTGTTTGAGAAGTTTATTGTACAATGGATCACTTATTTTACAAATATTGGGGTGGGGGAGTGTTTTCATGGGTATGTTAGCTCATCTTAGAGAGAGTTCCTTCACTTTTCAACTTCAGTTAAGAAACTCCAAACCTACTTCACAAGAATGATATTGGGACATGCAAAAAGAATGTATTTTATTCTTGATTGATACCAAGAAATTTGTTTCATGCTCTCATTTAGGTTGCAAATAACAAAGTCTTTTATATTTGAATAACATCGAGGATTCTTAATTTTTTGGCTTGCTTTGATTTATGGCATAGTTATTGGTTTACTAGAGTGCTTATTGGAAGAACACTTCTAGTCTTATTAATTGCTTGTCTAAGTTCCTGCATTGGTTTTTCTACTTTGTTTGAGGATTCCTTTCTTTTGAAGTGAATTCTGGCCTTCGTATTTCAAGAAGAATCCTGTAAATCTTTTCAAATATAGATGTCCATAATTTGATAATATTATTTGCAATCGCAGAGGATGAGCTTGATGTTCTTTATATCTATTTGAGCTTACCAATGCTACCATTCCCTTGCAGATGATAAGGCTTTGTGAGTTTAAGGGTTAAACATCTATAATGATGTTACTGTTGTTGCAAATTGTTAGTGTTTAGGAGGGGAACTATTAAGTGTTTGTAATGACATTACAATGAAATTGTGGTCTCGTAGATATTTTCTAAGGCATCAAAGGAAAAAGAGTTAATAAATGGATTTCAAAGGCAAAGGCATGAAGGAGAGTTCAGAGAAAAGCAATAACGCTTTTGCCTTAGAATGTTAGTTAAAGAGAGTTCACAGAACAATAACCCTGAGGTTATTGTGCTTGAGAAAAGCATCTGTGTAACAACTATTGTAGTTCTGTTGTTACAAATGTTGTAATAGTTACCCTCTTAAATTCATGTAATCTGTAAGAGCAGATGATACCATTGAAAAGCTGTTGCAAATGCTTATCTTTTAATCCTATCAAACCTTACTATCTGCGATGACAATGGTACCACCACAATGTCATCACAGATGGCTAATGTTTTGGCCCCCGCAAGTTTAGTTGAGTTAGTAAGTAATATGTTGATTGTCACATGAAATCTTAGGATCGAATCTTGGAACTGACGGAGCATAAATCAGCATTTAGTATGTCAAGATTTGCAAAGCTTCTGAATATGGATTAACATCTATCTTAAAGTGAATGATTGTTCATGCTGAATGTGTGACAAATTTCCTTTTCCTCTATATTGATCCCTATAGAATCTGTATGTCTGGATTCTTGAAACTTTCTAGCAATCAATTACCTAATATTAACTTTTTAGAATAAATCATCATCATTTTTCCATGACTTAATTAGTGTGCGTCAGCAAAGGTTATTTTTACATATTCTCATGTAACATAAATATAATGCGCATGAGGATATGCATGCTTTAATATTTGGCAAAGCAAGTATTTCTATTTTAGTTTTTCTTCCGTATTTTTAATAATTTTTTGAAACAAAGTGTTGGCCACCAACTTTGTGCATTGTAATACATGTCTTCTTAATTAGCAAATATTGACACTAATTAAATGTGCTTTTTCTTTGGCAGGTTAAGTAGATTAAACAACACTATGGTGCAGGTATATTTTTCTGAGATGCTTCTTTAGTTATTAATTAATTGGATGTGATATTAATTAAAACCTTTTCTTCATGTGTTTGCTGATGGAAAAATGTTTTCTCTTTCTCAAGACTAATTTGGATTTATAGACTCGGTCTAACCCTTCATTTGCTCAATATTATCTTGCATAAACATCGTGTTGTATTGTATTAGTAAAGTTATTTCTTCTTGCTTTTGCAATTTATACTTTATTTGTAATGAATTGTGAACGCGTAATAATTTTCATATTATCAGTAGCACAGCTTGATTGATCATGTGTTATATACTCTTAGGTTCAAGGATTGTCCGAGTCTTCATCCGTTGAAGTGCAAGCGTTGGAGGAAAATCAAGAATTGAGAGTTTGGATCACAAAAATAGAATAGTGGAAGATCAAAATAAGGCGACAATAGATCAAGTCTCATTCATTAGTTCATCCATTGTTTTGCTCCACTTTTCAAGTCGGCTTGTTGTGAATACATATTTATATTTTTGAATAAATATTTATATTTTGAAATTAATAATTTAGACGTTATTATTAAATAATAAATTAATTGAGGTCGTATTGTATTGTAATTGTATAGATTTGAATGTAGTTAATTATATTATTTTGATCGGTATGATATTGTAATTGTGTATAGATTTTTAGATAAACATAATAGATTTATCTAGGGAATTTAAATTCCATTACTAATTTCAGTTTGATTTAAATTGCATATTTACTTTTAGCGGCAATTCCATAATTCCAAAATTTAGCAACGGAACAAGTATAATAAGAGAAACAAATTTCATAATTTAGTTTTTTACTCATACAACTATAAAATTAGTAAAACCAGGGGAGATAATTTAATTGAAAATTTTAATAAATTAAATAATTAGTTTTCTTTATGTTCTGAGTTTTGAAGTGATCATAAATATATTCGTATATGGCTATGATTTGTCATTGAATTGATAACTATATAAAGTTGTAAAGTTGTTAGTTTATAAAATTTTTGATGAATCTTATACTATTCACAATATCTTACAATTATTATATGTAATTTTAAAAGAACATGGATTAACTCATAAAATATATTCAATATCATTTAATAATACTAGTTATAATACCGATAGTATTGATGAACTAAAATTTATATGCCAATTTATTATTGGTGGTTCATTTTTTATATTCATTGTGTATGTTATATTTTAAATTTATGTATTTAAGATGGATTAAGAACTTTAAAAAATCATATTAAACCAATTAAAATTATTATTTCTAATTTATGATCGTATCTGTCTATAATGAAACAATGAAGTATATTTTATAAAAATAATGGAATGAGATCTAAAGATTTTTCATGTGATATAACATGTTAGAATTCAACTTATCAATTGTCATAAGATTTATTTCAATAGAGGGAATTATTATATTCATTTTTTCATAAAATATTATTGTATATTTATTTTCACAATAAATAAAATATTTGTAATAGTATTTATAAAATTTTAAAAAATATTTAATCATACAACCTACTTCTCATTTAGTTTTAGAAAATTTTTATAGTATAGTATTATTTTTAAATGAATATAGTACGAATAAATTTTTATCTTCTTGTGTATTAGCAATGAAAATAAAATGGAATTTTTTTTCTTCATATTTTTAAATTTATTTAGTTGTATTTTCCTTAGATTTTAGATATAAATTATATGTTTTACGAAACATTAGCTTTATATTATGATGCTTTAATTCTATATAAAATTTATTTTTCTCTGAATCCTAATAGTATGGTATATAATATTAGAAATTATTTGTATAATATTTATAAAGAATATAATATAAAATATAGAATACAAACTAATAATTCTAAAACACAAAATACTAGTGGTAGTAATTTAAAACTTATAAAATCACAAATTTTATTAAAAGAAAGGACGAAACATCTATGAGGATCCTCAAATTTCATACAGGAAGTTAAGAATAATTTTATAACTTTTTTTTATTTTAATGAAATAGATAAGGAAACAGATTTCAATATCCTAAAGTGATGGCGATAGAAGGTTAAAAACTTTCTCATCTTCTCCATTATCGTCAAAAAAATTTTAGCTTATCTAGTGTCAACAATTGTTGTAGAACAGATGTTCAGTCCTGGTAGTAACATATTTGATGAACAACAATCGACTTTATCTTCCAATTCGTTGGAAGCGCAAGCATTACTCAATAATTGGACCAAAGCCGGAAAAAGAATCCAAGGAATACAATTTTCAAATGATGAAATTGAAGAATTTGATATCAAAGGAACAGATACTACGAGAACATAAAATTGAAGTAAGTAACAATACTAATATGCTACTTCTTAAGGCAAAAGGGCAAAAAGGTAAGAGAACTACGTGACTTTGATTCTCCTATAACATAAGGGGATATGTAAACAACTTAAATAAGTGCAAGTCTTTTTTTTATTATTTTTTTATGAATTTATAATATAATTTTTTTAATATAATAATCTTAAACCGTGGTGAATTATGAATCGAACTATGAATCGACCGTTTCAAATTGTGAACCATGGGTCAATTTGTTAGGAATTAAACTGACAATTCTAAACCATTGGTTCTGAACTATGGTTGGGTCTATGCTATTCAAGAGAAAACTTAGAAGTTTTTGAGAATGACCCACCTTACAAATCATAAGTTATGGAGTATAAACTTGGAAGCTGTCAAACCACATAAACCAATTTGATTTTATTTCACTGCATATACATTTTATAGAACACTAACACTCATAAAGAAATCTTGCATATCATAGACAATATCCTAGTTACAGCTGGTTCATCAGAGGTTGCAGGGCAGTGGCTGACATTATAGTTTGAATTGATAGGCTGCGGAACAAGAAAGGCTTATAATTTCTTCAAGGGGTTAGTCTAAGGAAGCCATGGGCGAGCTTCACAGTGTGAAAGAACTACCTCCAACCGAGTCCTACCTTTACCGTGTGAATGCTGGCACACAAAAGGCTTCCCACTAAAGACAGATTGGACTACATGAAATTGGAGGATAGGAGATGTACATTTTGTGGACTAGCGGAGGAGACACATGAGCATATATTCTTCAAATGTCATGTCTATGAACTTTGAAGGAGGATCAGATGGTGGCTACAGATGAGTTTTGAGATGCCCATCTATCAGAGGATGATCAGGACCTTCAGGCAACAGTAAAGGGTACTAGCAGCCTGACGAAGGCCCAACACCTTGACATGTTATTCAAGATTCATTATGTATGAATGGCAACGAACCAGAATAATTTAAGGGTAAAAATACAAGTGCATGTATACATACCCTTCGATATCTATTAAGATCTGATATTTTATCGGACATAAATAGCTATTCTAGAACAACATTGTACATATATATTTACCTTCATAAAAAAATATATATAAAACATTAACACCATGCCAAAAGTAATATTCACCCCTCTACTATACCCACATCTGACCTAACATGTAAGGCTCAAACACCCTATACCTAGGAGACAACACACATGAAGTTTGTAATGATAGAGATAAATCAAATATTATCCTTGTAACTCATCATCTTCTAGAATAATAATTGTATAAGATTCATCTCATAAAATTCCCAATATTTAATGTCTGAACAAACGTTCCAACAAGATAATTTAAAGTACAATGTTTCACTATCATCTCCTTGTATTTTTTTTCTACTAGCTCAGAAGGATTGCCACTCCTGATAAATGACATGATGGCTGGAACGTGGAACATGGAGCCTGACATCATCATTTAATGGTACTCGGACAGGCCAGAAAGTAACCCAAGTTTGTCCATCTCGCTCAACTCACTTAACAGTAGTATCATGCAAGCAAATTCCAGCCTTTGGAGGCCATGCAGCAATATCTGATGTGAGATTCCCCTCGATTGATTTCCAAGCTTGAAACACTTTTGAGAGATCTATGAGCTTGACTTTCACACTTACACAACAGTTTGCATGGACTATTATCACTTCCCTGGAGTCCTGACTCATTTGACAGAAGCCACTGAAATATGTAGTCTCCAAATATCTAACCCTCAACCCCAGCCTCGTAAAGGCACCCTCCTTCATCATCGCCTGAAGCACATCTTGATCTTTCTTGCCTGTGGAATTGTTTCGCAATGCATACCATTCATCAAACAGGGCTATGGTTTTGTTGTTGGCAGATACAAAGTAGAAACCAGTGTTGAAGTGGGGATTGTGGAATGGATTGCCGAAGAAAAAGTCACAGCTCAACTGAAGGTCCTCTCCTTCATGACTCAACCTTGAGAATGGATTTCGCAGCCAAAGAACATCCATATCCTGATAGGAGAGAGATCACATAGTTGGATTTGGATGAAACATATTTAGAACTTAACGTTAGCTTTGCTATTTTGACACTAATAAACATGAAAATACTGTATTTAGCTTTTATGTTATCTTCTACTTACCGTGAAGATGAAATTGTATCCACGTCGGAGGATGTCCCCAAGGAAGAGAGTTCTTCTCCACATCATCTCATTAAATGCATTAGACATGTAAAATGCCTCTTTTGAGAAGTTGACTTCGTCAGTTGTGAGTTTGTAGCAGTGAAGTTCTAGGGTGCAACATCGGTTGAAGGCCGTTTCATCAACTGCAACAAAGAGAATGTGCCTGATCAAGAATTGGTTCTCCTCTTCTTGAAAACATTGCAGGAACAGATCTAGCATGCCATTTTCCTCAACATATGCCTTGTTTAGTATTGCAATGATCAGTGTCTTGTTCTGCATGGAGACTCCCTGAAGTTTTGCATCTAGCTCATCTTTTGGGACATTTTCTTTCTGGAGACGTACAAAAGTACAAGATAATTTCAAAATGCGTTTATAATCTTTATCAAAATATTGGTATTGCATAAGAGAATAAACTTGCTATGTTGTGCATCATGCCATCTGTTGTGAGTTAGGAATTCCTATTTGTTGAAATGAAAAATTCCTCCCCTCCAACCCCCAACCTTTAAAAAGAGAATAGAAAGATACAAAAACAGTATAGAAAGTAACAGGGAGGGAGAGAGGGGGGAGGAAGAGAGGGCATGCATCGTCAATTCCATCCAGAAAATTCCAATTCAAAAACAAGGTTGTTGGAATCGTCAGACTACAGTGCACACAGTATGTCCATCCAATGCAAAAACAAGGTCTTTGAAATCCTCAGGCTTGTGTCTAGTCATTCCTTGCTCTCATATAAACCATTCAACAATGGATTGTTGGGTTGTGTCATTGGGTTGTACTCATCAAGGATTGAAATGGAACAACCGAATCTAGTGGTTCCTGCATTGGTCCGTCCCAACCCACCAGGTGGCACCTCTTCTGTCAACTTGGTGACAATGAAAATGTCGATGTTCCAACAATCTCATATGACTACTCAGGTCTAGATTGATTTCCTATAAAACAATAATTTAAGGGTACACTTCAATATGCCTTGCAACGATCGACATGCACATTTGAAATGCAAAGTGCACTAACAAAGCATCATATTGCATCTTGTGCACAACATATGATCTTGTTTCCTGCATGTTTTCATGTACACAATGTGGACACAATGTAAACACCCATCACACTCAATGCACAAGTACCCATCCACATAATGTCTGTAGTGTGCCAGACTGCACACTTCATGTACATTAAAAGATTAAATCTTGTCATGTGCTTATATGTGACTCCACTATGTGGCAAGCACATGATGCCTCCAACAACTTTGTATGTTTCTATGCAATAGTTTACATTTAAATATTTAACTTCATCTAAATTCTACATGTTGGATAAATTCCCTATGAGCTCTAGGAGCTCTCGTCTTTTTCCTTCTCCATGGTGTTGAAAAACACTTGTAGAAGAACTATTATTTTGAAAGTTTCAACAATCCCCATTTTTTCAAACTAAAAAGAATATTTGAAAATCATGTTTTCTTGCAGAGGGTAGATGTGTTGCAATTTGAATCTATGCTTCAAAAAATCATCTTGAAAATTTTACAACATTATATAGGAGACAAACCTTGAATTAGCTATTCTATTTTTCTAATGAAAGAAAATTTATATAAAGGATGTTTTTCTAATTTTTCAAGCATCCAAAATGCTACCCAGTACTATTATGGTTATTTGTCTATAGTTTTAAATAAATATTCAGGGTTAGTTTCTAGTTCACTAAGAATAAGACTCACATTGTCTTCATCATACGAGAAACCAAGCATATTTAACTTAGGATAATAATTATTTGGTTCTTGAAATCAATCATTAGATATTCATTCAACTCAAAACATGAAATTTTCATGAACCGTGATAAAAGTTTTGGCAATTGGTGACTTATAGTGAGATTTGGACTCATCCTAACACATTTTTTAGACTTCATTTTTGCAAGAACCTTTATTAGTGGATTCATAAAATTTTAGCCTAACCTAACTAAGATAATGATTATAAGTAGCACTATTCTGAATAAAATTCTCATGTAATTATGTATTAATCCAATATGTATAGAAATTACATTACAAACATTTCTATAAATCATAGCCAAAAGTTGGGTTATCACAATGTAGAAAGCACAAAGGCTTAGTTGCTAGTGCAATTATGCCCTGAGTAGTCGTGTTAGACCAAAATGTTTTAATCTATTTGGCAATGAGTTTTACGGTAGGGTTTCTTGTGTAACTAATGTAAGCATGAAGTTTGCAAGGACTTAGATGCATACACATGGAACCCACAAAGCTTGTGACTTGATAAGGTTGAGTTGTGGTAGTTGACTTGACGAGGTTGAGTTGTGTTGATTGACTTAACACAGCCAAGTTGCTTTAGCTCAATGGCTCAGAGGTCTACTAGAGTAGGAAGAAGAATGGTATAGGATATCCAAGGGACCGCAAGACAAAGAACATGGAGCTAGTTTGACATCTTTGATAGCAGCTACAAAAGGTAGACTTTGTAGGTGACCTAACGAAGGATGACATATAGAGAGAGCTTTGAGCTTAGTGCATCCGAGAACTAAGAACTTGATAGAATGTGGATTCAAGTTGCGACAACTTGAAGAAAATGAAGTATGAGAGATAGTGTGACTTTTGATCTTTAGATTCATACTTTCGGAATAAATAGGCTTGATTGAGAGTCTTCAACATCCGAACATGAGTTCCAAGTTGTAGTCTAGGCATGATCTTGATCTCAAAGGTTTGCGAGGGCATATTAGGTGCAACCGTGCAAGTCAAGCAAAATTAGAGAACGAGAAATAATATTTGTCCTAGCTGATTGGAATACTTAGTCTGGTTAACTCATGAGCAAAATTAAAGTCTTGTGCTCAAGCAAAAGTTTGCTCTTTGTTTGAATTGAGTTGATTGAAATGATAATTGAGTTAACTCATGAGATTGTTGGAAAGACAAGCTCGCTATATCAGCTAGCTGACTCAATTGGAATGAGTCTCAGTCGACTAAATATGATTTCAGTCGACAAGATTCTCATAGAGTATGTTAAAGATGAAAGTCATTAATAGATAAGTTTGTGATCTTATCCAAGTTAGTTGGCTCAATGTAATCGAGTCAACTGGAAGTGATTTGAGTCAAATGAATGCAAACTGAGTTTACTGTATACTAGTCATAGGCTTATAAGATTTGCTTGACATGATTTATAATTGACCTGACTTATCTCAACTAGAAACTACTGATTGCTTGAATACACTCTTCTACTATAAATAGGTGGGCAAGGGGCTTAGATAGACAACTCATACACAACAAGTGTTCAGTAATTTACACTCAATCTAAGGCTTCTATGGCTTATACTTGTAAAATCATCTTTGTGCTTAAGTTTCAGATTCAGTAAGGGGTTTCTCCATCTCTCTCAGGATAGTTTTTCATTATAGTGGGAATTTCTAACTTGATCCACTGAACAAATTGTTAGTTAGTATTCTCTCTTACAATCTTAATGTGAAGTATAACAGTAACTTCTATTGATCAAAGAGACGATTGATAGGGGGTGAATACTCTTCATGCTTATGAATATAAAACTACTACTCTTGTTGTAATTTCAGCAAGTCACAAAAAACATTAGCAACAAAATTAAATAAAAATCACAAACATATCATTCCACAATACAACAAACATTTAAGTGGTTCTACGAATCATAAACTTCTACTCCATGGCATATGATCCTGTTAATGGATCACTATCAGAATCTTCTATATTTTCTCCTTCATGGTAAGGTACTAAAGGTGGAGAAACTTTTTACAAGTTGATTGCAAAGAGTACATGAGGTTTATAATAGAGATGCTAGGGTTTCGCAATACGGCTTAAGACAAAATAACAATATGACATTGTTGTAGCTTAGCTCTTCAAAAATTTTTTAAATCATTCTTCCCAGTTCCCACAATGATTCCTCAGGACCCCGCATGGAGGGAGCTTCGTACACCGGGTTGTCTTTTTTTTTCCTTCCCTCAATGAATTTTTGCATGATCTTATTGCATTGGCAGCCATTAGTCGACTATTTGTCTCCATCAGTTGATGACTAATCGATAGAGAGTTTCATTCATTCATTCTATTATAGTGTCATTGAATTTGTATCCTATAGTAGCATCAATCAATTACTCCTTCGATCTTCGACCAATTCCTTTAGACCATGACCGTTTCTCATTGGCAATTGCTTCAACTAGCCTGCATCAGTCGACTGCTCATGGGCACCCGTCAATTGTTCAACAAAAATCTTAATTCTTGTTAGTTTCTAAGTCAACTACAACCCATCTAATGACTGAGTTTGCCTAAGTTGAGATCTACCCATGCCTGAGTATATTTTCTTTCAACTCTTAGCCGATTGTCTTCCACCATGAATCCATCTCCCTTTAAACTTTTCATCCCTTAGATGCACTAAGCCCTTACCGCTCTTCCCATGCTATTATTCTCACTCCACTTACATATTCCGCCTCTAGCCATCTCCTATTAAGCTTTTCATCAGCTGGATACACCAAACCCTTAACTCTCTCAAGCATTGGTACACTTTGATGCTCATCCTACGATCCATCGGGTGTCCCATACAAACCTTGTATCCATGAATATACCCCTGCATACTCAAATCACAAGGTAAGGCATAACTTAAACTCTTTGCCCAAATATCAAATGTCATAGTCGCACTGACTATTTGGGCATGAAACTCGTAAATTTTTCACGTCAATGTTAGATAAGGTAGCTTTAGTTTTAGGCAAATAGGATGTATGTTTTGTTGGTCACAAATGAATTTATCATCAGCTTCCTTCCAAAGAGGCGATTCAAGCAATGGCGTAGCTAGCCTCCTTGACAGTGATGAGATTAGATTCGAAGACAACTGGAATGTGTGAAATAATCTTTGCACAGGTTCGCTCCACTAAAAACATGTAGAAGTTTGTTCAAAAGTAAGAAGCAAAGGTATCCTAGTGATCTTCATTTTCTTATAAACAATGCATGAAGTACTTTAGTCGTCAACACTAGAAATAAGATCATGTTGCATCATATCATGTGTTTCTTAAACTTAATATCTCCTAGCCTACCATTTTTGATATAGACAGCTCTTACTCAAAAAGCGTTTTGAAGCGATATGAACCGATACTGAAACCATAAGAGGAGCTACCGAGTCTCAGTGAACTTACCATGTTTGTGCCATGCTGTGGCCGGAAGAAAGAAGCGGGAATTGGCAGCAACAAGCATGCATAGAGGATAATCAAGACCAGAAGAGGAATAATGCAAAGCACAGTGGCATGGCAAGAAACGCTGCCAGAGAGCCCCATGTCACACGCAAGGCTGAGTAGATCATCCACCTCGTCCAGTCAATTTTTCAATGTAGGGCAGTGGAAAGCTTGCTTTCTATAAAACTATTTCGTCCTGTCGGCTTCATAGATCCGATGCATTTCATCAGTGAGATTTGCAGCAACAGAATATACACTAGGGCTCCCTTCTGCTTCTATTGCACGTTACCAGCGTCACGGACGCCAACACATTGACAAAAATGTAATTTTTCGAACACGGGAATGATGGGCGGTTCCAGCTCTTCCATGCACGAGATTTACTCGCTCCAATGACTCGGAGGACGGCACGACGGATTTCACCATTCGCAGCACATAGATTATCGTTCTTTTGCTGGTTGACTTGAATAAAGGATAGAAGGAGAGACGAGGCCACCGAACTCATTGAATGCATGCGATGAGCTGTCTGTAGGAGCGTCATTTGTGGGGTTGCGGTGTGGCACACTCCGCCTGTCCACTTGCCACTTCTCGAACGAAGACAAGAAAAGGAACGTCGACGACACGAAACGCCCGCCGCCAAGTACCCAATTACCTTTGATGCCCTCCGTCGGTTCCGCTGGCCACCGGTGAAAGAACCGATGCTAGTCAGATTTAGGGGAAAAGAAGGGAAAAGACATTTTAAATAAGTATTAATATGGATTGATTTTTAATTAATTCATTGAATAAAATCCTACTAATTATTTACAGTATGAGTTGATTATTAAAAATATTTGTTCATATAAGAGCATATTTATAAACACCAATAGAGACTAAGGTTAAGAATGGGATGTAATGTAATTTAATTTGTAATATAATTAAATTTGTAATATTAGTGTAATCTGGATTTTAAAATAAATATTATATAGAATATACTTTTAATCTATCGTGGTCGTCGTCCATTGTCGAATATACCCCTAGTTTACTACGATCACCGTCCATCGTTCACCATCGTCGGCCGTCGCCGTCCACTGCTGGCAGCGGTGGCTGTGATCGATGGCGGCGATGGGCGGCGGCGGCGATCGACGGCGATGACGGTCGATAGCGGTGGGCGGCGGTGACGGTAAACTAAGGGTATATTCGACATTTAAATTTTGATTAAACAATGATTTCGTAATGTAATCAGATTATATAGTATGTACTTTGTAATCCAGATTATAAATTTTCATTATTTTTTATAATCTAGATTACATTATATTATAAATTTAAAATAAAATAAAATAAAATAAAATAATCAATTTTATAATGTAATCATGATTACATCATAAGAGAGATTACATAGTCTAATTCAAATCTCCGGAGTTACCAGGTGTTTTAGTGAGATTTATGAGTCGATTCTTAATTATAATTACTGTAGATTAATTTTTCCAGTTGGAAGACAACTGAGCGACGTGTTCATGTTTGCCATGGAAAACTTCTGTAAGTCGGATCGGATTGATATTAATTGGTTGAGTTGAATATATGAATAAAAAAATAAAGATTAATTTAAATATGTTTAATTGTCAATTTTTATTGGTGTATGACATAGATCATTGTTTAAAATGAGAAACATGCAAACCTAATCTATTCTCAATTCCATATGATTATTTAAAATGAGAAAGTCGATTTAGTATGCTTTCTCTGCAATAACCTAGGTTAACAAATAGGCGTTAAAATATACGGGAGGGACAATTTCGATTGGACCCTTGTTAAATAATTTAAATAGGTTAGCTTAATTTTATCAATTTATTTAAAGATGAATCCAAACCGACTGATTTATTTGGGCCCATGATTGGTGTGATTTTTCCCACGGTAGATTTCGATTAGGCGCGGTTTGAATAAAAAATGATAGACGAGTTATCTTAAAATTATGATCTAAAAGCTATCATAAATAAATTAAATAGTATATGAATTAGGAAAAATCATAGAAAAAATTTCAAATTGACAACTAATTTAACAAATAGGAATTATAGAGTGAGTGAATGTTTAAATAGAAACTAAAGTAAAATAGTAAATACTTGGTAATTTTTAACTGCTAGAATCAACTCGTCTATGAAATTGAATAATCAGTATAATTAGATTTTTCAAATCTAGTGGCAGAACCAAAGAGTAACTCAAAAGAAAGGTAGGTAAGGGAAAATAAATTTCTCATTCAAATATATTTTGTTAGATTTAGATTAACGATATTTGGATTATATAATATATATATATATATATATATATATATATATATATATATATATATATATAATGGATTAACCTGTCCCACTCCATCAAATGGCCGATGCATATGCACTGACCCGTCTCATCATGGGTCGCCTTGTTTCACGGAGGGAGTGTCGGGTCAACAACTTCACAAACTTCCTCCTCATTCACCTCCAACATTTCCTCCTCTAATTTGTCGAGCTGGCATCCTTACACTGGAATGGTGTCCTGGGTCAAGAGTTATTGGGCTATCCGATCGTGCCTTCGTTTTTATTGGCCCAGTACATTACTTAGCGAACCAATCATACCTTTTTCCATATCGGGTCGCGCGGCTTGTTGAAGGATTGGCCAAGTCGTTTGAACTCAAGGAATCCCTTAGACCTTCTATCTAAATGGGTTTCCATCAGGATTTCCTGCTTCATCATGACAAACTGCCCAACCGGCCCTTGGCCTGTGGGAATCATAGGGATCGGCCTGCGGCTATATTTTTGCCTTGGTTCTTAGATTTTGCATGCACGCTCCTTAAGGCTATGTAGTTTTGATCTTGAAATCCAATAATTCCTACTTGAGGGTCCTGTGATAATGAATTTCGAAACCCTAAATCCTACAATTAAGAATTAAGTGGGGGTACGCTCCCATGGACATTAATCATCTGCTACCAATTAAGCACCGATTAGTTGACTAATTGTAAGACCAGTTGGCAATGCTACTAATGTTCGATTTAAATACAACTAAAGATAGAAGGTTCAATAGCAAGATTTAGGACCGCTCGTGATTTACCTCTTTCGTGTTGGCCTTGGGATGGGTTGATGGGAGCGCTGGGAGCGAACGTATTCGCTTTTTTTTTTTTTTTTTTTTTGCCATGATAGCAAAATTTAGGACATTCACAGTCGTAAAGAGGTTTATACTCCATCATATTACTATCATATCAAAAGTTAAAAATCTAACTCCTTTTAAAAACTTCTCTTTGCTATTATAAACCTCTCCAACAATTTTTTTGATGACCATTTCATTTACTATATATAATATTACTTAATATTTTAATTTAATGTTTATAATTACATTATCATTTTAAATTTTATACATTTATTTATGTAAAAATAATAATTCAATAAAATTAAATATAAAATTTATTGATAACGTAATAAAAAAAAAAGAGGTACAATATTAAGAGTTTCCATGATGTATTACAAAATATTACATAAAATAAAACATCAGATAATAGGTAATTAAGTGCTTCAAAATTAATAAATTAATCTTTATTCACCGTATCCATAGCATATCTATATGTGTTCAATTAAGTCGACTCAAAGCTGATGATGCACTTGATTATCACGTAACTTGCAATTTTTCTTTATGTACTCTCGGAATTCTTCTATCAAGCCTTGATTTACCTATGCAGGAGGATCATTGTCATCTTCATCTGACCAATTAACTACATCCCTTCGTCCTCAACTATCATGTTATATAAAATTATACACTTAAGCATGATATCCTTCAAGTTACTCTTGTACCAAAATCAACAGGGACATCTGACTATTGCCCAACGAGATTAGAACATCCCAAATACCCGCTCGACATCCTTTCTCACAACTTTCTGTCTTTCCTTGAATTTCTTTCTCTTAGGATCCTAGGTTCACAGAAAGCCCTTGACGAAAGTAGTCAAAGGCGGATGCACACTTGGACACGGGGGGGCCATGCCCCCCCTCCCCCCGACCCCGTCTTTGTCCATGTCTGTCTATGTTCTCCTTCGTCCATGTATGTCTATGTCCGCGGTTGAACATGTCTTTCTCTATGCCTTAGCTACTGCACTAATAGCTAGTAGTTATCCGTGATTTACTTCCTCTATGTTGGCCTAGAAACGGGTTAACGAGGGTAATGGGTGAA
Organism: Zingiber officinale; assembly: GCF_018446385.1. Lineage (NCBI taxonomy): Eukaryota > Viridiplantae > Streptophyta > Magnoliopsida > Zingiberales > Zingiberaceae > Zingiber > Zingiber officinale. The sequence goes on along the minus strand of NC_055987.1, from coordinate 170,803,438 downwards.
CGAATTACCTTTTTTACCACATAATTTATTTTTTTATAGAACTTTTTACTTATCATGTGATGTTTATTCAATTACATATATTTACTGACATTATATTGCACATTAAGAACGATATAAAAGTTATATTTTTATTATATTAATGATTATTGTCATAAATTATTTAGCACATGAGGTTAGAAAATAATTAAAAGATATTATAGAAGAACTTAGGATAGTTTTCTTTATACAAATCCTTATGAGAATTTTAAGAGGGTAAACTATGAGAATAATTTCATTGAAATAATTTGCCTAAAACCAAATGATATAAGAAAGAGTTTTGGTTCAATACTTATAAGAAATATGAAACTTCTTAAGTAAATTAATGAAAAATGAGTATCACATTTATTTCATAGAACTTTGGTTCCAAAGAAAATTCTTATGTTAGACGAGCAATCAAAATAAGTTTAAATAAATTCATAGCATTTACTTCGCGCATAAAGAAGACTTTTGAAAGTTTTCACGTGTTTATAGATTTTGGTCAAATTGAGATGATTTTTCCTCATTAGGTGGATTGTGGGTCGTTCACTCTATTTTTATGTGAGTTCTACTCCTTTGGCACTTGGTCATATCCATCGAGTTCTACGTACTCCTTTGGCGGCTGAAACCTCTCCAGGACCCCAACTCCGTCATTGGCTCCGTTCGCTTGCTTGTAGGCACCTTCCGTCTCCTCTCTCGTCGTCTTAACCATGCGACATTTAAATACAACGTATAATAATTATTTTTGTCACTTACGATGCGACCCCCCCCCCCAATCTAAAATCCTAGATCTGCCCCTGAAAGTAGTACATTGCGAGTAGATCTCGTCCGTTAGATAGTATTCTTTTGTATATTGTGTGTCATTACCGTAAAATTAACCTCCGACGCATTTCTTTGTAATGCATTGTTGGATAAAAGTGATTCGCTAAGCATGTTGATATCATTATGTGATCCTGTGACCCAAAAAAATGCATGTCATATTCACAAATTTGTTGATGCGATTACTTCAAGCACAATTGTTGAGACTCCATGATCGCCTTAAATAAACTGACCTTTCTAAGTGATCGAATAATTTTTCCATTCCCAATGCATACAATCAAGGCTACCTAACATGCATGATAGTCGTGTCTCTGTTCATGCATTTCAAGCAAACATTAAATGTCAATAGCATTGGGTATTCTCAAGTATTATTCCCCAAATACGTTAATCATGTAGGATCGGTGCATGTGAGAGAGAGGGGGTGAATCATGTGTGTTTTAAAAAAAAAACTTGTTCTTTTGTACTTTTTAAAACTAAGTATGAGTGTAGTTGAATAACGAGAAAAATAAGTAAAAATAAAAACATAATTTGAACACAAGAGGTTACTTGGTTCGAAACCTTTGATGAATCTTACTCCAAAACCCATGATCCCTCGGACCGTTTCAACAGACAATCAACTATAAACCTCTTATGGAACCTCAAGAAGAAGGAATCGAATATAATAATAAACTAAAAATAAGTGTAACAACCTACACTTTCCTTTATATAGTAATTAAACACTTAATTGAAAATTTCGTTATCCAACACTTAAAAATTATCAAATTGATCTAGGTGTTGGATGACTTCTCTGCAGTATTAGGACATGAGGACGAAGTCGGAGTAGCCAAAATCTCGAAAGATCACATATGGAAGTTGTGAATGAGTTGTGTTGAAGTTCTGGCCGAAACTGCTCTTTTATTGACCATTGAGGGCACCTCCAAGCTCAATGAGGGCGCCTCCAATAGTAAAAATGATCTCAAAAACTTCAGTCTTGATAAACTCCACAGACTTTGCTTGTTATCCTCTCTAGGGTGCTTTCCAAATACACTAAGGCGCCTCCAATCACATGACATGTACTTTCACACCTTTCGACGTGAGTCTTTAGCAAGGCAGTTGAGGTGCCTCCATTGGAGCACAAGGTGCCTCAAAACACTGCTCTTCTAAGGCTTGAAGTGCTTTTTCAACTCTGCAACATGAGTTAGTCCAAAAATAAACTATACCCTACAAAACAAAGTTAACACAATAATAAAATAGAATTATTAATTAGATCCTGTCTGTCTAAGATGAAGATCTAGTCATGGTCTCAATTTAGGCATCCAAAATATACCTAAATTGGACCAGTGCCTAAATTCCAAAATGGGACTCATCCTCACTAGATCACTCTCCTCTAGTGCTTGCCTTTACTTACCTACTAAACATCTGATTCTCTAGACCTGTTTAGACTTTCTATAGTTCTGCTTAGCGCCTAATTAATTTGATCCACTAAGCCTTATCTACAATACTAAGTTAGTATAATGGATATAAAATAATAAGGTAAGATTATGTTAACAGCTTTAAAAATTCGTTGGTCAGGTTGACTGCGTGCAGTCGATCGAAAACCAGTTGATTACACATGCTTGGAGTTCACTCCTCCAAGACTTTTCATTACCTAAGATTATCTTCCCTAGGGTTACCTAGCTTCACTCACTAGGACTTCTATTATCTGGCTTTACTCATCAGGACTTTCATTACCTAGCTTCACTCAGTAGGGCCTAGTTTTACTAACCAGGACGTCCACCACCTAGTTTCATTCACTAGGACTTTCACCATCTAGCTTCACTCACCATAATGTCCACCACCTATCTTTACTCACTAGGGGCTGGCTTCATTTGCCAGGACTTCCCCCTACCTAACCTCCAGTTAGGACTAGTCACTCAATAAACTTCTCACCTGCCTATCTTTTGGTTAGGATTTACCCTTGATAGTCACCTAGTCCTGACTAAACTTCTCTCTTACAAATATCAAAATATCAAGTCATGTTTGGATTAACCCTTAGTCAACTTGACCATATATTATTAAACATTGAAACCCTAGAGGTCGATTGTACCAACAAATCACACATTGACAGAAGTTGAACAGGCATTCGATGGAAGTTTTTTCAGCAACTCGTAGGTACTCGTCGTTATGGTTGGTAGGAGCTCTATATGTCAATTGACGAATAGCAACTGTACATTTTTGAAGTGGTGACAAATCTTTTTTGTCGGTTGCATTGACTCTCAACAGAAAATATTCAGAATGATTTTGCACGACTTCGACTATGCAAAGGAATAACTTTCTTCACATATGAAATCGTCGTTGCAATACTTCACAATGAAATATTGGTGCATCAATGAAGTAATCATCAACAAGACAAGCATGCTCGACTTCACTATCTCAATTCAGATACCTTCTTTTATGTTTTCCACCAGAAGTACTTTGAGCTAACTCAAGTAGCATTTGTTGTTGTTCAAGTATCAACAACATCATTTCCTTATCTGTATCATCCATCAGCTCTTCTTCAAAGAGTTCATTAATCCTATCAGTGGTGAAGTAATTTGGGTCTTCACACATATTGTAATAGAGAATGAAACAAAAATAAAAATGAAGTCAATAAAATTGTTAGAGAGAAATGAGTACAATTGATGATAAAAGTGAGGGGTTGAAGCTTGTATTTTCAAGGGGGAAAAATATATATAATGGCTATATAATTGCATGAGCCTATAATAACGAATAATTGGAAAGTGAATTTAATGAAAACTAAATTACATAATTTGAGAAAATAGCATTACATAAGATGTTGCAATTAAAAAACAACATACAAAATAAAAATACAAATCTACTCCAGACCCCATTTCTTTTTAATTATTTGATAAGCATGACTATGTATACTGATATGGGTTAGATTTTAAGGGTCTTCAGATGAGGAAAGAAAAAGAAGAAAGAGTCAAAGGAGGTAGGCCAATAACGGCCGAAACATACTTTCAGAACAAAGGTAGGCCAGTATCAGTCGATACATGCTTGCCGTATGAAGGTGAGTCAATATCGGTCGGGACATACCTTCAGAACAAAGGTAAACCAATATCGGTCGATACATGCTTGCCGTATGAAGGTAAGCCAATAACGACCGATACATACCCCAGAGCAAAGATAGACCAATATCGGCCGATACATGCCTGCCGAACGAAGGTAGGCCAGTATCGGTCGATACATGCTTGCCGTATGAAGGTGAGTCAATATCGGTCGGGACATACCTTCAGAACAAAGGTAAACCAATATCGGTCGATACATGCTTGCCGTATGAAGGTAAGCCAATAACGACCGATACATACTCCATAGCAAAGATAGACCAATATCGGCCGATACATGCCTGCCGAACGAAGATAGGCCAATATCGGTCGATACATGCTTGCCGTATGAAGGTGAGTCAATATTGGTCGGAACATACCTTCAGAACAAAGGTAAACCAATATCGGTCGATACATGTTTGCCGTATGAAGGTAAGTCAATAACGACTGATACATACTCTAGAGCAAAGATAGATCAATATCGGCCAAAAGGGTTAATGAATACCCCAGAAACATGTTGGATAAAATATTATTTTTTGACACGACAAAGATACAAATAGAAGTCGCATGAAGAAAAACCATACATGAATATATCGAATAGAATAATTCATGATAGAGGATATATATTTTGGCGGGAAATATGCTTTCAGATTGTCTTGCAGGCGCTAAACGATAAAGAAGGTACATCTGGGGTACAAAAAAGATTCCTTAAAAATCATCTTCCCCAAGTACGCAGCTGATGTCATAACGAACTCTAACAAACCGGGGTCCACTTCATGACTACGGAGGTTATATGAAGTGGTATAAAAGGGGGAATCCTCTCCGTTGGCTGGGTAAGTTGAGATCCCTAATTTTCTGGCTACTGTTCATCTTCTTTCTCCTTCCTTCCTTGACATCAAGAGAGATCACTAACTTGAGCGTCGGAGGGCCTAGCCAGGTATTCCCACCCCGGTCTTAGGTCACTGACGATAGTGTTGGTTGGTCTCTTGTGCGCAGGGAGCCTCGAGAGCTTGGGAGTTCGATTTTCTCCTATCTGAACGGGGATTTCTTCCTACTCATCAGATTTCCTTCGGTGATTCTGGTTTTCTTCCGATCCGCTTTGGGTTTCTCGGGTCGAGGTTCTATCGGCATTATTCTTCATCAGTACGGTGGGTCTTTTTCTTCCAGATCTCCGTCGCGGTCAGCTTCTTAGACAGGATCAAATTTGGCGCCGTCTGTGGGAACTTCGCCTGAATCTGAGACTACGCGATGGAAGAGGCTGGGAAGTCGAACCTACTTACTATCAGCCGTGAAGATTTGGATCTCCTCATTAATTCTCATGTTCAGAAAGCCCTACAACAACAGCAACAACAACTGCAAGCTCATACTGGGGCCACTCTGCCAACGGCTCATCATTCGGCGATATCAACTACTGAGCATCGGAAAGGAAAGGAGATGGAAGAAGAAGAACCTTTGTATTTTCCTCCAGCTACTGTTTCTCCAACCAGGCGTCCACGAGCCTTCCTTCGCACTCCCTTGGATCCAGGGGGTAAGAGGCCTGTGTTCCAAGAGTCCTCTGGTGAGGCGCTGGACAGAGAGAAACGTAAGATTAAAATGATAACTAGTGATAGTTCACCAGAAAAGGTCATCTCCCCATTCTCACAAAGTGTATTAGATGACCCACTTCCTAAGCGATATCAGAATCTACAAATTGGAGAATATACCGGAACCACAGATCCGGAAGATCACTTGTTGAAATTTGAGAATGTAGCCTTGTTGCAACAATTCTCGGATGGAGTGAAGTGTCGGATGTTCCTCACTACTCTTGGAGGAGCAGCACAACGCTGGTTCAAAAGATTACCTGAAAAGTCTATTCGAAAATTTAAAGATTTCAAGAAAGTCTTTCTACATCATTTCTCCAGCAACAAAAGGTATCATAAGACCCCGTGGAGCTTATTCTCAATTAAGCAAACATCTAAAGAATCCATCCGGGCATATATTAAAAGGTTCAATCAGGTAGCTGATCCGGATATAGGGAATGGCATGGGAGTAATTAAGGAGAAGGAGGAGGGCTTTTTTGTCATTTCGCCTTTAGGTTTTGTGGGCTTAAAAGAGCACGGTTCGTGCTCTTAGAAAAAGGAAGAAAAAAGGGGCGGCGGCTCAAGGGGGGTTCTGTTCGTGAGAGGAAAGGGAGCCCGCCACCAGCCAAGGGGAAGCAGGGGTTTGCCCCTCTCACGCCCTTCGTCGGCGACCGACGAAGCCGCCGGAGTTATCCTCCTCCTCTCCTCCACCCCCTTCCTCCGGTCTCACACCATCGACGCCGCCTAGGAGGGGGCGTTTTCACCGCTGCCAGGGGAGAACCGAGCACCGCCGTCGCGTATGGCGTCCAGCGCAGCCTCCCCCTCCGGTGTCGCCTCCTCCAGCAACAGCCGGCGTCTCCAACCGCCACGGCCGCCTCCGGCGATTGCCACAGTCGTCGTCGGCGTCTCCAGCAGCCGCCGACACCGCCGCCATTGCTGCCTGCACTTCCCGTGATGGGTGTCGGCGATCACGGCGAATACCACCTCCAAATCACAGCCATAGCTGCCTTTGGCAGCCCGCCGACGTGGATCAAGCCATCGTGCCGGTGTATTTCATTCTTCGCACCACTATTATGCTTGTTAGTCATTTGTATTATCCGGCCTGCGTGCCGTGTGCCGGCCTGTGAGCCGCTGTATTGTTCTGGGCCGCTGCGACTAGATCAGCACCACTATCAGCTCAACGATCCATCCAAGGGCGCCCCCTGGGCCAGGGTACGTTTTCGTACTCGGTATCTGTTTATTTTACTACTATTCTATTATTATCTGGATACTCATACATTTGTGGGATTCGCCTCGAGCACCGAGGTACCAGAGACCGGGGGAACCCGGTCGCTGGATACAGGTACAGTTGACCGGAGGAGGACTTCAGATGACTTGGTCAACGCAGCGGACAGATCATCGACCGGGTCATGGGGATGCGGTCAACCTTCCAGACACGTCATACCGGCAGGTTCGTTTTCTCAGCTTCCAGACAGGAACAGTAGCTATAGATGTACCTAATGCCACTACTGAAATATTAGTAAGTGCTTTCTCTCAGGGTCTAAATGATAATGATTTCTTTAAAGATTTGGTAAGAAATCCTCCTGTTAATTTTGATTCCCTGATTGAACGTGCCACTGAGTTCATTAACGTAGAAGAAGCCCAAGCTGCTCGTAGGAAAGAAGGTGTTCCCTCTTCTCCTACTCATGCGAAGGAGAAGGCTCCGACCCCGGTACCCCCACCAAGAGGACCTAGAACCACTCATCCGTCTCATCGGCAACCAGATTATCGTCCACAAGCTGTACAGCATGTAGAGATGCAGCCGGAGGCACCAAGGAGATGGTGTACTTATCATAAAACTAGTAGTCATCACACTGATGACTGTTTTGTTTTGAGAAATAGACGAGTCAATAAAGAGCGCTATTAGAGGCAAAAACGAAGTGGAGAGGAAGATGAAGGGTTTAGGGTTCAGGAAATACACCACTGTGGACAAAATAGAATTCTTTTTACCGCAGCGAACACTGAGGATCAAAAAGGCGAGTGGTTCACGCGACGTGGCGGCCAGCAAAGGTAAGTGTCAGAACATCATAAAAAGAAGAGTAGGTACATCGGATGGGACAGATCGGATCACGAGGGGATTGGTAGTGCTTCGAACATTCTCTCACCCGAGGGAAAGCCAATCACCGATTAGAAAATTTTGAAAGAAGACGTGATCAGCTGGGCCTATAAAATAGAAAGGACAAAACTTTTTGACCATACCCAGGCTAAAGACAAGAATATTTTAAGAGTAAAAGTTTAGAAGAGTGACAAATGTTAATCTGTCTGTGCAGAATATGACTTAGTATTTATTGAAAATATTTTTATTAACGAGGGCAATTGTGGTTATGTTAGATAAATATGATATTGACTTCAGTCAATAAGACAACATCAGTTGATATAACATTGGTTATAATATCAAACTATACTAATAGTTAAGATAACCTTAGCTATGATAAATGATACATAGGATACATGAAGAAATGATGAACACAACACCACATTGTAAATGATAGAGGGATTCAATAAAAGCCTTTGATTAGATACAAAAATTTGTCTTTACACTCAGAATCTGATCAAATACATAGCATCACATTTCCTCAGGAACAGCAAACCTTAAATAGATAACAAATATTACAAGCATAAACTCTTAGGGCACTCAGAAAATTTTAGTCCCACTGGATTCAAACTTACCATGGAGCAGAGATGGAAACAGCCCACTTCATCCGAGCTTGCCAAGGCGCACAAGAGGCAATATTTTGCCCGGGACGAAGAAAGCAACAAAAGCAAGAGAGCTCAAGGGCAATGAAAGAGGGGACATTGATTCATTCCATAATGGAAAAGTAAATGTAGAAACCACTTCCCCTCTCAAGCCGTATGAGCTCAGCAAGTGGAGCAACCAATCTTAGCCCAAGGGTATCATGTGCTATGCCCTTCACACAACACCCATGGGTCATTTGGCTGCCCCTCTATAAGTAGAAAAAATTTCTCTGAAGGTTCTTGGGTCCTTCAGAGCACTTGCATCTTTGGATAGAAGATTTGAACTGTGAAGCTTCCTCTCTTAAGACGATCCCTCGAACCCCTGGAGTAATCGGAGCAAAAATCTCAATAAACTCATATATAGATATCACCTAGTCCAACAAAAGTTGCCTCCAAAGAGGAGGATCCACGACCATGGCCTTAGCAACAAAAAGTGGCAAGGAAGAAAAAGAACTGAGAAGGGTTGTGGGTGAAGAGAGGGTTGTAGGCTTATAGCCCTATTTAAAGGAGAAAAAGGCTCACAGGATTGCTATACTTAATTTATTAAGACAGTGGTACACAAAATCTGTGAGGTCATTTCAAAATCTGGAGCAGAGTCACGGGTAGGAAAAGACAAGACCATACTTATGTTTAGTCAGTCGTCTACACCTCCTTCGACTAGACTTAAGGGGAAGGCTAGTGATATGGGTTAGGTTTTAAGGGTCTTCAGATGAGGAAAGAAAAAGAAGAAAGAGTCAAAGGAGGTAGGCCAATAACGGCCGAAACATACTTTCAGAACAAAGGTAGGCCAGTATCGGTCGATACATGCTTGACGTATGAAGGTGAGTCAATATCGGTCGGGACATACCTTCAGAACAAAGGTAAACCAATATCGGTCGATACATGCTTGCCGTATGAAGGTAAGCCAATAACGACCGATACATACCCCAGAGCAAAGATAGACCAATATCGGCCGATACATGCCTGCCGAACGAAGGTAGGCCAGTATCGGTCGATACATGCTTGCCGTATGAAGGTGAGTCAATATCGGTCGGGACATACCTTCAGAACAAAGGTAAACCAATATCGGTCGATACATGCTTGCCGTATGAAGGTAAGCCAATAACGACCGATACATACTCCAGAGCAAAGATAGACCAATATCGGCCGATACATGCCTGCCGAACGAAGGTAGGCCAATATCGGTCGATACATGCTTGCCGTATGAAGGTGAGTCAATATTGGTCGGGACATACCTTCAGAACAAAGGTAAACCAATATCGGTCGATACATGCTTGCCATATGAAGGTAAGTCAATAACGACCGATACATACTCTAGAGCAAAGATAGACCAATATCGGCCAAAAGGGTTAATGAATACCCCAGAAACATGTTGGATAAAATATTATTTTTTGACACGACAAAGATACAAATAGAAGTCGCATGAAGAAAAACCATACATGAATATATCGAATAGAATAATTCATGATAGAGGATATATATTTTGGCGGGAAATATGCTTTCAGATTGTCTTGCAGGCGTTAAACAACAAAGAAGGTACATCTGGGGTACAAAAAAGATTCCTTAAAAATCATCTTCCCCAAGTACGCAGCTGATGTCATAACGAACTCTAACAAACCGGGGTCCACTTCATGACTACGGAGGTTATATGAAGTGGTATAAAAGGGGGAATCCTCTCCGTTGGCTGGGTAAGTTGAGATCCCTAATTTTCTGGCTACTGTTCATCTTCTTTCTCCTTCCTTCCTTGACATCAAGAGAGATCACTAACTTGAGCGTCGGAGGGCCTAGCCAGGGATTCCCACCCCGGTCTTAGGTCACTGACGATAGTGTTGGTTGGTCTCTTGTGCGTAGGGAGCCTCGGGAGCTTGGGAGTTCGATTTTCTCCTATTTGAACGGGGATTTCTTCCTACTCATCAGATTTCCTTCGGTGATTCTGGTTTTCTTCCGATCCGCTTTGGGTTTCTCGGGTCGAGGTTCTACCGGCATTATTCTTCATCAGTACGGTAGGTCTTTTTCTTCCAGATCTCCGTCACGGTCAGCTTCTTAGACAGGATCATATACAAAGATGTTCCTCCGTCATTCCTATGGTATCTCTCATAAGAATTTCATACTCACATTGGAAGGCTTCCAATTTATTGTTTTTATTAGCAGCATTCAAAGTTTCAAACTTTCGCTAATTGTACTCTAAAAATTTTCCCAATGTTTTCTCCATCTTTTCTTTAAGATCTTCGAATATTGTAGATTTGGTTTACCCTTCCTCTTAGCCTCCTTTTGGCCGATTGGATGAGTGTGGACTTTGTAGTCATGCGCATCAATACTCATATCTGGATTAGAAGATAATGTGTATGCTCCTGATTTAGATGTTTTGGCCTTTTTTTTCGGAACGATTATCACTTGATTATGGAGCGTACTTCTCGCATTCTCTGAGAATCGTCCACACATGGTCATACTTGAAAGAGTTATTATTTTTATTACTTATCCAATCTTCATGTGCCTTTGTTAGTATGTCATCGTCACTCCAACTGCTTACATAGTTGCTATGCCACTTATTATAGATTCCATTAAACTCGTTCACCAATCTTTGAAAGTTAAAGAAATGTGATTTTACTTCAATTATCTCTCCACAGTACTAACAAGCTGATGTTCATTGTACTACTATGTGATACATTTCCAGAAAGCTTCCTCCTTTTGTGTATTCCTAATCACTGGATCGGTGCTTACAGAGATCTATGACCTTGCAAGCACCTTATCTTTTTCCAGTGACCAAGATGTCTTCTTCTTCTTTAGAGCATCCTCTTCGTAGCTCATCTTTGTATCCTTATCGATGGTAATGTTTTCTAGCCCAAAAGGCGATGAATGTGGCTGAAACGGAGACTTTGGTATAGAAAACGACGTTGCGAGCTCCTTGTCAATGTTAGTCCTTCTTGATTCGTCTAAAGGGAACACGACTGCATCTAGAGTATGAAATCCATAAGGAGAGGCGACATGAAAAATTGATTATCCATCATCGAAATATATTCACGAGCATACATATAAAATTAAGCTCGAGGGGCATTATGAGCAACTTGAAAATTATGAGGACGTAGTGGTACGTATAGAATATTTGAGAAATTTTGAGCATATTGTGTAGGACAAACAGTGAAATTTTAGGAAGATGAATTTTCTTCGATATTTGAAGAATTCAAATAATTCATAAAAGAACTATTGTAATCTTCATCCATTTGGCTAAAAATTATAGTGGTAGGATCAAAATAAAGCAAAATCAAGCAAAATGTAAAGATGGATTACTACAATTGATGGAAAAAAAATAAAACATTGTATATAGGTAAAAATAGTCTTTATTTTAAAAATAGCCCATTATAAAAATGAATTAATTTTTTTTAAAAAAAAAATATGAAATAGGGTCCAAGATTATATTGATATGCAATTTTTTTTAAAAAAAGTATAAATCAGTCCAAGATTCTAAGACCGATATATAGAAAAAATTATAAACCTCACTCGTATAATATAGGTGAGGTTTATAATGGGAGGTTTATAGCATAAACCTCATGCTATAAACCTCCATTATAGGTGCCTTTAGATAAGATATAATAGATTAATTGAGTATAATTGATAATTAATAGTAGATATATAGTGATAAGAACTTTAAAATTTTAAATTAATTTGACTCTAAATAATAAAATAATTAATGATAAATAAATATATAGACATATAAAATTTTATTAGGAATTTTTGAATTTAATACAAATTTATGAATATTTTTATCAAGATTATATAAATACATATATAGAAATTTATGAATATTTTTAATACGAATTTATGAATATTTTTAATATGAATATAAATATATAGACATATAAAAACATATAACCTAAAAGCTCGATCCTTATAGAAATTTATAGGAAGCTTCTCTCCATTTTTCAATTTACACATAATATCACACTTATTTTTACCTCGCATGCTTTGATTTTGTTGAGTAGATAATTTATCTAAATATGAAAATAATTAATTTAGATTTATCAAATACATAAATGTGGAATGAAAACAACTATAAATTCATTTTTCATACCTTGGCTGAATTCCATTGGAGCTTGAGAGTCCTCCACATCGGCACCAGGGAGGCCGTTAAAATAGCGAATCTATCTTTTTAAAGAGCCCTCCACATGATTGATTTGTTTAGGCAAATGTTGCATATCATTGTTACGTGTGTTCATCAAAGAAGGCTCACATTCAATTGATCTTGAAATAGGATTTTATCAAGACAATACTAAATGACTTGTGATTTTGCCACGTCCTAGAGCTAAAGAACCTGATATTATAAATAACTTCCTCTTAATACCCAAAGATGAACTTTGAGAGTGTTGGGACCTTGACGTCCGCTAGAAGGGGGTGAATAGCGTCTCACCCCAATCGTCATTTCCTATACTTGTTAGTACGCAGCGGAAAATAAAATACAAACTAACAAAAAGAAAACTAAACCATATAAACAATAAGGAAAGATAATAAACCAAAACAAACTGTAACACAAGGCGTTTACGTGGTTCGGAGATTAGGGCTCCTACTCCACGACTGTCCGTAAGGTGAACAATCCTAATCCGTCGGTGGATGACTCTCCGGAAACCTCCGACTAGCTCAAACCTCATTCTCGGTGGAGAAACCTTACCACAACCTTAATCCAAACACTCTTAGATTACAAGAAAAGCTTGGAGGCTTTGAAAGACTACTAATAGGGGTTAACCACGTCTATTTCGTCAACCATGCTCAAGCACCCTGAGCTCTATTAAATAGAGTTCGAGAGGAAAGTACCAAGTGTTTTCCCGCCACCAGTCGACTGGTGCATGCACTAGTCGACTGGTCCTTTAAGTGAAGTTGACCGTTACCCAACGGTCGGCTACCAGTTGACTGCTACAGTGTATTAGTCAACTGTTATAGTGTCTCTGTAGTACTACTGCAGTAACTTCTAAAAACATAGAATTTTGCCCCGAGTACAATCACTCAGCACTCGTCCTCGTTCAACCAACTTAGACCTAGCCTTCTAGCCTCCTTCATCAGCCTCGCGCCTCTCGGATGTCTCCCCATCCTTCATGTCTTACCTTCTAGAGCTTCCTTCGACCTTGTCCTTATTATCGGGTCTTCCTTTGCCAAGAGGCTCCTCACCTCCGAGACTTCATCTATTGTCAAGTCGCACTTAGACTTACGTTGCCAAGACTATATGCTTGGACTTACACCACCAAGACTCATCCTTAGACTTTCCTCCTTTGCCAAGATCACACTTGGACTTTCCTTGTTGTACATGTATCCTGCACACTCACAATGCATATCAAATACAACAATAAACCTAACTTAAATCTTTACCCAAACATTAAAACTTAGGGCACCTAGATTGCTCTAACAGAGAGTTCATAATTCTGCAACAAATATATTATTATATTAGTTAAATGAAAAAATAACATAAATAATATATTTAACAGTTTAAAACACTTAAATAAATAGTTTTGTATCCCAATAAAATACAGCATGATGTTGCATCCCAAAATGTAATAATAGTATTTGTTTATATCTTGCCCAGATCAAGGAGAAAGAATTTGCCAATTAGTAACTAAGAGATGAGTAGGAATTCATCAAGATGGTAAGTCACAGGAACAGATGATCTATTGTTGGTGCAAATAACTTTCAGAGTTTTGATGTTTATTTAATAATATATTTAATGGAGTCTAGTTAAGTCAAAGTTAACCGATTGACTACCAAAGAGAAAAGTCTAAGTGGTCAAGGTGACTGGAGGCTTGGAAGTAGTGAGATGTTTATCGAGTGACTAGTCCTAAGTAGAAGTTAAGTAAGAGAAAATTCTAACTGAAGGTTAGGTAGTAGTGAGAAGTCTACCTCCTAACTGGAGGTTAGGCAGCAATGAGAAACCTACCAAATGACTAGTCCTAACTGAAGGTTAGACAAATAAAAAGTCTTAGAGTAAACTGTAAGCAAGTGTGACCAAACAAGCGGTCGACCGAACCAACAAATTTTGAATGCTGGTAACACTGCTTTACTTTACTATTTTATGTAGGTTCAAGTGAAGTGGACTAGAGGGGGTGAATAACCCTGAAAAGAAGTTAAAAATTCTCTTCCTTTTTAAAGCAGCAAGGACACAATATTAATTATAAACAATTAACATAAAAGTAAAAATCTAAAAAGTAAGAAGACTCAGAAATTTACTTGGTTATAACTTAGGTGATTGTTAATCCAAGACAGATGAAAGTTTCACTAAAATACTCCTCCATGAAGACATAATAGCCTCTTACAGACTTTGAACGCTCAAGAATTACTTAAGAAATAAGTACAAGAGTTGTTATTAAATTCCTATCTCTAAGGGGCTTTTTATAGCCCCCTAGGATAATGTTACCATTGGTTGACGTGGCTCAGAAGCGCCTCCAAAAGGATCGAAGGCACCGCTAATATGGATAAAACTTTATCCGAAGTGCAACGGTCACCAATGTCTCAGCCACGTTGGAAGGCGCCTTCGGTGAACTTAAGGTGTCTTTGTGCCTCTACTTAAGGCGCCTTCATGCCTATGCTCAAGGTACCTTCGCGCCTGGTCCAAAGGTTCCTTCATGCCTAGTTCAAAGGTGCTTTAGGTCTTGATGACTCCAACAGTCAACCTTGGAGTTGACTTGTTTGGACTTCCTTTGCGCTCGTTCGGAGTTGAGCTTTGATCTTCTCCTCAAGCAGGCTTTCTCCCCCACTTCTCATCCCTCGAATGCTCCACGTTCATCCTTCTCGTCCTCTAGTACACTCTTCTATAGCTCCTCGTCTCTCGAATACACCGAGCCCATCGACTGACTTCCTGTGTTATTCTTCTTGCTCCTTGTGTCTTCCGCTCAACTTCTTGTATTTCAAAGTTCCTACACACTTAGACGCAAGACATCAAAAAGTGCAGAGTCTAACTTAACTCAGTTGATCACATCAAAACCAACATGGGGTACTTACAGTCTCCCCATTTTTGACGTCCATCAACCCATGTTAAGGTTTAAAATAAATAATAAAAGTAGTTTATGTTCTAAAACAAATAAATATGCAATTTAGTACCATAAATAAATTTACAATAAACTATTAAAATTTATACTTTCCCCTTAATTTAATCCTTTATTTATCCCCATTGATTACATAAAAATGTTAGGAAAAATATGAAAATAGTTAAAAATATATATATTTTAAAATTTTTTAGAAGTTTTAAACAAGGTATACCAAAATTTATCTTTTTATCAAAATTATTTATCAAAGATAGTAATTTTTACCAATTAATTATTTATTTTTATAAAAATAATTTTGGAAATTATTTTTAAGTTTTGAAACTATTTGTTATGGTTAAATAGAAACAATCAAATCAGAATAAAAACTTTCACAACAAACAAAGTTTTATTTTGACCAGAAATAATATTTTTAGCAAATATAAATACTTTTGAATTTAAATGATTAAAAATGTATTTAGAGTCCTAAAAATCTGGCTGATTTTTCTAAACATTCAACATATAATGGTCTTTAGCTGAAAAATCAGATTTTTCAAAATATATCTCCATAAAAAATTTAAATTTAAAATTATTTTTTTTGATAAAAAATTATTAAAAATCAGATAACTACGGAAAAATCTCAAAAAAAATTATTCGAATAGAAAACCTAATTCATTCTAACAAAAAAAATAAGTTGTTGAAAAATCAAGTTTCAAAACATTATTAATCATTAAAATTCATTTTTTGAAATAAATTTTTTAAAAAATAATACAACAATCAGAAAATATAAAAAATATTTCTATGAGTTGATAATGTCATTATTTTGCAAAAAAAAAAAAAACACAAAAGATAAACAGAAGGCATATAAATTTATTAATTTTACAAATATGTTAATATTCAAATAAATTAATTTCATCATGCATATACAAAATAATTAAATTAAACTAAGTATGATTTAGGAAACCAATATAAATTTCTACCTACTAGATTTATCAAGTATTTTATAGGAATATATTTTCTAACTACTTTTATAATTTGGCTATTATGATTCCTAATATACTAACTAAGTCCTCTATTATTTATAGAATATGAAATTTATAAGAAATTAGAATTTAAGCATACAAAGTCCTTTTTTAAAATTTTAATTTGCTCTTTTAGTTTTGCATTTTTTTTTCATACTTAACTTTTTCAAAATTTCCTACTAAGGAAGCTTTTTGACTCTGAATATTTTGACCTAGTTTTGCATAGAGATTTACTTAACATTTTTTTACACTCGTATAGTTGATCGAAAGAAAGGTAACATACCTTACTTATCATGTCAGACTCACAGGTAGATGCTCCCCATTTATCGTTGCTTACTTCTAAAGTGGCTTCGTCAACTTCAAGCAAGTATTCAACTATTAGAGTTGTTCCTATAATCTCTTCGGTCTTACAGTCTTCTGAAGACGAATCAATATCCATCGAGGAGTCGTATTTTGCCTCTTTTGGTTCTTCGTGGAGTTTTAAGAATTTTTCCCAAAGTTCCTTGGTAAATTCCTAGGCGCCGATTCTTTCAAGTACTTGAGCAGGTAGCACACTCAGAAGATGAAACTCGGCCTTATCAGGTGCCATAAATTTGTCACATTGTTTGTTAGTCAAACAATGTTTCTCGAGTACTTTTCTATCTTTGCTTTTAGGTATTTCAAAATCATATTTAATTGTTAATAAAATAAGTTTTAAAAAATACCTTCATACGTCACTTCTAAAATGCGAACTCTCCCTCGAACACTAATGGGTAGATGCTAGATCCGGTCATCTTTTTTTCTTTAGCTAGCGGTTAGTCCTTATAATCCACACCTTGCTCTGATACCAATTATAAGTCCAGGTGAGGCCGACTAGAGGGGAAGGGGTGAATAGCCCCGAAAAGAAGTTAGAAATTATCTTCCTTTTGAACTAACAAGGACATAATATTAATTGTAAACAAGTAACATAAAAATGATAATCTAAAAAGTAAAAAAGGCTCAGAAATTTACTTTGGATAGTTGTTAATTCAAAACAAATGAAAAACTCTACTAAAATACTCCTTCATGAAGACAAAGTAGTCTCTTATAGACTTTGAACACTGAGGAATTATTTAAGAAATGAGTACAAGAGTTGTTATTAAATTCCTAGTTCTAGGGGGCTTTTTATAGCCTCTTGGGATAATGTTACCATTGACTGACATGGCTCGAAGGCGCCTCTAAAGGGATCCAGAGCGCCTCCAGTGTGGATAAAACTTTATCCAAAGTGGAATGGTCACCAATGTCTCTACCACATTGGAAGGCGCCTTCACGCGAACTTAAGGCACCTTCGTGCCTATGCTTAAGGAGCCTTCGCTCCTCTTCTTGAGGCACCTTCGTGCCTGTACTCGAGGCACCTTTGTGCCTGGTTCAAAGGCGCCTTGGGTCTTGATGACTCCAATAGTCAACCTTGGAGTTGACTTGTTCCAATTTCCTTTGCTTCCGTCTGGAGTTGAGCTCCGATCTTTTCCTCGAGTAGACTTCTTCCCTAGCTTCTCATCCCTCGAACGCTTCGTGTGCATCCTTTTCATCCGTTGGTGTACTCTTCTACAGCTCCTCGTCCCTCGGATGTACCGGGCTCATCGACTCGCTTCCCGTGTCATCCTTCTCGCTCATTATGTCTCCCGCTTGACTTCTTGTATTCTTAAGTCCCTGTACAATTAGACATAATGTATCAAAAAAATACAAAGTCTGACTTATTCGATCGATCATATTAAAATTAATCCGGTGTACTTACATTTTATATCTATTATACTAACTCAGTGTTACAGAAAAGTCTTAATCGATCAGGTTGATCAGACACTAAGCATGATCGGAGAAATTCCAAACAAGTATGAGAACCAGATGTTTGACAAGTAAGTTAAGATAAGCTCCTAGAGAAGAGTGCAATGAAGTTGTGTTTCGATTAGGATAAACCTTATACGTTGATCCGATTGAAGAAACCAACAAAGATTTCTAAGTCAATATCAGATAGTCTTAACTGTCATATTAATGTATGTATAATTATTTGATTCTAACTCTAGTTTACAGAATTATTATTATTGTACTATGCTAACTTTGTTTTTAGAAAAATAGAGTTCGGATAATTAAAAGGTTGGATCGATCGAACATTATGGTTTAGTTGATCGACCCACAGAAAAGAGATCAGATCATAGTTGAATTAAGTAGAAAATGGAAAAGTTGGTTTGGTCGACCGATATATGGTTCAGTTGACCAAACCCAGTTTGGTAACTATAGATTAAATAAGATCAAATCACACGACAAAGGTAGTTCCTGAGTTCACTGACCGATTAGGGGTTGGTCGACTGAACACTTTTGGCAAGAGTAGATTCGGTGAGATCGGATCAAGAAGTAAAAGAAAATTTAAAGGTTTGGTCAACCGAACAGGGAGTCAGTCCACTGATAAAGGCTGATTTCATGAAAGATACGATTTAGGCAAATTGTGAACCTGAATAATTGTGAAGCTCAGTCGACTGAAAAGAGGTTTAGTATACGGAATAAAACCTTATAAAAGGAGCATCAAGGTCATATATCATGCCCCGAGGATATACTTGTCCGCCAAATCGAGCGGTACCTAGTGACAATATAGGAAATAATCAATATCAAACAAAATCAAGCCAACATAAACTCCAATGCAATATAAAATCAATAAACACATTAAAGATGATACGTATACACATGCATGCATAGGAGATCATACTACAACATAAAAGTTATACTATTCTAATAAAATTCAAACCGATACAGAAAGAAAACTGTAAACACCAAGCAGCAGAAAATAACCCAACAACTAAAAAACAAATCCAAACTTGAGTGGGACCGGCAGCCAGAACTTCCAAGCGACACTACACATCCTCTATTTGCTAACCTGAAAGTCAAAGGAAAATAAATGATAGTGAGTACAAAATACTCAATGTGTATAAGAAGATAGTGCATGATAATACTATAAGGAGATCAAACGATGTAGTCTAAGTAAGATACTACAAAAGTAAAAAAGAGTCAATATAAGCAACTGTTAACCAAAACATAAACGCCTACATAATCCTCCACTAACCTGCTCAAAGAAGTATAACCACTGAATTGAGAGTATATACAATACATCCAAATCCTGCACAAACAAATACACAACTAGCATATAACAAGCATTTAACAAGTCCTGACTAGTGCAACAATATGCTATTATGAATGAGTCTCATGATGGTCAAGGTATATAAATAGTTCTTGTCCGCGGGAGAACGTTCTACCATGAATGGTCCTATGGGCGGATAGGATGAAGTAGCTATCTAACTCCTTCGCCATTGACTGCAGGAGAATGCTCTACCACGGATGGTCTCGCAAGCAATCAGGGTAAATAACTAATCACTATTTACGGGAGAACGCTCTACCATAGATGGTCCCGTGGGCAGACTGGATAAGTAACTAATCATTGTCTGCGAGAGAATGATCTATCACGGATGATCTCATGGGCAGACAAGATATATAAATGTACAAACCAAAAATGATAAGTAAGTAGTGATAATCACCTCTGAGTGTAGACTCTGCTACCTACACCACGGTATGGTCTCTCTAGCAAATAGTCAACAACCCAACCAACCAGCAATAAGTCAAGTAGGATACTCAGATATTTAGCTACAGTCTACGTGCGATAGCTCAATAGCACTGTTTGCTCTAATAGGCAGTTCAAATGCATATACATGCAATAAGTGACCAGTCTAATGACATGTGCCTAAGTACCACAACAGTAAGCATAATAGTAACAATCTCAACCAAGGGAAATCTTAGTCATCTAATCATAATATCTCATCTAATATAATACTCTATAACTACATCTCAGTGTAACTTCACTAGCGTATAAGCATGAGCCAAAGCAACAAATAAAGATCTAGTAGGATACTCGATACCCTACACTATGACATGATCTTACTAAAGTATATGTATGAGCTTACAAAATCAACAAGGTCTAGTAGAATACTCGATATCCTAGCCTACGATATCGCTACATAAAGGCACCAGTATAAATAGCATGGATGTCAACGAGACTACATGAATATAAAATAGATCAAACTAAGTACAATAAGTTAAGTATCAACTCAATAAATAACTAGAGTAGAGTTAGGGTAAGCAAGTAAATCCTACCTAATCAATATATAAGCAAATATAATTATGAACTAGGATCAAAGATATAAAAAAGACAAGCAGGAACTACTCACCTCGATTATATATCGTCCTAATCATCTTCAAATCAAAGAGTCTATTTCGAATTTGAATCCTACAAGTAAAGAATATAAAAGAATCTAAGGGTCTATTAATCAATAATCAAACCCTATTTCTTAATTAATCAACTTTTTAATTTATTCATCCCTTAATTAATCCAACTAATTTTTAATTGACCATAATTGAATGAAGACCCTTCAATCAACTAAGTAACCAATAATTGACCCGATGAATCTAATAAATAGATTAATTACTTAATTTAACCTATTTATCAATCCACTAACTTAATTCAGTAAACACTTTCATCTATAATTAATTATTAAACCCTATAAATCCACCGATGATGCCAGGGGTTTGGTTTATAGTTGTTGGTCACTCACATTTGGGAAACCAGGATGGCATCGATTGCATGGCCGGGGAAAACAGTAGAGGCAACTGCTCATGACTAAAGACCAAGGAACAATGATGGGTTGCGATGTCCTAAGTGTGGTAGCGGTGGCGTATTGATTGGCGGCAGCCGACAATGAGAACGGTGGCACCGGACGGTCCCCGTAGTTGTACCGTAGATGGAGGCTTCAAAGGTGGTGCGACGGTGCTGGAGGCCGGGGGTAGGTGGCGCAACAATGGCCTCGATTGGCCGGCGGCGAGGATCGCAGTAGCGACAGTTGCTGCTCATGACCCGCAAGTGTGAGAGGGCAATAGCTTGCTCTCCGATGTCGACTCAGCTCTCCGGAGATGACCAATGGTGGTCGGCGGCCGTCCACTATCCAAGATAGGGAGGAAGGTTCAAGGTCGGTGCGGCAACGTTGACTGCGTCGAGGGCAGGGGGAAGCACGTGGACGGAAGAGGGGAAAAAGAAAGGGCGGCGAGGTGGGGAGGAGAGGGAGAGCCACTGGCGTCGGCTGCTCACCGCTGCTCGCCTGGATAGAGGGGTTGCACGGCATGAGGCAGCAACGACTGTGCCGCGATCGAGCGGGTGTGGTGAATGGAAGGAGCCAAGACTTAGGTTTTCAATTTAAACTTAGGTTAATCTAATTTATCAACTCTTAACTTAAATCAGTATTCTCAAACAACTTTCCTTCTACTCAATTTATCCCCTTAAAGATAAATTAAAATTCCAGTAAAATTTAAATAAATCATATATACTATTTTATATGTATTTCTTTATTTATTGTTAATTATTTCATTATTATTTTCCTCAATTAGATTAAAACTTTATAGTTTTAATCCCTGTATATATATATACACACCCACACCCATGAGCGAAATCTAATGTGGGTAATTTGACATGGTTAAAATTTAATTTTTTAATCTCTCTCATCTGCATGGAATAATTATTCTGGAATAACTATTCTCTTTTTCCTCTTAAATTAAAATAAATAATTTTTCTCTTTTGATACTGTCGTTAAATATTTAAATAATAAATGATGGACACTAAATTTGATCATTATTGAACAACTAATAAATAATAACGGCGGTATATGATACCGTTGCTAATATTTCGTTGTTAAAAATAACTTTTCTAGTAGTGATTTTAGATTTTAGGATAAGGAAGTAGTCTGATGTATGGTTAACATTAGTTTTATGTCTATTTATCTTTTTTTGTTGCATAATATATTTACTCTGTGCATGATCCAATTTTATAGGATATACACAATTATAACACTAATCATACATCTTCGTATCTCATGGGACGTGGGAAAGGATTAAAAGGTGAACTCAAAGCTTCAACTCATAAAGATTAAGACATGAGAGATTGGTCATGCAAGTAATCCAAAATCTTATGAGGACACCATTGATTATGATATAACTTAATGAGTTTGTCCTGATTCGATATGATGAAGTAGGCGATAACACTTAAGAGGATCGTGGGACATCGTGACATGACTCTCCTTGAGAAAGTGATCGCTCTAATATGGTCGTCTTAAAAATAGACATCAAGTTTGGAAATGCCCGTCAATATAATTTCAAAAGTCTATATTAATATTTCAAGTTAGACCATGCATGCGAACAAACATTAAGTTAGGAAAATAATAATACTTAAGATATCAATAATAATGTTAGTTAGGAAAATAATAATACTTAAGATATCAATAATTATCATGAAATCGAAATCCTAAAATTATTTCCTCTAAATTTGGATTTTTTTTTCTAGACTCTTGATTTTTGTGACTTTCTAAATAACCCGCTTCACAAATTTAATTGGTATTCGATTTTACAATCATGTGCAATCGAGCCCTGCACTTACAAAATTCCCCATCAATATACAATCCGAGCTATGATTTTAACTTGCATAGTTCGTATGGAGGTCTGGGCTCAGCGTGGGTAGCTGCCCACGCTAAGATCATGTAAGCTCCTCCGTCCCTATGTGTGGTTTAGGACCACATTTGAACTCCAAGCCAACTATAAGACAAAAGACCTATCATTGAAAACTAGCAATATCTTAACACTTAAGAACAATGATACAAATCGTTACAATATAAATAAAAATGATAATTTCAGTTAGTCTTACTGGAATGATCAATTCGATCTTTAAAAAATTTTTTATTGGTCATCAAAATAAATCGGGAAGCGCACACGACGACCAACTTAGAAGTCGAGTATTCTTTGATTGCGCACTCTATTTGGAGGAATTTTTTTTTACAAATACGCTATATCTGAAATTCAAATCGTGGATACCTGAGTGACAACTTGAGTGTCCTACCGTGATACTATAGCCTGAGACATAATATAAACAAAACTGAATCAATTTATGGATGTGCTTAATTAATTCATGAAAAAGAATAGAATCAAAATAGAATGATAAAAATTAGTCAAATCCTAAAAGATGTAGTAATTTTATAAAATTAGAGAATGGACCATGACAGAAAAGAAATAACAAACAGAGAAGAGCTTAACTAAAAATTTACCTTAAAAAACAACATTTTAAGTAAAAAGAATTACCATCGCTTTGGGATTAACGATGAGATCTAGATAACTATAAGATGACTAATGTGATTTTAGCGATCTAAGGAGGGGTATTTATGTATGTCTGAGGGTCAAATTTGAGAAGCCATATATATGACATTTCTTAAACCCACTAAGGGTGCAATTAAAAAACTTTACTTTTAAAAGAAGAAAAGAAATTTAAAAACCCTCTAGTATTTAGTAGCAATTTTAATGATTTTTAATATTTTATTACTGTTAAAACGTCTATAAAATTTCTATTTTATTATCAAAATACTTAAGAAAAAAAATAAAAAAGACATTCCATCTTAATATTTTATCCCCAAAATATCTTTATTCTAATTCTCATGGAGCATAATTATTATATAAGTATAATAATTATGAATAGCAAGTGAAATCAAAGAGAGGTAAATCACTTATGAATCATACAAATTTCAAAGGTATTCATTTTTATTTTACCACAGATAGACTCTTAAAAATACTTTTCAAAATCCATTACAATTTTTTTAATGTTTTTTTGACTTGCTCTCCTTCATCCAATCCAGATCTCGAGCTTCATCCACAGCCAACGCTCCTTTTCGCTCCTCTTTAAACAGACAGCCATAGATGACTGCGACCGATCTGACTCTGCCCCACGGAAGTCCACCCACTTCCGGCGGTTGAATTCAGTCAAGAGCAGCCATTTTTGATGCAAAAGGTTGGAACCGTCAACCCAGCGGCCCCCTCACCCCGGCCCCATAAGTATGAGAGAGAGTAAATCACGGTGAATACGGGCCCAGCTATGATATGGCGGTCTTAGGTGTTTAGCACGGACAGATATTGATGTTATCGCAATTGCTGCCGCAGACCTTCGACCTCCCGACTACTCATGATGCAAGAATATCATGTCATAACCGGCTGATCCCGCCCGTGGGGGCAAAGAGCAGCCATTTTTGAACCTTATTGCCAAAGTCGTAGAGGTGGAAAGAGATGGACCTTCCGCTCCTGCTTTGTTTCGTTTCCTTGTACTGTGATGTTCAGTGAGGAGGGCAACCCAAATCCAATCAGAGGCCTTCGCCAAGAGCTATAATCTTCGAGGAGCACCCACGATCGGTGGTCCTCCCTGTGCGTGTGGTGCAAGGCGGAGACTGCCGCAGAAATTTGACTCAGGTGACTAATTTATCTTCGCTTCTCTCTTCTCTCCTTGCCACGCTTTGTTTCCTTCTGTTCATTTCCGTGTCCGCTCTCGCGCTGCTTCTTGTTCTTCCACTGCGACGATCGACGAAGGACGAATCGTGAGCACTTTTTTTTTGGGTCTCGATATCGTCTTCATTTTGCTGCGGCTCTATGTTTCCAGCCCCAAGCAGCCAGTTTCCTGAGTTGTTTCTTCTCTCTTCCTCTTGTTGCGTTTGTTCTTCTGTCAACTTCGTTTTCATTGTCTGCTTCTAGAAATCTTCAGGTTTGCGTCTTTTTCAAACATCTTTGTGCTATTTTGTTTTCCGTAAAGGACCCGTCTTTATTTACTTCAACTTTCGTCTTTTCTTTCTTGTTCCAATCTTCGTCGCGCTCTTGACAGACTTTACTCACTTCTGTTCGTTTTCTTGTTTCTATTTTTTTTTTGTATGTTTAGATTCTCCAATTTTCTTCCACTCTCGTTGATGTTTTTCCTCTACAGACTGTGTTAGAGACCTTCTCTTTAGCTTCCGAAGATTTTGCCCACTTCCAAGAATGGGGTGCTTCAGCTACTTCAAAAAGAGATACATATCTATAAGGTCCGGGGTTTCGCCTCCCATCCAGGGAACAACGCCCATTTCCTCACAGATGTCCATATCAAAAGATGGCACGGGCATGTCAGAGGATTCAGCAGCTGTGGAACAGATGAGCAAGTCCACTTTCTCTGCGTCCTCTCAGAAAAGCATACCTGAGTTGTACGAGGAAAGAGGGGCACATAACCTGCGTGTTTTTGAGCTCAAGGAGCTTAGAAATGCAACAAACGACTTCAGTAGGCTGCTAAAGATTGGTGAGGGTGGGTTCGGAAGCGTGTATAAAGGCTATGTCAAGCCTCCCAATGGGAAGGGAGATAGAACCATAGTGGCCATCAAGAAGCTTAATCCACAAGGCATGCAGGTACTTGTGCTCAATCTCAAGTGTTTTACAGCGTCATGTATGCTTCAACCATAGAGTTTTTGTTGGGAGAAAAATGATCCAAAAATAACTTATTGTATTCTGTGCATTTTTCATTCAGCATATGCCAACTAACTTAGGAAATAGGCTTAAGTTGTAGTTGTGCTCCAGATTTAGTGTGCATGAATATGCACATACTGAGCTGCATGGCCAACAGGTAATGGACATGGCAATCGAGAGCTAGTTTCATCTTCTTTGGAAATGAGATGCATGAATGTGCACATAACGATGCCAAAAGCAAAGAATGAGATTTCCATGTAGGATAATGTGACAAAAAAACTCAGTGAAGGATATAGGATCTTGTGATTGTTTTATTATTTGAATACTTCGAATTTTACTTCACGTTGAATTTTAAAAATGAATCTTGATTTATGGTCCTATAGCATTAACTGACTTCTTCTGTTGGATAAATTTATTTTCTGAATTTGATGTAGCATTATTTATTTGCAGATGTTTTCAAGAAATTGTCTCACCTTCATTGAACTACTTAAAATGTTATTGTTCCCTTTGTAGATTATTATTATCATCATTATTTTCGGTTGTTCTTAAGTAGATCTTTTATGACATTCAATTTGGTCTATCTAGGGTCACAAACAATGGTTGACAGAAGTGCAGTTTTTAGGTATTGTGGAACACACAAATCTTGTTAAGCTTATTGGATATTGTTCTGTGGATGGTGAAAGAGGAGCACAAAGGATGTTGGTCTACGAGTTCTTGCCTAACAAAACCCTAGATGACCACTTATTTAACAGAGCTTATCCCTCTCTTCCATGGGCTATAAGGTTGCAGATAGCCTTGGGTGCTGCAGAAGGGCTGGCATACCTCCATGAGAGGATGGAAATTCAGGTATCCCTTGAGAAACCATAGTTCTGTCTTATATATATGTGAACACTGTTCTTAGTGCTAATTTGATGAAAAGAAGCTACCCTGATATTGCCAGAGAAGTGCTATTATATTTGGAGAATCACTTAAGTCAGTTGAATGTACTTATCCAGCTCTATTTGGTGTCCATAATATACCTAAATTAAGAAAAATGATCTTTTGCTTGGCTGTAGTCCTGAAATACACACTTTCACTTTCGTGATTACAAAGGAATTATCAAATATCGTTGGCTTGATCTAGGAAAATAACTTCCTGCAGTATTTCATTTGATTAGGAATTTTTCTGTGCCTTTTTTGAAAGTCAATTTTCCCCTTTAGAAGGGAATGGTTGGATGGAGAAACTTTCATTCTTGAAACTGCCTACATAATTCCAAGTGGTGCAACATTTTGACGCATAAATAAAAAAATACATCTGAATATTAAATAAAAAATAAATCTGAATAGAGGGAATTAGGTTGTATTTTTCATACTTGGTTCATGTATTTATTGGCAATTTTTTTTCTCATTCAATAATTCCAAGTGGTGCAACATTTTGATGTTTAAATAAAAAAATAGATCTGAATATTGTATAAAAAATAAATTTGAATAGAGGGAATTTGGTTGTATTTTTCATACTTGGTTCATGTATTTATTGGTGATGTTTTTCTTGTTCAATAACCAATGCAATAGCATGTTACACTCTTGGTTGAGATCAGATGGTAAAAAATTAAAAAGCTAAGTACTTGTCATGAGCTTGAAATCAAGAATAAAGGATAGATTATATGAACCTTTTACACCTTGAAATACTACTAGAGAAATTAAACCTGCAAAAATAGTTCAAAAATGGATTTCCAAAGAGCACCTAGTAAATCCAATTGGACCCAACTTATTGTTGGTTCTAAAATGTATTATTTCATAATTTTAGATTCGGTTATGGTGCACAAAGGAATGAAGAAAGAATCTTGTGACTTGGTGCATATTCAATTATTCATGCAAGATCTTTATTTTCAATATATCCTTCTGATTACTTGAGGTGGAAATTTATGTTCTAATTGATTTGTATGCTATAATTTCTGAATTTTGTAGGAATCCTTATATATGAAGATTGAATGATACGATAAGTGTTTACTACAATTTTGGTATATACTTGGCACACACCATGGCTACCCAACACTTAATATCACTAAAAACATCATTATGTAACATACATCATAAAATTCGTTGGTCTCTAATGTCATCCATGGTTTCTTCTAGGGATGCATGTTTGCTTTCACTCCCATTGAATTAGGAAGTAAGTTTCATTTTTGGGTTTTTATTCATGTTCTATGACTCAGACTCTTTGTAGGCATTTGAATTCTAGGTTTCCTCTTTCATGGCAGCTATAAAACATTGTGTATTGGGGTTAAGTTCTCTTTAGAGGCTTAAGTCTATCAATGAAGTGAACACATATAGTTCTAGGATTTTCTCTATCTTCACAATGCATGTGAAGTTCCTTAAACCTAGTTAGTAGGTATTCTATCACACTTGGGGATGATTATTTCAAATTTATTAACTTATTGTATAATTGGTCCTTAAAGTATGTGAGAGAATAATTTTTTAGTCATTTTATCCCATTTGGTAATGGGTTGTCATCTATGTCAGTCTTGATTAGCTTGGACATTTTGCTTTCTTTTTTTTTTTTCTCCAAATGTGATCCTTATTTCTTTAATTTCTCCTTTCCAGCAAGACTTTATAAAGGTGGATAAATCTTATGGAAAAAAAAAAATCTAAAATGTTAAGCACAAAAAAAAAAAAAAAAAAACAAGTATGACAACACAAGAAATGTGAAAGATTACTCTAGGTGTTGCCGATTATAAATGAACCACAAGGTTGCAGTATGTCGCAACACAGAGAGCAAGAGGTCACTAGAGCACGAGCATACGAATGAGTGTGATGAGTGAATTGATTGATTCCAAAGCTTTGCCTCGAAACTCTTTATTCCTCTGTTACTGACTTGACAAGCCCCGGTCGACTCGAGCCTCCCCGGTCGCCTAAATCTTGCTAATGTGGCTGCAACGTTTATCCTTAAGATAATGTTAACTGCATTCTCCGGTCAACTAGAAGCTCTCTGATCACTTGGAGAGGGGCCAAATTTGATCTTGATCCGATTCTCGGATCGCTAGATAACATCTCTTGGTCACTTGGAAGCTACTCCAGTCGCCTCGACCCTGATACGATCGCTTGGACTCTCCGATTTCCCTCGTCGAGAGTTATCACTAGCTAAGTCGCTTGAACTCCCTCTGGTCACTTGGAACTGTCGAACTTTGCTTCCCTACAATGGTTATGCGTAATGAGTATGATAGAGAATGTAAAATTACCTGCACTTACTTTTGGATCTAGATATTCAACCTCCAACTAACTCATCTAGACTGAGTTGCCAAACTAATCTGATTCCACTTGGACTTGTTGCTAAGCTTCAGCTCCCAGCTTACTCCACCTAGACTTGTCTTGCCAAGCCTTCAGTTTCTAGCTTACTCCACTTGAACTTGTCTGCAAGCTTCATCTCCTAGCTCCCAACTTCTAGCTTATTCCACTTGGACTTGTCTTGTCAAGCCTTTAACTCGTAACTAACTCTACTTGAACTTGTCCTCCCAACCCTTCATCTCCCAGCTAACTCTACTTGGACTTGATCCAACTAGTTCTTAACTAGGACTTTCATGCTTGGTTTCCAATCAAGAGTTCACTCATGCTTGACTTCCAATCAGGTCTTTAGTTCCACTAGGACTTTAGTCATTGCTTGGTTCCCAACCATAACTTTACCATTTGTCAAGTAACCTACTCCTACACACTTGACACCAACTTATTAGATCACAAGTTTAAAAACTTTGAAAACAATTTGAATTAACTTTTCTTTACCTGCCCTATTTTTCTTTCTCTCCCCCTTTTTCATACATCAAAAATAGATTAAGAGGAGAATTAAACAAGACATAATATGTTAAATCAAAATTTCAAATAATTAATTATAAATTAATAAGCAAGATGAAAAACAGACATGTAATTAGTTTTAAATTCAATCATGAAGCTACAAGTCAAATCAAATAAATAGCAGTCAAAATCCAAATAAGTCAAACATGAATCTCCTAAAAAAAATTGGAACCAAGATTTGTCTAGTTAGATGGAGGAGTAGGTTGTTGACTCGTGTGCGGGGTATGCATCAATTCCATAATCGTAGGTAAGTGTGGTCGACCAAACCTAATTTTTATTGATGTTGGTTAAATTAGTTTTTTTTTTTTTTGTTTAGTACCTAGTGCTAATTATCTGTATTCTAGAGGTTGGAAGGTAAATGACTTCAAATATATTTCTAGTTTAAAACTCTAACCTTGAGTTCAAGAGAATTTCGAAAGTAAATTTAAACATAAACATAAAAGGATAATATTTTTTGAAAAAAATGCATTTATAAAAAAATCTAAGTTTTTATCAAAATAAGATCTTAAAAACACTTTCAAAAGGGCCAACTTTGATTTCCGGCTTAGCTATCGATAAGATAAAAACTATCAATCGGTTGGTCAATGTAAGTAAGTTTTCAGCTTAATCTTATGAAAACTAAGCTTTTAACATGTGAGAATTACCTAACTTGATCAATATAAAGTTTTAACCCCAATTCATGTCGATGCACTGATATAAACACCTGGAA
This sequence comes from Zingiber officinale, assembly GCF_018446385.1. Taxonomy (NCBI): domain Eukaryota; kingdom Viridiplantae; phylum Streptophyta; class Magnoliopsida; order Zingiberales; family Zingiberaceae; genus Zingiber; species Zingiber officinale. The sequence goes on along the minus strand of NC_055987.1, from coordinate 170,773,316 downwards.
TTAATTGTTAGGACCAAAAGTAGCTAGAGGGGGGGTGAATAGCTCGTCGCGTTCGCTTGTTGCTCGGCGTTGCTTGTTCCTTCAAAGATGTGCAGCGGAAATACAAAGAAACAATCACACAACGCTAACACGGTTGGTTTACTTGGTATCCACCTCACAAGAGGTGACTAATCCAAGGATCCACACCAACACACACACCCTCCACTAAATAAAACTCTCCTTTATGGTAACTACCAAGGGCGGAGAAGCCCTACAAGACTCAATACAAGAAGAGAGGGAAAGATTACAAGAAATACAAGCTTACAAGCTTACAATGAGTATAAACCCTAACCCTAGCTTCTCTTCTTGGCTTTGATCCGCCTCTTGACTTGGAGAACTTCCAAGATCCTTCAAGAACTGGCGATCTGAGCTTTGTGAGTGCTGTGGAGGAGCTGGCGAGAGATCTGGAGTGAATCGGAGAAGAGATTTAAGAAATGAATGCTGCGGCCTTTATCGACGCCAACGGTCGGATCCGATCGATTCGAATGTTCCCAATCGATCGGGAGGCTTTGGATCGATCCACGGATCGATCCAGTGCGCCTCTCGGAAGGCTCGGATCGATCCACGAATCGATCCAGTGCTTATCGAAGCAGCCGCGTCCCAATCGATCCACGATCGATTGGAACATCTGAATCGATCCACGGATCGATCCGGCCTGCTAAGCTCCGGATCGATCCATCGATCGATTCAGCCTCTCTGGATCGATCCATCGATCGATCCAACACTGTGCCTTAAAACCAAGTTCTAAGCCTCTCGAACCAACATCCGTCAACCTTGACTGTTGGTACATTATGCCAACATCGGTCACTCCTTCGACTGCTAGGACTTCCCACCGTGTCGGTCAATCCTTTGACCCACTTGGACTTTTCTATTCATCAAGTATCCGGTCAATCCTTCGACCTACTGGACTTCCCAACACCGGATGTCCGATCATCCTCGATCCATCTGGATTTTCCTCGCCCGGCTTCACTCACGGGACTTTCACCCAGCTTCACTCACTGGGTTTTCTATCTGCCTAACTCACTAGGGCTTTCACCGGCTTCACTCACGGGACTTTCACCTGCTTCACTCACTAGGTTTTCCATCCGCCTAGCTTCACTCACTGGACTTTCCTTCCGGCTTCACTCACTGGGACTTTCACCTAGCTTCACTCACTAGGATTTTCCATCCGCCTAGCTTCACTCACTCGGACTTTCCTGGCTTCACTCACCGGGACTTCCATTCTACCTAACATCCCGCTTAGGACTTCCCAGTCAAGTATCCGGTCGACCTTGACTATTCTTCTTCAATCGATTTCTTATTGTCAAACATCTAAACTCAAACCAAGACTCGGCTTGGTCACCCAGGTCAACCTTGACCCGAGGGATGTGCACCAACAATCTCCCCTTTTGATGTTTGTGATACCACAATAACTTTACTGATACCACGTATAAGTTAAGCTAATCCTATAGCCTCGATCTTCCACCAGGTAATGAACACGTAAATTAAGCTCTTCATTCTCCCCCTACGGCAAACTCCCTCTAGGTAATGAAGCTAACTTACACCCATTCATAGGTCCTTTCATTCTCCCCTATTGGCACACATCAACCCATGCCCCGATTTTGGGTACACATCAACAAATCCATTTGTTGGCGACTCTCCCCGAAGAGTTGCTCATCATTGTTCACAACATCACTCGTTGTGATCACACGATAATGAAGGTCCCATACCCTTCATTTATCTTTAACTTCTCCCTCAATGTAGACAAATACCCAACCTTGAGCATTTTCTAACCACTTGAGTTCCCACTTGAAATAATGAGGATATCCACTCCCATTTCAAGTTCAAAAGCTCATCATGAGCATTTTCTTTAAAGAAGGTTAACCACCAGGTTCATGAAAATAATTTTCATGTCTTTAAAGAGTCCCTCCCCTAAAGACATGGTGGTGACTTCTGTCGTTGCACCAACAATGACTTGGAATCCCTAAACCTTTAGAAACCCAATTTAGAAGTTTTGAGGTTCAAATACTCAAAATTTGAAACAAACCTCAAACTAAACTTGATGAAGCCTTCCTTAACCAATCCATCCTTGTTTTCACATGAAAACACCCTTTGTATGTATACAAATGTATTTTAGGGTTTAGAATGGTTACCTAGACTCGAAGAGGTTCAAAATGTTGAAATCAAGCCTTCCCGGCCAAAATCAGCAACTTGGATCGATTGGAGTTGGGTTCCATCGATTGAACTTTCCGAATCGATCCATCGATCGATTCAGACTACTGAATCGATCGGTGATCGATCCAGACGCATGGTTGCCATCAGAATCGATCCATGGATCGATTCGAGCTCTCGATCGATCCTGATTGGAGCTCGATAGTTGCTGAAATTCCATTTCAGTCAACTGAAACCCTTAGAAAATTCTACAAAAATCCAAAAATCATGAAATTTCGTGTAGACATTATTTAGGGCATACTTAATCATGGAAAAATAGTTTTCTATGAAAATACCTCATATTTTCAGAGATTGACACAAGCTTGAAAACTTGCTAAAACTTTAGTGTTTTCTTCAAGTTTGTGTCGAACTATTCAATGGTGATTACTATCAAAAGATAGCCCTCACCAAGGTTTTCCAAAAACATTTTAAAAACATTTTCAAAACCAATATCCCATCATGTTCCTTGGGCATAATGCACATGACTTGTACATTAGCTTTCCCAATGATGGGAAAACACATAACTATGTGTTTTGATGAACCTAAAACTCAAAAGAATGCACTAAATCAACATCATGAGTTTTATTCATCTTCCTAACATCTCACTTGTATCTAATGTGCACTAAAACACATACAAGTCACCTTATATTCCTTGTGAGATGTGAGATTTTGGTTTTGCTCTATTCTAGGAATCATGCATATCTATCTAGGCATTTTAGAGATATTAGACATCCACCTAGGATGTCACTTGTTAACAAGTGTTGTTAAATGCCATTTGTCCTTAATTACAAGAAATTAAACTTAATGCATGATTATGTTATGGCATACATCAAAAGGAAATAACTTAAAAAAAATCTTATAACTACATGATGTATGAATGTCATGACATGGTATTTTTGGATTTTGCATAATAAAACATGAATGCAAAAATAGACATGATGTCATGGCATATGATGGGCAAACAATCATGGCAAGATTTAGCATAAATAAAATATACCTAGATTAACTATCTAAGTATCCTTAAAATCTTAGCTAATCCCACTTGTTTTAACTTAAAACGTTAAACCTAGATTGCCCTAAATGCTTCAAAGAAATGCCAAAACCTAAATTGACATTTCTGTTTCTCTTGATTTGTTTATGCCACATAAAAATTAAGCATATCCTCAAATGTTGGCATATTCCATTTTTCCTCAAGAATAATCACATAAATCAAGGCCCGGATTGCCTTAAATTTCTAAGAGAATACCAAAATCCCAACTTGGTATTTCTCTAGGTTTTCCCAATTTATGTCATTTTAAGATAAAATCAATTTTTCACCATTAGGCACATTTTACTCTTTCAAGGAGTAAATAATAATTCAATTTCATTTTCAAAGGTTAACAAAAACCTTGAAAATGCTCCTTGAGTGTCAATTTCTTCATGATTGGGTTAACTACCCTTTCACTTAGAGTTGACACTCTCTAACCCATTTATGGGGTAGAGAAAATGCTTCTAGGAACCCAACACCTATTGGTGCTCCTTGGATGCTCTAGGTATTCACTAGGGATAACTTCCCTAGATACCTTCCTAGTGACCTTGTTTGGCTTCTTAGAAGCCTTGGTCACCTTTTCTAGGTCAACTCTAGGGATAGCCTCCCTTGTGACCTTGTTGGTGACTTTCTTAGACTTCTTAGAAGTCTTAGTCACTTTGGTTGCAAAGATACTTCTAGGGATATCTTCCCTTGTATCCTTGACTTGACCTCTAGACTTAGGGTTTGTTCCATAACTATATGGAACCCTATGATAACTAGGCACATCCTTTTTAGCTTTGGGTTTGTATCCCAAACCTCTATGGCCATTGGATGGCTGTTGTACCCCTAAACCTAGGTTCTGCTCATTTTGCCCTTTTAGGATATTTTCCATCCTTTTTAGGGTCTTTTCCATTTTATCAAGTCTTGATCTCAAGACTTGATTTTCTATTATTAAATCCTTAGATTTTGATTTTTCATTACTCCCATGAACATTTTTGTTTTTGGGCTTGTATCTATTATCCTTAGTGTTCTTGCCCAAGTGTCCATCTACCTTCCTAACCTTAGGTTGGGTAGTTTTGGCATGTAGGGCCACATGCTTTTCCTTAAAGCCCTCATGCTTCCTATTCTTATGGTAAATCGCATTAAAATGATAAAAATTAGAACTATCATGCTTTTTACCATAATGTAAAGGGGTAGGCTCAATAAAAGATACCTTCTTCTTTACCTGAGGCTCCCCTTGACTAGTGCCTCCTTGAACCTTGACCACCTTCTTCCCTTAGGCATTGACTTGTAATGCCTTTTGATCTGAAAGCGTATAATACGCTCGCTCTTCTTTGTGTTGGGATAATCTCCTTGGCTTGCCTTTGTGTGCCACTTGGCCCTTCTTCGCCGATTTAGGACACTTGCTCTTGTAGTGCCCATGTTCCCTACACTCAAGCATATAATATGATTTTTATTATTAATTGAAATATTTATACCTTTGCTTGTAGGGGTGGCGACTTTTCCTTGATCCGGAGGTAGAAGCTTCCTCTTAATCGAACCTCGATTCCCCTCCATTTGATTTTCTTGACTTGTGGAGGTGAAGCTTCTTCCTCTTCTTCTCTTGACCCGGATGTAGAAGCTTCTCCTTCTTCTTGATCCGGTGTCACAGAATCGCCCCTCAATCCTAGAGGTGGAGGCTTCGTCATCTTGAATATGAAACAAGGAGTATGCTCCTCCTTGTTCCCTTCGTTGCATTCCTTGAGGATGAAGCTTCTTGGATTTCTTCTTCTTCGAGGTTGAGCATCTCTCAACCTCGAGTCCTCCTCTTGATCTTGCTCCAAAAGTCACCCTCTCGGATTCTTGGCGATCTTGTGGGTGGAGGATCTCTTCAAGCTTGGCGATTTGCTCCATGGTTCCTTCGTCTTGAATTCTCCATTTTGCGAAGGATGGTGCTAGCGATAAATTGACAAAAGCTTGGTCACTTTGTCATTTGCCTCGTACCTTTGGACTTGCTCCGAGCTCCATTTGCTTTTCTTGAGAAGCTTGCCCTTGGAGTTTGTTGGCGGTTCAAATCCTTCCATTAGAGCAAACCATTGCTCTATCTCCATCATAAGAAAGTTTTCGATTCTTGATTTCTAAGAATCGAAGCTCGTCAGAAGTGTATGGTGGAGCCACCCTTGTGTCAAATCCAAGTCCTCTTGGAATTGCATCTTGAAGTTGAGCTTCTTGAAATCTTTGACTTTTGATGAATTTGTGACTTCTTCACCCTCTAGCTTTTCTTGTTATGCTTGACCCTTCGGGTGATTCCTGAAACGGCCTCGCTCGATACCACTTGTTAGGACAAAAGTAGCTAGAGGGGTGAATAGCTCGTCGCGTTAAGCTCGTTGCTCGGCGTTGCTTGTTCCTTCAAAGATGTGCGGTACTGAAATACAAAGAAACAATCACACTGCTAACACGGTTGGTTTACTTGGTATCCACCTCGAGGTGACTAATCCAAGGATCCACACCAACACACACCCTCCACTAAATAAAACTCTCCTTTATGGTAACTACCAGGCGGAGAAGCCCTACAAGACTCAATACAAGAAGAGAGGAAAGGGAACAAAAATAAGCTTACAAGCTTACAATGAGTATAAACCCTAACCTAGCTTCTCTTCTTGGCTTGATCCGCCTCGACTTGGAGAACTTCCAAGATCCTTCAAGAACTGGCGATCCGAGCTTTGTGAGTGCTGTGGAGAATCAGAGTGAATCGGAGAAGAGATTTCGAAGGAAATGAACGCTGCGGCTTTTTCGACGCTGACGGTCGGATCCGATCGATTCGAATGTTCCCAATCGATCGGGAGGCTTTGGATCGATCCACGGATCGATCCAGAGCGCCTCTGGACCCGCTGGATCGATCCACGGATCGATCCGGTGCTTATCGCGACAGCGTCCCAATCGATCCATCGATCGATTGGAACATCTGGATCGATCCGCGGATCGATCCAAGCTCTGCTCGGAGAGGCTCGGATCGATCCACCGATCGATCGGCTCTGAATCGATCCCGATCGATCCAACAGTTTTTGCCCAATCAGTTAAGCCTCTCAACCAACATCCGGTCAACCTTGACTGTTGGTACATTATGCCTAGCATCCGGTCATTCCTTTGACCTGCTAGACTTCCCACCAAGTGTCGGTCAATCCCTTTGACCCACTTGGACTTTTCTATTCATGCCAAGTATCGGTCAATCCACTTGACCTTCTCAACACCGGATGTCCGATCATCCTTGATCCATCCGGATTTTCCTGCGGCTTCACTCACGGGACTTTCACCTAGCTTCACTCACTAGGGTTTTCCATCTGCCTAGCTTCACTCACTAGGGCTTTCACCTGGCTTCACTCACCAGGACTTTCACCTAGCTTCACTCACTAGGGTTTTCCATCCGCCTAGCTTCACTCATTAGGACTTTCCTTCTGCCTGGCTTCACTCACCAGGACTTTCACCTAGCTTCACTCACTAGGGTTTTCCATCCGCCTAGCTTCACTCACTAGGACTTTCCTTCTGCCTGACTTCGCTCACCAGGACTTCCATTCTACCTAACATCCCAGTTAGGACTTCCCTGTCAAGTATCCGGTCAACCTTGACCTACTTGACTCTTCTTCAATCAATTTCTTATTGTCAAACATCTAAACTCAAACCAAGACTCAGCTTGGTCACCCAGGTTAACCTTGACCTGAGGGATGTTGCACCAACATTAATGACCATAATCCTAAGCATCTCACGCCTTTCTATATTTTTTCCCTCAAACACAAACAAGTTATACCTTTGGTGTTTATGAGATGCTAACTGACTAAATCTATAGGTGCATGCAGTATACGGTAGGGTCTAGGCTAAGTCCATTTCGTAATAAGAGATGAATAAAGCAAATAACATATTGAAACCATATCTATTTAAAAAATGTAATAAGTTGAGTTAATGCTAGTCTAAAAGATCTAAGAGGTAGCTTCCCCTAAGTTGGAGCTCTAATCGATTTTAATCTAGCATTAACATAGTAAGCACTTGAGTCAATCACATGTATATGTTGTTTGGGTACCTAATAACATTTATTTTCTACTTGATTAACTAAGACAGATTTGGGAACCTAAGTCATTTTTTTCCCATTTCTTTTGACTAGGGTAAAGTAAGATTTTGACTTGAGTTAAACCCTTGTTGTATGCAGCCCGTCTAGTCTCAAGCATCATATTTAAATACTTAACCCAGACGTGAACTTGCTCAATGTTGACTTTAACTCACTTGGTTTTTCAAGATAGAGTTCTCTTCCTTAAGTTTTGACACTTAAGTTGAGGTTCAGCTTACGGATGGAAGAGTTGTTGCGATCCGTTCTTGGGGTGTGGTTGTGAAATGGTGAAGGAACTCTGGATTCAGTGTAGAAGAGGCGTCGTGGGTGGAAGCTGAGGCCTCCGGCTGTCTTCCATTGATGGAAAACCCCAAAACTCCATAAAGAACAGCTTACCGATGGTTTTGGTTGGCATGAGATGGAGGTGACATTGGTGAAGGTGATGAGATCCGGATGAGGGGTAGTGTCGGTGAAGAAGATGAAGATGGATTGGATCTCAAATCTGAGTGCTTCCTATAGGGATCTTGGTGTCGTGGGATGGAGAGGCGTCTGTGGAGGAAGGAAATCCTTTTTACCTCCAATTCTGACATGAAGGAGATGACATCGGTGAAGGTGATGAAATGAGGAGGCATCGGGGATGTATCACTATCGGGGGAAGCTCGTGATCGTGAGGTTGGGGGAGTGGGGGGTCCGTTAGTTGAGAGGAGTGAACTCGTTTCCTCAAGTGAAGAACCAAATCTGAATTGAATTGAACCAGATTGGGGCTTGAACCACAATGAAGGTTGCCTTGGTTCGAGTTGAAGTTGAACCACTTCTATTTCCAATTAAACCAACTCTAAACTCTAAATTGAACCATACCAAGATGAACTGACTTCTCCTTAACCTTAAGCCTTGAGTTCAATTGGTTCGATTCGTTCATCTTTAATTCCCTACTAGACAAGATTCACATTTTTAGATATAATGCCCTAAATGTAGGAAGAATTGCATTGAAGCTCAAAATAGAACCAAACTCGTAAAACATGATATGAATCAACAATTAACCATACGAGAGTATTAAAACGTCGGGTATAAGAGTCAAAGTAATGTGTCCAAATGTTAGTTATCAATCAACTAGTGAAGAATATTTTTATTTGTTGCTAAGTCTGATGTTAGAGGTGATCGATGAAGAATTCCAATTGAATCATGGGGGCTAAGGTCAACTGATTAAGAATTATAATAGAATGATGCACAATAGAAAAATTAGAGAGAATCATTGATTTGACGAAGTTGCGTGACAATTGTTCTAATATCTACAATACATTCGGTGATGATGGTGGATTCTTATTGATCTTAGCACAACAAAATGGTAAAGAGTTATGTTAGAACCCCAAGTGGTGGAGCCATGATTGTTTTGATATGTTGTCAAATGAGTTAAATTAGGCTTTGTTATTTTTGATGTATGTATCTAAGTGTGTATGGACTTAAGAGAACACAAAAGCACTCGATGGCTCAAGATCCGGTGGAGTAAGGTTGGTATGAGACACCTAAGGGATCAGAAAGGGCGAAGAGCATCAAAGACGACAAGACTTTGGCAGAAGGCAACAAGCGAGTGAGAAGGATGACACGGGAAGGGAGCCGATAGGCATATCGGCTCGGTGCTTCCGAGAATGAGAAGCTGTGGAAGAGTACTTCGGTAGACTGAGAAGGATGACACAAGGAGTGAGCATTTGATGGACGAGAAACCAGGCGCAAGGTAAGCCAGTGAGATGAGTGTTGAGTGACTTGTAATTGGACAAGAGTAGATGATGTGTGCAGACTACAAGTGCACGATTATCGTTAAGTAATAAAATATCGTCCTTTGGGACTGTTAAATCGAATACTAGTTTGAATGCAAAGTAGGTTATCTAAATGAGTTGAAATTGAGAGAATTGTGTGTGAAGGAAACAAAGTAAGAAAGCAAATGAGAATTTGTGGGAAAATTATTTTTGGAAGCAATTCTAGGACTTCGATTTCACCGCGATCATCGTTGACACCCTAAATGTAACTCACTCGTTTACCTTTGTGTTCGATATGCATGAAAATGATTTATCCTAAGTTACCCAATACTTCCTCTTGGACAATATATGTGTATCTAATGTGGTGCCTACTTTCGTGGTAGCTTTACTAAAGCGATCGCTTTCTCAGAGAGACTTCTGTTGTGATGCCTCACGATTCTCTAGGTGCTATTCCTTACTTCGTGACTTTGAATCGGGGTAGATTCATTAAGCTTCGTAATAGCCAATGGTGCCCTAGAGAGGTTTTGGACTACTTCCGTGAATGAACCCTTAAGTTCAGGATTTATAGATCGGAGAATTAAGTTTAAGTCTCGGTCCTTCCTTGCATCTCTGTGGTATGAGAACACACACTAGCGCTATAATCATATATATATACTAAAGCTGAATCATGTATCAAATATGTCATGTGATAAAAAAAGTTGAATTAATAAAAACAAGTGTCAATAATGCATCAGACTACTAACTAATCCCAAAATTAAGAAACTACTCCATGGAGATGGAGTTACAAGCCAAAGACATAATGAAATACATTCTACAACTCCTATCAAAGAGAAAAGAGAGAGAAAGCTTAGTCTTGGTGTGGGCATAGGCTTTGGAAGATCTCCAAGCTCTTCGGTGGACGAAATCCTTGTGTCTCCTTGGGAACGACTCTCTCTTAGGGTTCCTTGTCATTGAAAAACCCTTGATGGGAAGGGGAGAACCCCTTGATCCCTGAATGCTCTAAATAGATTCCCCCTTGGTCCTTTTATAACTTCCAAAGATATGAAAAATTAGTAAACTTTCTTAAAAAGTTGGGGGCACTTTCCTAAAATACAAAATTTTCTTGAAAAAAGGAGGGCACCACCAATTGACCCTAGCCTACCATGGCTGTGGTGAGCTCCACGGCTTGGCCGTAGTGGGCCCTGGAAATGGAACACGCCTGTGCCTAATGGCATAGCCAACCTGTGTCGACCACTGAAGAGCTCCTCGTCAATGTACAACAAGTAGCATGACCGTGTTAGGGGACACGACCAACTCGTGTTCGGTGCTGGAAGTCCAATTTCTGCTCCGTTGCTTGTCTAATTCCTCAAGTGATGCACAACTGTGTCAGGGGACACGACCATACCGTGCACCATGCTGGAATGCACGCTCCAAGGCTTCTTGACTCCAGTTAAACTCCAAAATCACATCCTGTCAATAAAAACGCACAAAGAGTAGTTCTTCGAATTAAAAAGATAAAAATAATGCAAAAGCGATGACAGTATGCAATATATGTTGACATAATGAATCAAATGTATGCAAAATAATACTGAAATTATTTGCATGAAACACACATCAGTAGACTCAACCTTAGGTGGAATTAGGCTTTAATTTAGGCGTAGTCGACTCGGGAGGTTCGGGGATCAATCAGGCTAGTAGTTCAGTCAACCAATGCATAATTTTATCCTTATCAGTACTACATGTTATCGCTGGAGTTGGATCAGTTGACTTGACAATGGGATTGGACTACCATAAGCTACGTGGAAGCTGATCCAGCAGCAGGGATTTGATGTAAGCGGGATCGTACGACCGTAGTGCAGGATCGGACGATCGGAGGACACGCGACAGCATATCTAGAGAAGTTATCCGAAGCTGATGTGTTATTTGGTTGATTGAAAGGATGCTATGTCATCAAAGAGATGAGTGAAGACCGTCGAGAGGATGAGATCTATCTACCACGTCATCGGTTTTCAATCAATTGAACAACCTTTCCGGTCGATTGAATGTGCCAAGTCTGCAGCTCTTTATAAGGAGGTGAGAAGTTCAGTTGCAAAACACACATCCATGAGCTTCGATTACATTCAAAGTGTTCTTTTTCTTCTCTCTTATATAGTACTCAAAAGCTGTAAGAGGCTACTCCACCTTTAACACCGAAGAGGAGAAGGATAGTGAACAAATGTTTCCTATGCTTAGGCCTTGAACATAACAATCTGGGGGTTATGAACCAAATAAATAACTGAGTCCATTATGTTTATATTCATGCTTATTTTGATTAACTTATATGTGGGTCCTTGCTAACCAGTTAGCAAGAGAAAAGATCATTTTAATTGCAGATACATTATTTACCCCTTCTCTCTAACGATTCGAACCGATTTCGCTGCACTAACAAGTTGAAGATGAAAGGGGCGAGGGGAGCATTTAAAGGATAACGTTCCTAAGATAATTTACTGCCTTGTTGTGCACTCATATTTGAATTTCGATTGTACTCATTTATAAGGTTTCTTCACCTCTTGTTAGAAGGAGAAAATCTAGTGGTGCATTTTGGATAGACTCACCAATGAGTTATAGGTCGTAGAGTAGGAATGAGGATTCTGAACTATTGTAAATTCAAGTATTAGTGTGTTTGTTCTTGTTTATTTTATTTCGGGTGCATATTGTGTTTAAATTAACCTTGCTAAGTTTTTAACAAGAATTTTTAAGTGGTAATTGTAGAAACATTCGCTATTAATCCCTTCTAGCTTGCCCAACATCCATTGCATCGGTCCTAATAGAATTTCTTATCTTGCATCATCAATATAAGAGGACTGATTCCCTTCATACATTATTAAATAAGAATGATAACTGTAAGCATGTGGATGCTTAGGATTCTCTCTAAGTGTGATAACTAAAACAAATATGTAGTAACATTTGTCCATGGAAGATCCAAGATAAATCAGAAACAACACAACTAAACAACTAAAAAGTTTAAAGAAGAGACTTTCGTCAAGTTCATACCGGACCAAAGAATGCCCATGGGAAACTCACCAAGGTTGAGTCAACGCAAGACTTGAGATCTGATAAGACTACTCTTGAGGTACTCAACTTACCATACAATCATTGATGATTATGCCTCAAACATGAGCACAACACAAGGTCCAATTATTCTTAGCCTCAATTACTTTGATGATTGATATCTCTCTCTCATTGATGCACATACAGTTCACACTTTATCTATTGCTACAAGTTCACCTTAAGGGCGTGTTTTGTTCAGGGTTATTGTTGATAACCTTGGTTATCTATCCAAGGTTATCAACAAAAACTTTATTTGGTTTAAGTAATGAGTGATCCCCGAGCAATGACTCATGCCTGACACGTTAGCAAATGGGGCATGTGGCTCGGAATCAGAATACCTTGGAAGTGTAAGGTTTTCCATGATTCTAGGGTTAACAACAAAATTTTCGCAAAATTACCTTCTATCGGTGGTGGGCTTCCTTTTCATGGGATTGGAGTTGTGGCAACGATTAGCAAGAGTTGATTCGGGTCAGCGCCGACAGTGAGGCTGAGAAGAAGTCGAAGATGGTGAAATTTCTGAAGTCTAACAAGGCCGTCATCATCTTGCATGACTTCTTCGTCATGCAGAAGGCCATGATCATTCGAGCCTTCGATGGCGACACTCGGGAGCGGCCCTATGGCCGCTGCCTGGTGGCCGACAACGCCAAGTACCCCAAAAAGTTCATCCACAAGGACTTTGCAAAGAAGAAAGCCAAGAAGTCGCGGGTGAAGCCGTTCCTGAAGCTGGTGAACTACAACCACATCATGCCCACCCACTACACCCTCAACGTGGATCTGAAGGACATTGTCACCCTCGACGTACTCCAGACTCGGGACAAGAAGGTCGCTGCTTCCAAGGAGGTGAAGGCCCACTTCGAGGAGCGATTCAAGACCGGAAAGAACAAATGGTTCTTCACCAAGCTTAGGTTTTAATCTAAACAACGCCTTTTGCTCCTATTTGTGTCTCCAATTTATGATTTGTACCTTGTTGTTCAATCCATTGAGGTTTCTGATTGTGGATGATTTGTGTCTCCGATTGAGGTTTTATCCATTTATGTTAAACTAGGTTAGCGTTTCTAGAGTCGACATTTAATTCCTTAGTGTTTGCTTCCCCAACTACTCATTGAGGGTCGCGTAGCAAGGAGTGGCGACGGGGATCGCCATGTGCTTGATGAAGAGCTCGAAGAAGAGAAGAAAGTAAAGGGAGAAAATGAGGAGGAATGGTATGATGAGAGATAGTGAGATGTAATCTCCTTTGCCCACATTCGCCTCCCGTTGTTGGCATCGACATTGTCCTTTTCGGAGGGGATCAATAGCGAGCGACAATGGGTGAGGGGATCCCCACGATTTAGAGACAGCAAGCCGCTCTTGTAGCTGCACGAGATGCGGCGATTGCGACCGTCACCGCCGCAATCTCTCCTATCAGAGATCTCTGTGGCCTATGTTGATCTCCAAGAAAATGCGAACCAAAGTGGCACCGAAGGTGGAATACCAAGGATAATATAGTAAATATTAAACTAGGTTATACACTAAAACTTTTAAACCTAAAATTGAATTAAACATATATTTTATTTCCTATAACCTTGGGTATGCGATTTCTTGATACTCATATAATCAAGGTTTTACATGATAACTTGAATAAACGCACCCTAAGGTCATGCTAATGGAAGCACTCTTGCTTTGTCTTAACCTATCTTTGATAACTAATGTTTTTGTTTCACTCTAAAGTCTATCTTGACATTATGATCTCACAGTGGATCATAGTAGCTTGATTCTTAGGACAAATCACATAAGTTATGCATTTAACTCACAATTGCTTACATTAGAACTTGGCACAAATCTTTTTCTCTTCAATTTTTTATTCCTTGCAATTGTATACAAATTTATAGTAGTCTCTCCACAATATGTTTCGCAATTTCACCCTAGGAATGCGATAAAGATTTAAAATTAATTCACATACCTCATACACAATGCACAATTAAGGTGTGTCTCACCAACAAGCTTGTTTGCGTAAATAGGAATCACAATCTCACATTCTTCTCACCTACATTGAATTCATATTTCGGAGCATAAGTCCCCTTCGAACCTTGGCACAATGGTATAGTTGTTGCTTTGTGACCAAAAGGTCATGGGTTCGAATCCTGGAAACAACCTCTTGCAAAAAGTAGGATAAGGCTGCGTACAATGGATTCTTCCCCGGGACCCTCCCCGGGACCCCGCATAGCGGGAGCTTCATGCTGGGTTGCCCTTTTTTTTTTTTTAAGTCCCCTTCGAACAATCATGATGATCGCTAACATAACAATGCAACTTAACTTAATATTTTTCTCCCCATTGTGTTATGGCACATAGCATTTTTGTCGGAGATACTCCATTCCCTTGTGCTTGCTCATCATACTCATCTTCAACATCTTTGCGTTTTCTTTTACAATATGAATTCAATTTTGTGATAATGCAAAGTTGAGGTCCTACAATTTTCTGAAAATTGTATTATTTAAAAACTATCAAATACATGGGAACCTAACTTTTTATTATATGTATGGATTCATACTTATTCTTCATGATAAACTTTTCTAATAAAAAATCCTAAACTAAACATACTTTTACGAGATAATATTTTCCACTCTCTCTCAAGACAGTGAAAATGTTGATCATTTCCAGCTTGGATATTATACTTTGAAACATTGAGCTACTTAACCTTTTAGTAAGTATATCTGTAAGTTGTCTATATGTTGATACATAAGGGGTACAAATCAATCCTCTCTCTAGTTTGTCCTTGATGAAATGTTCAATAATGTCTATCAATTTCAATTTGCTTCATTTGATTATGATGTACTGGATTGTGAGCTATGCTAATTGCAAACTTGTTATCACAATAAAGTCTTATTTACCTTCCCACTTTAAGCTATTGCTTGAAGTTTTGTTCTGCCAATAGATCACGCCACCATATTTTGATTTATGCTACTCTTTATGACGAGGTTACCTACCATAAAAAGGTGCAATATCCTGTGGTTAACCTCCTGTCAACCACTAACTCAACATAATCATCATCCGTATGTCTCTAGCACCAAACCTCCATTTCTTTTAAACTGAATACACGATTTCGTAGTCTGTTTTTGAGTTAGCGTGATACTCGGTGAGCTACTTGCAGATGAACATTTTAGAGTTATGCGTGAATCGACTAATTACATTTGCTGTATATGCTCGTTAGGAGATAAATAAAATTTTCAACCTGATGTTGATACATTCTTTTATTTACTGTGATATCTTTCTTTGTTATTTCAAGTCTGAGATTTAGATTTATTGGAATACTTACTAGCTTGCATGTTGTCTTGCCTCTTCCTTTAACGAGATTTGATGCATATTTATGTTAGGAGATGTAAATGTCTTGTTTAGAGTGAGCCACTACAATCCTAAAAAAGTATTTCGACCTTCCTAATATTTTGATTTCTTACTCTTTTGTTAAACACTTGCAAAAAGGTGTTTAATAAGTAATGTATAATCTCGTTGGCTTTGCCTATATCCCATACATTTCAATCATAACTTTGGCAAATATACCAGACCATGTTCGCGGTGATTGCTTTAGTCCTTATAAGGTTTTTT
Source organism: Zingiber officinale (assembly GCF_018446385.1). Taxonomy (NCBI): domain Eukaryota; kingdom Viridiplantae; phylum Streptophyta; class Magnoliopsida; order Zingiberales; family Zingiberaceae; genus Zingiber; species Zingiber officinale. The sequence goes on along the minus strand of NC_055987.1, from coordinate 170,757,598 downwards.
ATTTTCAATTTACATACAACATGAGCATTCAAATTATTTTCATATCATGGAGGAACCTACATATAAATTTCTCTCTTGTTCTCCATGCAAAAATTTATTCTTGACATCAAACTATTATAATTCCAACTATAATTAGTTGCCAATGTTGGTAGAATTATGAAAGAATTCATTTTTTCAACTGCAGTAAAAATATATAGATAATCAATCCCATCAGTTTGAGTATATCCCTTGTCTACTAGTCATATTTCATAACTCTATTGATCCATCTGCTCTATATTTCATTGTATAGATTCATTTACACTCCACAGGTTTCTTTCCTTTTAGCAACTTTATCAACCGTGTTTTATTCTTCTCTAATACCTTCATTTCTTTATTCATGATTTATTTCCATTCCTCATTGGAAAATGCCTCAAATAGGTTTCTTTCCTTTTAGCAACTTTATCAACCGTGTTTTATTCTTCTCTAATACCTTCATTTCTTTATTCATGATTTATTTCCATTCCTCATTGGAAAATGCCTCCAATAAGGTGGTAGGAATGACAATGGTGTTATGTTATCAAGAAGTCTTGTGAAAACTGTTGAAAAGATACAAAGTTTTCAATAAGATATAAAGGTTGTTTTGTGCACTAGTTCATTTTCTAATAGAATGGGAAGATTTAGATCCGCATCACCTACTTGAGATTTAATTTCATCTTGTAATGAAGAGTTAGAAATTGTTACCTCATTCTCATATTTGGGTTAGAATCCTAGACATGCATTAGTTCAGGGACAATCATCTTCTCCCTCGAGTATTCCCTTTGAGTACGCTTTGTCAAGTCTCACATTCTTAATGATAGACTTGGAATTTTCATATATAGATTTATACACAAGTGCATAGATAGGATGTGCCTAAGCACAGGAAATAGGATTTGACATAAATTAGACACAGGATTTGAAATGGACTCAGATACTCACTTAGGCACAAGTCGAATAAGAAATCCCATCCTTATCTTCTAGTTTAAAATCCTCTTGAAGATAAGGTGTCGTGAAGTAAGACATTTATTCATTGAAAGTAACGGCCACTAGCACATAGAATTTCTTTAATGGAGGATGATAACACTTGTACCCTTTTGAAGAATAACTTACAATATACATTTTAACATCCTTAGGTCTAGCTTTCCTCTTTTTTGATTGCACACATAAACAATGACATACCCAAATATCCTAGGGACAAGATTATTTGTGGTGTGTATGTTTGGAGAGAATGTTAAGAGTGTTTCCTTTAGACTCTTAAACTCCAAGATTTTAGAAAGCAAATGATTTGTAAGATAAACGACCATAAGAACTACTTCTCCCAAAAGGATTTAGGCATAGTTTTCTGGAATAAAAGGACCCGGGTTGATTGTAGGAGATGACCATTCTTTCTTACTGCAACTTTATTTTAATGTGGTGTATTGATACAAAGATGAGTCATGTACTATCTTTTTTAAAATAAGGAGTTAAGACGTATTAAAATAATCTCTAGAGCATTATTTGTTCTAAAGACCACATGATTTTTAATCACGGAGCAAAAAATTGGGAAGACTCATTAACATTAGATTTCTATTTAAGTAAAAAATCCTAGTAGCACAAGTACAATCATCAATGAATGTCACAAACCATTTTGCTCTAGAAACATTAGTAGTGGGACCCCAAATAACACTCTGAATGAGATAGAAGAGAAAAGAGCTTCTTGTATTACTTAATAGAAAAGACATGTATGTTTAGCAAGTTCATATGCTTCACAATTGAAACTCTCAACATCAAAACTTTGCAATAAAGATGGAAACAAAATTTGAACGATTCTAAATGATAGATGTCTAACTCGATGATGGTGAAGCCAAATCTTATCATTATTAACTGAATAAAATTCTGAAACTAAAGTGGAAGTAAGTTGTCTTTGATAATGTTTGATTGACCCAATGCTTCGAGATAGTAGAACCTATCCCTTTCTTTAGTTTGTCCAATCATCTTTCCCGAATCCTTATCTTGAAATACATAATAAGTATGATAAAAAAATCGCATTGCAATATAATTCTTTGCTAAGCTTTTGAATAAAGATAAAGTTTGAGGATAATATAGGGATATTAAGAACACTAATCAAGGTTAATGATGCACTTATTTTAAGATCTCCTGCACCTCCTAGCTATATTTGTTAAAGAACCATTAGTTGTGGATTTTTTTAATTGAAAAAAGCTTTTGCTTAGTGGAACATATAATCGGTAGCTCTTGAATTCATGATCCAAGGGTTGAAAAAGTTGTATTCAAGTCATTTAATCTAATGGAGGACGGAAACATACATGAGTACACTAATAAATAAGTACATAAAAGCTTGTCAAGGTTACAAATAAGAGATCTTCGCTTCTGAACCTCTTCTTGGTTGAATCCATTTGACTCCTTTGGTGTTGTTTTATTTTGTCGTATATTCGTCATATGTGTCCCTACTCTTGGCTAGGAGGCTTTCCATGAAGCTTCTAACCATGGATTAAAATTTTGTGTTGAATCGGTCAAAACAGGCAAAACATTTCATTCTGCTTGTTGACTGACATTGGCACGAATCGGCACCAGGCCTCGAGTAGTGCTGGTGGGTCATGCGACCCTTGCAGCCGTGCTGTAACGACCAGGCCCTCGGCCCTTTGGGCGGCCGCTCACTTGGCTACCAGGATTCATAAACTCTAGTATTATCCTGGAGGTCTAGAGTTCGAATCCTGGGGAAGGCAAAAATCCACTGGCCAGGGGTGGAAAGACCTTGTGAGTAACGGCACACGCCCGATGGACGTTGGTCGACGACATAAGGGGTCGCCAGTTGGGCGCGAGGACCGCCGAGGGCCGAGGCGGCCGGTCGTTATAATAAAGCGCCTTTTGTTATTGACCCGACCCCCCCTAGGCCCATTGGTAACCTGCGGTCCTGAAGCGGCGGCAATGGCGACCTCTTATGTGGTCGGCGACCCCGTCTTGGTTACTCGATGGTCTTCCACCCCTGCGGTGGATTTTGCCTTCCCAGTTGAACTCTGGGCCTCATTAAGTACTGGTTTATGAATCCTCGTGGCAGTGGCGTTGGCTGCCGGATTCATAATCATGTACTCTTGGAGTTAGAGTTGAATCTGAGGGAAATCGCGGCGGTGGAAAGACCTTGTGAGAGTACGCTTGAGGGTCGTCGGTTGACGACGTAAGGTCGCCGATTGGGCCGAACCGCCAGTTGGACGCCCGAGGGTCGGTCGTTCTGATAAAGGCGCCTTTTTATGGCCCGACCCCTCGACTGGGGCGGTGGCGACCTTATGTCGTCGCCGGCGACCCTCGAGCGTGTACTCACCAGTCTTCCACAGCGATGGTTTGCCTTCGGATTGAATTCTAAACCTCGGGATAAGTAATAGAGTTTATGAATCTGGCTCACTGTATCGAGATTCGTAAACTCATTACTTATCACGGAGTTTAGAGTTCGAATCACGGGAAGGCAAAATCAGCGGGGTGGAAAGACCTTGTGAGTAGCAGCCTTGGGGTCGTCGGTTGACGCGGATGGCGCCAAGGGGCCGCCAAGGGGCCGCCAGTTGGGCCGCCCAAGGGGTCGAGGGGCCAGGTCGTTACAATAAAAAGGCGCTCACTTGGTTACCAGGATTTATAAACTTTAGTACTTATCCTGGAGGTCTAGAGTTCGAATCCTGGGGAAGGCAAAAATCCACTGGCCAGGGGTGGAAAGACCTTGTAAGTAACGACACACGCCCGAGGGTCGTCGGTTGATGACATAAGGGGTCGCAAGTTGGGCCGCCATTGTGGCCGCCCAAGGGACCGCCAAGGGGCCGCCAAATGGGCCTCCAGTTGGGCCGCCCAAGGGGTCGGGTCGTTACACGTGCTATAGGGGTTATACGACCCTTGTGGCCCGCCGGAGGGGCCGCGAGACCACGAGGCTTGCCGGAGGGGCTACACGATCCTGCGGCCACACCGGAGGGGTCCCGTGATCACCTTGGCCTCGTCGGAGTGGTCGCACGACCATCTTGGCCTCTCCGGAGGGGCCGTGTGACCATGCGGCCTCACCGGAGGGGTCGCGCGATCCTCGTGGCCGCACAGGAGGGGATGTGTGACCCCGTGGCAATGCCGGAGATGACGCGCGACCCTAGCTTCCGTGTCTCTGGGCTAGTGAGAAAGGGTGTTTTTAATTAAATCTGAGAATTTACGTTGATTATTTCAATCAACTCCTAGTTATGATAAGGATAATCAAAGAGACTTAATTAAACCCTAATAAAATTACCTAATTGATTATATTTTATTTATTTTAATTCTAAAAATATATAATACAATTTATTTATTTATTTATCATCATATTTTTGTTCTTTTTTTAAAAAATTATTTTATATTTGTTAAATATTTTATTTTTAGTTATTATATTTTATATTTGAAAATACCGTGGAGGAGTCGCGTGACTCTTGTTGTCGCGAAGAAGTCACATGAGCGGGTTAGAGGGTTTTAATTAAAATTTAAGTTGATTATCTTAATCAACTCCTAACTATGATATGGATAATCTAAAAAGTCTTAATTAAACCCTAATAAAATTATCTGATTATCTATATATTTTATTTATTTTAATTTTAAAAATATATAATAATTTATTTATATTCATTTTTTTCTTTTTTTTTTCAAATTATTTTTTTATTTTTTAAATGCTTTATTTTTAGTTATTATATTTTATATTTAAAAATACCGCGGAGGAGTCGCGCAACTCCTACGGTCGCGGAGGGGTTGCATGAGCTGGTCATGGAGTTTTAATTAAAATTTAAGTTGATTATCTTAATCAATTCCTAACCATAATAGAAATAATCTAAAAAGTTTTAATTAAATCCTAATAAAATTATCTAGTTAACTATATATTTTATTTATTTTAATTCTAAAAATATATAATAAATTATTTATTTATTTATCTCTATATTTTTATTTTTAAAAATTTTTTATATAATTTTTATTTTTTAAATATATATGTTAAATATTTTATTTTTTTAAAAATATATATGTTAAATATTTTATTTTTAGTTAATGTATTTTATATTTGAAAAATATTGGCACAATATGATACACTATCAAAACTATTTTGTTCCCATCATAAATTGATACGGTTCGAGATTTTAAACCATGCTTTAAACACCATTTACAAATATGATGTGTATTTTTACAATAGTTGCACAATAAATTATTACAATCACAAGCTTTGATTGTGTTGTAGCCATTGCAAGTTATGACAGTTTTATAAGTCAAAACTTGCAGAAAAATGAGAAGGAAAATCAGCAATGAAGGCCATGCAATAAGGAAAAACGAGCAATGAAGGCCAAGCAATGAGGAAAAGTGAAGGCTAGTAACTAGGAAAAATTGGCAATGAAGGCCAATCAATTGCAAAAATTCTTGCTACGAAGGCTAGTACAAGAAGTATTTTGTTATGTCCCAAAAAGTGGAGAAGAGAGAGGTCGGATGCTTACTTGATGGCAAAAAGGCGAATACGCTCGCCCCCAGCGCCCCCGCCAACCCGTCCCAGGGTCAACACGGAGGAGGTAATTCACGGGCGGCTACTAGCCTTTGGAATAATGACTAGCACATAAGGGAGACATTTATCTTGGCTTTGCTAAGATTCGAAACCCAGACCTCATGATGACAATACCTCATGTGCTAGCCATTAGATCCATCCGAGGGGACTTGAGGTCAGATGCTTACTTGCAAAGATAGCAGGTAGTGTTGATCAACAAGGTAAGAGAATGAGGCTAGGCCACTAGGGTTAGAAGTCTTCAATGGCTGCAACAAGAGCGATGACTAGGATTTAGAGTGATGTCTAGGGTTTGAAGAGAGATAGGGTTTGATTTGATACCATATTGGAAATTGGAAATTATATTATTTAAAAAATTGTCAAATACATGAAATGCTAACTTCTATTTATGGATGACTTACTTCATAATTAACTTTTCTAACAAAATATCCTAAAAATTCTAATAGACTTTTTAAAACTAAAGAGACTTTTACAAAATCATGTTTTTTTTAACAAAATGAGTACACTTTTATTCTTCGTCATGCACTTTTCATTAGTTTCTTTTGGTCACCTGCTCTCATCATTGTTGAATATTATAACCATTACATATCTGAATTGGTTTCTGGATTCACCTCCAGCAATACATTGTTGTCTATCTTGGACATCTTTCTTTATTATTATTGAACAGATGTGTCATGATTATTTTAAGATTATCCCACTTTTTTTTCTCATCTCCTTAATTCAACAGGTCATATACCGTGATTTCAAAGCTTCAAATGTTCTATTAGATGAGGAATTTAGACCAAAGCTTTCAGATTTTGGCTTAGCAAGAGAAGGACCATCAGATAACCGCACTCATGTAACTACAGCGGTATGCCCTGAATCAAAGTTACCTGTTTCATGATCATGAGATCACAAATCACAATTTATCTTTGTTTTATGTAGCTTGCTTTACCTGATCTCCATATGAATATGAAACTTAATGTGTTTATACCCTTTTAAAAAATAAACATGTTCCATGACTTGCATAGTGGATTGGGGATTGAATACTATGGAAACTACTTTTATATGACAAACTACTTTTGTCATGTGGAATTCAAGCACATATCCTCCAGATTGTCTTATGGCAAGCGGAAGTCATCAGAATGAATTTGTGCAAACCCTTAAAAAGACGTAAAAGCTTTTGCAGAAAAGAAATTGAGCACAAAGGATAAATAACTTTTTCTCTTACAAATTTTCTACATCGTCTGATATTTAATTCCCTACAAGTAGAATAGTGTACTGGCTTATTTATTTATTTATTTATTTTGTGGTGATCAGGTGATGGGTACCCACGGTTATGCTGCTCCAGACTATGTAGAGACTGGCCATCTCACAACGAAAAGTGATGTTTGGAGTTTTGGAGTTGTTCTGTATGAGATCCTTACAGGCAGGCGTGCGATGGAGAGAAATCGTCCAAGAAATCAGCAGAAACTATTGGACTGGGTGAAGCAATTTCCTTCTCAGAGTGGGAAGTTCAGCATGATGATTGACCCCAGACTTGAGAACAAATACTCACTTTTGGCTGCTAGAGAAGTTGCTGTGCTGGCTGATTTGTGCCTGTCAAAGTTTGCTAGAGAACGCCCAAAGATGAGCGAGGTAGTTGAAAGCTTAAAACAAGCAATGCAGTACAAGGACTTGGATGGTCAGGTGGGTGCTGTTGAAGTGACTCCTAGCGTGGACTTAAATGACAATACTGAGCAAGAATCTGGCGTAGCATCGGCGAGAAGACGAATGCTTCATCTGGAAAATCTGGGGAAGAATATTGGTGGGAGAAAATTTGTGCTAATGAAGGCTAGAAATCAAACATGAGGGCCGGTGTGCTATATTAAGTCATCTACACTGTAGATACACTTTAGGGGTTATAGTTTTGAATATATAATAAGGGAGTAACATGGAAATCTTTTATGTCTTGGTATCGACTGGAAGATGATTGCTATGCTTGGCTGTGCTGAGGAGAATGAAAATATTTTTGCCATGGAGGATTTCTAGGTCGATAGCTTAGCTTATCGTGTTTTGGATGTCAGATGGAGGTTCTTTTCTACCACTGTAGATAACGTTGGCTGCAAAAGAAGTTCTGGGTGAAGTATCGAGGGATTAGTTTAACAAAGTTCTTTGTGCAACTTTTTTTCCGAAATTTGAAAGAATGCATGAGCTTTGCTTATTTAATGAAGGCTGCAATGGGTTAATAGTGTGGTTCTTCAAATGAAGACACTTATACTTCTAGTGGTTAAGTCACTGCAGGAAAAATATGATTTAGTGATGCTTTATTTTTATTTTGTTAAAATTGATAATGAACATGAAACGGTACACTTAATAAACATCATCAGAGCATTGATATGAGTTAACATTTTTGACAATGCTTTATTTTATTTTTTAAAATTGATGTTTTATTTTATTTTATTTTTTTAAATTGATGTTGAAAAGAAATGGTACACTTAATAAACATCATGAGAGCATTGACGTGAGTTGTTAATATTTTTGACAATGCTTTAAATGTCACTATAAAGTACACATTGCATTGTCAAACTAGTGATGTAATGTTGTCAAACTAGATTTTTTTTTAAAAAATAAACATTAATTTTAAAAACAAATTTTAGTGTTTTTAGATGTAAAATTATTAATTAAAATTTTATATTTAAATTTTGATAATATCTTTTAATTAATAAAATTCTTAAATTATTTAATTTTTATTGTTAAATTATATAAGATTTTATTAATTTTAATACTAACTCAAGGAGAAGGAGAAGGAGAAGGAGAAGAGAATATTAATTTTAATTTATTATTTTTTTATAACATAAATTAAAAAAATATCACTTCTAGATTCTCTTCTCATTTTTAATATAAAATTTAGATTTTACACTTAATATATTAAATCTTATAATATTTCACATTACTCTAGATAAGAAGTGGTTTGATACCTATAGGATAGTGAATTCTGGTTCAATATTTATAGAAAACGATATATCTTGCAAAGTCATTGGCATAGGGAACACCAGAATCAAGATGTTTGATGGTGTGATCAGAACTTTATGTGATGTCAGACACATATTAGATCTAAGGAAGAATTTAATCTCACTTGACATACCAGATGATATTGGTTGTAATTACAAACAAGAGAGCTCTAATGATAATGAAAGGACAAAAATTAGTAAAGAATATTTACAAGTTAATAGGGGTTAAAATTGTAGGTGGAGTCGCATAGATGGAGCTGTAGTGCCTAAAAATCATTCATGCATAATTAGGGTAGGTTAAAAATGTATTTTTCTATTGGGTTGTTATCAAATATTATTAGCATTGTTATTATTATGAAAAGTATAATTATTTATTTATTAAATGTTATTAGCAATAATGATTCTAATATATTTATCTTTATAAAAGAAAAGATATATATATCCTTTCCCAATTAAATTTGTATAAGATAAATATGACATTCGGATTTCTCTATAAAATCACAAATAAATCTTTTTACAAATTAGGATGTCAATTATCTTTTTCCCAATTATCTTTTTACACGGAAATTTTATCCTATGGCACGCATCCGTGCGATTTGGTACAGTGCGCGTTAAAATTCGTGCTGAATCGATCCACTGATCGATCTAATGTGCCTGAATCGATCTAGCATGGTTGAATCGATCAGTGAATCGATTTAGCCCGTTTGCACGTTAAAATTCATGCTAGATCGATCGATCCAGTGACAGATCCATCGCACCGATCCGCATGGATGCGTGCCGCAAGATATCTTTTCTCTCTCTCTCTATATATATATGTTACGTAGTAAATTTATTTAAGGTATAAATTAAAAATATTTATTTATGATTTTATAGAGAAATCCAAATCCTTGATTATCTTTTATAAACTCATTATAGAAAGATTGGTATGCAATTAATTATATGATGCGTTTACACAGTGTATATATATAATACAGTATATGCACATAAATTAGTATTCTAATCTATAAATTAGACTACATTCGAAAACCTAATAGTAAATTATTATAACACATTCTTTCTATACTACACTTGATGTTAGTCAAAAACAAAAAAAATTGAGAAATGTATATTTTTTAACTTTGCCGACTCAAGATATTTATAGAAAGTCTCCACTCATGATATTACCGATCTTAAAATATGAGATTAAAGAGAATCGTAATAATGTATATTTTTTTTAGAAAAACGTATCCCTCTCGTGTCCAAGGCGTATCCCACCCGTGTCCAAGGTGTATCCGACTAGTCAAATCTACAGAAAGTCAACGATACCGATTTTGCCGTATCTGACACTTGTATCCGTATCCGATACTTCAATTTTTTTTAAGAGTATCTGTGTTACATAGTAAATACTAATTATTGTTGTCAAAATTAATTTTGAGATCAAGATGGGGATCTGTTTGTCACATAATCCAAATATTGGTTACATCGGATTGATACAGTAGGATAATTGAAAATGAGAAGGATATGATAAAATTTTTAAGAAGAATTCTTATATATGTCATTGCATATTCAATATAAAAATAATATAGTATTTATTAGTATTTATTAAGCATTAACAGAAAGAGAGGTACCAATAAAAAAAATTTAGTCTAGATTATTCAATAATAGGAGATTGTTAATTTATTTTAATGAAGTGTTTTTATTTAGTAGTTAATTTTATAGAGATTATGAAGATTCCTATTTGGATCACTTTTTAGTTGAAGGATAACTTTATATTGTTGTTGATAGAGAATTCACAACCTCTTGATCTATAATAACTTTATTCAATTAATAGTGAGAGAGAAAGATGAGTGAGGTGTTGAATCTAACTAGTGATGATACAAGTCAAATGAGTAATACTTAATCTAATGGTGACACTTGAGCTATGGAAAGACTAAGCAATTTATTGCATTCTCTGTTTGGGTTCTCCAATAATAATTGGGATTAAAGGCAAGGCTTGTCAAGTTTTCTAATGCCGTCTCAATTTGACCAAATTTTAAGTCAATTTCATCCATTTCACTCCGTTTCAGCAAAATTTTGATGTAGATCATTATTATTTTTTTATTGCAATCCACATAATTTATAGTTAATTTCTTTAAATCTTTTATTTTTTCTAACTTTTCTTTAATCTATGTAAAAGATGCTGATTTTTGAAAAAAAAAAACGTCCATTAATAATGCCAGTCAAACTCAGGCAATCTGTATCTGTATTGCTCGATATTACTTACTATGATATGAATCATGTAACATACTCCAATAGTTAATAGTTTATAACTCCTTCCTGCTGATGATTAGATACTTGAAATTCTGAATTTCTCTGTTTGAAATTGAAAATTGGAAATGGGTGATGACTGTTGCGCTCTTTGAGTGGAAGCCATTTTTATTTTGCCTCTTCTCACTCAAACAATATTGTCATTAATCACTATCATATTTATTCTTTTAGTGTTCACTGTTTTTATGTGCTTGCTAATTCATTTTATGTAGTCTTCGAAGGTTCTCTTCACTGGTTGTAATGTATTTTTTGTTCATATTCCGATAATAATGCTTTGTTGACTTTTAACTTGAATGTCGATGTAATCAGAAAAGGCATCCAATAGTTTTGATGATGTTACTCTCCACATGGCGGACTGGGAGCAACTGGTGTCTAAACTTGCTAAGATGAGAAGCTACAGAAGAATAATTGGATCTCTTGTTGGATCATGCTTAAAAGTTGCAGTGCCACTGGTTTCTTCTCAAAAAGAACCAGCTTGTCTAGTGGCACTCGACATTATTGAGGTACTTGAGAATTTTGATAGAGATTATTCAAATTCAGTTCAAGCATGTACTTTCTAGCAGTAAATTGATGTGCTACACTAGCTTTTAATTTGTACTACCCAATTCTCTTCTTTTTCATACATAGCGCATGCATGTTAGAGGTCTCCGTGTTCATTAGCTTGGAATATCTGTGGCCATTGCTTTGCCACTTAGAGTGGAACATTCTTTATGTGATGAGATAAATTCTATACAATCAATAACAACAATAACAATAACCAAGCTTTATCCCACTAGGTGAGTTTGACTTTATGAATCCTTTTACACCACTGAGTTCTATCTCCTATTATATCATCATCTATACTTAAATAAATTTTATTGTTTTATTGTTGCTAACCAAGTTTTTTTTTTGTCTTAGTTTGATATGCGTGCTTGTCATTTCACATCATTTATTAGTCGTCTAAGTGCATACTCGTATCATCTTAAACGTGTCTCTCGAAGTTTTCCCTCAATAGATGCAACTCCGACTTTCTCTCTAATGCTTTCATTTTTTATTTTGTCCATCCTCGTATGTCCACACATTTACCTTAACATCCTCATCTTTGCAACTCTCATTTTCTTCTCATATGCTTGAGTCATAGCCCAACATTCAGCTCATATAACATAGCATGTCTAACTGCGGTTTTATAAAACTTTCCTTTAAGTTTTAGAGGTACTTACGTCACATAAAACACTCGACGCTCCCAATCCTGCTTATATTCTATGTAAGACATCTTTCGCAATCCCTCCATTATTTTACAAAAATGATTCTAAATATTTAAAGCTCTCAGTTCCAGCCAACTCGTCCTTTTGTATCTTAACAATTGTCTCATTACTTCTAATATTTCTGAACTTAAATTTCATATATTCTGTTTTTAATCTACTAAGCCTAAAATCTTTCCCTTCTAGTGTTTCCCGCCAAGATTCTAGCTTAGCAATTGCTTCTTCACGTGTTTCATCTACCAAAATAATATTATCTACAAACAATATGCAACAACATGCACCACAATATTGTATCTTGAATGTGCGCAGTGAATTCGCCCATAATTAGTGTAAAAAGATAGGGACTTAGAGTTGATCTTTGATGTAACCCTATCTTTGTTGGAAATATTTCAGTTACGCTGTATGAAGTCTTTACTCTAGTCGTTACATCATCGCACATATCCTTAATTAGTTCAATATTTGTTATGCTAACACCTCTCCTTTCTAGAATTCTCCATATAATTTCTCTTAGGATTCTATCATAAATTGTTTCTAAGTCAATGAATACCATGTGTAGTTCTTGTTTTTGCTCCCGATACTTTTCAATTAATTGTCTAAGATGTATAGTTTCTATTGTCGACATTCCAGGCATGAACTCAAATTGATTTTCGATCACCGTGGTCACCTTCCTTAATCTTTTTTCTATTAGTTTTTTCCAAAGTTTCATGGTATAACTCATTAGCTTAATACCTCTATAGTTTGCACAATTTTGTATGTCTCTCCTATTCTTATATAAGGGAACTAGAGTACATATCTTCCATGAATCAGACGTTTTTTTCGTTTTCAATTTCATGTTAAATAATTTTATAAGTCATCCAATACCTTGTTTCCTTAGGCATTTTCATACCTCTATCGGAATATCATCTGTTCCAATGACTTTTCCATTGTGCATCCCATTTAAAGCTTGTTTTACTTTTGAAATTTGAACTCTACGATAAAAATTTAAATTTCTATGTTTATTTGACCTACTTAAATTACCTAAGTTAAGTTGATCACCCAAATTTTCATTAAAAAGTTGATGAAAATACCTCTTCCATCACTCTTTTATTTCTCCCTCATTTACTAGTACTCTATTACATTTATCTTTAATACATTTTATTTGGATAAGATCTTTTGTTTTTCTTTATCTCACTTTAGCTATTTTATAAATGTCTCTTTCCCCTTCTTTTGTATCCAATTTTTAATATAATCGTTCAAAAGTTTCATTTTTTGCTTCATTCACTACTCTTTTAGTTTCTTTCTTGGCTATTGTATATTTTTTTAAGTTTTCCTCGTTCTTACAAATATATAATTCCTTATAAGTTATTCATTGTTTCATCACTTTCTCTTATACTTTCTCATTCTACCACCAAGATTCTTTACTTAATGGTGCATCTCCCTTTGACTCATTGAATACACTCTTAGCTACTGTTTTCAACTTTGATACCATTTTATCTCATGTTATATAAGAATCACTGTGTATTTCACCTAATGCTTGTACTCTTATCTTCTCCTTAAATATATTTTGTTTTCCATCCTTTAACTTTCACTACTTAATTCTAAGAATCGTATATATTTTCTTTCTATTAATATTATGCTTGAGGCGTATATCTAACACTACTAACCTATGTTGGGTAGTTAAGGGTGCGCTTGGTTTATTGGTTTTCTATTTTCATTTTCTGAAAAATACGCATTTCTAAAAAATGGTGTTTGGTTTGCATTTTCTATGTTTGTTTTCTAAAAAAATAGATAGCATTTTCTAAAAAAATAGAGAATGTCTAAAAGTCATTTTCTATTTTCTGGAAAACACGCGTTTTCTAGAAAATGAAAATGGAAAACATGCAAACTAAACACACCCTAAGCTTTCTCTAGGGATGACATTTCAATCTTTACAAATCTTTCTATCCTTCTTCCTAACCATAAGAAAGTCAATTTACGATTTATTATTCCCACTTTTGAACGTGATTAAGTGTTCTTCTCTTTTCTTAAAAAACGTATTAGCTAATATAAGGTCATATGCTATCGCAAAATTTAATATAATTTCCCTTCCTCATTTCTTGTTCGAAACTCATAACTCCCATGCACCCTATCATATTCCTCATTTTTCACTCTGACATGCCCATTTAGATCACTTCCTATTAAAATCATTTCATTTGATGGAATATTTTTTAATATTTCATCTAAGTCGTCCAAAATCTTGATTTGGTAGCTTCATCTAATCCTACTTGCGGTGCATATATGCTAATTATGTTCATAGTTTCTTTCGCCACTATTATTTTAAGGGCTATAATTCTATCCCCTTTTCTAATTACTCTTACAACTTCATCCTTTAACGAACTATATACGATAATACCCACTTCATTTCTTACTTTACTTTTTCCAGTGTACCATAACTTAAAACCTGAGTTCTCTATCATCTTTGCCTTCTCACCTATCCATTTTGTCTCTTGTACACACAAAATACTAATTCTTCTCCTAATCATCATATCTACTACCTCCATTGATTTACCAATGAGGGTTCCTATGTTCTATGTTCTATGTTCCAAATTTTAGATTATTAGTTTTCCTATCATATTTATTCTTATCCAACCTATGATGTGAGAACTCTTGTCTATTTAACACTACACCTAAGTTCTCATGGAGATGTAGCTATCTGATACGTTATAGTCGGACCCTGTAATGCGAACTCTTGCATATTTAACACTACACCCGAGTTCTGGAGATGTAGCAGTCTTTGTCAAGATGTTACAGTCAGATACTGCAACGTGTTCCTTCCGGGGAACAACCTAACATTAGCACAATAATTTAATGGATTCATTCATTGAATATTTGTCATAGTTTTATCGCTAGCTGGCAACCTAACGCAACCCTCCTCCTTTATCCGAGCTTGGGACCGGGCATGGCCGGTTGTCATGGGCGGAGTTAATGAAGTTCATGTGGCACTAAAGATAAATAATAAAATAAAATGAATTCAGATATTCAAAATCCTCAAATATGTGATTCATCCTTGGAATAGGGTCTGATACACAGAGATTACCTTGAATCAAATGCAGACTTGAAGCATTCTCTTCTCATGATCTTGGAGGCAGGAAAGGGGAGTCAACATCAAAGACTGAGTATGAATGCAACTAGTATGATAGCACACCACGAACTTGTAAATCAGGAAAGAGAATGTAACTATGTATGTTAGTTACATCAACCTACATGTGCACCTTTGCTAATTCACAATGTAGCATAACTGCTAATCGTGTAATTATTAACATTCTTACATCTATGTACTGTAACAACATATGACTGCCTATATGTTAAACCTTAATCGTGAGTAGGAACCTAACTCTTGAAGTTGTAGTAAAGAGTGGTACAACATCGGTAACCATGGTAGCCTAATCATGTGCATCTAGCAATTCACTTGGTGCTGCACTGTTAAGGATGACAAAACCTTTAAGACAACTTGTGATTTAGGTTCACATAAGTACCACTGCAAGGGCCATATACAAATTATTTGTTAAGCCAAAGGATGTGTTCTTGAAGTGTGCAAGGTGAAATAAGTTATACTATCATGTCACCTCTTATTTCTACCATGCCCCTAGTAAGCACAGCATGATTGTTTACTTTTCTAAACTGTGTAACGCAGAAGTAATTTTCATGTCCTAGTCATGCCATGTGATAAGTCGACAAGCATACATGTTCAAGATGCAACGAAACAAGTAGCAATATAGTATATCAACTTATATAATTGCATGCTAATTTTGTATGCAAGACAACATGAAATAAAACTAGTTTATAACATCATGAGTCAAATAAGTAAATAACAATCTGTAAGATAGTCAAACAAGTAATTGTATTAAGCTTTAGCATGATGTAATTGATTTAAAAAGCAAGTGGTGTTCAAAAGCTTGATTAGAGTGAGACAATTAGAAGAGTCTAAATGCTTATGTGAGTGTACTTCGTAAGATCCAATACCCATAAATAAAACCTTGCACAATACTTGGTTAAAGCTAGTCAACTGCCTACATTGGTCCACCCAAATTTAATTCCTCATTTAGCTTAACTCGGTCTGCTATTACTCAACTACTTTCCTCAGTCTCAACTCAAATCATTCTTTTTTTATTCACCTCTAACTTGGTATAATGGCTTCATTCACAAACAACCTCAGGACTCCCAACATAAAATGCACAATAATACACTGCACAACCACTCATCATGTCAACATAACCACATTGTTATCAACATGAAAAAATCGATTCAATATCCTTTGGTATATACAATCGTTGCCATCCATAAGAAGGCATCACTATGTTCACTACAATTCTATCTTTAATCTTCAATCACCCACTCACCAATTACACTCACACCATTACACTAATCACCAAGTACCCACTAATCTTGCCATGGATTGGTAGTTTGCTGCTACATTGCGCAACAACTACTACCATCTACTTTGTATCCTCCTGATACAGAGGAAAGGGGATAGATTCCCTACCTAAAAGATGTCGTTGGTTGCCTAACAAAGATTTAAAATCTCAAACTATGTCGAAGTTTTGATCTTTAATTGCAATGATATTGTTTCGAGATGGTGCCAACATTCCGATGTATCATGCCGAGAAAATTAGAGGTAGAAGGAAGGAGATATAAAAAAAGAAAACGACAAAACAGTTGTATACTTAATATTACTCAAGTTCAAACTTTGTTTCTATCTTTTAGCATTTTCTTGTATGAAGACAAGCTAAAGTAAAATAATAATATTATTTCAATTCATTTACACCTATGTTTTAATCTGCCATGGGGTGTCGAATATTGACAAAATGATATTTATTGACATGATTGACAAGACACTAAAGACATTCTCTATGCCAAGTAATATCAAGTTTTGATAATTTATTAGAAAGATACTTTCAATTGATTCACCCAGTACGATATAAGATTTCAAACCATGTGCCTAACACAATGGACCAAATTGATATGGAGGGGGATCATTTTCTTCCTAATTAGATTGGAGAGATTCAACTGCACTGCGATGTATGGCTAGTTGGATGGAAAGAGGTGCATGCAGGAAGTGTAAATAGCTGTGGAGAAGGATATGAGATGACAATCATAGGCATAGAATGGCAACTACAGACTAGCAGAGGTTAGGGCTATAGGGGTAGTCAGACCAAGGAAGAGGTTGTTCCAGGTGGTGGCAGCTACAAGGTTGTGTGTTGGTTGACTACTGAAGGGGTCAGGTTTAGCTGCCCTTCAATGGGGAGCAATCTTATAGACAGAAGACAAATGGTTGTGGTGGTGGGGAACAATAATAGTTGTGGCTGTGAGAGTGGTTGCTGCTTGCTCATGGAGAGTGGAGATAGCGGATGAGATTGGGTTTTTGCTGAACATAAGATTTTTTTAAAAAGAGGACTGGATATATATGCCTTTCTAGTAGCTACCTACTAGACATGATTTAAATAATTGCCATACTGGTATTCACAAATATTGGAAATTCAACTTGAGTCACGTTTACTAATTGTTTTATTTGTTAATGAATAGCATGTGCTACAAGTTGGTATACTTGCTTGGTTGTCTTGGTATCTCACCACTGAATCTATTCTTAATTTGAGATTGATATGGATGTTAATAAAACTTTGCCATCAGATATCACATTCATGAAATAATTCTGAATGTATTGTCTGCTCTTAGTAAATGGATCCAAAGTTTTAACCTACTGTTAGGCCTGTAAGAGAGATGAACCTAGCTGTCATGTTCAGCTGTGTTTGTTAAAGAACTTTTTCAACTTGAACACATCACGTATCTGTCCAAGTTTGAGCTTCAAATATGCAATTCGACATTTAGTTTATCAATAAAAAACACTGTGCACATTGTATTTATATAATACATGCAATCTCTAAACAAACAACTACAAAATTGTTTAGCGTAGATTATTCCCACACTTAGATGCTGACCTCATCAATTTTTATGTTTATCCCGTACAAAGGATGTTAAGTGTGCTTATTCATCATTCCATGCATACATAATGAGCTCTTTATCAGCTGATTAATGAATTTATTAAAAACTTTTCTTTCATTTATACTTACAATACATTGTTTAATTAGGTCTCATGGAGAATAGCTCCTTGCATGAATCTTTATCCTATCTACAATGATGAAGAAATTTAGGCTCTCCGAAGATTGTTTTTATTCTGCATAAATGTTTCCACTTTTTATGATATTAAATTTCTTAGGCCATATGGAGTGATATTCAAAGTCTAGATGCTCTATTTTCATGGTTATACCAAATCAGAATGGTAATGATGAGTTCAAATAATTGAACTATCAAACTAGAAGTAAAATTTTGAGTCATATCAAAGTTTGGATTTATGATCGGAACGATATAGTTTTGATATTGTTTCTGACCTTGCTGATACGGTTTCGATACTTTTTTAAAAATAAGAAAAAATTAAGAGGGAAAGAATTAATCATTAAAAAAATTCAAAAAATAACCGTTAAATTTTTTTAAAAATTGCAAAGAAAATTGAAAATTGAAAATTGAAAAAAAAAACTACTCGCTCCCGGCTCACGCGAGGCCTCTGTGCCGCCGTGGGGTTCGCACGAAGCCTCCTTAGTGACCAAAAGGTGTGCCAGTGTTGGCATCATGCTGTACGACGAGCGAAATGAAATATTTTGCTCGTGTCACTTGGTACGACACTTGATTTTAAATCATGACTAGCTTAGTAGTTTGACTCAAACCTTGTCTATCTTTTACAAAATCTAAGGTCTCCAAGTGGCCCCCTTTTATAGACTATAGGTTTTGAATGCCCGTCTAATGTCACCCTTACATGTGGTGCTTAATCACTTTTAGGATACATGCGTCTCCTAATTGAATTTATTTTTCTATTATGGATTATTATTTGTTTCACATTAACTGCACTTTGCCACAAACACTGATCATACATCCAAGGATGGAAAAATTAGTGGGTTTCCCACCAACATTAAGAACAAAATTCGCTATCCTTTCACAACTTGGAAATTTGAGCTAGCTTATTAATCTCTTATGATCTTTCTGATAGGAGTCGTAGATGAGTTGGAGTGATAACCCTTGACATTTTTTTTTCCTTGCAAGTTCTTATTGAGCACAAGTGCAATGGAAATAGTAAAGAAATAGAACAAGATAATCAAAGCACTAACTATATAATTTATGGTTTGGAACTCCAATTCTCTATGGCCTCTCAAAGTGAGTCATCTCTCAAAAAAACTTCACTATTTTCCTATGAAACCTTTTTAGAGGGGGAGAAAACTCCTACAAAATTGTTCTTTTACAAAGATAGAAAAACTAATAGTTGTGAATAAAGGTATAAACTTTGTTGTTAGAGGCGCATCGAGGCGCAAAGGGCTCCTAGAGCCCGAGGCGCGAGGCGCGCGCCTCTTGAACATGAGGTTGATGACTACTAAACTATTGACACACTCATATAATATGTCAAATATGATAATTATTAATATTCCACACATATCAATATCAAATATGACAAGAAAAATAACACCATGATAAAATTAATAAAAGTTTCAAATTTCCAAGTTTCAACTTTCTAATTTAAACTAACAAAGTTCATCAAAACAAGCGTAATAAGTCAAATTAATCATTAAGCTCAAGATCATCCTCATTGTATTCTTCTTCTTCTTTATCTTCATCTTCTTCAGATTCAATTTCTTCTTCTTCTTCTTCTTCTTCATCTCTAAGTCTTAGAGATGAGTGTCTCATAGAGGAAGATGTATTTCCCTTCTCGACTTGTTTAGGCCTAACATGTGAACTAGACGTCATGGATGCAATATTTTTTCCTCTAGTATAATATTCAGCTTCAGCTCCACTAGCCCTAGCAACGACATCCCATGTCAAGTCATCATCTTCAAAAACCAACTCATCTTCTTCATTATCACTTTCTCCATCCATTCTACCCATCAACCATTCATTACTATCATCAATATCTGTCAAAGAGATGGGGTCAATCTTATCACGTGCATCATACCGAAGTTTTAAAGCACGATTGTATTTCACAAATATCAAATTATTTAAGCGCTGCTGAGCTAGCCTATTCTTTTTTTTGCTGTGAATCTACAAAATGTTAAAAATCATAATAAATATAATAAAATAGCAAAGAATATTTTCTACTTATAAAAGTAACATACTAATAGTATTAAACATTTATATTTATTACATACCTGCTCAAATACACTCCAATTGCGCTCACAACCAGAAGTACTACAAGTGAGGCTAAGCACTGTAATAGCAAACTTTTGCAATTCTAGGGTATTTGCTCCATAGCATTCCCACCATTTTGCTGGAGATAATGCTCTTCTATGTCTAATTGCCACATTCCTCCCAAATAGCCCTTCTGCCTTTCGATATATAGAGAGCTGGGTAGTGATTTTATCTTGCTCGACAGCACTTGAAACCAATCTCTCCATAGTTTCAAACAAACTATTCACCACTTCTCCACGGATATTTGAATCTGTGTATGAATAAAAATATTCTGGATTCAAATAATGTCCTGCAGCATGCAAAGACCGATGAAGTTGACATTCCCATCTCGTATCAATGATCTCAAACACTTCTTTGTATTTCTCTTCTTTCTCCTTAAAGACCTTCATAATTGTTTCTTTTGCCCTATCCATAGCCTCATAAATATAGCCCACTGCAGGTTTTCTTTCGCCATCAACCAGTGTCAGAACACGGATTAAAGGGCCATATATCTTTAAAACATGCACAATACTGCTCCAAAATCTAAGTGTCATGATGATTTTAGCTACCTTCTTCCTCGCCGCTTCTTTTGCCCATTTACTCTCTGTCCAATCCTTTGAAATGAACATTTTTCTTAAATTTTACTTCTGTAGGTGCATCCTTTCAAGAGTGAGAAAAGTAGTAGCAAATTTTGTGACACCCACCCGACAAAACTCTTTTTGTCTTGTGAATTACCTCAACATATTTACCATGCGGGCGAACATAAATGTAAGCATTCACACTCATTGCCTTCTTCAATGTTGCTTTAAAATCAGGCAATTTCCCAATATCTTCTAAGATCAAGTTGATGCAGTGAGCAGCACAAGGAGTCCAATACAAATGTGGCCTTTTTGCTTCTAATAATTTTCCTACAAAAGAAGTTAGAAAAGTAGATAAGTTTAACATATATAAGAAAAAACATATTGATAAGAAAGAATTAAATAGATTCTTACTAGCAAGCACATTGTTACTTGCACTAATCGATCAAGCAATTGAAATATTTTCTCTCCAATCTTTGCATAATTAGAAGCATCAACCGATTCGATGAAAACTGAACCTTTAGGAGAATTCACTAAAAAATTAATTAATGTTCTCTGCCTTTTGTCTGTCCACCCATCTGCCATCAAACTACAACCATACTTGGCCTATTATGTTTCATACGACTTAATGTAATCATTTGTCACACTATCAACAACCTTTTTTAGAAAAGGAACCCGCACCTCATGATAATTAGGTCCTTTTAGACCTATACCATATTGGCCAACCAAGTCCAACATTCTTTTGAAACTTGAATACTTAACGACATTAAAAGGATTTGCCGCATCATACATCCACTCAGTTATGACCATACAAGCTTTTTCCCTCAATTCTTTCTTGTATGTCTCATTTATCGTAGTTTGCCTTTCTTTTCCCTTCCACTTTCAACATTTTTTTTTTACATTAGGAGCAAAATACGTATCCATTAGACCTATTTGTCTGGGTCTTTTTTGTATATTCACTGATCTAGAACTTATACTTGTACTTATAGGCGGCACAACTTTAGCTTCAATATCATCCATATCAATATTATCACCAAGAGGGTCTATATCCTCAAAGTCCAATGTTGCAAGTTTAGAAAGATTACTTTTCTCCGTCTTTTTCTCCTTGAAATTTTTAATTTCTTCACGTACATGAGGCGGACATTTTTTGCAAGTCGTAGTATTTCGAAACCCCCAACAAGATGTTTTGCACCATAGATACCCCCTTTTGTAATTTTTTTGACAAAAGTTACAAATTAAATTATTTTTATTATTCGAATTAACTCTTTGAAAATAATTCCATCCTGGATCTTTTGATATATATGTTGGAGTATCACTACTACCTTCCATGATAATGAACAAGCAAATAGTCTGAATTTTTTTTTTAAAAAATCAATATAGTACCATTGTACCAGCAATAGAAAAGTAGTGTACAGTCTGTACCAGCAATAGCAAAACAGTAAAAAACAAAAAGCAAAACAAGAGAAACAAAAATGAAAAAACAGTAAAAAAGAATGAAATATCGGACAGCAGCACCAATACGAACCAGTAAAAACAGAAAAACAGTACAAAAAAATCCAAAACCGGACATCAATAGGAAGAAAAAACACAACCTTCAAAAATGAAAAAAATAGGAAAAACAAAACAAAATCTGACAACAGCACAGCAAGAACATGAACCAGCAACCCAAATAAAAAAAAGAACGAGCAGAAGAAAAGAAGATACAGAACAAAGATAAGAAAAGAAGAATAAGAAACGAAGAAAAATTGAAAAGTGAAAACGAAGAAGCGAAAAAGAAGAAAAGAAATAACAGAAGAAGCGAAGAGAAGAAGAGAAGAAGAAGATGATAACAGACGAAAAAGAAGAAGAGAAGAAGTGAAGAACAGAAAAACAGAAAAAAGAAGGAAAACATACTTGGGCGACGACGCAACTCAGCGATTGCGTGACTCAACGATGGCGGCGGCGGACAGGAATGAGTTCCTCTTCTTCTTGCGTTCTTTTCTTCTTCCCTTTTATCCTTTTCTTCTTCTTCTTGCGTTCTCTTCTTCCCTTCCTGCGTTCTTTTCTTCTCTTGTTTCCCGGGCCCTAATTCCAAACAAAGTTGGTTTGGAATGTTTTTTTGGTTTAAAATCCAGATTTGTTCACGATCGCGCCTCGATCGCACCTTCGTTGAGGTGCAAAGGCGCACCAGGCGCGCCCAGGCGCGTGCCTGACGAACAGCGGCCGCCTCTCGTGGGAAGAGGCGTTTTTCCCAGCGCCTTGTGCGCCTGACGCCTCGGTGCGCCTTTAACAACACAGGTATAAATCTTATGTTCTAAATATGAAATAATATACAACAACAACCAAGGTTTAAAATCTCGACCCGTGTCGAGGTTTCGGTCTCAGACCGGAACGATACGGTTTTAGTATCGTATCGTGCCGTGCTGATAAGGTTTCGGTATTTTTTAATTTAAATTTGAAATAATTTTCTAATAATAATAATTCAACTATCTCAATTTAGAATAATCATAGGGGTAGAAGATTATAAGTGTTTTATTATGGATCATAAATTTAACAAACCTTTATCAAAAATTTTTAAATAAAGGACATATAATATTTCCTAAGCAGATTAGTAGAGACATTCTAAGATAAAAATATATGTTTTATATGGTCAGGAAATAAGAATTTTAAAAGTAAAAAAGCTAAACATCCTAATATTCATGGATCTAAATTTTAAATTGATTCTATATTTTTTCTATAATAAGTATATAAATTAATTAAAAAATACTACATTAGGTATAATAATTGTATAAATTAACTATTTATTTATTTATTTAAGTTAATTATTATTTTAAATAATATATATTTAAAATGGTTAAAAAAATTAAAATATTAATTAAATAGTAAAACTGAAAAAATAAAATAATTAAAAAATATCAAAATATTAATCTCATTTATTAGAATTTTTTATTTTTTAAAAATTTTTAAATAAAATTTAAATTAGTAAAATTAATTTTCAGAATATTAATTAATAAAATTTATTTTAAAAAAAATTAAATATATTTATATTTTATTAGGATAATTTAATTAGGCTTTATAAAAGCCTCTTCGGAATATCACACTTGCCTTAGGAAATATTTGAATTAATTAAATCAAAATATTTAATTTTTAAAACCTAAATTCGATTTCTCGCTGCACGCTCCTCCGGCGGCACTGGAGAGTCGCGAGGGACGCCTCCGGCGCCACCGGAGGAGTCGCAGGACTCCTCCGGGGCTGTCGGAGGAGTCGCGCGACTCCTCCGCCGCCGTTGGAGGAGTCGCGCGACTCCTCCGCCGCCGTTGGAGGAGTCCCGCGACTCCTCCGGTGCCGTCGGAGGAGTCCCGCGGCTCCTCCGGGGCCGTCGGAGGAGTCCCGCGACTCCTCCGCCGCTGCTGGAGGAGTCCCGTGACTCCTCCGGGGCCGTCGGAGGAGTCCCGCGACTCCTCCGCCTGTCGCGATGGAATCGCGACAAGCCTTTTGTCACGCGACGAGCATGCTTGATTGTCGCATAACGACGAGCACGCGTGATTCCTCTGTCGCGTGCACGCGATGACATCACACGAAATGGTAGGTATACTGGTGCCGGTTTCGGTGCGCGGGCGGAATGGTAAGTTTCGCCCGTTTCGCCCTGCACGAAACGAAATTTTTAACACTGACAACAACCAAGTCTTATCCTACTAGGTGAGGTTGATTATATGAATATTTCTACATCATTGTGCTCTATCCCCTACTGTATGATTATCTATACAATAAACAAGCTTTATCATACTAGGTGGGAACTATATCATTATCTATATTTTAATAAATTTTATTATTGCTAATCAAGTTTTTTTTTATCTTCCTCTTCATATGTGCATATTTGTTATAGTTTTACATCGCCTAACTGAAGCATTTATTGGTTGTCGAAGTACATGTCCATACTCTCTCAATAGATGCAATCCTGACTCTCTCTAATATTTTTATTTTTTATCCTAAACATCTCCGTATGTCAACATATCCAACTCAACACCGTCATCTCTGTAACTCTCATCTTTAGTCCAACCATATAACATAGCAAGTTTAACTGTCGTTTTATATAGCCAATAATTTAGAGGTACTTTACGATCATATAGACACTCGACGCTCTCCATTTCAACCTTCCTATTTGTATTCTTATGTAAGGTATCTCTCTCAATCCCTCTCTCCTTTTGCAAAAAATATCCTAAATACTTAAACCTCTCAATTCCAGACAACTTATCATTTCTTATCTTAATAATTGTCTCATTTCATTTAATATTGATAAATTTAAATTTTATATATTCTATCTTTACTCTACTAAACCTAAAATATTTTCTGCCAAGATTCGAGTTTAACATTTACCCTTTCAACTGTCTCATCTAACAAAACAATATCATTTGCAAACAACATGCACCTAATAAAACAATATCATTTACAAACAACATGCACCATGGTACTGTGTTTTGGATATATCCTGTGAGTTCGTTTATGATTAGTGTAAAAAGATAGAGACTTAAAGTTGATCCTTGATGTAATCCTATCTTTATGGGAAATGTTTCGGTTAATCCTCTTGAAGACTTCACTCTTAGACCATCCACATCAGTATCCTCATCCAAAATCTAAAATTTAGGGTAAAAGAACTATTTTATTAAATTTAGATATCAATTTTTCACTACATGATACGTTAGATCCCCTATAATTTGCCATGTATTTATTTTTTTTATTATTTTTTCTCTTTCCTTCATATTTTTTATTATTAGATGGAGGAAAGAGATAGAGGAGAGAGAATTTTTTTATTATCAGAGGAAGGAGAGAGAAATTTTTTATTATTAGTGGGAGGAGAGAGAAATAATATTTTAATGTTTAGGGAATGGAATCCATTCCCTAAATTTAAATAACTACTATTCATAAAATGTATATTTAGGGAATGAGTAGGGTACCTGATGCGGATGTTTTTTAATGCAAAATGTAAAATTTAAGGTAAAAATTTAGTTTAGGGTAATTGATATGGATGCTCTTATCGTTACATCCTTATACATATATTAATTAGTTCAATTTATGCTACGCTAGCACCTTTTTTTCTAGAATTTTCTATATAATTTTTATCGAGACTCTATTATAAACTGTCTAGGTTAACGAATACTATGTGTAGATCTTGCTTTTATTCCCGATACTTTTCAATTAGTTATCTGAGAAGATGTATATCTTCTATTGTCGACCTTCCAAGGATCAATCCAAATTGTTTTCGGTCACCGTGGTCTCCCTAATCTTTATTCTATTACTCTTTCCCAAAGTTTCATGGTATGACTTATTAGTTTAATATTCCTACAGTTTGCACATTTTTATACGTCTACTCCATTTTTATATAAGAAAATTAGAGTACTCACCCTTCATTGATCATACATTTTTGTTGCTTTCAATATCAAGTTAAATAACTTTGTAAGTCATTTAATACCTTATTTCCATAGGCATTGCCATACCTCTATTAGAATATCTGGACCACTTTTTCATTTTGCATCCCATTTAAAGCTTGTTCATTGAACATTTGCCTAAATTCAACGTTGGCTAGTAACCTAACATAACCCTTATCCTTTCTCATCTGGGCTTTGATACCGGCCATGGTGGGCTTAAATATTAAATACTATAAAATAATAAAACAATGGATAGTGAAAAGTGTAGTTGTGCAGATGCTTTAGAATGATATCTATTATTGTGCTTCAAGCTCTCCTTACCCTCTATTTATAGACTTCAATCCATCCATCTTTGGACAAGTTTCCCCAAACTATTTTGTTTAATTCCAATTGACTCTATTCCTTTGTTAGTCAATTGAAACATTGACCACGAGATCGTTATCTCATGTCAATCCAATCAATTGGAAAACAT
The DNA here is from genome assembly GCF_018446385.1 of Zingiber officinale. Classification (NCBI taxonomy): domain Eukaryota; kingdom Viridiplantae; phylum Streptophyta; class Magnoliopsida; order Zingiberales; family Zingiberaceae; genus Zingiber; species Zingiber officinale. Next base: position 170,730,879 of record NC_055987.1, on the reverse strand, counting down.
TCTAGTCAACTCAATCCTCTTCAGTCTGCTAAACTAGATAAGACCCTCTTCAGGAAGAGGGTTTTATTTTCAAATTCAAACGAGATCTAGTTGACTACCTAATCAACTCGATCCCAGATAGTGAACTGGAATCCTTTTTTAGTAGACAAAACATTTCTATTTGCAAGTAGAGTATCTTAGTCAGTACCCAAGCAACCAAATTAATTAATCAATTTAATTCAAAATTGACTATGATCCTGAAATACCCATGTTCTTGGTGAAGTTTATCCCCAAGTAAGAATCTACCCTAGAGACCCAAGATTACACATTCTCTCATAGTCTCATATTTTACCAAGTTGTCATAACTTTACACTTATCCAAGAGTACTTGCGTCATGCCCCTAGTCTCTTGGATGCATCAAGTCCTCGGCATGTTCCACATGTCATCCTTTGCTATGCCCTTACATACTCTATGTGCAGTTACTGTCATAGTTTCGGACACAACTTAATTTTGCTTATCCCCTATGGTCCTTTGGATATCTCATATCATCCTTCGTTGATCTTCAGCGGACCTATAAGCCATCAAGCTAAATTAGTCATTACAAGCTCCATGAGTTTCATGTGCATCTAACAAAGTTCCTGCAAACTTCATGAACATACAAGTCATACAAGCAGACCTAACTTAAACTCTTTGCTAAACATATTAAAGCTATTTAAGCAGTTGAGTCGAACATTGACCAATATGAGCAACTTGGTGGAACATGACCTAACACTTTCCATAACTTCATGAATAATGTGTATATTGGAGCATTAAGGATAATATTACATCTTGTATATTGTTGACAATAAAAAATAACTTGATTTCAACCATTAGTAGCACATATGAACAATTAGAATACTTGTCGAATATAGGATGTTTAAGTTTTACTACTTTTGGCATGGCAAATATTTCCCACTTCCACATGATACAGGTGATAGCCTACTTCTGTTTAGATTATGCATAACGTTGCGTTTTTGTTTTTGCCCTATGACTAAAATATGCACTTTTATGAGAAAAATAAAAGTGCTAACAAAGATGGAGTCCTTGGCAGACTAATATTCCAATTTAAATCAGTTACCATTGATATTGTTTGCTATTCTTTACATGGATTTTAAGTAAAATTTCTTTCATAGGATGTTTCTGTATCTCTTGCAAAAGTGGAGGAAGCTTACAAGCACGAGAAAAAAACTGAAGCAGCAATTGTGGAAGCAACTGAATTATTATCACTAACTGATCTGAAATGTAAGATGGATTCTCAAGATGAGGCTGATGAAAACAGAGTGCTGCCGGCAATGAACAAAATATGGCCTTATCTGATTCTTTGCCTTAAGAATAAGGTTTCAGTGGTGTGTTACTAGGACCTCACTATTTTGTTTTTTTTCCTTTCTTGAAATACATGTGATTGTTTTCTTCTAACCATACTTGCTTTTATTGAGGACGGATGAATTTTCATCTGTAGTCAATTTTGACACACTGGTAAAAATAGACTTGAGACTTGGTATCCTTACATCTAGCTAGACTATACATTCTTTTATGTTTTTCAGGCTACCATCCAGAGATGCTTACAAGTGATTTACAGAGGGGTCCAAATAGGAGGTGGTGATTTTTTCATTCGCCGATTCCACAATGATGGGAATATTATATGGAAATTACTCGTGTCTTTTCCATTTCGAAGGAAGCAAATACCATCAGACGACAAAAGAATACTCCTTCCATACAGAGATACTTCTCCCTTGGAGGAACCAATGGCTGAAATGTCCAGTCAAAAAGTGCAAGTCGCAGTCCTGGACATGATTACAATGATATGCTTGGATGATACAGCTTCTTCTGCATTACGAACTGTCCTAAAAAAGATTAGTGGCATTATTGTAGGAATAGCTTGCAATGGCATGGCTAGTTTAAGAGCTTCTTCTATTAGGGCATTATCAGCGCTTGCTCGGATTGATTCAGACCTTATTTGGCTTCTACTGGCTGATGTCTACTATTCTCTGAGAAAGGATGATTGCATCACTCCCTCGAGCTTGGATCTGCATTGTATATATGATCTGCTTCCTGCACCATTGTCCTCAAAGGAATACTTGTTTGTAAATTATGCTGGTGAAAACTTTGGCTTTGAAGTAGACCCTTCGGCGGTGGAGTTAGTTTTTAGAAAATTGGAGTCAGAATACTTTGGTGAGACTGTGGATATTCAAGTATGAATTAAATTTTGTACCTTCTGTATATTCGTAGTAAATTAATTGATGGAAATAGGGGGGCATCTTGCAAATGTAATGATATGAATATTCCAAATACATAAGACCTTTTGTGCTACCTAAAGAGCATCATGAGGATGACGATCACGACAATGAAAATTTAGATGAATAAGAAGTCTAATTTTCCAAGTAAATCGCCTTTGATCAATTTGTATTGGTTTGCTCGAGTGGTTGATCTAATCAATTGTGTTTGATACAAGCAAACCAAATTTAAACACTGGTTTTTGGTGTTGCCAACGGAATCCTATATGCTAATTCAACCCAATTTTACCTTTTAAGTTGGTTGAGATGGTTGGTGCAATTGTTCCTCAAGTGGTTTGGTATCATTTTAGATTTTGATCCTTGGACAGAGTTTTAAGTAAATTAGCTCATTCTGATATTAAGGAGAAAAATTTTCAATAATGTGCCACAGTCGAGTTCCGAACCCTAGATCTTTGATCTATTATTAAAGGGCTTAATCATGATACCCTACCCCAGGGGTTGCTTGGCGTGATCAAATGTAGATTCATTATCTTAACGATCCTATGGAGGGAAATAAAGGTAGATATATAAGTGTTAGGTGCATGGTGAGGTTCAGGTCGTCAGTTTTTGAAAATTGACTCTTAGTTATTACGCCACAGATGTCATGTGCCCATCATTTGTGCTACGCCTTGGGAGATTGGTTTAGCGTTATAAAAAAAAAGATTAATTAGGTAGAGTAACGTCGAGCCTGGGGTGACCGGTCCGGTCTCACGAAAGTTTTTCATCGGCCACCAGGGTAAATCGGGAAGCACTTGCGGTAGGTGGCTCAGAAGCCCAACATCCCTTAGTTGCAAGTCCCATTGGAGGAAAAATCTCTACAAATATGCCATGAACTATGGGTGTCTGGAAGACAACTAAACGCCCTTACCACTGCACCATAGTTCGGGGGTTGGTTTGACATGTGATCAATTGTGGCAACGCCTCATGGTTTGGCATGTGATCAAGCTGCAAAAGGTTGGAACCGCCAATCCAGCGGCCCCCTCAACCCGGCCCCACAAGTATGAGGTTTGGCATGTGATCAAGATGGCACACTTAGTGGTTTAGAGGTCCATGAAATTAAAAAAAATGGCATGGGACCACTGGAGGGATTGGAAAATAAGGAACATTATGATGAGTGTTGAAGCAATTCTAGAGCATTGACATAGTCCGGCCAAGTTAGGGAAGGGTATGGAGGCAGATTGAGGAACAATAGGACGAAGAGCATTAAGGAAACGAGGATGATAGTCATTGGAGGCGTCGGTATGAGATGTGAATGATGACAAATGGAGGAGTGTATTTAAAGAATGTATGGCCTAATGGTAGATGGTAGATACAAAGTCAAGTGACGATAGTAAGACTTTAATGCATTGTGTTTTGACTGACTTGAATGTATGAGGATGAGTGAAGAACTTAACATAACAGACATTTGTTTTTTTAATCTAGGTATCTAGTTTTTTTTAATAGATTAATTTTGAAGGTGATCGATTTGATTCTACAGAAATTTTTTATTGACTATCAGGATAAATCGAGAAGTGCTAATGGAGACTGATCTAAATGGCCAGCATTCTTAGGTCCGCTTCTCACTGGAGGTAAATCTCCTGCAGTGCTCTGTAGCTGAGAGTCGAATCTTAGATCCCTTATTTATCTATTAGAGGGTCTAATCATTGCACTAGTGCCCCGAAGACTTAACATAAACAGACTTGATCTTACAACTGATCATTATTGGGGGTCAATATTCGACTATTAATGGACAACACTTAACTAGTGGTTGTGATACTCCAAATGGATTTGGGGTTAAACACTGAACTATTAATGGGCATCAGATAAAATTTGTGGATCAATTAATTGGCGTAGTCGACTGGTTTGAGGAGCCAACGAATAAAATGATTATATTCGTGGTTGAGTTGATTGACAATTTGATTGATCGCATTAGTTGAGTGGTGCCTGATGTGGAAAGCAAAAAAATCATTATTGTGCGATATTGGTTGGATTGTGAGTATTAATCTACTGATTAAGACTGAGTAGTCAACTGTTGGGCTAAATGAAGGTTTACAGCAAGTTTTCGATAGCTAAAGTGTAGGATTCTTGGGAATCGATAAAGGGGATGAATATCGATAGTCTTTTTCTCAATTTCATAGTTTGTTCTTTCTATCAAGAGCATTAGTTGCCATAGAATACAATATAATAAACAAGGACAGAACAAAGAGAACACGCCAGACTTGGTTCCCAACCCCCAAGGATTGGTACTTCAAGGCCTATGTACGGGAGATGCCCATCCACTAGTATTCTCCTTTCTTGATGCCTTCCGGAGGCGGACATACCTTTCTTACAAGTTGATCAAGTAGAATATAGATAGAGCAATAATAACAATGCTTATTAAATAAATATACACAAACTTGTCGACATTTAGTTCGAAAGCCCTTGAGTGCTTCACACTCCTCCCGTGCTTTCTCAGTAGCATAAGCAGAGCTTCGAGATCTTTTTAGAACGTAGAGATGAAGAGTAGATTATGAAGATTGATGATCTGAACATCGTGCTTGGATTGTTTTTTATAGGCTGCGTTTGTTCTTCTGATAAGCCTTGATCGGTTTGCCAAACTTATCCCCATGATCAAGTTAATCGCGATTTGGACCGAGCCACGTGATCTTGTCGTTATCAAGTATATTGATCGATAGAAACACTTTTACGATAGACTAAACTAAGCCACATCACTGATCTGAGTTTGGACCCGAACCCGATGAATTGACCAACCGGTCAACCAAATTGGTGTATAAGTCGACTGAACTGGTTTAGGTCTTGTTGGATCTGGGTAAGTTCACTTGGTTTGACAGTATCTAGTTACCTTCATATGCTTTCCATCTTGCTTTCGGTTCTAAGTTCCTGCAAGACATTCATACTGTAAGTCCATCTGACCTACTAGGTTTATATAAACCTTATCCTATAAGTTTACTTGATCTACTAGGCTTACCTCTTATTTGGAGTTCAATCCTTCAAGACTTCTCACTACTTATTAATTTCTTTAGAATTTTTCTTTTGCCAAGCATTCGATCACCCCTACCTTGCTTGGACTCATCTGGTCATCCTTGACCTTCTTGAATTTTTCACTTGCCAAGCATCAAATCACCTTGACTTGCTTGTAGGGGTGTAAATGACCCAAGCCGCTCGCGAGCTATTTAGGTCTTAGTTCGAAGAAAAGTTTGTTCAATTAAGTTAACGAGCTGAGCTTCAGCTTAATTTCGAACTCGAAAATATTATCGAGCCGAGCTCAAGTTTAACAATATTTTGTTCGTGAGCTAACGAACATGCTCATTTAGAGGCTCACAAACATGTTGTTTAAGAGACTTGCGAACATGCTCGTTAAGAGGTTCGTTTATCTTATTATTATTATTATTATACATATATATCACATAAATAATAAATATAATAATATATGATTAATTATTATAGCTAATTATCTTAAACGAGCTTGAACTAAACTTGTTTAATTTTTAAATGATCTTTTTCTGAGTTGAGCTCGAGTCGAACTCGAGTTATTTAATTTTATTACAAGCCGAGCTCGAGCTTAAGAACTAAAGCTCAAATCAAACTCGAGCCGAGCTATAGCTTAGGGATAATGAACCGATCCTGAGCTCGAGCCTCTTATTGTTCAACTCGACTTAGTTCGATTACACCAATACCTGCTTAGACTTTTGCTAGTCATCCGATCACATTAACCTGCTTGGGCTTTCCCCTGTGATGGTGATAAATCCGTAAGTGCATGGAAATGTCGTCAAGTAATAAAAGATCAAATCCACAAGGGTTATGAATTAAATACTAGTCAAAATGACAAAGTAAGTTATCTAGAGAATCAAGGGTAGTTGAAGTCACGACCAAGCTAGGGAGAATGAGAGAGAGAGAGAGTTGAGAGCGAGATGTGAGCAAGAGAGAATCAAGAGAGAGGCAGAAAAGAGAGCTGAGTCAGTGGAGTGAGTGAAGGGTGAAGTGATTCTAGGACTTTAGTTTCATCAAAATGATTGTAAACACTAAATCTATGTTTGGTTTCCTATTCTCAATGGATATTTATATAGGTAGACTATCCCGTGGTATCCGATTTAAACTTTTGAAACTACACCAGCGTATCAACCCTAATCATTGTTTACTTTCGGAATGATCGTAATTAGTGATTGGAACCTAGGGGGCCCTGTCACAAGATCCCTCGACCTCTAATCAACTACTTTTCCTATTATGTGACAACGAATTAGGTTTGATCCATTAAGATCTATGACGACCTAGGATTCCTCGTGGCATACTGGGTTGCACTTTTGTATTCGACTCTTTGTGTCTCAGTTTTCTACAAGTCGAAGGATTAGGTTCTCCTTTTAGTTCATCCCTAAACCCTTATGGGATATGAATCTCATGCTTTTAGCATCGAGATCGTGTTAATATGGTATATCTGGACCATAAACACACATTTCATCAAACAAGAAACATGTAAACATATAGATTAAATGAAAAGATGTTCATATATCAGAAGGGCTACTCCCTACATCCTAGAGTCAAGAGAACTACTCCATTACAAGAGAATTACAAACCAAAGACACTAAAAGACGCATTCGTACAATCTAAAATAGAGATTAGAGATGAAGAAATGCTATGGAGAAGATTCTCGGTGTCTTCGAAAGGATTCCTTTCTCTGGTGGTGAATGGATCGTCATGATGGCTCCCTGAACGGTAGCTCTAGGGTTTCCCCTAAAGGGGAAAACTCTTTCCCCCAGCAGGGGGATGAAGCCCCCTGGTCCAAGATACTCAAACAAAGGTTTGCTTGACCCTTTTATGTTAATTTTTTTTAAGCTCCCTGACATACTTTGTTTGATGAATATGAATTCCTTCCTTGACTTATTTGATTCAAATTCTCATAAAAATATCAATTCTCCTACTAAACTCATCTTAAACTCACCTTTAATATTTGTAATGAATTAATTGAGAAATTGTTAATTTCTTGACCTAAAAATGATGTAATCAACATACACTTGGGAAACAAAGATATCCTTATCTTTAGACTTTAGGAGCAAAGTAAAATCTATTTGTCTTCTTCTAAAGCCTTTAGATGCTAGAAAGGATGAAAGTCTTTCATATCATACTCTTGTTAAGCTTATAAACATGGTTTGAAAATTTTAGGTTCTCAAACTAGGATAGTTGCTCTACAAATACTCTTTCCTAATAGATCCATTTAGGAAAGTTGACTTCACATCCAATTGAAATAGTTTAAAACCCTTGTGATCGGTGTACACTAAAATTCAAATAGACTCTAAATGAGTTATCGGGGCATAAGTTTCATCGTAACCCAATCTTTTTACTTGGATTGAAACCTTGAACTACTAGTTATCTTTGTTTTTGGAAACAACTCCATTGTCATTTAATTTGTTCCTAAAAACATAGTATCAATAACAGTACTATTCTAACGTCTAGGAACTAAATCCCTAACTTAATTTCTCTCAAATTGCGCCAACTCTTCTTGTATAGTCAAGATCCAATATAGATCAAGTAATGCATCATTTATTGTTTTAGGCTCAATTTGTAAGATTAGTGAAAGTTAACTTCCTAGAATCTCAAATTAAGACCTTATTCTCACCCTTTTACAAGTATCTTTCATTACTTACTCTAGGTTAATTCTACAAGTACTAGGTGAATGTGGTGTATTATTCAAATAGTCAACCCTATTTTCTTCCGCTTTCCTTCATCATTCGATGTTAACCTAGCTCACTCTTGAACATTGCCTTCCTAATTTATTAATTTCAAGTTTAATAGCAAATCCCTTTTTCAAGTTTTTGTTGATATTCTTATCAATGTGAGAATTTCTAGGATAACTTGTACTAGTTTCACCAAATCTTTCTTAGCAACCTTTGCTATGTACTTCATGTTGGTATATGCCAATCTTCTATGCCACAACCAACTTTACTCTTGAGCCATGAAACACTTAGTAGATGTGTTAGTCAAACAACAAAGATTACTACAATAGATATTTTTTCCTTTTTTTTGACCTACCAACACATGATTGAATAAAATTTAACTTTATATCTAAATTTACATGATTGACTAACACACAAAAGATTGAATTGCATATTTTTAACTAGTAAGAGCTCTTTGATGATAAGGATAGGAGATACCTCTGTTGGTACCCCGTGATAGTTTTGATGTGATCAACCAAGTTAGATTAGGTCCTGTTAGTGTTTAACCCTTATGTCTAAGTGTACAGGATCTTAGGAACACAAGAAGTTGAGCGGAAGACACAGTTAGTGAGAAGGATGACACGGGAAGGGAGCCGATGGGCTAGGTGCATCCGAAAGACGAGGTGTTGTGGAAGAGTACATCGGTGGATGAAAATGATGTGCGTGACATTTGAGGGACAAGAAGCCATAGCGGAAGCCTGCTTGAGGAGAAGGCTGGAAATTGGGTTCGGATGAGCCCTATTTCGGTTACCCAAAATCACCCAAGCGATCGGAGCAGCGGAAGGGCTAAAATGGAGCTATGGAGCTGCTGGAGGCGACTTCAGGCAGAAGTAGGGTTGCAAATGAGCCGAGCCGAGCTCAAGCTTGGTTCGGCTCAAGCTCAAGCTCAAGAAAATTAAAGAGGCTCGGTTCGAGCTTGAGCTCGAGTGAGTTTTTGAATTTGAGCTCGAGTTTGGCATGACCATTTAATCATGGGCTCGAGCTCGGCTAAAAAACAGTTGAGCCGAGCTCGAGCTCGAGCTCAAGAAAATTAAAGAGGCTCAGCTCGAGATTGAGCTCGAGCGAGTTTCTGAATTTGAGCTCGAGCTCAGCTCGAAAATAGTGAATTTAAATGTAAAAACAAGTGCGCACAAGCTAAAATTTGAACCTTCAACCTCTAACAACCTTATAAAACACTCTAGCCACAAACACCTCCTCAACTTATTACTTAACTTTAAAGTAGTAATTATTTTAAATATTAAAATATTAAATTAGCCGAGCTCAAACAGGCTCGACGAGCCTTCGAGCTGGTATTAAATGAGCTTGAGATCGGCTCGAATATTAAATGAGCTAGCTCGAGCTCGGCTCGAGTTCGGTCAACTCTGAGCTCAAGTCGAGCTCTGACTGAGCTGCTCGTGAGCGGCTCGCGAGCGACTTGACTCATATACACCCCTAGGCAGAAGACGCCTTTAGCTGGGCAGAAGGCGCCTTTAGCTGGGCAGAAGACGCCTTCAGCTGGGCTGAAGGCGCCTTCAACCAGCCATGGAAGGTACCTTCCAGCCCTTGGAAGGTACCTTCCAGCTCATGGATGGTGCCTTCGACCAAGCAGATTCTGTTGTTAGCAGTGGATAAACTTTTATCCACTGCGCCTCGTTGGAGGCGCCTTCCAGCTCTGTGGAAGGCGTCTTCCAGCCACGGATAAGATTTTTCAGGGGCTATAAAAAGACTCCTGGACGTAGAAAATATGTAACAATTGTTGTATTCATTTCCTAGCCATTTCTGAGCTTTTAACGAGTGTAAGTGGCTTCTTCGCCTTCAAAGAAGGAGATCTTTAGTGCATTTACTTGCTTTGGATTAACAACCTCCCCGGTTGTAATCAAGTAACACTTTTGGCCTCATTTTTATTTAGTTGTTCATTTATTCTATTTTTTTAATCTGAGTTAAAAGTTGAAAAAGATTTTTCTTAACAGCCAGTTCACCTCCTCTCCCTCCGGCCTACCTTGGACCAACAGTGGTATTAGATCCAAGTTCGCTTCAGGAGGACTAACCGTCGAACGGAGCACACGAGATGACCGGATCAAGCATCTATCCACCGAAGTTCGAGGGGAATTTCGTCAATTGGAAGAAGAAGATGGAGGTATTTTTCAAAACTGATTTTGATTTGCTTTTAATAATGGAATTTTGTTTTGTAGCACCCGAAGGCAAAGAAAAAATACCACTGGACCAAAAAGGAGCAAGTCGATTTCATGACAAACGGCAAAGCAGAGTTCTATTTGCTAAGCGTCTTACTGTCACAAGAAGTCAACCGGATCGGGGCCTACGAGTCTGCAAAAGAGCTTTGGGAGAAATTCCTAGAACTATACGAACGAACCTTGGAGGCGAAACTCACGAGACGAGATCTGCTCAAAAACCAAATCAACAACATCAAACTGGAAGAAGATGAAACCATTGCACACCTTCACTCAAGGATCAAGGAGCTCATCATGGGACTCACGAATCTCGGAGAAAAGATAAGTAACCGAGATTCGCTAAGGTACGCTCTTAATGCATTCCCTAGAAATACTGAATGTGCATCATTAGTAGATGTTTATTATATATCTAAGGATCTAGATTCAACTACTTTAGAAGAATTATTTTCAACTTTTAAAGTCCATGAAATGAGATGTGCAGGTCCGAAGAAGGAGCATAACATTATCTTAAAGGCAAAGGGGGAAGAACAAGATTCAGAATCTTCTCTTGATGATAGTGAAACAACACTGATGGTATGTAAATTTAAAAAGTTATTTAAAACTAAAAGATTTAATCAAGTGCGGGGTAGGAAAAGAAGGATAAGATGCTACCACTGCAATAAAGAAGGGCATGTGAAAGATAACTGCCCTAAATTGAAAGACAAAGGCAAGAGCAAGAATAAGAAGCTAACCCAAGCGAACAAGTACAAGAATATGAAGGAGATGTGAGACAAAACATCGTCAGAATTGGAAATTGAAGCCATCGTCGGACTTGCGCTAGTGGCAAGTCATCAAGAAGAAGGAGATGAAGCAAGCTTGTCCGAAATAAGCATCGAAAGCATCGATGAAGGGGGAGTGACATCGGAAGAAAGCAATACTTCAGGGGGAGCTTTGGATCACGGGATCGACAAGATAAGTCAGGTATAATCTCTTCTTCCTGACAAATCATTTCAATTTATTAAATTATTAACAAAAAATTAATGTAAATTAGAAAAAGAAGTTAAGGAATTAAAATCAATACTAGCTGAATCTTGTTAATTAGAAGACTTTGATAAAATTAAAATTGAGAATGAAAAATTATAAAAAGAGATAGAAACTTTGAAAAATCACACATTTTCAAATATTCAACATATTAGAAAATATAGTGGATTGAATTGGTACCTTAAATACCATAAGATCCAAATTAGAAAAAATTTCAAAGAAATACGTACCTAAGAAATTCCTAGTTAACTCAATTGGAAGGAATCTATTTTGGATTTCAAAATCATATTTAGATTAATTACTTTTTGACTTAAGGCTTTCAGAAAAATTAAATATTGAATATCTTTAAGAGACTTTGTTTAGAAAGTAGTTGTTGTTCCAATATCCAAGAAGGTCTAGTGCTTCGTCACAAACTAAAAGCTAATTATTGAAATAAGTATTTAATTGACTAACTGTTAAGCATTTAGAAGTTATAAAAATACCTTAATTTTCTATTAAAAAATTAATTAAATATATATTTTTAATTAATTCTTATTAACAGTTAGAATTTTTTTTCTCTTAGATTTTTAAAAGTACCCCATTTTTAATGTGATCTAAAGGGGGAGTAGTAAGAGATTAAGTTTAGGGGGAGAGTAGTACACATTTTAATTTTTTTTACTTGTAAAATTTTACTTGCAAAATTTTTATAACTATTGTTTATTTATGTTTTACCTTAACTTAACTTAGGTTTGATCATTTAAAAAAGGGAAAGATTGTTGGTACCCCATGGTAGTTTTGATGTGATCAACTAAGTCAGGTTAGGTCCTGTTAGTGTTTAACCCTTGTGTCTAAGTGTATAGGGCTTAGGAATACAAGAAGTTGAGTGAAAGACGTAGCTAGCGAGAAAGATGGCACGGGAAGGGAGCCGACGATCTCGGTGCATTCGAGGGACGAGGTTCTACGAAAGAGTACATCGGTGGACGAGAAGGATGTGCGCGACGTTCAAGGGACGAGAAGCCGGAGCGAAAACCTGCTCTTGGAGAAGATCGAAAATTTGATTCGGGTGAGCCCTATTTCGATTGGCCAAAATCACCAAGGCAATCGGAGCAGCGGAAGTGCTAAAATGGAGCTATGGAACTACTGGAGGTGCCTTCCGCGACCTTCAGTTGGGCTGAAGGCGCCTTCAACCAGCCATGGAAGACGCCTTCGACCAGGCAGATTTTGTCGTTGGTAGTGGATAAACTTTTATCCACTCCACCTTGCTGGAGGCGCCTTCTAGCTCTATGGAAGGCGCCTAGCTTCCAGCCACGGATAAGATTTTCTAGTGGATATAAAAAGACCCCTAGACCTAGGAAATATGTAACAACTGCTGTATTCATTTTCTAACTACTTTCTGAGCTTCCAACGAGTGTAAGAGGCTTCTCCACCTTCAAAGAAGGAAATCTTTAGTGCGTTTACTTACCTTGGATTAACAACCTCTCCAGTTGTAACCAAGTAACTCTTTTGGTCTCATTTTTCTTTAGTTGCTCATTTATTATGTTTTTTTTAATCTGAGTTAAAAGTCGAGGAAGATATTTCTTAACAGTCAGTTTACCTCCCCTCCCTCCGGCCTACCTTGGACCAACAACCTCAATAGTATACTTACCAACAATTTTGAGCTCACCATTATTTCCAAATGATAATATCTTATTCTTGTAAATGATAGTAGTAAATTTTCTAATATCTCCCATCATGTGCCTTGAGAATCTATTGTCTACCATCCAAATGTTTGATTACTCCCTCTTGTTTGGTACCTATTCAAATGTGAAATATTAAATATTTTAGTACCCGAACATTGGGTCCAAGAAGATTAAGCACAAGTTCCTTTGACACTCATGCTCGAACTACCGTAGACCTAGAGACCACTAGTAGAGGATTTAGGCATAAAACTACTCTATTAATGAGTGAAACATAGGCAATTTCCTTTTGTTTTAGTATAAATCCTATGCCCGCTCTACTATAAATAATTCTTTGGTCCCCAAGTATCATATAAGTGAATCATTATAAGCACTAGTCAATTGTTGTACTTGTAACAATTAGATCATTGTGACACTGGAGAGTGAATAACTCTTTTTCATTTTATTGAGTACGCAGTAAACTATAAATAATTCTTTGGTCCCCAAGTATCATATAAGTGAATCATTATAAGCACTAGTCAATTGTTGTACTTGTAACAATTAGATCATTGTGACACTGGAGAGTGAATAACTCTTTTTCATTTTATTGAGTACGCAGTAAAAGTGACCACAACATGCTAAGGTATCTGAAGATTTTCTATGAATGTTAAAATTGAGCAAATTTACTTTAGATTCTTCAGTGATTGCTTGTATAACTCCAATTGACTTCTTACCATATTTGGTGTTAATTTGTTTGTTGAAGATTATTTGAAACTTCAAATCTATGATTAATGCCTACCTGAAATTGAACATCAGTCGACTGATGCATTCCTATTAGTCGACTGATAGTGTGCAATCGCCTAACATAGTTGATTGTCAAAGGTTCCGAGTTCTCAAAATTCTGGCTAATCAACTAACCAATTGACTGCAAAAGTTATTGTGTAAACCACGAACAAGGTAGTAGTTGCAGTAATCTCTTGTTGTATTCCTAGAAGTCGACTGCTACCAAAACCATAAAATGATCATGATTTGGCCATATCAATTGATTGCTTTGTCTTGTGCACTCAACTGATGTGAAAACCCCCACGGATTCATGGTTTGGCTATATTAGTCAACTATTATGACCATATCAATCGACTAATGTAGAAAATCTCAAACTGATTCGTGGTTTATCTCAAACAGTTGACTTTTATGTACCTGGTAGTTGATTGATACCAACATCACAATCTGATTTATGGTTTAGTCAAGCTGTGATTTCTTCATCCCTTGTACAATAGTGGATTGATATTCATCTATCAGTCAACTTTTGCACTATTTCTCATCTATTCTAATGCACGAGCCACACATATCTTTTTTTTACCCTCATCCCACATTTACCTTGTGCTAGAAAAATCTCTTGTTTTCTGGACTTTTGTGTCTGTAGTCTTCTCAACTCTGAGTCTTCATTGCTTAACATTCGATCTCCTGATCTACTAGAGTTTCATCTTCACCAAGAATTCAGTTTCCCACCTTCTTGGACTTCATTGCTAAACATCAAATCACCGGACTTGTTAGAACTTCCTCTTTATCAAAAATCTGGTCTTCACCCTTCTTGGACTTGTCATCTTGATCAAGCTACTTTTCTTGTACACTTAACAATCATGTAAGATTCCATAAGTTTGCCTTAACTTAAATGCTATCCAACATTAAAACCACATACATGTACGAGGCGTGATTGTACCAATAGTAACCTCAATGATGCATTCTCTTCCTCAAGTTTTGTAACTTGTGAAAATCCTTTTTCTTGAGTCTCACATGTATGGGATTATACTGCACTTCCTGTAATATGTTGAACCCCGTGATTGTTTTGATGTGATCAACCAAGTTATGTTAGATCCTGTTTATTATTTGATCCCTGTGTCTAAGTGTGCAAAAACTTAGGAACGTAGGAAGTCGAGCGGAAGACGCAGCTAGCGAGAAGGACGACACGGGAAGGGAGCCGACGGGTTCGGTGCGTCCGAAGGATGAAAGAGCTGCGAAAGAGTACACCGGTAGACGAGAAGAACGTGCGTGACGTTCGAGAGACGAGAAGTCAGGTCGGAAGCCTACTCGAGGAGAAGGTCAGAAATTGGGTTCGGGTGAGCCCTATTTCGGTTGGTCGAAATCACCCAAGCGATCGGAGCTTCAGAAGAAGAGGAAAAAGAGAAGCTAGAAACTATTTATACCATGCAGTATTTATACCATGCGGTCCGAGGCGCCTCCGACCAGTCCGAGGCACCTCAGACCAGTCCGAGGTGCCTCCATCACCTTGAAGGTGCCTCAGACTAGTCCGAGGTGCCTTCAAGAGCATTGGAGGCACCTCAGACCCAATCTTCGTGACCGTTTGCAACCGGATAGAGCTTTATCCGGTCAAACTGCTTGGAAGCGCCCTCAACCCTCTTGAAGGCACCTTCAACACTCGGGATAAGATTTTCAGGAGCTATATAAAGGTCCCTGGAGCTATAAAATTAATCAATCAACTCTGTAACAACTTCCTAACAACTTCTGTGTTTTCTTATTGTGTAAAAGGCTTCTTCGCCTTCAGAGAAGGAGACTTCTCTAGTGCGCTTTCCCACTGCCTTGGATTAACAACCCCCTGGGTTATAACCAAGTTAATTTCTAGTCTATCTTTTATTTCTTGTTATTTCTTTTATTATTGTTGCTATCTTTTTGAGTTGAAAGCCCTGAGGAGGGTATACCTTGTTTTGCAGACAATTCACCCCTCTCTTGTCGGCCCCGCTGCTTTAATAAGTGGTATCAGAGCCTGACCGCCTCAGAAAGACTAACCGCTAACTAAAGCACAAAAATCAAGGCAATGACCGGAGTGAACATTCATCCCCCGAAGTTCGACGGAAACTTCGCTACGTGGAAACGCAAAATGGAGGTATTTTTCAAAACAGAGTTTGATATTCTTCTTATTATGAAATATGGTTTTGCAGCACCTAAAGACAAGGAAGAATATAACTGGACGAAGAAGGAGCAAGCAGATTTTGTGGCCAACGGAAAGACGAAATTCCACCTGCTCAGCGTTCTGTTGCCTCAGGAGGTAAGTCTGATCGGAAACTACGACTCCGCCAAAGACCTCTGGGAAAAATTGCTGGAGCTTCACGAAGGTACCTTAGAAGCAAAATTAGCAAGGCGGGACATCCTCCGGACTCAGCTAACGAACCTCGGATGAATAATGGTGAGAAGGTAGCGCAACTTCATGCAAGGATCAATAAGCTAATAACTCAACTCAACAACATCGGAGAATCGGTAACGAACCGAGACTCGATCCGATAAGCACTCAACTCCTTCCCCATAACTCCTGAATGGGCGTCCTTAGTAAATGTTTACTACATCTCTAAGGACTTTGAGGTAAGTAGTTTAGAAAGTTTATTTTCTACTTTCGAACTTCACGAGTCTCGACTTGCAGAGCCTAAACAAGTAGAGAAGTCAAACCTCAACATTGCCCTACAAGCCGAAAAGGACGATCCCGACTTCGAAACATCGGTCGACCAAACCGAAGCGGCGCTACTGGTAAGACGTTTCAATAAATTTCTTAAAACTAATAAATTTAGATCGCAGCTTGGAAAGCATTAGCGCAACAAAAGGACGGTCCGGTGTTACAACTGCAATGAATAAGGGAACATCAAGGATGACTGCCCCAAATTAAAGAAAAAAGACAAAGAAAAGTCTCGAATACTGACGCCCTCAAGGCGCAAGAGTCTGAATGTTACATGGGATGAATCATTATCCTCGGAATCCGAAGTCGAAGCCTTCTCGGAATTAGCACTGATGGCCAACCATCTTTTTGAAGAAACCAGCTCGGATATGAGCATAGATGAAGGGGGAGGATCATCAGAAGAAGAAGAAAGCTGCGACGAAGGGGGAGCATCACCAAGTGAGGTAAGTAAGGTACGTGATCTCACCCCTACTCAGTCTTTTGAATTTATCAAAGTACTTACTAAAGATTTAGCGAAGTTAGAAAAAGAAAATGTTGAATTGAAATTAAAATTAGCAAAAGCATGCTCAATAGAAATTTATAATATTTTAAAATTAGAAAATGAGAAATTAAAAATTAAAATTGAAAAATTTAAAAAAAATCAAGCATACTTAATTAAATTTCCAAAATCAAAACTTAGAGTTTATGAAAAATTAAATTGGTATATTAAAAAGCATCAGGGACAACTTAGAAAAGTTCCTAGAAACTATGTACCCCCTAAGTTCTTAATTAATCCAGTAGGAAGGAACCTTTACTGGGTTCCAAAATCATTTCTAGACTAAATATTTTTTTTAAGTTAGAGCTTACAACGAGAAAATTAAACAATGAGTTTCTTTATGAGGCTTTGTATAAGGAAGTGGTTGTTGCTCCAATAACCAAGAAGGCCTAGTGCCTCGTCACGACCTGGAAGCCAAAATATTGAAATAAAATGTTTAATTAACTTTCTGGAAAAGCATTAAAATTAGAATTAAATAATGCTTTAGAAAGTTTTTCTTTAACATTTTTTTAATTCAACAAAAATATTTTTAAACTTAGAAAAATATTTCTTGCATAAAATTTTTACTTAGGAAAATTCTCAAATAATATTTTTTGCCTAAGTTAAAATTTCTTTTGAAATTAGAACTAAATTAGAAATTTTTTTTTTCTCTTATCTAAGTTTTAACTTAGAAAATTCTTAAATTATTTTTAACTTAGAATTCTTTCAAAAGTCTCATAAATTTGTTTTAAAAGACTTAGAATTTAGTTTGAACATGTTTTATAACGCGTCTTTGCTGTGATCAAAGGGGGAGAGATAGACACAAGTTAAGGGGGAATTAGAAATATTTTCACATTTCGTTTGAATTTTTGATATTCTTTTCAAAAATTAATGTTGTAATTTATTTTAATTGCAAATTTATGCTTAAACTGGTAGTTTAATCATTTCTTTAAATTATTACTTGTTTGTTTTACCCTAACTTGAACTTGGGTTGATGCACATCAAAAAGGGGGAGATTGTTGGACCCCGTGATTGTTTTGATGTGATCAACCAAGTTAGGTTAGGTCCTGTTTATTATTTGATCCCTGTGTCTAAGTGTGCAGGAACTTAGAAACGCAGGAAGTCGAGCGGAAGACGCAGCTAGAAAGAAGGACGGCACAGGAAAGGAACCGATGGGCTCGGTGCGTCTGAAGGACGAAAGAGCTACGGAAGAGTACACCGGTGGATGAGAAGAACGTGCGCGACGTTCGAGGGACGAGAAGCCAGGTCGGAAGCCTGTTCGAGGAGAAGGTCGAAAATTGGGTTCGGATGAGCCCTATTTCGGTTGGCCGAAATCACTCAAGCGATCGGAGCTTCGAAAGAAGAGGAAAAAGAGAAGTTGGAAACTATTTATACCCTGCAGTATTTATACCATGCAGTCCGAGGCGCCTTAGACCAATCCGAGGCACCTCAGACCAGTCCGAGGCACCTCCATCACCTTGAAGGCGCCTCAGACCAGCCCGAGGCGCCTTCAAGAGCATTGGAGGCGCCTCATACCCAATTTTCGTGATCGTTTGCAATCCGATAGAGCTTTATCCAGTCAAACTGCTTGGAGGCGCCCTTAATCCTCTTGGAGGTGCCTTCAACACTCGGGATAAGATTTTCAGGAGCTATATAAAAGCCTCCGGAGCTAGGAAATTAATCAATCAACTCTGTAACAACTTCCTAGCTACTTCTGTGCTCTCATTGTGTAAAAGGCTTCTCTGCCTTCAGAGAATGAGACTTTTCTAGTGCGCTTTCCCACCGCCTTGGATTAACAACCCCCTGGGTTGTAACCAAGTTAATTTCTAGTCTCCCTTTTATTTCTTGTTATTTCTTTTATTATTGTTGCTATCTTTTTGAGTTGAAAGTCTTGAGGAGGATATACCCTGTTTTGCAGGCAATTCACCCCCCTCTTACCGACCCCGTTGCTCCAACATAATAGACCTAATATATTCTTGGAGTGCTTTTACCTTTTTTTTTTTTTTGGATCTAGTAGGGGAGTTAATTAAGCATGCAATTGTTTGAAATAAATTCTCAATTTTTGAAGAGTTTGCTTGATCGTCACTAGATGATGATGCTTTCTCACTAGAGGTCTCAGACCTCTATTGAGTTGGTTCCTCACTTGAATCAGCTACTCCATTTATGGCTATAAACACCATGTGCCAAGCGACTTGACAAAACTCTTCAACCGATGACTCTTGACTTAGAATGATTTTCATCTCATATAACTTGGTGGGGCTTCTTTTTTTTCTTTCTTTTGTCCTTTTCTCTTTTCTTAAGCTCCGGACACATTTTGTAGTGTCCTTATTATACTCAAAACAAACAACACTAGATTTAGACTTTGTCCCTCTTGATTTGACTTCTTGGTATCTCAAAGCATCTACTTCACGTCCTTAGTGTTGAAGTTCTTGTTCTTTCACATCATCCTCTTGATGAAGTGCACCACCTTATTAGCCGAAAGATCACCATCATTTTCTTACTCTTGCTTGGACTTGTAGATGATTCCTTCTTCCCCTTCTTTTTCTCCTTTTTCTCCTTTTTCTACAATTAAAACTATATTTTCTCTTTGAAAACCGCATTAATTTATTGAGTTCAAATTGACAAGATAACTCATCAATATTAACTAAGAAAAGATCCTTTCATACTTTATGGGCATCTACCATCTACCATCTACCATCAATGACAATAAAATAATCCTAATAAAAGCTTTAACAATAACCACAAAGTGCTAATATAGCAGTCTACGTATCCCCGGAGTCATGGTGTCGCAATAGGATATTCAAATTGTTATCCAGACATCCACGATTCGAATCCCAACTAGATATATTTGTAAAAAATTTTCCTTCAAATGAAGGACGTAACTAAAGGATACTGGACTTCTGGACTAACCACCGCGAATGCTTCCCGATTTACTCTGATGATCGATGAGAAACTTTCATAGGACCGAACCGATTATCCTAAAAATAATCAATAAGACTAATTAAAATTATTATTTTTTAATATAACAGTCTGTATGCCCCTAAGATTTTATTCATGCACTCACTTTCATTTTGACCACTAAAAGATAATGTTTTTCTTTATAAAAACATTAATGGTTAAAAGCACAGGGCCACCACTTAAACCTATTTATGCACTGACTTTTATTTGTACCACTAAAAGACTATCTAAATATTTTTTGATGAAAAAAATATTGATCTTCCAACGGTGCCAATAGAAGTATGAAACCATCTATATATTTTTTTTAAAAAAATAAAATTTGATGGCACTTTGCCATTCACTCTGAAATTCCAAGACCATTAATAAATTCTTTGGATTCTAATCTAAAAATTCAATAATGCTTTCAATTAAACATCTGACAAATAGAAATGAGAAAAAATATATCGAAAGAAGAAAAACAGTTTAAGTGCTTAGACTTGCAAATTGTAGATGAGAACCCGACGATATGAAAAAAGTAAAACAAAAAAAAAAGGATTTGTAAAGTGAAGAAGTTGCTAGGGGTGACATACGAGACAAACAACTGGAAATCTTTTGAAGGATGAATTAGGATAAGTAGGTTTATCAAATACTACGAGGAAGATTAACAAGACTTAGCATGCCAGACTATATAGAAGGGATTGGGCAACTGATTTTAGTCAGTGGGTAGGCAACTGAAGGGAGCAACGCAAAGGAATGTTTGGAAGATTTTACTGGAGAAAGATGTGCCCTCTAGTAAAGTTAAAACCATAGAATTAACCCTCTTAATAAATTTCCTAGGTTGATTCACACATCACAAAAGGGGAAAAAAATTATTTGACTTGATTTACAATTTACCCCCTTAAAATAGAACTTAACATGTGATCAGTAAAATTAACAACAATATTATTTACAGATGACTTTGCTAATAGTTTCAAGGATCCAATTTAGCTGCAATATGTTTCACCGAGAATTTATCTACATAATTAAAAGAATCATGAAGACTCCGATCTAATCAAGCTTAAACTTTTCGAACTTGAATGTGGTGTGTTGACTTTCGTCTCCAGATTGAGTGCACTCCACTCTGAACCAGTGTGACATCTTCTCCATCCTTCAGTTGTCCATGACTCTGCTCCATCAAATTCAAAAATGTAGTTTCAAACAAAAAATAGCAAAGAAAGAGATTAAATTAACACAGTCATTAGCAATACCAAGAGGACATTAAGGGCTCTGGAGAAGGTTTCTTCTGCATCAGCAGAGAACTGCATATATATAGGCATCACCCCGTGATAGAGTGTTAGCCTCTTCTTTATTTTTTCCCTGTCAAACATTTAACAAGACCAAAAGAGTTTTGGGAACTTTTCAACTGATTTCACATTTTAAAATTGCAGATCAAGAATTCAAAAAATATGTAAGTCTTGAATAGTATAATGCTCATATTTCCAGAGTAGATTAATATGTTCTTAATATAATCATATTGAGGAGGCATCAAACACTAGAAATCAAGAGTTCGTATTAGTGGATGCAAATATAGTTGGCAAGTGTGATAATGGATTAATTTGAATGATTGATCAATTTATTTTGTTGGGCAATTTTAAATCCCAAACCTTGTATGATCATAATATTTGAACTAGAAGTTAAAGTCTCCTGACCTTTATATCACGAACAGATTTATAAATATATTATTCTTTAAATTTTAGTAAACTACAACTTCATCTAGTGTCTACATTTTAATTATTATTTCTCTAACTCTGTAATTTAGCTTAGTCCACTTACTGATTAGTGAATGCAAATATAGTTGAGCAAGGCCGATAGTGGCTTAGAAGCATAGCCATGGAACCAGTTTGCGTGAAAACAATGAGAGCTGTGCCAAGAGTGTTTGCCATTGTTGTGGCATGTGAAGCAAACATAGCACTCATTTGACTTTGAGAAAACTCCATCCCGTCCATTACCTGAAATAACATACAGTTTTCTAAAAGCATAATGGTTTAACATAAGCATGAAATGTAAACAGAAGAAGGCCCAGTATTGACTGAAGCATTTGATACCAGAGCAAAAGTAGCAGGAAGTTGGTGCACCATACTGGTTGATTCAGTCTTTAGTGCCACAGTATGCATTACTTTGACAGCTTTCACTGGATACCTTAGGAAAATTAAGCGAGCAACTGGTTAAGCATAAGATTAATGGTCAAATGGCTTCGCTAGAAAACCTAGAAGCACATTCAGGAAAGTTACTTCAAATTTATAGTATTCCTGACAGATTAATGTAAGACATTTCTAAAGCTGAAATTATCACCATGCTGATTTAGAAATAACGTAACACTCAACCAAGAGTGATTTGATATTTATACAACCTTGATTGAAATTATTACTTGATAAACATGGTTAAGATCACCATGCTTTTAGATTGAAATTGGGAAACCACAGTTGCAGGTGACTCAATCACTGAGGTGACTGAAACCATTGCCCAAGTGGTACCAAATGCAGTAGTTAAATCACAATTAGGCAATTCTAGAATGGTTTTGTTTGATTCACTCGTACTAAACACCAATGCTGTAATTAGCAACCGATTAGTGATAATCTGTATATGCAAGCCTCCGTAAGGCCCTAATGTTAAAGTAACTCCATGCAAAAAAGTTCATGAGATTGATACAAAATGGATTCATAAAGTAGAATTGTCAAGCCAAAAACAAAATATAAATACAACTTACTTCCCATGTGCAGTTTCACCAGATAGCATTATTGCATCCGCACCTTCTCGAACAGCAATTGCTATGTCCGAAACTTCTGCTCTAGTTGGCGTTGGATGATTTATCATACTCTCTAACATATTTGTGGCTACAATCACTGGCTTCTCCATACATCTACACTTTCTGATTATATCCTCCTGAAAATAAAAATTAAGCACCTCAACTTTAACAAAGCCAGTGGATGATGAGGATAGATATGTATTACATTTACAAAATAAGGATGTAAGAAATGAACTTATAATAATTCATCAAATGACGTGTTTCTGATAACAATGACAGTGAAATATGACGCTTATTTTATAATGATAAACTAACTGAACACTGATAAAACAACCACCATGATAGAAACAATACCAGTAAAAAACACAAAATCATCCAATTTAGTTCTATATTTCAATTATATTTTATTTATATTAGGTTTAAAATAATATTGTATTTTATTTCATATTAACTATTTCTAGCACACTTGTTCCATTGTTGACTAATGCACTATCTCTTTATGAATTGCTTCAGATGCAATTCATATCATTTGATTTTCAATTTCTAAACTTCCACACTATTATAGAACTTAAAAGAATGGGTTGAACTAAATTAATATAAAGGACATTTTTTTAAAAAAAAATAAAGGCTCTATTAGGGAAGTTGAATCCTTTCATTGTTTTGGTACTATTAGAATGATTGTGTTTGTAGATGCAATATCAAAGTTCAAAGTTTCGTTCCAAACTGCGGTCTTGATCCGTTGTTGGAATGAAGCTATTTTTGTGTCATACAAAGCATTGATAGTAGTGCAAGTCAGCACCAAAGAAAAACAAAGAATACCCTTTACTGAGCCACCTTTGTTGTCAAAACCTAGTAGCATGAAGTCAATGCAAAGGAAGCAGTGGAGAGGAGGAATAAAGAAGAGAAACCTATTTCGAATTTCATGGGAGTCATCACTAGGGAAATTTCCCCATAAATTGTTACTAGAAGCCTCTGTCAAAGGCCCCAAGTTTGTCTAAATCCTGTGCTGACATCTAAATGCAATAGTGGAAAAAAATGCCTCCCCATTATGAGAGTTTAAACCATGGATTCATCAATGTCAGCATGGACAAGTTTCTCATGTCTACAGTTGGATAGCAAGATCATATTTATTCTCTAAATTTGCATATTTGGTATCACCAAATTCAAATAAGAATTTGTGATGAATGGAAGTCTGCCTATTATACAAAAGATCGAATTTACTAATACTTAAAAAAAAAATGATGAATTAGGTAACACTGAACCTATGACGACCAGCCTAGTCCATGAAAATTTCCCATTGACCGCTAGGGTAAATTGGAAAGTGTTCACGGCAGATGGCCCAGAAGCCCAACATCCCGTGGTTGCGCGCCCCATTTGAAGGAGAACTCCCTACAAATGCGCCGTAATTGGGATCGAACCGCGGATGCCTGGGTGACAACTTAGCGCGCTTCCGTCGTACTATAGCCCCGAGGCAAACTAATACTTAGTTATAGGCTTTCGACATTCAAAAGCTCTAAGCACAATGATGATCAGGACCTATGATCCTTTACCGGGAGTTCTTAATACTTTGGTTTGATATCCACATATTGTGAGACAAGGTAACACTCATACCATTGACAACTTATTTTTGAAATCCTTTAAATAAAAAAGTTATATATCAATGTCAAGAAATAATCTAGTTCAAAAGGTAAGTTACCCCCCCCCCCCCCCCCCCCAGTTCATTATTTATACACAAGTATATTAAAATCTCGTGTCGTTTCGCTCGACACAGGCGAAATATTTCGTTTCGCTCACGGCATCAACATAGGCACGCCTACGGTGTCAGCATGGCCCGAGGCTTCCTGAACGCATCGTGCTGGCCTGAAGGCCGCTGGGGACACATCCCGCTGGCTCGAAGGCTGCTAGCGATGTGTCCGGACGTGTTCACGTGAGAAAGCAACATTGCACGAAATAGGTGAGGGCTAGGTTTAATTAAATCTGCTCACCCACACCGAGCGACCACTGTGGGCGATGATCGATTTTTATTTTTTATTTTTGTTTAGCACTCAATTATGCCAATAAGATTTTGCCTTTAACATTTATAGGATAAGTTACACTAAAAAAATTCAAATAAAAAAAAATTTAGGTGCTCATGGGTGTGCAAGGTAAGGTATGTAGGATATCAAAACTCTCTATATATACTTTTTAAAATATATTTTATTTTATATTTTTTAAATATTCAGATTAATTTTTATTTATTTTTAGTTAATATATTTTATATTTAAAAAATACCAAAACTATGTCGGCACGACACGACACGATACTGAAACTGTATTGTTCCGGTCCGGGCACGAATAGAGATTTTAAACCATGAACCAAATAAGAATTAAGGACTGCCATGAATCCATATAAATTCAAGAAGCACAAGAGCAAATTTATATAATAATAATTTTATTTTAAGATATTAACACACAATATTAAAAAATAAAATTTATTGGATTAAGTCTACCTCTACTCTTATAGAAGACAAAAAAGGATGATAAGGCAATGTTCTAAGATACCATGATATTTCAAACACTTTGATGTAGGGAAAGGGTGCACCACAAGACAACAAGGGCCCTTGATTAAATTCTTTAACAAACACTCATAGTTGATGCTGCATAGACACAAATGAAAATTCACACAAAGATTTAGCAGCACTTAAGGTAGCACGAGGATAAACAAATCAGTAATTAGAATCACCAAAGAGAATTTTATTTTATCAATTGATGTTTTACCATTGGATAATTGAATAAATTCCCTTCAAAGACTCCAATCTAAACAAATTAAAGAAAAAAAAAATCAAAATATAAAATAAGAAACAACCCAATGTAAATCTAACTACTCAAACTATACTTCACTCTAAAATAAAATGATTACTAGTTTAAAGTCTTCCTTAAAAACTTATTCTATGGTAGAGAATGACTTTTTACAAAGCTAGAGTATCATGGTCCAACATAGTACTTATGGAAGCTTGCCACTTGTTACTCAAAAATCTATGAAAATATGATAGGAATGTTATCATGACGATTACAAGAATACAACATCCAAGCATTATTCCACTAGGTGGGGTTGACTATATGGATCCTTTTATGCAACTGAGCTCTATATAATTTATATTTAAATAAATTTTATCTTATTTTATTTTATGTGACTGTAAAGTACTTCTTAAACTTAAAGGTAAGTTCTATAAAACAGCAGTTAGACCTGTTATGTTATATGGAGCTGAATGTTGGGCTATGACTCGAGCACATGAGCAGAAGATGAGAGTTGCAGAGATGAGGATGTTAAGGTGGATGTGTGGACATACGAAGATGGACAAAATAAGGAATGAGAGCATTTACTCTTTCATGTATCTTATCTCCTAAAACAATATCATCTATAAACAACATGCATCATAGTAACATATCTTAGATGTGTCCAATGAGTTCATCCATGTTTTTTTAATAAAACCAAATAAAATAAAAAATAAATTAAAATATTTTATTCCTAAGCTGAATCCTTGTATCAAGGGATTTTCATGACTAAATTTGTTTTCCTATAAAATTAGAAACTACCCTAAAATAATTATCATCTTTTCAACACTCCCCCTCAAGCTGGTGACTAAATATCATCCATGCCCAGCTTGGATATAATTGTTAAGAAGTCGTGCCTATTAAGTCCCTTTGTAAACACATCCACAAGTTGCTCCTTTGTAAGGATATAGAAAGTACAAATCAACTTGTCATGAGCTTCAAGAATTAACCCCTCACCTCTCTTTCTTGGATTAGCTTTTAGGTAGTGGAGTATCTGTTTTGCAGCATGTAGATGGACTTTTTAGGTTGTGCATGAACTAACTTAACACACTCACGGTATATGCAATGTCTGGCCAAGTGTGTGCTAAATATATTAGCTTCCTAACTAATTTCTGTAAACCTTCCTTGTCTACTAACTTATCATCATTCGTCTCTTCAAGTTTATGATTGTATGATTGGAATCAACCGAAATTGATGCACGTTTACACATTATTTATCGACACCACATACTTTTGTTATTAAATGAAAATACCTTATCGAGACTGAGCTACTTCTATCCCAAGAAAATATTTCAAGCTCCCCGTCTTTGATCACAAAATCCTTTGCCAACTAGCTTTTCAAGGCCTTTTTTTTTTTTCTTATTTTTCACAATAACAATAATGTCATCAACATACATCATAAGAACAATAACTAACTCCCAATAATTCCCCCTTGAAGGAATGTATTTTATGAATAATGTATGACTAGCATTGAGCATCACCTTTGTAAACCTATCGAGCCAAACTCATGGGGTATTCCATACAATGCCTTTCTCAATTTGTAAACCTTTCACCCTAATGGAATCTCCACATCTTACCCACCGGTGCAAATGTTTTTTAATAGTTCACTCTATAGGTTTGTGTGTAGCCCTTAGACATCAATGCCTTGTATCTCTCTAGAGACCTATCTAATCTGTAACAACAAACACCTATTTGCATCTCATTGTTCTTTTATTTTGGGGCAATCCTTTATGGCGTTCTTAGACTTATCAACTTAAATTCTAAGTTTGTGATGTCTTCAACCTTTTATAACTCAAGTTTGTACTTCATTAAGCATTGGATCTCAGTTTTTATCATCTATCTTATCAATTTAGACTTTCTTATTTCTTCAAATAATTTGTTGTGGGTTCATGAGACATACTTCTCTTTGGATTCACATCACTCCATCTCTACTCTCATAGCTTCTCTCCATTTCTCTTTAATTTAGAACTTATCAAGGCAATTCCTTTTGGCATTCTTGGACTTATCAACCTAAATCCCAAGGTTCGTGTTTCGTTAAGCATTGGGTCAAGGTTTTATCTATCTTATCGATTTAGACTTGTTTCTTCTGACAATTTGTTGTAGGTTCATGAGACATACTTCTCAATCACTAGTGATGAGATGCTCTTAGACTTATCAACCTCAAGCCAAAGATTGTAGCATCTTCTATCTTCTATACCTTAGGTTCGTAGTTTGTTAAGCATTGGGTTTAGGTTTTTACCATCCATCTTATCAATTTAGACTTTCCTTATTTCTTTTGACAATTTGTTGTGGGTTCATAAGACATCCTTCTCCTTGGGTTCACATCACTCGATCTCTACCTCATAGCTTCTCTCCACTTCTCTTTAATTTAGAACTTATTAAGGCAATCCCTTGTGGCATTCTTAGACTTATCAACTTAAATCCCAAGGTTGTGGCGTCTTCTATCTTCTATACATTTGGTTTGTGCTTCGTTAAGCATTAGATCAAGGTTTTTATCATCCATCTTATTGATTTAGATTCTCCTTGTTTCTTTTGACAATATGTTGTGAGTTCATGAGACATACTTCTCTTTTGGTTCACATCACTTCATCCTACTCTCATAGTTTCTCTCCACTTCTCATCAGATAAAGCCTTATATAAGGTATTAGGAATTGGGATGATGTTTAAATTTGCTAAGAAGCTACTATGAGATGAAGAAAATCACTTAGCAATAGATATCTTGGACGTTTAATGCACTCTCTTATCCCTTTTCTTAAGACAATAGGTAAATTATAACTTGATGAAATAGAAGAGAAAATAGGGTTTGTGCATACCTCATTTTCAAGAGTAGAACCTAACTTTTGGACTTGCACACGATCAAGTTTTTGTGGGGACAATTCATGGGAATGGCTCTTGTGAAGATGATTTGGACTGAGATGAGTAAGGTTGTGAGATGAGTAGGTCAAGGAGTAGATCTTCTGCCTTATATTTGTCAATAGAGAGAAGCTCGCCTTGAAGATGAGGCTAAGATAAATGATTCACCTTCCCCAAAAGTGACATCAACAAAGATATAAAATTTTTGTGTAGATGGGCAATAACACTTGTAGCCTTTCTATGTTGGAGAATAGTCAACAAATACACAATTGATTGCTCGTGGATCTTATTTGTCTTTGTTGTGGCTAGACACATGAACCAAAGCATAACCAAAGACTCCAGGAGTGAGATTATTTGTGGTTTGAATATTAGGATAAAACTGAAAGAGTTGTATAGAAGTTTGATTGCTCAAGATTTTAAAAGGTAGTCGATTTTATAATGTCAGTTGCAGTAAGGACAGCTTTCTCCTAGTATGATTTTGGAACTCGGCATTGGAAGAGCAAAGCATGGATTATGGCAAGTGACTATTTTTCCTCTCAGCAGCCTTATTTTGTTGAAGAGTATATCCAGGATGACTCATGAACTATCCCTTAAATATGGTGAAAGAAATTAATTAAAACAATCCTTGGCATTTTCAGACTGAACCTTTTCTACTTGGACACTAAATTGGTTATTTATCATGGTAATCAAGTTTGAAAGGATAGCGGCCACATCAAATTCATGATTGAAAAGGAAAATCTATGAGATTCTAGTGCAATCATTAATGAAAAAAAAAAAACACTACGCTCCTGTAATATTGAGAATTCTAGAGGGGCCCATACATCAGTGTAACTAAATAAAAAGGTAAAGAACTTCTATCATTGCTCATTGTAAAGGAAACCCTTTTATGTTTGGCAAATTCACAAACCTCACAATGAAAATCTTCAAACTTAACATTCTTAATCAAGGAAGGGTACATTGTCTTTAAAATATAAATAAAGGATGACCAAGACGGAAATATTAATGGCAAATGAGATCATTATTTGAAACAGAAAAATAAGACTCCAAGAAAACATGCTTAAAAGTAGTTTAGTATATAGCTGATGCATCAAGATAGTAGAGGCCACCAAGTCCAATCCTCTTCTCTAAAGTTGATTGTGAAATACACCATGAGAGGGATAAACAAGACATTACAGTCATATCATTGGTTAGTTTGTGAATAGACAGGAGACTAGTGGGCAATTTCGAAATATGTACATCTTTTAATAACAAGGATGGACTGAATGTGATCAACACCAACCTCCGTGGTAAAATAACCATCAGCAACAAGTTTTCTATTACTAGGACAAGGTGAATATGTTATAAAATGGATTGAGGTATGTGGCACGTGATTTATGGCTCATGAGTCAATAACCCAAGAGTCTCGTATATATACCAATGATAGAGGCACTTACTAGACAATTCTAATGAAAATGAGCCATTGGATTGGTCCCCCAATAAACTTTGAAGCTTCTAAATCTCGGTCTGATTAAAGTAGCCAGGAGTAGTTTCTCTAGGAGGTTAGGGATGGAGTTTTGTGGAGTGGTTTTTATGGAGCAGACATAATGAGCTTGCAACTGAATTTTTTTTTTCACCCCACCCCATTCTCGTCTTGAGATAAGGGTTTTTCCATGTAATTTCCAACAATAATCATTGGTATGCAAGACTTCTTATAAAAGGTGCATAAAAGATTATCTCAAGTCACTTTGAGATGTTTCCTTGGTTTTATTTAGGTTAGTGTTCTCTTGTGCAACTATGCCAGATTTTCAGTTGCTATTGGTTTTAGCATAATGTTTCTCTAACTCTCAACCCGAATCAAGGCGATAACCTCATTCAATGATGGGACATCTTCCTTGCTAAGAATCTAAATCCGAATGTTGTCACGCAGTTAGGCCAACCAAAAATTGATACACTTGATCTTTCTCAATAAATTTCTTCAAGATTACGTCATTCTCAGGGAACTTTGTCTCAAAGGGCCTGATAATGGTCAAGTTCTTGCCATAAATTTTGTAGCATATTTGTATATTCTATTACTGTTTTGTTGCCCTGTTTCTCAGCAATGATCTTCACTTTGACTCCATACACACGAGAAATATCTTTGGCCTGTTTGGTGACAGGCATCCTAGATATCTTGTGCAGATGTGAGAAACATACATGTACCACTAATTTCTGGTGTCATTGAACTCCATGACTAGGACATAATCATGGAATCTCAGGTCCAAATCATCCTGTTTTGGTCTTATGCTGAGAAGATGTCTAACTTTTTCTTTGCCCTTTACGTAGGCACAGACTAACTAAGACTTTTTTTAAGTAGTTTTGACTAAGAGTGGTGGATATTTTGCAAGTAACTGGCCGGAAGATGACTTCTTGTTGCTCCTTCATCAGATTGAGGAGGGTAGTTTGTTTCTACAAGCTTAGGCATCGCACACTATGAAAAAAGTACCAACCAAGAAGGCCAATACAACAGGAAGAAGAAAAAAAAAAGATGCATGCAATGAAGGCCAACACTAAATCTGCAATGAAGGCCAAAAAAAATCTTAGAAGCACAAAACACCAGAGTTTTGATACCATGGCAAGAAAAGTGGAATGAGTTTCAGTTACTTTTTCATTACGCACAATAATAAGCATATATACAATGATTATATAAGCAAATCAAAAAAATAGAAAAGAATAAAATTAAATATTTTACTCCTAAATTGAATCTCTGTATCAAGGGATTTCCACGACCAATTTTCCTTTTCCTACAAAATTAGAAACCTAAAATACTTGTTAGCTTTCCAATAGTAAATAAGGGAGAACCATGTAGTCAAGCAAAACAGAAGCATGGGATAAGGTTGAGGAAGCAAGCAAAGGCACAATGCTGGACTTTGATACCATTGGGTGTGGTAAGACCTAGGTTGTGCCCTAATTGATGGTCTCACAAGACTTGATATAGTGAGAGCATAAATTTGTGTTTCAGCCAATGATCTAAACAAGATACATGCCTCCATCGGCTATCACAAAAAAGAAGAATTTAAATATATATATATATATATATATATTTATTTATTTATTTATTTATTTATTCTCTAAAAGTACAAATAAATTTTTTTGAACAAATTAAAATATATGAAAAAATATCTATCATTAACTGATTTATTCTACTGAACAGATGTATTTTTAGAAGGCTCTATTATTTTTGAGTGTATCAACATCATATCAGGAAGAAAAAAAACAGAATTATGAAAATCACAAATAATGGATATCAGCGCCACTAAAAGAATCTCCCGCTTCATAATTCATGATCAGAACTACCACATCTTTAGGATGTAGGAAGAATTAATTGCCCCACAAATCACTTTTTGAAATGACATCAAAATCAAAAAACTTGATGTTCAAGTTGAAATCAATACAATCTGGGATCTGTGTTTTCTGATAAGTCAGTTAACAATTATGTTGCCAAGGACGGTTACTTCCATTAGAAAACAAGTGGTGCGAAGACCTAAAGTAAAAAAATCTAATATCAAAAGAAAAATAGTAGATTAGATTCAAATATTAAGCTTTTAGAAACAGCATCACTCATACAAAGAACAGCCAAAGTAAAACTAGATATGTTGCAACTTAATATTCACCTGCAATAAGGGAACATCCTCAATAGGAAGTTCAGCACCAAGGTCTCCACGAGCCACCATTGCCTATACATATTTTGATACGTATTGTCATACAATCAGAAAACAAAAGTATTGACATACAACACGCAAGAGATAAAACCATGTCTCTTGTTAAATACTGCTTTTTATAAAGAAAAACAAATATATTTAAAAAAAATAGACGAACCAAATGATTGAACACGAAGTGAAGGTAATTAAAATAGGATTTGAGTTCGAATTTAATCCAACGAGTAGACACGAAAATAAGGATTACGTTGATTCAAATTGGGGTTAATTTGGATTTGATTTGACCGAGTTATGGTCGAACCAAGTGATAGGTTAAACCCGATTTAAAATGAATTACGGTATTTTTGAAGAAACCTTCTCTTTCCTCTATATTATTCTCTCCACGTATGCAACATCCCCTACTGCCTCACACTGGCCTGCTTCCACGCGCCATCAGCTCCATGCGGATACGCCTCTCTTCCTTCTTATCTTCTTCTTCCTTCATTTTTTTTCCCAGCACCAATAGCCATCTCTTCTCTCCTTCCTCCTCTCCACAGCAGCAGCTGTTGCTCTCTTTCAAGAACCCTGCTGCCCTCTCTCAAGAACAAGAGCAGCATTCAGTGCGGCCTTTGTCATCCAGCCAACAGCAGCTCCTCCATAAACAGCAACAGCAACCTTGCTGCCCTCTTTCAACTGCTAACTATCCTTTGGCTAACCAACATTAGCTTCTTCCAAGGTTTTACTTATCCTTTTTAGCAGAAGCAAGAACAGTAGTTTTCTTCTCTTCTCCAGCAGCAACAAGCAATTGATTTTCTTTCCCTGTTCTTACGGCCAACACTACGACAAATAGTGTTGACAACGAGCGTTGTTATTTTCCACCACTTGCTGCCGGAGCGCTAAAGATGAGAGCCAACAACTCTCGTGTTGTCCAAACCATAGGGAATCATAGTTTTCCCTTGTTTTTGAATCTTCTGGTATTCTCATTCAAGGACATTGTTGTGTGTACAATGACCAATTGAGGGTAAGGATTGATAAATTTGATTTATTGATATTGAAGAATAATTAGTTAATTTGGATTAATTATGATTTGTTGTATAGGAGCTATTGGTTGGAGCCTTTCATATCAACAAAACACCTTCGTTGTTTTATTCGTTGAAGGAATATTACGAGGTAGATCAAATTGATCCGTCTTGTGTTATTGGGTATCATCTTGGAATAATTAGTTGTTGCTTTGTGACCAAAAGGTCACGGGTTCAAATCCTGGAAATAGCCTCTTGCAAAAAACAGGGTAAGGCTGCGTACAATGGATCCTTCCTCGGGACCCCGCATAGCAGGAGCTTCGTGCACCGGGCTGCCCTTTTTTTTTGATGTATTTTGATATGATACTTGTAGATACGAGTTTGAGTAGAGCACGGTGATCTACTGAGAACTTTTTGCTATTTATATAAGTGGGTAACTTCTATCCTTTGACTCATTATATATTTCCTTGTGCATGAATAAATTGTTTTTAAAATAGGAATTAAACTGATAGTTAAAATAATTAAATCATTGGAAGGTAAATAATTGATATTATTTCATGTTCATGTGTGGGTTTCATATAAGGATGAAGATGGGAAAAGGTGCTTAAAAAATTAAATGAATGTTCTAAATTAATCTTTTATTATAATTTTTAAATTAAAATAAATGAAATATAAAATTAATTAGATAATTTTATTTGGGTTTAATAAAGTCTCTTTAGATTATCTCCACCATAACTAGGAGTTGATTAAAAAAATTAACCTAAGTTTAATTAAAAAAAAATCTAAAATTCGATACCACTCGCGAGCCCGCACGACTTCGATGTTGTCGCAGGGTTGCACGACCAGCTATGGTCGCGGGGATTGCATGACTCCTTCGGCGCGACCACGTTGGTCATGCGACCCCTTTGTAGTGCGGTCGAACGATGCCTCCACAGCAGCAGCGAAAGAGTTATGCGACCTCTCCGCTACTATTGCAGGGTCGAGCGACCCCTCTGCGATGACCACAGGGTTGCGCAACACGTCGCACCTGTCGTGGGTTTGGTGCCGGAGTTGTGCCGGTGCTGGTCGCCGAGCGGAACGAGATGTTTCGTCCGTTTCAACCGTTTCGGCACGGCACTTTAAACCATGGTTGATATTGTGCATACTGTTGATATTTACACCTTCAGTTCTTACAAATCTTATGCTGATACCTTAATGAAGTATTAAAAGTTGACTTGAATTGGTCGTTTAAACTAACCAATAAGATATGAACTTGAATTGAACAATTGTGGTCATAGTCGTGATCGTACATATGTTTGCTACCCCGAAAGTCGATCAAGATGTGGATAATGTTCCTATTATCATCTCAGAGACATTATTCGACTCCAATTGGATTCTGGAGCTATTAGTTCGTATATAAGATTGGGAGGTTTTTGATTCCCCAATTTTGTGGATTAGTAGAGTTGACACCATCAAGTGCAGCGTGTAGTTCTAATATTATATAAAAGGGTAAGACTTGTCCCTTGAACTTTAGTAATCATATCCTTGCAGTGTTGATATTATTCTAGATATGAATTAGTTGTCAGAGCATCATATTGATTATCAAGCTAGATTGGTGACTTTTAGATCCTCAAATCAGCCTTCGTAGGAATTTATTGGAATAAGCAATCAGCGGTTCTCTATCATCTCAGCTCTCCAGCTCAACAGTTGTTGGCATGGGGATGCGAGAGATATCTCTTGTCACTAGTGAGTTTTGATGTGGATAGTTCAATATAACATTCTGACATCCACATAATATGAGAATACTCCGATGTATTTCATGAAGAACTTCCTGGCTTGCCGCCTCAACAACAAGTAGAGTTTGCCATCAAGTTGTTGCACAACACAACTTCAATATCAAAAGCTTATCGGATGACATCAAGAGAACGGAAGGAACTAAAGGTCTAGCTTCACAAGTTGTTAGACAAGAGTTTCATCCGTCCCAATGTTTCTCCTTGGGTGCTTTGGTTCTTTTTATTAAGAAGAAAAATGGATCATTGAGGCTTTGCATTGATTATAGACAGTTAAACTTTGTAACCATCAAGAACAAGTATCCTCTACCTAGGATAGATGATCTGATTGATCAACTTAAGGGCACCTATGTGCCCTCGAAGATTGATTTGAGATTAGACTATCATTAGTTACATGTTAGATATACGCCTGTCTTCCGTACTCAATAGAGATATTATGAGCTTTTGGTAATGTCATTTGGGCTTACCAATGCTCTACAACCTTTATGGATCCGATGAATCAGGTGTTCTTAGAATATTTAGACCGTTTTGTGATTATTTTTAGTGATGATATTCTGTATATTCTCGATCAAAAGAGCATGGACATCATCTCAAAATGATTTTGGAAACATTACGGAAGGAACGCCTATTGCAAAGTTTAGCAAATGTGCTTTCTTGCTTACTTCTGTGGAATTTCTAGGGCATGTAGTCTCTAGTAAAGGTATTTCAATAATGGGAACAACCAAAGTTAGTACAAGAAATTTGTAGTTTTCTACGCCAAGTTGGGTACTATCAGAGATTTGTTGAAAGATTTTCTAGTATTATTGTACCTTTGACCTGGTTGACTAGAAAAGGGGAAGGGGTTAAGTGTACTTGGCCTGAGGCTTGTGAAGCAAGCTTTCAGGAGCTCAAGCAAAGATTAGTGAGTGCTCCAGTGTTAATTATTCCCTCTAGGATTAGGTGCAATTTTGATACATCGAGTGGTAGCTTACGCCTCTCGTCAGCTAAAAGACTATGAGAAGAATTATACTATACACAATTTAGAATTGGCAACTATCATTTTTGCCCTTAAGATTGAGAGATATTATCTCTACGACATTACCTTTGAGATATTCACTAATCACAAGAGTATGAAGTATCTTTTCTCACCGAAAGAGGTGAACTTTAAACAAAGAAGATTGGTGGAGTTTCTAAAAGACTATGACTGTAATGTCAACTACCCACCTTGGAAAGCTAATGCAGTGGCTGATGTATTGAGTAAAAAGTTCAAAAGTGAATTGACATATCACAGGGTGGACAAACAATTATAAGAGTTAGATTTGGCTGAACTAGGGCAGACACAACGTGGTATATTAGTCTCCTTGATCGCATAGTCCCTATTAGTTGAGCAGATCAAGAAAAGTCAAAAAGAAGATTAGTATCTCAGGACTATATCTAGTGAGTTGGAATTAGGCCCAAGAGCAAAATTTTCTCATGATGTGGATGGGTCTCTTCGGTTCCGAGGTAGGTTTTACGTTCCTAAGGTATACCCTGTTAAAGAAGATCTCCTTTAAGAAGCACATCGATTGAGATTTGCAATCCATCCTGGTGATACTCGGATATATCCAGATTATGATCATAATGGTGGAAAGGGATAAAACGAGATTTGGTGATTTTGTAGCTTGGTGTCTAGTTTGCCAACAAATTAACGCAGAACACTAGAGACCAGTCAGGTTACTTCAAAAGATCACCGTGTTAGAATGGAAATGAAAGCACATCACTATGGAATTTGTCACGAGGTTACCCTGACTCAGAAAAGATATTATTCGATTTGTGTGATCGTTGATAATTAACCAAATCAGCATATTTTTGATTTTTCGAAAACTCTCTTGACCATCTAGCAGAGTTATATTGTCGGAAATTACTAAACTCTATGGTATTCCCCTCACTATTATTTTTAATCGAGATCCACACTTTACTTCGAGATTCTGGCAAAGTTTTCAGAAAGCATTGGGTACAGAACTGTGATTTAGCATGCTTTTCATCCTATGGATAGTCAGAGCGTACTATCCAAACTCTAGAGGATCTTTTGCATTCTTGCATCTTAAATTTTGGTGGCAATTGGGAGGATTATCTATATTTGGTTGAGTTTGTTTATAATAATAGTTACCACTCTGCTATTCAGATGTCACCTTTTGAGGCACTTTATGGCAAAGCATGTAAATCTCCTATTGTATGGGATAAGGTTGGTGAACGTCAACTCTTGGGCCCATAGAACATTCAGCAGGATGTTGAGCTAGTACAGACTTAGAGTGGACAGAAAAGCTACGAAGATCGTAAGACCAAGAATGCTAGAATTCCCAGTAGATGAGCATGTATTTTTCGTATTTCACCCATAAAAGGAGTTAAGAGATTTGAAAAGTTGGCTCCTAGATCCATCGGACCTTTTTAAACCCTGAAGCGGATTGGTATTGTTGCATATTGACTTGTGTTACCCCAACATTAGCAACTTGATGCCTTTCATGTTTCTATGCTACGAACATATGATCTAGATCCAACACATCTACAACTTGATGTGACATACGAAGAATTCACTTATCATATCTTGGGTTGCAAGGAACATCAGTTGCGGAACAAATGCATCCTCATGAATGTTAGGTGGAAGTACCACTCCAATTAAGAAGTAGCTTAGGATCGTGAGGTTGATACTTAAATTTGGTTAGTAGAGGAGGATGTTAAATATTACTTTTAAAAAAAGAACCAAATTGTTGAACATGAAGGGAAGGTGAATTAAAATATTTGAGTTCGAATTTAATCCAACAGGTAGGCATGAAGATAAAAATTATGTTGGTTCAAATTGGAGTTAATTTGGATTTGATTTGACCAAGCTATGGTCGAACCAAGTGATAGGTTAAACCCAATTTAAAATGAATTAGGGTATTTTTGAGGAAATCTTCTCTTTCCTATCTTTTATTCACTCCACGTGCGCAACATCCCCTACCGCCTCACGTCGACTCTCTTCCACGCGCCATCAGCTCCATGCCGACACGCCTCTCTTCCTTCTTCCTATATTTTTTTACCAGCTCTAGTAGTCATCTCTTCTCTCCTCCTTCCTCTCCACAGCAGCAGCTGCTGTTCTCTTTCAAGAAGTTGGGATTATTATTTTTTAAATTTTAAATATATCTATATTTTATTGGGACAATTTAATTAGAGTTTATAAAAGCCTCTTAGAGATATCACATTTAAGTTGGGAAACATTTGAATTAATTAAATCAAAATATTTAATTTTTAATAGTGGTGCACGCTTGTCCGGCGGCACCTGAGCATCACGGGACGCCTCTGACACAGCGAGAGGAGTCCCGCATAGCCGCACCTCCTCCGGCGCCGCCGAAGGAGTCCCGTGACTCCTCCTGCGGCGCCTGCGAGGCGCTCGGGATCGTCTAGTGGTACTGGAGGAGTCCAGCGACTCCTTTGGCGGCGCCGGAGGAATCCCACGACTCCTCTGGCGATAGTCCTATGACTCCTTCGACGTCGTCTGCGAGGCGTGCGAGGCGTCTAGGATGACAAGCGCGCGATTCCTTCTGTCGCGTGACACTCCCTATGATGCATGACAAAATCATCGCTACTCTGGTGTCGGTTTCGGTGCGCGTGCGAAACAGCAAATTTAGACCATCTGCCTAGCACGGAAAGAAATTTTGAACAAGTATCATCGATCAAAACAATGTGCAAATACCATGCTAACATGTCTTGGATGTGTCTGTGAGTTCATCTATGATCAATGTAAAAAGAGTAAAAAGATATGGACGAGTTAATCATTTATATAACTCCATTTTTATAGGAAACACTTCAATTAATCTGTTTAGAGTTTTTATTTTGTCATTACATTCTTATACATATCCTTAATTGTTTTAATATACGCTACACTAACTTTTTTATAGAATTCTCCATATAATTTCCTTTGGAACTCTATTATAAATTTTTTCTAGGTTAATAAATATCATGTGTAAGTGTTGCTTCTTTTTCTAAAACTTTTCAATCAATTATCTGAAAAGATGTATAACTTTTATCATCGATTCTTTTCCCTTTTTAGTATCCCAAGCATCCTTACCTTGGAATCTAAAGACCATGAATCCTAATTTGCCTTCTGGAGCTCCACTTGGAGTTCCCAACCTTAGCCAACTTCCTTGGACCAAATGCCACCTGGCATGGTTCCCCCTAGATGGCCTTCTTATGCCATAATCAAATGGTATACCATGGTAGGATAGCATTTGCCTTCCTAGCATAAGATGATGATCAGTATTCCAAACCAATTGATCTCTCTTAAGTCTTTACCTTTCTAAAGCTATATTTAAATTCTTAGACCCATTTATAAATTTCTCTATGGTCTTCCCTAAGTCCTCAAATTTGACCTCAAAGATTGGTTTTCCAATTCTAATTGTTCTCATCCTAGAATTATCAAGCCCCCTTGGACTTTCCTAGATCTAGGCATATGTCTATCCTTACGAGATTTCCCTCATAGGTTTTTCTCTACCCTCCTAATCTTATGTATGGTAGTTTTATCATGATCCTTAATCTTGCACATAAATCCTAGACTTATCATGATATTTAAATCCAAAATTATGCATAAACATACAAATAAAATTATTACTCCTATGGAAGAATAAAAATTTAAATTTACATCTAAATGCAAGCAACCCTTTATCTTTGGAGCTTCCCCTTTCCTTGAGCCTCTAATTCTCTACTTTCAATCCTTCAATTGCTTCATTTTCTTCATTTCCCCTTTCTTTATCCATTTCGTGTGGTAGTGCCCTTCTCTCTACACATGAAGCAAATAATATATTTTTTCTTCTTCTTCGCCTCATCTTTCCTACAACTTAAGTTAGTTAAAATATTGCAGAAGTCACCAAGTTTAGGAGTTAGGGTTTATATTTAACCTCTTTCTTCAAGAGTGGGCATCGGTTCTTGTAGTGCCCTTTTAATTACACTCGAAGCAAACTATATGATCTTTGCTTTTGATTTGGGTTGAGGTGCTTAAGGCTTTTACTTTCAAAATCTCCTCCATCAAATTTCACTCCTCTTCGCTCCTTGAGGAGATGGATGGCTCTCCACTTGACTCATCCAGCATATAAGGTCTTTCATCCTCAATGACTTCTTCATGAATTAACCTTGTCTTTCTTCCTCCTCTCCTACACTTTGTGGAGTTGAATGTTAGACTATAACTCGAACACATGAGTAGAAGTTGAGAGTTGCAGAGATGAGGATGTTGAGGTAGATGTGTGGATATACGAAGATGGACAAAATAAGAAATGAGAGCATTAGAGAAAAAGTCGGAATTACACCTATTGAGGAAAAACTCCAAGAGACATATTTAAGATGGTACGAACATGTACTTAGACGACCAATAAATACTCCAATTAGGCGATGTGAAACTATGATAAACACACATATCAAACGAGAGAGAGGAAAACCATAAAAGACTTGGTTAGCAATAATAAAATAAGATAAAATTTAAGTATAGATGATAATATGGTAGGAGATAGAGATTAATGGCGTAAAAGGATCCATATAGTCGACCCCTACCTAATGGGATAAGGCTTGGTTGTTGTTGTATTTTCTACAACCTCTTCAATCTTTTCTTCTTTTGGGGTTTCTCGTAAAATTCCATAACTTTTTGCCAATGCTCCTTAGCATTCTTATATATCCCTAATTCACTCAAAATATTATTAGATAACACAAACAATATTCACTCAATACCTTGTACCTTCACCACGCTGATCTTCTTGAGTTTCTTCCCCTTCTTTTATACCGGGAAATCAAACATCCACCTCATCGCATGCATCATTCCAAAATTGATTCTCCAAATGTTAGTCTTCATCATAAGACAATGGCTCATATGCAATCTTGGCCATCTTTGTATTGTTCTCTTGGTAGTTGATCCAATGAAAAATGTCTTCCTCTGATACCATTTATTGAGATCAGATGGCTAGTTAAAGGGGATGAATACCAGTGATTCTCGAATGTTCTTGCTCTTGATAGCAAGGTCACATATGATTAGCAGTGAAAATTAAACATAAATGAGAAAATACTTACAAGATCGCTAACATGTTTGCTTAACATGGTTCAGCAACCTCTAGGCTCCTAATCCATGACCTATGATCCGTTAGTAGATCACTCCCAAAAAGCCACTAACTTTCTCCTTCTCGATCAATTACCATAGGTGGAGAAACCTCTTACAATCACAAAGGATTACAAATAATTCAAACATGAAAGTTTACATGAAGAATAAGACTTTTAATGGTGTTTAACTAGCACTATTTTGTCCATCTTCAAGCGTCCAATTGAGCCTCCTTTAATAACCTTTGAATCTTTTACAGTAAGTGTTGGTCTGTCACCAATATGTTGCCATCAATCGACTATCATCATCAGTTGACTCGGCTAGTCAATCGCTACCAGCTGATTGCTCCTTATGATCCGACCGTTAACACATAGCAATAACTCTTTTTGGCTTTCCACATGGGCTATTAGTTAACTGGAAACTTACCAACAATCAACTGCCTGAGCAATTGAACCATTATGTTTGATGGTTCCATGGACCCATTCAACTGCCCAGTCAATTGCTAAATCATCAGTAGAGTTACCTCCAATACCAGTTGACTAGCAACCCTCACTACAACCTTCTAAAGTTGAGTGTGCCTAATATGAGTTATACCCCCATCCCCATGGGTATAAGTTACTCAACCCTCATAGCTCACTAGAGTCTTACCCTTGTAGTTTCATTTGGCCTCGAAGCCCTCTTCCTTCGAGCTCCATGTCCTTTGGCTACGCCCGAGCCCACTATTCATCTTGTGCCATCATTCATATCTTTGCCTTTAAAATCTGCTTCCCTCGATCGTTGTGCAGCCCCTTGATATACCTCATGGCCCTTCTTCTATCTCAACATACCTCGATCCATCGAACTACCAACTTGGCCATGCTAGGTCAATGCTCTAGAACTACTCTGGCACCATCTTAATGGTCCTCATCCTACGGTCCCTCAGATACCTAAATATCATTCTTCTCCAATCTCTTCAAACCTAGAAACTACTAAGCATGTCACATTAGTCACGCCAAGAGATGAACTCTCCAAGCTCTCGGTGTGTTCCTATAATCCTACACTCAACACCATGGATTAAAATCTCGAGTCGTTCCGCCCAATACTGAGGAAATATCTTGTTTCACCCACGGACAGACACCGACACAACGCCAGCATGTGCGGGCCCGATGATGCTTCCAAATGCATAGAGCTAGCCCGGAGATGTGTCCGGACCCGTCACATAAGCCTGGAATCGTGTTCGAAAGCATTACATGAGCACAGAAATGTGTCTGGAAGCGTCATGCGAGCCCGACGATGCCTCCGGACACGTTGCACGAGCCCGACAAGTCCAAACGCATCATGCGAGCCCAATGACGCATCTGGACGAGTCGCGCGGGCCGGCATGGTCATGGTCATCGCGGAACAAGACAGCAGGTAGGTTTTGACTTGGGCTTTAATAATAAACTTAGGTTAATAATTTTAATCAATTCCCAACTATGATTGAGATAATTTAAATAGACTTAACTAAAACCTAATAAAATTATCCCATTAATTTAATATATATATATATATATATATATATTAAATTTTAATTTTTAGTTGATATATTTTATATTTAAAAAATACTGAAACTATGTTGGCACGATAGGGTACCAAAATCGTATCGTTCCAATTTTCCCAAACATCAAAACTCAAATTCACACAGGACCGTTTGGGTACAATTACACCAATCCCCTTGACCAAACCTCGGTTTATACTCATATTACAAATTGACAATTTAGCCTTTCTGATAAATGGATTTATGATTGGGTTGCTAGCATATTTACAATTAGGTTCCTTACAATAATCATTTCAAGAACATAGTATCACTAATTAATCAATCAATAACCAAGGGAAATTAATACAGTAATATAGCATTATTAAATAACAGATAATAAAAAATGATCTAACCCCATCTGAGGCAGAAATTATTGACTGAAGATTTGGAATCGAGTCAGCACTTTCTATTTTTGGGATCACATGTATGTCAGCATTCTGTCCTATAGACAAAGAACAGAGAGAAGAAAGAATTATTGCATTTAAAGAATTTTATTGAAAAACAACCTTGCCAAAGGAGGAATCAGAATTTACTTTTAAGGTAGTCTTTAAGCTCATGTATCACTTTAGAATCCTTAACAAACGAAACTGCATAAAAATCAACTTCATTCTCCACCCCAAATTTGATGTCCTCCCAATCCTTGTCTACAGAAAAACAGAAACAGTAGGCTTTATTAGTTGGAACGTACATGACTAGAAGCATGAAAAGACAATCAAAATGAACCTGTAATTGATGGAAGTCTAGCACTTTTCCCCCTCACATTCAGATGACGTCTTGACTTCAATTCTCCACCATCTATTACTTGGCATTTAACAGTGTCAACAGTTTTTGACAATACAGCTAATGACATCATTCCTCCTGAAAGAATGAAATTGAGTTTGCACATCATACCTTGGTTATCAAATGATGTAATCATATATCATTCGTCTGCAAGATCCACTTCTACGTGGAGGAAAAATGTCTCAACACTTATCTAAATAGCCAGAATCAAAAGAGAGATGAAAAAAAAATTTGCCTCCATGAATCATTTAAATAATGCATATCAGCTTGAGAAACTCTTTTTTAGTGTTAAAAATGTTGGAGCATTTGCAATAACCTCTTGATTGTCTATCTAATATGAACTCACCATCAACCAAAAGAATGTCGCCAACTTCAACATCACTCACAAAACCATCATAATTGACACTAACAGTATCTTCCAAACTAACTCCTCTTTTGATAGTAAAGTTGAAGTCCTGACCCTCCTTGAGTAAGATTGGTTGGCTCACATCTCCACTTCTGACCTCAGGACCCTATATTCATCAAAGTAGTAGATAAGATGAAAAATTCAATTGCTGGCATCATATATCAAGGCCATAGTCAAAGGCTGATCTGGGTGAATGCAAACACTAGTTAATTAAAAGATAATCCTATCATAATCCAACAAGGCATCAATTTCAGGTCCCTTTTCAAATAGAACTAAAGCCAAATCTGTGTTTGTGCAAGAGCAAGAGAATATCAACAAAGGAAGTTCTCCTTTCCTAGGACAATA
Source organism: Zingiber officinale (assembly GCF_018446385.1). NCBI lineage: Eukaryota > Viridiplantae > Streptophyta > Magnoliopsida > Zingiberales > Zingiberaceae > Zingiber > Zingiber officinale. The sequence continues at coordinate 170,687,115 of NC_055987.1, read as the reverse complement.
GTTTTACAGAAGAACAATTGTATAGAAGTACAGAGTTCCATAAATCATAAAATTCTGCAACCTCATGATGTCCATCCATATTTTGACAAATGTAACTGCAGGTATTTTATCAGTAATATGCATCTGAAAGCATACTATTAAAAGGATTGGTGATATTCATATGAAAAAGCAACTACAAGTTCACATGACAGTGGCACAATATGGATGGACAGATATAAGCCACCACTTGATGGATAAAGCATGTTTCTTAAATAACCAATTGAATATTCATCTTTAATTATTTCTACAGATGATATGAATTCATTCTACAACACACAAAAGGTTGCATTAACTTACAAGTGGCATTTATTAATTGCATGGTTAGCTCTAGCAGCATATAATTGAGCTTTGTGGACTTATGATCATAAGCTTGTGCAGAGGTTGCTTACTGACTTTGATGGTTATGCACAATTAAAGAGTGACAATGGCGTAGGAAGCTAGAAGAAAGAAAATGGTTGGTTTGCATGCAAAACAGTTCCAATAGTGCTAAGTGATAGTTTCAATACGTGGATGTTAGTGTAGCAGCTGAATTTCACAAACAACAATGTACCTTCGTATCTAGCATTATGGAGATAACATTATCCTTTGACTGAGCATTATACTCCTTGACCAAATCAATGATCTTCTGATGTGATTCATGATCTCCATGAGACATATTGAGCCTTGCAACATTCATTCCTGCTTCTGCAAGTTTCCATATCATGTCACGTGTATTGCATGCCGGTCCAATTGTGCAAACTATCTTTGTTTTACGTCGAGGATTGGAGGCTGCAACTGTTTGCGTCTCATTCAGTGTACCAGACTGAAGTTCATAAATTATAATAAAGTTAAAATTCTTTATGCAAAAGGAAATCACGAGATGCAAATCGCCACCAAATTATCTACTAACGTAGAAAAACAAAGGCGCTAAACAGGTATCCAAAATTCTTCTTCTATGTTCTCGTTGTAAAGAAATATTCGGTTTGATTTTTGAAGAAAAGTGTAGAGAAAGAAAGTTCACAAGTGAAAAACTCTTGTTCAGATATACGAAAAGCAGAAATATCATCGGTTTACTTTTTCACCCGTCATTAATCAGTACAAGGCCGACTCCTTTGGCCCTAAAGAAAAAGAAGTAAAGCGATGAGGGAGAAAGTAAGAACTCGCCAAATTGATAGGACCATTGTTGAAGCCAAACTCAGCGGCTTGTTCGCCTCTCTCCGCCATTTTCATCGATGTCACCTCAAGTCTACGGGCCCGCCGAAAACCATTTCCCCGTCGATGAAAATCCAGCCCCACATGCTGTGGCAAAGCCAGGGACGCGCGATTGGGCAGGAAATGCACCGGTGCAGCGCCGATCTTGGTCGCCATTGCCATGGGCGACGGATTACTTCCCAGAAAAACCAAAGGAAAAGAAAGACCAATGAATGGGAGATATTTATGGACTGAAGAGGATCGGATGACGCCTGCATCATGCTCGCGTTGTTGAAGTGGAGCTCGGGCAAGTGTAGTGGATCATCGCTCACCCGCGCTTTCTCGCCCACACCACCACCACCACAAGGAAGTCCCACGGATAATATCGAAGACATTAGGTCCCAGATCAAGTCAGTATCCATGATTTTCTTTTTGTATTTTTTTTTAAGCCAGATGTTTATTTTTCGATAAATTAGAAAAAAAAACTCTAATTATAATTTTAATTTTACATACAGTATGTAATCATAAACAAAATTATTTCCACTATCTACATGTAAAATTTATTTACTTAATTCTTTTATATAAATATTATTATCTAATTATCCCTTAAATATTTTAGATAAAAAAATCTAAAAATAAATATAATTCCTAAGTCATCACTTTATACTAGTATATTTCTATTAAAATTATCCTTCGTATTTTTAGATAAAAAAATCTAAAAACAAGTATAATTCCTATTAAATTCAGCACTTTATATTAGAATCAAGTATATTTTTTATTAAATTGAGCACGATTTTTTTCCTATTTAATATAATTCCTCCTAAATTCAGTTAAAATCTAGTATATTTTTCATTCAATTGAGTACTATTTAAAAAAAATCTAGTATGTTTCTATCCAATTGAGGTGGAAAAAGAATTGTACTCAATTTGATAGAAAATATATTAAAATGAGTATAATTCCTCTTAAATTAAGCACTTTATACTAGAATCGAGTATATTTTCTATCAAAATTGTCTCTTATATTTTTTTAGATACAAATAGTATAAAAATAAGTATAATTCTTGTTAAATTCAACACTTTAAACTATAATCGAGTATATTTTCTATTAAATTGAGCTTGACCTTTTTCTTGCTTAATATAATCTCTCCTAAATTCAATATCATTTAAAGAAAATCTATTATATTTTCTATCCAATTGAGTATCATTTAAAGAAAATCTTATATATTTTTCATCCAATTGAAATGAAAAAATAATCGTATAGAAAATATACTAGATTATAGTTTAATATACTGAATTTAATAGAAACTATATTTATTTTTAGACTTTTATACCTAAAAATATTAGAGGTAATTAGATAAATATATTTGACTAGGGAATGAAAATAAATATTTTTGTGAATGGAATTGTATGCAAAGTTTTGTTTACCAATTGAGACTGCATGCAAATTTTCCTTTTATTCCCCCCTGTTAATTTTGAGATGGCCAGTCACCTAATAAATCTAGAAATCACATATGAACCACGGGAACAAATCCATTTATAAATATTTTTGGATAATATTCAGATTAGATTCTAATTGAGTTCGGGTTTAAATAAGTATATTTTATTAAATTAGTCTTTTTGGGTGAAGTTCAGGTTTGAATTAAGTTTGGATTAAGATGAATATATTTTTATAAATATGTCATGTAAAGTTGAATCGGATTCGGATTAAATTCGGATTATAGATCATTTTAGATTAGATTTAGATTAAATATAAATAAACAGGTCAGATTTTGACATTCCAATTTATTAATTTCACAATCCATCAATTTAAATCCGACCCAAATAGTCACCCGATTCAAATCTCACGTAATGTATATTATATGTAAATCATTTGAAAATTTTATAACGTTCTGTGTTTTCCGATTAATCATTGTAATCGATGAAAAATTTTCACTTCTAAGATTACTCAAATAATAAGAGCAAGATACCATGATTATTTAAATAATAATAATAATAATAAACTCCACTAGTAAAGAAGTCATACTAAGTCAAATTAATAGCTTATCATGCTTCTCAAAAATAAATTAATAAAATCAAATGTCGACATTTGATACGTGCCGCTTCAAAAGCATCATTTTTTTTTTAATTTAACTGTGATAAGGAGGTTAGGGAGGATAATAAATTGGATTTGGATCGAATTATATATTGTCTATTCTCAACCATATTTATAATATCCATTTTTATCTATGTTTGGTTGATTGTCTATGTCACCCACGGCTAATATATATATATATATATATGGTAGAATTTTATTAAATCTATCTCTATATCTGAATATTCAAATATTCATATCTGACTATTCGATTATTTAATTATGTCCAAAAAACAATCTCTTCATATCCTTGTTTATTCGAGTCGGATATTCGATACTCTATTAGATTTAGAGAAAATTGTTATCCATATTGAATGTTTGCTACCGACACTAACAAAGAATCGATATCTATATTTTCCTAAGCATTAGAACAATAAAATATGGACAAATTAAAAGGATGTATTTTTTTTTTATAAATTATCAAACGATGTTCCGCTTTACTTTTTTTATCAAAAAATATCTCATCCTTGTAAAATAACATAATTGTCCTTCAATATTATTCATCTCTCACCTAAATCATAAATTAGTTGGGCATATTGTAGTAGATATGAACTCATAATTACTACAACGATGCTGCCACAAAGTTGTAGCAATCACAATTTCGTAACTACTATAACATGGGAAAAAATATATTTAAACGATGGGTTTTTAGCCTAAAATCAGGCTATTACGATTTCATTCCATAATTAATTATAGATATATGAATGAGCTTCGATTTAATATATTGTGCGACATGTGATATAATCTGAGTAAAAAAGTTATGGTATCTTAAAATTTAGGGTTTAACGTTATAGCGGCTATGAAATCGTAACTGTTACAATTGAAATTTTAGTCTAAAAAAGATGTCGCCCCACCCCTCAAGACATCCATCGACCTTGAGAATTATGAAGCAATCTTCGGGGGGTACTTTCAAGTCAAGAACCTTTCTGACAGTAACTTTGATCTTTTTTACTAATGACCCGTCTTGGAAATTCATTCTTCGATCTCCTGTTGGACTAGTTTTGGCATATAGCGGGCTCAACAGTCGCCCTAGGTTAGGAATGTAATTTTGAGCATAGTTTAGTATCCCTAACCAAGGCCTTATGCCTTGTTTGGTTAAGAGATCTTCTTCCTTATACTTGGTTATCTTGGTGATGATGTGAGGCTGAAGCTTGATTTTTCGGTTGTCAAGCACCGCACCAAGAAATTCGATCTCTGGGACTACTATCTTCATTTTTGTAGGACTGAGTATCAGTCCATTTTGTTGACAGCTGTCAAGCATAATCTTCAGATGTTTTCCATGCTCTTTCTCATTTTGGGAGAATATGAGGATGTCATCAATATAGACGGCGATAAAATCTCTTGTATTGTTGAAGCAATTGTCCATTTTTCGTTGGAAAATGGCGGGCACATTCTTAAGGCCAAATAGCATAACTAGTCATTCGTATAACCCGTCGGGCACCCAGAATGCAGTCCATTCGATGGACTCAGGATGCATTGCTACTTGGTGAAAACCACTTTTAAGGTCAAATTTTGAATAAATTGAGCTTTTGCTGACCCTTTGTAGTATTGTATTAATGGCAGGTAGATTGTACTAGTCCTTGTTGGTTAAATCATTGAATCGCTTATAATTGAATATCATCCTTTCTTTTCCCTTTACTTCTTTACCAGTGGCAGGATCTATCGTTGTGCCGGAGTTAACAATAATAGCAGTAGTCCTATGTTGACTTTTGCTTGGTCTAATGACTCCCAATTTTAATAGAGCCTGGACGTGCCTTGTAAACACCTCCTTCTAATTTAGCGTTAAGTGCTTTAATGGTCTGTCTTTAATGATAAAGTCTGGGTTTTTAATATTCAGATATCAAAGAATCTTATTTTTTGACCAATGCCGAAGAGGGTTTTCGCCAATGAAACCTTGCTCTTTCAGTTCTTTTATAAAAGGATCAAATTGTTTTGAAAATTCCTAGAAAGACTTTCCAATAGAATAAGATACTATTTCTTTGATCTATATGTACTCATCTTCCTCCAGATCAAGTTCCTCGATTGCTGCTACTATGTTCGCTGAGGGGAGAGTGTTAATCACAATTAAGTTTTTATAGAAAGTAACAACATTACCTTTTATTCTTACCCCTCCATGCATGGCTCTCATGAAGTTACAGCCGATGATCATCTGTATTTTATCTCCTAACACCATTGGAAAGCTATATGTATAAGGAATATGAAAATTGTTATCACCAATAATCATCCTTCATGACTTCATTTTTTTAGAATATAGCATATTAGCAGCTTCCAACTGTTCCTCTTCTTCTGAAACTACTCCTTTTCCTCTATCAAGCATGGCAAAATCTTTTTACAACTCCTTTTCCAGTAAGAGTTGTTCATAGAGTTCTTAATAGTAAGAGACTTGCTTTTGCAGCCGCTCTATTTCTGAATCGCACCAAGAAATATATTTCTGTTATTCCTGCAAAATCTTATTAGGAAAGAAAGGTGCAGGAGTTGAAGGTGCAACTGGTACCTCTTTACCGAAGTAGTAAGGCTCGCAAAGATTACAAGAGGTGATAAGACACTTAGGGCAATGTATCCTAGCCCTCTTGATTGTTTCTCTTTTGCATCCCGTGCATTTTGTAGGTTGGGGAGGTAAAGTATCACAATTGGACTGTCATTCATGCTGGCACTGGTATTGTTCATTAGTTACTCTTATCAGAGGATGGTATCCTCCATCGACTTGCCCTAACATAAAGATACTGTCAATTAGAGTAAGGGTTTGTATTGACCTTTGAAGATCCCTAGTATCTTCTTCACCCTCTGAGATGCTGAAGATTGCATTATTTTGGGCCTCACCCTCCTAGATTGATAGTATATCATAGTCCTCTGGGATATCCAGCTGTTCAAATATTGCTGCCCTCTTGGAGCTTCGCTTGTCGTTAGGGCATTCTATGGCAAAGTGCCCATCTTGTTCGCAAAGATAGCATTTACACTTCTTATTTTGATCAAGTGTTTCCTCTTCTCTATTCTGGTGTGGGTATCATGAGGTTTACCCTTGTATGTCTTACTTTTTTCAATATTGTACTTTTTCTATCCTTGCCCTTTGTAATATCCAGGTATAGGAATCTGGCTACAGAAAGATAAATCTTTAAATGATCTTTTAAAGGCAACATCCTTGCATTCTTGCTCAAGAAATTGATAGGCAAATAGGACCCTTGGAATAACACCAACAGTTAACCTTGAATATTTTTCATCAAAGGCAGCCTTGATTCTGGTACCTAAATCTCCGCGCATTTTGAACCAGAACTTCTTAGATAGTTCAGGTCCAGTGTAAAGTCTGTCTGTCTTGGTTGCAAGTCGTATATAATTATTCATGTATTGTACGATATTTTTAACGTTGTCACATGATAGCTTCTCTAGGCTACGATAACTTTCATCTTGTATAATTGTAGATCCTTGGATGAGATCTTCAGAAGAAAAGACTCGTCACATTTGGGAAATAATATTTTGAGTGCCCCTTCTGCCTTCTACTATTGTAATAAGGGCCTCGTATTCAATGGGATATGTCATCCTCCACTGTATCTAGGCTAGTTTTTCTATTTTCCCAATAAGATTTTTCATATATTTAATCTTTTCATTTGAATCTGTGAAACCTTGGGTCGCTACATGGTTGAGTATAATGGATTCCCATCTTGAGAAGACGTCATAGAAAAGGCCTAATTGTTCAGGGATTACGAATATAGCCCCTCCTTGTTGTTGGGCTGAGGGAAGGTTCCACATTTTATTATTAAGTCCCCCGCGTAGTTTAGGGTTTTCTCTGTTGAAGGTGGGTTGAATGGGCTGAGAAATTCCTGGATCTCTTGTCGTTGGTGGGTATCCAGGGAGGCCCATAATAGTGTCTTGTGGTGGTCTATATGGTGATACCACCGTGCTTGTTGAATAAATTTGCTATTGACTAACTGGTTCTAGTATCTCTGTGGCTAGTATACCAGGGAGGATTGCGGAAACAAAGGAAGGAGATGTTGCGGATCGAAACGACAAGCTTGGAATAAAAGAGATAAGGACTTATGAAATTGCAGACTCTTCTTATTGCAAGCTTTAAATTATAATTCTCCTCCTAAGTGGAGGATCAAGGGACGAAGGCTCTGCAAAGGAATCGAACAAGCTTAGAATAAAAGAGATACGGACTTACGAAATTGCATACTCTTCTTATTGCAATCTTTAAATTATAATTCTCCTGCTTTCCTAAGTAGAGCTCAAGGGACTCTTGAATGCTCTGCAGAGGAATACAGATGCTCTTATATAGAGGATAAAAGAGAACTCCGAGTGCACAAGGGGCCCCATCGTCAAGTCTCTTTTTCGTCGGATAAGAGTGAATCTTATGAGGTGTTCTAAACAATAACTAGGGATAAGGTGTTTGTCTGCACCTTTATCTTTACAACGCACAAAGTAGACTATAGATAAGGTGCTCGTATGCACTTTTATCTTTACAGTACACAAAGTAAACGTGACAACTTACCTACTATAGATGAACGGTGGTGGTGGTTTAGATAGGATGTAGTGGGTGGGTCCACCTCGTCCGCTAGTCTTTAAAATTATTCATTCTTCCTAATAGCATCGCTGAGTAGGTTGGCATCTAGCTGTAGTTGCTGGTCCACTTGTATTGTAGCAGGATACCAATCGAACCACTAATTGTCTGACGTGCTTAGACTCTGACACTCCTTGCGCTTTAGTGAGTGGAGTATTTGAAGTTGCTGTAGGGCATTGGTGGCTCGTGTAGCTACGTGTTGTTGTAGTTGATGTAGTTGTTCCCTGATCCATTGATCTTCGTCAAGGGATATTGGGTATTGCCGTTGCAATAGTTTCTGTTACTGTTCAGCCAATTGGAGAGGTTGCTGAGAGCCCTCGTCATCTCCATTTGGGCTTCCATGTTGGGCTTCATTTGAAGCTCCTGCAGTGCCGAGAGAACTAACTCCAGACCTCCAAGAATTTATTTCGACCATTCTGAAACAACAAGATAAGTTATTAGTTAAGATAATGCATCGGCTAACTGATTGTCTTTACCTTCAATGTGTTCAAATTATATTGGAATGTCGGTTCCCATGATGTAGTTAGTGAAGGCGAGCCACCTTACTCTAGAGGGCTTATTGGTTGCTATTTTGCCAAAGAAGCTAATAATTGTCTGATAATCTGTCCTGATAATTAGCTCCCTTTTGTCTAGGTAGTAAATCTTGAGGGCTTCAAGTGTATTCATAATGACGTGTATCTCAGCATCGATTGTTGATTTTATGGGAGAGTACTTGCTGTTAGCATAAGCGCATATTTTCTCAGAGGTCTTGGGGTCAAATTTGCATCTTTTCCATTTATAGACGCCGCCCCACCCCTCAAGACATCCATCGACCTCGAGAATTATAAAGCAATCTTCGGGGGGCACTTCCAAGTTAGGAAGTTTTCTGACAGTTTCTTTGATCTTCTTTACTAATGACCAGTCTTGGAAATTCATTCTTCGATCTCCTGTTGGACTAGTTTTGGCATATAGCAGGCTCAATAGTCGCCCTAGGTTAGGAATGTAATTTCGAGCATAGTTTAGTATCCCTAACCAGGACCTCATGCCTTGTTTGGTTAGGAGATCTTCTTCCTTAAACTCAGTTATCTTGGTGATGATGTGGGGGTTGAAGCTTGATTTTCGGTTGCCAAGCGCTGCACCAAGAAATTCGATCTCTGGGACTGCTATCTTCATTTTTGTAGGACTGAATATCAATCCATTTTGTTGACAGATGTCAAGCATAATCTTTAGATGTTTTCCATGCTCTTTCTCATTTTGGGAGAATACGAGGATGACATCAATATAGATAGCGATAAAATCTCTTGTATTCTTGAAGAAGTTGTCCATTTTTCGTAGGAAAATGACGAACACATTCTTAAGGCCAAATGACATAACTAGCCATTCGTATAACCCGTCGGGCGCTCAGAATGCAGTCCATTCAATGAACTTAGGATGCATTGCTACTTGGTGAAAATCACTTTTAAGGTTAAATTTTGAATAAATTGAGCTTTTGCTGATCCTTTGTAGTATTGTATTAATGGCAGGTAGACTGTACTGATCCTTGTTGGTTAAATCATTGAATCACTTATAATTGAATACCATCCTTTCGTTTCCCTTTACTTCTTTACCAGTGGCAGGATCTATCGTTGTGCCAGAGTTAACAATAATAGCAGTAGTCCTATATCGGTTTTTGCTTCGTCTAATGACTCCCAATTTTAATAGAGCCTGGACGTGCCTTGTAAACACCTCCTTCTGATTTAGTGTTAAGTGCTTTAATGGTCTATCTTCAATAATAAAGTCTGGGTTTTTAATATCCAGATAGCAAAGAATCTTTTTTTTTTACCAATGTTGAAGAGGATTTTCACCAATGAAACCTTGCTCTTTCAGTTCTTTTATCAAGGGATCAAATTGTTCTGAAAATTTCTGGGAAGACTTCCCAATAGAATGAGATTCTATTTCTTTGATCTGCATATACTCATCTTCCTCCAGATCAAGTTCCTCGATTGCTGCTACTATGTTCGCTGAGGGGAGAGCGTTAATCACAGTTAAGTTTTTATAGAAAGTAACAACATTACATTCTATTCTTACCCCTCCATGCATGACTCTCATGAAGTTACAACCAATGATCATCTGTATTTTATCTCCTAACACCATTGGAAAGCTATATGTATAAGAAATATGAAAATTGTTATCGCCAATAATCATCCTTCATGGCTTCATGTTTTCAGAATATAGCATATTAGCAACTTCCAACTGTTCCTCTTCTTCTGAAACTACTCCTTTTCCTCTATCAAGCATGACAAAATCTTTTTACAACTCCTTTTCCAGTAAGAGTTGTTCATAGAGTTCTTTATAGTAAGAGACTTGCTTTTGCAGCCGCTCTATTTCTGAATCGCATCAAGAAATATATTTCTGCTATTTATGTAAAATCTTATTAGGAAAGAAAGGTGCAGGAGTTGAAGGTGCAACTGGTACCTCTTTACCGAAGTAGTAAGGCCCGCAAATATTACAAGAGGTGATAAGGCACTTAGGGCAATGTATCCTAGCCCTCTTGATTGTTTCTCTTTTGCATCCCGTGCATTTTGTAGGCTGGGGAGGGAAAGTATCACAATTGGACTACCATTCATGCTGGCACTGGTATTGTTCATCAGTTACTCTTATCTGAGGGTGGTATCCTCCATCGACTTGCCCTAGCATAAAGATACTGTCAGTTAGAGTAAGAGTTTGTATTGACCTTTGAAGATCCCCAGTATCTTCTTCACCCTGTGAGATGCTGAAGATTGCATCACTTTGGGCCTCACCCTCTTGGACTGATAGTATATCACAGTCCTCTGGGATATTCAGCTATTCAAACATTGCTACCCTCATGGAGCTTCGCTTGTTGTCAGGGTATTCTCTGGCAAAGTGCCCCTCTTGTCCGCAGAGATAGCATTTACACTTCTTATTCTTGATCAAGTGTTTCCTCTTTTCTATTCTGGCGTGGGTATCATGAGGTTTACCCTTGTATGTCTTACTTGTTCGAATACCATACTTTTTCTGTCCTTGCCCTTTGTAATATCCAGGTATAGGAATCTGACAACATAAAGATAAATCTTTAAATGATTTTTTATCAAAGTATGTCCTTGCCCTTTGAAGATTTTTCATCAAAGGCAGCCTTGATTCTGACACCTAAATCTCCGGGCATTTTGAACCAGAACTTCTCAGATAGTTCAGGTCTAGTGTAAAGTCTGTCTGTCTTGGATGCAAGTCGCATATAATCATTTATGTATTGTAAGATATTTTTAACGTTGTCACACGATAGCTTCTCTAAGCTACGATAAGCTTCATCTTGTATAATTGTAGATCCTTGGGTGGGATCTTTAGATGAAAGGACTTGTCGCATTTGAGAAATAATATTTTGAGTACCCCTTCTGCCTTCTGTTGTTGTAATAAGGGCCTTTTATTCAGTGGGATATGTCACCCTCCATTGTATCCAAGCTAGTTTTTCTATTTCCCCAAGAAGATTTTCCATATATTCAATCTTGTCATTTGAATTTATGAAACCTTGGGTCGCTACATGGTTGAGTGTAATGGATTCTCATCTTGAGAAGACGTCATGGAAAATGCCTAATTGTTCGGGGATTACGAATATAGCCCCTCCTTGTTGTTGGGCTGAGGGAAGATTCCACATTTTATTATTAAATCCCCCACGTAGTTTAGGGTTTTCTCTGTGAAGGTGTTGGTTGCTACTCGAAATATCGTACTGGTTCTCCTGTACAAAAATTTTATACAAGTTCTGAACCATTTCTAACAACCTATTGTGTTCTTTAGAAATTAAATTTGGAATCGCAAACAGAACTTAACATTATTGATTCCAAATTCAACTTATCTGTTCTTAGAGGTTTAGACTTGGATTGCAAACGATGCTTAACATTATTAATCCAAATCCACCCATGTTATAAATTCGATTAAATATTTATTTCAGAGATCGGCTTTCAGGTTAAACATGACGAGACACTAGACCTTCTTGGGTATGAAATCATCCACCACTTCCTAGACAAAGCCTTTCAATGAAATTTAATATTTAATCTCCTTATAGTAACCCTAGATTTAACCATTAAGAACAATCAAATCACAAGATCAAAAAATAAAAGAAACACAAACTCGATTCATTAATTCGAAGCCTAGAATCGTTAGCCTCTTGTGTTTGGTATTTCAAAATCCATACAAAGAAAACTAGTATGATGTAGAATAAAACTACTAGTTATACCTTTCTTTGTAAGCAACAACCTCTTGATCTTCTATTGTATTCCTCTTTTTTTCTTGGACGTCATGTGGGCAACGATCTACCAAGAAGAAAACCACCAAAGCCTTCTTTGCTTCCAAGTTTCTGCCGCCACCACAATACTCCAAGGGATGTTAGAAAACAATGCCTCCTTTCTCTACTTTTTCACCTCCAAGCTATCGGCCACCAAGAGCTCCACAAGAGATGATGCCACTGGCCACAATGAAGAATATAAAGAGAAGAGGTAGGGTTGGCCACCAAGGATGGAGGAGAGGAACAATAGAATAAGTTGTGTATCTCATGAAGGCACCATCTCTCCCTCTTTTATATTCCTTGGTGAATCCAAAAAAGGAAAGTTTTATAACCAAAATAAAATTTCCTTTTAATCCTCTCTATGGTCGGCCACACCTTGTTTAATCATACAAGGAAAGATTTTAAACAAAAATTAAAATCTCTCTTTTATAAATCTCTTTTGTGTTGGCTATAAAAGGAATGTTTTATAAATTAAAATCTTTTTTTTAAATCCTTTTATTAATATCTATAAAAGATAAGATTTAAAAATAAAACTCCTTTTATATCATAGTTATAAAAAAGGATAGTTTTGTCAAAAAATTAAAATCTTCTAACTACAAATAAGGAAAGATATCTAATCTCTCTTTTAATCCTTTGTAGAAAATCTAAAAATGAAAGATTTTAAAATTTAAAACTCTCTTTTAAAACCATGTGGATGAAAATATAAAAGGAAAGATTTTATCAAAATTTTATTTTTAATAAAAAACCCTCTGCCCTTTTTATACTTGGCTGACCCCTTGCATGGGCACCAAGCAAGGCTTGGCCGGCCCTAGCCTTAGCTCCAAGCTTGGCTTGGCCGGCCCCTTGATTGGGCTCCAAGCAAGGATAGGGGTCGACCCCTAGCATGGGCTAAGAGGCTAGGTTTTGGGTGGATATAAGGCTATATATAAGAGGCTACAATAGGGGCCGAAAGGAGGAATTGGTTATGGTCTCCCGATGAACTTGAGTTTCCTGTGTTCGCCCCGAACACACAACTCAAGTTTATCAATAATAACTCATACCACTAAAGAGCTATTATTGAACTGTCGCACCAATCCCAAATACATTTTGGGCTCCTTCTTATCATTAGTGTGTTAATATCCTTGTGTTTAAGATATTGAATGACCACTAATTAAATGAGTTACTGACAGCTCACTTAATTAATATCTAACTCTAAGAGTATTACCACTCAACCTTATCGTCATGTCGAACTAAGTCCATTTGCAGGATTTACATGACAATCCTTATAAACTCCTCAAGGGGACATCATCAACCTAGATTACTAGGACACAATTTCATTCTATAATCAGCAACACACAATATAAATAATATCATTTCCCAACTTATCGGGCCTATTGATTTATCGAACTAAATCACACCCTTTGATAAATTAAAAAAATAAATATTAAGTATATGTGCTTGTTATTATATCATGATTAAAAGTACACACTTCCATAATAACAGAGATATTTTTTTTTATATAGTCAGTATAAAAAGATACTATCTCAAATGGTCCTGCTCAATACACTTAGAGTATACTAGTATAACTTTATAGTTAAGATAAACTAATACCAAATTACACTACGACTATTCCAATGGGTTGTTCCTATCCATCTTAGTCGTGAGTTATTGTTTATAATTTATAAGGAACCGATAACATGATCTTCTGTGTGTGATACCATACACCATGTTATCTGCAGTATAAATTAATTGAACAACTACACTTAGCATATAAATGTAGACATTTGACCAATGTGATTCTTTATTTCAAAATAAATATTTATAAAAAGCTAGGCTTTAGTATACACTCTAACAGAAGGTGGGCTGAATGGGTTGAGAAGTTCTTGGATCTCTTGTCGTTGGTGGGTATCCAGGGAGGCCCATAATAGTGTCTTGTGGTGGTTTATATGGTGATACCACCGCGCTTGTTGAATAAATTTGCTGTTGACTAATTAGTTTTAGTATCTCTGTGACGAGTAATTATCGCAGTAAAGGGTATTCCATTTCATGACCAGCTGCTATTAATTGCTGGGGAGCGGGATTGTTATTATCCTCACCATCTTCCGCAAATGGATTAATCCATTCATCAATATCGTCAGAGGCGCCCATATAGGTTTATCAGAAATGTAAGATGGAGTCAACTCAGCCAAATATTAGATATATGAGAAAGGATCCGCATCGTCTGCATTTCTATTAAAGGGTCCTTGGACCGGGGTACAGAGGCTCATGGGCGTGTAGTCCCTGCAAGGTCTTCTACTAGATTTGTCAGAGGAAGGATTTCCTCTTCAAAAAGCATAGAGATTGTATGCTTTTATTTTGGTAAGAGAATATCCAATTTGGCTCGTATCTGATCAAATGTGGTTCAATGGGACAGGTGGATGTATCGCTTTCGTGAAGGATCGGGGTGGTTGGCTGCTTAGGTTGTGGTTCAGCTGGCTCATCATCCCATGATGGTGAGGGTAGGTCCATCTCTGGAAGAGGGTCAGGAATTGCATAGTTAACATAATAATCAAACTTACCACTAGGTTCGTCTAGGATGTCCCAGCTGTCTTGTGATCATTTCGTTGAACCAAAGTCGTCTGATCCCCTTGTTGTTGCTGAGAGTGTTAGGACGGCATAAACATAAGGTAAAATAATTTTCTCAAAAATGATTTACACAATTGCCATCCCTTGGGTGATAAGAACTCGTCGATCTGAGTGGTTAAAGACCATAATTTTAATTTCTCCCCGAAAATTGGAGTCAATAACACCAGCCCCGACATCGAGGCCCAAGTGCCAAACTCGATCGTGTGGCTAAACGACCATAAGTTCCCCAAGGAGTTTCAGGCTAAGTCTTGTTTGAATCAGGGCTCGCCCTCTGGGCTCTATTACATGGTGGCGTCGACCGCTAAATCAAATACTGCAGCGCCCGGGGTTGTGCGTGTTAGCATAATAGCAGTACTAGTAAGACGATGTACCAGGATAAAAGGGTAGTCTTCTTTATCTGCTGCTATCGGAATTTCATAGGGGTCGTCCTTATAGCCCAGGCAAACATCAATACCTGGGTGTTTTTCAGTGAGGACGACAATAATTTCGCCTTCATTAGTCTGGGGTTCTTCATCATTATTATTGAAATAAGGTGGTCGATAGTCCCTTGCTGCAGTATAGTTAGAGAAACTGATTGAAACCCTTCCATCCATACGGTTGCAACTATTTACCTCCATGGGTTGAAGCGGGAGGCAAATCTGGGTTGGCCTTATTACCCAGTCAAGCCCCTGAAGTGGTGTTGTAGAGTATCGCCTTCCAGGTAAAGCATGAACTCCATGACTCGTTAGGTAATTGACGACGCCTTGTACTTCATACGCGAAGCCAACGTTTGGGGTATTTGATAGTCGCCCAACCATTCCTCTTGTGATGAGTAGATTTTCTTCGCCATTTCGCTATTGTTCATAACCTCTTGTTAGGATGGAGATTTGTATGTTTCTGTAAAAGTCACTGATAGTCATCATAATATCAGGTATAACATATACCATTTGACTTCCGCGGGTTAGATCAATTTCCATGGTGGCCAGAATTGCTTGGTCACCAATCCATCTGTTGTCTCGGAAAACAACAAGTGCCATCACGCCTTCTTCTTGGCGATGGAGAGTTTGTATTCTTACTTGGAGGATGCCGATGTGTATGTATTGCATTCTGCTTCACTGTAGTTGATTGAAGCTTTCCTCCTAAATAAAATTTCTGTCCACCTGATTAAAGTTGGTAACGAGTATTGGTTCTTCTGACCTATGTACATAAACTCTATGGTGGATGTCATCTCTTCGAGAGTGATATAAGACTTCCACCGGTACTATGGAAGCCCTTTCTTGCATTGAAGCTTGTAACTAGACCTGAAGGTTCAACTGTTGCTCCAAAGTATATACTAGGGCAGCTCTCCCGGTTAGTCGTCTACCGAGCCTTTGTGCAGCCCTTCGGGTGTTATGAAGTCGTCGCTGGTTTTGTCAATACTCACGAATTTGATCCTCAAATAGAGGCGTTGAGGTTAGGGGTTGTTCAGTGAGTGCTCTTGCAACTATTACTTCTTGACCTTATCTTGTTCCTGCCTTAACAATTTATATGAGTCTTGAAAGACTCGGAGTTTACCTAGCTTTTCCTTAGGCTTTTCTGCTGGCCCTAAGGATAGGCTTTGTAATTTCTGAATTAATTCTTCCGGTAGGAGGGTTGCAGGACTTTTGCCTTTTGATCGCTCAAGTATGGTCTTTAAATCTGTTTGGATATCTTTGAGGCTTTCAGAGATTTGTACTAGAAATTGCAGTTGTGTGTTGTTTTGTTTAATAACTACTGAGAATACAGAAGTTGATCCCTGATAATCACTTGGCTTTACAAAGCCAACTGCAGGTGATTCAATTTGGTCTGTTGCTTGGATCGCCTCGATAGGATTGAGTATTTTCTGGTGATGATGAAGCTACTCATGAAACAATCTTCAATCTGAGAGTGAGATATTAAGCTAGTTGTTTGAAATAAGGTCAAGGTACTTTAGGTTAAACGTCCTGACTTATCATAATACTATTTTCAGATATTAATACTTCAAACTATATTTGCTTAAGGAGGGTGGTTCCTTACCAGGCCTTACTCACACAAGTGTTTGCTGGGGCTTACAACGGCTTCTTGCCTCACTTGCCCAGGTAAGACTTGTTCTTTTGTCAGAACCTAGCTTGCATAATACCAACAACTTAAGCAAATATATCACAGGATAAAAGTCTGTTATAGTAATATAATAGTATCAGGAAATCATTCCCTATGTACTCTCACCTTTGAGGGTTTATGCTTCCATTTGGTTAAACTAGCTCTGATACCAAAGAGGATTGCAGAAACAAAGGAAGGAGATGTTGCGCATCGAAACAGCAAGTTTGGAATAAAAGAGCTAAGAACTTACGAAATTGCAGACTTTTCTTATTGCAAGCCTTAAATTACAATTCTCCTCTTTTCTTAAGTAGAGCTCAAGAGACTCTTCAATGCTCTGCAGAGGAATGCAGATGCTCTTATATAGAGGAGAAAAGAGAACTCCGGGTGCACAAGGGGCCCCATCGTCAAGTCTCTTTTTCGTCGGATAAGAGCGAATCTTATGAGGTGTTCTAAACAATAACTAGAGATAAGGTGCTTGCATGCGTCGGAGTCGTCGATCGTAGTCCCCAGTTTGAGATCAGTCCGAGTAGATTACTAGAGTTGGCTCCGCCATTATTCCTTGTCATCATCCTATTGAACCATCATTGAGTCCATCCAAAACTCATCACTTTAAGTTGTCCAGATATTGGTGTAGGAGAGTCACATTCTCAAACTAATATAGCTAGTCCTCCAACTTAAAGGAGCTAACATATTCTCCCACTTGGAGTGGTTTGAAATTGGTTGGCAACTCCTCGATCGAGATCTTTATCGAGAAATTCAACTCATCCGTACCCCTGCTAGATCTTCCCCACTTGGGGTCTCTGTCTTTACAATTTGTCGAGCCTTGCTAGGTGTTTAGGGCAATTGATTCACTAGATTGCTCTTCTTGTTAACTAGGTCCAGTTTTGGACCTTTGATGGAAGAGGATTTAGCAAGGCGTTCCGCAAGAGGACCTCCTCTACTATTGTGGTGACCAGTTGGTTCAACTGCTCAATCACCAATAGGATAGCCAATGACCATGGTGATGTGACTGAGGTGGGTTTCGTTGGCTAGTAGAGGACTTCGGGTTTTCATGATTAATTCTTCTTGTATTCACCATCTCAATGTCTAACTCATTGTTTCCACATATGACACCAATATGATGCGCTTACATAGAGGGTACTGATTTTTCAAGTGGAATGATCTAGTGGTCGACACGATACGAGTCTCGAGCGCCTATCTGGATGCACCGAATTTACAAACACTACTAGTAAAAAGAATCATCAAACGACACTAAGCATGATCTCAATAAGGCACTTCCGATGCTAAAGTTAGCTAGATAGCAAGGAAATCACAAGTAATTTACCCCTAGCAGTGGATTGTTTTTTTTTTTTTTATCTTTTGAGATGACAGTAGCTATTATTTATAAGGTATGAGCGGTTGAATCTTTCACAGATATTGACGAGCTCCATGAAAAACTCTCTCTAGAGAAGTGGCCTCTTAATTACTTGTATCCATGTTTATTGGGTGTTGTCATGTTTTTCATGCCTGAGATGTGGGTAATTCTTCTTTAAATCAAGGTCAATGAATTTGTTGGGTGTTGAAGCTCTTGCGTAGAGGGCTGTGACAGATCCATCACAAGGAATAGAGGCATGTGCTCTCTAGGGGAGTCGACATTTAAGGGCCAACCGAGACCTTGGATTCGGCCTAAGGAAGACTCAGTCGAAGAGGTCAACTCTGGGAGAGGGTTCGGCCGAGATGCCAGCTTTTATAAAGATATTGTAGGATCGAAAAGAATTTAGATATCTCCACAATGGTATGATATTGTCCACTTTGGGCCTAAACCCTCATGGTTTTGCTCTTGGGCTTTCTCCAAAAGGTCTCATACCAATGGAAATATCTTTTCTCTTATAAACCCATGATCTTTCCCATGTGTTTCCAATATGGGACTATGTTTGCAACCTTGCAACACCAACAATCCCCCCTCAAACAAAGGACCATAGGCTTCCAACATCCGATCCTTGACCCACCAGGTCTTCCTGCCCCTCGGTCCACTCGACCTACTAGGACTTCCTTGCCTAGTCGCAACTAGGACTTCCTGCCTGGTGTCTGGTCCTCTTGATCCGAACATTGGAGCCCCCCACTTTCTTTGTTCGAGGTCAATATTGTACCCACATGCTCAATCAGACCATAGCTCTTATGCACAGTCGACGGTTAAACCTTCTGGTAGTCCGGGCTCTGATACCAATTGATGGATCGAAAGCGCTAGAGGGGGTGAATAGCGCTCGTGGCTATTTCGTTTTTCGAAATATCGGAATCGTAAAATTAAGTAACGCAGCGGAAAAAGTAAAGCAAGCACAGAACGACGCAGATGTTTTACTTCGTTCGGAGCCTATGGCGACTCCTACTCGAAGGCCCGCGGTCCTTGACCGCTTTCGGTGGGCAACAACTATAATATCGGAAAGATTACAATTTGAATTACAATCAATGCAATAAGTAAACTGATACCGACAACAAAAGATCGAAGAGTCTGAGCTTCGGGTCGTCGACGTCAAGTAATAGCACTTCAAGGTCGTCTCGTTGGCAGCACTTCACAGAAGAAAGCTTAGAATTTGTTGTTATTCTTTGGCTGCACCCTCGACCCTCTTTTTATATGACATTCAGGGCGCGCCTGGATCCCTTCCGGGCGCCTGGAGTGTGACGTGGCCAACCAACCAGGATGCTTCACGTGGCGAAGTCGCGGCAGGGATAAAACTTGGTCCCGGGCGCCCGGACCTGTTCGGGGCACCTGGACCTTCGGGCGCCCGGATCCATCCCGGGCGCCCGGACCACCTTTTTCCAGCAGGTTCCTCTCCTGCAAAACAAGGTTAATCCGAGCAAATACCCTGCAAGATAGTGTTAGAATCTGATAAAGAAGAACTGACAGTCTTCGGACTGTCCGAGTCTGACTTCGGATTCTCAACCGGAAACCCTAGGTCGACCCGACGCCTACTGTTCCCTCTACGGGGAACGCGTCCTCACCTACTCCTCTAAGGAGAGATTACCTTATGCCAGTGCGGTCCTCCAGACCGACTGGACTTTCCGCCTAGGGTTACCACCCCCTAGGACCTAGGGTTACCGCCCCCTAGGGTTTTTCTCCACCTAGGGTTGCCACCCCCTAGGACCTAAGGTTGCCGCCCCTTAGGGTTTTCCCTCACCTAGGGTTACCGCCCCCTAGGACCTAAGGTTGCCGCCCCTTAGGGTTTTCCCTCACCTAGGGTTACCGCCCCCTAGGACCTAAGGTTACCACCCCTTAGGATTTTCCCTTTGCCTAACCGCAGCTAGGACTTTCCTGAAACACTTATTCAACATATTAGATCACCACAAACCTTAACTTTGAATCCTTTGCCATTATCAAAACTTAGGTTCGATCGTCGGATGCTTCCCGCACCAACAATCTCCCCCTTTTTGATTATGGCAATCGAAATTCAAAGTTAAGTAATAATATGCAGTAAGGTATAAGTACAAGGAAAAAGAATAAAATGACATTACAAACTCCCTCTTAATATAACCTCCCCTTTGGATTTTTGTTCTCTTTGAATTTCTCGACTTGGATTTTTGTTCTCTTTGAATTTCTCTACTCTCCCCCTTTGCCATATATAAAAAATAAGCTAGTTTTGAAAAAACTTAACTTTTCAAGACAAAGCTTAGCAGAATTTGTTTAAAAATCTTAACTTAGGCAAGAGGCAAAAAAAATGGGTGAAAGGCAACATCTTAGAATTGGTTTTAATAGCAACATTTTTGAAAGAAAATTTGGCTAAGGAAAATAGTTTAGAGGATATGTTTCTTTGTGATATATTCAGCTCTTTTTAACTTAGTGAATTTTCTAACAGAATTAAAAAAAATTTTAAATAGAAGAGACTTGAAAGTCGTAAATTTGAAAAAGTTTTTTGAAAAGCTGTTTAAGATAAATGAATTGCAAAGATACTTAAGGTAAAGGAGAAGCGTTAACCTTAGTGTTTAATAGTTTACAAATTTTGTTTTAGTAAGGTATCAGAGCCCTTAGATCCAAGCATGAGTTAAGATTTATTTTGATCAGGTATCAGGTCCCTTAAGTACAAGCATGCTTAATCTTAATATTTCCATTTCCTTTAGTTTGAGAGATACTTTTAGCTAAGATAAGGTTATTTTTGTCTTTAATAAGTAACTAAGCAAATGTTTGTGATATCACAACACTTTAATTTCTTAGTTTTTAAAGAGAGAGTTTAGCAAAAAAAAAAAAAATTGATCAAGAGTCAGTTTAGCTAAAATTTTTAACTTTAAAATACTTTTATCAAAGACTTAGCTAAACTTATGAAGATAATAGTTTTGTTAAGTATTTAACCTTAAAAAGACTTAGTTTTAAAAAGACTTATGAAGATAATTGTTTTGATGAAATTTTGAGAATGCTTTGGAAAATACTTAGCATTTTCAGCAAAACTTAGCATGTGAAAACAATTGCTTTGAGAGACACTTAGCTATTTTTTTTTTTTTAACTTTAAAAAATACTTAGCTAAATTTGAAAATACTTAGCTATATATTCAGCTTAAAAATGATTGCCTTGAGAAAACTTTTTGCCAAATAGCTAAGTTTAGAGTATAGTCTAACTAAGCTTAGTTAAAGAAGACTTGATTAAGTACTTAGCTTAAAGAGGTTTTACATAAAGGCTTAGCTTTGAAAACATTCTAGAAGAGTTATAATTTAAAAGCCAGGTCATAAATAATTTCAATTTTAAAGTTAAGTTAAGAATAACCTTAATTTTTGAAGATAAGTAAAAATTAGTTTTTAATTTTGAGGTCAAGCTAACATTTTATTTTAACGAAAAACTAATTTTAAAACCAATTTAAAATCACTTCCCCTTAATAAATGCCTTAATAAATTCTTTGAGTTCAGGAGTCCAAGCATGAGAGGTTAAAAAATAATTTTCCTATCTTTCCATCTCACTCATTCTAGATAAACAAGCATGTTTAGCATATGAGTGAACGTGAGATGGAGTTAACATTTGCAATCATAATTTTATAATATGATTTGAGAATTAAAGATTTTTAAACCCTTTTAAATTAATTGAATAATATTTTGAAATGATTAAAAAAAATTTAATGATTTTGAAATGAATTTTCAAAATATTTTTCAAATAATTTTAAATGATTTTTCAAAATAATTTTTAAAGGACTTTTAAAGGAATTTTTAAAATGATTTTCAAAATAATTTTTAAAGGACTTTTAAAGGAATTTTTAAAATGATTTTCAAAATAATTTTTGAAAGATTTTTTAAATGAATTTAAAAATGATTTTCAAAATAATTTTTAAAAGATTTTTAAAGGAATTTTTAAAATGATTTTCAAAATAATTTTTAAAGGACTTTTAAATGAATTTTAAAATGATTTTCAAAATAATTTTTAAAAGATTTTTTAAATGAATTTTAAAATGATTTTCAAAATAATTTTTAAAAGATTTTTTTAAATGAATTTTAAAATTAAGTTTTGAAGTAATTTTGAAATTAATTTGAATTTCAATTAATTATCAGTTTGTTTTTAATTACTTAGTCATCTCACCCGATCTGAATTTTCAATCAAGGAATCCTATGATTTTTGTGAGATGAATTGAGGTTCAATTTAAGGGTTTGGTTTAACTTTATGTTAGATTCAGGTTTAGCTTTGGGTTCAACAAGTAAGCATTCTTTGGATAAACTTCTGGGCTATGGTGAGTCACAAGGAACTCATTAAAGTAACCATGCCTTCGAGGTTTTCCAAATAGTCCTACCCATTGAACTTAATACTAAACCTTGGTCTAACTATTTAAGATCCATTTAAGGGTAGCTTCGGTCAGTTCCACTTGGCCAAATGCACCAGGTCGAAGCCATATCTTCCTAGACATGCGATGCCCAAGCTTCCCTAACTTACTATTATCCAAAAACTTCACCAGTACCGTGGGTCAAGTTAAACCTAGCCCATTTTTTCTAACCTTAATTACCCTGCCGGGTAGTCTACTCTTGTTTACCCATTTTGGGTAGATTAGTTAGGGGTGCCAGCTATTCTGGATCCTCCTTCTAAATTTTTTATTTGATTTAAATTGAATTTTTGAATTTTGATTTAAGTTCGAATTTTTAATTTAATTTTGAATTTTAATTTCTTTCAAATTTTGAGATTTAAATTTAATTTAATTTCGAATTTTTAATTTAATTTTGAATAATTTTAATGGTTTTTCTGTTAACTCCCCCTGGATCATAGCCTCGATATGGCCTATCGAGGTAGTATATTTGATCCTTCGGGATCCAATATTGACCAAGTCCAACTTGATTAATCAATTTGGACTTGGAGACCCATGCTTGAATTATGTTTCTATTATTTCTATTAACTAGAGACAGATATGATTTATATTTTGTTTTGGTCTTAAATCCAAGTCCGGATTTATTGTAAATGGCTCGTTGTTTTCCAAGAATTAGATCCAAATTCTTGGAACCCAAGGTGAACCGTTCCAACATGTCTTTGAGTTCTTTAATTTGAGTTTTCAAATTAGAATTTTCTTCCTCAAGTTGTTGGACTTGAGTCGAATTTCCAATTTGAACTGGCTCAGTTAAAGCACTCAAGTCAGTCGCTTCCTTAAGGGCTGTTACCTCCTTTTGGAGCGACTTAACCCGGACGTTGGATTTAGCCAACTTCTTTAATAAGTAAGGAATTAAATTTTCTGAATCATCTAAGCTAATACTTGAAATTAGAGCATTTACAGTGGTTTTGGGTCCTTCAGAAACGGATACGGATCCGTGGCTTCGCTCGGACTTGGTGTCTGATTCGCTCTCGGTTTCTGAATCGGGCTCGAACTCGGACTCGGTTTCAACAACATGTGCTAGTACTGGTAGAGCGAGAAGGCTCGCTTGCTCTTCTTCGTCCGATTCGGATTCATCTGATGACTCGGACCATGTTGCCTTCAGTGCTTTCTTCGTCTTACTTGTTCCTGCAAATAACGCAACACCTTCCTCGGCCGGACTAGTATTAGTCTGCTCAAATAATTTATTTATTAAAACATGCTTACCTGTTTTTGTATTAGGAATACCTTCGTGTAACTCAATCAGATTCTCCCACAGCTCCTTGGCACTTGAGAATGGGCCGGCGCGATTCAACTCCTTATTCGTTAAGCCACACTGAAGTGTATACGTTGCTTTTGCGTTTGCTTCTACATTTTTGATAAGGTTCACGTCCCAGTTCTCGTACGGTTAGGACTTTCCTAACCGTAGCTAGGACTTTCCTGAAACACTTATTCAACATGTTAGATCACCATAAACCTTAACTTTGAATCCTTTGCCATTATCAAAACTTAGGTTCGATCGTCGAATGCTTCCCGCACCAACAGATATCAGCGGATCAAGCTTACTCGATTTTCTATTGTGCAAGTATACTTTGTTTTCTTTTTATATTAAATAAATAACCTTGATTCACCCATATGTACAACCGAAGGCCAATCTTCATAATATTCGTTCCTTGTGAGATTGTATTCCCCTAAATATTTTATCACTACACATTGGGCCTATACTTATTTATTTTTTATAATCTATTTAAATTTCACCGACTAATTCTAAGGTAAATCACCTTACCTCATAATTTACCAATGATTAATCTGTGCTATGATTATGTTTTTTATTTGACATCAGATATCTAATTTATGTCAATTAATTCGAAAAAAATATAGGATTGTGATTGCTCATTGTAGCAAAAAGGTGATTACATTCATCTTAAATATTTCTCATAGTCTTCCTAATGCACTGTTTGGGAGGAGGTGAGGATGGGAAAAGAAGGGTAAAGAAGAGGAAGAAAAACTTGAAATCCTATTTGGAAGGAAGTGAGCTACGGAAAAAAAAGATAACTAAGAGTAAGCTTTAACTTTTCTTTCCCATATAACGAAAGAATTTCTTATACCTCAATTTGGGGTGTAAGGAAGGGTAAGGGGAACTAAAAAAAAGTTATGTTCTAATTTTATCCATGTTTTATTATATTAATTTCTCAAATCATTATTTTAGGTATTCTTTACGTTGTGATGAAAAACACTCACATCGCCAGACTCGCACCGCTCGACACCCACACTCCATCGACGCTAACTTTGACGCCGACGTCGATGCCAACTTCGATGTCAACGCCAACTTCGATGTCAACGCCGACTTCGATGTCTATCCCGACTTTGACGCTGACTTAGATGCCAATGCTGACTTTGACGCCGAGGTCAACTTCGATGTTGACGCCGACTTCGATGTCAACGGCGACTTCGACACCAACTTCAACGCCGACTTCGACGCCACCTTCGACTTTAACAAATGAGTTATAATAAGTTTTAACCGATAAATATATGCAAGATGCATTAAGTTTTTGAACGCGTAAGTCTTGAACAAAAGTGAGAATAATTTTATAACTTTATATATTTAACCTTCGTTACCCTCACTTTTTCCCCAAACATGATAACTCATGTTAAATTAATAAACATTCCCTCCCTCTTAAACAAAGAAAAAATAAATATTTTATTTCTCTTTTCTTCCCTTTCTGTTAATGAACTTTTGCTTATTCCATCCAAGGGAATAAAGTTAATTTATATGAAAAAAGAAAGTTAATTTATAACCGACAGTGATTAGAGTACGGTTGCTCTTTAATCTTTGTTATAAATGTCAACCCATCTGAATCAATATATCTGTGTGCACGAAAGCCCAACAACTAAGAAATATATTTAAGGTCCAGCCCTGCATCATATGCTAAATGATTAGCATACAACATAGTCAACGGGAGAGGCAACATCCATTCAATTGCATCAACCCGCCCATCACTCGCGCAATCTCAAATGTAAAATCCAATAACCATTGCATGCAGTCTGAAAAGGAAGCCAAGTGACCCGCTATGTACCCTTCAAACGATAGACAGAACTCAACAAAGATCATTCAGCGCATCCATTTATTTGCCATGGATAGATAGCTGAATGAATTCCTTCCCTGTTGTACAGAGACACACACAAAGAATACGTAATTACTAGTAGAGCAGAATCTGGTGTCCAGAACTCGACAAAGCAATCACTGCATTGTTGAATATTCCAACGTTATCAGTAACTCAGAACAGCTCCCAATGGAAGCTTGCGTGGGCCGTGGAGGGGGACGGCGTCAATAGGTCGAACGGTTCCCAGAACTCTGAATGAGAACGAGCCGGATGTTGCTGCTGGTGATTTTGCTGTAGAAAAGGGTTGCAAGATTGCTGCATTTGTTGCTGGTATTGGGGCTGAATAGAATGCAGAAATGGTTGCTGCTCTTGGACGGGCTGCGTCGGACGCTGGTGTGAAGGATGGAGTGTCCGCGGTGGAGACAGGGGCTTCTCTTTGTTCAGTCGAACGTTGTGGATCTTGATCAAGTCGAGCATTTCCACGTATTTCTGCACTCTCTTAATCTGTGCTCCACAGGAAAGAACGATAAAAAATTAAAGAACTAAGAAAGTCACAAAAGTGTGAAATTTCTTTTGACAGTTAAAGGAGTGCGAAACTTATGTAACCTGCAGACTCTTCTGCTGATTCACGTCTCCGTCGGCGTCGATGGCCTCCATCTTAATCAGCTCATTCATCAGGCAATCGATGAGATTGGAGACGTCATTCACCACGATTCGTTCGCCTTTGTTCGCAATCTCCTCCAGCGCCGTCACCTGCGCTAGGATAAGGGTTGAGATCGGAGTTGAGGAAGGATATAATTGTCGATGATGGTGGGGGTGGCAGTGGAGTTGGGAGGAAACTGGAAAGGGTAATAAAATAAGAGAAATACCTTGGAGGCGAGCCGGTCGACCTCGTGGCGGATTGCAGAGACGGACTTTGCGGCCTTGTCAATTTTGTCAGTTTTGCGCATCTCGAGAAGACGCTTTGCCTTCGCCATCGGATCCTCCAGCAACAGTATGTTAGACCCGTCCTTGACACCGACAGTATCGAGAAAAGTCACCGATGCCCTCTCCTTTTTTTTATACATCAGCTTCATGTCTAACGGATGCAGCCCCGTCTTGGCCGATAGCACCTTCTTCATCTCTCCTGTTGCAGAATTCACTCAGATAAATGGTCGACCACCTTACTTGTGTGAATCAAAACCACCAAACTGTAATAAGAAAGGGATGAGATTAGGCGGATCAGGTTCTTCTTACCGAAGGTGGCTTGAGCACTGATATTAATCTCGTGGTAGGTGGCACAGAATTTGACCTTGACGCGGATGGAGGGGACAGGTGTGCCGACAGCATCGCCGTATGCATTGCGCATCTGAACCAACATCCCGCCGGGCCTCACCTCCCATTTCTCCACCTCCACCTTCTCTTCCTTCACCGGACTAGACGCTGCCACCGTCTGTGCCATCCTCCCGTTTGTTCTTGTCCGCATTTCTCTTTTTGTAACTTGGGAACCCGAAGGATCCAGAAAGAAGCCAGCAACCCCAAGCCGTACGTGGTGTTGCTGCTAGATCTCAAGCTCTAAATTCGTGTTCGAGGAACGGAAGAAGGGGAGATGAAGAGGAAGAGAAGAAGGAATAAAGGAGACGGATTGTCAATGGAGGAACGAGGAGTAGAAATGGGAGAGGATCAAGTATATATAAATGAATCAGTAAAGAAATCGTGAGGGAGCAAAATAATAACCGTGGTTCTACCAAAAAATTATTAATAAAAATAAATAATAAATAAATGTGGAACATAATACAGCGCGAGCGTGGAAGGAGAGAAAAACAAGGAGCAACTCGGTAGGAATTGGACCTCCCGTTTCAATCAATTCACTGCCGCTTCGTACCAATCAGAAACCGGAGACGCTTTAGAATCGAGCAGAAGCAGGTCAGGTGTGCCGCCGACAACCCTTTAGCTACCCAGTCCAAGGCCGCCCCCTCTGATCCTACGGTATCGTCTCGCCGAGAGGCATGGTACACCGGACAGCGTGGCTGCTTGACATGGCCCCACCTATAGACGGCCGACAAACAGAATAGAAAATATTTATTAATCCGACGGTAAGAACAGGGGATCCTCGTTCTGGGAAGTCAACGTCACGTGGAAGTCAAAGGATCAGATGGTCGATCGGACAAGGATGGACCGACCGGACGACCGAGAAAATGTTGGATCGATAAGCCGACCGGAGAAGGGTGGGCCGACCGCTCGGTCGGCCGACCGTGTCTACCTGATGGCAAAAGGCGCCCCGGCAGAAGTCGGGGTTCCGACGCTCATTGAACAGGCTCATAGGGTCGAGCGGATGGCACGCTCGGCCGAAGACATAAGGTAGCATACTGCTAACAGTCTCCACAGAGCACATTACCGAGAACCTCTCAAGTAGACCACTATATATGACCGGCCGGACGTAAGACGAGTGCTGGCCGGCCGGATGCTCGACAGGGAATAAGGAGAAAAGGACAAGGGACATCTTCTGACAGCGGATATGCTTTATAATCTGGCTATATTCCAAATCTTACGACAAGAGATTCCGCTGTCCCATCGAAGACATGCTTGGACTGTAGCAGTATGGTGTCAGGTAAGCTAGCTGACAGGCCCTTACTGGGATATAAAATGAGGATACGTATTTGCCTAGGTATGTGTGCCTGAGCTCCTCTCCAGCTCTATATAAGGAGCTTTGCACTTCACCAGAGGTACGCGTTCTTTGATACTGGAAGCCACTTCTTCGTTGTTCGCTTATTTGACTTGAGCGTCGGAGGGTCGTCGCCGGGAACCTCTTCTCGGCCCGACTTTTATGCAGGTTCACCAGAGACCCGTGCAAACAGTCAGAAGATCTACGTCAACCGCTTGGAGAGCTCCACGTGTCCAACGTCCATTTAATTTAACTTTCGGACAGGATCATCTATAATTCTTCAGAAGCCATATGTCATGTGGTGACAAGCCAGCAGGCAGGCAGGAGGTTCAAATCTAACTGGGAAAAACGAGCAAAACATTTTTGAGGTGGACGTAATTTTTATTAAGTGGGTGTGAGAATAAACGGAGATCATATGAGGACGTTGTTGGCGCGTCGTTTGCATCACGTAACAGGACTGGACGTTGGAGCAGGTGATACGCATCTCTCGCCTCGCGTGGGATGCGATGGGTTGGTAGAACATCAATCAGATCATCATTTCGTGCCGTCGGATGAAGAGTGTTCCACACGGATGGGCTATAGCTAGAGCATAAACTTTCCAAAGGGAAGCGTAATCAGAAACGGATCCAAAAATTAGAATTGTACCGAACTATAATTTTGGACAGAGTTCTTGTCTTAATCTCTATAATTTGATCTCAAACAATTAAAGTGACAAGATAGTAATCTCTATAATTTGATCGCAAATAATTAGAGTGAGACGAAAAAAATATTGAGCATTCATTTTAACTTTTAATTTTCCCCTCATTTTAATCTAGTTAGATAAATATCAATATTAACTCATATTTAATATCAATTATATACCATTTTTTTTAAAATAATGATACAATATATATATATATATATATATAATTTAATTATTTATTCATAGAAAAAATAATTTAAAGACATAAAAAAAATAGATGTGTAGAATTATCCTACAGATTTACCTACTTAGATCTCTTTTTTTGTGAGTTCATGAAAAAATACTTTAACATTTTAATATAATCCTAAATAACACGAGTAATTAATTTTTATAATTATTTAAATTAATCAAATAATTTAATCAATTTAAATCATTTAATTTTATTATTATTAAATCATTTACGACTACACTCTTAATTATTTACAATTCAAATTCACATTTTAATTGTTTTTCTAATTACCAATGAATTAAAATTATTCGCATCGAATGGTGTGCTTTTGTTGTTTTTCTAGGGGCTGGAATCTCTTCAACCTTCTAGCAGAACTCTTCCATCGAGTTTGAAGCAAATGATTTAACTACTTAAATTTCAATTTTAATTCAATGGTGATAAAAGAATGAATACATTCGCCTTTAGCGCTCCCGTCAATTCGTCTTAGGATTAACATGAAGAAGATAAATCACGGACGATTACTGGTCTTTAAGGTTGCATCACATATGTAAGTTTTCAGGTGTGCGTAGATATTAAATTACGTTTATGTTCAATTATTTTATATTGATCCACATGGTGTATTATTGGCATAAACAAAGATACTAGTTTAGCAGCTTTTGAGAAGTGAGTGACAATTGAACCTTGGTAGCATAATGTCTACCTACTCTTCTAGACGCGCCATGAAGAGTAATTGTGAATCAGTATTGAGAATAAGAAATCACTTTGGAAGTGAGATGAAACGAAAATGTTCTTATTAGCTGTCTTGCTTTTAGTATGGGGCAGTAGCCGATATTATTATTCTTCACAAAATTATTATGGAACTGCCTTTTTACTCAAGTTAATAGTCTTTGTAATTCACTTGAAAAGCTAGTTGGGAATCATACACTTCCATCCAAGACTCTGTTACTTGCAAAGTCTTATGCAAGAAAATAGGTTTCTGTTGAGCATTATATATGAATGTAAGTGTGACAAGCTAATGAAATCAATCCAGATGCATTATTGATTAAGATGCAAACGATCTGGTTTTAAAAGTGTTGGTTAACATAAAAATTCAACAAATATGCAGTTGGTGATCATATTACAAATTGATTGCTAGATAATCCAACGAGAACAATCTCTATGTGAAGGTCAGTGAATGCGCGTTCTAACCATCTTTTGTGATTTCCTAGGTCACATCCAGTCTCGGAGGATTTACTTCAGGAAGCATATCGATTTGGATTCATGATACATCTGGATGGTACCCGATGTATTGAGGCTTGAAGCGTTTCTATTAGTGGAACGACGTGAAGAAAGACACCATGGATGTTGTAACTTGATGTCTAGTATGTTAGCAAGTAGAAGCTGAACATAAGAGACGAGTAGGGTTTTTTCCGTGAATACAAATACTGGAGTGGAAATAGGAGCATGTTATGATAGGTTTTGTTGTGAGATTACCTAGGATATGGAAAGGATATGATGCAACTTGGGTAATCGTTGATTGGTTGACTAAATTATTAGTTTCTACCGATCTATAGGGCGGACCCTTTTGATCGATTAGCAGAGTTATTATGTAGAGGGATCACCAGACTTCATGGTATATCAATGAGTTTCATAGTGGATAGAGACCCATGATTCACATCATGGTTCTAGCAGAGGTTATAGCAGGCTATGGGTATAGAGCTCTATTTTAGTACAGTTTTCTACTCCCAGACAGATGGACAATCTGAGCACACTATACAAATGTTAGAGGAGCTGCTTATAGTGTGCGTTATTGATTTCATGGTTGGAGATTGCTTATGATATTAAGATGTAGCATTCTTGGAGGGTGCTGCTTAGTTGTTACCCTCAGATGAGGATCCCAGAGTTGAGCAGTAAATTTGGGGACTAAATTTTTATTAGTGGGGGAGAATGTTTGATTCAAAAATTAAATAACATTTAAATAATGACATTGATAAAGAAAATGACTTGTAGGATTTTTTAGGAATTTTTAAAAATTATTTGGGAGTTAAACGGAGCCCGTATGACATGTTTAAAGGGATGAATCGATTGGACTATGAGAAAGTAGTATGTTTAGAATACCCAATTAAGTTGAGAGTTGATTGAGAAAATTAACCTAAGTAGATAATTAAAAACCCTAAGTTATAATTTCCATTCTCTCCTTTTCACCGATCTCTTCCTTCTGCCTCACTTCCACCTCGATCGTCGATGCCAACTCGACTCCGATCACATAATCGGCGCCGACCACTCGAGCTCCGATCCGGCCGTCGTCTCTCCCCTCCTGGCCGTGGACAATCAGAGCTTGCTGGAAATAGAGCCCCATGCCCTAATTTCCTCCTCTCCCGATCCGCAGCCGAGCCCTCTCCATCGGCCCATCGTCGCTGCTTAATCGGTGTGTCGATCTCCTGACCATGAGACATCGGTACCTTGCACTACTAGCCGCCGTCCACTGCAGACGTCATCTCATCGCGTCATCGCTCCACTACCAGCCAAGAATCGTAGCTCCTCTCCTCCACATCTCCTTCTTCGTTTGAGCCACCCTATACGGGAGAATCCTCAGCCAAGGGCAGAGGTTTGTGCCCTAACTTTGATCAGCCTCGACCACCCTTCTCACCGGCCAAATGCAGCCACCCCTGCGAACTGCCGTCACTATGTGTTGCCACCGCTATTGCAGTCGCCACCGTTTGCCAGCATCTGTCTTCGATCTAGGGCCATCATTGGGCCCTGGGTGTCGAGAATTAGTCTCCGCCGGAGAGGAATCTACTGACATAGATTTGGAGCTAGCAAAGAAAAGAAGAGTGAGCGGTAGATCACCGCATTGACTCCCAACCATGGGCCACCAGTGACCATCACCAGATTTGGTGAGGATTAAGGGTGAAGTTATTCCTAAGATTAATCTAATGAAGATAATGGATTAATTAGAGTTAAAGTTGACTTAAATCTAATTTAAGCAAATGAATGGATTAGGGTTGTTGTTATGATTAAAAACCCTAACCTAATTAAAAGGAATAGGTGTACCTATTGATTTTGGTATTTGGATTAGCTAATTGACGTATGATGGAATAAGCTAAATCATATATTTGATGCAGGACTCTGATTGAGATGAGTATCTTGATGTGAGAATTAGTTGGTATGAATAACGATAAAGGCGAGTACTTTCAGGCCTATACATTAGTAAGGTCATACTATAGAGTGGGATATTGAGTATCCCACGAGGTATGGTTTGTTATTTAGGCTTATGCCTAAATGCTAATGAGGTTAGACCCTTCTATCAATACATTGTTATACTAGGTGTCGACCATTGTCTCCCATTCGTGGTTGAGAGAGTCGTTAACAATCGTTATATTAACTTGATATATGTTACATTGTAGCTAGCAGAATTTACTCTTGAATGTGATTGTTACTGCTTACTTATCATTTCTGATTTATACACTTAAATATCTTGTTTGCTCATGGGACCATCCGTGGTTGAGCGTTCTCTCACAACTAGTGACTGTTTATTTATCTTGTCTGCCCACGGGACCATCCATGGTAGAGCGTTCTCCTGTGGACAGTGACTAGTGTTGGTGCAATATCCCTCAGGTCAAGGTTGACCTGGGTAACCAAGCTGAGTCTTGATTTGGGTTTAGATGTTTGACAATAAGATATTGATTGAAGAAGAGTCAAGTAGGTCAAGGTTGACTGGATACTTGACTGGGAAGTCCTAACTGGGATGTTAGGCAAAATGAAAGACCTAGTGAGTGAAGCTAGGCAGTAGAAAAGTCCTGGTGAGTGAAGCCAGGCAGAAGGAAATCCTGGTGAGTGAAGCCAGGTGAAAGTCCTAGTGAGTGAAGCTAGGCAGATGGAAATCCTGGTGAGTGAAGCCAGGTGAAAGTCCTAGTGAGTGAAGCTAGGCAGATGGAAATCCTGGTGAGTGAAGCCAGGTGAAAGTCCTAGTGAGTGAAGCTAGGCAGATGGAAAACCCTAGTGAGTGAAGCTAGGTGAAAGTCCTGGTGAGTGAAGCCAGGCAAGGGAAAATCCAGATGGATCAAGGATGATCGGACATCTGGTGCTGGGAAGTCCAAGTAGGTCAAAGGATTGACTGGATACTTGGCATGAAAGAAAAGTCCAAGTAGGTCAAAGGGATTGACCGGATACTTGGCACAGAGAAAAGTCCAAGTGGGTCAAAGGGATTGACCGGACACTTGGTAAGGGAGTCCTAGCAGGTCAAGGGAGTGACTAGATGCTAGGCATGACATACCAACAGGTCAAGGTTGACCGGATGTTGGTTTGGGAGGTTTGGGACTTGATTTTGGACAAAAATCAAGTGCTGGATCGATCAGTGGATCGATCCAGACCTGTCCCAGCGAACAGAGAGCCTCTGGATCGATCCGTGGATCGATCCGAGGTCAATCGATCGATGGATCGATTGGGACGCTGCCGCTCGATAAGCGCCGGATCGATCCGTGGATCGATCCAGCGCTTTCGCTCAGAAGCTCGGATCGATCCGTGGATCGATCCAAGCCTCCCGATCGATTGGGAACATTCGAATCGATCGGGATCCGACCGTTGGCGTCGTTTATAGCTGCAGGCGTGTGATGGCTGCGACATCGCTTCTCCAATTCACTCCAGATTACTCGCCAGCTCCTCCACAGCGCTCTCAAAGATCAGATCGTCAGTTCTTGAAGGATCTTGGAAGCTTTCCAAGTCAAGAGGCGGATCAAAGGCAAGAAGAGAAGCTAGGGTTAGGGTTTATACTCATTGTAAGCTTGTAAGCTTGTATTTCTTGTATCCTTTCCCTCTCTTCTTGTATTGAGTCTTGTAGGGTTTCTCCGCCCTTGGTAGTTACCATAAAGGAGAGTTTTATTTAGTGGAGGGTGTGTGTGTTGGTATGGATCCTTGGATTAGTCACCTCTTGTGAGGTGGATACCAAGTAAAACCAACCGTGTTAGCGTTGTGTGTTTGTTTCTGTATTTTCCGCTGCACATCTTTGAAGGAACAAGCAACGCCGAGCACCGAGCGAACGCGACGAGCTATTCACCCCCCCTCTAGCTACTTTTGGTCCTAACAAGTGGTATCAGAGCAAGGTTGCTCTTCACCGGAATCACCGCCGGAAGGGGCAAACATATCAAGAAAAGCTAAAGGGTGAAGAAGTTGGAGCAAATTCTTCAAGTTCAAGATTCTATCAAGCTCAACTTCAAGATGCAATTCCAAATGGACTTGGATTTGACACAAGGGTGGCTCCACCATATACATCGGCAAGCTTCGATTCTTGGAGATCAAGAATCGAAAACTTTCTTATGATGGAGATAGAGCAATGGTTTGCTCTAATGGAAGGCTTCAAAGCTCCAACGAACTCCAAGGGCAAGCTTCTAAAGAAAAGCAGATGGAGCTCAGAGCAAATTCAAAGGGGCGAGGCAAATGACAAAGTGACCAAGCTTCTGGTCAACTTATTGCCTAGCCACATCTTGGCTCGAGTTGGAGAATTCGAAGATGCCAAGGAGCTTTGGAGCAAATTGGCCAAGCTTCATGAAGAGATCCCCTCCACTGTACAAGATCATGAAGAATCCAAAGAGGGTGACTCTTTGGAGCAAGACCAAAAGGAGGATTCCGAGGTTGATAGATGCTCAACCTCCGAAGAAGAGGAAATCCAAGATGCTTCATCCTCAAGGGAATGCAACGAAGGGAACAAGGAGGGAGCATACTCCTTGTTTCATATTCAAGATGATGAAGCCTCCACCTCTAGGATTGAGGGGGAGCAATCCTTGGTGACACCGGATCAAGAAGAAGGAGAAGCTTCTACATCCGGGTCAAGAGATGAAGAGGATGAAGAAGCTTCCACCTCTACAAGTCAAGAAATATCAAATGGAGGAGCAAGTGCCATCCCTATACAAGAAGGTATAAATGTTTCAATTAAAAATAAAAATCATATAATATATTTTGAGTGTAGGGAAAGTGGGCACTACAAGAGCAAATGCCCTAAATTGGCCAAGAAGAAGGGCCAAGTGGCACAAAAGGGCAAGGAGAAGCCCAAGGAGACCATCCCCGGAACAAAGAAGAGCAAGGAGCACATCGTGTGCTTCTCTTGCAATCTAAAGGGGCATTACCGAAGTCAATGCCCTAAGGGGAAGAAGGTGGTCAAGGCTCATGGAGGAAGCTCTAGTCAAGGGGGAGCCTCTAAGGTAAAAAGGAAGGTAACTTTCATTGAGCCTATTCCCTTACAAAATGGTAAAAAGCATGCTAGGTCAAATTTCTATCATTTTAATGCTATTTACCATGAAAATAGAAAGCATGATAGCGTTAAAGAAAAACATATAGCTTTTCATGCTAAAACTACTACACCTAAGGCTAGGATTGTAGGTAAAAATCTAGGCGAAAACTCTAAGGATTTAAGATACAAGCCTAGAAACAAAAATGCTCATGGATCAAATACTAAGGACTTAGTGAGAGAAAATCAAGTCTTGAGGTCAAGACTTGATAAAATGGAGAAGACCCTAAAAATGATGGAAAATATCCTATTAGGGCAAAGTGAGCATAACTTAGGTTTAGGAAAATCAAAGCCATCCAATGGCCATAAAGGTTTGGGATACAAACCAAAAGCTAAGAAGGATGTGCCTAGTTATCATAGGGTTCCATATAGTTATGGAACGAACCCTAAGTCTAGAGGTCAAGTCAAGGATACAAGGGAAGATATCCCTAGAAGTATCTTTGCAACCAAAGTGACTAAGACTTCTAAGAAGTCTAAGAAAGTCACGAACAAGGTTACAAGGGAGGCTATCCCTAGAATTGACCTAGAAAATGTGACCAAGGCTTCTAAGAAGCCCAACAAGGTCACTAGGAAGGTATCTAGGGAAGTTATCCCTAGTGAGTACCTAGAGCATCCAAGGAACACCAATAAGTGTTGGGTTCCTAGGAGCATCTTCTCTACCCCATAGATGGGTTAGAGAGTGTCAACTCCGATTAGAAGGGTAGTTAACCCAACTTTGAGGAAATTGACACTCAAGGAGCATTTTCAAGGTTTTAGTTAACCTTTGAAAATGAAATGGACCTATTGACTACTCCTTGAAAGAGTAAAATGTGCCTAATGGTGGAAGAATTGATTTTAATATTAAATGGCACATATTGGGAAATTCATAAGAACTATCAAGTTGGGATTTTGGTATGTTCTTAGGCAATTTAAGGCAATCCGGGTCTTGAATTTAAATGTGCTACTCTTGAAGAAAATATGGAATATGCCAACATTTGAGGACATGTTTATTTTCAATTGGCATACATTTAAATAAAGGAAATTAGAAATGCCAAATTTAGGCTTTGGCATTCTCTTGTAGCACTTTAGGGCAATCTAGGTTTAAGTTGTAAGTTTAGCTAAGACTTTAAGGATACTTAGATAGTTAATCTAGGTATATTTTATTTATGCTAAATCTTGCCATGATTGTTTGCCCATCATATGCCATGACATCATGTCTAGTTTTTGCATTCATGTCTTATTATGGAAAATCCAAAAATACCATGTCATGACATTCATACATCATGTAGTAATAGGATATTTTCTTTTGAAAATTATTTTCTTTTGATGTATGCCATAACATAATCATGCATTTAGTTTAATTCCTTGTAATTAAGGACGAATGGCATTTAACGACACTTATTGACAAGTGGCATCCTGGGTGGATGTCTAATATCTCTAAAATGCCTAGATAAATATACATGATCCCTAGATTAGGGCAAAAACCAAATTTTACATCTCACAAAGACTATAAGGTGACTTGTATGTGTTTTGTCCATATTATATACAAGTGAGATGTTAGGATGATGAACAAAACTCAAGATGTTGATTTAGTGCATTCTTTTGAGTTTTAAATTCATCAAAACACATAGTTATGTGTTTTCCCATCATTGGGAAAGCTAATGTACAAGTCATGTGCATTAAGCCCAAGGAATGTGATGGGATATTGGTTTTGAAAATGTTTTTAAAATGTTTTTGGAAAACCTTGGTGAAGGCTATCTTTTGATAGTAATCACCATTGAATAGTTAGACACAAACTTGAAGAAAAACACTAAAGTTTTTGCAAGTTTTCAAGTTTGTGTCAATCTTTGAAAATATGATGTATTTTCATAGAAAGCTATTTTTTCATGATTAAGTATGCCCTAAATAATGTCTACACGAAATTTCATAATTTTTGGATTTTTGTAGAATTTTCTAGGGGTTTCTGAAGTTGACTGAAATGGAATTTCAGCAACTATCAGAGCTCCGATCGATCCATGGATCAATTGGAGTTCCTGAATCGATCCATGGATCGATTCAAACGGTAATTCCCGCGAGCTTCTGGATCGATCAGCCGATCGATCCAGGGAGTCTGAATCGATCAGTGGATCGATTCAGAAAGGTTCAATCGATTGGAACCCAACTCCAATCGATCCAAGTTGCTGATTTTGGCTGGGAAGGCTTGATTTCAGCATCTTTGAACCCCTTTGAGTCTAGGTAACCATTCCAAACCCCTTAAATACATTTGTATACATACAAAGGGTGTTTTCATGTTGAAAACAAGGATGGATTGGTTAACGAAGACTAAGTAGAAGTTTAGGTTGAGGTTGTTTCAAATTTTGAATATTTGAACCTCAAAACTTCTAAATTTGGGTTTCCTAATGTTTTAGGGATTCCAAGTCATTGTTGGTGCAATGACAGAAGTTACCACCATGTCTTTAGGGGGAGAGACTCTTTAAAGACATGAAAATTATTTTTCATGAACCTTGGAAGGTGGTTAACCTTCTATTGTGAACTTGCTCAAGGTTGAGCATTTAAA
Organism: Zingiber officinale; assembly: GCF_018446385.1. Taxonomy (NCBI): domain Eukaryota; kingdom Viridiplantae; phylum Streptophyta; class Magnoliopsida; order Zingiberales; family Zingiberaceae; genus Zingiber; species Zingiber officinale. The sequence continues at coordinate 170,649,052 of NC_055987.1, read as the reverse complement.
CTTGAAATGGGGAGAAATGGGGAGTGGATATCCTCATTATTTCAAGTGGACACTCAAGTGGTAGATAATGCTCAAGGTTAGGTAGTTGTCTACATTGAGGGAGAAGTTAAGGATAAATGAAGGGTATGAGACCTTCATTATCGTGTTGATCACAACGAGTGATGTTGTGAACAACGATGAGCAACTCTTCAGGGGGAGAGTCTTCAACAAATGGATTTGTTGAAGTGTGCCCAGAATTAGAGCATAGGTTGATGTGTGTCCAACGATGGGTTGATGTGTGCCAATAGGGGGAGAATGTATGGTTAAGCTTAGTCCTTCATTACCTATGGGAAGGTCATAGGGGGAGAATGAAAGGACTCATGAAAGGGAGTAAGTTAGGCTTTCATTACCTAGAGGGAGTTTGCCCTCTTAGGGGGAGAATGAAGAGCTTAATTTATGCTTTCATTACCTAGTGGCATGAAGAAGGAGGCTATGGGATTAGCCTAACTTACATATGGGATTGTAAGTGTTATTGTGGTATTGTCAAATATCAAAAAGGGGGAGATTGTTGGTGCAATATCCCTCAGGTCAAGGTTGACCTGGGTAACCAAGCTGAGTCTTGGTTTGGGTTTAGATGTTTGACAATAAGATATTGATTGAAGAAGAGTCAAGTAGGTCAAGGTTGACTGGATACTTGACTGGGAAGTCCTAACTGGGATGTTAGGCAAAATGAAAGACCTAGTGAGTGAAGCTAGGCAGTAGAAAAGTCCTGGTGAGTGAAGCCAGGCAGAAGGAAATCCTGGTGAGTGAAGCCAGGTGAAAGTCCTAGTGAGTGAAGCTAGGCAGATGGAAATCCTGGTGAGTGAAGCCAGGTGAAAGTCCTAGTGAGTGAAGCTAGGCAGATGGAAAACCCTAGTGAGTGAAGCTAGGTGAAAGTCCTGGTGAGTGAAGCCAGGCAAGGGAAAATCCAGATGGATCAAGGATGATCGGACATCTGGTGCTGGGAAGTCCAAGTAGGTCAAAGGATTGACTGGATACTTGGCATGAAAGAAAAGTCCAAGTAGGTCAAAGGGATTGACCGGATACTTGGCACAGAGAAAAGTCCAAGTGGGTCAAAGGGATTGACCGGACACTTGGTAAGGGAGTCCTAGCAGGTCAAGGGAGTGACTAGATGCTAGGCATGACATACCAACAGGTCAAGGTTGACCGGATGTTGGTTTGGGAGGTTTGGGACTTAGTTTTGGACAAAAATCAAGTGCTGGATCGATCAGTGGATCGATCCAGGATCTGGATCGATCAGTGGATCGATCCAGGATCTGGATCGATCAGTGGATCGATCCAGACCTGTCCCAGCGAACAGAGAGCCTCTGGATCGATCCGTGGATCGATCCAGAGGTCCCAATCGATCAGTGGATCGATTGGGACGCGGCTGCTTCGCGCGATAAGCGCTGGATCGATCCGTGGATCGATCCGTGGATCGATCCAGGCGCGTTTCCAGAGCACAGAGGCGCTCTGGATCGATCCGTGGATCGATCCGAATCGATCGGGATCCGACCGTTGGCGTCGTTTATAGCTGCAGGCGTGTGATGGCTGCGACGCTTCTCAATTCACTCCAGATTACTCGCCAGCTCCTCCACAGCGCTCTCAAAGATCAGATCGCCAGTTCTTGAAGGATCTTGGAAGCTTTCCAAGTCAAGAGGCGGATCAAAGGCAAGAAGAGAAGCTAGGGTTAGGGTTTATACTCATTGTAAGCTTGTAAGCTTGTATTTCTTGTATCCTTTCCCTCTCTTCTTGTATTGAGTCTTGTAGGGTTTCTCCGCCCTTGGTAGTTACCATAAAGGAGAGTTTTATTTAGTGGAGGGTGTGTGTATTGGTGTGGATCCTTGGATTAGTCACCTCTTGTGAGGTGGATACCAAGTAAAACCAACCGTGTTAGCGTTGTGTGTTTGTTTCTATATTTTCCGCTGCACATCTTTGAAGGAACAAGCAACGCCGAGCACCGAGCGAACGCGACGAGCTATTCACCCCCCCTCTAGCTACTTTTGGTCCTAACAACTAGTTTTATATATATATATATATATATATATATATATATATATATATATATATCCTAATTAACCACGAGATTCATTCATGGTAGTAGTTTGAGCTACTTAGGACTTGTTATATGCTTGTTGTATGCTTGTTATGCATATGTTCGTGTAGGTTTAGAGGTAAAATATGTACTTTGATTTATTGGTCACACCTGGTTAACTAGGTTAGTGGATTATTATTGTTGTTGGTACCGATTTCAGTGACATTCTTACTACTTGTAGTAAGTATTTTCCTAGCTACCATGTGTTCTTTTAAGTTAAACTTGTATCTCCTGCGGAACTTAACACGTTTGATTCCAAGTTTAACTTATATGTTCTTTTAGGTTTAGATTTGGATCTCCTGCGGAACTTAACACGTTTGATCCAAATCACCTAGGTTATAAATTCAATTAAATGTTAGTTTCCAAAATTGGTTTCCAGTGCTGCATGGCGAGGCACTTGACCTTCTTGGATATGGGAGCAACCACCACCGACTAGACAAAGCCTTTTAAGGAAAGTTAATATTTAATTTCCTTATATAACTCTAGGTTAACCAAAAGGAACAATCAAATCACAAGGAAAAAAGAAAAAGAACACAACATCGAAATTAAATTCGAAAAATAAGAATCGAATGCCTCTTGTATTTGGTATTTATACAAAGAAAAATTAACTAGTATGATGCGGAAATTAAATACTAGTTATACCTCTTCCTTGTATGCTAAAAACCTCGAGATCTTCTGCCGTATCCCTCGCCTCCTCTTAGACGTCGTGTGGGCGACGATCCTTCAAGACGAACACCACCCGGAAAGCTTCTCCTCCTTCTCTAGAATTCGGCCACCACCACCACAAAAGAGCAAAAGAGAGCAAAGGGAAGAAAGGGAGAGGGGCCGGCCACTTGATGATCTCCAACAACACAATATCAATTGTTATGTTTTTCAAGGTCTCCCCTTCCTTTCTTTTTATATTAGTTTCCCAACGGAAAATTATGGAAAGAGTTTTATAAAAAATTAGACTCATTCCTATTTCCTTTTAATTTTTTCTTTTTCTTTCCTTTTAATTAATCAATCCTAGATTGATTTATTAATTAAACAACTATTTGTTGATGTTTAATTATTTGACCGGCCCCTTGCTTGGGCACTAAGCAAGGTGGCCGACCACTTATTAAAAGGGAAAGAAAGAAATTTTTTTTATAAAATTTAAAAGAAGAAAACTTCTAATAAAATTTTACAAACTCTTTTTTTTCTAATGTGGATATTAAAAGGAAAGTTTTAAAATTTAAAACCAAGTTTTAAAATTTAAAACATCTCTAATAATATTTCTTTTTTTTTAAAGAAAGTTTTATAAATTTTATAACTCTCTTTTAAAACCTTGTGGCCTAATTTAAATTAGGAAAATTTTATAAATTTTTAAAATCTCTCTTTTTACAAATTGTAAATATATGAGGAAATTTAAAAATTCAAAAACAACCTTTCTAATTTAAATATTACGGCCGACCCCCTTGCCTAAGGCAAGGGCCGACCACTTCTAGAGAATATGTGACCGACCATTGCTTGGTCACCAAGCAATGAACCGGCCCCTTCTTGGACACCAAGATAGGTTTTTCTTTGGATGGACTTGAGGCTTTATTGAGGCTACAACAGGGACCTAGAGGAGAAATTGGTTTTAGCCTTCCGATGAGCTTGAGTATCCCGTGCTCGCCCCGAACACACAACTCAAGTTCATCGATAATAACTCATTCCACTAGAGAGTTATTACCGCACTACCGCACCAATCCCAAATTACATTATGAGCTCCTTCTTATCATGAGTGTGTTAGTCTCCCTGTGTTTAAGATTACGAATGTCCACTAATTAAGTGAGTTACTGACAACTCATTTAATTAATATCTAGCTCCAAAAGTAGTACTACTCAATTTTATTGTCATGTTGGACTAGGTCCACCTGCAGGATTTAACATGGCAATTCTTATGAGCTCCTCTTGGGGACATTCTCAACCTAGATAACTAGGACACAGATTCCTTCTATAATCAACAACACATACTATAAGTAATATCATTTCCCAACTTATCGGGCATATTGATTTATCGAGCTAAACCTCACCCTTTGATAAGTCAAAGAAATAAATATTAAATATACATGCTTGTTATTATATTAGGATTAAGAGCACACACTTCCATAATAACTAAGATCTAGTTCTTTTACTAAGTCAGTACAAAAAGAACTTACCTAAATGATCCTACTCAATACACTTAAAGTGTATCAGTGTAATTTATTAATCAAGATCAACTAATACTTAATTACACTACGTCTATTCTGATGGTTTGTTCCTTTCCATCTTAGTCGTGAGCAACTGTTTATAATTTATAGAGAACCGACAACATGATCTTCTAAGTGTGACTCCACACTCCATGTTATCTACTATATAAATTAATTGAACAATTACATTTAACAAATAAATGTAAACATTTGACCAATGTGATTCTTTATTTCAAAATAAATGTGTACAAAAGCTAAACTTTTAAGTATACACTCCAACAATCTCCCACTTATACTAAAAGTCTAAGCTGCCAAATCTGTTGCCATACATCTGATTCCCATCCCCTCCACATGTCGATCAAAAGCTTTCGCCGGAAGGGCCTTAGTGAAAGGATCTGCCAGGTTATCTGCTGATGCTATCTTGGCGACAGAAACTTCTCCTCGCTTGATGATGTCTCGTATCAGGTGGTACTTGCGCTCTATATGTTTACTTGCCTTATGGGCTCGTGGTTCCTTCGAGTTTGCAACCGCTCCACTATTATCACAATAAATTGTGACGATCTTGGGCAAACCAGGAATCACATCTAAGTCCATTAGAAAGTTCCTGAGCCATACAACTTCTTTGGCTGCCTCAGAGGCTGCCACATACTCAGCTTCCATGGTTGAGTCTGAGACGCATTTCTCCTCCATGCAATGACTCCACCTCCTAAAGTAAACACATAGCCTGATGTAGACTTACTGTTGTCCCTATCTGATTGGAAGTCCGAATTCGTGTAATCCACAGGGAGTAAATCATCTGCTTGGTAAACTAGCATATAATCTCTAGTCCTTCTCAGGTACTTTAATATATGGTCTAATGTCCTTGTCCAGGGTTACTTTGATATCTGCTAACCATGCCCACGGCAAAACAGATACCAGGTCTCATGCACAACATTACATACATAAGGCTCCTACAGCCGAAGCATAAGGAATTGCCTTCATGTCCTCAATCTCCTTTGACGTTTTTGGAGACATCTCTTTAGATAAGGCTACTCCATGCCTAAAATGTAAGAAACCTTTCTTGGAGTTTTGCATGCTAAAATGAGCAAGGATTGTATCTATATATAAAGCTTGGGATATGCACAATATTCTTTTCTTGCGATCCCTTATAACTTTGATCCCAAGGATGTGTGCACATTCTCCTAAGTCCTTCATATCAAATTGTTTGGACAATCATACCCTTACGTCTGATAATACCTTGACATTGTTGTCAATTAACAAAATATCATCTATGTATAGTACAAGAAATACCACTATATTTCCGTTACACTTCTTGTATACACAAGACTCATCCGGACACTGAATAAATCCATATAACTGGATTACTTCATTAAACCGGATGTTCCAAGATCTTGAAGCTTGCTTCAGTCCATAAATGGACCGATTAAGCTTGCACACTAGATGCTCTTTGGCCTTTTCAATGAACCCTTCTGGTTGCTTCATATGGATGTTTTCTTCAAGACTTCCATTAAGGAAAGCTGTCTTGACATCCATTTGCCAAATCTCATAATCCATATGAGCGGCAATGGATAAGAGTATCCGGATAGACTTAAGCATAGCTACCGGCGAAAAGGTCTCCTCATAATCGATTCCCTCTTTCTGAGTGTACCCCTTCGCAACAAGCCTTGCTTTGAAGGTTTCTACCTTCCCATCTGTCTCTCTTTTCCTTTTATAGATCCACTTGCATCCAATGGCTTTTACACCATCAAGTGGCTCTACAAGCTCCCAGACCTTATTAGAATACATAGATTCTATTTCAGAATTCATTGCCTTTTGCCAAGATACTACATCTATATCTTGGAGTGCTTCATCATATGTTTGGGGATCTGGTTCATGTTTGCCTGGGATCAAGTCTGAAGACTCACCCAAAAACATGAATCTCTCGGGCTGCCTTACAACCCTCCCACTACGACGAGGCACCGTCTGTGGTTGTGTATCATGTGTGACACGTGTTGCAGTCTCTTGTGGTACTTCATCTTGTACTATTGGTACTGAAGTAGACATGTTCTCTCTAAGTTCTTCTAGAACAATTTTACTACTGGGCTTGTGATCCATTATATAGTCTTCTTCTAAAAACTGGGCATTGGTGCTAACAATGACCTTCTGGTCTTTAGGACTATAAAATAAACCGCCTTTCGTTCCTCTGGGATACCCCACAAACATACGAACTTCTGTACGAGATTCTAACTTATCAGCATCTTGTTTCAGCACATGTGCTGGACTACCCCAAATCCGAATATGTCTTAGACTGGGCTTCCGCCCATTCCATAATTCTGTGGGAGTAGAAGATACTGATTTAGAAGGTACTAAGTTCAGAATGTGCGCTGCTGTTTTCAGAGCGTATCCCCAAAACGAATTTGGTAATTCTGAATAACTCATCATCAATCTAACCATCTCCATAAGAGTCCTATTCCTTCGTTCTGCCACATCATTCTGTTGGGGTGTACCAGGTGCGAATAATTGGGATTGAATCCCGACCTATGATAAGTCATTCCTAAACTCTCCTAAGAGGTATTCGCCACCACGATCAGACTGTAGTGCCTTGATACTTTTACCTAGACGTTTCTCCACATCAGCCTTGTACTCTTTGAACTTATTAAAGCACTCAGACTTGCGGCACATTAGGTAAATGTATCCATATCTTGAATAATCGTCTATAAAAGAGACAAAATATTCAAAGCCACCTCTAGCCTGGATAGACATAGGACCACACAAATCAGAATGAACCAATTCTAACGCTTCTTTGGCTCTATATCCCTTGGCCTTAAAAGGTCTCTTGGTCATCTTACCTTCCAAGCAAGATTCACACGTTGGAAAGTTTTCCAACTCTAATGGACCCAAGAGTCCATCAGCTACAAGCCTTTGAATCCTACTTAAGTTAATTAATATGCCCAAGCCTTAGATGCCAAAGATGTGTTTGGTTCATTTCCGAAGGTTCTTTTCTCTTATTAGAGTTAGAAGATGTGTTATTAATTTCCATATTTTGCTTTGTGGGAGAAATTGGATTTAAAGTATATAAATTACCAACCAATGCACCAGAACAGATAATCACTTTATTTCTCTTTATAACCACATTGTTACTAAATGAAACTGAATATCCATCCAAATACAGTTTAGAAACTGAAATTAAATTCTTTCTAAAACTGGGTACATAAAGACAATTCCTTAAAACCAATTTTCTATTCCTATCAAATGATAAGTAGACGTCTCCAACTACAACAGCCGCCACCTTAGTAACATTGCCCATGTAGACAGTTATTTCTCTATCAAATAGTCACCGGGTTTCCTAGAACCCCTGCAAAGAATTGCAGACATGATCAGTGGCTCCCGTATCTACACACCAGGTACTGGTACATAACACCGCTAAACATGTTTCAACTACTAGAGTATGAGATATACCTTTATTGTTCTGCTTCCTACGAGGACAGTCTGCCTTCCAATGTCCAGTCTGCTTGCAAATAAAGCACTTGCCCTTCGGCTTCTTTATTCCAGCTTTTTGTCCTGCACCTTGAGGTTTATTCACCTTCTTTGCTGAGCCATTTTGTTTCTTCTTCTTCTTGCCTTTCGTCTTAGAAGTAGAACCATTTTCAGTATAGTGAATTTGAGAATGTTGACGAAACAACCCTTCGATTGCCTGAAGTTCTGTCAGAAGTTCCGCCAATGAATACATCCTTTTATTCATATTATAGTTTAGGCGAAAATGCTCAAAACTTCTGGGCAGCATTTGGAGGATGATATCGACCTGGGTTTCCGAATTAATTTCCCCTCCAAGAACTTGTATTTCGTTTAAGTAAGCCATCATCTTGAGAATATGATCCCTCACGGGAGTCCCCTCAGTTATGGTGGCTGTCATCAGTTTTCTCATTGCCTCTTGCCTAGCAGCCCGATTCTGATGTCCGAAGAGTTCCTTGAGATTGTTCATTATATCATAGGCTGTTGGTAAGTCCTGATGCTGATGTTGCAATACATTTGACATCGAAGCCAAGATGTAACACCGCGCCATCTCATCAACTTTTACCCATTTACTATGATGCTGAGTCTCCTCTGGGGTAGAATCATTGCTAGGTGTTTCTGGGCATTCCTCTGACAGTACAAACTTATAGCCCTCAGCAGTTAAAACAATGTCCAGGTTTCTTTTCCAATCTATATAGTTGGGACCAGTAAGTCTGTTTTCTTTTAGAATAATGGCCAGTGGGTTGAAAGTCATCCTAAGAATCACAAAATAAATTTTGGTCAGAACTCTAAATTTAGAATAATATTGATTCCTCAAACAATACTATTTTAAATTAACCAACACCTTAAAACACCGTGAATTTTGTATGCCACGATAGTGTGGACGTATACAAATTCAACATTTGTAAAAGGAGGGTATATCCCATTAATTTTATTATCTTGTCAACCTAACTTTTTGACAAATAAAATTAATAGTTGGTTTCCTTCGGTCACACAAATAATAGCAGTGACTCCGATGGGGAGGATACTATTAGACGTGCCTAAGTGTATACCATTACTTGACACTAAGTCCATTAATAAGATTGTGCCCCTTCCGATGGGGAAGATCACACGCTCTTAATTAATTTCTTATAGTCATCCGAAATGGAAGTTTGGTCTAGTGATCCGCAAACAAACTCATCCGATATGGAGGAAGGCACTTAGAGCCAACGCGCAAGTTTGTTTGCATCACTTATAAACCAGTAATGGAGACCGTGGAATTCACTAAAATAAATTTCTCTCTCACTTAGTTATTTAAAGTGAGGAATTTTGATGATGCTAGCCTACTAAACATGTACACTAACATGCACACACAGCACAATACAAAAGTAATAAATAGAAAAACTAATTTTCAACTATTATGACTTTTATCTATTGTTGTCCTCCGTGTGTCGTCATCTCTAGCTGTTGCCATCTTTGGTCACCGCCATCGGGTCTAGTTGTCGCATCCATCTTGCTCCTTGTTTCGCTGCGCCACTCTGATCCTTAAAAGGTTCCACGCCTTGCAAGATTCGATTCGCGACATAAATAGAATTTTACATTTTTCGATCCTATATTCCTCGAAGAAATGTACATGTAAACTAGATCGAACATAAAATAAAATTTACATCCATCGATCCTATATTCCATAAAAGGAATGCACATGTATCTAGATAAAAAAATAAAATCCTAATAAAACTAAATACAGCTCCTGCTGTATTTTATAATACAATCATGCACACATAATAAATGCCCTTGACATGTCCAAGGGTCCAATCACACACATAATAACTATAAGCCATAATAGTTGGATCCTGCATCCACAAAGTTAGCACATCCTACTATTAACCTGCCTAAATTATGTATGACATGTGCATAATTAAACTAATACCAAATACACATAGGCAAAACCCTAGCTCTGATACCAATTGTTGGTTGCTACTCGGAAAACCCAATGGCTCCACTGTACAAAAATTTTGTACGTGATCTGAACCTTTCCTAGCTACCATGTGTTCTTTTAAGTTAAACTTGTATCTCCTGCGGAACTTAACACGTTTGATTCCAAGTTTAACTTATATGTTCTTTTAGGTTTAGATTTGGATCTCTTGCGGAACTTAACACGTTTGATCCAAATCACCTAAGTTATAAATTCAATTAAATATTAGTTTCCAAAATTGGCTTCCAGTGCTGCATGGCTAGGCACTTGACCTTCTTGGATATGGGAGCAACCACCACCGACTAGACAAAGCTTTTTAAGGAAAGTTAATATTTAATTTCCTTATATAACTCTAGGTTAACCAAAAGGAACAATCAAATCACAAGGAAAAAAAGAAAAAGAACACAACATCGAAATTAAATTCGAAAAACAAGAATCTAATGCCTCTTGTATTTGATATTTATACAAAGAAAAATTAACTAGTATGATGCGGAAATTAAATACTAGTTATACCTCTTCTTTGTATGCTAAAAACCTCGAGATCTTCTGCCGTATCCCTCGCCTCCTCTTAGACGTCGTGTGGGCGATGATCTTCCAAGACGAACACCACCCGGAAAGCTTCTCCTCCTTCTCTAGAATTCGGCCACCACCACCACAAAGGAGCAAAAGAGAGCAAAGGGAAGAGAGGGAGAGGGGCCGGCCACTTGATGATCTCCAACAACACAATATCAATTATTATGTTTTTCAAGGCCTCCCCTTCCCCCCTTTTTATATTAGTTTCCCAACGGAAAATTATGGAAAGAGTTTTATAAAAAATTAAACTCATTCCTATTTCCTTTTAATTTTTTTTCTTTCCTTTTAATTAATCAATCCTAGATTAATTTATTAATTAAACAACTATTTGTTGATGTTTAATTATTTGACCGGCCCCTTGCTTGGGCACCAAGCAAGGTGGCCGACCACTTATTAAGTGAATTACTGACAACTCATTTAATTAATATCTAGCTCCAAGAGTAGTACCACTCAACTTTATTGTCATGTTGGATTAGGTCCACCTGCAGGGTTTAACATGACAATCCTTATGAGCTCCTCTTGGGGACATTCTCAACCTAGATAACTAGGACATAGATTCCTTCTATAATCAACAACACATACTATAAGTAATATCATTTCCCAACTTATCGGACATATTGATTTATCGAGCTAAACCTCACCCTTTGATAAATCAAAGAAATAAATATTAAATATACATGCTTGTTATTATATTAGGATTAAGAGCACACACTTCCATAATAACTAAGGTCTAGTTCTTTTACTAAGTCAGTACAAAAAGAACTTACCTAAATGATCCTACTCAATACACTTAAAGTGTATCAGTGTAATTTATTAATCAAGATAAACTAATACTTAATTACACTACGTCTATTCTGATGGTTTGTTCCTTTCCATCTTAGTCGTGAGCAACTGTTTATAATTTATAGAGAATCGACAACATGATCTTCTAAGTGTGACTCCACACTCCATGTTATCTACTATATAAATTAATTGAACAATTACATTTAACAAATAAATGTAAACATTTGACCAATGTGATTCTTTATTTCAAAATAAATGTGTACAAAAGTTAAACTTTTAAGTATACACTTCAACAATTCTTACTTCTTGTAGTAAGTATTTTCCTGATACTGACCCCTTTGATTTTCGTATTTTATTATCATGCACTATCTTCTTGTACATGCGGAGTATGTTATACTCACTACCTTTTGCTTTCCCTTTTGTTTCCAGGTTAGCAAGTAGATGACATGTTGTGTCGCTCGGAGGTCTTGACCGCCAGTCCTACGTCACATCGAGAGTTTTTGCTTTTGCTGTCACTCTTACCGGTATTTTAGTTTTCCGAACTAGTTCATGTGTTGTATAACTTGTGTGTGGATTTATTGACGTGTGGCATCCTTTTGTCTGTTATGTATTTGTTGAGGTAAGCCATACTTGTACGCAGTCTAGCTTCTTATTTTACGTGGTTGTGTTTGTTTTCAGTCGTGTGGGCTGTAAATATTATTTGGTATTTCCTGTGGATATGTATCCAAGTTTTAATTATCATTGTTATAGGGGAGGTGATGTTCGATTTTTGTTGGACAACCTTATCCTCGGAGCGTGACAGTTGTAGCAGCTACTTGGAATGTTAGTTGCTACAACGTTGTAGCAGCTAGTTGGAATGTTAATGACTACAACGGTGTAGCAGCTACTTGGAATGTCAACTGCTGTAACAGTGTAGTAGCTACTTTGTTAGCCAACTGTTATAATGTTGTAGTAGCTACTTCAACAGGTAACTGCTATAATAGTATAGCGGCTACTTCGACGGCTAGCTGCTACAACGTTATAGCAGCTACTTCGACGACTAGTTGCTACAATGTTATTGCAACTACTTCGACAAATAACTACTATAATGGTGTAGCAGCTACTTCGACGACTAGCTACTACAACGTTGTAGCAGCTAATTGGAATGTTAACTACTATAATGGTGTAGCAGCAACTTCGATGGCTAGCTACTACAATGTTGTAGCAGTTACTTCAAAGGGTAGCTGCTATAACATTGTAGCAGTTACTTGGAATGTTAACTGTTGCAATAGTGTATCAGCTACTTCGAATGTTAACTGCTATAATGGTGTAGCAGTTACTTTGACAGGTAGCTGCTACAACGTTGTAGCAGCTACTTTGACAGGTAACTACTACAACAGTATAGCAGCTACGTCGACGGCTAGCTGATACAACGTTGTAGCAGGTACTTCGACGGTTAGCTACTACATCATTGTAGCAACTACTTCGATGCCTAACTGCTACAACGCAATTACTTAGAATGTTAATTGCTGCAATAGTATAGTAGCTAATTCCACAATGTAGACTGCTACCCTATAATAGCTGCTTCACGTTATAGCAGCTACTCTACATTAGCTGCTACATGTTGTAGCAGTTAGCTGACACCAATTAAGATATTACAAGACATCAATTAATATTAATAGAGACCTACCTACTCCGGATCATTTATCTGTCACTTCCATAGAATGACCACTCACACCTGTTAGAAGGGCAATTATGCGCCATGATACTCCTATTCCTGGATTTTACAATGGCCTAGTTTTCCTTTAAAATAATGGTGTTGCAGAGAGACGTTTCTCATATCAGAGACACTTCTCATATCACTTCCATATCATCACTCTTTTACGAGTATTCAAAACTATGCCGCCATCTTCCCTACACCACCTTCGTCATTTCTTTCATGGCATCCACTGTCTTTCTCCAAAATCTGGTATTGTGTCTTCCTTCCAAAATAGAAATGACAAGGCAGTCATGTTATCTTCTGCGGTGTATTGTAAGCTTTCATATGGCTGTACGTAGCCAGTTTGGAGTTCAGAAAGGAATATCTTTGTCCGAAATCTGCTTGTGTCTTCCATGTTCTAGAAGCACTCCGTCCTCAAGATGTTGTGCTTTTATGAATTTCTAGAAGCCTCTTATGTTGATCTGATCACCCAAACTTCTCCGACCACTACGTGAGGTAAATGGAAAAGACAAGGGTGATGAGCTAGTGGATTAGCATATTCTTGGAATGTCATGATGACGTTTGTAAAGTTAAATTAGATGTCAATGTTCACACATCTACACCTGCAATATAATAATACAAGAAGTTCTCCGGATCGTCATTAAATTCTATCAAAGAAATACATCAGATTGTAGTGATAATCTTGATGATATATTAAAATGTTAGTTTTCAACCAATAGTAGATAACCATCCAACTATCTACTATACATTGTAACCGCTATGACTTGTACATTTTATCGTTGTAGGATAAACCTAATTAAAAAATAGTTGGCAAATAATATGTTGTTTTATTGTAAATTAATTTTTTTATAAATTTAAATGATTTTTGGTTATATAATATTTTTGCAGCAACTACATTTTCTAGCAGACAGTACACCTAAAAATATTTTCGTTATATATATAAACTTGGTAAAAATTTATTTAAAATCATTTTAATCTTTAATTATCTCTAATTCTAAGATATTATTAAGATTTATACCACAATGTACAAGAATTAACTGTTAGCTACTTTGACAGTTAGCTGCTACATGTAGCAGCTACTTGGAAAGTTAACAGCTATATGTTGTAGCAGCTAATTGGAAAGTTAACTTCCAAAACATAATTATAATTCACTCTACTCTTAATATGTATTGTTTATACGTGATTCTAAGTGATCTATTTAATTAATATAAAAAAAACATATGTTGCCTTTATTATTCACCAGCTAGGTGTTTATGACACATGGATAGAAGCATTTACACAAGTTAATCATTTTAGGGGTGTTATACACTAGTCATTCGAGAATAAACAGGATACAATATGAGCTTTTGAAGACTACAATGTACTATCTTACAACGTTATTAATATTTTTATTTTAAATAATACCTTATATTTATTTTAGTTGTATAAATTACAACAAACTTGCCAATTTGGGGAGCTTCAATTTTCCACATTTCATTTGATGGTAAGACGTTTAAATTTAAGTCTTAATTATTATACTATCTGTTACAACGTGTAACAACTACTTCGGCAACTAGCTTCTACACGTGGTAGCAGTTATTTCGACAGCTAGCTGCTACAACATTATATCAACTACTTGGAATGTCAGTTGCTACAACGTTGTGACAGCTACTTGGTATTAGCTGCTAAAATGTTGTGGCAGTTACTTCGATGGATAACTAGTACAACTGTGTAACAGCTACTTTGACACTCTAAACAACCCTTTTTTATTCTATAATTTGCAGAAAACTTGTCAAATATCATTTTCCACAAATCATTCAATGGTAAGTCTTTTCAAGTTAGCTACTTAGATGCTACTAAAAGTTAATAGACATTTACGAAGCTTACGAAGGTGATCTTCTGGATCCTTGCTGCCACATATTCTCCAATGGCTGGGGGTTTATACCCCTTCGGCAGTTTTTCTTCGAGCACCCTTACTGAGAAGGACACTTGCAACTCCTCGAGCAACTCTCTCGGCTCATCCCTGACAACTATGGTCTTCCCCTTCTTCGAATCTTTGGGCGGGGAACTCTCGGCCATTGAAGCCTGGTGCTGCTCCTTCTTGTTATAATACTCCGAGCAGGGGAAAGCTCGGGGGAAATCCTCAAGCTGTTTCCTCTTAGATCCCCTGTCCGAAGCGTGAGTTTGGTCTTTTGAAATTGCAAGCATCTTGTGTGGTTGTGAAGCGGTGGTATGCCTTTCAAAAGCTACTCACCTTTTGGCTTCCTTGAACAACTCGTACTCTCAGGCTGTCATGGTGACGTTGGTCTTGCCAGTGTCCTCCATCGTCATGTTCCAGAACAGGTGAAGGAGTTCTCACAGATGGTGCCAAATTGATTTTGTCCAGAATCTGAGTCAGACGGAGAGATGACTTTGACACACCTAACATATGTGCACCAGAAAAACGGACCCCCACGTGGAACTCAGGGACAGTGGTGAAGAAACCAACTGTACTTAGGCTCTGCGCACACTCAAACAAGCACACTGGGCATTAGAGACTAGAGACCAAGGAAAAAATCCTCAGCGTAGGCCCTCCGACGCTCAAGTCAGGTATTTTTTTCCCAGAAAAAAGTGTACAAAGGAAAAAAGAACTGTAGAAGATGAATGCGAATGCGCGCATACCTGGCTAAGGAAGAGAACCTCCCTTTTTATATAATGTTGCGTACCTTTAGAGCCTGTATGTTGTCAGAGAATGTCGGGTGTCAGGGCTTGTCGGATGAGAGAGGATGCACGGTGACCTCCTATTGGTGGAAGGAAGGTTCCATTCGCAGATGATAGCAAACTACTGTAATTATATTTCTTGACGTATGACAGTTATTCTCTGACAGGAGGTTTTGATTCCATGACATTATTGTCGCTTAGTGCTTTCTGCCCCGTTTGAGTGTAGCTACAGACAACTCGAGCTGACCATTCAGATGTACCCCCCACTTGAGTCTTGATGAGGAGGATGAGCTATGGCAAGGAACTCATCTTTCACGCCTTGATCGCTAAAGGGCTGCCCGGGAGTTATCTTAATGAAAGTACCAGGCCTGGTTATATGACCTGAGCTAGAAAATCTGATAAGTCGGGGACAGGTCAGGAAGAGTACGAGCTCCATCTTATGTCTCAGATCTGAGGAACCTGCCCTACCTGTGCCCTAATTATACGGCTGATGATGTGAGGCGGTCTAGCTCCCTCTTTCTCTTGACTGTTGACTGACACATCCCCTTGACTTTTAACTGTCACGTCTCCTTGACTATTGACTGCTCTTGACTGTCATGTCGCCTTGACTTCTGACTGTCTGGCCTTATCGGACCCCACCTTTATGCACCATATCATCGGCCATCAGGGTAAATTGAGAAGCACGCGTAGTGGCCAATCCAGAAGTCCAGTATCCTTTGATTGCACTCCTCATTTAAAAAAATTTCCTTTAAAAATCGAACTATAAATATCTACAAATATCTGAATGATAATTTAAATGTTTTACAACGACACTATGAGTCCAAGACAGTTGAACCACATAAACACATATATAAGATTACTTATTTTCTATTCTGTCGCATTAATTAATCTTGTTTTTGTAACCTTGTTAGTTCATAAAAAGAGTAAATAATCATCACTCTCCTCCCTTTTAACACGCACTCGGTCGACCTAACTTATTTCACACCTTCATCAAATAAGATATCATCCCAATCTCTTATTGATTTATTTATTTTCCAACCAAATAAAAATACTATTTTTTAAAATTAATTTTGGAATTACTTTTGACATATAAAAGTTATACAACTTTTGTAGTATATTTTTATCTAAAATTTTTAATTTGTAATTATTTTATGCAAAAAAAAATTATAAGGATTTTAGTTATATTTCTATAATTTAATTAAAATTTAATCAACACTTAATTAAATTTCAATTAAATTCTTTTAATTTATTTAAGAAATAAAATCTTTAATTTATTTTAATAAAGTTCCTTTTTTATTGATATAATTAACTCTTAATTATTCAAGTAGGCTATTTCTCTTATTTAATCACCATAAGCTTCATATGCCATGAATTATGGCCTAAATGTGTGTCCATTTGTCTATTACAATATTGACAATATACCTAAATCTATATAAAGGTTCCCTTTCCATTGGTTTAAGTATACAAGTCCTTGACCTTCAGCATATGCCATGATTATATAATATTCGAGAATATGTAGGTCTGCTTAGGTCACATAAAGATCCCTTTTCATGAGCAAACTTGACTATCAAATATATATTTTAAAGACGATTATAAAAAATCTCAATACGCAAATCATGACTTTCATTGACTTTTCATTGTTAGAAAGTGAATTTTAGTTTCGCTATGCATGCATAGATTCCTCAAATGAGAATGTAACATATATTTTTCCACTATGAGCGACGAGTTCTTTATTGATAATAGCCCATTTCTACATGATTTATAGCATATCCAACTACATATAAATATATATATGCAACCCTCTGACTAGGGTCCAATCTATAAATATTAAAGTATGTAGGTCTGTATATAAGATGATCATAATAATTTCGACATTCTCATAAACACTAGGTAGTTACCAATTGGGGTCTCACATCAAAGCTACATTGAATGATTTATTCACTGACCACCCCCATCTATGTATTTGTATATGTATTAGGTAATTTCCGTCCCCTCGGATGGGTCTAGTAGCTAGCGTATGAGGTGTTGTCATCATGAGGTCTAGGATTCGAATCTCGACAAAACTGAGATAAATGTCTCCATTATGTGTTAATTACTATTTCAAAGGCTAATAATCGTCCGTGATTTACCTCTTCCGTGTTTGCCCTGGGACGGGTTGGCGGGGGCGCTGGAGGCGAGCGTATTCGCCTTTTTTGCCATCTTGTATAAGTATTAGGTAGTCCTATCGGGACGGTCTAGTAACTAGCACATGAGATGTTACCATCATGAGGGTTGGGGTTCGAATTTTGATAAAGGTGAGGCAAATATCTCCCTTATGTGATAGCCACCCATGATTTATCTCCTCTGTATTAATTTTGAAACGAATTGACAAGAGCACTGTGACGAATATATTCATCTTTTACCATCTTACAAGTATTAGGTATGAGAGCATCTATTATTATTGAGCAACAAAGTCATAAGTACTAATCTATCCCTAAGAATTCATATCCAATCATAAGATTACTACGAGTAAAGGTATTTAAGATTTTTATTTGTATGTATTAGCAGTATCACATATTCTACTGGATCAACATTAATAATATAGTAATTACTATATATATTTATTATTACATAAGTGAAATATATCATAAAAGAATAATTTCATTAGTTGATAAGTTGATAGTACAATTATAGAATTTGATATTCATAACTTTAGGATGACTTTACTAATTGAAGAAAAAATTATGCTTTGACAGATAAGAAGGCAGAATTGAGGAGAGAATTGAAGAGATAATACTAAAAATAAGTAAAACTCATCGAATTTATTAGAAAAAGAAATTTTATTAATAATAGAGGGATAAATTCTCATATAGAGGGATGGATTCTTTAAAATTTGAATTGATCCCACGTCATCAACTCACCTTAGCAAAGATCATTATCTCCTTCGTGTTGACATTGGAATGGATTAACGAGGACACTCGGGACGAGCATATTTATCTTTTGCCACAATTTATTCTCTTCGCTACCCGAGGAAAAAATCCTCCCCGTACTAGCCAACTACAGTTTCTAGATTTACCTCCTCACAAATGGTTATGGGACCGACCGTATGGAGCCGCTAGGGTGACGGATTCCACATTTTGCTACAATTCGTTCTCTTCACTCTGTCCTCGGGACAAGATTGAGTTGGCTAGTGCGGAGCAAAGTTATTATCATAAAGGAAGGATTCAAATTTCGATAAAATTAAAGAAAAAAAGTTCTCCTCCGTATTGATTAATTATATTTTTCTGATTTACCTTCTCAAAAATAGTCATGTGCCATTAGAATGACGGATTCAATTTTTTTTTCTACCATTCTTCACTCTTATAAAAAGGCATACAACTAGTTGACATATGTGTCAAGTATCAAGTAGGCGTTGAAAAATTCTCTAAGTTATTAAAATTCGTAATTATGGAGTTAATGTCAAAGTATTCTTATATCACATGCCCATGCCTATAGTGTCTTTTAATTTATTGGTTCTCATTACATCTATGGGCCACTTGCTTAGTAACACTCTAACATCCTATAGATTATTCCAAGTGAATTAACCCCTGTAATTTTGTCCCAAAATGAAAACTCAATAGAAAAATGAATCAAGTTGCCCTAAGGGCGCAACAATTCAAATTAGGTCATCATTCATAAGTGTTTCATAATACTTTCGTGAGTTTACATTATGAAGTGATTCTTGGATTGTTTATAAGATAGTTAGGGTTCTTAGATCCGTTATTTATTAGAGAGAAAATCCTCCATAATACACCATAGTTGAATTTTTAACTCCAAATATCTAATTTATTATTGAAGGACTTAACCATGACACTCTGTCCCGGAGACAAAGATTGTATATTATTTTGGTTGCAAGTGATTTTAATATTATACATTTCTAATCAAATCACATTAAGTTATCACAATTAGCTGTGTATGTTTTTGTTAAAAAATTTCTAAATTGATATGCAATTATTATGGTTGCAAATTAAAAATCATTGCAAATGGATAGTTATTGTAGATAAATTAAATGCAGTATTAATTGAACTACTGCCATTTGATACAATGTCATTAGATCTCTATATTATATGCTTCAGCCAGAAAAAGAATTAAGCATGTCATCACACAAATTAGGTCATATTTCTCAATCCTTGACTAATGCGTGCCACCAACTTATTGGCATTCCATAACTAAGAAGCTTTACAAGTAGCCAACAAACAAAGCCACCACTTTATTAATTCTTTATTTTTCAGAATTTGCTTTACTTAAATCTAGTCAAGAAATGTTTGTGCCGTCATGTAAGTCCAAATCCAATTCACATTTAAATCTCCCACATGTTAATCACATAGTCAATTTCATTCTTGTTCTTTTATTTCCATCTATATTAGTCAAAGAATTAAACAGGATGCAACTCTGTATAAGTCAGTTGTTAAGACGTCCATTGTGTTTGTTTGTATAATTGAAATTCCAATGATATCGCAACTCCAACAACCCAATTGCATCTTTTTAATAGAAAAGAAGTCTTCAATGATGATTTCAGATTCACTTTTTAGAAGAGCCGGAATAGCAGATTGTGAATATATATTTAAAGTAGAAACAACATCATATCGATCGATCGAGTTTTGTTTTCATTTGCAATTTTTGTTGGAATAACAATTCTAAATCTCAAACCAAACTTTTACTTCGACATTCATTTTAGCTTCGGGCACCAATTATTGGTTGCGAATAATTGAATTGAGATCATCATACAAAGAGTGATCGTGACATTAATCATATAGGCATAAATTAGTCATATTGCAATCGATTCCACGAAAAACTAGTGACCAAATCCAAATACACTCCTATTGATTGAAAAGACCATAAGTACTATCATTTTTATAAAGATAATTGTTTAATAGCATTGCTTGAGTAGGATTGCATGCTAAAAATAAATTATGTTTTAAAAAGACAAATCAGTGTACTAACTTAGTTTGATAATTTTAGGTCAAGTGCTATCTAACTCATTCAATGAGTCACTCCTTGGAAATTCTACTAAAATAATTCTCCTTCAAGGGTAGAAAATCTCATGTAGAAAGTTTTTACTTTACAATAATAAGAACAAGTGCGTGTGATAGAACTTAATTATAAAAATAAGAAATCTTGCAAGAGCTTAAAGATGAAGATCTTAAGTTTTTGAGATTTCAACAAGAGTATCTAAAAAGGCTATAAAAGCAAGGGTATGAGGATTTTAAGGTGTAGGAGAGTTGTTATTGAGGTTCCCTTGGCTGCTCTTTTTGTAGCCTTAAAACCTAGCTTGGATAACCTTTACATAGTTGTCATATTTAAATCAAGCTGACTCAAATGTTAATCACAAATGTCTTATCTACCACTTGTTATTCCTCACTTGACTCATCTACTATCCAATTTGCTCAAACTCATCAGTCAACCCAAAATCTGTATATTGATTCAATAGGATACGATTGCAACTTCATCTACCAATACATAAATTTTCAATCAAACTCAAACATAGTTTAATTTACTCATATCAAAGTTAATTGACTCAAATTCTTCCAATCAATTCAATTGATTGTGATAATAAACCTTATACATACAATTGGCAGCAAAGATGAAATCGTCATCTCGACAACGCCTCCAGGGTGACCCTCCACTGTGTAAAAGAGAAGTAAATCACGGGAGACTTAGCCTATCGACAACAATGCATGCAAGGAGGGGTTATGCAACCAACAAGGCATTTCGCACTCGTTAGAAATTGACTCTAGGCCTATTGATAATAACATCCTTGCATGAACTATCCATACAATGAATAATTTTGAGTTGACTCAAGACCTCTTCACTCTGCCAATTCAAATAGAGAGCCATCTACTTCTAGTAGTCAACTTAAGTCACTTTAGTCAACTAAACTCACTTTTAGTTTACTTAAACTACAATAGAATTCTTCCATTCATGAGTAAAATATTTTTAGTTGACTAACTAATATACTCAAATATTCTGTTGGTTGAAACAACCTTCAATAAACTGGATCTACTCAAAGATATGGACTAAACTTGAGGATGAGCTCATTCATCGACTAGACCAACTATTCCTTGATTGAGACTGCCCTAAAAAATCGAATATTGTAGTTTCTTATAATATCTCAAGAATCACCTTTAGATCTTCATCCGTCTACCTAGAAGCCTCATCTTAGGTCTTTGCGAACTCTCTAAAGCATCAACTTTAAGTCTTCATTTATTAGCCTAATTAAAAGTTTCACCTTGAGGTCTTTATTCATATTCCTAGAAGCGACGTCTCCAAATCATCCTCCATGTGTTTAGAAGCCTTGCCTCCAACTCTTACTTGGCCCTTATCACGCTCCTAGACAACGTCCTTAACTCTTGAGTATCTTGTCAATGCCCATTAGACTTATCCACACATCTAAAAAAAAATATTTTGGACTTCTTCCAATACCTATTTGACTTCTCAATTTGCTAACGCCTCTTGAACTTTCCATTTTCCAAGTATCTAGTTAGCCTTAACCTAGTTGAACTTACATATCCACAACATTTATTTAGTCATTACTACACTGGGAATCACTTATCACATTTTTGCATTTGCACACTTGACAAATGTATCAAAATCATAAGATAAACTTAAATCTTTGTCAACTACATCAAAATAATCTAGTCAAACTCAACCACTTAAGGTATGATTGTATGAACAACATTTAAATAAATGAGTGAAGAAGGTTTCTCTAAGAAGATTCAATCAATTAGAGGTGTGTATCAATCGACTAAAGAGTGCCATAGACTTGGAAATCGACTAGAGAATTTAGTAGACATGAGAGTTGAATGAATGCAAGGTTTCAAAAAAGTGAATATTCATGTTTGAGACATAGTCTACCACAATTGAATATAGTTGATTGAACAACAATTCTAGTCAACTTCCAAGTTAAGCATTAGCTATGTAACAAATACCTTTTCCCAATCAATTGACTAGACTTGGTCTAGATGACTAGAAATCAGGCAAAATACAACCATTCGGGCAACACTTAAAAAATCACTTAGAGGATTTTAAGCTACAAGAGGTTTCTCAAATATATCCATAAATGTTGGATCACAAAGATAGGCTAGAGGGGTGTAACTAGGCCAGAATGAACAAAAAAAACCAATAAAACTAACATAAATTCTTAACGTGGTGTGCTAGCCCTTAGCTCCAACTCTACGGACTATAATTCATTGGGGACTCACTCTTAGAATCCCATTGTATTCTCTCCATTTTGAATATCTTTCATAGGTGGAGAGACCTGAAACAATTGGAGTGTTTACAAAACCTACAGGGATTACACAATATGGATTTTCATTTGGCTTGTTGTTGCTTGCTTTGATCTCCTTTTTGTGGACAAGAATGCTTTGCAAGCTCTCTTAAAGACACTTCTAAAAAACCATTTGTGTTGGTGCTATTGACCTTTTTGGTGATCAAAATCGATCATGGGTTTTGGTGATTAGACAAATAGTTTAAATTAGGCTTCTTGTTGTATTTGATATATGTATTTGAAACTATGTGATAATGGTTATATTAGTTGTTGGTGCAATCAACTTTTAGTCAAGGTTAACCAAGCTCGAGGTTTTGATGTTTGATCAATATGTTTGATAGTTGAGCAAGAAGTCAAGTGGATCATTATTGATTAGATACTTAGTGTTGAAAGTTCAATAGGGAGTCGACAATGGTGAAGTTCAAGTGGTTCATGATTGATTAGGCACATAATAATGATGAAAGTCCTAATAGGTCATAGAAGATTGAGTGTTAGACATATGAGTGAAGTCCTAACAAATCATGGATGATTGAATATTAGGTATAAGAGGGAAAATCCTAACAAGTCATGAAGGACCAAATGTGAGGCATGTGATTTAAGTCCTAACAGGTTATAGAGGGTCGATGTTAGACATGTGAATGGAAGTTCAAACATATCAAAGAGAACGGGATGTTTAATAACGGTGAAGTCCTTATAGGTCAAGATTAACCGGATACTAAGAAGTGTGAAAGTTTTAGAGGGGTGAGCTATAGGCAAGTATAGAAGTCCTAATATGAGGATAGGTAAGGAAAATCTTAGTAGATTGAAGTCAATTAAATACTAGATAATGTATGAGTTCAACCTTGGTATGGCTAGAATGAAGATATCAGTCGACTGATTTAGAATTGTCAATCGATTGATATAAGATTACCAGTCAACTGATGAACTTGAAACTATAAATTTAGGGTTTAAGCAGGTTCATGATACGGGTAGTCGATTGATAAGAGATCCTAGTTGACTGATGATACAAT
Source organism: Zingiber officinale (assembly GCF_018446385.1). Lineage (NCBI taxonomy): Eukaryota > Viridiplantae > Streptophyta > Magnoliopsida > Zingiberales > Zingiberaceae > Zingiber > Zingiber officinale. The sequence goes on along the minus strand of NC_055987.1, from coordinate 170,625,273 downwards.
AGACTAGTGTAGTTTGTTGGTGTAGGAGGCACCACATATAAAGTATATATTTTGATATATAGAAGAATTTAAAGTTAAGCTATGTGTATCTAATGTGTGCATCAAGTGTGCAGGTATAAGTAACTTGACAAAAAAGAAGTCTTGGTAGGTTAAGTGACCAGATATGAAGCTATAGAAAAAGCTCTAGTGGGTCAGATGATGAGACATTAATCAACAAAAGTCTCAGTGGGTTAGTAAGTAGCTGGATTGGACACCTAACAAGGAGCAAAAGATATCAAGAACAATGAAAGTTTCAGTGGGTCAGCAGGTAGCTCGACTAGACACTTGGCAAGATAAGTCCTAAAAGTACTATTGGTGCAATCAACCTCTAAGGTTTTAATGTTTGATAATATATTTCTTGTGTCTGTTCAACATTGACCAAGTAGATGAGTTTAGTGGGAATATTGCTGGTAAAATCTTTCCAAGGATTGATCCAAGCAAGTCAAAATTGACTTGATGTTTGAAAGGAAGCAAACCAAAGGCAACCAGATGCTTAGCAGTTGGGTAGAAGTCATGAAAGGTCAAGGTTGACCTAGGCAAGAGTGAGAAGTCCTAAAAGGTTAATTTAACTTAGGCAAGTGAGAAAGTAAGACAAGTCAATGTTGACCTAAGCAAATAAGAAAGAGAAAGTCCAGACAGGTCAAGGATGACCAGATGTCTATCAAGAGAAAAATCTAAGTAGATCAAAGGTGATTGGATAATTATCAAAGAAAAAATCCTAGGAGAGTGAACCTTAGCTAATATGAAGATTCAGTAGAGTGAACTCTGAGCAAATTGAAACCCTAGGGGCGTGAAGCTTAAGTAGTGAGAAGTCTTGTAGGATTGAACTCAAAACAAGAGGAAAGTCTTAGAAGAGTGAATTCTAAGTAAGAAAGAAAGCCTAGTAGGCCAAGTACTAGGCATTCTATTATGGTTTGTACGTAATTATATTTTTCAAGAAACCAAAATTAATGGAGCAGACTCAAGGTATCTAAGTAATCGGAAGTTTCCCAGTCGACCTAAAGATCCAAGCTATCGAAAGTGATTTGGTCGACCTAAAAGTTTGTTGATTGAACAAAAAGGCAAGATCGAGATTTGAGCAAGGCGGTCAACAAATCAGATTTGACCAAGCTTCAAGTGATCGGAGTTGGTCCAAGCGACCAGAAGTAGCCAAGTTAGCCTGATTTAGAGTCAAAGTGGATCGAATTTATAACTAAGTCAGTAGGGTCCAAGTGATCGGAAGGACTTCCAATCGACAAGACAAGTTTGTTAAGGATCTATAAAAGGAAGGTCGAGGCACCTATTTAAATCATCAATCTATTCACATCGGTTCACTTTGTTCTCTCAATGCTCTACTGCTCATATGTGAAGGGCACTACTTGGAATACCGTTCTGTTTCCCCTGTACAAAAATTTGTACAAGCACAGAACTTTTCCTAGCAACCCATGTGCTCTTCAGAAGTTAAACTTGGATTGGAAATGAAACTTAACATTTTTACTCTAAGTTTGTTCTTCAAAGTTAAACTTGGATTGGAAACGAAACTTAACATTTTTATTCCAAGTTTAACCCTTGTGTTCTTTAGAAGTTAAACCATATTACAGAAGTTGATTAAATATTTATTTCAAGGATTAACTTCCAGGTCGTTGGCAAGACACTAGGCCTTCTTGGTTATGAGATCATTCACCACTTCCTAGACAAAGCCTTTCAAAGAAATTGAATATTAAACTTCTCACAGTAACCTTAGGTTTAACTACAAAAACCTCAATCAAAGCACAAGATCGAAACATAAAATCGAAGCACAAAAATGAAAACACAAAATCGCTAGTCTCTTGTGTTGGTATTTCAGGATCCATACAAAGAAAATAAAACTAGTTGTACTGGGGAATAAATAACTAGTTGTACATTTTTCGTAGACAAAGACCTCTTGATCTTTTGTCGTATTCCTCTCCTCTTCTTGGACGTCGTGTGGGCGACGATCTACCAAGACAAAAACACCCGAACCCCTTTTGTTTCCAAGCCGCCTACTACCAAAAGATGCAAAGAAAGGAACGCCTCCTCCTTCTTCTTCTCCTCCAAACCCTCGGCCACCAAGGTGCTTCGTCTCTTCATTTTCTTTTCCTCCAAGCTCCGGCCACCAAGAGAAGATGGGGCGCCGGCCCTAGAGGGAAGAAAAGGGAAGAAGAAAAGAAGTGGGGCGCCGACCCTAGAGGAAAGAAAAGAAAAAATGGGGCGCCGACCTTAAGGGAAAGGAGAGGGTTTTTAGTTGTGGAGAAAAACTTATCACTTCTTAATTGAATTGATGATTTTTGCAGCACAACCTCCTCTCCTTTTATAACCCTTTGCCTCAGATAAAAAAGGAGAAAAAGTAATAGATTTTTATTTAGAAAAAATCTCTAGAAAATAATTAACATAATTCTTTTTAGAAAAATTTCTTAAGAAAGAATTAGTATAATTCTTTTTAGAAAATTTCTAAGAAATAATCAACATAATTCTTTTTAGAAAAATCTCTAGGAAAGAATTAACATAATTCTTTCTAGAAAAATTTCTTAGGAAAGAATTAATATAATTCTTTTTAGAAATTTCTAAGAAAGAATCAACGTAATTCTTTTTAGAAAAATCTCTAATTCTGTTGAGAAAAAATCTCCCCTTTTTTTTCTTTCTTTTCTTTTTCTTTTCTTTTGGTTTGGCCGGCCCCTTGAACGATGTGGCTGGCCCCTTTCTTGGGTAGGAAGCAAAACCAAAATGGGTGAATGTGAAGCTTTATAGAGGCTACAACAGGGACCGAGAGGAGGAATTGGTTTTTGTCTCTTGATGGACTTGAGCTTCCTCTGTTCGACCCAAACACTCAACTCAAGTTCATCAATAATAACTCATACCACTAAAGAGTTATTATTGAACTACCGCACCAATCCCATATTACAATATGAGCTTCTTCTTATCATGAGTGTGTTAGTTTCCCTGTGTTTAAGATATCGTATGTCCGTTAATTAAATGAGTTACTGACAACTCACTTAATTAACATCTAGCTCCAAGAGTAGTACCATTTAACCTTATTATCATGTCGGACTAAGTCCCCCTGCAGGATTTACATGATAATCCTTATGAGCTCCTCAAGGGGGCATCATCAATCTAGATTACTAGGACACAATTTCCTTTTATAATCAACAATACACCATATAAATAATATTATTTCTCAACTTATCGGGCCTATTGATTTAACTGAATAAATCTCACCCTTTGATAAATTAAAGAAATAAATACTAAGTATATGTGTTTGTTATTATATCGGGATTAAGAGTACGTACATCCATAATAACAGAGGTTTTGTTCTTTTATGCAGTCAGTATAAAAAGAACAACCTCAAATTGTCCTGCTCAATACACACATAGTGTACTAGTATAATTTTATAGTCAATCTAAACTAATACCAAATTACACTACAACAATTCCAATGATTTGTCCCAATCCATCTTGGTTGTGAGCTACTATTTATAATTTATGAGGAACTGATAACATTATCTTTTGTGTGACACCACACACCATGTTATCTACAATATAAATTAAATGGGCAACTGCATTTAACTAAATGCAGATATTTGACCAATGTAATTCTCATTTCAAAATAAATGTTTATACAAAAAACTAAGCTTTTAGTATACATTCTAACAATATGATCCAAGAAGTGTCAGAAAGAGTACTACCTCATTTAGAACTTATAGAGGAGATTTGTTTGTCTTTACTTATGTTATTCTTTTTATTGATTATTGTGTTTTATTTGTGCTTAATCAATTTTGTAAGAGGTTTGTTTAACACCAGAATGTGTTCGAAAAGGAGAAAGAAAATAGTGTTCACGCTCGAGATATAACGTTGGACGTAACAATCTTAGGGGTTGTGACCATGTCAAAATTCAACATGTATGTTCTTTGTTTATTTTTCTTTATTTTATATTTCCGCTACTTACTAACTTTGTAGAAAAATAATGACACAAAAAAGAACATACACTATTCACCTCCTCTAGCGAGCATAATAAGTATAGGAAAATGAAGTTTTTGAAGAGAAGCTAAGCAAGAATATCTATGATCCACCATTGTACATGTAATGTCTCTAATCTACTTTAATTCAAAACGCCTCTTCCTCTTTAGTATATATCTTTTTATTTAAATTTTTATTTATTTATTTAATTTCTAATAATAGGAAGAAAAAAAAGGTACATGAATATCCCAAGAAAGTTGACTAAGCCATAAACAACTAGTAGTTCTTACAGAAAATTTACTGGACTAAATCTTTTATTACATCATTTCAATTAAAAGTAGAAACATAAACTAGGGGAGGGTCCATGGGTTGTGTTGCCGTCATTCTGAGTTTGCTTGATTGTCAAAGCCTCTTGTCTCATCGGTTCCGTCTCCTGTATTTAACAATATAATGGGTCTAAAGACCCAGTACGTTCAAACCATGATAGCCAATAATCATATCCACTAAATTAGGTTAGACAAAGAAAGAGATGTAGGTCGAAAGCTTGCATGCCGTAAACATAAGGGAAAATATTCTAATAACAAAATTAATTTAAATACTTTCATGACATAAATGTAATAGTTCTAGTAGAATTCAGTTCAATGAAAGTGACCACGTAATATAATTATTTGAACAAACATTTATCCTAGCGCTAGGTTGATAGGGATCCGAACCTTGGAACGAAACCACTATCCATAATGTGGCAAGCTCCCCGGGAGTAGGTCCCCGGTCCATAACTTAATCCATACATAATTTGGTAAGCTTCTCGGGCTTAGGTCCCCGGTTCATAACTCGACCCATACATAATTTGACAAGCTCCCCGGGCTTAGGTCCCCGATTCATAACTTAACCTATACATAATTTGATAAGCTCCCCGAACTTAGATCCCTAATTCATACCCTACCCATATATAAACATAGTTTGGCCACAGTCAAATCACATTCCTCAATCATCGTTTACAGTAATTTATGGACATATAAATTGATAATAGCAGAAGTAGGAAAAAAAACCACTTTATTTTGAACAAAGTACGAAGATTAGGAATAAGTATTACTAAGGGTCATCTTCAAAATAATAGGGTATTTAGCTTATATTCATGCATAGCTAGTCATCATTGTCATTCAAGATCTAGTATTTTAAGCCGTAAGAAAATGATAAAAACATAGTACAGAATCATAGTAGATCCAATCAAGATTTCCAAGACATTTGAAACTTATGAATGAAGAAAAGGAAATTTAGTAGTAGTGGGAAAAGGCCATTGCATAAGTTCTCTACAAATTATAGCATGTGAAAGTGTGGTACAAATGCATGGCGAATAAAAAAATAAAATAAATAAAAATAAACTATTATGAAGCTTTATAACAATCTATTTAGCAAATAAACTTAGAGGTCAATGTCGTTCATGATCCAATATAACAAGTTATATGCAAATGTTAACAAACTGCAAAATAAAAATAGAAGTTAATAAAAGTTGTGAAGATCCTTTAGTCCCCAATGAAAACTAGCGAAACTGTGGAATGACCAAAAACTAAAAACGGTATAGGTATAATATGTATCAAAGAAATCCTTCCAATACCAATTTTACCGAGATGGTTATGAGTTCAGAACCATGGGAAAAGTTGTTAACATGTCTCTTAACCGTAATATCCGATAAATTAACAAGGTAAAAACAATAACTTTCAATTGCCAAAGAGAAGAATCGTATACAAAGAACAAATCATCAACATCTAAATAAGAAGTTAAGGCTACTCATGGTATAGAATGTGCTTATAAATTAGATGAACATACAATTTGGTTAAGGTAAAAACAAGAGGTATTGAACGTGCCCTGATTAAGGCATAAACAACATGGAGGGAAAATAATACATACACATATTACAACATGGATTCGACATAATTCGTAATCTGTTTAGATCATAAAAAAAAATGATCAACCGCGGAGAGAAAAAAAACAAAGCATAACTTTTCTTTTCAAACTAGTCTCGAAACACCCTAACCTATATCTCCATCCAGAAATCAATCAATCTAGAACGCTCTTTTGAACAACCTATTTTAATAGATTAATTGTTGAACTATGGTGGTAAGAACGTACTCCTTTTTTTTTTCTTTTGCGACTAAACTCCACGACACCCGGTGGCTCTTCTCTCCCAACGGCGGCTATCTCATCCTCTTCCTCACTCAAGGTTTTTTCTTTTATAATTGTTACCTATGACTTGGTCCAACCACTAAACCATTTATTTCCAAATCAAATAATTCATTACCATACTTATTAAATCTATTTATGGCTCAAAATGTTTAAATCTACTTTTTATTTATCTCATGAGTCAAATAATCCATTACCATATTTATTAAATCTATTTATGGTTCAAAATGTTTATTCACAAATTAAATATTTTATCATCATATGTATACTAATTCTAAACCGTGCACCTCCTTAGCTATGTCATGTATGTAATTAAATTGATGATATGGGTGTATTCAATTTAATTATTATTTTTTATTTACTAGTCTACCTTAACTGAATTATTAATCCCTTCCTTATCTATGTCATTAATTATTTTAACTTATAAATAGTGAATGAATTTTAGGTGCTACAGTACAAGATGAAAAAAATTCAAGTTTAGGAGGGTAGTGATGGAGAAATTCATCCTCATGGGGAGCTTTGAAAATTAGGCTGTATTGAAGGAAGCATCTTCCCAAAGATCAAAGGCAGAAGATACAAAGATAAATAAATTTTTAAGATAAATATTGCCTAATAAAATTGTGTGCAAGATTTGTAAATTCGAAATGCTCATGATTTATAAACCCGACTAATTGAGCTCCTTAAGGATCCATCGAGGCTAGAAGATCAACTTAATTTAGAGTCCAAATCTCAAGGGATTAAGAGGAAGAGTCCTAATGAGGGTTTCAAAGGTAAATATTTTTATTTTCATTTTATATAATATAGGGAAAGATGACACTACGAAAATAAGTGGCTAACTTTAAAGAGACATTTTACACAACTGGCAGCAAAAGAGAAACCAATGTAGGGATCTGAAAAGAAAAAGAGCACATTATCTATTTCAAGTCTAAGACATTGAGCCATTATAAAAATCAATCCCTGAAAAGGAAATGGTAAACAAATTTAAAATTTATGAAAATCTAATTTTTGAATGACATACTAGTTTAGATAATTTATAGTCTTGTTGTTTAAGTTTAGATTATTTTAGTAAATTAGATGTTCATGACAATTCTAGTTTAATTTGTTAATTCAATGTCTTTTAGTTATAACTCTATTTCCATGGAATAGTTTTCTAGATTCTATGATAAGGGAATAGCTCAATGTATTGATTGACATACTTTTTATAAGTCTATTTATCTTTCCCTATTGCATGATATGTATGTTTCATAATCCAACTTTATTGTACATACACATGTGACACTAACCATGTACCTTCGTATCTCACAAGAGGCGGGGAAGGACCAAAAGGTGAACCCAAATCTCTGACTCATAAAGAACCAAGACATGAGGGGTCGGTCACGAAAGTAAGTCAAAATCTTATGAGGGCATCATTAGTTATCACAAAGCTTAATGGGTTTATTCCAACTCAGTGTCTCGAAGTAGGGGCTGACATCTAGAGGACTGTGTGACACCGTGACAGGAGTCTCCCTAATAAAATTATCACTTTAATAAGGTCGCCTTGAAAGTAGTCATCGAGTTTGGGTAAGCACGTCGGTATAATTCCAAAAGTATATATAAGTATCTTGCGATAGATCACCTACATGCAAACAAACATAGAGGTGGAAAAGTAAATAGAACTTAGGGTGTCAACAATCATTGTGGTGAAATTGAAATCTTAGAATCGTTTCCCTAATTTTGATTTCTTCCTTGCCTTCTTGCGTGTGCTCTTGACTCAATTTTGTTCTTTAAAACTCTTGCAAACTACTATTTTCTAGATAACTTACTTTTCTGAATTTGATCGATATTCAATTTTACAGTCTCTATAAGATCGATATTTTTATTACTTAACTGTGTACTTACGATTTTCTCACATTAGTATTAGTATCTGGTTGAATCAACTCAGCAACTCGATAGTTCTATAAGTTGGATAGACTTAGAAGTCAGAACGACTCAGAAGGTTGGATACTACCACATAACTCATGCTTTGGCTAAGTCCTGGAGAATGTCATTTGGCCTCCCTATTGACTAGATCAACGACCCGCCACGTACACCCTTACCTCTGCATCAATAGTCTCTGCCCACCAATGGCCATCTTATGATTGCTCCTATCAACTAATACTAATAATTAGTTGACTGTTTAAATGATCTTGATAGTTTTTGATTAAATTGTTAATCATAATGTTAATTTTTGTACTACTATTGAGCATCAATAGATTGTTACCCCATACTAGTCAAATGTTGTTGTCAATCTACTGATCACTGTCTGGCATCCATTTAACTTTAATCTATTGGAATTTCAATATTGTCAGATATCTGATCTTCGCCAATCTATTTGGATTTTCATCATCTACCTAATATTTAATCTTCCATGATCTATTAAGCCTTCTTCTACCAAATATTCAATCCTCACTAATATATTTAGATTTTCACTACCTAACATTCAATCATTGTTGTTGGAGTTCAATCAAAATTCCATATTAGAAAGATTTGATAAAGATCATGAGTTTAAAAGGATGTAGAATATCTTCATTGGCATGAGGTGTTTTGGGGAGAGCCCAAGAGCAAATCCATGAGGGCCTAGGCCCAAAGTGGACAATATCATACCATTGTGGAGATATGTGGACATCCTTTTGCACAACAAATGGTATCGGAGTCATGGTCTACACTAGATGGAATGTGGGATGGCCTTGAACGAAGTTGAGGGTAGGCCCGGAGCTGGTCATGAGTGACCGGATGCTCGCAGGGAGGCCCGAAGTAGGTCAGAGTGACCGGATAATTATGGGGAGGTGAGTAGGTCAGGGTAACTGAATGCTCGTAGGGAGGTCCGGAGCAGGTCAAAGTGATCGGATGCTTGTGTGAGGCTTGGAGCAGGTTAGAGTGAACGAATACTTGCAGGGGGACAAGTAGGTCAGGGTGACCAGATGCTCACGGGGAGGCCCGAAGCAAGTCACGGTGACCAAATACTCACGGGGAGGCTCGAAGCAGGTCAGGGTGACCGGATACTTGCAGGGAGACGAGTAGGTCAGGGTGATCGGATGCTCGCAGGGAGGCCCGGAGTAGGTCAAGAGTGACTGGATGCTTGTGGGGAGGCCTAAAGCAGGTCAGGATGACCGGATACGGATGCTCGCGAGGCGGCCCAAAACAGGTCAGGGTGACCGAATGCTCACGGGGAGGCCCGCACCATGAGTGTAATTGCGGTCCTTCGTTTGAGGGGAGAATTGTTGGAGTTCAATCAAAGTCCCGCATTGAAAATATTTGGTAAAGATCATGAGTTTAAAAGGATGTAAGATATCTCCATTGTATTGAGACCTTTTGGGGAGAGCCCAAGAGCAAAGTCATAAGGGTCTAGGCCCAAAGTGGACAATATCATATCATTGTGGAGATATATAGACATCTTTTGCATAACAATTGTCAATCTCTTTGGCCCTTAGGGAATAGTTGAGTTAGTATCAAAGTAGTAAACTTGTATCAATGGGCAAGATTCTTATCTTAAAGAACATTCAATATCTACCAACATCGATAACATGACACTAATTTAATAACAAAATAACCCTCCCACTTAGGGGGTCATTCTATACTTGATTTACCTCCCTTCATCTCATATTGGAGTTGACAATAAGGAGCGCTTGGCGTGAGCATAATCACATTTTGCATCAATTGTCAATCTCTTAGGATTTTTTCCATCACTTGCGAGACATTTATTCATGTTTAACCTATCTAGACTTCCTCTATGAACACTTGTTAGACATCCAATGTATCTTGACCTATATAGACTACCATTGTTGAATTCTTCAATATCAAATGTCTAGTTTATCTGACTCAGTTGAACTTCTCATCAACCAAGTGTTTATTCAATCTTAACCCATTTAAATTTTTTATTGGCAACTTGTTAAACTTTTATCACTGCCAACGTTTATTAGACTTTCACAACTGTGAACTTTTACCACTGCCAACACTTATTGAACTTTCACAATTGTTAACACGTATGTATTAGACTTTCCCAATTAGCAAGTTACTTTGATCCACTTGATCTTCTTCCATTATCAAATAACCACTCAATCTTAACCTACTTAATATATATTGGTTAGTCCTAGGAAAACGTATCAGTTCCACTGTATAAATTTTTTTTGTACAAGTATCGAACCTTTCCTTAAATAACCTATTGTGTTCTTTAGAAGTTAAATTAGGAATCGCAAACGGAACTTAACATCATTGATTCCAAATTTAACTTATCTGTTCTTAGTGGTTTCGATTTGAATCGCAAGCGGAACTTAACACTATTGATTCAAATCCACCTATGTTATTAATTCTATTACATATTAATTTCCAAAATTGGCTTCCAGGACTGCATGACGAGGCACATGAGCTTCTTGGATATGGGAGCAACTACCACCGTCTAGACAAAGCCTTTTAAGGAAAGTTAATATTTAATTTTCTTAAATAACTCTAGGTTAACCAAAAAGAACAATCAAATCACAAATTCGAAAAAGAAGAAAACACAAACTCGAAAAACTTATTCGAAAAACTAGATCTAATTGCTTCTTGTATTTAGAATTCTTACAAAGAAAATAACTAGTATGATGCGGAAGAAAATTACTAGTTATACCTTCTCTTTGTAAGCTGATGACTTTGAGATCTTCTGCCGTATTCCTCGCCTCGCCTTGGACGTCGTGTGGGCGACGATCCTCCAAGATGAACACCACCCAAAAGCTTCTTCCTCTTCTTCTAAAAACCGACCACCACCACCACCAAGGAGAAGAGAGCAAAAGGGAAAAGAGAAGGGAGAGGACCGACCACACCAAGAGAGTCTCCAAGCAAGAGAATAAGAGTTGTGTCTCATGAAGCCTCCCCACCCCTTCTTTTATATTAGTTGCCCAAGACAAATAAGGGAAGAATTTTTACAAAAATTAAAATCTTCTTCTAATTTTTCCTTTTCCCTTTTAATTTTCCTTTTCTTCCCTTTTAAAACCTGGTTAATTTTTTTCTTCTAATCAAGCAAAACTAACCTGAGAAAGAAAAGGAGATTGTTGTCTTCATAGAATACGGTATCAGTTTGAATAAACCAATGTAAAATCCAACTGGGATTACATTAGTTTGAGCTTGGTAATTACATGGATAAAGTACCTAGTTTAGTAAATCAACATAATTTCTATGCCATACTTAAGCATAAGGATAATCCATCCTCATACAAGGAATATCTTGTAATGCAACATCAATCAGTTTACAACCACCATTTTCCAGAAGCCATGTTTGTCAAAATTACATTGCTCTTGTATGGCCACCGCTGAACCTGACATCAATGCAAGCACAATAATGGAAACAGATACAATTTTAGACCAATCTTTATATCAAGAGATTGAGACTATGGATTCTTTCTATTTTGCAAGAATATATCACTGTACATAGCCACTGAACTTGATACCAAAGCAACCACAATCATGAAAATAGCTAGAACTTTATCACCCCTAGTTGCTACGCCATGAGGATCCCTACAACAATCATCACGAGTTAGGAGCATGCATGATGTTTCCAACACAAAAATATTAACTGCTGAAGAATACTTAAAGATAAATTTGTAGATTATACTTTTTTCCTAATAGTTTAAGTTTATCCAATAAGTTATCTTTAAACATTATATCATAGCACAAATCCATGAGTTTGAAACTGAATATATCCCCCTCTTCACTCCTCTTATATCTGCCTCTTCATTTGATGGCACATCCTAAGCCTATTTGTAAAGCACTGATTGATCCATGATCACTAACTTGAACAAGAAAGGCATGCCCAAGAGTTCAATGTTTAGAATTTATTTGAAAACAAAATCATACTGAAATGAACGTTTTTTTTGTCAGTTCAGGTTTTGTAAGAAAATATTTACAGCTGGAATCATTTTGATAATTCAAGCCAAACAAAACCAGGAAGCCATTTTCATGAATTTTGAATATATTAATTGTATGCCTCCTTTGGTTCAAAAAGAACAATACGATCCAATTAAATAATATTTACATGTATTCAGTTACACCAAGTTTCAATTTGGTTTACCTTAGATCAAATTGGATCAGTTTAAACCGAATGTAAGTCTATGAATTAATTTATGGTTAAGCTTTCTATATAAATGGATTCAAGATGTAAGTATAATGGAACTGCAGTATCCTTACTTGAGAATAATGGAGGCTGGAAAAATGAACCCAATGCACACTACAGCGGTTGCACCAATGATCTGAAAAGCATCCCATATGCTAGGAACAAAGTTTGCAGCCAAGTATATGACTGCAAGGAGGAGGATAGTTATGGAGGCAAACCTTCGGTTATCTGAAGCTAATGGAGTAGCATTATGGAAGAGGAGGCCATCCAAGTTGAGCCGCAGTGAAAAGAAAATCACAGGGAATACAAGCATGACATGCAGAGAGTAGCTCACTCGGACAGCATCATTGACTATAGAACCATATGGAATGCCAATATCAGAATCAAAATTTGCCAGCACGTCATCAAGGGTGGATTCTCCAAAGAGAAGGAAGGCAAAGAAGCTTGTAGTAATGTAGATAGCAGAGCATAGGGCTAGTGATATCCGAACCACTCGGTGAATTTGAGTAGAGCGATGAAGTTCATTGTCAATGCTGTGAACTGTAAGCACAATAATCTTTTCCTCATAAGAGTTGCAAGCATAAGCCTATTTGTTAATCTTTGCACGATGCAAAATGACTTCACATGTACCAAACAGGTTTATTAGACAAGCAATATGTTAGAATGTCATCGACTGATCAAGTAACTCAAGCATATAGTCTGAAAATGAGCTTCATCAGCAAGACAAAGAACTTTGATCAATAACATTTGTCATGTTAGATAAATTGTCCATAAAGTGTATTGAGAGACTACACTCAAATAATTTTAACTAAGCAAGCAAAACAACAGAGCAACAAGTTATCCAATAGATACTACTAAAGTAAACTATGGTGACAAACTAAAAATAGCAGATTGATCCTACGAGTACTTACCATTGTAATGGCAGATATATGAGGTGGCAATAACAGGGGCCACTGTCAAAAGTCTCAAGATTGATGGCAGATCAGTCAGATGTGGAAACAATTTTGGCATCTGTATGGTCCCATCTGCTAACTTAAAGATGGCAATCCCAGCAGTAACAACAACAAAAAATATAGCAAGTGCAACTGATGCAGCAGATGTTATTCGCAATGAATCTGCAACACCACAGCATTAGCTACTGAGCAAACATTGATGACAATACAGTGTTGCATTCTAATATATGAATAGTGTGTTCTGAATGGCATGTTGGAGAACTTGGGTAAGACAAAACATACCTATTCTTTTAAAACATGTCAACGGAGCAAAAATAGCAACTGTAGTGAGAAGTAGAACTAAAGCACGGGAATTCCACCAATGTACTCCAAACCATCCTTCCAATAAGCCAAAATGATGGACACCACCAGCAGATGTTCCAGAGAGTACATCACCTTCCCAAAAATGAACGCAACTCTTTAACAATATGATTCTAACCAACAAATTAAATCAATGAAGTTGCTGTGGATTAGTTGTACACGTGGCTAGATTATCATCAGGAAGATCTAAACAATTTCTCAAGAGGCTTGCATTCATCTGTCAATTATGTCACTAAAGGTGATCACAAGATCTTTTTTTCCTCTTTTTTATGAAAATCTACATGGAAGCAAAGCTCTAATATTCTGAAGGCAGATTTTGAACAAAGGAACTCATTAACAATTTCCCAGGTCTATATCAGCTTGGTAACCTGACACTTGAAGGAATTTTCCTAAGCATGAATTTCCCTACTCGTAAAGAATCAAACAATTCTAACATAGGATCTTATCAAAGATTGATAGCATAATTGCAAAAACAGATAAATTGCATAAGCGAAATAAAGCTATAAATCCAAACCTGAATCAAGGTTTGAAGCCATGATCTTAAAGTCACCAAATCAACCTAATGATCAAGAAGCAAAACAAAAGAGGGCTTCATCTTCCAAGCAACCGTATCTCCTTTCCGGATGGAACAGAAAAGAGAGACAAGATTATCTTAACCTTATGGGGACCACAAACTTTTATATAGCTTTAAAACCTGAATCCGTTATCAGCCCATCAATAATAATGGAAAAACAAGTTAAAGGATTTCTACACACATAATGTCCACATCCATGAAATCAGCCCATATATTAAACCAATAGCTAGATCACTTTATTTGGCAAATTCTTTATGGTAAATATGTGTGTTATAACATTAACATGTAAGCCCACCTAATAGAGAAATAAAATCTAATAATCTTCCACTTGGGCTACATGTGATTTCGTATATAACACACAATTAAATTCCTTAGTTGAGCTCAACAATGTCACTGAATGGTAAAAACACCTCTTAAAACAATTTGATCCATTAACTCCACTAGTATAGGACTAAAGTGGTCTTTATTATTGCACTCGTAACAAGCCCAAATAGTAATCACAATACTAATATCATTAATGACATAGATCTGATGTGGATACGTAGCATGACAATTACATAGAATATGATCGGTACATGCCTATTCTCAACTAGTCCTCCTAATAACTCCAATGAGTCCAAATCATATCTACAAACACTTATGTAAAATTGGTAAACCATGCTTTATACTTTGACTCAAAAGAGAATCCATATTATATTTACAAACATTATATGTCAATAGTAAGTCATGATAATCTTTATTTCAGAATGTCAAAATAAAAATACACATGTATCTGTAAACCTTAGTATATACAAAAACCAAAATAAACATGTGTCCATCAACATGGAACATGAAACACCAAATACAAACTCTCACTAAATGGATACTTCATCCAAGAGAAGAGCGTCATATTCATCACATGTTGATGAAACACCTTGGGCTATAGGTCCTTGATAAGCGGATCTGTCAATATGAAATCTGTGCTAATATGCTCAATAGAAACTTGATCATTCAGAATTCTTTCTTTAACTGCCAAGAACTTGATGTCGAAGTGCTTAGACTTCGACGAGCTACGATTGTTCTTAAATATAACTCAATGGCTTTATTATCATAGTTAATTCTCAATGGCCTATCAATGCTATCAATAATCTACAACCCCATGATAAAGTTTTGTAGCCATATATCCCTTGATTGGATGCCTCATAATACGCTATGAATTCTGCCTATATGGTCGAAGTAGCTATAAGTGTTTGTTTAACGTTTTCCCATGATATAGACCCTTTAGGCATCATAAAAATATAAGCTGAAGTGAATCTCCTACTGTCCACGCATCTAGCAACGCTGGAGTCTAAATATTCAATCTTCTCTGGGTGACCTCACCTGCCCTCCGATACATGAGTATGAAATCCTTTGTTCTTTGCAAATACCGCATGACCCTCTTTACGACTTTCCAGTGATTCAAACCTGAGTTACTCAAATATCTATCCATATCCCAACTATGTACACTATATCCGGACACGTACATACTTAAGCATACATAAGATTCCTTACAGCCAACACATAAGGGATTTTTTGCATTGCCTTTATTTCAAATTCAATTTATGGACATTGTTGTAAGTTAAATTTGTCACCCTTTAACACAACTGTGTCACCACAATTTTGCATATCATACCCACTAAGCACCTTTTCAATATAGACCTTTTTTGAAAACCTAAGTGTGCATCTTGAACAATCACGACAAATTTGCATATCTAATACAAAAGATGCATCACCAAGATCCTTCATTTCAAAAATGACATAAAGAAAAGACTTGGTTTCATACATCAGACTATCATTATTACTTGTCAGCAATATATCATTCACATACAGAACAAGTATGATGAACTTGCTCCTACTAAACTTGATATATATGCATTAATCAACAATTTTCTCCTTAAAACCATATGAAGAAATCACTTGATCAAATTTTTGGTACTACTAATGGGATGTCTGCTTTAGACCCTAAATGAATTTTTTTAATCTATATACTAGGTGAGTCTTTCAACTGAAAGTTGTTCGACTATACCATGTATATAATCTCACTAATTTCTCTATTGAAAATGGAATCTTTACGTTCATTTGATGCAACTCTAAATCATAATGAGTTACAAGTGTCATGATTTTCTTAAGAGAGGTTTCGTCGAAATTGATAAAAAAAAATCTTTTTGCAATTAATATTCTCTTTATGAGTGAATCCCTGGAAAATAAAGCGAGTCTTATACTTTTCAACATTGCCTTTCAAATCCCGTTTGGTTTTAAAAAATTTTTTACAACCAACATATTTCACTCCTTTAAGCAATTCTACAAGTTTTCAAACGTCAATGACTACCATAGACTTCATCTCTTCCTTCATGGTTTCAATCTACTTTTTAGGATTAGGGCATTTTTTTTTTTACTTCATGGAAAGATGTAGGATTACTTTCCAACCCTATGTCAAACTAACGCTTTTGGAGATAAACATAATCAAGTGAAACCGTTGATCTTTTTCCCTAGAAGATCTCTTTAAAGACACTTGCACTTGAGGTGACTATGGCATCTGCTCAATCATAGGTGGCAATACCTCAACTTGAGTTGATGGACCTTCTATTTGTGTTGGAGGTAGCACAGGAATATCTTGGTTCACTACTCCTTCAGGATTTGCAATTCTAACAATTTTAGGAATCAATATCCTATTACTACCAATTGCAACAGTAATAGTAACCATAGTAGGATCACTAATACTTTCCTCTTCAAAAGATATTTCCCTTAATTTCGGGCTCCCATTATCCTTAATAAACATGGCATTTCCCATCTCGAAAAAAAACTATTTGTGGTTTCCTTTCATTAAGCCTAAGGCCTAGCCTAAGTTAGACAACACCAAACATATAAATGTATAATGCTAGATCTTTTACTCGTCCATAACTCATATGGGGTCTTTGTCATTGTTTTATTAGATATTTTATTTAGTAAGTAAATTGCAATCTTTAATATCTCACAGCATAAGGACTTTGGTAAAGACAAAAAAATCATCGTACTTCTTATCATGTCTTTTAGGGTTCAATTTAGCAACTCCGCTACATCATTTTGACTAGTCCTTAACATAGTGTATTAAGGGACAATACCGCATTCAGCAAGGTATTGTGCAAAAGGAAACCCAAGATTTTATTCACATGATCCGTCGTATTTGTCATAGTCTTCATCACTATGGTCAAATTTCATGACTTCAATCTTCTTGCCTACTTGATTTGCAACTTCAATTTTGAAGAGTTTGAACACGTCTAGGAATTGTGACTTCTTAGGAGTAAGGTACAAATAGTCATATCATGAATAGTCATCTATGAAACTAATAAAATATACTTGACCATTCTCAGAAGCCTTAGAAAATGGTTTGCATATATCCATATTTATTAGTTTTAAGACTTTATTACACTGATTTGCACTCTTATTCCTTTTGTTAGTTGTTTGTCGTTTTAATACATTCAATACATATATCAAAGTCTGACATATCAAAGAATCAAGAATTCTTTATAACATTAACCTTTATAGGCATTATTTGAATATAAATCCTAAACGTCTATGCCACAACATGAAAGAATTTGTATTTGTCAAATTATGTTTTGTGTCACTTATATACATTATTTCATTGTTAGTAGGAGTTATGGTGTTTAATTTGTATAGTTTATTAACCAAGGAACCAATATCAATCAAAATTGAATTTTGAAAAATATTAAACATTCCATTTCCAAATGAATAAAAATATCTTGATTTGTCCATATAAGAAATGAGAAGGGGAGCCTTGGCGCAACAGTAAAGTTGTTGCCATGTGACCAAAAGGTCACGGGTTCGAATCCTGGAAACAACCTCTTACAAAAAGCAGGGTAAGGCTGTGTACAATGGATCCTTTCCAGGGACCCCGCATAGCGGGAGCTTCGTGCACCGGGTTGCCCTTTTTTTTGTCCATATAAGAAATGAAAATCAAATTTTGTTTAAAAGGGTACAATAAAGTATTTTGTAAATTTAGAAATACATTAGTTCCTAGATAAAGCCTAAAAATACCAATCGCTTCTACCCTACCCTTCTTGTCATTTCCCGTATAAATGTATCTTTCACCATCAATTGATAATCGACTCATAAAACAATCTTGCATAGGAACACTTATGTCGGTAGTAATTCCCTTGGGGAATAAAATCCACCCACCTAGAGAAGTTGCTCGGTTATCATGATTTAATGTTCTTTAAGATAAGAAAAGGGAAGAATAAAACTCATGTAAGTCCTAAATATATATGTAGATGTATATATAATCAAATAAATGTAACAGTCAAAACAAGGTGCATATATGTGGGCCCTTAATGAGATACCAAGTATAATGTTGCATTTAATCTTTGGATTAAAATACAACTTGTTAGTAATACTCTCTAAACATAGCTAAAAAATACCCTTAATCAGTAATACAATGTCTTCCTTTGGATCGACATATTATGCCCGTGATTCACCAAAATTTAACTTTATATGAGCTACCTTTACATATATTCGGTCTAAAATGATTTTCCTTTAGGCCAATTACCTTTAGCGTGAATATACTTCTATTTACACTAAATGCACTGAATTTACCTAATAGTTCTCACTTAGTGATAATATTAGTTCAACTTAATAACATTTGTGCATTAGATACATAAGAAAACCTAGAAAATAGAATTAAACAGAAGTAGTTGATGGACCTTTGATGGCAGTTTGTAATCAATCAAAAATTTCAATCAACTCAAAAAACTTGTGTCCTCAACCCCATGAACATCATGTTGGTGCAGGGAGCACCAGATAGTCAAACGTTTTGATGTTGGCAAAAAGTTCAAAGTTAAGTTTCATTATGATCTAATGAAGGTTGGCTAAGTATGTAGGTAGCTCAACCAGAAAGTCCTAGTGGGTCAAGTTGACTGGATACTAGACAAAGCAAAAGTCCTAGTGGACACTAGGCAAAGGGAAAGCCCTAGTTGCGGCTAAACAAGGAAGTCCTGTGGGACTGGGCAAGGAAGTCCTAATTAGTGGGACTCGGCAGGAAAACTAAGTAGATTGAGTACACAAAGAGGAAGTCTAGACGGGTTTGGAGGACCATACATCTAGCAATTTGATGAGTCTAGAGGATTGGACATTGAGAGGAAGCCCTGGGGTCAGAGGATTAGATGCTGAGTAGAAAGTCCAAACAGGTCTGGTGGACGGGATGTTTGGCAAGTTAGGTAACTTCTCTCGATCTGACCTAGGGTTTCATTTGAAATCCAAAAGTCAGGACCGAACAGTATTGAGACTGTCAAATTATTTCTGCTTTTATGTTATTATTATGCATGTTGTACTAACTCCGTAGTGCAAGAAGGTGGCCGAAGTCAGGGATTCCAGGCGCTCGGAAGGGATCCAAGCGCCCGAAGGTTCGGACGACAAGATGGCTCCAAGCACCCGGAATGGCCTAAATCCAGCCACGCGTGCAGCTGAATTGGCATGCTCTGGTTGGCTGGCACACGTCAACGTCCAGGTGCCTAGCCAGGTGCTCGGGAAGGGATAAAGGTGACTCGGATAGAGCTTCGCCCAAGTGCAGCCACGTTAGCGGTCCAGGCGACTGGAGGTGGTCCAAGCGCCTGGAGTTGGATAACTTGGCGACGAAGGTGGATCGGATAGGCCTCGATTGAGATGCCTGGAGCTGATCCAGGAGCTTAGAATGGGCTATAAAAAGGCACCTTTGACCAGAAGCACATAACCATTCTTATACACTCAAATGTTTCTTGTGCTACTTCTAAACTTCGTTACAACACCAAAGTACTCCGACAACAATGATCAAACTTCGATTCCTATTGTTGTCGATATCTTTTATTATTGTGCATATTTGGATTTGTGTAAACTTGTCAAATCTTTAGTGGATTGTCCAACGAATGTGATCAACGATCGTGGGCCTTGAAGTAGTAGCACAGGTTGTGAACCACGTAAAAAGAAAGTTGTTAGCATTGTGCTTGTTTCTCTTTTTCTATTCCGCTATGTACTTTTCGAAAACCGTGAAAAAGTGACACGTTATTTACCCCCTTCTAGTGCTCTATTCGATCCTACCATCAGTTGACTAATATAAATCAATCAAGTGCTCTAGTCGAACTAACAACTTTCTATTCTCAACTTGTGCCCAATAGTTGACTAGTTCTAATGACAGTTGATTAACAGCATCAGTTGGGTGCCCTAACCAATCCAAAAACACTCTATGCTCCATCCTAAGCCCAACAATCGATTGTTGCTTTATAAAAGTTAACCAATCAAAATCAGTCGAGTACTTAAGTTGATTATGAAAGTTTCTATTCACTAGTTTAGGCACATAAGTCGACTCATGCATTAGTGATTGATCCAATGCATCAGTCGGTTGATCACAAGTCCGTTCAATTTTTACAAATCAAATGCAACGATTACGAAAGTTTTTATTCACTATTTTGGGCACAGTAGAGCATTAGTGACTGATCCAGTGCATCAGCCGATTGATCATGAGTATGTTTGATTTTTAAAGATCAAATGTGACGGTTACAGTAAATATAGATGATGATATAATAGGAGATAGAGCTCAATGGCGTAAAAGGATTTATACAACCGACCCCACCTAGTAGGAAAATGCTTGGTTGTTGTTGTTGTTGTTGTTGTTGTAAATGTGACGATTACAGCCAAAAATAACAGTGGCTACTAAAATCCAGCCATTGTTCTTAACATTTTTTTTAAGCTTACAGACAGTTATGGCGATAAGATTTTGTGGGTTTAGATCATGTCGTGCGAAAATAGTTTGGTATTTTTTAAAAAATATAAAATATATTAACTAAAAATACAAAATTTAATCTAAATATTTAAAAATAAAAAGTTAAATAAATGAATATACTAGTCCGCTGGCGGAACATGTTGTTTCGCCTATATTAGATGAAATGGCTTGAGATTTTAAACTATGTATAGAACAAATGCAATCAGACAGAAATCGTTAAAAATTTTGCATCCTAATGCTATAAAATCAATGGCACGACCTGTGACTCTAATTGAAGAAATTTTCCTTAGTATGAATTGTGTTACCGCATATGAATCTTAAAGAATCAAACAATTCTAACACAGGATCTTGTTATAAATTTATAACATAATTGTGAAAACAAATAAATTGCGGAAGTGAAATAAAATTGTAATTCGAACCTGAATCGAGGTTCAAAGCGATGATCTTGAGGTTGCTGAATCAACCTGAGGATAAAAAAGCAAAAACAGAAGCGGGCTTGATCTTTCGTAGGGGTTAAGGCATGGGCTACCGTATCTCATTTTCGGATGGAATGGAAAATAGAGCCAAGATCACCATAACCCTATGGGGACCACAATCCTTTATATAGCTTTAGAATCCGAATATGTTATTAGCCCATCAATAATAACGGAAAAGCATATGAACCGGTTTCTACTCACATAATATTCACATCCATTAAATCTTCTCATATATTAAACCAATAGTTAGATAACTTTATTGCATTAATTCCTTATAGCAAATCTGTGTGTTACGACCTTAACATGTAACCCACTTAAAGGAGAAACAAAATCCAATAACACTTTCTAACAATATCATAGATCAAATTTAATTAAGTATGTAAACAAGTAAAAAAAAAACATGTGATGAAATCAAGTCTTTTTTCCTTTTCTGTGTGCTTCCATCTTTTTTGAAATATACTTTTAGCGTTATATTGAACAGAGAAAGATAAAATCAAGAAGTAGAGAATCCCAACAGCAGTAATTTGAAAATCCTAAAATATCAAAACATATTTAATATTATCAAATAATACCTAATCAATATCAGAGACCTCCAAAAAGACCTATATTCTGTGAAGAAAATAATATTAAAGCGTCATCCGATTTCAAATGGCATACCAATAATGATCATGTATACGGTCAAGATGCCTACATTGTTGAGGACCACTGTAGTCTGGAGCAATCTCCTCCCTATCTTACGGAATGCATCCCCCATGACTCCCCCATAAGTAGACTTATTTGCGGCACGGCTACATCGGATTAGCATCTCAATCGAAGCATCGGTGAGGATGGCAACAGATATGATCAAGATGATTCCAGGGACGAGCCCTAAGACTCTCATGGCGGCCGGCAGAGCCATGATCCCAGCTCCTATGATGTTCGTCGAGAGGTTGAACACCGCACCGGCAAACGAAGCTGTAGGGGACAACCGAGATGGTCGGCCGTCTTCCTGCTTGACTGATATCAGGGGAGCAGTAGTCGCAATACTCTCATCACTAATTTCTGCATGCTCTCGGGTTGTCTCTCTCGCTCCTCGTGTCATCAAGCTCAAACTCTTGAGCTAGTTCTTCCAAATAGGATTGGATCAAAAGGAACTCAACCAATAACGGCAAAGCAATGCACTAGATTCCAAAAATCAAGAAGAAAACTTTAGTACTCCTGAAAGGATAGGGAACTCAGTTGACGGAAGCAAATCAATCGTCCAAGAAAACTATGGAGACACTATAAATTAAGGATAAGGAGAACAAGATTGAAAATTTACCTTCTAAGGATTTGGTCGAACTCGCTGCAGCGGATGGAATTAAGGAAGAAAACCAAAACGGGAACCGTAGTTTTGTATTGATATAACTATATAAGGGAATTCCCAATTCGTCGGAGTAGTTGCGGCGCCGCCTTCCTGACCTCCTCTCTCATCTCTTACAGGAAGGTGAGGGTCCCAACACGACACGGTTCCGTTTTCTTCACGCCTTCCCCATTGTAATCGCAAAATGCGCTGTCGAGCGCTGCGAACTAGAGGCGCCCAAATTCTATAACGTGGCAAAAGATACTAACCGGTTCATCCCAAGGTTCTTCGTCAGTTCCACGCAGAAGCCAGCCTCCCATGGCTGGAAATCGATTTGAGTGTCCTTCCGCTAGACCTTATAGCGGCCATGGAATTGTATTTCCAAAAAGATAATTTTTCTAAGGATTGAATCCCTACTGTAATCTACCGTCCAAGAACTAACTTGCTATATTATGGGGGTAGATTTCTCTGATGAAGGGACCTGTGTCTTTAACTCTCTCCCAATCTAATAAAATTATCATGGATCGGCATAGTCGAGGTAAATACCTCTCTTATATGCTAGTCATGAATTTCAAGGCTAGTAACCGTCCGTGATTTACCTCCTCCGTATTGACCATGAGACAGATTGATGGGGCCGATTGGGACGAACGTATTCATCTTTTACCACCATTATGAAACATCTCTTTTTATTTTATTATTAAAAGAATATCTTTATATTAGATCTTATCATGATTCGAAATCCATGATTCGACGATTCGAAACTATCGATTGGTAGATCGATCTTTAATCTTTACCATTTAAGACAGTTATAATTTATAGTTCAAAACTATTGGTTCACGATTTAGTTCATGGTTCATAATTTATAGTTCAAAACTATTAGTTCACGATTTAGTTCATGGTTCATTACGATTCTTCACGGTTCAAGATTATTATTATTTTAAAAATATTTAAAATATTTATATATAGAGACGTATCCTTTCTAATTTTAAAGAAATATCCTGAATCTTAGAACTATCGCTATTAGTATTTTCTTATGTCTCAAATGTCGGAACTTGCTCAGATGCAAACCCAAGGAGAAGAAGGTTTATGAACTCACAATGAATTGAATGAAAAAAATAAGGAAAGTCTAAATCGATAAGATGGATGAAAGAACCTTGACTCAATGCTTAAAAAAGCATGAACCTTGGTCTAGAAGATAGAAGACACAACAACCTTAGGATTGAGATTGATAAGTCCTTGTCCTTGAACGCCACAAGGGGATGTTTTGAGAAGTTCTAATTCAATGAAGAACTAATAAGTAAGAGTCCCACCCTATTTTATATTGAAATATGCTAAAAGATACATGTGTGGTCGTCACCCCCTTTATTTACAGTTATAGGATGACTTAAAAACCCTAAAAGGTCAAAAGGAAATTCATTTAGTAAAGATCTATATAAACTACTTAGTTATTTTGAGTTTATGACACCATTATAATCCAAATAAAAATAGAAATTGAGCCTACATATCAAACACATCTCTACTACATAGATATGAGACTTAATTGGCTAATTAAGCCAATCTAAGGATTGAATTAGGTTGAATACGACGCATGACTTACTCTTGGTCAAACCTTCTTCAATTGTAGCTTTGATCTTCGCATTTTCAATTGGCACATTAAGTGCTTCCTTCATCTTTTTAGCCTTGCTCTTGTAATTGAGCCTTCATTGAGGCATAATGAATTGTCAACAACATCTAGAGAGGGATGCTTCATGGCCTTAACTTGATGTCTATCTTTAACTCTATCATTCCTCCTCTCCTCAAAAGGATTTGTCTTCGAATCTTGATCACCTACATCAAAGGGAGAAAAATCAGAAACATTAAATGTAACACTCACATTATACTCACCTGTCAAGTCAAGTTTGTAGGCATTAGCATTGATTCAAGCAATGACTTAAAATGGTTCATCTCCTCGTGGATGTAACTTAGTACGACGTTTAGCTAGGAATCTATCCTTTCTCATATGAACCCAAACTCAATCTTCAATTTCAAAAACACTCTCTCCTTCGTCCCTTGTTGTCTTGTATAGCGTATTGTTCGGTCCTTTTTCAATCTGCAATCGAATTTTCTCATGCATTTGTCTCAGAAATTTGGATTTTTATTGTACCATCTAAACAAGCACGCTCAAAGATAGGCAAATGTGATAAATCAAGAGGAGTTAAAGGGTTGAACCCATATATCATTTCAAAAAGTGAAAAATTAGCACTAGAATGCACAGATCTAGTATAAGCAAATTCAACATATGGTAAACAATCTTCCCAACCTGTTAACTTCTTTTGAATGATAGCTCACAATAAAATAGATAAAGTTTGATTTACTACCTCAGTTTGTCCATTTGTTTATGAATGACAAGTTGTAGAAAACAAAGCTTTGTACCCAACTTTCCCTGCAATATCTTCCAAAAGTAACTTAGGAACTTTGCATCACGATCTTAAACTATGCTCCTCGACACTCCATGACGCCGCATAATCTCCCTAAAGAATAGATATTAAATATGGTTAGTAATTTTCTACAAGGAATAAAATAAACTATTTTAGAAAATCTATCCACAATCACAAAATGAAATTCATACCTAGTTTTGACCTAGGTAATCCTACAACAAAGTCCATGAAAATATCAACCCAAGGTATATTTGGAATTGGCAAAGGTATATTCAATCTATAAGGTAAAAATTAAAATTTTGCTTGCCAACATGTGATGCACTTCTCATAAAACTTGACTAGATCTCTTTTTATGTGAGGCCAAAAGAATGCTCAACCAAAACTTGTAGAGTTTTTTTTATTCCAAAATGTTCCATTAGTCCCCCACCATGAGCTTCTTGGACTAATAATTCTCTCAATGAATAATTAGGTACACACAACCTATTCACTCTAAAAAAAATTCCTTATGCCTATAAAACTTCTCAAATGCAACATGTTCACAAACTTCAAACACATTTCCAAAGTCAGGATAATTAGAATATAGATCTTTATTATATTCAAATCCTAATAATCTAGTGTTCAAAGTAGAGATCAAGGTATACCTTCAAGATAAATCATTTGCAACAATATTTTTCATACCTCATTTATACTTGATCACAAGGAAATGATTCAATAAACTGCACCCATTTTGCATGACATCTATTCAACTTACTTTGTCTCTTCAAATGCTTCAACAATTCATGATCAATGTGAATGACAAACTCTTTGGGCATAAGTAATATTGCCAAGTCTCTAAAGTCCTCACCAATGCATTCATCTCATTATCATAAGTTAGATAGTTCAAAGCTACTCTATTGAGTCTCTCACTAAAATAAGCAAGGGGTCAACCTTCTTATATTAGCACAACTCCAATACTTATTCCTAATGCATCACACTCAGTTTCAAAAGTTTTAACAAAGTTAGGTAATGCAAGTAATGGTGCAAAACTTAGCTTATCCTTAAGTAAATTGAAAGCTAAATTTTGTTCATTATCCCAATGAAACCCAACATTCTTTTTTCAATCAAGGGTGCAACCAAAGTACTAAAATTCTTAACAAAGCTCCTATAAAAACTAGCTAATCCATGAAAGTTACATGCCTCAGTAATGGTTTTGGTGTTGCCCATTCATGAATAGTCTTAACCTTTTCTCTATCAATTGCTATTCCCTTAGCACTAACAATATAACCAAGAAACTCAATTTGGCTAGTGCAAAAAACATATTTTTGAAGGTTAGCATACAATTTTTCATTTCGCAAGACAGGGAGAACTTTTTGTAATGATTGAGATGCTCATCTAAATTTTTGTTATAAATCAAGATGTCATTAAAATATACTACAACAAAGTCCCCAATATAAGAACGTAAAATATGGTTCATTAATCTCATGAAAGTACTAGGCACATTAGTTAGTCTAAATAACATGACTAACCATTTGCACAAACCATACCTAAGCTTAAAAGCAATATTCCATTCATCTCCCTTATGCATGTGAATTTGATGATAACCAAACTTCAAATCAATTTTAGAGGAAAAAAAAATAAGAACTATGTAGTTCATCTAGCACTTCATCTAATCTAGGAATAGGATGACGATATTTTATCATAATCTTGTTGATAGCTATAAAATTAACTCACATTCTCCAAGTTGTATTCTTTTTAGGCACAAACTTTCTCGGACATACTTTTTTCTCATCAACTCTTCAACTTGCTTTTGAAGCTCCTTTATCTCTATGGGATTGCTCCTATCGGTCGGCCGATTAGGAATTGTTACTCTTGGGATAAAATCAATTTAATGCTCTACTCCCCTAAGTGGTGACAATTCATTAGGAACCTCGTCAGGAAATACATTATCAAATTCATGCAAAAGAGATTTAACAACACTAGGTTAGATTGTTAGTGTTGAAATAAGTCTTCTTGTACAAAAGTACAATCATCGATTGTTGAGAATAAAAAACTCTCTTAACCTCCCTTTCTTTTACATAAAAGCTCCATTTTTTCCTCTCTTGCTCTTATTTTTTTTTCCTTTTCATTCTTTTTTCCACTCCTCTCATCCTTATTTTTTTTCTTTTTTGACATTCCTTTTCTTTTCCATTCTTTTTTTTTTCATTTCTCATTCTCTTTTCTCTCATAATCATTTATTTTTTCACTCTCATTTTTGATCCTCAATTGATCTTCATATACTTGCTTAGGAGTTAATGATACAAGAGTTACAAATTTACCATGCATCATAAAAGAATACATATTTTTGAATCCATCATGCATGACCCTCCTATCAAATTGTCATGGTCTACCTAAAAGCAAATGACTTGTATGCAATGACACTACATCACAAAGAACCTCAACCAGATACCTACTAATGGAAAATGAAACCAACACTAACTTATGCACCTTATCTTTCCCGCAATCATTCAACCATTGTAGTTTATAAAGTCTAGGATGCTTAGTGGTAGGTAAGCATAATTTCTCAACCAGGATAGTATTAGCTATATTAGTGCAACTTTCCTCATCTAAAATGAAACTACACAGCTTGTCTTTGATGTGGTAATAGGTATGAAATATGTTGTTTCATTATTCTTCATCTTCTTCCTTCACTTGCACATTTAGAACACGTCTAGTGACAAGGGTTCACCTTCATTAGGATACTCTTCTATATCACTTACCATCAATGGTTGCAAGTTACTATCATCTTCGGACTCACTCTCAATTTTAATATTACAATTTCTTTTAAAATCATAATTCTTTTGTTGGGATATTATGATACAATATGCCCCCTTCCCAAGCACACTTAAAACATTTAATACCTCTATTTCTCGAAGATTAGATATGTTCTTTACCTTTGACCAAAGTATAACTTGCATTTTTATTCTTAGACAACTTGATCTTACTCTTAGATGCACTTTTATCCTCTCATTTGCTCCAGCTAGATTTTTAAGTGGATGAACTAGAACTCTGCCCATGCTTCCTTTTAAGTTGTCTTTCAACATTCATGGACATGTGGACCATATCTTCAAGCTTAACATAATGTTGCAACTCCACTACATTTGTAATTTCTAAATTCAAACCATGTAAAAATTGTGCCATGGATGCTTCTTGGTCCTCCTCCACATTGGCTCAAATAATGACAATCTTTATCTCTTTGTTGTATTCCTCCATAGTCTGGGACTCTTGGTTAGACCTTATAGTTGTTGGTACAAATTTTGATAGTAATGTGATGGAATGAATATCTTTCTCATAATAGATTTCATCTCCTCCCAAGTGTCAATTGGTCTCTCTCGATTTCTTCTCCTACTTAGAATAATTTGATCCCTCCATATAATAACATAATTAATAAATTCAACAATAGCAAGTTTTACCTTCTTTTCTTCAGAGTAGTTATGACAATCAAGCATTAGTTCCACTTTTTTTTCCACTCCAAGTAAGATTCTGGATCACTTTTTCTTGAAAATGAAGGAATCTTCATCTTGAGGTTTCTCAAGTTTCTATCAACATAATCATTCATTCTTCCTCTTTGACCATCAATTCTAGCATAACTAGATCTGCAACTAGAAGCTCTATCACCAATGTCCTTAGAAACAACATCTTCATCATCATTATCGTCACGGTTATGTTGCCTAGCTCTTTATGTAGGAACTCCACCAACTCGGCTCCTTTGCAATCTAGTAATTACAGCATTTTGTCTCTTCAATCTATCTAAAATCTAACTAAATCTAATTTCCATATGCTCCAAGTCTTGTCTCAATGCACGTTGTTAAATGATTCTCTAGGTCTTGCTTTCTCTCCACTTGTCGCTATTAAAGTAATATGTTGTCACTCAATCACTAAACTCATTAAGGTTAGCTCTTTAAAGAACTTATAATTAAGGCAATTCCATGTAAACATTCATTGACTAATTAAAATTTTTCAAGGGTAAAGAATAATGATTATGATAAAGGATAGAATTGAAAGAAAAATGCAACATAGTAGAATTGATAAACTTGAATTGAGTGTAAAATATCTTCTTTTTTTTTTTTTTTTGCCAAAATTGAATCTAGGCAGATGCCAAAATTGAATTTAGGAAAAATTTATGAGATTGTAGAATTGAAAGATAAAGATAGAAAGAAATGATGAAAGGAAATTTTCAAAATTTTAATCTAGATAGGTGCATGCTAGAATTGAATCAAGGATAAACATAAAGCAAATGCAGAATTGAAAGTTAGACACTTGAAATAAATGCTGAAAGGAAATTTGCTAAAATTTAATCTAGGCAAAATGTAAAATAAATCAGTGTTGAAAGGAAATTTATTAGAATTTAATCTAGTCAAAATATTTTAAAAAAGCATGCAAAATTGAAAGATAAAGAGCAGTAGAAGGAAATGTAATTCTATTTCTACTCTCTTTTGTTTCTTCTCTTTTTTTTTTTCCCCATTTTTTCAATTTTTTTTCTAAATTTTGGCCTCCCATTCTATTTTTTTTCCTTTTCTTTTTCTTTTGCCAAAAATCACAATTTTTTTTTTTATAGCAACAATGTCAATAAAACTTGCTAAGACTGGAATGATAACAATAAGTATCAAAAGATAAACAAAATAGATAAAAGATTCAAGTACAAAAAGAAAAAGAAAACTAATCGATTTAGAAAGATCAAAGCTCTTAAACCAACTGATGTGAACCCAAGAGAAGAAAGTTTTATGAACCCACACTGAATTGAATAAAAAAAACAAGGAAAGTATAAATCGATAAGATGGATGAAAAGTGCTCGTGGCTTTCACCTTCGTTTTGAGTAAACACACAGCGGAATAATAAAAATCAAATTGCAAACACCAAGGATTTACTTGGTTCGGAGCCTATGACAACTCCTACTCTAAGACCCGCACGTAAGAGTGCTTTCAGTGGGAAATCACTATAAATTCATAGAATTACAAGTACAATGATGAAATGCAGTAATGAAAATTATACCGACAACTAAGAATAGAGAATTTAAAGCTTCCGATTGTTGGAGTTGAGTTACGACTTTGTTGGATCGTCTTGTTAACAGCACACGGAAGAAGATCATAAGTTTTCGAGCTATCCTATACATCTGCTCGAACCAGACTTAAATCGCCCATTGAGGGCACCTCCAACCTCTACAGGAGGTGCCTTCAGTCCCGAGTTAGCTACGTCGATAAGCTCCGCGACGTTCGTTGCTTACCCACCCAAAGGCACCTTCAGTGTCCTTGGAAGGCGCCTTCCATTATCTGTCCAAGGTGCCTTCAACGTCCTTGGAAGGTGCCTTCTGCCCTACTTCCTGCGCAGCTGCAGCTAAGGCGCCCGAGGCACCTCCAACAACCCCGGAGGCATCTCGAACACTGTTCATCCGAGCAAAACATGCCCAATTCACTTCCTGCAAAATACGTTAGTTCAAGAAACCAACCATACCTTGCAAAACAAAGTTAGCACAATATAAACATGAAAAATAAAGCATTTGATAGTCTTCAGACTATCCAGTTTTGACTTTGAGTTTCTTGGAAATCCTAGGTCGAACCGACGCCTACTGTTCCCCCACCAGGGAATGCGTCCTCACCTACTCCTCTTAGGAGAGTTTACCTGTTGTCAAATTGATCCTCCAAACCAATTGGACTTTTTGTTCAGCGTCTGAAGCTTCCGGTCTTCATGCTGGACATCCGCTCCACGACCTGTCCAGACTTCCACCCGATTCACGATACCAGGATTTCAACCTAGAGTCCCCGACTCTAGGATTTTACCGAAGCTCTCGACCTGCCAAGACTTTCTGCCTAGGGTTACCACCCCCTAGAACCTAGGATTACCACCCCCTAGGGTTTTCCACCTACCTAACCGCAGCTAGGGATTTTACCTAAGAACCCTTAGGACTTTTGTGCAATCTCATTCAAACTTGTTAGACAACCAATAACCTTAATTTTGAACTCTTTGCCATTATCAAAACTCAGGTTCGGTCGTCTGATGCTTTCCGCACCAACAAAGAATCTTGACCCAATGCTTAAGCAAATATGAACCTTGGTATAGAAGGTAGAAGATGCCACAACCTTGGGATTGAGATTGATAAGTCCTTGAACGCCACAAAGGCATGACTTGATAAGCTCTTTTTCAATGAAGAACCAACAAACGAGAGCTTCACTATACTTTAGATTGAAATATACCAAAAGATACATGTGTGGTCGTCTCTCTCTTTATTTATAATTAAAGGATAACCTAAAAATCTTAAAAGGTCAAAAGAAAACTCATTTAGTAATAGTCTATGTAGACTATTTAGATATTTTGAGCTTATGACACCATTATAATCCAAATAAAGGTAGAAATTAAGTCTAAATATTAAACATATCCATGAAAATTAAGTGGTTAATTATGTAGTGCGAAAAAAATGGTTCACGTAAATTTGATTTTTATGTTATTATATATATATATTTATTGCTGATGTGCTGCACATCGCACAGTGCGCGACTATGCACGTGCAGCATATCAGACTCATTTTTTTTATTATTATTATTTTTAAGATTTTGAATTTTAAAAAAATCAATATTTCCTTATATAAATCTCTAATACATAAATATATCCCCTAAACACATTACAATACTCCATAAATACTTAAATTTATTTTATTTTTAATTTTTCTTTTTACTAAACAGTATAAACTAATTGAAAAATCTGAACCCTAGAGGTAAAATCTTAAAAACAATAACTTGAAAATGATAATCCAATTGGGAAGCATGAACCCTATAAATAAAATCTTAAAAAAATATTTTAATTAATTTTTTAATTCAAAATTTAAAAATAAATAAATAAAATAAATAAATAAATAATCTATTATTTTTTTAGATTTTGAATTTTAAAAAATTAATATTTACTTATATAAATTCCTAATACATTAATATATCCCCTAAATACATTACAGTTCTATGTAAATACTTAAATTTATTTTATTTAAAATTTTTCTTTTTACTAAACACTATAATTCAATTGGGAAATCTGAATCCTAGAGGTAAAATCTTAAAAGAAATGAGTTTAAAAAATTATAACCCAATTAGGAAGCATGAATCCTAGAAATAAAATTTTTAAAAAATATTTTAATTATTTTTTAATTCAAAATTTAAAATAATAATTTTTTTTTAAAAAAAGGCTGATATGCTGCACGACAGGCACAGTCTAGCATCACGTAGCATATCATATTATATCAATCAAATAACATAAAAATCAATTAATATATATTAAAGGGGTCCAAATAACTAATATATTAAGTAATTAATTAATGGACCCAACCTAATTAACTATCCGACTAACTTCCCCTATCCTTTTAAATATATTTTCATTGAGAGTGGATTTTTTTTATTTTCCCCTAGTATTGTTGTGGCTGCCCCTCCCTCTCCCCCTACCCTTAACAACCCTAGGGGAATTTGAAGAAGAAAAGTGTGCTCACATCATTCTCTTATATCATGTTTGATATCTTTTCGCCCACAAAACCCTAAAGCAAAATTTCTAACATTCATATCATAGTACAAATGTTTTGATATTATTGTAACAACTACATTTTTATTGCTCTCGTCGTTGTAGATTTGGATTTTTTTTCCTTTTTTCCTTTAGGAGAATTTTCTATAGACAAATCATGGTCGTTTTTTCTTCTCGGAGATTCCCTACCTTTGTTCAATTATAACTGTTGAACTTTCCATACATGCACCATTTTTGTCTTACGTAGCCTCAAGTTTTTTTTTTTGGGGTCTTTCTTCATCCTGTCTTATTATTTTACATTTTACAAATTAGATATTGCCTATTTCTGCATGAAAAAATGCAACATCTATTAAAATCATGCCATGTAAAGAAAATATTAAAAGTTCCTAATAAGATCAGAATCTATGATACATGATCAAATAGGACCTAGTTGGATTGGTTATCTTATCGGCTTCTTTTGTTTTCTTATTTTATGAATCTCTTTGAATTCTATCTGTGTGTACACTCAAAAACAAAATTCCATCATCCAGCAAAGAACATTCCACAAGAAATACTATGCTGTCACTTAAGTTGCCCCAGCATGTTCAATTGCACAATATTTTCGTATTTATGTGAGTACGTTTTACTTCTTTTTTTTTTTTTTTAAAAAAATAGACTTATGTTTTTTTATGTCAATTTGTTCCTTTTTTCATGAATTTGGTGTTTTATGTTGATACATGCTAAAGTT
Source organism: Zingiber officinale (assembly GCF_018446385.1). NCBI lineage: Eukaryota > Viridiplantae > Streptophyta > Magnoliopsida > Zingiberales > Zingiberaceae > Zingiber > Zingiber officinale. The sequence goes on along the minus strand of NC_055987.1, from coordinate 170,591,898 downwards.
ATGAAGCATAGGAAATTTATTCAGATAGATATAAACCCATTTTGTTGTACCATTAGCTATGTATCTGTTTTCAGTTATTATTTATGTGCTTCAATATTTCCTATGCTTAATTTAAGAAGATTTTCAATCTGTCATGTAGTATTTTGAGGATACCATGCAAACAAATGAAAGATAGTGTGAGTTGTTTGTGATAATTTTGACAGGTAAGAAGTCCGGCTTAGAGGATATCGGAATTCTTATCAACTTAGAAGTATACAAAAGTTCAGCTTAGAGGATATTGAAATCTTTATCAACTTAGAGGTGAAAAGGAGTCCGGCTTAGAGAATACCAGAATCCTTATTAACTTAAAAGTGCACAGGAGTCCGACTTAGAGAATACCAGAATCATTATCAACTTAGAGGTTTGTATTTTAATTGTTGCTATAAAATATTGAACTTTCTAAGTCTTTAGACTCACTAGATCCATATGATGCAAATAACGAGGAGACAGAGAGTCTTAATGGATGAGCTAGCCCGCACAAGGTAGTGCACACCTGAGGGTCTTGTCATTTCTTCTTTTTGTTTGTGTTATTTTTCTAGTTGGGATGTTGAGGTTCTTATTCTGAGTCGATGATGTAATTGCTGGTAGATATCTGGGATTCCTTGTTTTTGTTGGTTAAACATTCGGGTCTTTAAGTTTTCTTTTATTCACACTATTGATTCTAGTTGAACCTATTTGAGATGCACCACATCGGAGTGAATTTCACTACAACAAATATAGCTTTTTGCGGCGCGCAAATATGCTATCCGCGGCGTGCATTGCGTCTTAATTGTATAATGATAAGCTGTTGAAAGTCTGAAGATATCCACGGCGTGCAATAAACGCCGCAATTGACGTATTCGCGGCATGCAATGCATGCTGTTGTTAGTGTTATCAATGGCGTACAATAAACGTTGCAATTGAAGAATTCGCGGCGGACAATGCATGCTGTTGTTAGGGTAATCAATGGCGTGCAATAAACGCTGCAATTCAATTATTTGCGGCGTGTAATTCATGCTGTCATTAGTGTTATCAATTTGCAATTGAAGTATTCGCGGCATGCAATGCAAACTGTTGTTAGGATTATCAACGACATGCAATGCACGCCGCAATAGATAGTATTCACGGCATGCAATGCATGCTGCTGTTAGAGTTATCAGCAACGTGCAATAATATACACAAAACGCAAAAATATAATGTGCAAAAAACATAAAATGTCGACACACAAAATGCAGAAACAAACACAACTTGCAGAAACATAAAATGCACCACACTTAACATAACATAGCAAGAGTTCACTTAGTAACATGATTTGGATCCAACAAAAATGTATGACTTTCAAATAAGTAGAATCTATCTCACTCACACAAAACTACAAGTTTAGACAACCATGCTACTGTGCTTCCTAGTGCATCGTCGAGATAAAACATTTCATCATTTGGTCGTATCAAGTCTACCTTCTCCACCAGAACTTTATCAACCCAAATCTTCCAACAAGATCCTCCAAGAGGAATGTGATGCACTTTTGCTTTTGGATCTGTGGATGCAACTCGACCTTCTGCAACAACTCCCTCACCACACCAATGAAGTAATTTACATTTATGATTATCATGGACAACTTCACTATTCACATTCTTCAATAGTTAAACAATATAAAATTATTAATATGACATGATGCTTAAACAATGAACTTTTGGTTTATAAGGCATACAATTTGAATATAATTACTTGAAATTGTTTTGCACCATTGATATCAATATCATTCCCAATACCGCTACTAACGCCACCACTAGCAACCTAATTTGACACACAAATTATGTCAAGTAATGTCATCATGTAATTAAATCCAATAATTTAACTATACATACTTAACTTACTTTATGTCAACCTAATGACGATTAATTTACTAACCTGTTCTTCATCATTTCGTTGCCTCATACTTTGGAGAAACATGGACCTCATTTCTTGCATTTCTTGTTGAAAGTTATTCATCATACTTTGAAGTTGCTTAATAGTTTCATTTTGTTGAATGCAAGCTCCAGTTTTTGATGATGTAATTCCAAAGCCCAACCCACGCACTCTACCTCGAGCTTCCTTGCCAAATACAATGTTAATTGCGTCATCGACAATGCTAGTTGTATTTAAAGATTCAGGTGGACATTCTTCTATTTTTCTCTATCAAATAGAACAAATAGATAATTTTTTAGATAATAACAAATTTTTCTAACCTTTTACAAAATTCAAAGAGATAGTTTTATTACCATTTTCTCTCCAACAGCTTCACTACTAGGTTGCCCATTTTTTTTCTTGTGAGCCTCAATCCAAACTTTTGATCTTGTAATTGATGTATCTGCAGGACTTTTTTTTCCCTTAAGTATGAAACATATAGAATATATAAAAAATCATTAGAAAAGAAATTTAAAATATGTATCATTGCTTAAATAAGAAAACTTTAAAACAAACTATCCATAAAGTTGTATAAATAATAATATTTATCATCATGTTGGCCAAACGGGCATAACCTCTCCGGCTCATTGTATGATTATGGTCTTGTTTTACCCTCATTTCTCTAAATTTGGCACTCTTCTCCTGAGAATTAAAAGATAACCAACAAGGAAAAATACAACCATGAGCAGTAACAGTCTAAGAAAAAAATTCATAGTAAGGATACAGATTCTAAGATATTCAAAAATCTAAGAAAAAATTCTAGCATTATATTACATGATTCAAGATTTAACTAATTGCACAATTTCTTTATAAGTTAAGATATAATTTTTTTTATTTTGCACAGTATCAGGGTGCATGCAATTGTTCACCACCATTCCTTCACATTTTATTGTTGAGCAGAAACAATTAAACATTGCAAGACTTTATAATGTTGTTTCTCTGAGCACATACACCAGAACTTGCCTTGTCCTATTAACATTATTAAGGTTATGTTTTTTTAGCGCTATTGTTACATGCAGAAACTTCACATGCATCCCATGTCAAGTGATACCAGCCCATAGAAGACCCATTTGGATTACAATGCAGTAGTCAAGTATGAGATAGCTTCTAAATGGGACAAAATCAAATTCGTAACAGAATTACTACAAATGGAAGAGAGTTTAGAATATATAGTTAACCAGAATTACTACAAATGATTAAAGTGAGTGAGCATATGATACTACTTACTGATTTTGGTCCATAACAGTGAATTAATACTTACTTGAAAGGAAAGTGACAGTGTCTTCTTTACAAAAATGTCCCACTGATTTTGGTCCATAAATTCGGGCTTCAAAAGACTACGATCTCGTGAAGCTGCTTGACCAGTATTAACTTCTCGTATAAGTATCTGCAGCCTGGACTTTCTATCACGCCACAACTTACCTAACTTTTGAAAGATTGTTTTCTTTTCCCACTCCTCAACATTAAAATGTAGCTGTAAAATATAAAGCATGAATATATGACTAAATTTTGTTATAGAATTGGAAAATAATAATTCAGTGACAGAAGACATTACCTGAAGACAACTCCACATTTTACTTTTCAAATCTTCATCTACGTCATTCCATCCATCCAATGTATATGGAACAAATTCTTTTACCATACAACCTAGAAAAGATGCATACTTCACAAAATTATCTCCAATTGGTTGTCCGAACTCATTACGCTCTAGCACTTTGGGATTTTGTTGGCCACTAACCAACATCAACTTTGATGGACCTCGTCCCTTTTTCCCATCAATTTTAGTGTCATCAACCGACACTTTACCATGCTAAAGGTTGTGAAGAATCAGGGGCAGTGTTAGAGTCCATTCTCGATAGTTGATTAACAATTTTTTCCTACAAAATATCATAAAGAGATGTTGAAATGCATAAGTGTACTTATTAAAATAAACCATGAATTAAAAAAGGATTACAATATATCACCTGAACTTCAACTATAGATTCTCTACTGCGTTTTTTGCCCATTTTTTTCATCATTTGAATGCTAAATAATGACCTGATAAAATATGTAATATGACATGATGCACCACTGAAAGATTGTAAACTAGAACAAAAATATATTGCAAAAGTAAATAAAGAGTAGTGGAGTTTGAAAAGAACATTTATTTGTTGAAATAAATAACTATAAATCTACATCTGAAAAGTTCAGTCATGGGATATCAATAACATCAATTCCCTCACACTCATTTCTGGAATATGGTTCTTTCTCAGTAATGTTAATCTCAAGTCTGGACACATCAAGAGGTTTTGATGATGTATATGCATCCTCTTCAAGCAAATCCATGTTATGAATACCTTGAGCTGGTGCTTTTAGCAACACATACCAATTTGATTCATCATTTTCCCTAGAATAGAAAACTTGCTTTGCTTGTGATGCTAAAATGAAAGGATCATTTTCAAAAGTCCTTAGTCCTTGGTGTAAGTTGACAAGTGTAAAACCATCATCCATTTTGATACCAGTTCCAGGATTAGCCCAATCACACCTAAAAACAGGTACTTTGAAAAAATAATAGTCCAGTAACACAATATCTCGTATAACCCCATAGTATGATAGTCTTCCTACTGTATGTGAATCAGTAGAACTAGATTGCCAAATAGTATCATCTTCAACTGAAACACCACTATCTTGTGTCAACCTTCCAACATCAATTGTGTAGAACCGATGTCGCGGCTAGAGAGGGGGGTGTGAATAGCCGACTCAAATTCGTTCTTTTCTTTCTACAAATTAGGTTAGCTCAGCGGAAATAATATAATAGAAACGAGAACGAGAAGATCAAACCTTAGACGCAGTGATGTAACGAGGTTCGGAGATGAAACTCCTACTCCTCGGCGTGTCCGTAAGGTGGACGAAGCCTATCAATCCGTCGGTGGATGAGACCCCGGAGAACCGGCTAATAAATACTCCTTGTGGGTGGAGAAACCTCGCCACAATAACTTGCAACAACAAGATAGAAATACAGCAAGAAATACAAACAATATGAATGTAAAACACCTTGCTTGCCTTCGACTGGTTTCCATTGATGAAGCAGCAACTTCACGGAAGAACAGCAGCAACTGACCAGCCGGGGAAGCTCACACGAAGCTTCACGAAGCAGAGAGCTCAGCAAAGCTCAAGCACAGCAAGGAGCAGGGGCAAGAAGGAAGAAGTGTAGTGTTGAAGCTCTCGATCTCCTTTTATAACCTGCACTGCAAAGAGGACAGCGAAGAAGCCGGAGATAGCCGTTGTCACTCACAACGGCTATACCTGGACCGATCAGGCTCCACCCTGATCGGTCCAGGGTGCTGCTGATCGGTCATGGGGACCGATCAGGCTCTATGCTGATCGGTCCCTAGACCGATCAGACAGCTTCACAGAGAGTTACCCAACTCTCTGTGCGTACTCTGATCGGTCCCGGGGACCGATCAGAGCTTCCTCTGATCGGTCCAGGGACCGATCCCCTTCCTTTTCTCCCGAGCTTCTTGCCTTCTGATCGTTGTTTCCTGATCGGTCTGCAGACCGATCAGATAACACTCAGTAGGCTACTGTTTGGTTACTGATCGGTCACCAAACCGATCCAGATACCCAGTGTATCACTGGATTGATCCACTGATCAATCCAGAGCTTGGTTTTTGCCCAAATTAAGTCCCAAGCCTTCCAAACCAATATCCGGTCAACCTTGACCTATTGGTATCTTATGCTTAGCATCTGGTCACTCCCTTGACCTGCTAAGACTCCCTACCAAGTGTCCGGTCCAGAGAACGAGCTACCGAGCCCTCTCTGACCACAGTCCGGAGAACGAGTTACCGAGCCCTCTCCGACTTCGTCCGGTCCAGAGAACGAGCTACCGAGCCCTCTCTGACCACCGTCCGGAGAACGAGCTACCGAGCCCTCTCCGACTTCGTCCGGTCCAGAGAACGAGCTACCGAGCCCTCTCTGACCACAGTCCGGAGAACGAGCTACCGAGCCCTCTCCGACTTTCCGTGCCAAGTCTCCATCTTGGTCTTCTCCGTGCCAAGTCTCCATACTTGGACTTTTCCCGTGCCAAGCTCCCTGCTTGGACTTTTCACCAGATGTCTGGTCAATCTTGACCCATCTGGATTTCCCTTGCCTGGCTTCACTCACCAGGACTTCCAAACTGCCTAGCTTCACTCACTAGGTCTTTTACCTGGCTTCACTCACTAGGGTTTCCCATCTGCCTGACTTCACTCACCAGGACTTTCCGAACTGCCTGGCTTCACTCACCAGGACTTTCACCAACTGCCTGGCTTCACTCACCAGGACTTTCACCAACTGCCTAGCTTCACTTCACCAGGACTTTCACTTTCACCTAGCTTCACTCACTAGGATTTTCACCTGGCTTCACTCACCAGGATTTCCTGACTGTCTGGCTTCACTCACCAGGACTTTCCGAACTGCCTGGCTTCACTCACCAGGACTTTCCGAACTTCCTGGTTTCACTCACCAGGACTCTCCGAACTGTCTGGTTTCACTCACAAGGACTTTCCGAACTGCCTAACATTCCAGTTAGGACTTCCTAGTCAAGTATCCGGTCAACCTTGACCTACTTGACTCTTCTTCATCCAACCTGATCAGACCCTGATCAGTATCTCTCCGCATGGACAACTGCACCTGCATTGTCCATGTCTACATGTCTTTCTGTATTGTCAAACATCGAAACCATGACCAAGGTTTACGCTTGGTCAACTAGGTCAACCTTGACCTACTGGAAATTGCGCCAACAAATATGTAATATGACATGATGCACCATTGAAAGATTGTAAACTAGAACAAAAATATATTGCAAAAGTAAATAAAGAGTAGTGGAGTTTGAAAAGAACATTTATTTGTTGAAATAAATAACTATAAATCTACATCTGAAAAGCTCAGTCATGGGATATCAATAACATCAATTCCCTCACACTCATTTCTAGAATATGGTTCTTTCTCAGTAATGTTAATCTCAAGTCTGGACACATCAAGAGGTTTTGATGATGTATATGCATCCTCTTCAAGCAAATCCATGTTATGAATACCTTGAGCTGGTGCTTTTAGCAACACATACCAATTTGATTCATCATTTTCCCTAGAATAGAAAACTTGCTTTGCTTGTGATGCTAAAATGAAAGGATCATTTTCAAAAGTCCTTAGTCCTTGGTGTAAGTTGACAAGTGTAAAACCATCATCCATTTTGATACCAGTTCCAGGATTAGCCCAATCACACCTAAAAACAGGTACTTTGAAAAAATAATAGTCCAGTAACACAATATCTCGTATAACCCCATAGTATGATAGTCTTCCTACTGTATGTGAATCAGTAGAACTAGATTGCCAAATAGTATCATCTTCAACTGAAACACCACTATCTTGTGTCGACCTTCCAACATCAATTGTGTAGAACCGATGTCCATTTATAATATAACCTGTATACGATATAACATGCTTTCTTGGACCATGTGCTAGCCATTGAATCCGATCTGAAGAGTTATCAAGAACATGTTTTGATAACCATTGAGCAAATGTTTCCATATGTCGTTTTTGTAACAGTGTTTCGTTACTTGAGAAACGACGATCTGTTTGTTTAAGCTCCTCAATGTGCATCCTATTTAAAATCATTGAAAAGTGTTTGTTAAAATATATGAATCATGCAATACACCAAGAATATTAGGGTTGCAATTTAATACTCACTGTATGTAAGGATCAATTTCTGCAGTATTGAACAACACATATCGATGTGCTGCTTGTAACAAATGTTCTTCTAAAATAATTTCTTTTCCTTGAGAAATGGGGCGACCTTCCACTACTCCATTTTCTAAATCGTCATTCCGATTAGATCGGAGACCAATACAAGCAGCTTTTTTTATATATGCACTACAAAATCGCATTCGTTCTTCTGCAAGGTAACACTCAGCTATGCAACCCTCTGACCTTGCTCGGTTCTTCACATAGCCTTTAAGCATTTTCATAAATATAAATAATTAAAAATCACATGAAATAAATGTTGATAGAAAAATCTAAGTTGTTGTATGATATTAAAGTAGTAAAAAGATAGATTATTATTTATTACCTTTCAAATGGATACATCCAGCGGAATTGAACTGGCCCACACAGGCAAGCCTCTCTTGCTAAATGAATTGTCAAATGAACAGAGATGGTAAAGAAAGCAGGTGGAAAGTACCTCTCCAACATGCATAAAGTTTCAGCAATATTCTCTTCGAGTTGTTCTAGACGGTTCCTATCTAACACTCTTTGACATAACTCATTGTAAAATGCACAAAGCAAAAATATAGCATTACGTGGACCTTTTGGTAAAAGACTTCTCAATGCTACTGAAAGCAATTGTTGCATAAGAACATGACAATCATGATATTTCAACCCAATAAGCTTTCGTTCTTCTAAAGAAACACAGTTACCAATATTTGAGCTATAACCATCAGGTAACTTTATTTTCTTCAACCTAGAACAAAATACGTCCATTTCTTTTTTAGACAATGTGTAAGGTGCAGCCGGCAAGTGATACATGTTTTCTCCTTTTTCTTGAGGATGTAATTCTTTTCTAATATTTAAGTGCCTCAAATCTTTGCGAGCGTTAACACCATCTTTTGATTTTTTCTTTAAGTTTAACATTGTACCTATGATATTCTCGCAAACATTCTTTTCAACATGCATAACATCTAAGTTATGATGTAGCAGGAGCCCCTACAAGTTTAACCATCAACACATTTCATATATTAGTTCAAGATTCAAAATAAATTGTGCATAAAATATAAAAAATTTATAAAAGACAATTAATAAAGTGCAAAATAACTTACACTCCAGTATGGAAAATTGAAAAATATTGACTTCTTCTTCCACATTTGAACTAGTTTTTGAACTTTTTTTATACCATCACGCTCCTTCCTCTTTTTCTTTGTATTATTGATATCTTTACCCATTTTCTTTTTACCCCAGTCATTTTCAATGTCTTTCACTACATTAAGAATTTCTAATCCATTCAGAGGCCTAGGTTTTCCTTTTGTCTCTTTATTCCCATCAAACCACTTCTTCTTCTGACGGAATGGATGATTAAGAGCAAGAAATCTCCTATGCCCTAAATATGCAAACTTTCTACTATACTTAAGCCACATAGAAGATATGCCTTCACCACATATTGGGCAACCAAATTCCCTTTTGTGGCACATCCAGCTAAGTTTCCATAAGCTGGAAAATCATTGATTGTCCACATCAAAATAGCCTTCATATTGAACACTAACTTGCTAAATGCATCATACGTCTCCACACCAATGTCCCATAACTCCTTCAAATCCTCCACTAGGGGTTCCAAGTATACATCTATATCATTTCCTGGTTGCTTCGGGCCTGGAATCAATAATGTCAACATAAGATTTTCCTTCGCCATGCACATCAACGGAGGAAGGTTGTAATTGACCAAAATAACTGGCCAACAACTATATCTAGAACTAAGATCACCAAAAGGGTTGAATCCATCTGTTGCAAGACCAAGCCGGAGATTTCTAGGATCTGATGCAAAAGCTGATCACTTATGATTTATCGTATCCCAAGCTATTGAATCAACTGGATGACGCATCATATGATCATGAATTTTATGGTTAGAATGCCAAATCAAATCTTCAACCTTTTGTTCTGATTTAAACATCCTTTTCAATCTTGGTATCACAGGAAAATACCGTAGCACCTTTTCAGGAACTCCTTTACAAACTTTGGTGGTGACTTTGTCTACCTTCCATCTTGAAGAACCACACTTTGGACATGAGTCCAAATCTTTAAGCTCCTTTCTAAATAGACAATAGTCATTTGGGCATGCATGAATCTTCTTATATCCTAAATCAAATGGTTTTAACAACTTTCTCATTGAGTAAACATCCTTTGGAAGTGTGTTTTTTCTGGAAGCATGTCACTTAAGATCTTAAGGAGCTCATTGAAACTATTGTCAGTGTGTCCATTTGTAGACTTATAATTGTATAATGTAATGATTGCTGACAACTTCATGTAAGTTGTACAACTAGGGAAGAGAGGAGTTTCTGCATCTACTAATAAATCAGCAAATTCATAATCGCTTGCCTCAGACATAGTGTGGCCAACCCTTTCATCAGAGGCAAAGACATCTTTATATAAGTTATATGCCTCTCTAGTTTCATCCTCCTCTTCCTGAACTCCTCTTGAACTACTTTGACCTTGAAAATTTGGAGTATAATTTTCACCATGGAAGACCCAAATTGTGTAAGAAGGATTAAACCCGTTAATAATTAAGTGATCGTACACTTGGTCAAATTTCATATACTTCTTATTTTTGCAATGTTTGCAAGGACATAAGATTACTTCACGTGTTTTGGCATAGTTCCTAGCTTGTGTAAGAAATTTTTGAACCCCTTCTTCATACTCGAGTACAAGCCTTGCAGGAAGATGGACCCATTCCTTATCCATTTTGTAAAAAATGGTCCTTGATACTAATAAAATAATCTGAAAAAATAAATAAAAGAAAATTATCCTATTTTTATAAATAATTTTAGTGTTATAATATTTAATCCATCAAATTTTAGGAAAAGATGGACTTATAAAAAACAATGATATACAACAGAACAAAAAAATTATATCTGAGTATTATCAACTTACATATTTTTCTCAACTCAAAAACATAAATAAAAGTATCAGCAACCTAGTAAATTCTACTGATGTCTTCGTTCTACATGTATGAAGTAAGGCGAACTAGAATTGACAATTCATGTTTAATAATCACAACCAAGCCTTATGAATATTAACTACTAGGCAGTACATATAAAACCAACTACAATGACGAAAAAAATATAAATGCATACCAAATTTTGCCTCTGCTGATGAAGATAAGAAAACTATAGGTTCTGGTCCTTGGGATTTCAAACTAACAATCATATTATTTTCCTGGCACAATAAATTCATGGGTAAAGGGTAAAGTAATTAATAGACAAATCCAAGAGAACTAACACCACCGAGCACAATAGAGTTGATCCGGTATTGAAATTACTTGGGGATGAATAAACACATAAAACATGAGGGTATTACAATATCAATTCACGAATAGTAAGTAATATGCAACAAGTAGTATTTTTTGTTGAATTAGAGGTAGCCAGTAAATAGAAGTGAGGTAAAAAAAGTATAGTTTCCATGACTCCCTAGCACAAACCCTAGCACAAACCATCAAATAACTGTTGGTTGCTACTCGGCAAACCTATAGGTTCCACTGTACAAAAATTTTGTACAAAGGTCTGAACCTTTTCCTAGCTACCATGTGTTCTTTTAAATTAAATTTTGGATCGCCTGCGGAACTTAACACGTTTGATCCAAAACTTAATCTATTTGTTCTTTTAGGTTTTGACTTGGATCTCCTGCGGAACTTTACACGTTCGACCCAAGTATCCTTAAGTTATTAATTCCATTAAATATTAATTTCCATAATTGGTTCCCAGTACTGACGTGGCGAGGCACATGGCCTTCTTGGATATGGGAGCAACCACCACCGACTAGACAAAACCTTTTATAGAAAGCTAATATTTAATTTCCTAAAATAACTTTAGGTTAACCAAAGAGAACAATCAAATCACAAGGAAAAGAAAAAACAAAAGAACACAGCATCGAAAAAACATATTCGAAATTCTAGAACGTAAGCCTCTTGTATTTGGTATTATTTCCATAAATAACTAGCATGATGCGGAAATAAAAATTACTAGTTATACCTTGTAGAAAAACCTCTTGATTTTCTATCGTATTCCTCTTCTAACCTCGGACGTTGTGTGGGCAATGATCTACAGAGATGAGAAACCACCAACCACCTTCTTCTCCTCCAAGCAAGGTTCGGCCACAAAGGAAAACTTCACCAAGGAGAAAAACTAAAATACTAACCAAGCTCCAAGAGATGCTAGCTTTCTCTCCTCCTTCTTCTTCTTCTCCAAGCAGTATCCGGCCACCACAAGAACTCCAAGGGAGAGAGAGAGGTTCGGCCACCATAAGAGGAAGAGAGGGAGAGGATGGCCGGCCACACCAAGGAACAAAAGAGGGAGAGAAATAATAGATGTTATGTCTCATGAAGGCACCCTCACCCCTTCTTTTATATTCCTTGGCCTAGGCAAATTAGGAAATTTAATTACAATAAAATTTCCTCAATTTCCTTAACATGATTTAATTAATAAAAATAAAATAAAATTTCCCCAATTAAAATCAAGTGGCCGACCACATCAATGGGAAGCAAATTGGACAAGTTTCAATCAACAATTAAAACTTTCCTTATTTGTTTCCGGAAATTTTAGAAATAAAATTTCTCTTCAAAAAATCTCTTCATGGTTAATAAAAAGAAATTTCCATAATTTTAATTTTACAACATGTGAATAATTTTTAAAGAGAAAATAAAATATCTCACCAATCTACAAATAAGGAAAGAGATCTAATCTCTTTCTTTAATCTTTTGTAAATTTTACAAGAGAGATAATTTAATTTAAATTCTCTTTAATAAATTATTTCTTCCACATAATAAAAATTAAAATTAAAATTCTTTTTAATTTATTTTGGCCGACCCTACTAGCTTGGGTTCAAGCTAGGGCCGGCCACCCAATCTTTTACCTAGGCCGGCCCTAGCTTGTTCCCAAGCTAGCTTGGCCGGCCTCTATTGGGTGGGTATAGAAGGTGGGTATAGGTGGGTATAGAACTCTATAAATAAGAGGCTACGATAGGGACCGAGAGGAGGAATTGGTTTTGGTCTCCCGATAAAATTAAGCATCCCGTGTTCGCCCCGAACACACAACTTAATTTTATCAATGATAATTCATTCCACTAGAGAACTATCATTGAACTACCGCACCAATCCCAAATTACATTTTTGGGCTCCTTCTTATTATGAGTGTGTTAGTCTCCCTGTGTTTAAGATATCGAATGTCCACTAATTAAGTGAGTTACTGACAACTCATTTAATTAATATCTAAGTCCAAGAGTAGTACCACTCAACCTTATCGTCATGTCGGACTAAGTCCACCTGCAGGGTTTAACATGACAATCCTTATGAGCTCCTCTTGGGGACATTATCAACCTAGTATCTCTAGGACACAGTTTCCTTCTATAATCAACAACACACACTATAAGTGATATCATTTCCCAACTTATCAGGCTTATTGATTCATAGAACTAAATCTCACCCTTTGATAAATTAAAGAAATAAATATCAAATATATATGCTTCTTATTATATTAGGATTAAGAGCACACACTTCCATAATAACTGAGGTCTTTGTTCCTCTATAAAGTCAGTATAAAAGAAACGACCTCAAATGGTCCTACTCAATACACTCTAAGTGTACTAGTGTAATTATACAGTCAAGATAAACTGATACCTAATTACACTACGACCTTCTAATGATTTGTTCCTTTCCATTTTGGTCGTGAGCTACTGTTTATAATTTATAAGGTACTGATAATATTATCTTCTGCATGTGACACCACATGCTATGTTATCTTCAATATAAATTAATTGAACAACTACAAACAAATGTAGATAATTTGACCAAATGTGATTCTTTATTCATAATGAATGTTTACAAAGCTTAGGCTTTCAGTATACACTCCAACAATAACCAGAACGAAAACATGTCTAGAAGCAAAGAAACCTCAAACGCAAAGTTTCCATAGGCGTATTGAAATTTAGTACCAACTCAAAAAGAAATTAATTTCCTAAGATAGCTTGGAAATATTACATGCTTATCTAAAGTAAATAATCACCAGGTTCCCAAATTTATTATACAATCACACATAAAGAACTAAAAGGATAGCATGCACGAGAAAAAACATGCTTTCAGACCACAGATGGAAAACCAAGGAGGGACTAGAATTTTGTTTGGATCAAAGAGATTCATTGCTTACCTACTTTGCAAGGCTGCAGACACGATCTTCGCTGCTTGGAACATGCTCACAAGAGAATATGCATATTGAATTGTGAAGAAACAATTCCAAAAGCAATAGGCTTTAACTGCAAATAGAGGTTAAAGGATTAGACTAAGATCCCTAAATCAAAAAATGATGGTGAATATTAAAAACCCTAACAACATATCGCTTCTCTGCATTCCTTTATCCTCCTTTGTAGGAGATTCCCAAAATGAATAAGAAACAGAAACAAAAAAATCAGAAATACATCAATTTCAAACATGGTGTCTCAAAAACAAAACACATCTTTGTAATACAACTTGATCAGAAACAATGCGACTATCGTTGACTAAGGAAAAATTGGTATCTTCATGGACTGAGGGGAGAAAGCAGTACCTGGTAGGAATTGGCAGCGATATATCGAATAGTGGTCATAATGAGCTAAAATTTGATAGATGAAGGTTTTGTGAGTTGCGTACCTGGAACGAAGCGGAGGCTCGTCAATGACGGGGAGGAAGTAGGTGTTCGCTGAAGAGGGCTTCGACTGGACGAGCGAGTGGCTGAGCGAATAGGTTTACGTGAGAGAGGTTCGCGTGATTTAGTGGAGGGCTTCGGTGGAGAGGGCTTCGCTGAAGAGGGCTCCGGCTAAGAGAGGATGGGCAGAGATGTTCGGCAGAGAAGCTTAGGGTTAGCGGCAAAGAAGCTTCGGCGGAGGGCGTTGTCGTGAGGAGAGGGCACGAGTTAGGTTTTGCGTGATAGAGGTTCGCACGAGGGTTTTCAACGCAAAAAAAAAATTGTTAATTTTGGTGGAACTGTTTTGGCGGTTCGGGAGTTTTGGTTTGGTAGTGAACTGTTTTGGTGGAAAAATAATTGTGGAAGTATTATTTTTGCATAAGAAGTTTGCAAAAAATTAGGAAGGGGAGTTGTTAATTTCAACGGAAAGTGTTAAAAAAGTTTGAAGATTATTAACGGTGTATATTATATGCTGTTAGAATTTTATAATATTTATTAGCAGCATGCAGTTTTACACGTCGTGATTTATATATGTATAATAATTATTAACAGCGCGCTACGTGCGCTGTTAATATTTAGTTTTAATAGCGCACTTTGCACGTCGTAGAAAAGTTTATTGACAGCATACTATTTCTGCACGTCGTCATTTGTATAAATATTATATTATTGGCAGCGCACATAATTAGGTGCACCGTAAAAACTATTATTAATGGCGTGCTTTAACTGCACGCCGTTGATGATGCGCCGCGGAAAGTCACTTTTGTTGTAGTGTTTATTTAAATAAGTTTTGGAGAAAGGTTCTATACAACATATTTGAAAGCTATAAGGGGATAAAGTTTTAGGTCATTTCAAATTAAGTTCATTTAAGGCTTGAATTAGGTTGACTAAGTTGCATGACTTACTCTTGGTCAAATCTTCTTCAATTGTAGCTTTCACCTTTACATCTTCAATTAGCACATTAAGTGCTTTCTTCATCTTTTTAGCCTTAGCCTTTGTAATTGAGCCTCCATTGAGGCATAATGGATCGTCAACAATATCTAGAGAGGGATGATCCTTTTCTTCCATGGCCTGAACTTGATCTTTATCTTTAACTTCATCATTGCTCAGACTTATTATTAGTAAATTGAATATCGTGATCCTAATTCGGATTAACTATTTTTGTATCCCTCCGAGATTCAAATGATGAATCTCCTTCTTCCATTATAATTGAAAGCTATCGAGATTTCAAAATTAAAAGATGAGAGTAGAGAAGATGATATGGAAATGATAAAATAAATTCATTATTTATAGGGTTTGGAGAATAATAAACACTAAATTATGATTATTGGTAAAAAATAGTTAAATAATCTCAACTGTTAAAAAAAATCCTCTCGCCCAATGACCAGAATTACTTTTACTCCTTCTATAAAATACCGAAAAAAATGGCGAATATTAATAAGAGAATTTTTCGGAATTTTTGGAGATTTTTCGGGAATTTTTCGGAGACCGTATGGACGAGTTTACGGGGATAAAAGTAGGGCCCGGGAAGGCCTGTTTGGGCTACCCTATTTTAAAGAGGAAATGTTTATTTTCTTTAAATCATTTCCTTTTTCTTTTATATATCTTTTCTTTTTATTTTCTTCTCCTCTCCCACGCCGCTTCCCTCTCCTGATTTCCCCCGACCCCGTGCCCTAACCGGCGCTGTTCTTATCTCCTTCCTCTCGTTGCCGATCACTTCTTCGGCTACTCCACCCAACGGCGCTGCCCTCTTCGATCTTCACTGTGCTGCCACCAAGCTCCTCCTCAGCCCTAGCACCGGTTGCCAACACTGTGCCTTGCCGATGGCGTCGCCGTTCGCCGGGGAGATCCCAGCCGCCGATCCTCTTCTGTGCCTAATTCCTCTCGCGTCGCCACCGATCACCACAGTCGACGCCGGCCGCTCTGCCATCGTCCGATCGCTCGCTGCCGCACCTCTGCACGGGGCTTGCCTTGTTTATGCCACCGCCGAGTCTGCTTCGCCGACTCTAGCCTCTGCCCCGACTCCAACGACGCCGTCTCTGTGCCTTAGTTCATTACCGCCAGCCCTCTCCTAGCCTCCAGCCACTATGCTCTAGTTTTGCTCTTTACTGTGGTTCTGTTTTGTTGTTCCAGTAGCCACAGCAGTTGTGGATTGAGGTAAGGGAAGCTAGGTTGATGTTAAATTGTAGAGGTGTATTGATATTTTGGTTGAGCCTCAATTTTTCTTGTGATCTGGGCAGTGTGGAGGGTTTCCAGCAACAGTTACTTTGTCCAGCAATAACTTTCCTTGGCTGTGAATTTACAGGAGCGGCTAAGAAGTAAGGTAATGGTTTGGTGTATGGTTTGAGTTGGCACGCTCTTGATACATGTTGTTTTAGGTATGAATTGATACATATATAATTGGATTTGGATTTAGATTAGTTTCTCGGGGATATGATTTAGCTAATTAATTTATATGTAATTAGCTAAATCGGTATACCATGTATTACAGGACTTTGACGTGAGTCGAGCATCTTGACATCGGATTGGACCGGATACGATCCTCTTATTGGAGGCGGGTACCTCTTGACTTATCTTTTATGATAATGTCTTTGGATATGCATAGTATTTTATAACTACAAGCAATGAACATGTTTGTCTTTGGTATGTCACTGTTTGATATCCATAGCATGTTAGATTTATCGCCTGTGAAGTATCCGTACTTATATCTCGTGATTTGTTACCATGAGTATCTTGTTGCCATGAGTACTTAATTACCAGGAGTATCTTAGTTTCTAGTATAAGTGACATACCATGTTTTACTGAGGTTAGGACTAGGTACTGGACTTTTGGTTTCAGTCATGTGTATCGAGACTGTCTGATACTTGGGTTTTATGCCATGACTGGCTTGTGTACCTCTATTTGTATATCATATATGATTCGTGTACCTAGACGTTGATTCTTGATATGTGCATATTGTTGGTACACATGTTATGGAAGGAGATATGTTAGGATCTAGGTTGCTATACCATAGAGGACCTGTATGCCTTAGATCCGTGGATTGACCTACTGATACTGTGGTACCCATATTATGTATATATGGATTTTTCTATGCTGATCAGGTTATTCCATACTTATTATGTTCAGGACATAGGTTTTTGATATTCTATCTGACCTGTGTACTATAGATTTTGGTATGTGACCATCGTTTTTATAGTACCCCTTTTGTATATATGGATATGGTTGTGTTGATCAGTTTTTGTTATGCATAGTGACATGCATCATGATTGCATGCTGTGTGATTGTCGGCTCCACTATGGTTGAGCACATCGCCAGTTACATGTACTGCACACACCACCACTCATGGATTTGTGGTATATCAGGCAGGTGTGTGGCAGTTCTGCTGTTTGGCTACGTTGGTCATATGACTCAGCGTGGTAGCCGGCAGTCAGCTGGCATTTAGTGTAGCAGCGTAGTAGCCGGCAGATGGTGGACTCTGTTTGGCTCCGTTGGTCAGGTGACTCAGCGTGGTAGCCGGCAGAGATGTCCTCCCCGTCATCGTGTACCGGGAGATGAGAGCATTGAGCTCCCCCATTTATGATTTGGGGTCACAGGACAGGAGTACTCCGACAGCATCCCGTCCACTCGGTCACTCATCAGGAGTAGTGACGACAGAGTGCACGGTTGTCACAGCCCTACCCACTCGGTCTCACCATTTGTGTGTGAGATGACTGACTGGCGTCAGGGGTGACCAGGACGCATCATTAGCATCATATGCATTGATGCATTTATATTTTTATGATTGTGTTTGCTGCATTTGGTTGCTGCATTTTGGTTGGATACATACTTTTGACCTGCATATAGGATTATTGACACTTTCGGTTTGACGACCTTTTTGTCTGGATAGGAGTTCCTGGTACCAGGTTGGTTTTGGTGTCGCTTGGAGTATCCTGTCTGCTGGTCCCCACGTCACATCAGAGGACTTATCGGTTTCACGTATGTTTTGTTTGTTTTATGTATCAGTTTGTTTAGCTCTGTACTCTGGTTTTATTTTTGGAGGGTTGATGTTGTTATGTGGTGTTTTGTATTTGTTATTGGTTATGTAAGCCTAGCCGGCTAGCAGTTTTGTGTTTTGGTTTTGGTACAGCCGAGTAGGCTGAATTTGATATTAACTGCGTGGTGTTTGTTTTCTTTTATTGTTATTATTCCAGCCGCATGTGGCTGAGGTATATAGTGCTTGTAGAAAAGTTTCAGATTGTCCGCCGTACAGGGGAGATGCTGTCGAAATTTCTTCGAACAGAGACTCCTCTGGGGCGTGACATTTTAGTGGTATCAGAGCAGATATACGATACTTGCTATGTGTTCTGGATTTTCGAGATTTATTTGATACCAATTTATTTGGTATCAGAGATCGGCTTACGAGTCTTATTTTCTCTGTGTTTCGGATTTTGTGTTTTGGTCTTCTTGATGTGACTTTTTGGGTTTTGGGACCTGGCAGCAGCAGGACATCTCCAAGCTATAGGAGGTATGTTGGTATACTGTTATCCTACATTTTTGTTAGTATATGCACTGTTGACTATTACTGTTTATGACCTGTATTAGCACTCTTTACTGGTACCTGTCTGGTTGATATAGCATATATTTTATGTATTAGGTAAAACCCTGATGATGGTCGACCTTGATAGAGATTAAGGAATATAGTCTCTGCTGATTTTTCATATCATACCATTAGTAGTATTAGCTTCTGTTACTACTAATTGGTTAGGAGATGGAGGCACATACCAGCCTCTTTATTAGTTATGTAGTGGATAGTATTTACCTATTTATGTTGACCTATCCAGTAGTATATCATGTTATCTTAGTTAATTTCATCAGTAAATATTGATTTACTCTTGTTAGATCAGTCAGTAGGAGTCTGATTTACACTTATTGATTTGGGTAGTCGTATATTGATATACCTTAGTTGCTTGTGGGGAATTAAGGTATTCATGATTAGTTAGAAGATGATTGATTTAGTTTTGTTGGTTTGATCAGTAGAGGACAATTATATTCTATTTTTAAAGGTTCGAATCTTTTGATTTTTCGTGCTTAGTTGGATATTATGAGCACATTGGAGTACATGACTGTTACTGACGTGGGAAAAGACTGAATTAGCCGTATATCGTTGTTGGTTTGGTCAGTCTTTAGAGGATTGATTTATCCTATTCCTGGGTACTTTAAATTTAGACTGTAAGTACCTTGTAGGATAACTTAGAAGGTGGCGTAGGGTTTGTGTGATAGATTGGATTTAAAATATGTTGATTATGCATATTTATGTGGTGTGTAGATATGATTGTTATGAGTTGAAGGAATTCTATGATGGATAGTTCATTTGCAGATAGTGTGGGTATTCCCATCTTGATGTGGTTATTGTAGGTTCCTTGTGGATTATAGCTATTTAGTTAGCTGTACGTGCCTGATTGACATGTTGGAGGTATCTTATCTATTTAAATCTGTGTCGTGGTATGTGTACATGGGTGTGAGTGTCATGTTGGAAGTATTTTGTCTATTACATCGGTGTTGTGATATGTACATATGTGTTTGGTGTGGTATCTGAGGTATCTTGTTGATTATGTGTGATTTGTGAGTGCACCTGGGTTTAGTATGCCTTATTGGAAGTATATGTTGATTATACTCTTGGCATATGTGTATATTTGTCATGTGAGTGTTGTTTGAGGGTATTGTTGATTTTACCTACGATGATATGTGCACACGGGTTCGGTATACATTGTTGGAGGTATCACAGTGATTTATACCTATGATGTGAGTATTTTTTTGGTGTGTACTAATTGGAGGATTATGACGATCATACATATGTTGTGTGTGCACGTGTGTCAGGTGTATGGTATTAAATGTCTATATTATGATATTGGTTGTTTTACCCTGTCAACTAATTCTTTCATTAGTGGGTGACCGACCCACTAGGAGGATGATAGAGTTGACTTTGGATTTGATTTGCTTACTGGGTGATTATACCCTAGGCTACCCACAGTGATCTGTGGTAGAGAGATCTTGCACAGTCTCTAGCTAGATAGTTAGGTGCCTTGGACACTTATGAATTGTTTATGATGGAGCGTTGCTTCCACAGGTTATGGATCGTTTGTGGTGGAGTGTAACTCCCACATATTATTGTTTGTTTGTGGTGGAGCGTTGCTCCCACATATATTACGGAGTGTTTGTGGTAGAGCGTTGCTCCCACATATGTGGTATTTCGTGTGATAGAGCATTGCTCTCACACTGGAGGTTCTGTTCTTTGGTGATTATATATCGTTGGTGATTAGATCTGTTTATTGTTGAGGATCTTATGGTTAGGAATGTCTGTGATACGGACATTATGTGTCTTGGTTTTACCATTAGTTCTTGCGGTGCCCTAGATGTTATCATGGACTCGATGATTTGGGTATCCCTAGAATGTTTGGATCGGTTTCCATTTTCTTTGTTGACGATGTTGTGATTTATTACGGATCTGAGGTGAGTCACGTACACTACCTTTGCTTAGATCTAGAGATGTTTCGACGAGAACATCTATATGTGATGATCAGTAGTGCTTATTTGGATTGTCTTATGTGATGATGATTAGGACACACGGTCACCAGCAGGAGTATACCGTGGTTCCACAGGAGATCGAGGTTGTTACCGTTGGGAGTAGACGGAGTCGATATAAGAGGCTCGCAACTTCCTTTGTTTGGCTTGATATTTCCGGAGATACGTTGAGGGTTTCTCACGGATTGCTATGCTACTTACACGCCTGATCAGGAAAGGCGTGAAGTTCACTTGGACTGAGGTTTGCAAGACCAGCCTTTAGGAGCTGAAGCGGAGTTTAGTGTCGGCTCCGATTTTTTTTTTTTTTTGGTTTTACCTTCTGGAGAGGACGAATTCGTGCTCTATATCGACACATCTCTATTGGGTTTGGACGCTGTTTTGATGCAGCACGATAGAGTAGTCTCCTATGCTTCTCGTCGGTTGAAGAAGCATGAGAAGAACTACCCTGTACATGATCTGGAGCTAGTCGCCATTATTTTTGCCATGAAGATTTGGCGACATTATTTATATGACGTTACATTTGAGATTCTCACTGACCATAAGAGTTTCAAATATCTGTTTTACTTAGAAGGAACCTAATCTCCGACAGAGGAGATGGATGGAGTTCCTGAAGGATTTTGATTATACCATTAGCTATCACCTAGGAAAAGCTAATGTGGTTGTCGACGCACTTAGCCGGAAGTCTAGAGTGACTTTGGCTTGCCACCGAGTTGTGGTCACAGACTGGTTACCATGGTTGCTCAGTCGTCGATCAGTACGAGGATCCGAGAGCCCTAGGCTGTATTTGCGGGTTATTTGCAGCCAGATAGCTTCTGGGTAGCAGACCGAGTTCACACGAGACGAGGAGGGTATTATATACTTCCGAGGTAGATTATGCGTACCTCAGTCTCATCCGGTCTTATAAGAGTTACTTCCGGAGGCTCATCGCTCATGATTTGCTGTCCACCCATGCGGTACCCGTGTGTACCAAGATTTGAGGTGTTTCTATTGGTGGAAGACATGAAGAAAGACATCGCGGATTTTGTAGCTAGATGTCTCGTCTGTCAACAAGTGAAGGCCGAGCATTAGAGATCTGTCGGCTTATTTCAGCGATTCCTATTCCTGAGTGGAAGTCGGAACATATTACTATGGACTTTGTGGTGAGTTTGCCGAGGACATGATGAGACCATGATGCGATTTGGGTAATCTTTGATCAATTACCCAAATCCGCGCAAGTTGTAGCTAATCGGAGGACAGATTTACTGGATCGATTGGTAGATCTGTTTTGCCGGGAGATCATCCGATCACGTGGTGTTCCGTTGATTATTATTTCGGATAGAGACCCCGATTCACGTCTCGGTTTTGACAGAGTCTGCAGCAGACCTTGGGCACGCAGCTCTGTTTCAGTACAGTTTTTCCATCCTCGGAAAGATGGATAGTCGCAGCGGACCATTTAGACTCTAGAGGATTTGCTGAGATCGTGTGTATTGGATTTTGGAAACAGTTGGGAGGACTATTTGTCATTGGTAGAGTTTGCCAGAAGAGTTATGCTGACCGGAGTCGGAGACTTTTAGAGTTCTCCATTTGCGACCATGCATTTCTGTGAGTTTCACCCACGAAAGGGGTGAAGGGATTGGCCTCCGAGGTAAGCTAGCCTGCGATACAATGAACCTTTCCAGATCTTGGAAAGAGTTGGAGCGGTAGCTTATCGTTTAGCGCTACCACCAGCTTTGGCGGGCGTTCACGACGTATTCTATGTGTCTATGTTGATGAGGTATATATCCGACTCGACACATGTGCTGACAGATATCTCAGTTCCTTTTCAGCCTGGCATTACCTACGAGGAGGTTCCGGTACAGATTTTCGACCGGAAAGAGCGTCAATTGCGGAACATGACTATCCGGCTGGTTAAAGTCGGATGACAGTATCATTTGGACGAGGAGGTTACTTGGGAGCTCGAGGATACTATCCGAGCTCGATACCCCATTTTTCATTTGAGATAAGTGATTTTATTTACCGTTCAGCATTTATACTCGTTACCTGTTGTTAGTATTTGCTGATGGTAGATAACGAAATTTGGGGGCCAAATTTTTATTAGTGGGGAAGAATGTAAAATACCGAAAAAAATGGCGAATATTAATAAGAGAATTTTTCGAAATTTTTGGAGATTTTTCGGGAATTTTTCGGAGACCGTATGGACGAGTTTACGGGGATAAAAGTAGGGCCCGGGAAGGCCTGTTTGGGCTACCCTATTTTAAAGAGGAAATGTTTATTTTCTTTAAATCATTTCCTTTTTCTTTTATATATCTTTTCTTTTTATTTTCTTCTCCTCTCCCACGCCGCTTCCCTCTCCTGATTTCCCCCGACCCCGTGCCCTAACCGGCGCTGTTCTTATCTCCTTCCTCTCGTTGCCGATCACTTCTTCGGCTACTCCACCCAACGGCGCCGCCCTCTTCGATCTTCACTGTGCTGCCACCAAGCTCCTCCTCAACCCTAGCACCGGTTGCCAACACTGTGCCTTGCCGATGGCGTCGCCGTTCGCCGGGGAGATCCCAGCCGCCGATCCTCTTCTGTGCCTAATTCCTCTCGCGTCGCCACCGATCACCACAGTCGACGCCGGCCGCTCTGCCATCGTCCGATCGCTCGCTGCCGCACCTCTGCACGGGGCTTGCCTTGTTTGTGCCACCGCCGAGTCTGCTTCGCCGACTCTAGCCTCTGCCCCGACTCCAACGACGCCGTCTATGTGCCTTAGTTCATTACCGCCAGCCCTCTCCTAGCCTCCAGCCACTATGCTCTAGTTTTGCTCTTTACTGTGGTTCTGTTTTGTTGTTCCAGTAGCCATAGCAGTTGTGGATTGAGGTAAGGGAAGCTAGGTTGATGTTAAATTGTAGAGCTGTATTGATATTTTGGTTGAGCCTCAATTTTTCTTGTGATCTGGGCAGTGTGGAGGGTTTCCAGCAACAGTTACTTTGTCCAGCAATAACTTTCCTTGGCTGTGAATTTACAGGAGCGGCTAAGAAGTAAGGTAATGGTTTGGTGTATGGTTTGAGTTGGCACGCTCTTGATACATGTTGTTTTAGGTATGAATTGATACATATATAATTGGATTTGGATTTAGATTAGTTTCTCGGGGATATGATTTAGCTAATTAATTTATATGTAATTAGCTAAATCGGTATACCATGTATTACAGGACTTTGACGCGAGTCGAGCATCTTGACATCGGATTGGACCGGATACGATCCTCTTATTGGAGGCGGGTACCTCTTGACTTATCTTTTATGATAATGTCTTTGGATATGCATAGTATTTTATAACTACAAGCAATGAACATGTTTGTCTTTGGTATGTCACTGTTTGATATCCATAGCATGTTAGATTTGTCGCCTGTGAAGTATCCGTACTTATATCTCGTGATTTGTTACCATGAGTATCTTGTTGCCATGAGTACTTAATTACCAGGAGTATCTTAGTTTCTAGTATAAGTGACATACCATGTTTTACTGAGGTTAGGACTAGGTACTGGACTTTTGGTTTCAGTCATGTGTATCGAGACTGTCTGATACTTGGGTTTTATGCCATGACTGGCTTGTGTACCTCTATTTGTATATCATATATGATTCGTGTACCTAGACGTTGATTCTTGATATGTGCATATTGTTGGTACACATGTTATGGAAGGAGATATGTTAGGATCTAGGTTGCTATACCATAGAGGACCTGTATGCCTTAGATCCGTGGATTGACCTACTGATACTGTGGTACCCATATTATGTATATATGGATTTTTCTATGCTGATCAGGTTATTCCATACTTATTATGTTCAGGACATAGGTTTTTGATATTCTATCTGACCTGTGTACTATAGATTTTGGTATGTGACCATCGTTTTTATAGTACCCCTTTTGTATATATGGATATGGTTGTGTTGATCAGTTTTTGTTATGCATAGTGACATGCATCATGATTGCATGCTGTGTGATTGTCGGCTCCACTATGGTTGAGCACATCGCCAGTTACATGTACTGCACACACCACCACTCATGGATTTGTGGTATATCAAGCAGGTGTGTGGCGGTTCTGCTGTTTGGCTACGTTGGTCATATGACTCAGCGTGGTAGCCGGCCCGCCTGCTTGGCTCACCGGCATTTAGTGTAGCAACGTAGTAGCAGATGGTGGACTCGCTTGGCTCCGTTGGTCGTGACTCGTGGTAGCCGGCAGAGATGTCCTCCCCGTCATCGTGTACCGGGAGATGAGAGCATTGAGCTCCCCCATTTATGATTTGGGGTCACAGGACAGGAGTACTCCGACAGCATCCCGTCCACTCGGTCACTCATCAGGAGTAGTGACGACAGAGTGCACGGTTGTCACAGCCCTACCCACTCGGTCTCACCATTTGTGTGTGAGATGACTGACTGGCGTCAGGGGTGACCAGGACGCATCATTAGCATCATATGCATTGATGTATTTATATTTTATGATTGTGTTTGCTGCATTTGGTTGCTGCATTTTGGTTGGATACATACTTTTGACCTGCATACAGGATTATTGACACTTTCGGTTTGACGACCTTTTTGTCTGGATAGGAGTTCCTGGTACCAGGTTGGGTTTGGTGTCGCTTGGAGTATCCTGTCTGCTGGTCCCCACGTCACATCAGAGGACTTATCGGTTTCACGTATGTTTTGTTTGTTTTATGTATCAGTTTGTTTAGCTCTGTACTCTGGTTTTATTTTTGGAGGGTTGATGTTGTTATGTGGTGTTTTGTATTTGTTATTGGTTGTGTAAGCCTAGCCGGCTAGCAGTTTTGTGTTTTGGTTTTGGTACAGCCGAGTAGGCTGAATTTGATATTAACTGCGTGGTGTTTGTTTTCTTTTATTGTTATTATTCCAGCCGCATGTGACTGAGGTATATAGTGCTTGTAGAAAAGTTTCAGATTGTCCGCCGTACAGGGGAGATGCTGCCGAAATTTCTTCGAACAGAGACTCCTCTGGGGCGTGACACCTTCCCTCTAGTTTTTAAATCACACTAGTATAAATGAAAGTTGAAAGAAATTATTCACTCTCTTACTCTTCTTCCAACTATTAAGAATAACAATATAGCCCCTACAAGCATGACACAACAATTAAGAAGTAATAGAGATAAATCGAGTGTCATGGTTCTATTCTCTATTGGGACATGTGCTGACATTGAATTTAGTGAAAAAAACTTGGGTTGGGTGGTCATGGAAGTACCCATGGGTGGGAAAGGCTCATGATTTTGCCTTCACGAGCAGAGTACTGATTTGGTGTTAGACAACTTTACAGGGATGGGAAAGACCACGGGTGTAACGCCTCGGCCCGAGTGGGCCCCACCTGGACCGAACCGGGAACGCCACCAGAATTACCCATCGGGTTGACGACTAGTTCCACAGACCACCGAAGGCCCTTTCAGTGTGCTTTTGTCCTCACTCACACGCACCTTGAAAAACTTCCCAGAAGGTTAACCATCCTCAGATTTCTCCAAGCCAAGCACGCTTAATTTTGAAGTTCTTAAGTTTGAGCTTCAGAAAAAGAAAATGCACTTTGGTGATATGGATAATATCATCTAATCTTTTAAGCCATATTTAACCAGAATCTCAGAACCGGGGTATTACAATCACCCCAACTTAAAGACACAACGTCCTCGTTGTGTAACCACGAATCACACCATAGACAAATCCCATAATCTCCCTCGCTAGGTGGTGCCCTGGGTGCTCCTGCCATAGGCACACTCACGGCCGCAAGGTTGCTCTGATACCATTTATAACGCCCCGACTTGGGCGGGCCCCACCCAGACTGAACCAGGAACGCCACCATAATTGTCCATTGGGTTGACGACTAGTTTCATAGACCACCGGAGGTCCTTTCAACGTGCTTTTGTCCTCACTCGCACGCACCTCGAAAAACTTCCCAGGAGGTCACCCATCCTCAGATTTCTCCAAGTCAAGCACGCTTAACTTTGGAGTTCTTAAGTTTGGGCTTCCAAAAAGAAAAATACACTTTGGTGATAAGGATAGTACCATCTAACCTTTTAAGTCATACTTAACCAGAATCTCAGAACCGGGGTATTATTCTGGAAAAATTTTCTTATGGTTATTTACCTTTTTTCAGTATTTTACATTCTCCTCCACTAATAAAAATTTGATCCCCAAATTTCGTTATTTACCATCAACAAGTACTAGCAACAAATAAAGAGTATAAATGCTGAACGATAAATTAATCCACACGCCTCAAGTGAAAAGATGGGGGTATCGAGCTCAGATCGTATCCTCGAGCTCCCAGGTAGCCTCCTCATCAGAATGATGCTGCCATCCGACTTTAACCAGTCGGATAGTCTTATTCTGCAGCTGACGCTCTTTGTGATCCAGAATCCATACCGAAATCTCCTCGTAAGTAATGTCAGGCTGAAGGGAAACTGGTATATCAGACAGCACATGTGCTGGGTTAGATATGTATCTCCTCAGCATAGACACGTTGAATACATCATGAATGCCTGCTAGTGCCGGTGGTAGCGCTAGGCAATAAGCTACTGCTTCAATCCTCTCTAAGATCTGGAAAGGCCCAATATATCATAGAGCTAGCTTACCTCGGAGGCCAAATCTCTTCACCCCTTTTGTGGGTGAGACTCTAAGGAAAACATGGTCGCCAGTAGAGAACTTCAGGGGTCTACATCTCTGATCATCATAACTCTTCTGGCGATCCTGTGCCTCGAACATCCTCCGTCTAATAGTACGGACCAACTCTGCCTCCTGCTGAGCTCTTTGAGGTCCTAATAGCTGGGCCTCCTCAACCTCCTCCTAGAGGGTGGGTGTTCGACAATGCCTACCATACAACGCTTCAAACGATACCATCTGGGTCCTAACAGTTGGGCCTCCCCAACCTCCTCCCAGAGGGTGGGTGTTCGACAAGGCCTACCATACAACGCTTCAAACGGTGTCATCTAGATAGCCGAATGATAACTGTTGTTGTAGGTGAACTCAACTAATGGTAAATGATCCTCCCATCTGCCTCCGAAATCTAAAACAGAAGACCTTAGCAAATCCTCTAAAGTCTGGATGGTCCACTCTGATACCATCTGTAACGCCCCGGCCCGGGTGGGCCCCACCCGGATCGAACCAGGAACGCCACCAGAATTGTTCATCGGGTTGACAACTAGTTCCACAGACCATTGGAGGTCCTTTCAGCGTGCTTTTGTCCTCACTCGCACGCACCCTGGAAAACTTTCGAGGAGGTCACCCATCCTCAGATTTCTCCAAGCCAAGCACGCTTAACTTTGGAGTTCTTAAGTTTGAGCTTCCGAAAAGGAAGGTGCACCTTGGTGATATGGATAGTACCATCTAACATTTTAAGCCATACTTAACCGGAATCTCAGAACCGGGGTATTACAATGGGGGTTGGCTACCATTGACTTGCTGCCGCGCTTCCATGATTTACCCTTGGAGACTGGTAGAAAACTTCTGTGTAGCCAGGTCGATCGCTTCTAGGATTAGTTGGATTGTAAGAATTAGACACCTGGGTTATCAAAAACAATAATAAATAGCAAAAAAATATTAATTAATTATTAAATAATTAACTAACACATAAGGATGTCAATGGTTGTAGTCTAGCTGCCCCCGGGATAATAGTACAACGACAGAGCGTCTTTTTAGTTTTTCAGACATTAAGCGATCGAGTCTTAGTTTTGAAAAATTAACAAATGAATTTTTCTTAATGGGCAGTTGACCTAAGAATACCATGCTGATGTGACACCTACTACGAACACTTCCTAATTTATTTTGGTGGCCAATAGAAAATTTTCGTGAGACTAGGCTGGTCACCTCAAGTTTTGTTGGCGTAGATATTTGTTGTCAACTAAAAAATATAATTGTAGTCTAGTTGATTAGGATACTCGACTCTCATCCAGGCGACACAAGTTTTATCTTGGCAACAAAATTTTTTTTAACCAACTTATATTTATATAGAAAAAAAACTTATTGAATCATGGGTTTAGTTTACTATTTAGGCCCAGTGACCCAGATCAATAGGTAATTAGCTCGTTGACCCGGTTACGGACTGGAACCGAATCTATTTAGGGCCCAACCCATGTTCTGGTCTACTTTATATGCTTATTTCATTGGGGGGAATAAAAGCGCAACTTGATTTTGTAAATCCTTAAAAGAGCATCAATATACAAATAAAGTCAAAAAGCACCTCACTAAGTTTTTTTTTTCCTTTCTATAATACTCCTGGTATACTTGACAAATCCAACCGTAAATGTTTAGACTGTCTATTTGATTGGGTTATTGAAACTGACTCATCACCGAACTAGGCCAATTAATTAACACAATAAAATTCAACTAAATGCTTAACATAAAATACTGCTTCATTTGTAATGCATTTCCATCGCGATGTTCCTTGAGATCGGTCACTGATAAACCCAATTTTGTCGTGACATGAGTATCAAATAAAATACTGAACTCCTTCCTACACTAGTACAGTATAGGGAATAGCCCGGATTGTCTCTCAAGGAATGTAGCCAGTGAATTCAAATTGTAGGATCAAATTTATTTAGACTAGGGTTGGGCTTTTTGAATGCTTAAGCTAAGAGCAAAGAATGAACATGAGTGCAATGGACAAAAATGGAAATTTGCTAACAACAAACATGGTGAAATTAATGTAGACAGATTCAAACTAACTACGATCATAGAAGAATTCATGGCAATGAAAGCACAGTAATCAAGTTTGATCTAACCTACTTGCGGTAAATGAGAACAAGGAAGCTAAACGACAATTGCAGACCAAGCATGTAAAATAAAGAAGACAAGCAATTGATCTTTCAATAACTACTGCATTAGAGTAACAAAGAACAACAATCAAACCTTAGCCAAACCTTGTAACACTAAGCAACTAACAATCTGGATGAACAATAGCTAACTAAAACTGAATTGAATGCAAAAGTCTCAACAAAATCCAACTACAACTGACTGGGAAGAAGATTTGACAACCAAAAACTCTTACAATGCAAACTAGGGCAACCCCAGCTCGAATTGATCTGGATCAAAGAAGATAACTTGGTGATGATGGTGATCGATGACAGTGACAGTGGTGAAATAGGATGTCATCGATGGAAGGAAGATTGATTGGGAATTAGGAAAGAAAAGCCCTTGACCTAATTCGGATGAAGGTGACAGATGGATTGAGATGGCCGACGATAGGAGGAGGAAGCCGAGGCTCTATGTTGTGTTGCAATGTGGATGTTGAAGATGATCACCGAAGCTTGATGGAGTGGATGAGGTAGGAAAAACCTTAAACCTCGATGGATGAGAAGGATGAAGCTTCGGTGGTCGGCGATCGCCGATGGATTGTGGAAGGAGATCGTCGATCACCTCTGCTTTGTGCGCCTTTGCTCACTGTTCCAAATTGATGATCTCCGGTGAATGGATTCAGGAGGAAGGAGACACCGGTAGATGATGGTTGAGGAAAGGAAAAACCCCTTAACCTCCATTGGTGGTGCTTCGAATGTCTTCCTCCTCCGCTCCCCAACCTCGTGCCCGCCTCCTTTGTTTAACGTAAGAAAAAATTCATCGCCAAAAAGCACTGTAGCTTCTCATTTTGAATCAAATCAGATCTCGATCAACGGCTAAGAATGTTTCAAATATCATCTAACAGCTGGATCACTTCAGATCTGGATCAAAAGTCCAGATCTTGATCAATGGCCTTGATCTACTCTCTCTTTGATCTAGCCAACTGTACATGTAATATTTTAAAGATGATCAATGTTCAAAGAAGGATCTTGAAATAATTGGTGCATTAATTCTATCGGTACAAGACTAAAGAAGTTAGAGTTATATAAATTTTTAAAAATTCAACAGTAATCATGGTACAACTTCATTAATGACAGATTTAATGTAAATGTGTAGCATTAAAATGGTACGAAATGTGATATATACATGTCAATTCTTAATTGGTCCTTGTACCCAAATAGGATCCAAATAATGTTGATTGATACTTTATGCTAAACCACAGTAGTAAATTATGATTTAACCTTATGACTCAAAATATAGTCTTACATCATATTTATAAGCATCATATGCAAATTGTAATAGTAAATCATGATATCTTTATTTTTAGAGAGTCAAAACTTTATACAAATGTATCAATAAACTTTAGTATGTACAATAAGATAGAAAATATATGTATTCACTAATATAGAACATTATAGTAAATACATACTCCCACTAAATGTGCATTTCATCTAAACGAAGAATATTTAGCACATTCTAATGAGCCCTTGGTGAACAACTCTGCAAACTTGAAATTTGTCCTTATATGCTCTATCATCACCTAACCACTGAACTCTTTCTTTAATCGTCAAAAACTGTATATTAATACGTTTAGATTTTGATGAACTACAATTATTCTTGGAATATAATTTTGAAGCTTTGTTATCATAGATGATCATTAATGGTCTGTCAATGCCCCTAATGATTCATAATCCTGTGATAAGGTTTTGCAATCATATTTATGGTTGGATACTTCATAGAAGGCTATAAATTACGCCTCCATCGTGGAAGTGACTATTAGTTTCTGCTTAAAGTTTTTTTCCATGATATAGTCCCTCTTACCAATATGAAAACATAACTTGAGGTGGACTCTTGCTATCCAAGCATCTAGCAAATTAGAGCCACCCCCAGGGTGTAGTTAAGTTTGTACCCAAGTGGTAGACTCATATCGTTCGGCAAGGGTTTGAGTCGTAGCTATGGCAAATAACCCTCCTACTTAGGGGACCACTCAGTACTTGATTTACCTCCTTTCATCTCACCGTGGGGCCGACGATGAGAGGCACTTTGTATGAGTATTATCACATTTTGTTTTGTATTAATTTAGCAAATAAATTCTAAATATCTAATGATAACTTGATCTTCAATAAGTAAGAATGTAATCCTTAATTCTTTACAAATACCGCATAACCTATTTTTTTTTTATAAATTTCCAATGTACTAGTCTAGAGTTACCCAAATATCTGCTTAACAACTCCACTATATACACAAGATTCGGAAGCATACATACCTGAGCATATATCAAACTTTCTATTGCTGATACATAAGGGAATTATTGTATTTTCTTTATTTCAAGTTCATAATGTGAACATTGATACAAATTAAATCTATCGCCCTTTCATACAAGTGTTTCATCAAGAGCACAATTCTACATGTCATACCAAATGAATACCTTTTCAATATAGGTCTTTTGTGAAAGTAGTGTGCACCTTGAATGATCACGACAAATATGTATGCCTAAAACAAATGATGGTTCACCAAGATCATTCATTTCAAATTCACATGATAGAAATGACTTGGTTTCTCACAGCAGACCACATCATTGTTTGCCAGCAAAATATCATCACATAGAACAAGTATTACAAACTTGTTCTCACTGAACTTCTTTAATCTACATACTAGGTTATTTGAATCTCCCAATTCAAAGTCCTCGGGCTACATCATCCATATAGTTTCCTCAATGATTCTATTGGAAAATATTGTCTTAATGTCTATTTGATATAGCTATAGGTCATATTAAGCTACAAGTATCATGATTACCCAAGAGAGTATTTCATTGAAACTGATGAGGCCTTCTTATAATTAATGTCCTTCTTTTAAATGAATCCCATAGAAACAATGTGAGACTTATACTTTTCGACATTGCCTTGTGAATCGTGTTTGATCTTAGATATCCATTTACAACCAACAAGTTTCACTCTTCAGGTAATTCAATTAGTTCCCAAAAATTGTTATCCATTATAGACTTCTTCTCTTTGCTCATGACTTCAATCCACTTTTCAGACTAGGACATTGTTTGATTTCTTGGAAAAAAATGAAATCATCTTTCAACCCTATATCAAAGATACACATAATCATGTGACATCGTAGATATTTTTTCTCTAATGGATCTCCTTAATGATACTTGTACTTGAGATAGTTGTGAGGCATGTTCAACTGTAGAAGAGAATACCTCTAATATTTATTTGAGCTAATGTACCCTCCATTAATATTGGAGGTGATATGGGAATATCACAGTCCACTACCCTAGCCATTTACGCAACTTCAATTATATGTAGAATGGTTAATTTGAAGTCCCTTACTTTCAGAGTATCCCCTTGACTTTTCTGAATATCTCACAAAATGATAAATAATGATCCTTGAGTATATTTTTCTTTCATTAGGTTTATAAAAACCTAGTCTCATCTGGACAACCCCATAGATATAAATGCCTATATGCTAGACATTTTAACCTGTCCATAGCTAGTATGAAAATTTTGCCACCACCTTACTAAATGTTAAGTACACTATAGTTTTGAGTATCTCATCCCATAAGACTCCGATAAAAAAATAAAATATTATTATTTTTTTTACCATGTCATTCAGGGTACAGTTTCGTTGCTTAGCTACATCATTCTGATGAGAGGGATCCCAGACATGATATATTTTGTCACGATGCCACACTCAAAAAGGTATTTTGCAAACAACCCAACTCATTGTTCACTTGATTTGTCATATCTATCATAGTATTCATCACCATAGTCAGATTTTATAGCCTTAATCTTCTTACCTAGATGATTTTCAATTTCAACTTTGAAGATTTTGAACATATCTAGGGATTGTGATTTCTCATGAATAGGTATAAATATCCATATCGGAAATTACCATCTATAAAGCTAATAAAGTATGCTTGACCATTCCAAAAAACTTTAGGGAACAACCCACATATATCCGTATCTAACAGCTTTAAGACTCCATTACACCTTAGTAAACCCTTATTATGTTTGTTAGTTGTTTTTTTGCCTTAATACACTTAATACAGATTCAAAATCTGATATATCAAGAGAATTAAGAATTTATAATGATATTAACCTTTCAAGACGTTGTTTAGAGATATACTATAAACACCTATGTCGGCCGAATCGCGATCGTGATCCAACCGCAAATGCGAGTGGCACATCCCTTGGACCACAAAAAGTGGTCCAGAAGATCCTGTCTCCCTGAAAATTGGCCCCTGACCATTACGCCAGAGATATCATGAGCTCACCGTCTGCGCTACGCCTTGAGGGCACCTAAACTTCAATTAAAAACCTAAACTTCATAAAGTCACTATGACATGTGTGTTGTACTCTCTCCTCACCCGTTGTTGTTGCTCCCCTCACCCATCATTGCCAGTCGCCTTCCCCTCTTCCCCATCGCAAGCCTTCGGCGATCGACGCCTTCCCCTCTTCCCCATCTCAAGTAGCCGACATCTTCCCCTCTTCCCCATCGTAAGAAGTTGCCCCCCAAGCCGTTGGTGCCATCTCACCGACGAGGACCCCTCCGCTATCACTGCCCATTGACGAGGATGTTGTATGCCTGTCCATTGTTTTGGTCTTGTGTGAAATCATTTGTAACATGAGATCAGTACTATTTCATTGATTCTATACGATTTCAACAATTTTGTATCGATTCCGATCTCAATCGATCTCAAATCAATTTACTGCTTCTGAATCGTATGATCTGGATAATACAATCCTACGATCCAAATCGTGATTTTCCAAACCATGGTCTCAACTTTTTTGTTTGAAACAATTCAGTCCGCTAATTCCTTAAGGAAGGTCTTAGCATTCTTATTTTTAGTAATCGAGGCCCTAATTGATTCTAGAATTTACATCTTCATGATTATGAGACTCATGCAAGTTGATTGTTCCCAATTTTCAAATATCACCTTTTGATATGTAGTGTCACTAGATAAAGGTGCTAGACAATCATGTCTAAATACAAGGTTCAGATCCATGCAGTCTAAAAGTATCATGATATACTTTTCCATTGATCGAAGTTTATACCCATAAGCATGGAGATATTATTCAAGTTTATAGATATTAAGAGTGTTATGTATATAAAAGTAGACAACATAGCTCAAGTTACAAACAAAACATGCATATTTATAGATGTGCAGTAAAATAAATGTAATAATCAAAACATGCATATGAACAATCATTGAGATACCAAGTGCAATATTACACTAAATATTTAAACAAAATGCAACTTACTAGTAACAACTCAAAATTATATTCATCTACCACACACAACATGCCTTTAGGCTGACATTTTATGCACATAATTAACTTTATATATGACCATCCTTAGTTAGCTTATGTTTTCAAGCATCACTCACAACACTTTAATTAGTCGCACAATGTGTCTTTCTTTAAACTGATACACTATGTGCATGATTAAGAAGTTATACTTGATTTGTGAGCTTCCTTAAACATATATTTAGCATAAAGAATGATTTTTTTTTTTTGCGTCAACATCTTTAGCATTGATATACATTTATCTATGCAAATGCCCCAAGCCTACCTAATAGTACTCACTTTGGCAATTGTATTGGTTTGATCAAGTAACAAATGTGAAGATAGATACAAAAAAACTTAAGAAAACTCAGTTAGATAGACAACCGTAGATTGCTATCGATTATCAATCAACTGATACTGGTATCAATCACTGCCCTTAAACACTATCAATTTTATACTTCCTATGTGCTAATTCTTGGACACAATAATCAATTGACCATTCATTAGTAGCAATTGATTGCCCCACAATAGTTGAGTTCATTAGTTGCGTTAGAATTCATAGCTTATGTGCAGAAGTGCATCCACAACAATCGATTGGTTCGTAATGGCTATCAATTGATATCCATTAGTTGAACTCTCCAATCAATTTGGAAACCTTATGTGGATGATCTCGTGAACATCAATCCATTTGGGGCCTTATAGCAATCAACTGATATGCATCAGTCAAACTCTCCAATCAATTTGGAAGTTTACTGTATTCAACTTTGGGCTTACCAATCGATTGGTGTCTGATAGCAACAATTGATCACAATCGATCGAACATTTCAATCGATTTAAAAGCCTACTGTATGCAACTTTTGGCACATCAATCGATTGAACACTCCAATTGATTTAAAAGCCTACTGTATGCAACTTTTGGCTCATCAATAGATTGGTATTTGATAGCAATAGACTGATCACAATCAGTCAACCACTCCAATCGATTTGAAACCATTTTGTTCTCAAATTTGCGTTCATCAATTGATTGGTGTTCCTTACCAATTGACTAATGCCCACATGACTTGAAGTTTTGCTTCTTGCACACAATTTTCAGTGTGAGAACATCATCGTAAATCCAAAAACCATGCCATTCTTGTGTACTTTGTAAGATAATGCAAAAAAAAATTGAAATCTAGATTAAATCCTAGATTTTCCGGTCCTAAATTTGATGGATATACTTCGATTCGCAACTCCAAAGTGGAATTGAATGCGGAATCGATGCACACATACTAAATCATTGAAATTACTCTTTATTTCATAAAAATGATGACAAACTAATCATAAGCTCTGATACCAATTGAAAGCATTATAATGCATCTAATTAAACCGAATGATGCATCTAATAGGATCTAGTTATCATCATGTTTACAACCCAGTATTCCTTACTTATTGCTGGATAGTTCCGTCAATGTTGCAGGTCTCCTGCAAGAGATTGGGTGTAGTCCTCATATCAATAGTAAAGACAAGAAGCCCCAATTTTAGCATGCCCCAATTGAATTTAGGCCGCCTCCTCTTACACCAAGCTCATTTTGCAATTAACCATTCTGATATTGAACCCATAATGTAGGACCGGTCTGACGCTAGAGGAGAGGTGAATAACATCTCTTTTTATCATTTTCGTTCTTGTCTACATAGTTAGCAATAGATATATAAATAAAAGAAAAAGAACAAAGAGGACATAATTATTTACTTGGTTCACATCCCCTAGTGTGCTATGTCCAAGGCTATGCATGAAACACCATCACTACTTTCTTTCTCCTTTTCGGACACTACTTTCTTCTCCTTTTCAGACACCTTTTGGTGGTGGAAAAACCTTTTACAAGATTGTTAAGTACACAAAATAGTAACATAGTAATGAAATAACAAGAAATAAGCACGTTACTAAATCCTCTCGAAGCCCTAAGTGCACTGACACTCTTTTTGGCACTTCCGGAATCACTCAGACAAAACTTGAGAGCTTTTGAAGCACAAAACGAGACTACTTGATAATTTCTAATGTCTAAAGAAAGTTCCTCGACTCCTCTTTTATAAGCTTTATCATCACTTGTCCAGTCGCATGAAAGCTCTTCTAGTCAAGTTGACTTTTGCTACTTCTGATTGCTTGAAACACCTTTGGTCACCTGGAATTTGATCAAATTTCATCCGAAGATGACTCACACAATACTAGATCGAATATGAGCTTTTCAGTCGATCGAAATTGTTCTAGTCGATCGAAATTGTTCCGGTTGAATGGACAGGGTCCGGTCATCCAGACCTGTATCCGATCATCGTGGCCACAAGATCCAATCTTCTAAGTCTTCATCCATGTCTAACTTTCTTCAAGACAACACATACAAAACCTAATATTAAGTTTACCTAACCTACTAAATTTACTTGCTTGTAGTTTACTCCTCTACCTTGTTTGGAGTTCACTCTTCCAAAACTTCTCGTAACTTAAGGTTTACTCCCTTGGGATTTCTCTTTGTTCAGAGTTCACTTTTTTGAGTTTTCCCACTACCTAAGGTTCACTCCCTTAGGGTTTTCTCTTTGTTCATAGTTCACTCTTTCAAGTCTTTCCACTATGATTCACTCTTTTAAAAAATATTCCTATGTCAAGCGTACGGTCACCCTTGACTTATTTTGAGTTTTTCCTTACTAGACATCCTATCACCTGGACTTTCCCACTTGCCTAGGTCAACCTTGACCAGTCAAAACTTCTCTTTCTCACTTGCATAGGTTAACCTTGAGGACTTCTCACTTGCCTAAGTCCAACTTGACTTCTTAGGACTTTTTACTTAACTGCTAAATATCTAGTTACCCTTGACTTGTTTGGTCTTTCACACTCACTTTCAAGTATCCAGTCAACTTAGACTTGCTTGAACTCTACAATGACTTGGTTAATCTTGATAAAATTACTTGGCCAACCTTGACTATGTTGGTGCGGGAAGCATCCGACGATCGAACTCAAGTTTTGATAATGCCAAAGTGATTCAAAGTTAAGTTTAATTGTTATCTAATGTGTATGATTGAGTGTTTCAGGAAAGCCCTAGCTGTGGTTAGGCAAGGGGAAAACTCTTGGGGGTGGTAACCCTAGGTCATAGGGGGTGGTAATCCTATGCAGAAAGTCTTGGCGGGTCGAAGCTTCGGGCAAAAATCCTAGGGGGTGATAACCCTAAGTTAAAATCCTGGTGTCGCGAATCGGGTAGAAGTCTGGATGGATCGAGGACCGGACAACCAGCATGAAAACTAGAAGCATCGGACGCGGAGCAAAAGTCCAGTCGATCTAGAGGATCGCACTAGCAATAGGTAAATCTCCTGAGAGGAGTAGGTGAGGACGCGTTCCCCGTAGAGGGAACAGTAGGCGTCGGGTCGACCTAGGGTTTCCGGTAGGAAATCCGAAATCAGACCCGGACAGTCCGATGACAATCAAACACTATTTTTATCATATTTATGCGTGCTAACTTTGTCTTGCAGAGTATATGTGTATTTTGTAGACTAACACGTTGTGCAGGGACAAAAGAGCACACTTGGCCTCGAATGAACAGTGCCCGAGACGCCTCCATGGAGCTTGGAGGCGCCTCGGGTGCAAGCCAGAAGAAGTCAGCGCAGCAGAGCCTGAGGCGGCTTGGACTAGGCTGGAGGCGCCTTGAACCATGCCTTGGAGGCGCCTTAGACCAGCCTTGGAGGCGCCTTCAAGTGGAGAGGTGCGACCGGATCAGTGCTGATCCACGCGGCTGACTCGGCGGGTTGGAGGGGCCTCGGATGGGCTTTAAGGCGTCTTCAGCAGTGTATAAAAGGAGGTCTCGAGCAGCAGTCTAGATAACACCTTCCGAGCAATCCTTATGCCACAAGTTGCTAACGAGACGATCCCGAAGTGCTGTAGCGACATCCCGACGACCCGGAGCTTTAGTTTCAATCTAGTTGTTGTTGGTATAAAGTTTATTTCAGTTCATAATTGTACTTGGTTTGTAATACTTTTCGTGATTATAGTTGTTGCCCAACGTAAACGCTCAACGAGCATAGGCCTTGGAGTAGGAGTCGTCACAGGCTCCGAACCAAGTAAACGACCCGTGTCTTTCTGTGTTTGTTGTTTATTTTATTCTGCTACGTTATTCGAGTTTTACGATTTCGAAACGAGTGAAAGCGACGAGCGCTATTCACCCCCCCTCTAGCGCTTCGTGATCCAACAATTGGTATCAGAGCGGGGTTGCTCTGAATTGGTACAACTACCGTTTGAGCATTTTTTTTGTCACTTTCTCGTTCATATAGGGTAAAAATATCGCATTTTTTTGTCACTTTTTGCTCTGAATTGGTACGCCTTTCGTTTTTTCCCTCCAAAATCGTTTTCAAAAAACTCATTCTCATCTTTTCACCATTGGTTGGCATTAGCGAAATATCGCATTTTCAAAAATTTGAAATAATATTATTAATATTTTTTAATATTTTATTATTTTTTTCAAAAATTAGTGAATTGTTATTTTTATCTTTCTCTCGCACTACTAATCCAGGATTAAGTCCTAAGACAAGTTTTTTTGTTTATTTGTGTGCTAGATCTTAAATGGCATTCCAAGAAGAATTTTGCACCGTCCGCCCACCACTTTTTTCTGACGAGGACTTTGGATATTGGAAGAACCGGATGGAATACCACCTCAAGACGCAAGTCGAGATGTAGATCATTATCCAGACCGGACTCGAGCTTCCACGTGACGGCACCGGAAAACTTATCTCATGCATCAACTGGGATTCTAGCACAATGAAAAAAGTTGAAACCGATGCCAAAGCGACTTGCATGCTACAATGCGGCCTAACCAATGAAGAACTGAACCACATCGGCCCCTTCGCAAGTGCAAAAGAGTTGTAGCAAAAGCTGATTGAGATACACGAAGATAACTCCAATGCGAAAGTAAGTAAGCACAATTTAATAGATGAATCATTTAAACAGACTAATACTACTCTGGCCGAGGAAGGTGTTGTGTTAGTTGCAGGTACAATCAAGACTAAGGAAGCTAGAAAGAAGAAGGTGTTGCAGGCGACGTGGGATGAGTCCTCCTCCGAAGATTCTGATGAAGAGCTTGAACAAACGAGCTTCCTAGCTCTACCGATACAAGCAAATATTGTCAAAACTGAGACCGAGTCCGAATTTGAGATCGAGAGCGAATCAGAAATCGAGTCCGAGTGAAGCCACGGATCCGCATCCGTTTCTGAAGGGTCGAACCCCACTGTAAGTTCTTTACTCGTCGAAACTCAAATAGATGAATTAAAGAATTTAGTTCCTTACTTGCTAAAAAAAAGTTGGCTAAATCCAACGTTCGAGTCAAGTCACTCCAAAAGGAGGTAATAGCCCTTAAGGAAGCGACTGACCCGAGTTCTTTAACTGAGCCAGTTCAAATTGGAAGTTCAACTCAAGTCCAACAACTTGAGGAAGAAAATTCCAATTTGAAAACTCAAATTAAAGAACTCAAGAACATGTTGGAACGGTTCACCTTGGGTTCCAAGAATCTGGATATGATTCTTGGAAAACAGCGAGCCATTTACAACAAATCCAGACTTAGATTTAAGACCAAAACAAAATATAAATCATATATGTCGTTAGTAAATAGAAATAATAGAAACATAATTCAAGCATGGGTCTCCAAGTCAAACTTGGTTAATCAAGTTAGACTTGGACAATATTGGGTCCCCAAGGATCAGATCTATTACCTTGATAGACCATATCGAGTCTATGATACAGGGGAAGCCAATAGAAAGATCATCTTTACCAATAGATATAACTGATTGATACTTGTTTATTTATTTCTTTTTATGCATGTTTAGATTTAGGATAGTTTAAGGACCCAGGCGTAATTTACACTTGTTAGTTAAACCTAGGGGTTTCAAAAAGAAAATTAAATATGTAATTTCTTTGAGCAGCTCTGTCTATAAAGTGGTGGATGTTCCCATACCCAAGAAGGCCTAGTGTCTCGCCGCTGACTAGGAACCAATCTTTGAAATGTATATTTAATTGATTGATTAGAAAACCTAAGTTTAACTCAAATGTAAATTAATTCATAAAAATAACCTAAATCAAATATAGTCATCTCACAAAATTACTTAAGATTACCTGATTGATAACATAGAATCGGATGAGATGGATCTAGGTTGAAATTAGTCTGAAATAAAATTCGAAATTAATTCAACTTGTTTAATTAAATCAACTTAATAATTAACCTTTACATGAATTTTAAAATTATTTTAAATCTTTTAAAACTAAACTTTAAAAATTATTTTAAAAATCTTTTTAAAATCCTTTAAAAATTATTTGGA
Organism: Zingiber officinale; assembly: GCF_018446385.1. Lineage (NCBI taxonomy): Eukaryota > Viridiplantae > Streptophyta > Magnoliopsida > Zingiberales > Zingiberaceae > Zingiber > Zingiber officinale. The sequence continues at coordinate 170,550,549 of NC_055987.1, read as the reverse complement.
AAATCATTTTAAAATCCTTTAAAAAATTATTTTGAAAATCTTTTTAAAATCATTTAAAAATTGTTTTGAAAATCTTTTTCAAATCCTTTTAAAATAATTTGAAAAATCATTTTAAAATCCTTTAAAAAATTATATTGAAATTTTTTTTAAAATTATTTCGAAAATAATTTAAAATTTGTTTTGAAAATCTTTTTAAAATCCTTTAAAAATTATTTCGAAAATAATTTTAAAAATCATTTAAAAATTTATTTTGATAATATTTTTAAAATCATTTAATAATTATTTCGAAAATCATTTTAAAAATCATTTAAAAATTATTTGAAAATCATTTTAAAAATTCTTTTAAAAATCATTTTAAAAATTCTTTAGAAATCATTTGAAAAATCTTTTTAAAATCATTTTAAAAATTATTTAAAAATCATTTTAAAAATTATTTAAAAATTCTTTTTAAAACCATTTTAAAAATTCTTTTATAAAATCATTTTAAAAATCATTTGAAAAATCATTTTAAAATTCTTTTAAAAAATCTTTTTAAAAAGTCTTTAAAAATCATTTTAAAAAGTCTTTAAAAATCATTTTAATTTTTTTTTTAAAATTCGTTAAAAATCATTTTAAAAATTCTTTAAAAATCATTTTAAAATTTCTTTGAAAAATTATTTTAAAAATCCTTTGAAAATTATTTGAAAAACTTATTTTAAAATCCTTTGAAAAATTATTTCAAAAACTTATTTTAAAATTCTATGAAAATTATTTCTAAAACTTATTTAAAATTCCTTTGAAAAATTAGTTCATAAACTTATTTAAAAAAATTTCACTTAAATCTTTCAAAATGTTTTGAAAAATCATTTGAAAAATCTTTTAAAAGCATACTTTGAAAATTATTTAAAAATTTAAAAATTACTTCTTAAACTTAAATTTTAAAATCCTTGAAAAAATTATGGTTCCAAACTTATGGCAAATTTTCTAACTTAGCTAAACATTTACAAGAAAACTTATATTAAAAGATCTAAGTGTTTATGTCTATACTCATTTTACTCTCTTATTTATTTTGATATATGGTAAAGGGGGAGAATATAAGGAAATTCAAAAGAAATTAAAGAAAATTTAAAATAAAAAGAAATTATTTTAAGGGGGAGCTTTAATGTGCTTATGTTTTATTTATGCTTATGATAATTTATGCTTATCTTTATTGTATTTTTTTCTTAACTTTGAATTTCGATTGCCATAATAAAAAAGGGGGAGATTGTTAGTGCGGGAAGCATCCAACGATCGAACTCAAGTTTTGATAATGGCAAAGGGATTCAAAGTTAAGTTTAATTGTTATCTAATGTGTATGATTGAGTGTTTCAGGAAAGTCCTAGCTGTGGTTAGGCAAGGAGAAAATCCTAGGGGGTGGTAACCCTAGGTCATAAGGGGTGGTAACCCTATGCGGAAAGTCTTGGCGGGTCGAAGCTTCAGGCAAAAATCCTAGGGGGTGGTAACCCTAGGTTAAAATCCTGGTGTCGCGAACCGGGTAGAAGTCTGGATGGGTCGAGGACCGGACATCCAGCATGAAGACCAGAAGCATCGGATGTCGAGCAAATGTAACGCCCGAATATTCTCAAAGTAATTTTAGAAATATTCTATGATTTTTCTAGAATTTTAGAATCTTTTTATGGAATTTTTGGAATAGCAGAAGTAGTAAAAATAAATAAGGACGTAAAACAGCCTAAACGAGAATTGAACCCGAGACCTATGGACTCTATGTCATATAGGGTGATTCTAGTAACCAAGGGGCCCCAGCAGGGGTGTGCTGAAAGAAGAGGAGAACAATTCTATTTAAGGTTTAGTTGGGTGGTATAAATCACTTAATATAAATATGAAATTAAGAGAGGAGTTATTATTTTCCAATCGGCAATTCTCTTTTCTCCTCAAACTCTCACCCGACGCCACCTCTTTCTCCTCACCCTCTCGACGCCAAGTCCAAGGAAAACCTAGGGTTCCACCCTAGGGCCATAGGAGCACCTTCCGGCGACAATTCCGGCACGAGAACGCTCCCCTCCGCGAGAAGGAAGCGTAGACGCAAGAGGATCGCCGAAACGATCATCTTCTCCGGAAATCTAGCGATCGGATTGTAAGGAAAATTAGCGCAGGATGTAAGTAACCCCTCACCTGCAGTATAAGTAGCTAATTGTATGTTTTTATGCCCTTAGTTCGCATTTATGTTCTCAGTTTAGCCATATGCAGAATTAGAGCACACCAAGTGCTCGATAAAATGCCTAGAATAGTTAAATGCTACAGTAAGCATTTTAATAGCTCAGTTAAATGCCCTAGATGCATTTTAATTAGCAAATATAGCCTTGCTTCAGTGATACGGGACTACGGTCCAATGGGTGGGCTCCCACAGTCGCCTCTAGGTTCAGATAACCTAGTTCTAGGTTCATATAACCTAGTAAGAGCAAGTTAAGATATATTAGCTACGAATCAGTATTTTACTTTATCAGTGGCACTGTACTGGACTTCAGTTGTCCTTAGGTTGGGCTCCCATAGTCGTCCCTAGGTTTAGATAACCTAGTAACCCTACTAGATTCGGGACTTGCTACCTCGGGCCTAGTTAGGGATGCGCGCACAACAAGTACAGTTGCCGGACCCATCAACAGCATGTTTAGTATTTTTATCTATTTATGAAAATAATTTTCAAACTTCACAAAATAGATAAGTGAATTCAACTTAGCTTCAGTTCAGTTTTCCTTGGTATAGCAGATAGCTTTATGTTTAATTCTTGATTGCCATGAGTTACATGCTCACATGCCATGTTTTAGCATTTCTAGTATGATTCTCAGCTTATGTATCAGCATAGCATCTTTTAAAAGGCATGGTTTCTATAATTGCATGTTTTTGTAAGGTAGATGGTTTCTTACTAAGCTCCCAAGCTTATAGTTGCATTTTCCTTATACTACAGATAAGGGTAAAGGAAAGATGGAATAGCGGAGGCTGGAGGCAATGCGATAAAGATGTGTGTGAGAAGGAACTTGGAATGAAGATCTTTGGGAAAACTAGCAAATTTAAGAACTCAGTATTTCAGTTTTGGTTATTTTCTGCACTTCTAGAATATTAAGTATCAAGAATTGTGAATGTGTGCACTATGTTCTGCCTAGACTCCTAGTTACCTTGATGTTAGTCGGTAAGTTATGAATCATGACCTATTTAGTAGGAGTTTAATGTTTATTAGTTGATATATCCATGTTGTATACGAGATTCTGAAATACAGCAGAAATCATAGCTCCAATCGATCGGCCGATCAATTGGAGGGTCCCCAATCGATCAGCCGATCGATTGGGAGGCAATCTGTCGCGCACAGAGAGCTGTGGAATCGATTAGCTGATCGATCGGCCATGGGTCGATCAGCCGATCTATCGGGAATTTAATTTCCGCGAACAGAGAGCCTCTGAATCGATCATCGAATTGATTGGCCAGGCTGGATCGATCAGCCGATCGATCCAGATTTGACCCCGTGTATAGTAGCGAGTTGAATCGATCCGTGGATCGATCATTCAACTCTAATCGATCAGCCGATCGATTGGAATGTCTGATTTCAACTAAACATGTCTAAGTTCAGCTTGTTGATTAACTAGAAAGTAGGTCTCCCTTCTTTAGCATATGTATAACTTCCGCAATGTTTCCCGAACATAAAGTTCAAATTTTATAGCACACGGCATAGAGTGCTAATTAGTTCAGTTCTTTTCCGCACAAGAACAGTTAGCATAATGTAACCCCCGGCCTTACAGCTTAGTCAGTAGAAGGCGGGTTGTTACAAAGTGGTATCAGATCAAGTTCCATACTTCCTCACACACACATCAGCATTGAACCTGCAACGTCCAAGTAAGAACATCTCTCACTTTATTATGTTTTGCTTTCATGTTATAGATAACTAAAGCATGTTTATGTATGACAGCATCTAACATGATAATAGTAGTTATGTACCTATGATTGTATTAGTTATGTATGTCCTTCATTTCCTTAGAAAAATGGTACGAGGACGTCCAGCTAGAAAGACACCAGCTACTGAGCCCCAGCAAGAGGCAGGCAGCTCAGTGCCTCCCCCAGACCTTACAGAGGTAGTGACTTAGTTACAGAAGCAATTAGCTGAACAGCAACAGGAGATAGCCACCCTAAGGGCTAATCAGCAGAACACTCCCACTGTCACTCCAGAACCTAACTTAGCAACCCTAGTAGTGATAGAGGTTCCACCAGTCCAACCGACAGCACCAGTAGCCCCAGTAGCAGGGGCAAGGAGGGAAACCTATCTGATCTAGTGGCAGAAGATCAAGCCCGAGAACTTCTCAGGCACCAGTGAACCATGGGATGCCCAAGCCTGGTTCAAAACACTGGAGAGTACGATAGAGCTTCTGGACTGGCCAGAGTTTGAAAAGGTGAAATGCGCTTCATTTTGCCTGACAGGAGACGCATGTATGTGGTGGGAGAGAATTAAAGCGAAGCGCCCAGTGAACCAGATGGCATGGGCCGACTTCGAGAGAGAATTCTTTGAAGAGTTCTTTCACATACGGGTCACAAACCGCCATTATGACGAGTTCACTGAATTTCGTCAGGACAACCTTTCAGTTGAGGAGGCCGTAAAGAAATTTAACAGACTGGCTCGTCTATGCCCCGAACTAGTCAGTACTGAAAGAGAACGAGTCCGGTTGATGCTTAAAATGCTAAGGCCAGAAGTAGCAATGAATGTGACCAGCGGCGTTCATAGGCCGCAAACTACTGAAGAACTAGTAAGCAGTGCTCTGACCACCGAGCATTACCAGAATAACATCAAGCAGCAGAAGCAAGCGCTCTCAGAGTCGAAAGGCCAAGGAGGCTCAGATACTCAGAAACACCAGGGCCATAGCTCTAACTGGAAAGGGAACTCAAGTCACAAATATAAATCAGGGAGTTAACCAAAAGGAGGACCAGCTAGTAAACAACCTAGCTATCCCAAGTGTTCTACTTGTGGGAAATTCCACCCTAGAGTTTGTCGCAAGGGCACATGAGGATGCTTTGAATGTGGCCAGGAAGGGCATATGGCTAAGCAATGCCCGAACAAGACCAGTCTCCCTCCACCACAACCGATTCAGTACGGAGGTAACCCAGCACAGTTACATCAGATGCAGGCTGCTATAGATGGACCACACATCAGTCAGGGCAGACTAGAAGCCCCCTCAACCACGATGAACGTGAGGATCTACTCACTCACCAGAGAGGACGTAGTGAATGCCTCGACAGTTGTTACAGGTCATATCAGTATTTTTACAGCAAAGTGCAACTGTCTTATTCGATACTGGGGCAACCCAATCTTATATATCCAGGACATTTGCTGAAAAGTTAGCAATACCTCTAGATGCACTTAGTGGTCAGTTCCTGATGACACTACCTTCAGGAGAAATTATGGCATCCACGCACTGGCTTCGAGCAGTGCCAGTCATTATAGCAGACAGAGAGCTTTTTGGTGATCTGATAGTGCTAGATATGACTGACTACGACGTCATCTTAGGGATGGACTTTCTGATCAAGTACGGTGCCTCCATAGAGTGCCGTAAACAGAAAGTTGTATTCCAACCTGAAGCAGGAGTGCAGTTTGGGTACATTGGAGAACTAAAGAGAAAGGCTAAGAAGTTTCTGTCAGCTTTGAAAACACAAAAACTATTGGATTCAGGATGTACGGGGTTCTTAGCGCATGTAGTCAATACTAGTCAGGACAAGAACCAAAAGCTAGAAGAGGTCCGAGTTGTATGTGACTACCCAACAGTTTTCCCTGAGGAGTTACCGGGCCTAGCACCAGACAGGGAGATTGAATTTGAGATAGAGCTTATCCCCGGCACAAATCTCATCTCCAAAGCAATCTACCGCATGGCTCCAGCAGAACTGAAAGAACTTCAAGAGAAACTACAGGAGCTGCTTGACAAGGGCTTCATACGCTCTAGTCAATCACTATGGGGAGTACCTGTATTGTTCGTGAAGAAGAAGGACGGGAGCATGCGCCTGTGTATAGACTACCGACCATTAAACCAAGTCACGATTAAGAACAGGTATCCTCTTCCCAGGATAGATGACCTGTTTGATCAGCTAAAAGGAGCAACAATGTTCTCTAAAATAGACCTCAGATCGGGATATCACCAGGTTAGAGTTAAAGAAGGTGATATACCCAAGACAGCCTTTAGGACCAGATACGGACATTATGAGTTCGTAGTCATGCCCTTTGGTGTGACAAATGCTCCAACTACTTTCATGGACCTCATGAACAGAGTATTCAGAGAATACTTAGATAGGTTTGTCATCGTGTTTATCGACGACATTCTCATTTATTCCAAAACTAAGGAAGAACACGCAGAGCACCTGAAGATAGTACTGCAGACCCTTCAGCAGAACCAGTTGTACGCCAAGTTCACGAAATGTGAATTCTGGCTAGATCATGTATCCTTTCTGGGTCACATCATCTCCAAGGATGGTATCATGGTAGACCCCAGTAAGATAGAAGCTGTGAGTAATTGGAAGAGACCTAAGAACGCTAGTGAAATCAGAAGCTTTTTGGGACTAGCAGGCTATTACAGAAAATTTATAGAGGATTTCTCCAGGATAGCCTCCCCACTGATAGCTCTCACCAGGAAGAACAGAAAATTTCAGTGGACAGAGGAGTGTGAGAACAGTTTCATGGAGCTCAAAAGGAGATTGACCAGTGCTCCCATTCTGACTCTGCCAGAAAACACAGACAGCTTTGATATTTACAGTGACGCCTCTAAATTGGGATTAGGAGCAGTACTGATGCAAGAAGGTAAGGTGATCGCTTATGCCTCCAGACAACTCAAGGACTTGTTAGGACCAAAAGTAGCTAGAGGGGGGGGGGGTGAATAGCTCGTCGCGTTCGCTCGGTGCTCGGCGTTGCTTGTTCCTTCAAAGATGTGCAGCGGAAAATACAGAAACAAACACACAACGCTAACACGGTTGGTTTTACTTGGTATCCACCTCACAAGAGGTGACTAATCCAAGGATCCACACCAACACACACACCCTCCACTAAATAAAACTCTCCTTTGTGGTAACTACCAAGGGCGGAGAAGCCCTACAATACTCAATACAAGAAGAGAGGGAAAGGATACAAGAAATACAAGCTTACAAGCTTACAATGAGTACAAAACCCTAACCCTAGCTTCTCTTCTTGGCTTTGATCCGCCTCTTGACTTGGAGAGCTTCCAAGATCCTTCAAGAACTGGTGATCTGAGCTTTGTGAGCGCTGTGGAGGAGTTGGCGAGAGCTCTGGAGTGAATCGGTGAAGAGATTTTTGCAGCCATCGAACGCCTGCAGCTATAAACGACGCCAACGGTCGGATCCCGATCGATTCGAATGTTCCCAATCGATCGGGGAGGCTTTGGATCGATCCACGGATCGATCCAGAGCGCCTCTGTGCTCTGGAAACGCGCCTGGATCGATCCACGGATCGATCCAGCGCTTATCGCGCGAAGCAGCCGCGTCCCAATCGATCCACTGATCGATTGGGACCTCTGGATCGATCCACGGATCGATCCAGAAGCTCTCTGTTCGCTGGGTCGATCCATCGATCGATCCAGAGCCTGGATCGATCCACGGATCGATCCAGCACTTGATTTTTGTCCAAAACCAAGTCCCAAACATCCCAAACCAACATCCGGTCAACCTTGACCTGTTGGTATGTCATGCCTAGCATCTAGTCACTCCCTTGACCTGCTAGGACTCCCTTACCAAGTGTCCGGTCAATCCCTTTGACCCACTTGGACTTTTCTCTGTGCCAAGTATCCGGTCAATCCCTTTGACCTACTTGGACTTTTCTTTCATGCCAAGTATCCAGTCAATCCTTTGACCTACTTGGACTTCCCAGCACCAGATGTCCGATCATCCTTGATTCATCTGGATTTTCCCTTGCCTGGTTTCACTCACCAGGACTTTCACCTAGCTTCACTCACTAGGGTTTTCGATCTGCCTAGCTTCACTCACTAGGACTTTCACCTGACTTCACTCACCAGGATTTCCATCTGCCTAGCTTCACTCACTAGGACTTTCACCTGGCTTCACTCACCAGGATTTTCCATCTGCCTAGCTTCACTCACTAGGACTTCCATCTGCCTAGCTTCACTCACTAGGACTTCCTTCTGCCTGGCTTCACTCACCAGGACTTTCATTTTGCCTAGCATCCCAGTTAGGACTTCCCAGTCAAGTATCCAGTCAACCTTGACCTACTTGACTCTTCTTCAATCAATATCTTATTGTCAAACATCTAAACCCAAACCAAGACTCAGCTTGGTTACCCAGGTCAACCTTGACCTGAGGGATATTGCACCAACAATCTCCCCCTTTTTGATGTTTGACAATACCACAATAACACTTACAATCCCATATGTAAGTTAGGCTAATCCCATACTCTTCATTCTCCCCCTAAGAGGGCAAACTCCCTCTAGGTAATGAAAGCCTAACTTACTCCCTTTCATGAGTCCTTTCATTCTCCCCCTATGACCTTCCCATAGGTAATGAAGGACTAAGCTTAACCATACATTCTCCCCCTATTGGCACACATCAACGCATCGTTGGACACACATCAACCTATGCTCTAATTCTGGACACACTTCAACAAATCCATTTGTTGAAGACTCTCCCCCTGAAGAGTTGCTCATCGTTGTTCACAACATCACTCGTTGTGATCAACACGATAATGAAGGTCCCATACCCTTTATTTGTCCTTAACTTCTCCCTCAATGTAGACAACTACCCAACCTTGAGCATTATCTACCACTTGAGTATCCACTTGAATAATGAGGATATCCACTCCCCATTTCTCCCCATTTCAAGTTTAAATGCTTAACCTTGAGCAAGTTCACAACAGAAGGTTAACCACCTTCCAAGGTTCATGAAAAATAATTTTCATGTCTTTAAAGAGTCCCTCCCCCTAAAGACATGGTGGTAACTTCTGTCATTGCACCAACAATGACTTGGAATCCCTAAACCATTAGGAAACCCAAATTTAGAAGTTTTGAGGTTCAAATATTCAAAATTTGAAACAACCTCAACCTAAACTTCTATTTAGTCTTCGTTAACCAATCCATCCTTGTTTTCAACATGAAAACACCCTTTGTATGTATACAAATGTATATAAGGGGTTTGGAATGGTTACCTAGACTCAAAGAGGTTCAAAGATGTGAAATCAGGCCTTCAGCCAAAATCAGCAACTTGGATCGATTGAGTTGGGTTCCAATCGATTGAACCTTCTCGAATCGATCCATCGATCGATTCAGACTCCTGATCGATCGGCTGATCGATCCAGCGAGCTTCTGCTCGCGTGGATTGCTTGAATCGATCCATGGATCGATTCAGAACTCAATCGATCCATGGATCGATCGAGACTCGATAGTTGCTGAAATTCCATTTCGGTCCAGAAACCCTAGAAAATTCTACAAAATCCAAAATTATGAAATTTCGTGTAGACATTATTTAGGGCATACTTAATCATGGAAAAATAGCTTTATATGAAAATACATCATATTTTCAAAGATTGACACAAACTTGAAAACTTGCAAAAACTTTAGTGTTTTTCTTCAAGTTTGTGTCTAACTATTCAATGGTGATTACTATCAAAAGATAGCCTTCACCAAGGTTTTCCAAAAACATTTTAAAAACATTTTCAAAACCAATATCCCATCATGTTCCTTGGGCATAATGCACATGACTTGTACATTAGCTTTCCCAATGATGGGAAAACACATAACTATGTGTTTTGATGAATTTAAAACTCAAAGGAATGCACTAAATCAACATCTTGAGCTTTGTTCATCATCCTAACATCTCACTTGTATATAATATGCACTAAAACACATACAAGTCACCTTAGAGGTCTTTGTGAGATGTAAAATTTGGTTTTTGCCCTAATCTAGGGATCATGCATATCTATCTAGGCATTTTAGAGATATTAGACATCCACCCAGGATGTCACTTGTTAATAAATGTCGTTAAATGCCATTCGTACTTAATTACAAGGAATAAAACTTAATGCATGATTATGTTATGGCATACATCAAAAGAAAATAATTTTCAAAAGAAAATATCCTATTACTACATGATGTATGAATGTCATGACATGGTATTTTTGGATTTTTCATAATAAAACATGAATGCAAGACTAGACATGATGTCATGGCATATGATGGGCAAACAATCATGGCAAGATTTAGCATAAATAAAATATACCTAGATTAACTATCTAAGTATCCTTAAAGTCTTAGCTAAACTTACACCTTAAACCTAGATTGCCCTAAAGTGCTACAAGAGAATGCCAAAACCTAAATTGGCATTTCTAATTTCCTTGATTTAATGTATGCCAATTGAAAATAAACATGTCCTCAAATGTTGGCATATTCCATGTTTCCTCAAGAGTAGCACTTTTAAATTTAAGGCCCGGTTGTCTTAAATTGCCTAAGAACATACCAAAATCCCAACTTGATAGTTCTTATGAATTTCCCAATATGTGCCATTTAAGATTAAAATCAATTCTTCCACCATTAGGCACATTTTACTCTTTCAAGGAGTAATCAAAAGGTTCATTTCATTTTCAAAGGTTTAACTAAAACCTTGAAAGTGCTCCTTGAGTGTCAATTTCCTCAAAGTTGGGTTAACTACCCTTCTAATCGGAGTTGACACTCTCTAACCCATCTATGGGGTAGAGAAGATGCTCCTAGGAACCCAACACCTATTGGTGCTCCTTGGATGCTCTAGGTACTCACTAGGGATAACTTCCCTAGATACCTTCCTAGTGACCTTGTTGGGCTTCTTAGAAGCCTTGGTCACATTTTCTAGGTCAACTCTAGGGATAGCCTCCCTTGTAACCTTGTTCGTGACTTTCTTAGACTTCTTAGAAGTCTTAGTCACTTTGGTTGCAAAGATACTTCTAGGGATATCTTCCCTTGTATCCTTGAATTGACCTCTAGACTTAGGGTTCGTTCCATAACTATATGGAACCCTATGATAACTAGGCACATCCTTCTTGGCTTTTGGTTTGTATCCCAAACCTTTATGGCCATTGGATGGCTTTTGTACCCCTAAACCTAGGTTATGCTCATTTTGCCCTAATAGGATATTTTCCATCCTTTTTAGGGTCTTTTCCATTTTATCAAGTCTTGACCTCAAGACTTGATTTTCTCTCACTAAGTCCTTAGTATTTGACCCATGAGCATTTTTGTTTCTAGGCTTGTATCTAAAATCCTTAGAGTTTTTGCCTAGGTTTTTACCTACATTCCTAGCCTTAGGGATAGTAGTTTTGGCATGTAGGGCCACATGCTTTTCCTTAAAGCCCTCATGCTTCCTATTCTTATGGTAAATCGCATTAAAATGATAAAAATTTGACCTAGCATGCTTTTTACCATTTTGCAAGGGAATAGGCTCAATGAAAGTTACCTTCCTTTTTACCTTGGAGGCTCCCCCTTGACTAGTGCCTCCTTGAGCCTTGACCATCTTTTTCCCCTTGGGGCATTGACTTCGGTAATGCCCTTTTTGTTGACACAAGAAGCACACAATGTGCTCCTTGCTCTTCTTTGTCCCGGGGGTGGTCACCTTGGGCTTCTCCTTGCCCTTTTGTGCCACTTGGCCCTTCTTCTTGGCCAAGTTGGGACACTTGCTCTTATAGTGCCCATGTTCCCTACACTCAAAACATATTATATGATCTTTATTATTAATTGAAATATTTATACCTTTGCTTGTAGGGGTGGCATCTTTTTCTTTGGATCCGGAGGTAGAAGCTTCCTCTTGATCGGACCTTGATTCTCCTCCATTTGATTTTTCTTGACTTGTGGAGGTAGAATCTACTTCCTCCTCTTCGTCTCTTGACCCGGATGTAGCAGCTTCTCCTTCTTCTTGATCCGGCGTCACCAAGAATTGCTCCCCCTCAATCCTAGAGGTGGAGGCTTCATCATTTTGAATGTGAAACAAGGAGTATGCTCCCTCCTTGTTCCCTTCGGTGCATTCCCTTGAGGATGAAGCTTCTTGGATTTCCTCTTCTTCGGAGGTTGAGCATCTCTCAACCTCGGAGTCCTCCTCTTGGTCTTGATCCAATGAGTCGCCCTCTTTGGATTCTTCATGATCTTGTACAGTGGAGGGGATCTCTTCATGAAGCTTGGCCAATTTGCTCCAAAGCTCCTTGGCATCTTCGAATTCTCCAACTCGAGCCAAGATGTGGCTAGGCAATAAGTTGACAGAAGCTTGGTCACTTTGTCATTTGCCTCGCCCGTTTGAATTTGCTCTGAGCTCCATCTGCTTTTCTTTAGAAGCTTGCCCTTGGAGTTCGTTGGAGCTTTGAAGCCTTCCATTAGAGCAAACCATTTCTCTATCTCCATCATAAGAAAGTTTTCGATTCTTGATCTCCAAGAATCGAAGCTTGCCGATGTGTATGGTGGAGCCACCCTTGTGTCAAATCCAAGTCCATCTTGGAATTGCATCTTGAAGTTGAGCTTGATAGAATCTTGAACTTGAAGAATTTGCTCCAACTTCTTCACCCTCTAGCTTTTCTTGTTATGCTTGACCCTTCCGGCGATGATTCCGGTGAAGAGCGGCCTTGCTCTGATACCACTTGTTAGGACCAAAAGTAGCTAGAGGGGGGGGGGTGAATAGCTCGTCGCGCTTCGCTCATTGCTCGGCGTTGCTTGTTCCTTCAAAGATGTGCAGCGGAAAATACAGAAACAAACACACAACGCTAACACGGTTGGTTTTACTTGGTATCCACCTCACAAGAGGTGACTAATCCAAGGATCCACACCAACACACACACCCTCCACTAAATAAAACTCTCCTTTGTGGTAACTACCAAGGGCGGAGAAGCCCTACAATACTCAATACAAGAAGAGAGGGAAAGGATACAAGAAATACAAGCTTACAAGCTTACAATGAGTACAAAACCCTAACCCTAGCTTCTCTTCTTGGCTTTGATCCGCCTCTTGACTTGGAGAGCTTCCAAGATCCTTCAAGAACTGACGATCTGAGCTTTGTGAGCGCTGTGGAGGAGTTGGCGAGAGCTCTGGAGTGAATCGGAGAAGAGATGCCGCAGCCATCGAACGCCTGCAGCTATAAACGACGCCAACGGTCGGATCCCGATCGATTCGAATGTTCCCAATCGATCGGGGAGGCTTTGGATCGATCCACGGATCGATCCAGAGCGCCTCTGTGCTCTGGAAACGCGCCTGGATCGATCCACGGATCGATCCAGCGCTTATCGCGCGAAGCAGCCGCGTCCCAATCGATCCACTGATCGATTGGGACCTCTGGATCGATCCACGGATCGATCCAGAAGCTCTCTGTTCACTGGGACAGGTCTGGATCGATCCACTGATCGATCCAGAGCCTGGATCGATCCACGGATCGATCCAGCACTTGATTTTTGTCCAAAACCAAGTCCCAAACCTCCCAAACCAACATCCGGTCAACCTTGACCTGTTGGTATGTCATGCCTAGCATCTAGTCACTCCCTTGACCTGCTAGGACTTCCTTACCAAGTGTCCGGTCAATCCCTTTGACCCACTTGGACTTTTCTCTGTGCCAAGTATCCGGTCAATCCCTTTGACCTACTTGGACTTTTCTTTCATGCCAAGTATCCAGTCAATCCTTTGACCTACTTGGACTTCCCAGCACCAGATGTCCGATCATCCTTGATCCATCTGGATTTTCCTTTGCCTGGCTTCACTCACCAGGACTTTCACCTAGCTTCACTCACTAGGGTTTTCCATCTGCCTAGCTTCACTCACTAGGACTTTCACCTGGCTTCACTCACCAGGATTTCCATCTGCCTAGCTTCACTCACTAGGACTTTCACCTGGCTTCACTCACCAGGATTTTCCATCTGCCTAGCTTCACTCACTAGGACTTCCATCTGCCTAGCTTCACTCACTAGGACTTCCTTCTGCCTGGCTTCACTCACCAGGACTTTTCTTCTGCCTGGCTTCACTCACCAGGACTTTCATTTTGCCTAACATCCCAGTTAGGACTTCCCAGTCAAGTATCCAGTCAACCTTGACCTACTTGACTCTTCTTCAATCAATATCTTATTGTCAAACATCTAAACCCAAACCAAGACTCAGCTTGGTTACCCAGGTCAACCTTGACCTGAGGGATATTGCACCAACAGGACTATGAGAGGAACTACCCTACTCATGACCTTGAGCTTGCAGTAGTTGTGTTCGCCCTCAAAATTTGGAGACATTACTGTTGGTGCAATTTCCAGTAGGTCAAGGTTGACCTAGTTGACCAAGCATAAACCTTGGTCATGGTTTCGATGTTGTTAGGACCAAAAGTAGCTAGAGGGGGGGGGGGGGGGGAATAGCTCGTCGCGTTCGCTCGTTGCTCGGCGTTGCTTGTTTCTTCAAGAATATGCAGCGGAAAATACAGAAACAAATACAACAATGCTAACACGGTTGGTTTACTTGATATCCACCTCACAAGAGGTGACTAGTCCAAGGATCCACACCACGCACGCACCCTCCACTATGAAAACACTCCTTTTCGGTAACTACCGAGGGCGGAGAAGCCCTACAAGACTCTCAGTACGAGAAGAAAGGAAAGGGAAACAAAATACAAGCGCAAAGCTTACAATGAGTACAGAAAACCCTAACCCTAGCTTCTCTTCTTGCCTTTGATCCGCCTCTTGACTTGGAAAGCTTCCAAGATCCTTCAAGAACCGGCGATCTGATCTTTGAGAGCGATGTGGAGGAGCTGGCGAGTAATCTGGAGTTAATCGGAGAAGCGATGCCGCAGCCATCACACGCCTGCAGCTATAAACGACGCAAACGGTCGGATCCCGATCGATTCGAATATTCCCAATCGATCGGGGAGGCTTTGGATCGATCCACGGATCGATCCAGAGCGCCTCTGTGCTCTGGGAAAACGCCTGGATCGATCCACGGATCGATCCAGCGCTTATCGCGCGAAGCAGCCGCGTCCCAATCGATCCACTGATCGATTGGGACCTTTGGATCGATCCACGGATCGATCCAGAGGCTCTCTGTTCGCTGGGACAGGTCTGGATCGATCCACTGATCGATCCAGAGACTTGATTTTGTCCAAAACCAAGTCCCAAACCTCCCAAACCAACATCCGGTCAACCTTGACCTGTTGGTATGTCATGCCTAGCATCTAGTCACTCCCTTGACCTGCTAGGACTCCCTTACCAAGTGTCCGGTCAATCCCTTTGACCCACTTGGACTTTTCTCTGTGCCAAGTATCCGGTCAATCCCTTTGACCTACTTGGACTTTTCTTTCATGCCAAGTATCCAACAATCCTTTGACCTACTTGGACTTCCCAGCACCGGATGTCCGATCATCCTTGATCCATCCGGATTTTCCTGCCTGGCTTCACTCACCGGGGCTTTCACCTAGCTTCACTCACTAGGGTTTCCATCTGCCTAGCTTCACTCACTAGGACTTTCACCGGCTTCACTCACCAGATTTCCATCTGCCTAGCTTCACTCACTAGGACTTCCTTCCGCCTGGCTTCACTCACCAGGACTTTTCTGCCTGGCTTCACTCACCAGGATTTTCACCTAGCTTCACTCACTAGGTCTTTCATTTTGCCTAACATCCCAGTTAGGACTTCCCAGTCAAGTATCCAGTCAACCTTGACCTACTTGACTCTTCTTCAATCAATATCTTATTGTCAAACATCTAAACCCAAACCAAGACTCAGCTTGGTTACCCAGGTCAACCTTGACCTGAGGGATATTGCACCAACAATCTCCCCCTTTTTGATGTTTGACAATACCACAATAACACTTACAATCCCATATGTAAGTTAGGCTAATCTCATAGCCTCCTTCTTCATGCCACTAGGTAATGAAGGCATAAATTAAGCTCTTCATTCTCCCCCTAAGAGGGCAAACTCCCTCTAGGTAATGAAAGCCTAACTTACTCCCTTTCATGAGTCCTTTCATTCTCCCCCTATGACCTTCCCATAGGTAATGAAAGCCTAAACTTAACCATACATTCTCCCCCTATTGGCACACATCAACCCATCGTTGGACACACATCAACCTATGCTCCAATTCTGGGCACACTTCAACAAATCCATTTGTTGAAGACTCTCCCCCTGAAGAGTTGCTCATCGTTGTTCACAACCTTACTCGTTGTGATCAACACGATAATGAAGGTCCCCTACCCTTCATTTATCCTTAACTTCTCCCTCAATGTAGACAACTACCCAACCTTGAGCATTATCTACCACTTGAGTGTCCACTTGAAATAATGAGGATATCCACTCCCCATTTCTCCCCATTTCAAGTTTAAATGCTCAACCTTGAGCAAGTTCACGACAGAAGGTTAACCACCTTCCAAGGTTCATGAAAAATAATTTTCATGTCTTTAAAGAGTCCCTCCCCCTAAAGACATGGTGGTAGCTTCTGTCATTGCACCAACAATGACTTGGAATCCCTAAAACATTAGGAAACCCAAATTTAGAAGTTTTGAGGTTCAAATATTCAAAATTTGAAACAACCTCAATCTAAACTTCTACTTAGTCTTCGTTAACCAATCCATCCTTGTTTTCAACATGAAAACACCCTTTGTATGTATACAAATGTATTTAAGGGGTTTGGAATGGTTACCTAGATTCAAAGAGGTTCAAAGATGCTGAAATCAAGCCTTCCCAGCCAAAATCAGCAACTTGGATCGATTGGAGTTGGGTTCCAATCGATTGAACCTTTCTGAATCGATTCAGACTCCTGGATCGATCGGCTGATCGATCCAGCGAGCTTCTGCTCGCGAGAGTTGCCTTCTGAATCGATCCACGGATCGATTCAGGCACTCCAATCGATCCATGGATCAATCGGAGCCTCTGATAGTTGCTGAATTTCAAATTCAGCCAACTTCAGAAAACCCTAGAAAATTCTACAAAAATTCAAAAATTATGAAATTTCGTGTAGACATTATTTAGGGCATACTTAATCATGGAAAAATAGTTTTCTATGAAAATACATCATATTTTCAAAGATTGACACAAACCTGAAAACTTGCAAAAACTTTAGTGTTTTTCTTCAAGTTTGTGTCTAACTATTCAATGGTGATTATTACCAAAAGATAGCCTTCACCAAGATTTTCCAAAAACATTTTAAAAACATTTTCAAAACCAATATCCCATCATGTTCCTTGGGCATAATGCACATGACTTGTACATTAGCTTTCCCAATGATGGGAAAACACATAACTATGTGTTTTGATGAACCTAAAACTCAAAAGAATGCACTAAATCAACATCTTGAGTTTTGTTCATCATCCTAACATCTCACTTGTATATAATATGGACAAAACACATACAAGTCACCTTATAGTCTTTGTGAGATGTAGATTTTGGTTTTTGCCCTAATCTAGGGATCATGTATATTTATCTAGGCATTTTAGAAATGTTAGACATCCACCTAGGATGTCACTTGTCAATAAGTGTCGTTAGATGCCATTTGTCCTTAATTACAAGAAATTAAACTTAATGCATGATTATGTTATGGCATACATCAAAAGAAAATAATTTTCAAAAGAAAATATCCTATTACTACATGATGTATGAATGTCATGACATGGTATTTTTGGATTTTTCATAATAAGACATGAATGCAAAAACTAGACATGATGTCATGGCATATGATGGGCAAACAATCATGGCAAGATTTAGCATAAATAAAATATACCTAGATTAACTATCTAAGTATCCTTAAAGTCTTAGCTAAACTTACAACTTAAACCTAGATTGCCCTAAAGTGCTACAAGAGAATGCCAAAACCTAAATTTGACATTTCTAATTTCCTTGATTTAATGTATGCCAATTGAAAATAAACATGTCCTCAAATGTTGGCATATTCCATTTTTCCTCAAGAGTAGCACTTTTAAATTAAGGCTTGGATTGCCTTAAATTGCCTAAGAACATACCAAAATCCCAACTTGATAGTTCTTATGGTTTTCCCAATTTGTGCCATTTTAAGATAAAAACAATTTTCACCATTTGGCACATTTTACTCTTTCAAGGAGTAATCAATAATTCCATTTCATTTTCAAAGGTTAACTAAAACCTTGAAAATGCTCCTTGAGTGTCAATTTCCTCAAAGTTGGGTTAACTACCATTCTAATCGGAGTTGACACTCTCTAACCCATCTATGGGGTAGAGAAGATGCTCCTAGGAACCCAACACCTATTGGTGCTCCTTGGATGCTCTAGGTACTCACTAGGGATAACTTCCCTAGATACCTTCCTAGTGACCTTGTTGGGCTTCTTAGAAGCCTTGGTCACATTTTCTAGGTCAACTCTAGGGATAACCTCCCTTGTGACCTTGTTTGTGACTTTCTTAGACTTCTTAGAAGTCTTAGTCACATTTATTGCAAAAATACTCTTAGGGATGACTTCCCTAGCATTTTTGGCTTGACCACTAGACCTAGGGTTTGTTCCATAACTATATGGAACTCTATGGTAAGAGGGCACATCCTTCTTAGCCTTTGGTTTGTATCCCAAACCTCTATGGCCATTGGATGGCTTTTGTACCCCTAAACCTAGGTTATGCTCATTTTGCCCTAATAGGATATTTTCCATCCTTTTTAGGGTCTTTTCCATTTTATCAAGCCTTGATCTCAAGACTTGATTTTCTATCACTAAGTCCTTAGTTTTTGGTTTTTCATTTGATCCATGAGCATTTTTGTTTCTAGGCTTGTATCTTACATCCTTAGAGTTATCGCGTAGGTTTTTACCTACATTCCTAGCTTTAGGGATAGTAGTTTTGGCATGTAGGGCCACATGCATTTCCTTAAAGCCCTCATGCTTCCTATTCTTATGGTAAATCGCATTAAAATGATAAAAATTTGACCTAGCATGCTTTTTACCATTTTGCAAGGGAATAGGCTCAATGAAAGTTACCTTCCTTTTTACCTTGGAGGCTCCCCCTTGACTAGTGCCTCCTTGAGCCTTGACCACCTTCTTCCCCTTAGGGCATTAACTTCGGTAATGCCCCTTTAGATTGCAAGAGAAGCACACGATGTGCTCCTTGCTCTTCTTTGTTCCGGGGATGGTCTCCTTGGGCTTCTCCTTGCCCTTTTGTGCCACTTGGCCCTTCTTCTTGGTCAATTTAGGGCATTTGCTCTTGTAGTGCCCACTTTCCCTACACTCAAAACATATTATATGATTTTTTATTTTTAATTGAAACATTTATACCTTCTTGTGTAGGGGTGGTGCTTTCTCCTCCATGTGATGTGGATGTAGGGGCTTCCTCTTGATCCGATAGTGATGCTCCTCCATTTGATTTTTCTTGACTTGTGGAGGTGGAAGCTTCTTCATCCTCTTCTTCTCTTGATCCGGATGTAGAGGATTCTCCTTCATCTTGATCCGGCGTCACCAAGGATTGCTCCCCCTCAATCCTAGAGGTGGAGGCTTCATCATCTTGAATATGAGACAAGGAGTATGCTCCCTCCTTGTTCCCTTCGTTGCATTCCCTTGAAGATGAAGCTTCTTCTTGAACTTCTTCTTCGGAGGTTGAGCATCTCTCAACCTCGGAGTCCTCCTCTTGGTCTTGATCCAATGAGTCGCCCTCTTTGGATTCTCCTTGATTTGGTACAGTGGAGGGGATCTCATGAATTCTTGCCAATTTGCTCCAAAGCTCCTTGGCATCTTCAAATTCTCCAATTTGTTCCAAGATGTTGCTTGGCAATAAATTGACCAAAAGCTTGGTCACTTTGTCATTGGCCTCACATCTTTGGATTTGGTCTTTGCTCCACTTGCTCCTTTTGAGTACTTTGCCCTTGGAATTTGTGGGAGCTTCAAAACCTTCCATGAGAGCAAACCATTGCTCTATCTCCATCATAAGAAAATTTTTGATTCTTGATTTCCAAGAATCGAAGCTTGTAGAAGTGTATGGTGGAGCCACCCTTGTGTCAAATCCAAGTCCATCTTGGAATTGCATCTTGAAGTTGAGCTTGATAAAATCTTGAACTTGAAGAATTTGCTCCAACTTCTTCACCCTCTAGCTTTTCTTGTTATGCTTGACCCTTCCGGCGATGATTCCGGTGAAGAGCGGCCTCGCTCTGATACCACTTGTTAGGACCAAAAGTAGCTAGAGGGGGGGTGAATAGCTCGTCGCGTTCGCTCGTTGCTCGGCGTTGCTTGTTTCTTCAAGAATATACAGCAGAAAATACAGAAACAAATACAACAACGCTAACACGGTTGGTTTACTTGGTATCCACCTCACAAGAGGTGACTAGTCCAAGGATCCACACCACGCACGCACCCTCCACTATGAAAACACTCCTTTTCGGTAACTACCGAGGGTGGAGAAGCCCTACAAGACTCTCAGTACGAGAAGAAAGGAAAGGGAAACAAAATACAAGCGCAAAGCTTACAATGAGTACAGAAAACCCTAACCCTAACTTCTCTTCTTGCCTTTGATCCGCCTCTTGACTTGGAAAGCTTCCAAGATCCTTCAAGAACTGGCGATCTGATCTTTGAGAACGCTGTGGAGGAGCTGGCGAGTAGTCTGGAGTGAATCGGAGAAGCGCTACCGCAGCCATCGAACGCCTGCAGCTATAAACGATGTCAACGGTCGGATCCCGATCGATTCGAATGTTCCCAATCAATCGGGGAGGCTTTGGATCGATCCACGGATCGATCCAGAGCGCCTCTGTGCTCTGGAAACGCGCCTGGATCGATCCACGGATCGATCCAGCGCTTATCGCGCGAAGCAGCCGCGTCCCAATCGATCCACCGATCGATTGGGACCTTTGGATCGATCCATGGATCGATCCAGAAGCTCTCTGTTCGCTGGGACAGGTCTGGATCGATCCACTGATCGATCCAGAGCCTGGATCGATCCAGCACTTGATTTTTGTTCAAAACCAAGTCCCAAACCTCCCAAACCAACATCCGGTCAACCTTGACCTGTTGGTATGTCATGCCTAGCATCTAGTCACTCCCTTGACCTGCTAGGACTCCCTTACCAAGTGTCCGGTCAATCCCTTTGACCCACTTGGACTTTTCTCTGTGCCAAGTATCCGGTCAATCCCTTTGACCTACTTGGACTTTTCTTTCATGCCAAGTATCCAGTCAATCCTTTGACCTACTTGGACTTCCCAGCACCAGATGTCCGATCATCCTTGATCCATCTGGATTTTCCCTTGCCTGGCTTCACTCACCAGGGCTTTCACCTAGCTTCACTCACTAGGGTTTTCCATCTGCCTAGCTTCACTCACTAGGACTTTCACCTGGCTTCACTCACCAGGATTTCCATCTGCCTAGCTTCACTCACTAGGACTTCCTTCTGCCTGGCTTCACTCACCAGGACTTTTCTTCTGCTTGGCTTCACTCACCAGGACTTTCATACTGCCTAGCTTCACTCACTAGGTCTTTCATTTTGCCTAACATCCCAGTTAGGACTTCCCAGTCAAGTATCCAGTCAACCTTGACCTACTTGACTCTTCTTCAATCAATATCTTATTGTCAAACATCTAAACCCAAACCAAGACTCAGCTTGGTTACCCAGGTCAACCTTGACCTGAGGGATATTGCACCAACAGATGTTTGACAATACAGAAAGACATGTAGACATGGACAATGCAGGTGCAGTTGTCCATGCGGAGAGATACTGATCAGGGTCTGATCAGGTTGGATGAAGAAGAGTCAAGTAGGTCAAGGTTGACCGGATACTTGACTGGGGAGTCCTAACTGGGATGTTAGACAGTTCGGAAAGTCATGGTGAGTGAAACCAGGCAGTCGGGAAATCCTGGTGAGTGAAGCCAGGTGAAAATCCTAGTGAGTGAAGCTAGGTGAAAGTGAAAGTCCTGGTGAGTGAAGCCAGGCAGTTGGAGAAAGTCCTGGTGAGTGAAGCTAGGCAGTTGGGAAGACCTGGTGAGTGAAGCCAGGCAGGGGAAAGACCTAGTGAGTGAAGCTAGGCAGTTTGGAAGTCCTGGTGAGTGAAGCCAGGCAAGGGAAATCCAGATGGGTCAAGGTTGACCAGACATCTGGTGAAAAGTCCAAGCAGGGAGCTTGGCACGGGAAAAGTCCAAGTATGGAGACTTGGCACGGAGAAGACCAAGTTGGAGACTTGGCACGGAAAGTCGGAGAGGGCTCGGTAGCTTGTTCTCCTGTGGTCGAGAGGGCTCGGTAGCTCGTTCTGGACGGACGAAGTCGGAGAGGGCTCGAGAGCTTTCTCCGGACTAGGTCAAGAGAGGGCTCGGTAGCGTTCTCGGGACCATTTAGGGTTTAGGGCTCGAGTTTTGGATCGTCGGTGACCGATCCGATCGCTGAGTATCGATCGGTCGTGACCGATCGGATAACAAATGAAGGGTTTTGTAAGTCATCCGATCGGTGCGGAGACCGATCGGAGGAGATGAGCCAACTTCGTGAGTGAACGGATCGATCGGGACCGATCAGAGAGTCTGATCGGTCTCCACGATCGATCAGAGACGCAGCCACCTCTCTTACAGAGAGGTGGGATCGGTCCGGGGACCGATCAGACTGGGGCCTGATCGGTCCCAGGACCGATCAGAGGTGCCCTGGACCGATCAGGCTTCAGCCTGATCGGTCCAGAACTATCCGTTGGCTCACAACGGTCTTCTGTCTTCTGCTGTCTTCTGGCTTCTTCTTCGCAGGTGGATGCAGGTATAAAAGAGGCTGAGGGCTTCTACAGAGGAACGACTACTTACTTCTTCTTCCTCCTCTGAACTGAGCTGCTGTTCTTCTGAAAGCTGTGCTCTTGAGCTTTGCTGAGCTCCGAAGCTTCGTGTGAGCTTCTTCGACTGAGTTGCTTGTTGGCATTCGTCCGTGAAGTTGGTGCTTCATCCGGGACTTCAGTCGACGAGAAGGCA
Source organism: Zingiber officinale (assembly GCF_018446385.1). Lineage (NCBI taxonomy): Eukaryota > Viridiplantae > Streptophyta > Magnoliopsida > Zingiberales > Zingiberaceae > Zingiber > Zingiber officinale. The sequence continues at coordinate 170,527,702 of NC_055987.1, read as the reverse complement.
AGCGAGTATTTGTACATTCATTGTGTATTTTGTTCTTGCTCTTCTTTGTATTTCCATATTGCTGTTGCAAGCTATTGTGGCGAGGTTTCTCCACCCACAAGGAGTATTTATTAGCCGGTTCTCCGGGGACTCATCCACCGACGGATTGATAGGGCTCGTCCACCTTACGGACACGCCGAGGAGTAGGAGTATCACCTCCGAACCTCGTTACATCCATCGAGTTTGAGGTTTGTCTTCTTCCTTTTCGTTTCTACGATTTCATTTCCGCTACGCTAACCCTAATCGTAGGAAGAAACGCGAAGAATTTGGGGTCGGCTATTCACACCCCCCTCTCTAGCCGAGTACGACGATCCTAACAAGTGGTATCAGAGCGAGGTCGCTCTTCGTTGGATCAACACCCGGGGGAGCACGAGCTAGAGAATGGAGTTATTTGGAGAAGACGTCACAATTCCACCTTTCTACGATCGCGACGACTTCGCGTTTTGGAAGGTAAGAATGAAGTACTTTCTTATGACTAACCTTGAAAATTGGAGTTGTATTCAATTAGGTTTCAAGCCTCCGATGGACAAGAAAGGAGAAACCCTAGAGAAGAAGGAGTGGACCAAGGAACAAGTCCACCAATCCCTAGTCAACGATGAGGTATTGAAAATTTTTGAATTTTCTTTACCTAATGATGTTTTGTGTAGGATAGGTGGATATAACGATGCCAAGGAGTTGTGGAACAACTTGGCTAAGTTCCATGAGGGGAACTCCACTTCAAGCCATGAAGAGGAGTCAAGTGAGCCAAGGAGTTCACATCATGGAGGGATGGATTTAGAAGTTGAGGGCTACTCAACATCTAAAGAAGAAGAGGAGGAGAGTTCTTCTTCAAGTTCAGAGCAAGAAGAAGAAGCTTCTATCTCCGGAAGGGATGAAGAAGAGAGCTCACATCCATCCTCAACCCTAGGTAACTCAAGCCATTTAATTTCAAATAAATTACACATAATGTGCTTTGAGTGTAGGGAATTTGGGCATTACAAGAGTAAGTGTCCAAAGAGGGTTAGGAAGACTCCATCGGCGCCAAAGGTCAAGGAAGCCGGAGTCCCGACACGCAAGGGCAAGGAGCACGTGGTGTGTTTCCAATGCAAGCGAAGGGGACACTATAGGAGTCAATGTCCGAGGGGGAGGCAACCTCACAAGGACAAGAGACCGAGCACGTCAATAGGGGGAGCTAAGGCAAACCCTAAGGTAACATTTAAGTCTCATTCTTGCAATAAGACACATGCTAGTAGTTTTATTGCAATTGCTAATAATGATAAGCATGTTAATTTTAGGAACCAATACATGAGCTTAGGAGCCAAACATGTTAACCTAGATAAGGATAATACTAGAAATGTCAACCCTAGAATTAACCCATCTAAGGCTAAGGAAAATCTAGGTAGAAATCCCAAATCATCTAGACATATGCCTAGGAATACCTCAAAGAAAAATGAAAAATTAAAAATTGAGGTATTAGACAAGGAGAATCAAGTCTTGAGGTCAAGACTTGATACTTTGGAAAAGGCTCTTAAGAACTTGGAGAAGTCATCTCTAGGGTTTAAGGGTCAAAAACCAATGTCCAAGGACAAAAAAGATTTGGGTCACAAACCTAAGTCTCAAGTGGTCAAGCCCACTTATCATAATGTTCCATTCGATTATGGAACAAAATGTAGGGCTAGGAAGACCATCACCAAGGTCACAAGGGGAGTTACCCCTAGAGTGGATCTTGATGAGTCCCAAATGACCAAGGCTTTAAAGCCTAGGAGGGTCATTAGGAGGGTTGCTATGGAAGACATCCCTAGTGAATATTTAGTGAACCCAATGAGCTCTAATTGGTATTGGGTTCCTAGGAGCGTGATTTCATCACGCTAGATGAGTTAGGGTGTGTCAACATTACTTGAATAGGTAGTTAACCTAATCATGGCAAAAGGTGACACTTTAGGAATTTTCAAGGTGTAATCAAGCCTTGGAAATGAAATGAAAAATTATTCCTAAGGTGTTTAGGATGTGCCAATCACAATTGAAGAGTTTTCTAGGGTCAATCTAATTGGCACATAGTGATCTAAAAATCCTTAGTATATGATTTTAGGTCTAATACACTTAGGAATATGGATTTTATGACAAAATGATCAAAAATGGCAACTAAGGCTAGAGTTAGGTATTTTCTATACCTTTACATGTTATTTGCCATATATTGTTTGTCATATGCCATGTCATGACATCATACTTAATTTATCATCATTTGAAATGTCATGATAATGCTTAAGTTATTTATATGTCATGCTCTAGTTAAGTTTCACACTTTATGCCATGACATCATGACATTGGCACATGTTTTCATTTATGATACTATTTTATGCCATGTCATCATCTCTTGCATGTATAATCAATTAAATTGATTTAAGGACAAAAACACAACTTGATATGGAGATCAAATTGTAGTTTAGAAAACGCATGAGAATCTAGTTTAAGATAACCTAGACCCCTATCTCACATCAAAATTGACTTGGATGTGTTTGATACACCTTAGATGTGTGTGAGATATTAGGATTGTGAGTTAGGATCAAGGTGCATAGTTCTTGTACCTAGATGAGCCTAATTCTAATTGGGGATCATAGGGAAAGCTTGTGTACAAGTCATGTACATTTAGCCCTAAGATTGTGGTCCTAAATTAAAGGGTTTAAAATCATTTTAAAATTGATTTGAAAAACCTTGATGAAGCTTTTCTAGTGATAGCATTCATCATTGAACAAGTGATACAAAGAGTGATTAACTTTGAGCTATTTCAAAGACTTTTGAACTTTGTATCAAGATTTGAAAATGGAAGTTATTTTCATAGAAAACTATTTTTCCATGATAGTATATGTTATGAGGAATGTATCCTCAAAATTTTACAATTTTTAAAATTTTCTGTGATTTTCTAGAGGTTTCTGAATTTCGGGAGAAGAAAAATTTAGAAATCAGAAATCAGAGGTCGTGGACCGATCAGGAGGTTCCCCGATCGGTCCAGGTCTGTGTGGATCGGTCACTGGACCGATCCAGAGGGAGCCTGATCGGTCTGGTGACCGATCAGGGCGTGCCAAGTTGTTGAAATTCGACTAGTTGTCTGAAATTTCAGCTCGGGAATTGGTGTTTTAGAGTTCTAAAGGTTTGAAACTCTCCAAGACATTGTTGATGCAATGGTCAAGGGGGAGTTGACTTTTAGGGAGAATTTTACCTATTGGTCAAGGGAAGTTGACCTTTAGGGGGAGTTGTCATGAGTGATATGGGATTATCACTAAAGTGACTATTGACATTAGTATCAAGGGGGAAATTAAGGGTTTCAATGAAAGGTATGGGACTTTCATTAGGAAGAAACTCTTGACCTTGATTCACTCTTTTTGATGTGTGTCAAAAAGGGGGAGAATGGAGAATGTCTAGAGAATGTTCAAGGAAGAACATTGGAGTTAGTGGGAGAGTTTGTTGATCACAACGAGTGAAGTTATGAACAACGATAACTTACTCTTCAGGGGGAGAGTTTGTTGATGTGTGCCAATAGGGGGAGAATGAAGGGTTTAAGTTAGGTCTTCATTATCTAAGAAGGAGGTTGCCTTCTTAGAAGGAGAATGTAAGGTTGTAACTTATGTTTCATTACCTAGTGGCATGAAGAAAGTTGAGGCTATTGGATTAGCCTAACTTAAAGGTATTGTCAAACATCAAAAAGGGGGAGATTGTTGGTGCAATTTCCAGTAGGCCAAGGTTGACCTAGTTGACCAAGCGTAAACCTTGGTCATGGTTTCGATGTTTGACAATACAGAAAGACATGTAGACATGGACAATGCAGGTGCAGTTGGATGAAGAAGAGTCAAGTAGGTCAAGGTTGACCGGATACTTGACTGGGGAGTCCTAACTGGGATGTTAGGCAGTTCGGAAAGTCCTGGTGAGTGAAACCAGGCAGTCGGGAAATCCTGGTGAGTGAAGCCAGGTGAAAATCCTAGTGAGTGAAGCTAGGTGAAAGTGAAAGTCCTGGTGAGTGAAGCCAGGCAGTTGGAGAAAGTCCTGGTGAGTGAAGCTAGGCAGTTGGGAAGACCTGGTGAGTGAAGCCAGGCAGACCTGGTGAGTGAAGCTAGGCAGTTTGGAAGTCCTGGTGAGTGAAGCCAGGCAAGGGAAATCCAGATGGGTCAAGGTTGACCAGACATCTGGTGAAAAGTCCAAGCAGGGAGCTTGGCACGGGAAAAGTCCAAGTATGGAGACTTGGCACAGAGAAGACCAAGTGGGAGACTTGGCACGGAAAGTCGGAGAGGGCTCGGTAGCTTGTTCTCCGGACTGTGGTCAGAGAGGGCTCGGTAGCTCGTTCTCTGGACCGGACGAAGTCGGAGAGGGCTCAGTAGCTCGTTCTCCGGACTAGGTCAAGAGAGGGCTCGGTAGCTCGTTCTCAGAACCATTTAGGGTTTAGGTCGAGCTCTAAACTGGATCGGTCTCGGTGACCGATCCGAGATACCTGAGTATCTCGATCGGTCCGTGACCGATCGATAACAAATGAAGGGTTACATAAGTCATCCGATCGGTCCGAGACCGATCGAGGAGTTGAGCCAACTTTCGTGAGTGAATCGATCACCGGGGACCGATCGGGAGTCTGATCGGTCTCCACGATCGATCGAGAGACGAGTGCCATCTCTGTCTGTGAGAGAGCTGGGAGAGCTGGGATCGGTCTGGGGACCGATCAGGATCGAGCCTGCAGCCTGATCGGTCCAGAACTATCCGTTGGCTCACAACGGTCTTCTGTCTTCTGCTGTCTTCTGGCTTCTTCTTCGCAGGTGGATGCTGGTATAAAAGAGGCTGAGGGCTTCTACAGAGGAACGACTACTTACTTCTTCTTCCTCCTCTGAACTGAGCTGCTGTTCTTCTGAAAGCTGTGCTCTTGAGTTTTGCTGAGCTCCGAAGCTTCGTGTGAGCTTCTTCGACTGAGTTTCTTGTTAGCATTCGTCCGTGAAGTTGGTGCTTCATCCGGGACTTCAGTCGACGAGAAGGCAAGCGAGTATTTGTACATTCATTGTGCATTTTGTTCTTGCTCTTCTTTGTATTTCCATATTGCTGTTGCAAGCTATTGTGGTGAGGTTTCTCCACCCACAAGGAGTATTTATTAGCCGGTTCTCCGGGGACTCATCCACCGACGGATTGATAGGGCTCGTCCACCTTACGGACACGCCGAGGAGTAGGAGTATCACCTCCGAACCTCGTTACATCCATCGAGTTTGAGGTTTGTCTTCTTACTTTTCGTTTCTACGGTTTCATTTCCGCTGCGCTAACCCTAATCGTAGGAAGAAACGCGAAGAATTTGGGGTCGGCTATTCACACCCCCCTCTCTAGCCGAGTACGACGATCCTAACAATTACTTGTATGGAGCTCAGTGCAGAGTGTATACAGATCATCAGAGTCTGAAGTACTTCTTCACTCATAAGGATCTGAATATGCGACAACGCAGGTGGCTCGAGCTGGTCAAAGATTATGACATAGACATCCTCTACCACCCAGGCAAAGCCAATAAGGTGGCAGACACACTTAGCAGAAAGTCCAGTGCTACTTTACTATCCCTATCAGCCATGTCACTGCCCCTACAAAAGGAGATTATAGATTTCGGTCTCGAACTAATAGTTGGGCAACTCTCTATTATGACATTAGAATCTACCCTGCTTGGTGACATCCAGACAGCTCAGGGTCAGGACCCTAAAATTTAGAGAATCAAGCAAGGGTTAACAGAATCAGAAAATGGAGAGTTCAGAGTATCTGATAGTGGGGTATTATATTTTGGTGACAGACTATGTGTTCCGGATCAGGAGGAACTACATAGGAAGATCCTAGACAAGGCTCACAGGACTCCTTATGCGATGCATCCTAGTTCCACCAAAATGTACCAAGACCTAAAGAAACGTTTTTGGTGGCCTGGGATGAAAAGAGACATCGCCAGGTATGTTAGTACCTGTCTGACCTGCCAGAGGGTCAAAGCAGAATATCAGAGACTAGGAGGAGTTCTGCAGCCTATTCAGATCCCAAAATGGAAGTGGGAGGATATCTCCATGGATTTCATAGTGGGACTACCCAGAACCACGAATTGTTTTGATGTCATCTGGGTAATAGTCGACAAATTGACTAAGTCAACCCACTTCTTAGCTATCAGGATATCCTACTCCATGGAGCAGCTAGCTCAGTTGTATCTCAAGGAGATCGTTAGACTACATGGAGTCCCACGGACTATCATTTCAGACAGAGACAGTAGATTCACATCACACTTCTGGGAGTGTGTACAGTCAGCATTGGGCACCAAGTTAAAGTTTAGCACAACCTTCCATCCTCAGACAGATGGTCAAACGGAGCGAGTAAATCAGGTACTCGAGGATATGCTCCGAGCGTGTGCCTTAGACTTCAAGGGGAGTTGGTGCAAATATCTGAGTTTAGCAGAATTTGTATACAACAATAGCTATCAGGCTACCATCGGCATGTCACCCTACGAGGCTCTCTATGGGCGGAGGTGTAGATCTCCAATCTGCTGGTATGAGAGTGGTGAATAGAAAGAACTAGAACTTCAGACAAATCTAGTAGCAGATACCACAGCAGCTATACAGCAGATCCGCCAGAGGATAGAGACAGCTCAGAGCTGTTAGAAAAGCTATGCTGATACACGGCGTCGACCCTTAGAGTTTTCAGTTGGGGATACAGTGTTTCTCCGAGTGGCTCCCATGAAGGGAGTAATGCGTTTTGGGAAGAAGGGCAAATTAAGTCCCAGATATGTGGGACCATACCTTATCACTAAAAGAGTTGGCAAAGTAGCATATGAGCAAGAGCTACCCCAAGAGATGTCAGCTATCCATAATGTATTCCATGTCTCTATGCTGAAGAAGCATATTCCAGATGCCACACAGGTGATTGAGCCCCAGTCGGTACAAGTCCGCGAAGGCCTCAGCTATGATAGTCGGCCTATTCAGATAATAGACTGAGCAGTTAAGAAATTACGGAATAAGGAGATACCATTAGTAAAAGTCATTTGGCAAAATCACACAACAGAAGAGGCAACTTGGGAGATAGAAGCTAGTATGAGACAGAAGTACCTAGTGTTATTCTAAGTTCGAGGATGAACTTTTTATAGGGTATGGGGGATTGTAACGCCCGAAAATTCTCAAAGTAATTTTAGAAATATTCTATGATTTTTCTGAAATTTTAGAATATTTTTATGGAATTTTTGGAATAGCAGAAGTAGCAAAAATAAATAAGGACGTAAAACAGCCTAAGCGGGAATTGAACCCGAGACCTATGGACTCTATGTCATATAGGGTGATTCTAGTAACCAAGGGGCCCCAGCAGGGGTGTGCTGAAAGAAGAGGAGAATAATTCTATTTAAGGTTTAGTTGGGTGGTATAAATCACTTAATATAAATAGGAAATTAAGAGAGGAGTTATTATTTTCCAATTGACAATTCTCTTTTCTCCTCAAACCCTCACCCGACGCCACCTCTTTCTCCTCACCCTCTCGACGCCAAGTCCAAGGAAAACCTAGGGTTCCACCCTAGGGCCATAGGAGCACCTTCCGGCGACAATTCCGGCACGAGAACGCTCCCCTCCACGAGAAGGAAGCGTAGACGCAAGAGGATCGCCGAAACGATCATCTTCTCCGGAAATCTAGCGATCGGATTGTAAGGAAAATTAGCGCAGGATGTAAGTAACCCCTCACCTGCAGTATAAGTAGCTAATTGTATGTTTTTATGCCCTTAGTTCGCATTTATGTTCTCAGTTTAGCCATATGCAGAATTAGAGCACACCAAGTGCTCGATAAAATGCCTAGAATAGTTAAATGCTACAGTAAGCATTTTAATAGCTCAGTTAAATGCCCTAGATGCATTTTAATTAGCAAATATAGCCTTGCTTCAGTGATATGGGACTACGGTCCAATGGGTGGGCTCCCACAGTCGCCTCTAGGTTCAGATAACCTAGTAAGAGCAAGTTAAGATATATTAGCTATGAATCAGTATTTTACTTTATCAGTGGCACTGTACTGGACTTCAGTTGTCCTTGGGTTGGGCTCCCATAATCGTCCCTAGGTTTAGATAACCTAGTAACTCTACTAGATTCGGGACTTGCTACCTCGGGCCTAGTTAGGGATGCGCGCACAGCAAGTACAGTTGCCGGACCCATCAGCAGCATGTTTAGTATTTTTATCTATTTATGAAAATAGTTTTCAAACTTCACAAAACAGATAAGTGAATTCAACTTAGCTTCAGTTCAGTTTTCCTTGGTATAGCTGATAGCTTTATGTTTAATTCTTGATTGCCATGAGTTACATGCTCACATGCCATGTTTTAGCATTTCTTGTATGATTCTCAGCTTATGTATCAGCATAGCATCTTTTAAAAGGCATGGTTTCTGTAATTGCATGTTTTTGTGAGGTAGATGGTTTCTTACTAAGCTCCCAAGCTTATAGTTGCATTTTCCTTATACTGCAGATAAGGGTAAAGGAAAGATGGAATAGCGAAGGCTGGAGGTAATGCGATAAAGATGTGTGTGAGAAGGAACTTGGAATGAAGATCTTTGGGGAAACTAGCAAATTTAAGAACTCAGTATTTCAGTTTTGGTTATTTTCTACACTTCTAGAATATTAAATATCAAGAATTGTGAATGTGTGCACTATGTTCTGCCTAGACTCCTAGTTACCTTGATGTTAGTCGGTAAGTTATGAATCATGATGACCTATTTAGTAGGAGTTTAATGTTTATTAGTTGATATATCCATGTTGTACACGAGATTCTGAAATACAGCAGAAATCATAGCTCCAATCGATCGGTCGATCGATTGGAGGGTCCCCAATCGATCAGCCGATCGATTGGGAGGCAATCTGTCGCGCACAGAGAGCTGTGGAATCGATTAGCTGATCGATCGACCATGGGTCGATCAGCCGATCGATCGGCCATGGGTCGATCAGCCGATTGATCGGCCATGGGTCGATCAGCCGATCGATTGGCCATGGGTCGATCAGCCGATCGATCGGGAATTTAATTTCCGTGAACAGAGAGCCTCTGAATCGATCATCGGATCGATTGGCTAGGCTGGATCGATCAGCCGATCGATCCAGATTTGACCCTGTGCACAGTAGCGAGTTGAATCGATCCGTGGATCGATCAGACAACTCCAATCGATCAGCGGATCGATTGGAATGTCTGATTTCAACTAAACATGTCTAAGTTCAGCTTGTTGATTAACTAGAAAGTAGGTCTCCCTTCTTTAGCATATGTATAACTTCCGCAATGTGTCCCGAGCACAAAGTTCAAATTTTATAGCACACAGCATAGAGTGTTAATTAGTTCAGTTCTTTTCCGCATAAGAATAGTTAGCATAATGTAACCCTCGACCTTACAGCTTAGTCTGTAGAAGGTGGGTCGTTACAGCAAAAGTCCAGTCGATCTGGAGGATCGCACTGGCAACAAGTAAATCTTTTGAGAGGAGTAGGTGAGGACGCGTTCCCCGTAGAGGGAACAGTAGGCGTCGGGTCGACCTAGGGTTTCCGGTAGGAAATCCGAAGTCAGACCCGGACAGTCTGATGACTGTCAAACACTATTTTATCATATTTATGTGTGCTAACTTTGTCTTGCAGGGTATATGTGTATTTTGTAGACTAACACGTTGCGCAGGGACAAAAAAGCACACTTGACCTCGGATGAACAGTGTCCGAGGCGCCTCCATGGAGCTTGGAGGCACCTCGGGTGCAAGCCAGAAGAAGTCAGCGCAGCAGAGCCTGAGGCGGCTTGGACTAGGCTGGAGGCGCCTTGAACCATGCCTTGGAGGCGCCTTCAAGTGGATGAGGTGCGACCGGATCAGTGCTGATCCACACGGCTGACTCGGCGGGTTGGAGGGGCCTCGGATGGGCTTTAAGGCGCCTTCAGCAGTGTATAAAAGGAGGTCTCGAGCAACAGTCTAGATAACACCTTCCGAGCAATCTTTACGCCACAAGCTGCTAACGAGACGATCCTGAAGTGCTGTAGCGACATCCCGACGACCCAGAGCTTCAGTTTCAATCTAGTTGTTGTCGGTATAATGTTTATTTCAGTTCATAATTGTACTTAGTTTGTAATACTTTTCGTGATTTTAGTTGTTGCCCAACGTAAACGCTCAACGAGCGTGGGCCTTGGAGTAGAAGTCGTCACAGGCTCCGAACTAAGTAAACGACCTGTACCTTTCTGTGTTTGTTTATTTTATTCCGCTGCGTTATTCGAGTTTTACGATTCCGAAACGAGTGAAAGCTACGAGCGCTATTCACCCCCCCTAGCGCTTCTCGATCCAACATACTAGACTTTATTAAACATATGGATCAAACAAACCATCAAAACCATGGAGGCCAATTGCATCAACACATAACAACCCATTAATGTTAACAAACCGGGTTATTAGATTCTACACGTGCAATCCACATTCGATAACTTAAACCCTTTTCATACAATATGTATTAGACCGCTTAATAAGGATTAATTCTTAAAAGCAATTATATGTTGCATTAATTCACATATAACCCACCAAATAGACTTAATCCTTCACATAAACCATAAGGAAATATACTATGAAGTGCAGTTGGGGAGGACTGGTTGCTGCAAATCAACAAGCCATTGTTTCAATCCGCCAACAACTAAAATAATCAAGGGGCATGCAGGCCCACTAATACAGGATCTCTCAGGAATCACTTCCATGTCATAAATGATGTAACCGTATACAATCAACAGTCCACATACATTATTCTCAATCTGTTTGTTTTATTTATTTAGTATTACCAATGCATGGGACACAAATATGATAATTTTACCTCTTTCAACTCTATAACAATCGTTAAATGACATTCTTTATTTCACAAAAAAAAAAAACTTATCTGTAAATGTCTACTTGGTTTTGTGTTTGCCTCCAAATTGACCAATATTCTCCTCTCTATCCTTTTCTGTCTTAGCTTCCGATGGTGATGGCGATGGCGATGGCGATGGTGATGGTGATGGTGCCACTCTTATTTTCTCTCCTCTTGCACCCGCAACAGACTCCTTCTGGCGATATCCGCCTTCTCGTTCATCTGTACTCCTTTTTGCATCATCTTGAGCTATCCTGGCATTTACAATCTCATTCAAAGATGGGATAGCATAAGCTTCTTTACTGCTACTCGCTCTAACACTTCTTTCTTGCTCAACAAACAGGAGCTGGACTATAGTGCGCAATGGCATGTGATCATTTGCAATAGCATTTGCGCGTGTTTCAGGTGACAATTTATGGCAGTCAATCAACCTGCATAGTTTCTTTCTGTCTTCCTTGCTTAACTCAGGATGCTCCTATGTTGATATAGAGTTTAATTTAGTAACATTGTAAGATTAACTGAAAAAATATTTCAAATTGATGTAATTTTAATTCTTTCAGATTTACATATCTTAACAAAGATATATACCTTAATGTATATATTGATAGCTTGATAGAGCCCATCGTGCTCCTGTCGTGCGATTTCAGGTAAGAATTCTGCTAGTGCAATGAACTTTGAAACTGATAAAGTGCTCTCCCTTGCAGTGATTTGGAGATAGGAATCATACACCTTCCCTACCTTCGTCATGGACACCATCATCCTTCCATTCTCCTCTCGTCGGTGAAACTGTGCTAAATAGTTCTCCAAAACTGCCTCCACTGCGCTGATATCATGAGACTGGGGATTTGTGGATGATGGAATGATCAGATCGTTTGCAGTGATTTCATCCATTTGCCGACCTGATCGTTTTACAAGCTCAGCTTTGATAGATGGAGAAGCTCCAACACAGTTAGCAACTTTCAGAAGCCTGAACAAGAAACTGCCTGAGACCGATCCTAGCTCAGCTGGAATCATGCTAACAATGGATTCAAGTACATGTCGATGTTTGCTGAGGGTGTGATCCATTTGCACTGAAAAGCTCTGAGCCTGCTCTTGGATTTCCTGTGGACTCGGAAGGTGTTTGCATGCATAAACATGGAGTGCTTCCCCTATTAGCGCTGCAGGGAATTTTCTGGTAGATCTTATGGTGGATATGACCGACCGGAATAGGTCAAGATCAAGGTCAGAAACATCCTCTGTCCACCAATCCTTGGGGGTTGATTTTCTTTGGTGCTTCTTTGGGTAGCCTGGCCTTGTGTAGGTATAGGACCATGTAACCTGATGATGGAAACTTTAACCATAAAAAATGAGCATTAAAATGAATAATTAAGAGGATATAACAGTCGTTGAATCACAAACTTGTGAGGGGTGTGCGAGGATCTTTTCAATAACTGAATTGAGGCATGGTTGCACAATCCTATGCTCATCTAACCACCCAGACTGTCTCCACATGGATTGTAGTGTCACTATTGAATCTTTCCATCCCTGGAGGATGCATGCTTCAAAGAACAGCTCAAGCTTTGTTATCAAGTTTCCTTTGGCTACTGACTCAGTCATCTGAAGAAACTTTGCTGCAGAAATTGCTGGCACAAAGTTATGAGCACTGAGGTTGAAGGAGATTCCATAGCAGAACTTGGCACATAGCTCAAAGGCTGCTTCTCCTCCAGGGATGTTGTGAAGAGAGATCGAAACCAACTGGCTAGTTTCATTGTCAGTGTTGGACCAGAGTCGTTGTATGAGGCCACATTTCAGTAGAAGTGGAAACTGCAATTAAAATGCCCTGAAATCAAAAGCCTTGAACCAATTGGAATTTGAAGGCACTTCTAATTTAATAGTACTAATTGCCAACCAACTTCAGGCTAGGAATTGCATTTTTCGTTTTAGCCATGATTGATCAGGGAAACTATGAACTACAATCACTGTAGGAGTTTTAGTTGAAGGTAAAAACTATGAAAATAACAAAAACTTCAAATGAATGTCAACTTCTTCTAGAAGTACTTCATCTGAGATTAATTGTTTTAACTTAGATTCCATGCCAACAAGGTTACTTCATTGACATGGACAACTAACATGTAATTGTTCTTTCTGATACAATAGTTCATACTCCATTCTCTTGTATATTAAATAGCTTAGAGGGAAGGAAGAGGTTGTACCTTATGCAAGAGATATTTTGTGCCATTTACTTGAATAATGAGGTCTGCTGGTACATCTGACATCACTGACCTGCAATATATGGACTTTATAAGAATTTTCAATTGTAAATAAAATAATCCACAAAGAACACTTTCTGTTTTCAAGTTTTCTCAAAACATAGCAAACCCACAATAAACAAAAATTGAACTTCCTTGAATGATCTTTAAAAAGCACATACCTTACAGCTTCCTCTGTGTAGAAAGTGTCTGGCTTCGTTCCGAGTTTCATATACTTCATCCTTGCCTGAGTTCTTTCCTTGTACTGCTGACATGAGATCTTCCTCTATGGTTCAGTAGTTCTGACTAGAGACTCTAGCTTGTAGGAAATAATAAATACTTGTGGTCACAACATGAAAAAAGATAGGTACTATATGCTTCAGCTAGGAAGCGACCAAGTTTCCTGCACTTGGCAGAAGAGTAGACAAGTTGAAAAATGGAAAATGTACAGTTATTTTTTGATTAGGAAGATTAAGTGCCTATATCTCATTATTAAATATGCATGCACTTCTTTCTGTCAAATTTAGAATTATACTAAACGGATCTTGGCCTTCTTTCATAATTGTAAATTCATCCAAGAAAACAATTCATATAATCATGCTCAGCTAGTTTACCATTAGTTAAAATGCTACTTAGCTCTTTAGAGGAGCAAGATTTCACTCGTGTAAAGATGTAGGCAATGATATGTGAAGGTAAATTTGCTTAATCAGTCAAGCAATATACACTTTACAGTTGGGAATATAGCTTAAGTTTCTCTTAAGGAAAATGTTCCACTTAAGCTAAATTATACTGGCAACTTTAACTTTTTGATGCAAGTGGATCCGAGCTTTAAGAGATTATAATTTTTAATTCGGATTGAACCATAGGACTTTTAATTTATCAAATTGAAATTCATTTAGAGATCTATAATTAGTTATCAAGTGTAACCATAATAACTCAATCTTAGACAAAAAATATCGTTTAAAGCCTTTTTAGAAACTCCAAACAATTTTTGTCATTGTTTTATGGGTTTTTTTTTTTAATCTTTTGCATCGTTAGGATTTTGAAATTATTTAAACCTTTGTTTAGTTGATGTTAGATTATTATCTTTTGTTTTTGAATCAATTTTATTCGGTTAAACCTAGAGATGACATTTATGTGTTTGGCGATTTCTTGTGTCCTCTCTGATTTTTTTAATCAAAATTAGCATCTAGAATAACTGTTATTCTGCTCGGCATCATCTTTTCTCTATTTTGTTTAATCTTATTAGTGTTTTTCTCTTGTTAACAAATGCAAAGAAGAACTTATTTCAACAAAAGAATAAATATAACGACCAGAGACTACCAACAATTCCAGGAAAATGAGGTTTAGGAAATTTTAGATTAGTCGAAGAAACAAGGGCAAAAGTCAAACAAGTGCTTCTTTTTTACTGTATCATCAAAGAGGTGTCATATTTGGATTTTTTTTTTTTTATCAAAAAGGCATCCCACTTCCCTATAAAATGGCATCCTCCAATACCGTTCTCATTATTATCCTACCTATCTCTCCCGGCTAAATCTTGAGTTAGTGGAACGCATTATAACAGCTACGAAATCGAAGTTGCTACAATGTTGTAACAACTACAGTTGCATAGCTACTATAACATGGAAAAAAAATTAAGACTAAAATCGTTCGGAGCCTTCGAAAAAAATTTAAACGATATTTTTTGAGTCTGAAATCAGACCATTATGAGTTCCACCCCATAACTAGTTGTAGATCTCTAAAAAAGCTTTGATTTAATATATTGTGCATCCCGTGGTTCAACCTGAGTCAAAAATTATGACCTCTAAAAGATTAGGGTTTAATATTCATGTTGTAACAGATATGAGACCGTAGCTGTTACAACTATGTAGCCGCTATAATTTCGTAACTACTACCATATGAATGTTAAATTCTAAATTTTAAGAGATCATAACTTTTGACTCAGTTAAATCACGAGACACACAATATATCAAATCAAAGCTTGTTTAGAGATCTACAATCAATTATGGGGTGAAACCCGTAACGATCCGATTTAAGCTCAAAAATATCATTTAATCCTTTTCAGAGGCTCCGAACAATTTTAGTCTTCAATTTTTTTCCTATGTTATAGCAACTATGAGATCGTAGCTAGTACATAGTTGTAGAAGCTATAATTTCATAGTTGCTATAACCGCCTAACCAGTTTAGGATTTAGGTAGGATATCAACAGAACTGGAGGACAATTATATAATTTTTACAGGGTATAGAAGTATAAAAAATAAAAGTGGAATGCCCATTTGATGATTTGAAAAAACAAAGATGTCATTTTGGTTTTTGTCTAAGAAACAAAACCCTTAAAGTTGTGAGATCACCTCCACTAAGGAGACAAAATGAAGGGGAGACAAAATGAAGGGATATTTGGTGATGGTGATTGGTTGATTGCCTCAGAAACAAGAACAACCCAAGAATGAAATCATGTTGGCCATATCAATGACCTTATCAAATGTCATAACCTGAAACATCTTATGGAGACAACATCCAAAGATTAAGATTCTTGCGATCAACTGGATTTCTAGTCCTTGCGCGCGTGCGCGCGCGCACACACACACATGAGTGTAAAGGATAAGGTGCATATGTAGGATAACAAATCTCCCTTTATATATAGAAAAAAGTTCCATTGGACGCTAGCATTGTGCGCGCCTAGTGTAACGAAAGTTTTTTTTTTTATTATTATTATTATTTTTTGCTTGCGGGTATACATTTAAGGTTTCGTCTTTGGGGTTAGGGGTGGATTATAGTTTAGCATAAAAAAAGAATTCAAAACATAAAAAAAATTAGGTGCACATGAGGTATGTGGGATAAGAAATGTGGGATAATAAAACTACATATATACACACTTTCCATGCTCGACTGAGAGTGCCAGCCCATGTAGGGTGCTCGAAAGTGTTGAGAGTCACACACAGAGAAATGAGCACTATATTAAATCCCTCTATGTAGAGAGAGTGTCCGTAAACCGTCATTTCCCAAACTCGAATCATTTAACCACCAAAGAATTAGAGAGTTGAATCATCCGATAAAGCTACAAATTAAATCTTCTGCACATGGAAAAAGTGTAAGAATGGAAGGAAAAGTTTATTTACATTTAAACTAATCTAGATGCTAATGGAAGACTCAGCGCCTTTATTTTACTATAGTGTGCACTACGTGGGGAATAAAACACACCTCCAGCTTTCCACCAACAACGGTCCCATCATCATCTAGGTGGCCACCGTGCAGCATAATTTAAATGGATCAACAGATACCAATCTAACTTATGTATAAATAAACTCGTGGAATGCTTTAACCATACTCTAGTAAAGTTAAAGGTAGCAAAAGATGATTTCGCTTTTCTCAAACAGTTTAGTATCATTAGTTTCATAGTAAGATATAGACACCTAAATTAGGTACGCAATAAGCCCCCAAGAGGATATTCCGCGACTGTAACCCCACAATTTCAACCAGTGCCCAAGGAAACAATCTGCCTCTTGGGAACCAGCTACGCTACATCCTTGGAGGCAACCATACTCCAGTAAATATCGTAGAACATGCAGCTGATTTACTGAATTTAATGAATTTGACTTTGTGAAGGACCAAAAGAACAATTGATTCATAATATGGGAACTATATTGATACTCGCTGGTCATTTCCTGCGTTTTCACCAAATTATGAACTAATAAAAAATGGCTCCAATAAAATTTTGCTCAAGAATAAGCAGACTTCTAGTTTCTACATGTAGCCCTGGGACTATAAGTTCAGGTTGAGCTACCTTTTTGAAGGAAAAAAGGGCTCTTTCCTTAAGGTAAATAAAAGAAGTGACTTGTTCAAATCAAGGCATTGTAAGAGTGAAGGCTTATAGTTAAAATTACCTGTAGCAAGGATCTGAAGGATGTGGTTGGAGATCCAGCAATGGTGCACGGATATGCAGATGAACGGCATGTTGCTTCTCACTAATCCTGTGCCTTTCTTTATAATATGAAGCAAGCTTAAATAGAAAACAAATCAGCAGAATCGCTAATGAACTTTTTCATGACATGCCTCTTGAGTTATAGATGTTTTGAAGAATCTCACCTGAAGGATAGAAAAAAAGTTGATACGGAGTACTGCTGCTTCTAGCTGCGCAATTGCCTTTCACCCAAACACATCTTGTATGAAAATTCCATTTAATTTAATATCAGATGTAACTGAGAGACATGAACTAATTGAAAAGAGTTGGTGGAGTTTATCTCAAGAACAGAAACTGGCTTTGTTTCTTTTCTTATGAGTGAACTCTAGAGAGAGAAGTAGATGATAGATGGGACTGCTGCTAGTGGAGAAACTTCCTTTTGTCACAACCACAAGTCCCTCGGATATTGATTTCAAGTCGGATGAGATGTCACTGAACCATGAGCTAGCATTCTAGAGAGAGAAGGAATGGTTTAGGTTGGTGTGATGTGATGTGAGTTAGAATGGGAGCTTCCAGGGAAGAGATCCTCTTATGTTCTAAGATATATCTTTATATACGAGATTGCCAGAGAACCTTAATCCATTCTAGAATCAATAGTCAATTTGGTAATTGCAGCATCTTCTATCCGCAACAGCATCATAGTTTTCATCACAGTTTTCTTAAATCATCTAAAGTCGAACCCGACGGATTTTGTGACGCAACATAAGCTATTGATCCCGTTGATTCAATTGTGAATATTAAAAATAATCTTCTATAACCTATTGATTCGGTAGAATACCAAAACATATATAAATAAAACTTGTCGTTTCCAAAGAATCATGTGATTTAACCGAAGTCAAAAGTTATGGCAATTAAAGTTTGTCCTCTCGTGACCATGGATTAAAACGGTCCCAAAACTCCTGACGACTCTGGCATCATTTTGTTTTTACTTTGAACAATCTAGCATCTGCCTTCCGCACCAACTGCAAAACTAGTAATTTCCTTTAATCAGCAAAAGTAGAATCCAGTGGCCATCGATTAAATTGCGTAAAAATAAGCCCTTGTGATTTTTGTTTTATTTTAGAAAAAAAAAACGGAACAGCACACAACTTTCTTGAAGCAGCAAAAGTAGGATTTCAAGCAAGGTAGCAATGTAGCAACAAAAGGAGAATCCAGTGGCATGTGTTTCATTTTTATAGATCATATATCATCCTCCACCAAGAAAAGCATCATTATTCTCATAAGCATGCATGTCACTAGAACTTTGTGGCCATTTGTTTATTTTAATTTTTAAAGGCAGATTTTACTTTATGTTTAGCTAATCGTATTTTTTCAGAAGCTGTAGAATCCTCTGGCCTCAGTTTCGTTTACTGAAATGATAGAGTTACAAACGTTGATGAGCTTTTCTGTGTGCCCAAGCAGCATGATGAGTTCATTGAAGGGATGCACTCCAGTCGATACATCATTGAAGCCTCATGGTGGGAGTTAGTGTATAAAGGCCATGTCCCTCTCCCACTAACTTACCTTAGATTCTCTGTTCGTCTTATTTTTTCAATTCAGATTTTCTAGTCTGCAAAATATGAATCAAAGGATGGGTCATTTTTTATCATTGGTGAAGGGTGATAGTCTCCACTTATTTTACACGTGGGGTCATCACTCTCCATCAATGGTAGATCCATCCCCTAGTTCATATTTTACGGACCAGAGAATCTGCGCTCTTATTTTTTGGCCTTTTATCCTGATCATGTTTGATGCGGTCCAATTCCATTGTTTGTCCATATCATGTTTGATGCAGTCCAACTTGTTCAGACCAATTGGCAGGTCCGTAAACCATGTAGTCCAACTAGACCATACCCAGTTGTCTGGTTGACCTAGTTGGCTTGTCAGCTCTGCTGGCTATATTCTTATGCGAATAAAGGCAATCTTGAAAAGTGATGAATCTCAACAGGTCTGCACAGGGCTGTCTCAATCATTCTTGAAGTCCTAGGCAAAAAAAAAAAAAAAAAAAAAATTAAAATAAATCTTGAGATCCGAGGTGAAAATAAAATTTTAATATTTTTAAATAAATATTATTAGAAATATTTAATTTTGTAACTTATAATAAAAGATGGAATTTACCACCCTAGCAGTCCAACACGACCAACCATACAACCAAGCTGCAGTTAGCCACTGCGGGGAGAGCATTTTTCTTGGCTTTGTCGAGATTCGACACCTTGCCCATTGTAACAATATTTATCCCGTATTAGCCAACTCAACCATGTCCCGGGGGACATTTAATTTTATTAGTAAAATTTAAAATGACAGTTTCATATATTGCCAATGATCATTTATATAATTAGAAGAAATGACTAATTAAGTCACATAGCAATAACTTTATCTTATATCAAACCTCACTTTTTAGTATTATTAGTAAAATTTAAAAAATAAAAAATATTTTATATTAACTAATTTAGAATTAAGAAATAAATTATTGTAATACTTTTAATATACATTTTAATTATAATATTTTAAAAAAATATATCAATCATTTTTAACTTCGAGAAAAGAAAATCATGACATAGCGATAAAATTATTACGTGACCTAGAGGAAATAGGTTCGTGTACTAGATATAGTCACTACAAATAATAAACTCTTCTCAGAATCCCGTATTAACGGAAGCTTGTGAACTAAACTATCTTTTTATCAATTTTAACTTTGATAAATTATTAATAAAATTTATTTAGCCAAAAATATTAAGCTAGAAAATATGGTGAATTATTAAAAAAACAGTGAAAGAAAAATAAAATTTAAGAAAGAAATAACACTACCATATTAAATATTTTTTTGACTTTTAAAAGTATTTTTATAAAAAATATTAATTACCTAGGGTTTCGATGTTTGACAATACAACTCAGGGTTGACCCAAACAGGGCTTGATGTTTGGGAGAGAGAAGTCTAGTCAAGACTAGATAACTAGCAAAGGTTAGGCAAAGTGGAAGTCCCGATGAGTGAAGTCAGGCCCTAGTGAGTGAAGCTAAGTGGTGGAAGTCCCGGTGAGTGAAGTTGGACCCTAGTGAGTGAAGCTAGGTGGTGGAAGTCTCGGTGAGTGAAGTCGGACCCTAGTGAGTGAAGCTAGGTGGTGGAAGTCCCGGTGAGTGAAGCTGGACCCTAGTGAGTGAAGCTAGGTGGAGAAAGTCCTGGTGAGTGAAACCAGACCCTAGTGAGTGAAGCTAGGTGGAGGAAGTCCTGGTAAGTGAAGTCAGGAAATGGAAGTCCTAGTAAGTGAAGCTAGACAACCCTAGGTTATTCTTGAATTCTGTTAATACTGTGCTAACTCAGTGTTGCAGGGAAGCTCAGCTAGGTCGACAGGCTGACCAGGTAGCTGACACAAAGTCCAGATGGGTCGACGGGCTGATCGGGCGTCTGGCAGGTAAGTTAAGGTAAGTCACTGGAGGGGAGTGACTGTGATGACGTGTTCTCGGGAAGGGAACATTAGGTGTCGATCCATTTTGGAAATCTAAGTTGAGATCATGACTAGATTCTGGTCTCGAGGAGATGGAATCTAATTAATATTTTATTTGATGATAAACTATGCTAACACTCTATTTTACAGGATATATATTTACCTCGGACTAAAGTTTTCTTGCAGGAAGGAAACCGCTGGAAAACAAGGGTCCGAGCGCCCGGAGGTGAATTTTATCCCCATCGTCGCCTCGCCACGTGGAGATCACTGGTTGGCCCAGCTACATCATATTCAAGGCTCCCGAAAGGATCCAGGGGCCCCGAACCTCCTATATAAGGAGGGTAAAGGCTGGAGTCACACAACAACGAACGATCTGCTCTCCTGTGCTCCTGCGACGCTGCGAAGGCTCTCCGACAAGTTTTGTTTTCTTATTATTCTCTTATTGTCAGTTTCTTTTCCTTTACTAAAATTCCTATACTACATTTCTAAAAATATTTCGAATTATTAGTAATTGTCCAACGAAAGCATTCAACGAGTGCGGGTCTTGGAGTAGGAGTCGACAAAGGCTCCGAATCAAGTAAAACAACTTGTGTTAGCATTGTGTTTTCGTTTATTCCGCTGCATATTTACTCTACAATATTTTTTAATCGCTATTCACCCCCCTCTAGTGAAATTCTCGATCCAACAAACCTGATATCTCGTATCCATGACTTGTGAGATTAAGTCATCTGTTGACCTACATGCTAGGTCTCAACGCATTAATCTTGTCCTTGTATATTAATGCTTGACTAGGAATATTTAAGAGTAGTGTTCTATGTATATCTACAATATCTCACTATCAATTCAACCAATGGATATGTTGTAGATAAGAACCTATTACCCAAGGATATTATTATACTTATTCATTTGGTACTGAATTGAAATAAATATAATAACCGACTTTGCCTTTTATTAGTAATGAAATATGATACAAAATGAACCTTTTATAATCATCTCATAATTGGTACTAGGGCTAATACTAACAATCTCCCACTAGCACTAGTGCCAACCACTGAGATATCGAATACCCATTGACCTAGTGTGACTATCATGCTTTCTCTATGTCAAAGCCTTGATCAAAGGGTCCGCAATGTTAGCATCGGTCGGTACTCTGCATATCCTCACATCTCCTCTATCGATGATCTCTCGAATGAGATGGAATCGCCGTAGTATGTGTTTGGATCTCTGATGAGAGTGAGGTTCCTTAGCCTGTGCAATAGGCCCATTGTTATCACAATAGAAGTCTATTGGGTTCGCTATACTAGGAACAACACTAAGCTCTATAATGAACTTCCTGATCCAAACAGCCTCTTTTGCTGCAGCTGAAGCAGTAATGTACTCGGCCTCTGTTGTAGAATCAGCGACTGTGTCCTGCTTTGAACTCTTCTAGCTCACAACACCACCATTTAAGCAAAACACATATCCTGATTGTGATCTGTAATCATCCTTGTCAGTTTGGAAGCTAGCATCGGTGTAACCCTTTACAACAAGCTCTTCATCCCCGCCAAAGATCAAGAAATAATCTTGAGTCCTTCTCAAGTACTTAAGAATATTCTTGACTACTGTCCAATGACCTTCACCTGGATCTGACTAGTATCTGCTCATCATGCTTAACACATACGAGACATCTGGGCAAGTACAAAGCATAGCATACATGATAGACCCTATAGCAGATGCATAAGGAATCTGATCCATGCAGTCCCTTTCTTCCTTAGAAGAGGGGCATTGAATCTTCGAAAGACTCACACCATGTGATATAGGCAAGAATCCTTTCTTGGAATTCTCCATGGTAAAACGTTTAAGTGCCTTGTCAATGTGCATACTCTGGCTTAAGCTAAGCAATCTTTTAGATCTATCTCTATAGATCTTAAGGCCTAAAATATAGGTTGTTTCACCTGAGTCTTTCATTGAAAAATAATTCCCAAGCCAAGTCTTCACTGACTGAAGAGTAGGAATATCATCTCTAATAAGTAGTATGTCATCTACATACAATATGAGAAAGATGACTGTGCTCCCACTAACCTTCTTGTAGACATAAGGTTTATCTTCATTCTTAATGAAACCAAATGTTTTGATCGCATCATCGAATCGAATATTCCAACTTCTAGAAGCTTGCTTTAATACATAAATGGATCTTTGCAACTTACAAAACTTTCCAGCATGCTTTGGATCTATAAAACCCTCAGGTTGTGTCATGTACACATCCTCGAGTAAATTTTCGTTAAGAAATGTGGTTTTGACATCCATCTGTCAGATCTTATAATTATAGTAAGCTGCAATAGCAAGTAAAATCTGAATGGACTTAAGTATCACAATTGGTGAAAAAGTTTCATCATAGTCTATACCATGAATTTGCTTGAAACCTTTAGCAACCAATCTACCTTTATAGGTATGCATATATTCATCCATGTCAGTCTTCACTTTGAAGACCCACTTACACCCAATGAATTTGATCCTTTCAGGTGGATCAACCAAAGTCCATACTTGATCAGTGTACATGGATTCTATTTCGGATCTCATGTCCTCTAGCTATTTTCCATAATCTGGGCCTTGTACAGCTTCCTGATAAGATGTTGGCTCATCGAGACCAATAATCACTACATCACCATGGTCAGACAAGAGAAATGAATATCTCTCAGGCTGATGATGAGTCTTATCAGATTTACGTAGAGCATGTGCTACTTGAACAGGTTGTTGTTCCACAACTTCTTGTGGTGTAACAAAATCATGATCCACAACATCTTATGGTACCTGTTCAATTTCCATCAAGGCGTTGGTGCTAGTTTGTGTATCTTGAATTCCTTCAAGATCGACTTTACTCCCACTAGTTTTTCTAGAAATAAATTTCCTTTCTAGAAAGACACCAGTTCTGGCAACAAACACCTTGTCTTGTATGGGATTATAGAAGTAATATCCCTCTATTTCCTTGGGATATCCAACAAAATAATACTTGTCTGATTTGGGTCCTAGTTTATGTGAGACTTATCGTCGAACGTAAGCCTCACAACCCCAAATCTTCATAAAAGACATCTTGGGACTCTTCCCTGTCCATATCGTATATGATGTCTTTATGACGGCCTTAGATAGAACTCGGTTAAGTGTGAAAGCGGTCATCTCTAGAGCATGTCCCCAGAAAGAAGTAGGAAGATCTGTATGACTGATCATCGATCGTATCATATCTAATAAAGTATGATTTCTCCTTTCTGATACACTATTCCATTGTGGTGTTCCAGGTGGAGTGAGTTGAGATATGATCTCACACTCAATGAGATGGTCATGAAACTCTTGGCTAAGGTATTCCCCACCTCGATCTGATCGAAGTATTTTAATACTCTTACCAAGTTGGTTTTATACTTCATTCTTAAATTCTTTGAACTTTTCAAAGGATTCTGACTTGTGTCTCATCAGATACACATAGTCGTATCTACTGAAATCATCAGTGAAGGTAATGATGTAATAATAGCCTCTTCTAGCCGCTATTCTGAAAGGGTCATATACATCAGTATGTATGAGTCCTAACAGATCATTAGCTCTTTCGCCACGTCCACTAAATGGAGTTTTTATCATCTTACCTTGAAGACAAGATTTGCATGCCTCATATGATTCAAAATCAAATGAGTCCAAAAATCCATCCTTATGGAGTTGGGATATGTAACTCTCATTTATGTAACCCAAGCGACAATGCTAGAGATATGTTTGGTTCAAATCATTAGATTTGAACTGTTTGGTATTTATGTTATAAATTGGGTTTTCAAAGTCTAGAATATAGAGGTCATTCATAAGAGGTGCACTACAATAGAACATATCATTGAAATAAACGAAACAACATTTGTCCTTTATAACAAATGAAAAACCTTTCTTGTCCAAACAAGAAATAGAGATAAAGTTCTTTGTCAAAGCGGGCACATAACAACACTCTTCTAGTTCTAAAATAAGTCCAGTGGGCAAAGATAAGGAGCATGTTCCTACAACAACAACAGCAACTTTTGCACCATTGCCTACTCATAGTGTTGGACCGTGAGATTCGATAGAGGGGGGGGGGTATCGATAAACAAAAATCGTTCGAGTATAAACACAGCGGAAATAAAAGGACAATGCTAACACAAGCTGGTTTTTACTTGGTTCGGAGCTTATCCCGACTCCTACTCCAAGGCCCGCACACAAGGGTGCTTTCGGTGGGCAATCACTAGCAGTTCGAAAATTATTACAAATTAAAGTACAGGAATGCTAATGAAAATTAAGCAAATACCGACAAGAATAAAAAACAAGGAAAGGAGCATATTGTCGAAGCTTTGTTAGCATCGCAGGAGCGCAGAGCAGTAGAGCAAGCAGTGGAAGACTTTCTTTTCGTTGTTATTCTGAAGCTCCCCTCTGACCCTCCTTTTATATGAGGCTTGGGGCGCCCCAGATCCCTTCCGAGCGCCCTGGTGGGACGTGGCAGGTCCAACCAGCAAGCTCCATGTGGCGACGCTCGAGTTTGGATAAAATTTGCCTCCCGGGCGCCCGGACCCTGTTATCCCGCAGAATCCGTCCTGCAAGACAAACGTTAGTCCGGAGGCAAATTTACCCTGCGACACAGATTGTTAGCAAAAGCAAAGTGAGTATGAATTAGCAAAAAGGAGTATGACTTAGATTCCGTCTTTCCGAGACCGGAATCTAGTCACGATCTCGACTTAGATATCCGAAATGGATCTAAGCCGAATCGACGCCTAATGTTCCCTTCCCGGGAATGCGTCCTCGCAGTCACTCCCCTCTAGTGACTTACCTTACTTACCTGCTAGACGTCTGGTCAGCCCGTCGACCCGTCGACCCGTCTGTACGTACTTCGTGCCAGCTATCTGGTCAGCCCGTCGACCTAGCTGGACTTCGTGCCTAAGCGTCCGGTCAGCCCGTCGACCCGCTTGGACTTCGTGCCAACTATCCGGTCAGCTCGTCGACCTAGCTGGGCTTCGTGCCAGACATCCGGTCAGCCCGTCGACCTATCTGGACTTTTCCTGCACACTCGATCAGAGTGTTAGACAACAACAGACTAACTTAACCTGATTTGTCATTCATCAAAACCTGGGTTAAATCGTTAGTGCTAGCCGCACCAACAATCTCCCCCTTTTTGATGGAATGACAATCTGGTTAAGTTAGTGAAAATATATGCAAGAAAAAATAAGCATTTAAAGGGTTTTTAAGTTAGTTTGTATTTTCAATTTTGGTTTAGCTAACTTAACCACCTAACCCTCCCCCTTTGACATTCATCAAAAGAACTAATGTCAAGTAAGCATAAATACAAACTTCAGACAAAATAATGTCAAGTTAACCTAGGGGAGTTTAAAATTAAAAGATAGGGTTATCTTTACTTCTTAAAAAAAACTAAGTCTTGAAAAATAGTTGATTTAGTAACATAACTTAGTATTTAGTACATTTTGAGTAATTTTGAAAGATAATATTTGCAAAATAAATTGACTTTGCAAAACTTAAGAAAGAGAATTTTAAGATCAAATTTTCAAAGTAAGTTTCAACTTTAAAAACACTTTTCAACCATGAGTTTTCAAAATCAAAGTTTCAAGACTGAGTTTGAATAAATTTACTTTTCAAGACTGAGTTTGCAAAGGATTCAATTTTCAAAACCTCAGTTTATAAAATCAAATTGAAGAATTTAGTTTTATAGAAACTAGTTTTCAAGAATAGGTTTATAAGGATAAGCTTTCAAGATTAAGGTTTTCAAAATTAAGTTTGAAAATCTACTTTTTCAAAGTTAATTAAAATTTATTTTTCAACACTAAGGTTGTAAAATTTCACCACATAGTAAATTAACTTTTGTAAAAGATTTAGTTTTCAAAACCTTAGTTTATAAAATCCAATTTAAAGACTTAGTTTTATAAAAGCTAGTTTTCAAAAATAGATTTATCAAATTAGATTTCTAAAGATCAGGTTTTAGAGAATTTTTAAGAAAAGACAATAATTTTGGTATTAAGTATGGAAATAGATTGATTTAATCCTCCCCTAAACCTTGTTAGGATCGTCGTACTCGGCTAGAGAGGGGGGGTGTGAATAGCCGACCCCAAATTGCTCGTTTCTTCCTACGATTAGGGTTAGCGCAGCGGAAATAAAAATAATAGAAACGAAAGTGGAGAAATCAAACCTCAACACGCATCGATGTAACGAGGTTCGGAGATATACTCCTACTCCTCGGCGTGTCTGTAAGGTGGACGAAGCCTATCAATCCGTCGGTGGATGAGACCCCGGAAACTCGGCTAATAATCACTCATTCTGGGTGGAGAAACCTCGCCACAATGTTTTGCAAAAGCAATACAGGAGTAGAAAGCAGCAAGAAGCAAAATACAATACAAATGTATGAAACACCTTCGCTTACTTGCCTTCTCTTCGACTGGATGAAGCAGCAGCTTCTCGGATCCAACCACAATAGCAACAGCAACTGATCAGTTGGTCCCAACCGAGTGGAAGCTCACAAAAAGCTTCAGGAATGAAGAGCTCAGCAAAGCTCGCAGAAGAACTTGCAGCAGCAAGAAGAAGAGGCAGGAACAAGAAGAAGCAGAAGCTTCGGAGAAGAAAAACTGTAGCAGACCTCGATCTCCTTTTATAACCTCGATATCCCGAGCCAACTGTGAACCCGCAAGCAAAAAGGCCGTAACACGGTTCGAATAACCTAGCCGCTGAGTCACAGCTAGTCCCGACCGATCGGGCTCCACCGATCGGTCCGAGTTCTTCCGATCGGTCATGGAGACCGATCAGTTTATGCTGATCGGTCCCTGCATCGATCGAATGCTTTCACAGAGTTGCCCAACTCTGCACTGATCGGTCCCGGACCGATCAGGCTTCTTGCCGATCGGTCCCCGCACCGATCGAAGCTCACGAGGCACATCGATCGATCGGCCTCGCACCGATCAGAAACCACAAGACGCGGATCGGTCACCTGATCGATCCAGTCTTGGTTTTGCCCAAACCAAGTCCAAACCAATATCCGGTCAACCTTGACCTCTTGGTACATCATGCTTAGCATCCGGCCACCCTTGACCTGCTAAGACTCCCCACCAAGTGTCCGATCAACCTTTGACCCACTTGACTTTTCTCTTCGTGATAGTATCCGGCCACCCTTGACCTACTTGACCTTCTCAACACCAGATGTCCGATCACCCTTGATCCATCCGATTTTTTCCTGCCCGGCTTCACTCACCGGACTTTCACCTAGCTTCACTCACTAGATTTTCACCGGCTTCACTCACCAGATTTCCAATCTGCCTGGCTTCACCGACTTTCCCACTGCCTGACTTCACTCACCAGGACTTTCACCTAGCTTCACTCACTAGGGTTTTCACAACTGCCTGGCTTCACTCACCAGGACTTTCCCACTGCCTGGCTTCACTCACCAGGACTTTCCCACTGCCTGGCTTCACTCACCAGGACTTATCCGTCTGCCTGGCTTCACTCACCAGGACTTTCCACATCCGGTCCAGAGAACGAGCTACCGAGCCCTCTCTGACCACAGTCCGGGGAACGAGCTACCGAGCCCTCTCCGACTTCCATCCGGTCCAGAGAACGAGCTCCCGAGCCCTCTCTGACCACAGTCCGGAGAACGAGCTACCGAGCCCTCTCCGACTTCCCATGTGCCAAGCTTCCATACTTGGACTTCTCCGTGCCAAGTCTCCATACTTGGACTTTTCCCGTGCCAAGCTCCCTGCTTGGACTTTTCACCATGCCAAACTCCCTGCTTAGACTTTTCACCATGCCAAACTCCCTGCTTGGACTTTTCCCATGCCAAGCTCCCTGCTTGGACTTTTCCCGTGCCAAGCTCCCTGCTTGGACTTTTCCGAGTCAGGTCAACTCACCTCGGGTCAACCAGGTCAACCTTGACCACGGGTTGCACCCACAATCTCCCAAGCTTGTATCCTTGTAAAACATCAAGATACAACTTTTCTGTTCACGTCAAACATTGTCAAACATAACTCGTTAAACATCAAAACACAACTCGAGTCAAGTCAACTCGAGTCTGGTCAACCAGGTCAACCTTGACCTAAGGTTGCACCAACAAACCTGACATTTAAAATAAAGCTTTTGAAAATATTTGCTAAGAGTATTTAATATAAGATTTTCAAAAAAATAAATTAAATAAATTGAGGTAGAATTTTTTAAAGGGATTTATTTTAAAGAGAAAAAAAATGACACTTAAGGGGATAAAAAAAATAAACCTCCCCCTGAATTTGATACTCCTTTAATTTATTACTCTCCCTTAATTTAGTAATCTTTATAGGGGATTTAAAAAGAGAAAATTGAACCTCCCCCTGAATTGGTTACTCCCCTTAATTTAATATCTCCCCCTTAAGTTAATACTAAGATTTGGTTGTGTTAAATTTCAAAGCCCTGACGCATTTGTCTAATTTAGTAATACTTATATTATTATTTCTGTATCCTTGGTATAACTGTTTATTTGAATTTGATTAATCAATTATTAATTAATTTTAGATTCAGGCGCTTAACTTTAGTTTAAGGTTAAATAAGATAAGATTTTATTAATTCAATAACAGTTAAGCATTATCAATAATTTATTGATTAGTTTTTTACTTGATTTTATAATTTAATACTTAGTGAAATAATTTAAGTTTCATATTAATAATTATTATTATTATTTTTTATTTATTTATTTTTTTAAAGAGATTTCTAATGGGATTTCTAAAACAACATTTAAAAGAAATTTTAAAATGATTTTTATAATATGTTTTATGTCAATTAACATACGTTTGATTCAGTTTTGATTATAGATTTAAATTAATATTAGTGGTTAATTTAAGTTTAAGTTAAAATTTTTAATTTTAATTGTAATTTCAATATTAAGTTTTAATTTAAGATTTAATTTTCAGTTAAGTTAAATTAAAAGATAATTTTAAAGTTAAAATGATGTTTAAGATTTAAAATGAGTTTAAAGTCAAAATAATAATTTTTAAAGAGAAAATAATCTATAGAAATAATTTACTATTATTATTATTTTTTTTAAGTTAACAGAATTTTGTTATAGTGAAAAAATAAGAAAATTTTTTCAAAATGATACATAATTTTTAAAATAGTTTTAAAACGATTTTTAAAATAGTTTTCTTTTAAATGATTTTTAAAAGTTTTTTTTTAAAATAATTTTTGAAATAATTTTTAAGTTAAAATAATTTTAAAAATATTTTTTTACGTTAATTAAAATAATTTTAAGTTAAAATAATTTTTAAGTTAAAATAATTTTTAAAATAATTTTTAAAAATTTTTTTAAGTTAAAATAATTTTTAAGTTAAAATAATTTTTATGTTAAAATAATTTTTAAAAGAGTTTTAAAATAATTTTTTACATGAATTTTTAAAATAATTTTTAAATGAGTTTTAAAATAAATTTTTAAATGAATTTTTAAAATAATTTTTAAATGAGTTTTTAAAATAATTTTTAAATGTGTTTTTAAAATAATTAAAAATAATTTTTAAATGAGTTTTTAAAATAATTTTTAAATGAGTTTTTAAATAATTTTTTAAATGATTTTTTTTTAAAAAATTTAAAATAGTTTTTAAAGAATTTTTAAAATAGTTTTTAAAGAATTTTTTAAAAGAGTTTTTAAAGAATTTTTAACATAGTTTTTAAATAATTTTTTAAAATGATTTATTAAGTTAAAATAATTTTTAGGTTAGAATAAATTTTTAAGTTAAAATAATTTTTAGGTTAGAATAAATTTTTAAGTTAAAATAACTTTTAGGTTAAAATAAATTTTCAAGTTAAAAAAAAATTTAAGTTTAATTTTTAAAATAATTTTTAAGTTAAAAAAATTTAAGTTTAATTTTTAAAATAAATTTTTAAGTTAAAAAAATTTAAGTTTAATTTTTAAAATAAATTTTTAAGTTAAAAAAAATTTAAGTTTAATTTTTAAAATAAATTTTTAAGTTAAAAAAATTTAAGTTTAATTTTTAAAATAAATTTTTAAGTTAAAAAAAATTTTAAGTTTAATTTTTAAAATAAAATTTTAAAGTTAAAATAATTTTTAAAGTTAATTTAATTTTTAAAATAATAATTTTTAAAGTTAATTTAATTTTCAAAAATAATTTTTAAAGTTAATTTGATTTATAATTAATTCAAAATTTAGTTAATTTTATTTTAATTTTGAAATTCGAAATTTAATTTTTAATTTTAAATTCAAAGTTTAATTTTTATTAATTTTAATTTGAAATTTGAAATTTAATTTTTAATTTGAAATTCAAAGTTTAATTTTAATTAATTTTAATTTGAAAATTAATTAATTTTAATTCTTAGTCATCTCACCCGATTTAAGTTTTCAATCAGGGAATCCTGTGATTTTGTGCGATGAATTAGATCTAATTATAGAGTTTGATTTAAATTGTGTTAGATTCAGATTTAGCTTTGGTCTCAACAAATAGGCATTCTTCGGATAAACTTCTAAGCTTGGTGAGTCACTTGGACGTCATTTGAAGTAACCAACCTTTCGAGGTTTTCCGAATAGTCCTATCCATGGAGCTTAGTACTAAACCTTGGTCTAACTAGTTATGATCCATTTAAGGGTAGCTTCGGTCAGTTCCACTTGGCCAAATGAACCAGATCGAAGTCATATCTTTCTATACATGCGATGTCCAAGCTTCCCTAACGTACTATCATCCAAAAACTTCACCAGTACCATGATTTAAGTTAAACTTGGTCTCTTTTTAACTAATCCTAATCACCCTGCCGGGTTAGTTTGTTTGGGTTACCCTGTCGGGTAAGTTAGTTTTGGAGGTGCCAGCTATTCTGGAGCCTCCCCCTGAATTACTGGCCTTTAATTTAAATTTTCGTTTTAGGTTTGTGTCTATTTCTTTTATAGTTATAATTAACTTGGTGATAATTTATATTTTTTTGAGTTTTAAAATGTTTAAATTTTGAATTTTTTTATTTAGGTTTGTATTTTGGTTTTTGATTTGGTTTATTCGAGTTTATATAATATATTTTTTCTTTAGGTATATAATATTGATTAAGTCCTACTTGCGTGGTCAAACACGCTTTCGGAACCCAAGCTTGACTAGTTGATATGTATTGAGTTATTAATGATTTAAAAGTTTTATTTGAGTTCAACTTGTATCCGAGTCCGATTTTATTATAACACGCCTTTTGATTATTCAGGATTAAGTCTAGATTTTTTGATCTTGTTGTAAATTTTTCTAGCATTTCTTTTAACTTATTAATTTCTAATTTTAATAATGAATTCTCTCAAGTGTTAGATCTTGAGTTGGATTTGAATTTTTTATTTGTTCCTTGAGGTTTTGATTTTCCTCAAGGAGTGATTTGTTTTCATTTTCTATTTTAACTAATTTATTATTTAAGCAGGAAATAATTTTTTTAAAAAAATATTTAAATTAAAATATACCTCATCCGGGCCTTCGGAAACGAGTACGGACTCGTGGCTCGATTCGGGTTCGGACCCGTCTTCCGATTCGTCTTTCGTTTCAGCTTCGCGGGCCATCAGCGCGAGGTGGCTCTGGTGTTTCTGCTCTTATACCTCCGATTCATCCGAGGAGGAGTCGTCCCAAGTTGCTTTGAGGGCCTTCTTTTTGGTCGACTTCGGTTTGTTGAATTTCAGTCTTGGGCATTCGTTCTTGTAGTGCCCCTTTTTGTTGCATCCGAAGCAAGTCACATTCTTTTGTTCCGCGGGAGAACTGATCTTTTGAAGATCCTTCTTGCTGAAGCTCCTTTTTCTCCTGGTGAACATTTTTCTTACCAAGTTCACCAGGTATTCTTCGTCTTCGGAATCTTGACCGGAATCTTCTTCAGATTCAGACTTGCTCTTCTTTTCTTTGGATGAGCCTGCAAATAAAGCAATACCTTTCTCGACTCCAGCATTAGTTTGTTCATGTAATTCTAACTCACAAAAAAGCTCGTCTAATTTTAACTTAGATAGATTTTTAGAAATTTTGTAGGCATCTACGATCGATGCCCACAAGCTATTACGTGGAAAGGCATTTAGTGCGTACCTTATTAAATCTATGTTTTCCATCTGGTGGCCTATCGCGTGGAGTCCATTGAGGACGTCCTTGATCCTTGCGTGCAGTTGACTTGCCGTTTCCCCTTCCTACATTTTTATATTAAATATTTTATTTAAAAGTAGGTCTCTTTTTGTTACCTTTGCGTCGCTCGTTCCTTCGTGCAGCTCGATCAGTTTGTCCCATAATTCTTTAGCGTTCTGATGCAGTCCGACCCGATTCAGCTCTTCTCGTGTTAGACCGCAGTGTAGCATGTTGATTGCCTTGTTTTCTGTTGATTCCTTTTTCCTCATGTCCGGAGTCCACTGTTCCGTGTCTAGTGTTTTCTGTTGATGCCTTTTTCCTCCTGGAAGCTGGTCTCGCAATCCTCGGACCATATAAACTTCACGCCTTTCCGGGTAAGACGTGTCAGTGGCATAGCAATACGCGAGAAGCCCTCGACAAAACGTCGGTAATATCCGGCCAATCCCAGAAAACTGCGGATCTCCTGAACTGACTTCGGCTACTCCCAACCGGTGACAGCCTCGATCTTCTGAGGATCAACTGAAATACCTCTGCTAGAAACCACATGTCCCAGAAAACCAACTGAGGATAGCCAGAATGCACACTTGCTGAACTTCGCGTACAGCTGATGTCGTCGAAGAATCTCCAAGACTGTGCGAAGATGTTGTGCATGCTCCTCCTCGGAACGAGAGTAGACCAATATGTCATCAATGAAAACGATAACAAACTGATCCAGATACTCCAGAAAGATGCGGTTCATCAAATCCATAAACACCGCTGGAGCATTGGTAAGCCCAAATGGCATTACCAAAAACTCATAATGACCGTATCTGGTACGGAAAGTTGTCTTCTGAATATCTGAGTCTCTGACTCTCAGCTGATGATATCCAGATCGCAGATCAATCTTAGAATACACTGATGTACCTCTGAGCTGATCAAACAAATCCTCAATCCGTGGTAATGGATATTTATTTCTGACGGTAACTGCATTCAGCTGCTTGTAGTCAATACACAACCTCATAGTACCATCCTTTTCTTGACAAACAGAACTGGAGAACCCCATGGTGAAACACTAGGGCGAATAAATCCCTATCTAAAAGCTCTTGGAGTTGAACCTTCACTCGTTCAACTCTTTGGTGCCATACGATACGGAGCTTTGATGTCGGTTCCTAATCACCAATAGCGAATTCCACCGTCCTTCCGGGAGGCAAACCGCAGCTCCTCCGAAATACATCCGGGTACTCCGGGACAACAGAACGCTTGAGAGTCTGCGAACTACTACCGCCCCAGATCGATCAACGATAACAGAAACCATGACGTGAGACAAGAATCTCGCTACCGAATCGCGAAATAATCGAGATGTCGTCTCTAATGCCAGTGAAACTCCACGAGGGTTGGTTCGGAGGCCGGAAGGTGACCACCCTCGTCTGGCAATCAACGGTAGCATGATATACTGATAGCCAATCCATACCAAGAATGATATCAAACTCGACCATCTCCAATACTAGAAGATCTACCGTAAGTATCATGTTGCCAAAGTCTAACGGGCAACCTCTGATCTCCTAGGTGACGTCTAAAGTATCACCGGACGGTAGGGAGACAGTCAATCGCCGCAACCTAACAGTAGGTAATCTACCAATCTCCCGCATAAAGGTACGGGATATAAAAGAGTGTGAACTACCAGTATCAATCAAAATATCAGCAGTAAATGCATAAATGGAAATCGTACCACGGAAAACGGATCCGTCGGCCCGCTGAGCATCCTCTCTGGTAATCGCATGAACACGACCAGTCTCTGGCGGAGGAGGAGGTGGTAACACTGCCAGCGGCTGCTGCGGCTGGGCAGAAGCCTGCCACTGAGGCGCTACTGGACTATGTGCCAGATAAGACTGAGAGGATGGTGACTGATACTATGCAGCTGGCTGGGACTGAGTCTGATACTGCCCCTGAGGCGGATAATATGGTCCTGGAGCAAAACTCTGGGGTGCTGAAGCACCGAGTACTCTGCCTAAGCATGCCAAATCTCCGCAGAGGGAGTCGCCTCGCCGACGCTGTGAAGATTGGGCCGCCTCCTCGATATGCCCCTGATCGACTAGGCTATCCTCTCGACTTGACCCTCCGAAGCTGCAGGCCGAGCCTTCACCGACAATCTCGGCTCAGGTGCAGCTTGCAATAAAAGCAAACCGATCGTCCCAGAGCAAGCCGGGTGAGGTGATCTCGATCCACATCTCAAACAATGTGTATCATCGAAGGTGGTTGCTCGCGAGAAAATCGGGAACGCCTCAAGAAGACCGCCTCGATTTCGAGGCCTACGAGACGCCCTAAGAACTCGACCGACCGCCTGCGACTACTCCGAGGCTGTCTCAGGTTCGCTGGACCGCCGATGTCCGACCAGATGCTTTCTTTTCCGTCTCGATATGCCGCCGAGCTAACTCTATCATCAAAGCTCGATTCAATGCATCAGAGTAAGATGAAATCCCTAGTCCGGCAAGCTGTACATGCAGATAACCATCCAATCCTTGTATAAACTGCATCATGCGAGTTCTGTCCTCCGCAACTAACTCTGGACAAAACTGAGCCAACCGGAGGAATTCAGTATTATACTCGGTCACTGAGCGGTTATTCTGCCTCAGACTCATAAAATCCTGTCGGCGAGACATCTGATAGGACAGTGGAAAGAAACGGCTCTCAAAAGCCTCTCTGAACCTGGTCCATGTGACGTTGCGCTCACCAATAATAGAACGCTGAGTAACCCACCATGCATTAGCTTCATCCCGTAAATGGTAAGCAGCCAGCTCTGCTTTCTCCCACTCGGAGCAAGCCATATAGAAGAAAGTCTGCTCCATAGTCTCTATCCATGACAGAGCCATACTCGGATCGAGATCTCCGCGGAAAAGAGTGAAACGAGTCTTCATCGACTCAGCCAGTGCTGGAATCCTAGCTCGTGCAGCGACAATATCAGTGAGCTGTGTCGGGACGGCTGCAGGAACTGGCGGAAACACTGGAGCTGATACTACAGGTGGTACCGCGGAATAAACCGGAGGAGGAACTCCCGATGCTACTGTATATACCGGAGCATAAGCCGTCGGTGGTACTGCCTGGGGAACAAAAGTGGTGGCAACTGGAGGTACGGTAGAATGCCATGTGGAGCAATGCCATCAGAGGACGGAGGCGGTTGCATGGCATTGTGATGTAACCGAAGCAATTGGAAATAACGGCTAGATGTATGCAGATGTCTACACCATTGGTACCCCTGATGGTACTGTAAACAGGGTAGGCGTGGATACCGTCGGTGTGGCCAAAATAGGTATCTCCACAGGAGCTATCGGGATTTGAGAGCCCGATGCTCCCGCCGCATCCTGAGTCTGTCCCTGACTGACAGGCTCACTAACAGCGGGCATCTCTGGCATATCCAGAGATCCCGTGGTCCTCGCACGTGGTCGTCCAGCACCACGTCTCGCAGCAATACGAGTAGATCGTCTCATATCTGTTAAATTAAATTACATATATCAATACCAATATAACCAACATAAAATAACAACATACCTATTTGCCGTCTGGAGATGTTCCGTCGCTGTCCAGTCCCCAATTTGACCTCAAAATTCCGAACGATAAAGCAAATCCAAATAAATCCGAAACGGAAATCCGAAACATAACCATATCGAAAATCCGATAATGCCCAGTTTGACTCGCAAACCTGGCTAACCCAAATATCCAGAATACCAACAACAGGTATCCGATAAATCTCCCGAACACCAAAAGCAGGTATCATAACCCGCTCTGATACCAAATAAATTGGTATCAGATAAATCCCGAAAATCCATAATACAAAAATCCAACAAGTATCGCCAAACTTGGCGCTCTGATACCAAGTAAATAAATTGGTATCAGGTTATCCCAAACATCCAAAATACGAAAACAAAAGATCGTATAACCTGGCTCTGATACCACTAAATTGTCACGCCCCAGAGGAGTCCCTGTCCGAGAAAATTTCGACAGCATCTCCCATGTACGGTGGACAATCTGAAACTTTTCTACATCTCACAAATACCTCAGCCACAGGCGGCTGGAATAATAACAGTAAATAAAATCAATCACCACGCAGTTTATATATGTATTCAGCCTCTGGCTGACACAACCACGCAGTAATAATACTCTGACTCAAAAACCACCCTACTCAACTACACTCGTAAAGCTCAAAACCGACGAACTCACCTCTTCTGCCATCCAGGCAGGCATGTAGTAGAATAAAAACCAAATCCAAATCCATCGATATAATAAAATCTATATCATGTCCATAAGCAAATAAATCCAGAACATAATGAGTTCAAACAGTCTAGAACAGAAAGAAACCAAAGAAAACCAAACATATCCTGGAGGTCTGCAGGACCAGCACTACGTGCAGTGAGGACTAGCGACTGGAACTCCCTCCTGACAGCATCAACCTGAAAATATCAACAATGGAGGCGGGGTGAGTCCAACACTCAGCAGGTACAGTTGATATGCAAAGTAAAGAAACAACACCTAACACTAATCATGCGTACAGTCTCCTGATAAGAAAGATAAGAATGCATCTGAAATAAACAGGAGAATACTGTACTAACCAGGTCCTGAGTATAAGGTCAAACAATCCGAGTGGTATAGGAAATCCTGTATGCATGTCAAACATAGGTATCCAAATAATATGCAGCACATAAATGCAGCAAACACAAACACAAGCAATAAATGCATCATGCATATGATGCCAATGATGCGTCCTGGTCACCCCTGACGCCAGTCGATCATCTCACACACAATAGTGAGGTCGAGTGGGTAGGGCTGTGACAACTGTGCACTCTGTCGTCACTACTCCTGATGAGTGACCGAGTGGACGGGATGCTGTCGGAGTACACCTATCCTCCTACCCCAAATCATAGATGGGGGAGCACAATGCTCTCAACTCCCGGTACACGATGACGGGGAGGAATCTCTGCCGGATAACACGTTGTGTCACACTACCCATGAGTGGACCAACGGTGCCTAACAGAGTCCCTGCTGCAACACACTCTGCCTGAATCGACCACTAACCCATGAGTGGTGGTGTGTGCAGATCCATGTAACTGGCGATGTGCTCAGCAATAATGGAGCGGACTATCGCTCAGCATGCAATCATGCAAATGGTGCATGGCACTAACCACAAGAATATCCTGACCTAATCCACATATATATAAAAATGCATCATAGGTCAACGAATCCAAAACAATCCAAAGGTATACAGAAGGTATAAAACCTAGGTCCTGAACATGGTCAAGCATGGCATATCACTATTTTATTTAGCTACATTTCTCATAAATAACCAAATAAAAATCTATAACCCTAAATTAGGGGAAAACCCAAATCATATGACCATCATCCTGTCTAAACAATTGGACGATCAATTAGGATTAGTTACCTAATCCTCAATCCACCCTTTGATAAAAAATCTAAAACCTAAGTCCAATTACCCATGCATCTAAAACATGATGAATCACATATTCCATTTTAAATGTAATTCAAACATAACCCTAATTCAAATCTACACATGATCAACCATCTAAAATAATCGAATCAAAATCATGATCAATAACATGTATCAAATGCCCTACTCCTTACCTTATTCCTCAGCCTTGATTGTTAATCCACAGCAGAGACAACTTGCTACTGAGAACAGGTCTCACTGCCAGAACCCATCACTTCCAGTTAGTCACCAAAATCAACACTCAACCTCTACAAACCTATACAAAAGCAAATGCCACCCAATTCCTCCAAATATGATATCAACCAAAGCTTAATTAGCAAACTCACCAGTTCTGGATCAGAGGTAGCTGTTGGTGGCTACAACGGCCGGAACTAGGGCACAGGAGAAAGGGTAAGGCCGAGAGATGAGTGTCGCGGGCTGAGCACAGAAGAACAGGTCGGCTCTGTGAGTTGCGGCCGGCGGTGTCTCGTCGGACCAGAGGAGGGGAGAGGGAGGCAGCGGCGTCAGTGAGCTCGGCTAGGGCACCGAGGGGTGCGGCTCGGGAGGAAGAAAAGGAGAAAAGATGAAGAAATGGCCGGCGGCGGTTGCGGTAGTCGGCGATCGAGCGGCGCCGGGTGGCTAGGGCAGGGAGATTAGGGTTTCGGCTTCACCGAGAAGAGGAGGAGATGAAGAGGGGGAAAACCGTCGTGACCGGCGGTTAGGGCATGGAGGAGAATCGGGCGGCATCAGGGAGAAGGGCTCGGGCTCGCGGAAGAGGAAAAAGAAACGGGAATAAAAAGAAAATAAAAAGAAATTAAGAAAAGGAAATGTAAATATAAACATTTCCTCGCTTAAACGGGTCGCCTAAACAGGCTTTTCCGGATCCCATTTTTATCCCCGTCAACTCGTCCGTACGAGCTCTGAAAAATTCCCGAAAAATTTCCAAAAATTTCGGAAAATTCCTTTATTCATATCCGCCTATTTCCGGTATTTTACCAAAGGCTTCTAGTTGAGACATCCTGCACACAAGTAAACAATGGAAAAAAAATATCCCAAGACTTGGTCTTGGATTAGCAGTGCGGGAAAAAAATAATAGAAGTATCTAAATTGGTGTCACACCAATTTAGATTTAATTGCAACGAAGAATAAATTTCCAAAGCAATTAATAATAATATCAGACTAGAACTAAGCGTAAAACTGAAAACAAAAAGACAAAATAACAGTTAATATTTTCACCCCCTGTCTGATTGGTGGTTGCACCAAATCAGAGTGGTACCTGCTCTGATACCACTTGTTGGACCGTGAGATTCGATAGAAGGGGGGGTGAATATCGATAAACAAAAATCGTTCGAGTATAAACACAGCGGAAATAAAAGGACAATGCTAACACAAGCTGGTTTTTACTTGGTTCGGAGCCTGTGTCGACTCCTACTCCAAGGCCCGCACACAAGGGTGCTTTCGGTGGGCAATCACTAACAGTTCGAAAATTATTACAAATTAAAGTATAGGAATGCTAATGAAAATAAAGCAAATACCGACAAGAATAAAAAACAAGGAAAGGAGTGTATTGTCGAAGCTTTGTTAGCGTCGCAGGAGCGCAGAGCAGTAGAGCAAGCAGTGGAAGACTTTCTTTTCGTTGTTATTCTGAAGCTCCCCTCTAACCCTCCTTTTATATGAGGCTTCGGGCGCCCCGGATCCCTTCCGAGCGCCCTGGTGGGACGTGGCAGGTGTAACGACCCGTCCCTTTGGCCTCTTGGGCGGCCCAACTGGCGGCCCTTATGTCGTCGGCCCATTTAGCGACCTCTCATGTCGTCGACCGACGATCTTTGGCCGTGCCGTTACTCACTAGGACTTTCCACCCGTAACAGTGGATTTTTGCCTCCCCCAGGATTCGAACTCTAAACCTCCAGACTTAAGTATTAAAGTTTATGAATCCTGGTAACCAAGTGAGATCATCTCACTTGGTTACCAAGATTCATAAACTTTAATACTTAAGCTTGGAGGTTTAGAGTTCGAATCCTGGGGGAGGCAAAAATCCACTGTCAGGGGTGGAAAGTCCTAGTGAGTAACGGCACGGCCAAAGATCGTCGGTCGACGACATGAGAGGTCGCCAAATGGGCCGACGACATAAGGGCCGCCAGTTGGGCAGCCCAAGAGGCCAAAGGGCCGGGTCGTTACAATAAAAAGGTGCCTTTTATTTTTTTATTGTAACGACCCGACCCATTTGGCGGCCCATTTGGCGGTCCATTTGGCAACCCTTGGGTCGTCGACCGCCGACCGTCGGCCGTGCCGTTACTCACTAGGACTTTCCACCCCTGGCAGTGGATTTTTGCCTCCCCCAGAATTCGAACTCTAAACCTCCAGGCTTAAGTATTAGAGTTTATGAATTCTGGTAACCAAGTGAGATCATCACTTGGTTACCAGAATTCATAAACTCTAATACTTAAGCCTGGAGGTTTATAGTTCGAATCCTGGGGGAGGCAAAAATCCACTGCCAGGGGTGGAAAGTCCTAGTGAGTAACGGCACGGCCGACGGTCGGCGGTCGACGACCCAAGGGTCGCCAAATGGACCGCCAAATGGGTCGCCAAATGGGTCGGGTCGTTACAGCAGGTCCAACCAGTAAGCTCCACGTGGCGACGCTCGAGTTTGGATAAAATTTTGTTGGATCGAGACCGCGCTAGAGGGGGGGTGAATAACGCTCGCGGCTATTTCGTTCATTTATCGGAGTAGAAAACAAAACGCAGCGGAATAGATAAAGAAAACAACACAAAGACACAGGTCGATTTTACTTCGTTCGGAGCCTAAGGCGACTCCTACTCGAAGGCCCGCGATCCTTGATCGCTTCCGGTGGGCAACAACTATAAGTTCGAAAGTATACAAAGATGATTTACAAGTAATGCAGTAAATAATCTTATACCGACAATGGAAAATACTAAATTGAAGCTTCGGGTTGTCGGTGTCGAGTTGCAGCACTTCGGGATGAGTTCGTTAGCGGCTAAATGCAGAAGGAAGACTTGAATATTCTTGATACAAGCTACTGGTCGAACCCCCTTTTTAAATGCTATGCAAGGCGCCTTAAACAAGCTCCAAGGTGCCTTGAATAGGTCGAGTCAGCCGCGGAGATGAGGAGCAAACTGGTCGAATCTTATCACAGATTCAAGGCGCCTTCCACTGTTCACAGGGCGCCTTCATCTGTTCAAGGCGCCTTCCACTGTTCATCAAGGTGCCTTGAACAACTTCTCGCAGCCAGCTCCAGCCTTGCACCCGAGGCGCCTCCAAGCTCCATGAAGGCGCCTCGGATACTGTTCATCCGAGGCTTTAGGTTGCTTCTTTGCACCTGCAAGATACGTTAGTCCCAAACATTACCCTGCAGCACAAAGTTAGCACATAATACAATAAGTATGATAAATAAAGTATTGACAGTCTCCGGACTGTCCGGGTCTGACTTCGGATTCCCACCCGGAAACCCTAGGTCGACCCGACGCCTACTGTTCCCTCTACGGGGAACGCGTCCTCACCTACTCCACTCAGGAGATTTAACTGCTGCCAGTGCGATCCTCCAGATCGACTGGACTTTTGCTCAGCACTCGACGCTTCCAGACTTTCTGCTGGACATCCGCTTCCCGGCCAGTCCAGTCTTTCACCTGGTTCGCGACACCAGGACTTTCCACCTAGGGTTACCACCCCCTAGGACTTTTGCCTGAAGCCATCGACCTGCCAAGACTTTCCGCATAGGGTTACCACCCCCTATGACCTAGGGTTACCACCCCCTAGGGTTTATCCCTTTGCCTAACCGCAGCTAGGACTTTTCTCCACCTAGGGTTACCGCCCCCTAGGACCTAGGGATACCACCCCCTAGGGTTTTCACCTGCCTAACCGCAGTTAGGACTTTCTTGAAATCCTCAAGTAGACTTGTTAGAATACAAAATATCTTAACTTTGAATTCTTTGTCATTATCAAAACACGAGTTCGATCGTCGGATGCTTCCCGCACCAACAAATTTGCCTCCCGGGCGCCCGGATCCCTTCCGGGCTTTCGGATTCCTTCCGGGCGCTCGGACCCTATTTTCCCGCAGAATCCGTCCTGCAAGACAAACGTTAGTCCGGAGGCAAATTTTCCCTGCGGCACAGATTGTTAGCAAAAGCAAAGTGAGTATGAATTAGCAAAAAGGAGTATGACTTAGATTCCGTCTTTCCGAGACCGGAATCTAGTCACGATCTCGACTTAGATATCCGAAATGGATCTAAGCCGGATCGACACCTAATGTTCCCTTCCCGTGAACGCGTCCTCGCAGTCACTCTCCTCCAGTGACTTACCTTACTTACCTGTCAGACGTCCGGTCAGCCCGTCGACCCGTCTAGACTTCGTGCCAGCTATCCGGTCAACCCGTCGACCTAGCTGGACTTTGTGCCTAAGCATCCGGTCAGCCCGTCGACCCGCTTGGACTTCGTGCCAGCTATCCGATCAGCCCGTCGACCTAGCTGGGCTTCGTGCCAGACATCCGGTCAGCCCGTCGACCTGTTTGGACTTCTCCTGCACACTCGATCAGAGTGTTAGACAACAACAGACTAACTTAACCTGATTTGTCATTCATCAAAACCTGGGTTAAATCGTTAGTGCTAACCGCACCAACACATAGGTCCACTTCGCCCTTTACCAACACTCTACTATTTCTCAACCCCTGCACATTAGTACAAATGTGAGATGCACATCTGATATCTAATACCCATGAAGAAGAAATAGATAGATTGACTTCTATAATATATATACCTGAGGCAGAAGTCTCACTTCTCTTCCGTTTCAGTTCCTCTAGGTATACCTTACAGTTCCTCTTCCAGTGTCCGGTCTCACCACAGTGGAAGCATGTTTCTTCCTTAGCAACCCCATCTTTGGGTTTCAGTGCATGAGTCTTGCCCTTACCTTTGACTTGGGTCTTTCCCTTACCTTTAGGCTTCCACTTGCCTTTGCCTTTAGACACCATCAAAATGGTACTAGGTTTTGCCTTCTTAAGGTTGAGTTCAGTTGTTCTCAACATGCTCAACATCTCAGCCAATAGTTTGTCAATTTCATTCATGTTGTAGTTCATGATAAATTAACTATAGCTATCAGGCAATGACTGCAAGATAAGATCAGTGGCCAATTCTTGGCCGAGTGGAAATCTCAATCGCTGTAGGTTTTCTACATACCCAATCATTTTAAGTACATATGGCCCTACAGGACTTCCTTCTTGCATTCTGCATTGAAACAACGCTTTAGAGATATCAAATCTCTCATGCCTTGCTTGTCCTTGATATAGTTGTCTAAGGTGTTCAATCATATCATAAGCATTCATGTTCTCATGTTGCTTCTGAAGCTCAGAGTTCATGGTGGCAAGCATAAGGCATGATACATCTAATGCATCATCTTGATGCTTTTTGTAAGCATCACTATCAGCCCTAGTGGCAGTAGCGAGGGGTGCTTCAAGAATAGGCTGCTCTAGGACGTACAGTTTCCGTTCTTGCTTGAGAACAATTCTCAAGTTTCTGTATCAATCTACGAACTTAGCTCCATTGAGCTTGTCCTTATCAAGGACATATCGCAGAGAGAGAGAGTGTGTGTTCGACGTATTTGACGACATGGTAATCTACAACAACATAATATAGAACTTAGTATCATATATCGATCATTTAATTAGACCTTTAATTAAATGATTTTCCCACAGAATTATAAAACTTGGTAGGAGCGAGTCATGGTTGTGGTTCTATCCACACTACTAGCTCCAAATCCAATCGCAATGACATTCATGTGGGACAAGATCCATATTATACCTCATCTTGAATTAGCTTTGGCTAATCGCCCAAGACTCGTATAATGTAGGTAGACATCATATACCAATTGCATCAAATGTAACTCTTGTATAGCTAGATGAATAATACTATTTGTTCATTTGCCCATCTTATGAAATTCATATTATAGTTCATCTTGAGTTAGCTTTTGCTAATCGCCTAAGATTAATAAAATTTGAATTCCATCTTATGGGATGTGCCTCTAAGGTCTCAATCTAAATGAGACAACTTAGTTAAGTCGCACCCAAGTTTAATAGTCGGACATCACAATTGTCCTGTCGCACTCTAGCAAGATAAATTGAGTCACTTTACTTTGGCAAAACTTGACTACAATTGATCAAGCTACATGTGAGTATTAAACTTTGGTAGGCATATATTAAA
This sequence comes from Zingiber officinale, assembly GCF_018446385.1. Lineage (NCBI taxonomy): Eukaryota > Viridiplantae > Streptophyta > Magnoliopsida > Zingiberales > Zingiberaceae > Zingiber > Zingiber officinale. Next base: position 170,483,498 of record NC_055987.1, on the reverse strand, counting down.
AAGACCTAATTATATTTAAACTAGACATGTATCGAATACAATGAAAGCACACATCACATATATGTATAAATTAAAACGTGGCATGGTTATGACCCCATAAACTACGATCTTCTCAAGCCAATGAGAAGAGCGATAAGTCAACCTAGGTCAAAGCAGCTTCTCCAAGCGCTTCCTTGGTCGTCGTGTGGTATTGTCCTTCCTACCTTTTCACCCGTCGCCCAGTAGACTAACTATGATTTCAACAATAAATTACGAGCCGCAACGCCACGGCGGTCCTGCTAACCTCCTACTCTCAAGACCGACTATGTTTCATTCTAAACAAAACACCTTCGGCCAAGACTCACAATCTGGCCGAGACTCATAGTCTAGCCAAGACTCATAATTTTATAAATTACAGTAAACCTATCATGCAATTTCTATATCACATATAAAATTCTAAAACTTAGTATATCCCTTCGCAAGTGGCTCTGATACCACTGTAAGGAACTAGAGCGCTAAACACGCTTATGTGCAGTGAAAACCATCTAGTTCCTCCAGGAGATCCATGCGAAGGGAAAAGAAAATATACTAAGTTTTCTAAAAGAGCATGAAAAGGTTATACCTTTGGTGCATGCACACGGAATCCAGACAGCTTGGATCATAGTACGATCACACGTTCGCACCTCTATGGTATCCACACGAACAAGTCTTGCCTTCGTTTGTCTCACAAACTCACAAGTTGGAGAAGGAAACCACCTAAGGTTGTGCTAGCAACCAAGAGTAGGTGTTTCGGCCAAGAAGAGAGGAGAGGAAGGAGACAATGAAGATCTACACACACACAAAAATGAAAATAAAAATGCTTAAGTATTTTCATCCAATGAAAACACTTAATGAGCATTAATTCAATTAATGAGCCTTAATGAGCATTTACACTCCATTAAGGACCACACTTGAAACTCCTCATTTTAAATTCAATTTCAAAAATTGAATTAAATGATTCATTGAATTTTGAAATTCAATGAATATCTCCATTAATCTTCACTTAAGTCTAACTCAAATCTAATTCACTTAAGTCTAACTCAAGTTTAATTCAATCGAGTCTTACTCAATTAATCTCATGTAATTTCAAATTCAATTAATCACATTTCATTAATTTGAATTGACTCCTTGAGTCTAGTTTGAATTGGACTTAATCCAATAATTAGATCCAATTGAGTCTAACTCAGTAAGTCCAATTCAGATTAGACTTAATCCAATGATTCATCATATGAACCCATCTCTAAATCTACTTGTTCTTTGTGTGTGACCCAATAGGTTCTCGTAATATTGGCAATGTACCCAAATCAACATTTAGATACATAAGCAATGAGTGTCATCTAGCAAGGCATCATTACTACCCAAGTGACGAGAAAGTCGAGATCCGACCTAACTTGTCCACAACTATTATCTTGTATGACTTGGTCCCTCTATCCTTGATATCTAGATTGATCAATGAGGCATAGACCGTGTCATCCTCTTATCAACCTTTGTGTTTCTTGATCTCTAAGTAGACACACTCAATCAAATAAGCTCAATATCTCATATTGACTTATTTGAGCATGACAATGCTTTCTTGTGTCCTACTAATCAAGGGGCTCACAGATATCACTTCCGTCATATGGAAGGGATAGATCTCATCTACATCACTCACATCCCTCCACATAATTCATTGTATACCCAGTGATCAACTTTATTGTCCACCTTGCTATAGGTGACATTTGTCGATACCAAAGTACACAACTCCTTATGTAGGGAACTATAGTGACTTCAGGTCTAAAGACTATTCATACCAATAGTCACATGAGAATATTTATGACACTCATATAGTGATCCATGAAACATTCTCATGGCGGGTCATTCAGTATATATTCACTAATATATATCCATGTGTCAACCTGATATCTTATATCCATGACTTGTGAGATTAAGTCATCCGTTGAGATCGTTGACCTACATGCTAGTCTCAACGCATTAATCTTATCCTTGTATATTAATGTTTGACTAGGAATAGTTAAGAGTAGTGGTCTATGTATATCTATAATATTTCACTATCAATTCAACCAATGGATATGCTGTAGATAAGAACTTACTACCCAAGGACATTATTATGCTTATTCATTCGGCACTGAATTGAAATAAATATAATAACCAACTTTTCCTTTTATTAGTAATTAAATATGATATAAAATGAGCTCTTTACAATCATCTCATAATTGATACTAGGGCTAATACTAACAAATTCGTTGTCCGCGACTAATCGAACACAACCTGCATTTTTTTTCATGTAGTTGATAGTTTCATGACAATTTTAGGTTATAATGATAGCAAAAGATAATTATATTCATTCCAGACGTCCCTAGGTTATGTGAAGAGACGTAAATCATGGAGTCAACTTATAGCTGACTAGGGAATAGAAGGAGTTTTTTTCGAGGGCATACGTCTACTAAAAATTGATCCCTTAACTCATTATAGTAAGTCTGCCACTTCTAACCAACTGGGCATCCATGAGACAATTTTATGTTATAAATTTCTATAAGTTGACCTAGTTCAAACTCCTTGATTTGAATCTCCTATAATTTGTTCAATTAGGCGCGCGGTTAATGTTGGTCCTAAATGTTCTTATAGTTTGACTTTCAATTTGTTAATTTCGAGGTTGATCATCGTCTGATTCATGTATAACTCCTCCCAATGTATTGTTATTTACTTTATTAATTTATAATTGAGTAGATTGGTTTGATTTGGTTGAATCTTCTTCACTAAAAGTCGCATCTAAGGTTTCTTCAATTCTAAGGGTTTTCTTATTATATATTCTGTATCCCCTACTACATGTTGTATATCCTACAAAGACTCCTTCATTGACCTTACATGAGAATTTGGTAGACTATCTTTAGTGTTTAAGATATATGTTTTACATCCAAAGAGTTTAAAGTATTTTATTGAGGGGGTTTTATTAAAAAATAATTCATAGGGTGTTTTTTTGTTGTGTTTTATTAATTTTTATTTTGTTTTAAATGTAGCATACAATGTTAATTGATTTTGTTCAAATATAACTTGATAAATTATATTCATTTAGCATTGACCTAGCTACTTTAATTAGGGTTCAATTCTTTTTTACAACTAAGCTATTTTATTGTGGGATTCTTAAATATGAAAATTCATGTTTGTAACCATTATAGATAGAAATTTTCAAACATGTGATTATCAAATTCTCTTACATGATCACTTTTAAATTTCTTAATTTTAATATTCATTTCATTTTCTATTTGTTTAATAAATTGAGTTACTTTATTTAAAGTCTCATCTTTATATTTTAAAAAATAAGTCCAAGTAAATTTTGAAAATTCATCAATAATTATTAAATAGTATTAACTTCCATTTAATGATTTAATTTTATTACTTTCAAATAGGTCTATATGAATTCTATCTAAGATATGAATTGTTTGGTTTAAGTTTGTTGATTTATGAGTTGATCTAGTTTATTTACCATTTTTACATGCATCACAAGTTAAGTCATCCACTCCCCTCGGGACGGTGCGGTGATTGAGGCATGGAATGTTACCACATGAGGTCTTGAGGTCGAAACTCGGAGTGTTAGAGCATGTCCCCCCATGCCTTGGTCATCTGCACTAATGGCTAGTAACCATCCATGATTTATCTCATCTATGTGTTGACTTAGGGACTAATTGACGGAGGCGCTGGAGGTGAGCAAATTACCTTTTGCCACAAGTTAAGTCATCCAACTTGGTTAATATTGGTAAACCTTGAACCAAACTATTTCTACTCATCTTCAATAAGTGTCTAATATGATTTTGACCTAGTCTTCTATGTCAGAACCTAGTTTCCTCTTGTTGTAAAATAAAGGTATGTGAGAGAGGGTAGACTAATAGTGCATATGTTATTTTTTGTAGTTCCTAATAAAGTCAAATTTGGTTCTTTAATAGATTTGACAACACATTTGTTAGAAAGAAAATATACCCTATATCCAGTGTCACACAGTTGACTAATTCTTAGTAAGTTAAAACTTAAATTTTCTACAAATGAAACTCTCTTGATAAATAATTTAGAATTCAATACTATGCTACCTAACTCAAGCACTTTTAGCTTTCTGTTGTTTCCGAAGCAAACGGTTCGCATTTCCTTGAGCTTGAGTGAGGTAAACATCTCCTGGTTCACAGTTATGTGTCTGGAGTATCCATTGTCCAACATCCATTGATGGTGGACTTGACTTGGATATGAGTGCAGTGCAACATACTTGTTCTGATTCACCTCTTCATTTTCATCACTTAGCCTCTCCTAAATCTCCTTTGCATCTTTATATGGTCCGACTTTCTCGAGTTGAGATTGAGTCACACCACAAAGAATTATCGTGGTTGCTTTCGCATTTGATTGAGCTTCTTGCTTGATGTTGCTTGTCCATGTGTCCAACTAACAAAAATCACCTTTTGTGTCTCTTGGTAAATTGGTTCCATTTTCGATGATTCTCTAGCATTCTTGCTCATTCTTAAGAATATATTCCATTCTTCTCTTCCAATTGGCAAAATTATTATCATTAAAGAGAGGAGGATGAGTTATGCTGAATCTTACCTGCAAAGACATTTTTTTAATAGAACAATAATAAAAATAACATACAAATTTGTTTAAGTTGTATTTAAGGTCTGGGTCAAGGTTGTTGATTGGTTTGGGCTTGGCCTTGTTGCAATTAGAATTCGGATTAAGTTTGGGCTAAACTCAGATTGAGTTAATTAATTTTAATTATTATGAACTAACTTAAAGAACAAAATTCGACCTAGGTTAGATTCAGGTATTACTTTGGGTCAATTAAGCAAGAGTTACCTAAATTAGCTTCCAAGTAGTGGCAAGGCACAGAGACCTTCTTGATCGAAACAACAACTACTTCCTAATATAAAGCTAACTTAAGAATCTAAAGATAAACTAACTTTGATATAATCCTTGGTCTCACTGGTTTGAAATGAGGTGAGTTAGCTTCAGCTAATTCCACTTGACTAGATGCACTAGGAGATTATGATATATGTTGGTGCAAGGTGTACTAGAATCGAACTTGTAAGTACTCCATGTTAGTTTTGATGTTGATCAACCGAGTCAAGTTAGGTCTTGTGTGTATTTGATGTCTTATGTCTAAGTGTATAGGAACTTAGGAGCACAAGAAATAGAGCAAAAGACACAGTGAGCGAGAAGGATGACACGGGAAGGGAGCTAATGAGCTCGGTGCATTCGAGGGATGAAAAGTTATGGAAAAGTACATTGGTGGAGAGACAAGGATGTGCACAGTGCATTCGAGAGATGAGAAGCCGAGAGGAAGTTTGCTGGAGGAGAAGGTCAGAGTTGGATTCGAATGAGCTTAACTCCGGATAATCAAAGCATCACCCAAGTGAGCGGAATGAAGAATGGTCAATTTTGAAATTAACCAATCAAGGTGCCTCAGATTGGAATGTAGGCGCCTCTGATGAACAGTATTTGAGGTACCTTAGTTGGGACTGGAGGTGCCTTTGATGCCCAGGAGTTGTTTCCGAGTGGATAAGGAGTGGAGCCCACATCAGCATAACCGAGACGCCTCTGATGAACTGAGGTGCCTCCAGGTCGACATTCAAGGTGCCTCTGGTTAACCGAGGCACCTCCAATCCGCTAGATCAAAAAATAGACGTTGCGATGAGGATAAAGTTTTATCCAGTTGGAGGCGCCTCTAAGTATTTAAGATACCTCTGATGTGCCACGTCAGCAAACGGTAATTCGATCAATGGACTAAAAATAGTGCCCCAAAGCTAAGAGTCCATAACACACTTTGTATTAACTTCTATATTTAGTTTTGAGCTTCCAATTTCTATAAGGGGCAACTCCACCTCTAACCTTTGTCAAAGAAGGAACTTTCTTAGTGCATGTTCATTGCCTTGGATTAACAACCTCCCCAGTTGTAAACCAAGTAAATCCTTAGCCCCCTTTATATTTTATGTTATTTCTTTTTGTTAATTAATGTGTATGTCCTTGCTAAGTTTGTTAGCAAGAGAAATCATAACTTTTAATGCAAGTCATCTATTCACCCCTCTAGTCGGTCGACCTGATCTAACATAACCTATATTTTGATATTGCCAAAGGTTCAAGTTAAGTTATGTTGAGATCTAATTGATTAGTCAAATGTACAGGTTACTCAACTTGAAAAGCCCTAATAGGTCAGTTAGACCATATACTAAGCAATGGAAGTCTCGATGGATCATGGAAATCAATCAGTAAGTCCAGATGGGTTAGTGGACTAAATATCTAGCAAGATAGATTCGATAGGTCAGCGAGGACTATATATCGAATCAAGAGAAAATCCTGGTAGACTGATTAGATGTAAGAAGATAAAGTCCAAACAGATCTGGAGGACCAGATGTTTGACGGATAAGTTAAGATAAGTTCTTGGAGTAGAGTAGTTTTTCTAAAATAAAGAACAGTGAGGTCATGTCACAACCAGGACAAACCTTTGGTGATGATCTGATTAAAGAAACCAACAGAGGTTTCTAAGTCGAGATTAAGGTAGTTCTATTTATCGATTCATGCATATTATTATCTATTATCTAACTTTGTTTTATAAGATCATTATTAGTGTTATTTCTGTCCAAACTTTGTTTCTCAAAAAAGCAAAGTTTTCGTCAATCGAGGGGTTTAGTTGACTAATACAAGTGGATAAGCATAAGCAAATCCAAATCTCCACAAAGAAGGAAAACTTGGTTCAGTTGACTGATCAAAGGGATCAATCAACAGAACCCCATACGGAAAGAGATTACAGATATTATTGGATCATCGTAGGAAAGGAAACCTTTGGGGATCATTCCACTAAATGGGATTCAGTCAACCAAAAGCTTAGATTTCATGGGATTAATCAGATCAGATCCGAGTAAGCAAAGAAAGGAGTAGGGACCAATTGCTTGATAGATGTTTAGTCAATTGATAGGGCTCAGTTGACTGAACATTTTTCAGTCCACTAGAAGAGGCCTATAAAAGAAGTCTCAATGTCCAAGGCTCAAACACAATTCTCTCAATGTTCCATCTCATTATTGTTGCTTCTTCTCATGCAAGATCAACTACTATAACGCCTTGAGGCTCACTGGCAACCTACGTTTAATTTACAATCTCCACGTTGTCAGTATACTCTTGGTTACTTGTATTCAATTAAGGAGATAGTAGTGTTATTACTATTCTCGTCCTTTATTGTACTAGTTTGTTTCTTCTCCAAAAGTTTTTGAAGAGAAGAGCTATAGTGGATTGTCCATCGTAAAGTTATCAAGGATAGTTAGTCTTAGAATAGTAGTTGTTGGACTACGAACTAAGTAGAAAAAGGAACTTGTGTTTTGTGTTTGTATTTACATATACTGCTGCTACTTTGTTTTATGAAAAGAAAAGAAGAGTTTTAAATGAACAAGATTCACCTCTCTCTTTTGTCTATTTCGATCTAACAATTAATATTAAAGAAATGTTACTTTAAAAAAACTTAACGATTTTTTATCCTTTTAAAATTTTTCTCTTTTCTTTAGAAAGTTTTTTTTTATTCTTTTTCTCTATAGCATTCTTTTTCTCTTGTTATTTTTTTCCTTTGCTCTACTTACCCCAAGTCTTGGAATATTTCTAGTATAGATTATTTTGTATATATTTTAAAGTAAATGGGTAAGAGATAGAAGAGATATTGTTGGTGTCGTTAGCACTGACGGTCTAACTTAGGTTTTGATGAATGACAAAGTAGGTTAAATTAGTTTCATTGTGATCTAACACTTTGATTGAGTGTGCAGGAGAAGACCAGCTAAGTTGACGAGCCGACTGGATAGCTGGCACGAAGCTCAACTAGGTCGACGGGCTAACCGGATAGCTGGCACGAAGTCTAGCTAGGTCGACGGGCAGACCTGACAGCTGGCACGAAGTCCAAACAAGTCGAAGGGCTGACCGGATGTTTGGCACAAAGTCCAGCTAGGCCAACGAGCTGACCTGATAGTTGGCATGAAGTCCAGACAGGTCGACGGGCTGACCGGATGTCTGGCAGGTAAGTCATTGGAGGGAAGTGACTTGTGATGACACGTTCCCGGTTAGGGAACTTAGGCGTCGATCCAACTTAGATCCATTTTAGAAATCTAAGTTGAGATCGTGACAAGATTCCGGTCTCGAGAAGACGGAATCTAATTACTACTCTGTTTGATTATAAATTGTGCTAACACTTTGTTTTGTATGGTAACATAACTTTTATTTTTCCTCGGACTAACATTTTCTTGCAGGAAAATGAGTCTCTGGAAAATGGTGGTCCAGGCACCCGGAAGGGATCCGGGTGCCCGGAATCGGTCCGAGTGCCTGGAAGGCAAAAGTTATCCTGACAACTAGGCAAGTGCTGATTGGACGACTGACGTCACGATCCAAGCACCCGGAAGGGATCTGGATGCCCAGAGCATGCCTATAAAAGAAGGCCTCCACGGAGCATCAAGATAACAACTTCTTCTGCAACTGCTCTGTTGCACTCTGCTCCTGTGACGCTGCGACGCTGCGAAGCTACTCTGACAACTTGCGGTTTAAGTTTTTTTTATTATTGTTGTCGGTATTTCATTTTAATAGTTCTTGTACCTACTATTTTAATCTTGTTTGTGAACTATTAGTGATTTTCCAACGAAAGCATTCAACGAGTGTGGGTCTTGGAGTAGGAGTCGACGAAGACTCCGAACTAAGTAAAACTGGTTTGTGTTAGCATTGTCTTTCATATTTTTCGTTTCATACTCAATATGAATTTTAGATCACTATTCACCCCCTTCCTCTAGCGACTTCTATGATCGAACAGATATTTCTTTACCATACCTATTGAGAGATAAGAAGAGAAGGTTTTCCTTGAGCTAGGTATAGGAAGAGATAATGACCTAAAATAAGTGCTTTTTGGGAGGCAACTAATTTTTTTCCCATTTTTACTTTGAATTTTTTTGTCTCTCGTTTTAGTTCTTATTTTGATTTATTTTAGGGCTAAAAGCACCCAAGAGCTAGTCGTGGTAGTCACCACAGGCATGGAAGATCCAGCGTAGTTATGTCATGTGACACAGTATGCCCACAACTCTAGAGGAGAACATAACTTAGCCGTGTTGCGCAACACGGTCATGCTCGATCATTGCCGTGCCAAACAAGTTCATAGAGAGGGACACGACCTAGTCATGCTTGACGTTGGGTGCTTCATAGATTCGAATGGGGCCTAGACATGCCACTAGGCACGACGTTGCCATGAGACTGTGAGTTTTTTTAGTGTTGAACCCTTTTTTGCTCGTGCTCTCTCCCATACCTCAATCATGCCCGACATCATATTAGCAACATATATGACTGACATGAATATTTGGGTAACCTTATCATTTTCCTCCTTCCCCGTATTAGATTTCTATATCAATGGGACAATGAAATGTTCAAATCTAGGGGAGTGTTTAGTTAGTTAGTTAGTTAGTTGGTTGGTTGGTTTGTTTTGTTAGTTTTTAGTTTAGTTTAGTTAGTTTTGTTATGTTTCTTTTTATATTATTTTTTTATTTTGTTGCATAATCATGGTTAACATGCCATCATGCATTATTTGTTTGTTTATTATAGCATGATTCTACATGATAGATTTTATGTTCTTATGATAATATGCTAATATGTTTAGCAATATATTTTCTTCTATTAGTTGTAGCATAACTTGAGCAATGTATTTACCTTAAGAGTTTTGACATTCACGTACTTGTTTGGGATCTCTCTTCACTTTATGCTTGATCTTGAAAATTAATATATATCTAAGAATAGTTATGATTTATAGAACTAATACTTTTATTTCTAAGTGAGCCCTCACTGCATTTTTAGTTACTAGAGAAAACTCAACTTAACACCCTCATTAGGAAAAATTAAAATCCTGAATAAAAAAAGAAAGAAGAGAAAAGATTGTGAGAAAAAAAAGTCTTTAGAGCATAAAAAAAGAAGAAAAGAAAGTATGAGATAAAAAATAATTGTCATAAGCAGAAACGATATGTTAATTCTTTGAGACCTAGTTAGGTTACTGGAAAAATATTTATCAATTTTTTCTTGATACCGAGTACTTCTTTGAGACCTTGTGTATACAATGTATATCACTTGGGGGGGGGGGGGGCGAACCTTGCATGTAGCAGGTAAGTGACTATTGTCGAAAGCATTATGAATATGGATAGATGACAACTTGACTAGGATTGAAGGTTAAAACTTGAGAGTTAAGTTACATTTACACTAAGCACGGAGAACTTTCAAGTAGGACACATTAGCATAATTCAATTATCTTTGATCATGAGTGAAACTACATAATAGGATTAGACTAATTCATTAATAGGTCAAGGTTGACCATGTTGACTAAGCTTGAATTGGCTCAAGCTGGAGTCGTAATGTGTGAGTTTTGATATTTGACAATATATGAAAATTGTTTTGATAATGTATGGAGATTACAGGAGCAATCGTCCATTTGGGGAGATTGGTCAAGGTTGACCAATTTAATGTGAAGAAGAGTCAAGTAGGTTAAGGTTGACCGGATACTTGACTAGAAAGTCCTAATTGGAGGTCAAGCAATGTGAAAGGCCTAGTGAGTGAAACTAGGCAGATGGAAATCCTAGTGAGTGATGCCAGGTGAAAGACCTAGTGAGTGAACTAGGCAGATGGAAATCCTGGTAAGTGAAGCCAACTGAAAGCCCTAGTGAGTGAAGCTAGGCAGTGAGAAAGTCCTAGTGAGTGAAGTCAGACATGTGGAAATCCAGGTGGGTTCAGGGTGACTAGGCACCTCGTGTTTGGAAGTCTAAGTGGGTCATAAAGGACCAGATACTTGGCATGAGACAGTAAGTCCAAGTGGGTCAAGGTTAACCAGACACTTGGAACGAGAAGAAAAGTCCAAGTGGGTCAAAGGATTGACCGAACACTTGGTGACAAAGTCCTAGCAGGTCAACGTTGACCAGATGCTAGGCACGGGCGAGTCTTAACAAGTCACGGTTGACCAGATGTTAGGTATGGGAACCTTAGACTTGAGTTAGTCAAGTTAGAGTTGGTCAATCGATCAGTTGATCAATTGAACCAAAGCTCAATCAATCATCCGATCGATTGGGGCTATGCTAATTGATCAGCCGATCAATTGAGCCTATGCCAATTGATCAGCCGATCGATTGGAGGTTGCTCGCGCGAAGAGCATAATGTGTTCCCCAATCGATCAGCTGATTGATTGGAATACTTCAATCGATCGGTCGATCGATTGGGGCTTGCTTTCTCATGAGATTGTGAAGCATCCTGAATCGATCAACCTTATCTGCGAGAGCACAGAGGCGCTCTAAATCGATCGTTCAATCGATCAAAGCCTCCCCAATCGATTGGTCAAACGATTGGGATATGACCATTGCGCAGGATGCAGGCTTTAGATGGCTGGGATCGCTGGGATCTGACGTGCCAATCGATTGGGAGGAGAACCAATCGATTGGGAGCCCTAGATTGTGGGATATAAAGGCGACAGCGAGTTCAAATAAAGCAGCGCTTGCACGAGATCTTCTCCACCGAGCTCACGATTCTTCTGCCAGTTCTTGAAGCATCTTGGGGACAAGTGTTGCTGCACTTCCAAGAGTCAAGAGGCATCTACAAGCTACAAGAGATCAAGCAAGAAGATTTTTATTTGTATTATCATGTATTTACTTCTTATTTTGAGTTGTATGCTTGTGTGAGTTTGTACGAGGTTTCTCCACCTTCGGATTGTTCCAAGAAGGAGTATTTTTGTTAGTGGAGAGTGCATCATGTGTGGATCCTTGGATTAGTCACCTCTTCTTGAGGTGGATACCAAGTAAATCTACGTGTTAACATTGGAGAGTTTGGCTTTGAGTTTATTCCGTTGCACATCATCATCTAGGAAGAAAGCGAATGAGCACGATGAGCTATTCACCCCCCCTCCCCCCTCTAGCTCCGAAGTGACCTAACAAGTGGTATCAGAGCAAGGTCGCTCTTTACCGGACTCATCACCGGAAGGGCAATGAGCTAGAGGAAAAATAAGTTGAGTTGTAGATTTACTTGGTATCCACCTCAAGAAGAGGTGACTAATCCAAAGATCGGCACACAATGCACTCTCCACTAATAAAAACACTCCTTCTCGGAATAATCCGGAGGTGGAGAAACCTCGTACAAACTTACACAAGCATACAACTTAAAACAAGAAGTAAATACACGATAATACAAATAAAAACCTTCTTGCTTGATCTTTTGTAGCTTGTAGATGCCTCTTGACTCTTAGAAGTACAACAACACTTGTCCCCAAGATGCTTCAAGAACTGGCGGAAGAATCATGAGCTCAGTAGAGAAGATCTTGTGTATGCGCTGCTTCATTTGAACTCACTATCGCCTTTATATCCCGCGATCTAGGGCTCCCAATCGATTACCATGTCAGATCCCAGCGATCCTAACCGTCGTAAGCATGCATCCTACACAACAGTCATATCCTAATCGATTGACCAATCAATTGGGGAGGCTTTTATTGATCGACCAATTGATTTAGAGTGTCTTTGTGCTCTTGCAAATAAACCCTAAATCGATTGGCCGATTGATTCAAGCTATCTCGTAATCTCTTGAGAAAACAAGCCTCAATCGATCGACCAATCGATTGGAGTATTCCAATTGATCTGATGATTGATTGGGGAGCACACTGTGCTCTTCGCGTGAGCAGCGTCCAATCGATCAGCTGATAGATTGGCATAGCCCCAATCGATCAGCTGATTGATTAGTATAGCCCCAATCGATCGGCTGGTCGATTGGGCCTTGGTTCAATTGATCAGCTGATCGATCAGCTAATCGATCAGATGATCAATTGAACCAAGGACTAACTTGACTAACTCAAGTCTAAGGTTCCTATACCCAACATCTGGTCAACTATAACCAATTGGGACTTGTCCGTGCCTAGCATCTGGTCAACCTTGACCTGCTAGGATTTCATTACCAAGTGTCCGGTCAATCCTTTGACCCACTTAGACTTTTCTCCTCATGCAGGTGTCCAGTCAACCTTGACTCACTTGGTATATTCTATGTTTTGAGTGTAATTTACTATTTCCATTGTCTTTTGGATTGTAATCCCTTACAATGGAATAGATCTCTATATTTAGGATATAGGAAATAGTTATAATGTGATTGTGATATATTCCCTACAAGGGAAACTAATTAGAGTTTAGAGGATTCTCCTAAATTAATATTAGGAAGTGACTTGTGTAATCTAGGAACGTATGACTGGGGGGCCATGTGACAGAGGACAACCCTTTAACCGGACTTTCTAGGTTGTCTCTTCTACTTAATTGCATTAATCTGCAGTTAGGAAGTAAATTGGATAACTCTAGGAATGTATGACCGGGAGGCCCTGTGACAGAGGGTAACCCTTTAACCGGACTTTCTAAAGTTACTTCTTTATTTAATGGCGTTAGGACTTGGGTAGACTCTTCGATGGGATTTATGCGGGGTTATGTCGGACTCTAGTTAGAAGCTCTACACGAGTATAAGCATGGAGTTAGGTAGATGAACAATGCATAGGGATATTAACTAGCATCATAAAGAAATCGAATCCTAGCATCTATCCATCCTCAAATCCAACTTCACTCTCTTATTTCTTCTCTCTCCTTCTCCTTAACCTTTATCATACTTACTCTCTTTCTCAACCAACCTTTCATTTGTCTAGATAATTCGTCATGCGAAGTTAACTAGTATTTAATCAACAACCCCTATGGGTTCGATATCTTTTTATTACTGACGACGAAACCGTGTACTTGCGGTTCGTAACACATACTTTCATTATTTTTTAATTATTTTCACTCTTTTAGTTCGGAGAATTGCTATTTGTTCTTTTTGATTGTCAAGATGCAAAACTAAAGCTAAAAAGCTTTGGAATGTTAATTTAATGCAAAGGAACACGCTTTGGTCGTATCTCATGACATAGATATGTTCCTCTAATTGAAACCAGATGTGAAATGGAGCAACCGTGAAGACCGCAGAACCTAACACAGGCTGGCCATGCCTATAGGCATGGTCGTTCCCTATCCTGTAGCAAATCATTTTAGGTCAAAGCTTGACATGCCCAAATTGTACCCCCTGGCATGATCATGTTCATAAGATCAAAGTCAGACATGGTCTAGCCATGCACACTGGTACAACTGTGTCTGCCCCCGTCTTTTGACACTTAGAGCAGCATAGTCATGGCTCGTGGGCGGTGCCCCGCTATTTTTGGAAGAACATAATTGAATGTGTTTGGACGACTATAAAAAGCCCTAGAAGGCTATTGTTTTAGGGATAAAGTTTTTCCCCATGACAAGGAACCCTAAGAGAGCTATTTCCAAGGATTCGTAAAAATTTCCGTCCACCCTAAAGCTTGGAGATTCTTCCAAAGATACTGGCAACATCATAACTAAGCTTTCTCTTCTATTTTCTCCTTGATTCGAGTTGTAAAATGTCTTCTTCTATATATTTTAGTTGTAACTTCATCTCTATGGAGTAGTATTCTTAATTCAAGGATGAGAGAGTAGCCTGATTGACTTGTTGATGCTTGTTTATATACTTATTCATCTATCTTACTATATGATATATTTATCCATGATCTGGCTTTATTAAACATATATGATTTTGAATATAACTGTGCATTTTCATATCCCACAGGACACACAGAAGGATCAAAAGATAAATCTAACTCTCTCACTCATAAAGACTGAGACATGAGAGGTTGTTCACAAAAGTAGTCTAATCCTCATGAGGGCATCATTGGCTATCAGAGAGTCTAATGAGTTTACCCCAATTTGACATCATGAAATAGGGGATAACACCTAGAGGACTATGGGGTCATGTGATAGGGGCCTCCTTGAGAAAGCGGTTGTTTTAGTAAAGTTACCTTGACAGTAGATATCACATTTGGGTAAGCACTCTGATATAATTCCAAAAGTCTACACCAGTTACCTTGGGATTGACAACCTGCATGTGCATTAACATTGAAGTAAGAGAGAGAATAATATTTAGAGTGTTAACAATCATCGTGGCAAAATTTAAATCCTAGAATTGCTCACCAAAATCAAATTTCTCCTAAAACTTCTTGTGTTTTCTCGATTTGTTTCTTTTCTTTCTCAACTGTTGCAATTTTCGATTCTCTAAATAACATGTTTTGTGATTTCGACTAGTACTTGGTTTTATAGTCCCTATGGGTTCAAAATATTTTATTACTTAATGCTAGTTGTGCACTTGTGATTTTCACCCATTAGTAACCCGAACAGGTAAAGGAAGGAAGGCATGTGATGTAACCAAGTCTCCAGTTTCCCCTACAAAAGGAAGAAAAACAATGTCAATGCTAGCATAAGACTAAAAGCTTTATGTCAGATGAAACATACATCGTTAGCCAAGTGTATCCTTTGAATCATTCACATTAGCTTGTGTATTAATTTATCAAATTACCTTCCTTCGGTGTGGTCCTCATGATCGCAGGATCTTTACAATCCCCAATCGGATGGGGTTTATCCTATACTTGGTAGATGTCGCACGATTATGGGATTGTTGGAATCCATTATCAGGGTGAGACTTCTCTTAGTTGGTATAGTCCTCACGAACACTATCAAATTCCTAGCGCAGGATCGAGCTTCTCTCCCAGTCTAGATGCAAAGGTCATTCTTATTCCTAGCTTCAGGATTAAGCAACGGACCCTGATATAGATGCAAAGGTCATTCTTATTCATGGGCACGAGAACAAGCTCCTATTCCTAGTCTAGATGCAAATGTCATTTTTACTCCTAGCCATAGGATCGAGCTCTTTCCCCGATCCAAATGCAAAGGTTATTCTTATTCCTGACCGTAGGATTGAGCTTCTCTTCTCGATCTAGATGCAAAGGTCATTATCATTCCTGACTTCGAGATCAAGCTCCTCTCCCCAGTTTAGTTGTAACGGTCTTTCTCATTCTTAACAGCGAGATCGAGTTCTTCTCTCTGATCCAAATGCAAAGGTCATTCTTATTCTTGGCCATGGGATCGAGCTCCTCTCCTTGTTCTATATGCAAAGGTCATTCTTATTCCTAGCCGAGGAATCTGATTCCTCTCTCCAATCTAGATGAAATGGATAAGCTGACATTTATGGCCTGTTATTGGAATCCTGGGTCTTCTCATGGCTTCCCTCACAACCGAGTAATTAAGTTCCTCCCCCAGTGGAGGTAGGACATAATTTATATTATGTATGACATTCTTAGCCTCCTTATTATGATTGCCACTCTAGTCAATGCATGACGACATTCTTGGGATATCTACAATATTGTTCTTAGTTACAAATAAGGTTGGATTTTCTATATTTTTAAATGCTACTTGGGGATTTTGCATGGTCGGGTCAAAATTAGCATAGTCGGTCGAAAATCGGTCCCTTCCTTCACTTTATAACTTATCAAAGTTTATTCGATTTCCCTCTTCACTCTAACTCGGAGGGAGGACATGTGATATCACCCTAGGAAACTCGGTCAACCCACCAACATATTAGGATTAGATATGCTTGATCGACGCTCCTTCCCAACCAATGAAGCTCAGTTAAATTTTGGTTGAGCGGCTACGTCAGGGGTCAGCTGTAGAGGAGCTTAGCTAAGATGGCTCTTTCAAGTGTCAACTTCCAACCACCCTTGATGCAGGATTGGTTCCCAAAGACTGCCTCCTTTGAAAAGTGGCGTCAAACTAACAACCAGACAAAATCAACTGTACAAACCAATGATTGTCGCTTCCAGTGCGAAGGTCCACTCGCGTGGTCTGCTCATGGACAACACTCCGCTTGTGTGGCCATCCACGTAGCTCGTCCAGGTCTAGTGTGGCGATCGATGTGGACCCTCATTCTTCACAACCTTATAAGCCCTCGCGAAGGTAGGTGAAGGTAAGATTTGTCTAGACACTCTCAAAGACCACTTATTTAGGTCTTTCTCTTTTCAGTTCTTTGCACTCTCGATCTTCTTAGTCCCTTCATTGATTAGACCATTAGAGGGGTCATGTCGGCAACTCTAGCCGCCTATTGATGCTTATTGACTCGCAAGATTCTCAGAGAATTCATTGTGACCGCATCCCTAAAGAAGGAAGGAAAGGAGGAAATCAAGCACTATCATAGTTAATAAATTTCTCACTACTTTTAAGTTTGCTATTTTAAATTATTCTCTTTTCCGTATACTAATTTTTTCTTGATTATCCCTTGTAAAATTTTCACATAAGTTGTTTCTAACACATCCAATTTGACAAAAATCAAGTTTGGGACTTAGTACCTGTTGGGAATTTCGGACCGTAAAAATCATTTTTTTGCGTTGCGGAAACCCCGATTCCCATGCCACCGGATCCGTGCGAAGTAAAATAAAATAAAATTTACGTGTATGAGTTTATTACCTCTAGATCTATTACCCCAGATCAATATAAATACTCCAATGAACTGAAACCCGAAGAAGCGGAATTAAGCTCTATAATAGAATAATAGAAGGTGGTAGTACATAAACCCTAAACCCCAACCCGCCCCAATCCCCATCAGCAGTATTTTATGGCTGAGCGTAATTCACGCGTTATAGAACTACATGGTTGAGAGATTTTACCCTTGATGCGATGCCCTTCGCAATCCCGCTCGTCCAAAGGTTCGCCGGGTCTCAAGATCGTCAAGTGTACGATCCTCTATGCGCATCCACACGAACAAACTAGGTGGAGAAGACCAAACAAAGGTGTGCTAGCACCTTAGGTGGTTCAGCCAAGGAGGAGGAGAGGGAGAGGAGAAACCTTGAGAGGAAGAAGAAGGAAGTTACTCACCAAATGAAAACTCCCAAGAAGAATTAAGTGGACGACCACATTGAAAAGAAAGCTTTTAAACCTCCATGGGATACCAAGAGTCACAACTCTTGGTCTCCCTCATGAGGTGGCATACACATATGCTAGCCTTGATGATGTGGTACATCATTATTGGCCCACTCTTTGCCAACTCACCAATGAGGTGGCAAATGGTCAAGTCAAACTTGACCCTTCATTTTCCTCTCAAGTTAAGTCAAACTTGACTTTATTACTCCCATGGTTGATTAAATCCAACCATTTGATTCAAGCCAATTTAATATAATGAATCTAATTCATTAATTAAATTGATTCAATGAGTCATAATCTAAATTAGACTCATTGAATACATGAATCAAATTGAGTTCAACTCAATTAGTGCATGCAATTAGGATTACTCTTAATCCAATTTGATTCATCACATGAATCTAATCCTCTTGGTTCATCATATGAACCTAATCTCCATCTAATTGTTCTTTGTGTGCGACCCTATAAGTTCTTATAACGTTGGCAATGCTCCTAAACTCATTTAGAAGCATAAGTAATGAGCGGTATCTAGCAACACATCATTACTATCCAAGTTACAAGAATGTTGAGATCCAACATCACCTTGTGACTCTTCACAATATATGACATTGTCCTTCTATCCTAGACATCTAGATTAATCAATGTGAGACATAGACCGTGTCATCCTCTAATCAATCTAAATCTTGAACTCCAAGTAGATTCACTCAATCAAATGAGTTCAATATCTCATATTGACTCATTCGGGCATGGTCATGCACTTCGTGGTCTCACTCTATCAAGAATATTGATGTCGCTCCCCTCATATAGGAGGGATAGATCTCATCTACATCACTCACATCCCTCTGCATAATTCGTTACATACCCAATAATTGCCTTTATAGTCCACCCAGTTACGGGTGACGTTTGACGAAGCCAAAGTACGTAACTCCTTATGTAGGGAACCATGGTGACTTCAGGTCCAAGGACTAGTAGTCATTCTAATAGCCACATGAGAAAGTATATGACACTCATATAACGATCCATGATACTTTCTCATGGCGGGCCATTCAGTATACATTCTCCAATGCATACCCATGTGTCAACTTGATATCTCCATATCCATGACTTGTGAGATCAAGTCATCGAGTTGACCTACATGCTAGTCTCGTCGCATTAACATTGTCCCTGAATGTTAATACTCGACTAGGAATGATTAAGAGTAGTGTTCCCTATATCATCTCACTATCGATTCAACCAATCGATTGATATAGGTAAGAACCTTCTACTCAAGGACGCTATTATACTTAGTTATTTGGCACTAATACAAGTAAGTATAATAACCAAAACAAATGTCTTTATTTATATACAAGAATATGATACAACGAGTCCATACAATAATCATCAAATGATTGGCTCTAGGGCTCTAACTAACAATCTTCCACTAGCACTAGTGTCAATCAGTGTAAGCTCTAAGCACCAATGACTTAGTGTGACCATCATGCTTTCTCTGTGCCAAAGTCTTGGTCAAGGGATCTGCGATGTTAGCCTTTGTAGGTACTCTGCAAATCTTCACATCTCCTCTCTCGATAATCTCTCGAATGAGATGGAAGCGCCGTAGTATATGTTTGGTCCGCTGGTGTGAGTGAGGTTCCTTAGCCTGCGCAATTGCTCCATTCTTGTCACAATAGAGCTCAATAGGGTCAGCGATGCTAGGAACCACCCCAAGTTCAGTGATGAACTTGCGGATCCAAACTGTCACAGCACCACCATTTATGCAAAACATGAACCCTGACTGCGATCGATAATCATCCTGGTCAGTTTGGAAGCTGGCATCACTGTAACCCTTTACAGCTAGCTCGTCATCGCCTCCATATATCAAGAAATATTCTTTAATCCTTCTTAAGTACTTAAGAATATTCTTGACCTCTATCTAGTGACTTTCACCTGGATCTAACTAGTATCTGCTCGTCATACTCAAAGCATACGAGACATCAGGACGAGTACATAGCATGGCGTACATGATAGATCTTATAGCTGAGGCATAAGGGATCTGATCCATACGGTCTCTCTCCTCTCTAGAAGAGGGACCTTGAGTCTTCGAAAGACTCACGCCATGTGACATCGGCAGAAAACCTTTCTTGGAGTTCTGCATGGCAAACCGTAAGAGTACCTTGTCAATATATGTACTCTGACTTAGGCCAAGCAACCTCTTAGATCTATCTCTATAGATCTATATGCCTAGAATGCGGGATGCTTCACCTAAGTTCTTCATTGAGAAACTAGTCCCTAGCCAAGTCTTGACAGACTGCAACAAAGGGATGTCTTTCCCAATGAGTAGTATGTCATCTACATATAATATGAGGAAGACAACTATATCCCCTACAACCTTCTTGTAGACACAAGGCTCATCTTCGTTCTTGATGAAACCAAACTATTTGATTGCATCATCGAATCGAAGATTCCAGCTCCGAGAAGCTTGCTTCAGTCCATAAATGGACATATGCAGCTTGCATACTCTGCTAGTATGTTGTGGATCTACAAAACCCTCAGGTTGTGTCATGTACATATCCTCGAGCAGGTTTCTATTCAAAAATGCGGTTTTGACATCCATCTGTCATATCTCATAGTCATGGTATGCTGCAATAGCAAGCATGATCCGAATGGACTTAAACATCGCTACTGGAGAAAAGGTTTCATCATAGTCAATACCATGAATCTGCTTGAAATCTTTAGCTACCAAGCGACCCTTATAGATAATACATCCATGTCAGTGTTTCTCTTAAAGACCCACTTACACCCAATGGGTTTTACCCATTCAGGTGGATCAACCAAAGTCCATACTTGGTTGGTGTATATGGATTTCATTTCGGATCTCATGGCCTCTAGCCATTTCTCAGAATCTGGTCTCATCACAGCTTCCTGATAGGAGGTGGGCTCATCCTCTATGAGCATAACGTCATCATGGTCAGACAAGAGAAATGAGTATCTCTCAGACTGATAACGTACCCTATCAGACCTGCGAAGAGGTATGTCTACTTTAACTGGTTGTGGTTCCTCAATTCCTTGTGGAGCAACTTCATCCACAACACATTGTGGTTCCAGTTCAACTTCCATCGAGGCTTTAGTGCTATTGTTCGCATCTTGAACTTCTTCAAGATCGAACGTACTCCCACTAGTCTTTCTAGAAACAAAATCCCTTTCTAGAAATACCTCAGTCTTTGCCACAACTACATTGTGCTGACTGGGAATGTAGAAGTAATATCCCTTAGTTTTCTTGGGATATCCAATGAAATAGCACTTATCATATTTGGGTCCCAGTTTGTCTGAGACTTGACGTCTAACGTAAGCCTCACAACCCCAAATCCTCATAAAAGACATCTGGCATCTCTCCCAGTCTATATCCTATATGGTGTCTTTATCACGACCTTGGATGGAACTCGGTTGAGTATAAAAGCTGCCGTGTCTAGAGCATAGCCCCAAATAGATGTAGGAAGATCTGTGTGACTCATCATAGACTGTACCATATCTAATAGAGTAGGTTCCTCCTTTCAGATACACCATTCCACTGTGGTGTTCCAGGAGGAGTGAGTTGGGATAGAATCCCACACTTAGCTAGATTGTCAGGAAACTCATGGCTAAGGTATTCCCCACCTCGATCTGATCGAAGTATCTTAATACTCTTGCCAAGCTGGTTTTGTATTTCATTCTTGAATTCTTTGAACTTTTCAAAGGATTCTGATTTATGTGTCATCAAGTACACATAACCATATCTACTGAAGTCATCAGTAAATGTGATGAAAGTACCTATAACCGCCTCTAGCAGCGACATTGAAAGAACCACATACATCACTATGTATAAGTCCTAACAAATCAGTCGCTCTTTCGCTGTGCCCACTAAAGGGAGTCTTGGTCATCTTGCCTAGTAGGCATGACTCGCACGTCTCATAAGATTCAAAATCAAATGAGTCCAGCAAACCATCCTTATGGAGCTGGGATAAGCACTTGTCATTTATATGACCTAAGCGACAGTGCCAGAGATAGGTTTGGTTCATGTCATTTGACTTGAACCTCTTGGTATTTATGTTATAGATAGGGCTTTCAAGGTTTAGAATGTAGAGTCCGTTCATCAGAGGTGCACTACAATAGAACATATCTTTTAAATAAACAGAACAACATTTGTCCTTTATTATAAAAGATAAACCTTTCTTGTCCAAACAAGAAACTGAAATTATGTTCTTAGTTAAAGCAGGCACATAACAACATTCATCTAATTCTAATACAAGCCCAGAGGGCAGAGATAGAAAATAAGTCCCTACAGCAACAGCAGCAACCCGTGCTCCATTGCATACTCGTAGGTCCACCTCACCCTTCGTCAATGCCCTGCTATTTCTCAGCGCCTGCACATTAGTACAAATGTGAGAAGCACATCCGGTATCTAATTCCCATGATGAAGAAATAGATAGATTGACTTCTATAACATATATACCTTAAGTGGAAGTCTCACTTCGCTTCTTTTTAAGATCTTCTAGATACACCTTGCAGTTCCTCTTCCAATGCCCGGTCTGACCGTAGTGGAAGAAGGTAGCATCCTTGGCGACCCCTCTTTTAGACTTCAATGCATTGCCTTTGCCCTTGGCTTGGGACTTTCCTTTGCCTTTGGGCTTGCCCTTGCCCTTGTGTTTCTGAACCATCAGAACAGAGTGGGGCTTAACCTTCTTAAGGTTCAGCTCAGCAGTTCTTAACATAGTAAGCAGCTCGAGCAGTGGCTTGTCAATTTCGTTCATGTTGTAGTTTAGAACGAATTGACTATAGCTATTCGGCAAGGATTGCAAGATCAGGTCAGTGGTCAGCTCTTGGCCAAGCGGGAATCCCAACCTCTGTAGGTTTTCTATGTACCCAATCATTTTTGAGTGCATATGGGCCTACGGGAGCCCCATCTGACATCTTGTACTGAAATAGTGTCCTTGAGATCTCAAATCTCTCGTGCCGTGCTTGTCCTTGATATAATTGACGAAGATGTTTAACCATATCATAAGCACCCATTAACTCATGTTGATTCTGAAACTCAGAGTTCATGGTCGTGACCATTAGACATGATACATCTAATGCATCATCTTGATGCTTCTTGTATTTTGTCTGCTCGCGTGGCATTGGCAGGAGGAGCCTCCGAAATGGGCTGCTCTAGAACGTACAGTTTACGTTCTTGGGTGAGAACTATTCTCATATTCCTGTACCAATCCAGGAAATTTGCTCCATTGAGCTTGTCCTTGTCAAGAACAGAACGCAAAGAGAAGGTGTTCGTGTTTGACGTCATAGTTATCTATAACAGAAAAATGCAGAAAATAAATATCATATTCTTTTAATCATTTAATTAGGCCTTTAACTAAATGATGCTCCCACTGAATTCTAAAATTCAAGTGGGACAAGATCCACATCATATTATGACTTGAGTTAGCTTTGGCTAAATCGTCCAAGACTTAGTATGATCGGTAGGTAACTAATTACCAATTACATCTCTATGCAACTCTTGTTTATAAGATCAAGATCCGCATTTATATTAAAACTCGAATTAGCTTTGGCTAATATGCCCAAGAGTTAATATAAACGTGATTTTGTCCTACCTTTCCAACCATTGGATAAATGCCTATAGTTAAACTCGATCCAATTGAGTTAACTAGTTACTCAATCTAATTGAATTGTACTCACCCATGCATTGATAGGCGGGACCAAGATTGTTCCTCCGTACCCTACCAAGATAATATGTGTTGCTCTACTTTGGCAGATTCAACAACACATGTGATCGAGGTAGTGATAGGTATCACGGCATGGTAGGCATTTCGAGTTGACGCGATTTAGATCTAATCTAATCGTCGATGTGTATCAAATACTCGATTTAGATCTAATCTAATCGTTAGGGTGCATCTTGTACACGATAGATCTAATCTAATCGTTAGGCACTAATCAATTACTAATCTAGCATGCATCACATACACACACAAGCAATTAATTAAATTATTTGTGATTAGTCATGGCCCTACTACGATCTTCTCAAGCCAATGAGAAGATCGGATGGTCAACCTAGGGTCAACAGCTTCTCAAGCTCCTCCCTTTGACCACCTTGTGTTGCTCGCGCCCTCCTCGTAACTCCGTCTCGAGTGGACCTTCCACCGCTCCAATTTTGTACATTACAATTTTGAAACTCGAGTTATATTCGAGTCTAAACTCATTTACAATAAGAATAAAAAGAGAGGCACGACGCGCAGGTCGCGTATTAAGTATATAGTACACACAACACAAATGACGGCGCGCAGGCCGTAATATGAATTACAACACAATTTTCAAATCCAATTTGGGTCCTTTGGGCCATGACTATCACAAAATAATACATAATTCTAAATTATGTATTTTCTATAATTTTCTGTAATTTTTACCACAATTTTTATAATTTTTATGAGTAAAATTCTCGACGGTCCTGTTTACGGGTTTTCGGGCGCAATCGCGGAACGAATCCCCTTGCGGGGCCAAGGGCAGTACCCCTACCCGCGATATAACCATCGCAAGTGTTCCTAAGTGATTCTACAGAGCCTTAGCCCGCTGTCCCAAAATGATTTGGGGCGAAACCTTGCCGTTTCGGAAAAATCTTCTCGGTAGTCGAAGCCTACAAGTGTCGAAACACTTGTGCTTCGCTTCTACGAGAAAAATATCCATAAAAATCATAAAATTACAGAAAGTTACAGAACTGATATTTTTCTTAAAAATACAAATTAAACTCGTACAAGACTTCGCACGTGGCTCTGATACCATTGTTGGGAATTTCATGCCGCAAAAATCGCTTTTTCGCATTGCGGAAACCCCAATTCTCATGCCACCGGATCCGTACGAAGTAAAATAAAATAAAATTTTATGTGTACGAGTTTCTTACCTCTAGATCTACACTAGAACTACATGGTTGAGAGATTTTACCCTTGATGCGATGTCCTTCACAATCCCGCTCGTCCAAAGGTTCGCCGGATCTCAAGATCGTCAAGTGTACGATCCTCTATGCGTATCCACATGAACAAACTAGGTGGAGCAGACCAAACAAAGGTGTGCTAGCACCTTAGGTGGTTCGGCCAAGGAGGAGGAGAGGGAGAGGAGAAACCTTAAGAGGAAGAAGAAGGAAGTTACTCACCAAATGAAAACTCCCAAGAAGAATTAAGTGGACGGCCACATTGAAAAGAAAGCTTTTAAACCTCCATGGGATACCAAGAATCACAACTCTTGGTCTCCCTCATGAGGTGGCATACACATATGCTAGCCTTGATGATGTGGCACATCATTATTGGCCCACTCTTAGCTAACTCACCAATGAGGTGGCAAATGGTCAAGTCAAACTTGACCCTTCATCTTCCTCTCAAGTCAAGTCAAACTTGACTTCATTACTCCCATGGTTGATTAAATCCAACCATTTGATTCAAGCTAATTTAATATAATGAATCTAATTCATTAATTAAATTGATTCAATGAGTCATAATCTAAATTAGACTCATTGAATACATGAATCAAATTGAGTCCAACTCAATTAGTGCAATTAGGATTACTCTTAATCCAATTTGATTCATCACATGAATCTAATCCTCTTGGTTTATCATATGAACCTAATCTCCATCTAATTGTTCTTTGTGTGTGACCCTATAGGTTCTTGTAACGTTGGCAATGCTCCTAAACTTATTTAGAAGCATAAGTAATGAGTGGTATCTAGCAACACATCATTACTATCCAAGTTACAAGAATGTTGAGATCCAACATCACCTTGTGACTACTAATTGTGACTTTTCACAATATATGACATTGTCCTTCTATCCTAGACATCTAGATTGATCAATGTGAGGCATAGACCATGTCATCCTCTGACCAATCTAAATCTTGAACTCCAAGTAGACTCACTAAATCAAACGAGCTCAATATCTCATATTGACTCATTTAGACATGGCCATGCACTTCGTGGTCTCACTCTATCAAGAATATCGATGTCGCTCCCGTCATATAGGAGGGATAGATCTCATCTACATCACTCACATCCCTCTGCATAATTCGTTACATACCCAGTAATCGCCTTTATAGTCTACCCAGTTACGGGTGACGTTTGACGAAATCAAAGTACATAACTCCTTATGTAGGGATCCATGGTGACTTCAGGTCTAAGGATTAATAGTCATACTAATAACCATATGAGAAAATATATGACACTCATATAACGATCCATGATACTTTCTCATGGCAGGTCATTCAGTATACATTCTCCAATGCATACCCATGTGTCAACTTGATATCTCCATATCCATGACTTGTGAGATCAAGTCATCGAGTTGGCCTACATGCTAATCTCGTCGCATTAACATTGTCCCTGAATGTTAAACATCGACTAGGAATGATTAAGAGTAGTGTTCCCTATATCATCTCACTATCGATTCAACCAATCGATTGATATAGGTAAGAACCTTCTACTCAAGGACGCTATTATACTTAGTTATTTGGCACTAATACAAGTAAGTATAATAACCAAAATAAATGCCTTTATTTATATACAAGAATATGATAAAATGAGTCCATACAACAATCATCAAATGATTGGCTCTAGGGCTCTAACTAACAGTACCTAAACCAAGTGAGAAAATCATTGTGGGAACACAATGGGTATTTAGAAACAAACTAAATGAAAAAAGGTGAAATTATAAGGAATAAAGCTTATCTTGTAGCTTAAGAGTTTAGTTAAGTAGAAGGGTAAGACTACGATGAGACTTATGCCCCTTAGCCAAACTTATGTCAATTAGGATGTTGTTAGCATTTGTAACTCATAAAGGTTTTAAGTTATTTCAAATGGACGTAAAATTAGTCTTTCTAAATGAATTTATTAAAGAAGAGATATATGTAGCTCAACCACCAAGATTTGAAAACTTAGATGTCCAAATCATGTACTAAAACTTAAAATAGACACTTTATGGACTAAAATAAGCTTCTAGAGCCTAGTATGAAAGCTTATCCACTTACTTAATTTCTAAGGGATTTAGATAAGGTAGAGTTGATCCAACCTTATTTGTCAAATTTATGATAAAGACATTTTATTACCCAAGTTTATGTAGATGATATCATTTTTGGGTCAACTAATAGTTCATTTCTACAAGATTTCAAAACCACTATGGAAAGTGTGTTGGGTCTTTCGGGCCGCGAAAATCACTTTTTCGCATCGCGAAAACCCCGAAACCCCAAGCCACGGATCCGTGCGAAGAATAAAACTTTCGAAAATATTACGAGTACGAGTTTCTAACTTAGATTTACACTAAATCTACATAGGAGAAGAATATTATACCCTCGTTGCGTGCCCTTCTCAAGTCCCACTCGTCCAAGGAGATGCCGGATCTCAAGTTGTCAAGGTAGACAACTCTCTAGAAGTATCCACACGAACTAATTAGGTGGAGAAGACCAAACAATAGGCGTGCTAGCACCTAAATGGTGTTCGTCCAAGAGAGGAGAGGGAGAGCAAGAAGAGAGCAAGAGGAAGAAGATGATGTGAATTGCCTTGAATGAAAAATGAATTCTCATTCACCACAAAAGTGGTCGGCCACAAGCATAAGTGTAACTCCCATTCTCATTAAATGTGGCCATTAAAGAGAATAGATTTGTAACCTCCATTAGGTGGCACACACATGTGCTAGCCATGATGATGTGGCACATCATCATTGGCCACTTAATGCCAAGTCACAAATGATGTGGCATAAAGTCAAGTCAAACTTGACTCTTCCTCTTTCTCTTAAGTCAAGTCAAACTTTACTTAATCTCTCTCATGATTGATCTAATCCAACCATTTAATTCAAGCCAATTTAATATAATAAATCTAATTCATTTAATTAAATTGATTCAATGAGTCATAATCTAAATTAGACTGATTGAACACATAAATCAACTTGAGTCCAACTCAATTAGCCTAATTAGGATTACTCTTAATCCAATTTGATTCATCACATGAATCTAATCCTCTTGGTTCATCATATGAACCTAATCTCCATCTAATTATCCTTAGTGTGTGACCCTATAGGTTCTTGTAACGTTAGCAATGCCCCTAAACCCATATAGGAGCATAAGTAATGAGCGGTATCTAGCAACACATCATTACTACCCAAGTTACAAGAATGTTGAGATCCAACATCACCTTGTGACTACTAATTGTGACTCCTCACAATATATGACAAGTGTCCTTCTATCATAGACATCTAGATTGATCAATGTGAGGCATAGACCGTGTCATCCTCTGACCAATCTAAATCTTGAACTCCAAGTAGACTCATTAAATCAAACGAGCTCAATATCTCATATTGACTCATTTGGGCATGGTCATGCACTTCGTGGTCTCACTCTATCAAAAATATCGATGTCGCTCCCGTCATATAGGAGGGATAGATCCCATCTACATCCCTCTGCATAATTCGTTACATACCCAGTAATCACCTTTATAGTCTACCCAGTTACGGGTGACGTTTGACGAAATCAAAGTACATAACTCCTTATGTAGGGATCCATGGTAACTTCAGGTCTAAGGACTAATAGTCATACTAATAGCCACATGAGAAAGTATATGACACTCATATAATGATCCATGATACTTTCTCATGGCGGGTCATTCAGTATACATTCTCCAATGCATACCCATGTGTCAACTTGATATCTCTATATCCATGACTTGTGAGATCAAGTCATCAAGTTGACCTACATGCTAGTGTTATTGCATTAACATTGTCCCTGAATGTTAATACGCAACTAAGAATGATTAAGAGTAGTGTTCCCTATATCATCTCACTATTGGTTCAACTAACCGATTGATATAGGTTAGAACCTTCTACTCAAGGACATTATTATACTTAGTTTATTTGGCACCAATACAAGTAAGTATAATAACCAAAACACATGCCTTTATTTATATAAGAATATGATACAACAAGTCCATAATACAATCATCAAATGATTGGTTCTAGGGCTCTAACTAACAAAGTGAATTTCAAATGAACTTAATAGATAAACTAGGATTACAAGTTAGCAAACCAAGGAAGATATTTAAACTAAGTATCCTAGAGAACTAATTAAAAGAATTGGAATGGAAAATTGTAAAGACTTATCAACTCCAATGGCTTTAAATGTAAAATTAGATAAAGACTCGAGTGAAAAAAGTGTAGATGTCAAGTGCTATAGATGTGTTATAGGTGGACTTTTATACCTAACTGTTAGTATTGGACCCTTGGCGGTTGGCTAGAGGAGAGAGAATAGCCCTACAAAGAAAAGCGAACCTTTCTCAAACTTTACAGCTTAATAATAATTAACACTTTCATAAAAGAAATAAGAGACTTAAATAAAGAAAGAAAGAGGCACAAATGATTTACTTGGTTACAACCGGGAAAGTTGTTAATCCAAGGAAGTTGAATGCTCACTAAACTCTCCTTCAGGCGGAGAAGCCTCTTTATAGCAATTAAAGCACTAGATTACATAATAGAACTAAATAGGAATCGATCACAAGTGTTATTCTAGCTTTCTGGGACCAGAGCTATATTTATAGCCCTGGTCGGGGTGCCTGGAAGGGTTCCAAATACCTCTATAGGGATAAAACTTTATTCCCATCGTGACGCAATGCTTCGCGTTGTGTTTGGCTAATTTTTTCAGTCCGAGCGCTCGGAAGGGTTCCGGGCACCTGGAGTTCGGGCGCCTGGACCAAGTCCGGGTGCCTTGGATAGGTCAAGTGCCCCGGACTGGTCCAGGTGCCCTGGACTTGATCAGGGCACCCCGGACCGAAAAATCAACATTTTACTGATTTTCGATCCCAGCCTTCCTCTCCGCTTCCATTCGCATTGGTCCGGGTCTTCCGCTCTGACTCCACTCACTTGGGTGATCTTGGCCATCTGGAATAGGACTCACCCGAACCCAACTTCTGGCCTTCTCAAGTAATCTTCTTCTCCAGCTTCTCGTCCCTCAGAAACGGCACGTGCCTTCTTCTCTTCCGCAACACCTCATCCCTCAGACGCACCGAGCTCGTGTCGTCCATCTCTCTAGCTGCATCTTTCGCTCGACTTCCTGTGCTCCTAAGTTCCTACCCACTTAGACACAAGGGTTAAAAACTAACATGACCTAACCTAACTTAGTTGATCACATCAAAACTACCTTGGTTTACTAACAATCTCTCTTTTTGATGTGAAAACCCCAAGTTAAGTTCAGGTAAACAAACATAAAGAAATAATAATAAGGTAATAAATTTACAACTCATAAATGTGCAAAAATTAAATTACCCTCCCCCTAGACTTAATCTTCCCCCCCCCCCCCCCCCCCCCCTCTGATCACATTAAATAGGGTACTTTGAATTGATTTTGGAAAATCTAAATTGAAAGTCTAAGGGAAAACAAAAAATATATGAAAGTTTAAGCTTCAAAAACTCTAGTTTTATAAAAAAAATTGAAAAAGACTCATTTAATTATTGATAAATTTAATAGGGGTTGAACAGGAAAAAAAAATATTTTCATAAAAAGTTTAAGTAAAAAGAAATTGCACTTTGATAATTAATTCATAGAAAATTTTCTAACAGAAAAAATTTCAAAAAATTGCTTAGATAAAATTTCATTGAAAAATAAGTTTGCTAAAATAACTCTAACAAATATGATTTTTATTAAATAAATTTTAACGATCAAAATTTTTTTAACAGAAATTTTGAAAAAATAATTTAAAGTATTAGTTAAGTGCTTTACAGTAAGTCAATTAAATATTTATTTCAATAATTGGTTTCTAGGCTATGGCGAGGCACTCGGTTTTCTTGGTTATTGGAACAACAAACACTTTCTAGACAAAGCCTTTTAAAGAAATTAAATATTTAACATTCTTTTTGAAAGCCCTAAGTCCAAAAAAATAGTTAATCTAAATATGATTTTGGAATCCAATATAGGTTCCTCCCTACTGGGTTAATTAAAAATTTCGGAGGAATATATTTTCTAGCTAATTTTCTAATTTTCTCCTTGTAATATCTAAATTGTCAATTTAATCCTTTATAGTTCTTGAAAGTTGAAGCAGACAAATTTAAACATGCAAAATTTTTTAAGTTTTCTATTTGATTCTTTAAATCTGCATTCTCAATTTTTAATTTTTCATTTTCAGTTTTAATCTTGTCGAGATCTTCTAATTTACAAGATATAGCTAAAGTTAATTTTAACTCTTTATTTTCTTTTTTAATTTACAGCAATTTTTTTATAAGTGTTTATAAACTGAAATGACTTGTCAGGAGGAAAAGACCATACTTAACTTACCTTGTCAATCCCATAATCTGAAACTCCCCCGAAGTGATGATTTCTTCTCGATGCTCATTTCAGACGAGCTTGCTTCTGTAGGATCGAAAAGAATTTAGATATCTCCACAATTGTATGATATTATCCACTTTGGGCCTAAGCTCTCATGGTTTTGCTCTTGGGCTCTACCCAAAAGGTCTCACGCCGATGGAGATATTTTTTCTCTTATAAACTCATGATCTTTCCCATGTGTTTTCAATGTGGGACTATGATTACAACCTTGCAACCCCCACAATCCCCCCCCCCCCCCCCCCTCAAACAAAGGACCAAAGGCTTCCCATATCTGATCCTTGACCCACCAAGTCTTCCTGCCCCTTGGTCCACCCGACCTACTAGGACTTCCTTACCTAGCCACAACTAGGACTTCCTGCCTAGTGTTTGGTCCTCTTGATTCAAACATAGGAGCCCCCAGGCAGTCCGGGCTCTAATACCAATTGTAGGATAAAAAAAATTTAGATATCTCCATAATAGTATGATATTGTCCACTTTGGGCCTAAACCCTCATGGTTTTGCTCTTGGACTCTATCCAAAATGTCTCACACCAACGGAGATATCTTTTCTCTTATAAGCCCATGATCTTTCCCATGTATTTTCAATATGGGACTATGTTTGTAACCTTGCAACCCCAATAGCTTCGTCTTCGTCTTCATCTTTGGTGACTTGCCACTAGCGCAAGTCCGGTGAAGGCTTCGATCTCTGACTCAGACGACATTACATCCCACATCACCTTTAGATTCTTGTGTCTTTTCTGGGTTGGTCTCTTGTCCGTGCTTGTGTACTTATTAGTGTCCTTACTTTTTAGTTTAGAACAGTTATCTTTTACATGTCCTTCTTTATTGCAATGATAATATTTTACCTTTCTTTTTCTTCTCTTACCCTGCACTTGATTAAACTTATTGGATTTAAATAATTTTTTAAATCTCCTTACCATTAACGTCATTTTGTCATCGTCAAGTGATGTCTTGGAATCTGGTTCATCCATTTTAACTTTTAAGGCAATGTTTTACCTTGATTGCTTCCTTAGACTTGCACATTTTAACTCATGAAAAAGTTAAAAGCAGTTCTTCTAAAGTACTTATCTCTAAATCCTTAGAGATAAAATACGCATCTACTAAGGTCGACCATTTCGGAGTCCTAGAAAATACGTTAAGTGCGTACCTTAGTGAATCTCAGTTGGTTACCTTTTCTCCTAGATTCGTGAGTCCAGTGATGAGCTCCTTGATTCTTGAGTGGAGGTGTGTGACAGTTTCGCCTTCTTCTAATCGGAGTTTGCTGATCTGGTTCCAAAGCAGGTCCCATCTCGCTAGTTTTACCTCCGAGGTTCCTTCATGTAGTTCCAAGAATTTCTCCCAAAGCTCCTTCACTGACTCGTAGACTCTGATACGGTTGACATCTTGCGGTGGTAAAACACTAAGCAGATAAAACTCTACTTTGCCGTTTGCCATGAAGTCGGCTTGCTCCTTCTTCGTCCACTGATATTCTTCTTTATCTTTCGGGACTACAAAATCATATTTCATAATTATTAATAATTCAAAATCTATTTTGAAAAATACCGCCATCTTTTTCTTCCAGCTTGCAAATTCCCACTCGAACTTCGGTGGGTTGATACTTAGTTCGGTCATCTCATGTGCTTAGTTCAGCGGTTAGTTCTCCTGAAGCAACCCTGGTTCTGATACCACTTGTTGGACCCTTAGCAGCTGGCTAGAGGGGGAGAATAACCCTATAAAGAAAAATGAACTTTCCTCGAACTTGACAGCTTAATAATAATCAACACTTGCATAAAAGAAATAAGAGACTTAAATAAAGAAAGGAAGATGCACAAATGATTTACTTGGTTACAACCGACGAGGTTGTTAATCCAAAGAAGTTAAATGCTCACTAAACTCTCCTTTAGGCAGAGAAGCCTCTTTACATCAATTAAAGCACTAGATTACAGAACAGAAGTGAATAGGAATCAATCACAAGTGTTATTCTAGCCTTCTGAGACCATGGTTGTATTTATAGCTCTGGTTAGGCCACCTAAAAGGGTTCCAAGTGCTTTAGGGGGATAAAACTTTATCTCCATCTCAACGCAATGCGCCACATCGCGTTTGGCTAATTTTTTCGGTCCAAGCGCCCAGTAGGGTTCCAGGTGCCTCAGACCAAAAAATTAACTTTTTGTTGATTTTCGGTCCCAGTCTTCCTTTTTGCTTGCGCTCACATTGATCCGAGTCTTCCGCTCTGGCTCCACTAGCTTAAGTGATCTCGGCCATCCGGAATAGGACTCACCTGAACCCAACTTACGGCTTCTCGAGCAATCTTCCGCTCTAATTTCTCGTCCCTCCAACATGTCACGCGCCTCCTTCTCATCCGCCCACGTACTCTTCCACAGCACCTTGTCCCTCAGACATACCGAACTCGTGCCGTCCTTCTCGCTAGTTGCGTCTTTCGCTCAACCTCCTGTGCTCCTAAGTTCCTGCACACTTATGAGTTAAAAATCAATAGGATCTAACATGACTTAGTTGATCACATCAAAACTACCTTGGGGTACTAATAGTTAGTCGACCTGATATACTTTTCATAGTGGATGAGCATGTCATATGTGGATCCTTAAATTAGTCACCTCTTCTTGAGGTGAATACCAAGTAAATCCTAGAGTTAGCGTTGTGAGTGTGCTTTGTGTGTATTTCCACTACATATCATCATCATCAAAGCAAGACAACAAAGCACGACGAGCTATTCACCCCCCCCCCTCCCCCCCTCTAGCTACAAATCGACCCTAACAATTTTATTGTCCAAGTTTATGTAGATGATATCATTTTTGGGTTAACTAATAGTTCATTTCTAAAAGATTTCAAAACCACTATAGAAAGTGAATTTCAAATGAACTTAGTAGGTAAACTCAATTATTTTCTAGGATTACAAGTTAAATAAACCAAGGAAGACATTTATATTTATCAAATTAAGTATGTTAGAGAATTAATTAAAAGAATTGGAATGAAAAATTCTAAAGACTTAGCAACCCTAATGGCTTTAAATGTAAAATTAGATAATGACTCCAGTGAAAAAAGTGTAGATGTCAAGTGATATAGATGTGTTATAGGTGTACTTTTATACCTAACTATTACTCGACCTGATATACTTTTTACAATAGATATATGTGTAAGATTTCAATCTTGTGCTAAAGAGTTACATTTAGCAGCTAAAGAGTTACATTTAGCAACAATTAAAAGAACTCTAAGGTACCTAAAAGGAACCCGAAATGTAGAATTATGGTATCCAAGTACACGTAATTTTAACTTAATAGGATTTACTAAATCAAACTATGTTAATGTAAGTTAGACCAAAAAAAAAAGTAGTGGTAGTTGTCAATTTCTAGGATAATTTTTAATTAACTAGAGTATTAGGAAATAATATTGTGTAGTTTTATCCACTACTAAAACTAAGTATGTTGATATGGGTGGATGTATAGCTCAAAGTGGTACAAGGTGATTCGTTCACCCTTAATGCCTCCGCCAGTCCATCCTCAGGTCAATACAGAATAGGTAAATCACATGTGACTACTAGCCTTGGCCAATTGAATAACGCATGGGGAAGGGCAGACATTCAAATACTAGCCGAGATGTGACCCCCTCATACCTCATGGTGGTAATACCACCATACACTACCAACTGTCCATCCTAAGGGGACATGGATGTATAGCTCAATTAGTATGGATGATGAACACTAAGGATTATGGACTTAACTATAAAAAAGTTGAAGTCCTAATTGATAAAGATTTGAAAGAAATTTCAAAACTATTTTTTAAATTATCTTAAAAATATTTTTTTTAAAAAAAAAAGCTTTTTATGGTAATTTTGAAAGTATTTAAAACTCCCCTTTATGGAAAAAGTTTTAAAACACCCCTTTTTCAAGGTTTTAAAAACTCCCCTTTTTATGAGATATCGAAATCAAATTTTGAAGACAAATTTGAAAGTAAATTTTGAAATCAAGTTTAACAACATTTTGAAAATCAAGGTTAAAAAAAAATTGAAATCCAAATTTTAAAACACTTTGAAATCTATTTTTTTAAAAAAAAATAAAACTAATTTTGCAAATATAAGTTATAAAATAATTTTTGAAAAAAAAAATTGTAAAATAATTTTGAAAACAAATTTGAAGTTAAGTTAAAAGCAAATTTAAAACAATAATTTTTTATTTTTATATTAAGAGTAAAAGTAGGCTATTTATTCCTTGAAAAGAATCACTACTCTACTGTCTAAGAGTGTCAAAGAGGAACACCATAAACTTGTGTCTTGCCTTTGAGGGTAGGAGTTGCAAGGAAAGTGTAGAAACTGTAGAGTTCTTTCTTCTGAGATATAGATAGTGTGGCAACAATATTATTCCCTTTCTTATTCCCCCAGAAATGAGAATTAGTAGATATAGTGGTATTTACTTGTACCATCAATAGAGTTTATTTATTTTATTTTCCACCCCGTAGAAGATGGAACAATAATACTTTTGTTGCATCTACCCTTAGATGGGATAATGGGAATAAGCTTCCTTGAGGAATTGAGGAAACTTCTTTGGTTGAGAATTGGACCACATGCTTCAACATCTGTTTCCTTGGAGCGACCACCAATTTGGGCAAAGTCAATTGGATCTCAGCCATAAGTTCAGGAGTTGTTAAATTTTTCTCTTCATATTTTGAGGGATGCCCATATAAGAAATGACTTTTTGAACCTATACAGAGTTAGAAACAAGAGTAGTAGCATTGTTTGTTTTGACCAATGTAGCCTAGGTGAAGCGACACTTTTCACTTTCTTTTTCTGAGCTAACAATGAGAGATCAGAGATCACTCTTCCTAGGGAGCTTATAGAACTTACTCTTCCTATGTACTACTGGGTAATTAATTGCACGAAAATAAACACACATTTCTAGTTATACTACATATGCATTCTCTATATGTAGATATATTATTTGTCTAGCTACATTCATAGTGATCAAACAAGACTGCAGTCTCTATCTCCAATCACAAGTATATTACTCCCTATCTTCAATGAGAAAATCAGGGTAGATATAGATTCTGTCATTGGACAAAAACTCAAACTCCTAATAGATTTACAGATCGATTCTGTAGAACATTAGCAGTCAATTATACTTTTTTTTCTTTCTTTCTCTAGCGTAGAGTCAAGATAATCAAAAAAAAAGTTTCATAAGATCTAAAATGGCATTGCAGAGAACACTCAAACAAAAAATATTGTAGAAAATCAACATGTCAAAACACATTTCAGTACTCAACTATCATACAGAGCAAATTGATTCATACATTACCCATCGTGAGCCATATTTACAACAGCTATTTCCACATCATTATTTTCCAAACTGCCCCCGATAGAGATTTGAGTGCAGCATGATTTCGGACAAAGAAAATGAAATCTCCTCTCAACTAGTTGAATCCTGAACCAATTGTGAAATTGAGCGGCAAAGTCTTAGGATAGATGGATGTCCACCTTGCATATTCTTCAGCGTGTCCATTATTGTATCCTTGAGAGGTGAAGGTATTGTTTGTGTTTCACATATCTTGTACCTGAGTTCAGATGGCTCGGAAGGATAGACTGCACTGTTTCCAAACAAGTAAAATTAAGCCTGAGAGTATATTGAGGCGAATGACAAGTATTAAACCTACCGTTTTAAATCAGATAAGTCAATACTTAGTATCAGCATCCGACCATGCTTGAAATTGATAAAGCATAATTGAAGCTCAAGTTGACCACCTGAAATAGATGTAAGTCTAGCATTTTAGTTGAATTACTAAAATTCAATATATTTGTTATCTCAATTGTTAAACTAAGCCGACTGTTGCAGTTAAATTCTTGTCTGATTATGCACCAATAATGGAAAATTTTAGCAGCTATTAACCTCAAATTTAACCTTTTCTTATGCAAGACTACATTGTAATCTTTCTAAAAATGGTAATATTCCACTTTTCAAGTGATTAATCAGTCAGACCTAGACTTTATGTAACTGGGTGGTAATCTCCTTCCGTAGGTAGCATCTAATATTTTCCTCTCTAACTTGACCATAAAGCAGGTTCTCCTAAGGTTAGTCTTCTTCACAATAAAAGGGAAGTCATAGATTAGATGTGACAGAACAACCTCATCTTGTCCATTAATCTTGTTGTAAAAACCATAATTGTTTGTATGCCTCCCCGCCTAGTATGAGAATATTTGTCTACCTTGTTACATAAACTTGAAAAGCTCACAAAGAAAAATGATAAAATAGACTAAGAGGACAACAATCGAAACCAAGACATGATATACTACAGCATTGAGAAGAAGCAAGGCTCTGTATTGATCTTCAAAGAATTGACAGCTAAATTGTGGTTGTTGAGATCTTCAAGAGATGAAAATTGATAAGGATCTTCAAAGAATTTGATCCAAAATTTTCGCCTTGCATCCCCTCCCCCCTCAAACTGGAGGCATCATAAGACTTTGAAGTCTCTATAGATGGGATGATAATATGCAAGAGATTGCATAGTGAAATAAATAGATTTAGGGTTCCAACATTTACGTTTGAAACAATAAATTAACATCAAACAAGATACTCAATATTACTCTGAGAGAAGAGTATGTTAAAGAGAGAATAATTAAAGTTCTAGCATCTCCTCCAGAGCAATTGGATAACACATAAAGATTACTAATCTATCTTTTTAAGTCAGCACCAACTTGAAAAAGTTACAAAAATAAGTGAGAATAGGGAAAAGAGGAGAAATATTGAGAAAAGATATAAATCCCCAATGTTAACTCGAATGAGTTGATGTTGGAAATGACAAGCTATAATTAATTTCACCTTAGATCATGCAAATAAATGAGTGAAAAAAAAAATATATAAGATGATCAATGAAAGTTGAATTTGAATCCTAACAATACTTGAGACAGAGAAGGAACAAGGGAAGAAAAAACATAACCATCTTTCTTTTGCTTCTCTCTCTCTCTCTCTCTCTCTCTCTCTCTCTCTCTCTCTTTTTCTCATTCTCCATCTTTCTATTTTTGCATACACTTATCTCTACCCATCATAAATCCTAATTGTCTTCCCTATTTTTTACTTTTCTACCTTAATGCAAGTAACCTTATCCCAGATTTTGATTTGATTGGAAATTTTTGATGATGGGAATTTGTCAAATTTGGACATGGCACAATACTGTGGCTTGAATCAAGAAGAAAGGGAGGAAAGGACCTGTTTAACATAGAAAAAACAGGGAGGTCATGACCTAGCGACATAGATAAGTACAGATGGTCTGGTTTGATATTCTCCTTGCCCAAGATCTTGTTGTGGGAGAAGAAAGGCGAAATGTAGGTGAGGATGAGGAGGCTGCACAAGATATCAAACTCAATGACCTCAATTAAGCATATCAAAGAGGAAACCCTAAACCAAGGAGAATAAATTTATATTTAGACATAAGTCAAGACATCCCTAAGGCTAAGACTAGGCTATATCTAAGATTTTTTGATAGCATGAATTAACAGGAAGCAAAGCCTCTAATTGAATATCATATAAGCACAATAAACAAAGGTGGGGTGCAAACCCATAACCTTGACAACAACTACTTAGATCCATAATCTCCTTATCTACAAATGAAAGAGAGTAGAGTTAAATATGGATTAGAAAGAAAGCTAGTTGAGCAGGCATCTTTAGAGTCATCTAACTTAACCAAGAAAACTAGTCCTAATTTGCAAAAAAAAATTGTCAAAATATTTGCATGAAAGATAATATGCATAATGTTAGAAAGCTTGCAAGTAATTAATGAACAGTTAAGGTATAGGACAGGGAGGATATCTTACGTGGTGACTTATCAAAAGTTGAGGATGTCAGATTTAAAATCTCCAACCTTGCCACTTTTACCTCATCAAGAACATCTAGTAGGGTTCCGAGAAGCAAACTAGTTTCCTGCACAAAAAGCTAGTAAGACTTCGAATGTGTATATTAAAAAGCAGTGCACAGATACAACAATATAGTAGAGAACACTTTCAAGGGCTCAGAATTTCCTAAAATATGTCACAAATTCAACTGTTTATGAGAATCCTATTAAGGTCAAGATAACTATGATGACAGATAAAAAGATTGTTTCCAAAATTCCAACTAACATCAGAATAGTTCATTTTCTTTTCTTTTTAGAGGTGATTCGAGATGATGTTAAGTCGAAGCTAGGTATGATCTATGACTCCATCAGTAGCTAGTAATGATGAGATTCAGAAACAGCAATACAGGATTAGATAAAAACAGATATGATCATTTGTACTAATGCAAGAGGTGAAAACTAGTGATGATCTATGACTCCACATGATGTTCTGATTACCTTATTATAAGAAGATTTAAGTTAAAGATAGTAATAGATTCAAAAATAGGCAGAATATATTGGAGAAATTGATCCTTTAAGAACGTTGGACTGAGATCATAATCAATTAGCAAATTGAATAAGTTAATTTACCATTTCCTTTTGCTGGTAGCAGTTCAAACTGGTTATTCTTTCACCATCTTTGTTATCAAAAACAAAGTCAAAAGCTACATAAGCATTCATGTTTTGGAAAGTCTGCACAGAATGTCATAAGATTAAACATCAACTTACTGATGATGCAATGGTACACTTTGATAAAATAGAAACAAATAAAAAAGGCATTCAACTTCGACCACTAAATATTCAGACTTTATAGCATTACCTTTGCAATGTTTACTTCATTCAATGAGTTAGTAACAACTGTGCTTGAAACTTGTCTAAGATTTGGTGTAAAACTGTAAAATTCCAAGCATAATCATGACAGATAAAATTTAAATTGGCAAGTTACACGGTAAACGGAAGAAAAAGAAACTCCATACCTTTGGAAGAGTAAATTGCAATAGTTGAGTATGATATCACATTCATTATCCTTTTTCACTATATTGCTCAATTCCCAAACCTAAAATGCAAAAAAAGAAATCAACTTTTGCCAAATAGTTGGACAAAGTGTGAAATTTTTAGAATCAAAAGAACCATCAAGTTACCCGTAATCTTTGGTGTATGATATTAACACGACAGTTGCTTTCTAAACGTTCATTGGCGACTTTAATAATCTCAGCGATATTCATATTTCCTTTCACCCTACAACAAACCGCAAGTGATTTCAACAAGTGATCCACCTTATCTTCTAGCATTTTTTGGTGTAGTCTCATTGATGCCACATTTTTATGTTCCTCCTGCAAAGCATCATCCAAAAGTAACTGAATACCATAGCAAAAAGAAAACTGAAATACAAACTCCAAATTGCAGACCATCAACAAATAACACAAGTGACAATACAACATGATTATGGTCGATTTCCTGATTTAGCAATACCATAGGACTTGACATGATGTAAGAATAAATCCATGTGCTTCATCCTGCACTCTCATGGGTTTGCTAACCTCAATCAGCAATCTCATGTAAGAGAAGGAAAATTTTCCAAATACAAAACTTCTTTGCATTACTTGGAAAGATTGATTGCTTAAA
Source organism: Zingiber officinale (assembly GCF_018446385.1). Classification (NCBI taxonomy): domain Eukaryota; kingdom Viridiplantae; phylum Streptophyta; class Magnoliopsida; order Zingiberales; family Zingiberaceae; genus Zingiber; species Zingiber officinale. Next base: position 170,442,840 of record NC_055987.1, on the reverse strand, counting down.
ATAATAGCAGGAGCCTCTTTGTATAACCGTTACCAAGAATATGTGTATGATGTCCTGGCAAGGTTGAATGATATATTCAATCTAATAAGAATACTAGTTAGGCATGATCATTTTCCCTCTTTACAGCAAGTATAAATCTATGAGCAGCAGGAAGAGAGTAAACACAATGGTTTACTGAATGCGTCACCACGGTTTTTTTATTCAGTTGGTATAAATGGCGCAATGTATGGGTTCTTCAGAGGTAGACGAGGACTCCGACAAGGGGATCCCCTCCTCTCCTGTTTGGATTATGCTTGAAGATGTTCTCTAGATCCCTCAAAGCCACAACACTGAAATATGGTTTTTCACTTATATCCCATGTGTGCTAAAACTGAAATTACATACTTGGCGTATGTGGATGATCTCCTTATTTTTATAAGGACTGGTGAGTCTACTATCAGAGTACTTACTGAATGTATTCGGGACTTTGGTGATTCAACTAAGTTGCAGCCAAACCTCAACGAATCGAATTTGTACCTAGCTGGAGTGGAAGACAAAATCCATGATCAGTTACTAAGGATTATTGGTTTCCAATCTGGTACATTCCCCTTCGGGTACCTTGGGATTCCCCTTGCCACCGTGAAGCTGCATGTTAGTAGCTATGAAGCCTTGACTGAAGCTATCCTACGCAAGCTGGCCTCATGACCATGACAGACGCTGTCATATGCTGGGAAACTTGAGCTGATCAAAACTGTCCTACAAAGTATCGAATATTTTTGGCTTTGCATCTTGCCTATTCCAAGTGCAGTCATAGATAAATTGTATAAGATCTGCCAAAACTTTGTTTGGACATCTAAACACCCTCCAATCTCTTAGGCTACAATATGTCTCATTAAAGAAAAAGGTGATTATTATGTTCATGATCTCAAAGCCTAGAATTCTGCACTTCTGTGCCGGAATTTACAACCCAAAAAGGACTCTTTATGGGTGAAATGGATACATCACAAATATCTCAGCCAAACTACTATATGGGAATGGCAAGGCAAGGACTCTGATTTAGCACTGATCAAGAGGTTACTCCATATCTGAGATACATTGCAAATCCTGGCACCTACAAGTCAGTCTGCTTTCGAGCTGCTGATTAGGTGGTTTTCTGGCGATCAAGGCATGGGTACAACTTCAGCCTATGAAGCCTTCAAACCAAGAGGCGCCATCAAAGTGTGGGCAAAGGTGGTGTGGAAATCCTACCTCATGCCCAAGCACCGGTTCACTTTATGGTTGATGGCTTATGGACGGTTGGGTACCAAAGATAGGTTGGTCTATGAGATGGACAATGTTTGTCCTCTTTGTAGGCAAGTAGATGAAACTTTGGATCATCTCTATTTTACCTGCCCGATTAGCAAGATGTTATGTGACAAGATGCGGCATTGGTTGTGTATGCGGCAATTGATGTCAACTCACAAGCAACTACTAAGAGTGTTTCATAGGAACATACGTAGTACTAATGGCCTAACAAAAGCAAGATTTTTGGGTATATCTTGTACGGTTTTTCTTCTTTGGCAAGCTAGGAACAAGTGCCTACATGAGGGGGTTGTCCCGAATGTAGATAGCGTGTTCCTAAAGATAAAACTCATGTCTTTCGGTTCTTAGAAGCCCCAAGACATATCCTCTATAATATTCTGTTTTAGTAATATATTTACCTTCTCAAAAAAAAAAAAGATTAATAACATTCATCACTCCTTTGGTTCACTGGCAGACTAAAACGAGAGAGAAATCAAAATTTTTATCCATCAATATATCCTTCCACTTAATCATCATTCCAACCAAACAACATAAAAAATGGATATATGGAACCATTAATGCACTTATCCTTCGATCTAGCCATTCAATTTTTCAAGCAAACTCTAAATCTCAAACTAATATTAGGACAGAACGATTTGCTAGAAAATATGTTAGAGCGGTTAGGGAATCACAACAGTAAAGTTACTTCGTTTGACCTAGAGGTCACAAGTTCGAGTCTTAGAAACAACCTCTTACAAAGCGGTGTAAAGTTGCGTACAATAGACCCTTCTCCAGGACCACGCATTAATAGAAGCTTTGTGAACCGAGCCGCCCTTTTTTTTTTTAAGGAATTGTATTATCTCTAAATGTGATTAGCAAATTCTTTTTTCTTCATTACTTGTCTTATATCATGAGTGAGGAAACCTAGAGATGGAGATTATAGGCTCCATTGATGTAGATTAAGCAAATTCCCTTATAAGTTTAAAAACCATATCAAATTGTGTACTGGTAAGAGCATATGATATTTAAATAAAAAAAAATGCAAACTATAATGACTAGAAAAGGTGGAGAGGTAGAATGCAATGTTATAGCTCTTCCACAAACTTTTTTTTTTTTTGCGCTCAACAGCTAACATTAGGAGTAGGGGTATTAGCCCTACTAAATTAATGTAGTTCTTCTGTGATACTTAGGTTGGTATTCATATTGCTCTAGTCCAATCTTTTGTGAGAGGAAAACACAAAAACAAAGTGATGCAACACAAAAGTAAATCAAAACTCATCCAAAATTAAATACCACTCTAATACCATTTGATGGAATAGACAGAAAACAATCTCACATAGAGAAAAATGATCTCACGCAAAGAATAAAATTTTACAAAAAAAAAAAAAGTTACTTATACAAAGGGATGTTTTGTCAAAAACTCATAAAATAATTATTTATACATAGAGATGTTCGAGCTTCTAGGTTCAAATCCATATTAAAGATACAGCAAAATAAAAGTGGAACTAAAACATTCTAGAAAGAAGTATTCTTATGCTTAAATGACTTCTAAAAAAAATATCCTGCACCTAATAAGAGATTCTAAAATAATTTTAGTAGATAGATTAGGAGAAAAATTAGTATTTTGTGTGTGCAAGAGACAAAATAGGTAAGAAAGAAGACAAAGATGATAGAGAAGTTGGGTTTTAAGTTATAATATACAGGAAGGAGTAAAACAAAACATAGAATATGTATTGTTGTAAATAGTTCGTTAAAAGATGAAGTTATAGATGTAGTTAGAAAGGGGAAAAGGATTATAACTCTTAAGATAGTAGTGGCGAAAAAAAAAAACTATTAACGTAATTAGTATATATGCACCTCAAGTAAGATTAGATGAAAACGCCAAATCTACGTTTTGGAACAATCTAGATGAGGTATTACAAAACATTGCACCAAACGAAATGATTTTAATAGTAGATCTAAATAGGCATATTTGAGTGAAAAATGAGAAATATGATAGGGTGCAAGGGGTTATGGATTTGAAACAAGGAATAAAGAAGGAAAAACTATATTAGATTTTGTGATAGAATATGACCTTATACTAGCTAATACGTTTTTTAAGAAAAGAGAAACACTTGGTCACGTTCAAAAGTGAGAATATAATACATTGCAAATTGACTTTTTTATTGTTAGGAAAAAAGATAAAAAAGTTTGTAAAGATTGTAAGGTCATTCAATATAAGTTAGCAGTGTTGAATATACACCTCAAGCATAGTATCAATAGAAGGAAAATATGTACGACTCTTAGAATTAAATGGTGGAAGTTAAAGGATGGGCAACAAAATATATTTAAGGAAAAGGTTGCGGTACAAGTATTAAAATAAATATACGACGACTCGAATATGACATAAAATAAGATGGTATCAAAGTTGAAAATAGTTGACAAAGAAAATGACAAAGAAATAGAAGAAGATTTCTAAAAAAATATTTTCTATCTCATTCACAAAGAGAATTACAATATATAGACATCAAGGATTATCAAATCCCTTATCCTAGGGTCTAATAAGGAAGAAATGCAACAATAATTACAATAATGAGAGAGATAATCAAGGGATTTCCAACTAGGAATTTACAGCTATAAAAAAACTAAAATAAAGAAATAATATATTGACAATATTGTGTAAGAATATATTGACAATATTGTAGTTGACAATCTTAACAATATTGGCATTCCCCTTAAATTGATGCGGATAAGTCTATCAGCATCAATTTGTTACTGAGAAACTTGTGTCATTGGCTTTCAAAGTTTTTGTAAAGCCATCAGCTATTTAAAGATTAGTAGTAACACCTCGAATAAAGACCTCCCTAATGTAATGACAGTCCACCTTGATGTACTTTGTGCGTGCATGATATACTAGGTTTGCAGCTAAGGTTTGCAGCTATTTGAATGACACTAGTAATATCACCATGAAGTGGAGTAGGATCCGGTAGAAGAAATCCAAGTTCGGAAAGAAGACCACGTAACCATATAATTTCAGAACAAGTTGTAGACATGGCTCTATACTGGCCTCCATGGAAGATTTAGAGACATAATTCTTCTTCTTACACTTCTAGGAAATCAAGGCATTTCCAAGAAAAATGCACCAGCCTGTTAGAGATATCCTAGTATCCAGGTAACCAGCATAATCAACATCACTGTACGTAGTCAAATGAAGAGCAAATTTTGTAAGAAAATACAACCCACGAGTAGATGAACCACTTAAGTATCGAATAATGTGACAAACTGCAGCAAGATGAAGATGTCGAGGTGATTGCATAAATGTACTAACTATATGGACAACATATGAGATATAGGACCTTGTGATTGTTAGAGAGATAAGACTACCAACAAGTTGCTTATATAAAAATGATCAGGCAAAAACTCGCCTTCATCTTTTTAGTATTTCACATTCACCTCCATTGGTGTATCAACAACAGTCGCATCTTTTAAACTGGCTAGTTCAATGAGATCTTGGATATATTTATGTTGATTTAAGAATAAATCATGATCTCGAGAGTGAACTTTCCATGCCAAAAAATATGCGAGATGCCCAAGATCTTTCATTTTACATGTATTATGTAACATATTTTCAAACTTAGTGATCAACCTCATTACCAATGATGATAATATCATCAACATCGACTAAGAGAAAGATCATACTTGTGGTTTTCTTATGAAAGAAAAGTAAAGAATTATCTTGACTTTGTGTGAAAGAGAAGGTGAGAAAAGTGCTACGAAACTTCTCAAACCATGCTCTAGGTGTCTACTTCAACCCATACAAAGAGCGTCTAGGCTTGCAAACTTCATGAGAAGTTGTCATTGACATACCGGGTAGAAGTTTCATGTAAACCTCTTCCTTAAGATCCCCATTCAAGAAGACATTTTTTACATCCATCTAATGTAACGGCTAAGATTTAGAAGATGTAATAGCAAGAATGGTTCTCACCGTGGTCATCTTAGAAATTGGTGCGAATGTTTCTTCGTAGTTGAGGTCATATTCTTGTTTATTGCCAAGAGCAACCAATAGAGCTTTGTATCTATCTAAAGACCCATAAGATTTGAGTTTCACAATATAGACCCACTTACTACCAATGGGCTTAACATTTGGAGGACAAGAAACAATGTCCCATGTATGGTTTTCCACAAGTGCTTGAAGCTCTGTGTCCATTGCTTGTTGCCAACACTCATGTTCCCTATAACCTATCTTAAGAAAACACACTTAACAGATTGGGCATTAAGTTTATTTCTGTCATGTGTTGGAAGATAAACAAAACAAGCACATCCAAAAATATGAAGATTGGAATACTTTAGTGCATGCCCAAACAAACAAAAGTAAGAAGAATCATTGTTCAAGTTGGGAGATGGTAATCTATTAATCAAATAAATAGCAGTAGACAAAGCTTCACACCAGAAATGAGAAGGAACACAAGACTCAATTAGAAGAGTGTGAACAACATCAAGAAGATAACAACTCTTTCTTTCAGCCATACCATTTTATTGTGGAGTGAAAGGACAAGAACGTTGTGATATGATTCCATGACTTTGAAGAAAAAATTGAAACTCATTTGATATATATTCATCAACTGAATCGGATTGCAAGACTTTGATTTTAGTAGAAAATTATGTTTCAAGTAAAAAAAACCCACTTTTAGACCGAAGAAAATATACCCCAGTAAAGCGAGTGAACTCATCAATAAATGTAATAAAGTATTATGTTCATGAGATATTACAGGAGCAATACCCCATACATCAATGTGTATGAGTTCAAAAGGTTTAGTGGTGCAGTTTTTATGCATCGGAAAAGGAAGTGTTTTGCTTTTACCAAGTTTGCAAGATGCACAATCAACAATATCATTAGAAGAAGCTGAATTTTTATTTCCAAGTAAACCAGATTTAAACAAGACTCGAAGTACATGAGAATTAGGGTGGCATAAACATCTATGCCACATGATTATCACATTGAACAACATTACAAGCAACATAATTTGATTCCAAAGAGGGAGATAAAAACAAAGGAAAGAGACATCCCACTTTAGATCCCTTCACGATCTTCATGGACACTTGATCCTGCACAAGACAACCAGAATTTGAAAATTGAACATTACACTGATTGACCAACAGATATAAGATTAGTGGACAACTGAGGAGACACAAAAATAGTATTTAAAGAGGTCGAAATATCACCAACAACTATGATGGATAAGGAATTACCATTGGCAGTATGAATCTAGAGATCTCCTTTATATTTTTTAACATCATATAAAGGTAAGGCAGAGCTGGTCATGTGATTGGAAGCACCAAAATCAAAATAACAAGGCTTAGGATTAAAAAATTTATTACTTGAAAGGCCTAAAGCAGAAAGGGCAGAAACTATCATTTATTAGATCATTTCAGAAGTAATAGAGGACTGACCAGGACTAGAGCATTTGAGGAACCAACCGAGACATTATAGATTTCAAATTTCTTTGGAGGCCGAATGGAACAAACTTTGATGATATGCTCAAGTTTCTTACGATAATTACAGAATTTTTAGTACAATTAGTGGCAATGTGCCCGAATAATTGGAGTAGAATGTTGAGCTTTTTGTTCCAGGACAGCTTGTGTAATGAGTCGCTGTTCTTTCCTAATTAAGTTGGACCTGATTGCTTCAAAGTCCCCCCTTAACTTCATTAAAAGTTGGTCACGCTTGCTAATCCCATGCATACTTTGGATAGCAATGAGTCCTTCAGAAGATACACTTGCATACACAATATCAGTGTACTCGGCCCAAAAGTTTCCAAAAGAAGAATAAAACTCTTGGATTGACATACTCCCTTAAAGGAGCTAACTCAACTCGAGTTCCAATTGAAACCTTCATGTTGTATTGCTTTGGTTGTAAATTTCTTCAAGTAATCCCACATTTCTCTAGAGGTCTTATAAGGCTTGAGATTAAGAAGTATAGAGAGTTCCACACTTCCAAGGATCCAAGGCATAACCTGAGCATCCTTCACCTCCCATTTCACATATTTCTCCTTCTCATTGTTAGGTGCAGGATTTATCCCATCAATATAACCCCACAATTCCTTTCCCTTAATAAAGATCTGAAATTGGAATGTTCGAGAAGAATAGTTCTTTCCATTAAATCGAACAAGAAAATGTTTAGATCGTTCCATAGACATGATTCAACCAGAAACATGTACTAAGAGATCAGATCAAAGAAAACAAACCTAGAAGAACAAGAGAACAAAACAAAACACTAACATCTTGGAGCTAGAAACTAGACACAAGATGAAAATGATCTCAGAGTTTTGGCTCTGATACCATGATAAAGAAAATGACAAAGAAATAGAAGAGAATTTCTGAAAAACATTTTCTATCTCATTCACCAAGAGAATTACAATATATAGACATCAAGGATTATCAAATCCCTTAATCCTAGGATCTAATATAGTTAGAAATACAACAATAATTACACTAATGAGAAAGATAATCAAGGGATTTACAGCTATAAAAAACTAATAAGGAAAGAAGAATAAGGAAAGAATATATTGATAATATTATAGTTGACAATATTGACAATAGTAGCCAAGAGTATACTTGATGAGTCAAAGGGACATACACCAAGTAAAGAATCTTGGTGGTGGAATAAGAAAGTATAAAAGAGTGAGAAAAACGAACCGTCTATAAGCATTATATACTTGTAAGAATGAGGAAAACTTTAAAAAAATATATAATAGCCAAGAAAGAAACTAAGAAAGCAGTGAATAAAGCAAAAAAATGAAATTTTTGCAAAAGCAAGAGAGAAAGACGAGAGCTTATCTAAATAAGATGTATTAAAAATGAATACAAGTACTAGTAAATGATGAGAAAATAAAAAAACGGGAAGAGGTATTTTCATCCATTGTTTAATGAAGGTTTAGATGACCACCTTAACTTGGTAACAAGTAGATCATATGAGTATAGAAATTAAAATTTTTATCGGAGAATTCAAACTTCAGAAGTATAACAAACTTTAAATGTAATGCAAAAAGGAAAAGTAGTTAAACGAGATGATATTCCAAGAGGTATGGAAGTGCTAGGGAAACAAAGCATTGAATGACTTATAAAGTTATTTAACTTGATATTGAAAACAAAAAAAGGTTTGATCGAGTAAGTAGTCTAGTTCCCTTATATAAAAACAAAGGAGGCATATAAAATTGTATAACTATACGGTAATAAACTAATGAGTCATCATACCATCAAACTTTGAAAAAAATTAATAAAAAAAAAGAATAAAAAAGAAGACAATGGTAATCAAAAATCAATTTGGATTCATACCTGGAAGGTCGACAATAGAAATTATACATCTTCTTTAACAACTAATTGAAAAATATCGGGAATAAAAGCAAGATCTACACATGATATTCGTTGACCTAGAAAAAATTTATAATCGAGTCCCAAAAGAAATTATACAGAGAATTCTAGAAAAAAGAGATGTTAGCATGACATATAATAAAATAATTAAAGATATGTATGAGGATGCAACGACAAGAATGAAGACTTCATGGGGATTAATCTAAATATTTTTTTATAAAGATAGGATTACATCAAGGATTAGCTATAAATTCCTATCTTTTTGCACTAATTATAAACGAACTCGGACACATCCAAGACAAGGTATCATGGTGCATGTTGTTTGTAGAGATGAGCAAAAGTTTGGTTATACAGAATTAACTGACCAAACCGACCGAATTTAAAAGTTTGGTTAGGTTATTTCGGAAATTCATTTTCTAAATAAAAATATATCGATTATTTTGAGTAACTCGGTTTGGTTTGGGTTTTCAAATTCATAATTCAGTTAAATCATATAAATCAATATTATCAATTGGACCAAACCAAAGTTGCATCACTATAGTGTTGATTTTTGAATAAGCACCACTGTATTATTGGTTTTTGAAAACTAACATCACAATTCGATTAATTTGGTTTTCGACCGAATTTACCGATGTTTTATCAGTCGAGTTTGTTTGTTTTTTATATAAAGATTGATTAGTTTGAAAAAAAATTCAATTTGTTTAGTTTCGGTTTAATCGGTTCGATTTTGAACCGATTGTTCAATCCTGGTTGTTTGCAAATGATATTATTTTGTTATATGAGACATATGAAGAAGTAATTGCTAAACTCGAATCTTGATAGGAAAACACTCGAAGTAAAAGGTTTTCAAAGTAGTAAAGTAAAGACAAAATAAATAAAATTTAAATTTAGTAATATTAGACGTAATGAGACAATTGCTAAGATAGGAAAGGACGAGTTGTCTAGACTGAAAGCTTTAAGTATTTAGGATTTTTTTTACAAAAGGATAAGAGGGATTGAGAGAGATATCTTATATAGAATACACGTATAGGATGATTGAAATTGAGAAGAGCATCGAGTGTTCTATGTAATCGTAAAGTACTTCTAAAACTTAAAGGAAAGTTCTACAAAACGACGATTAGACCTGTTATGTTATATAGAGATAAATGTTGGGTATAACTTGAGCACATGAGCAGAAAATGAGAGTTGCGGAGATAAAGATGTTAAGGTGGATGTGTTAGTATACGAGGATGAACACTATAAGAAATGAAAATCTTAGAAAGAAAGTCAGAGTTGCATCTATTGAGAGAAACTATAAGAGCATATTTAAGATGGTAAAAACATATACTTAGACGACCAAATAAATATACTAATATATGAAATTATGACAAATATGCATATTGAACGAAGAAGAGGAAGACCAAAAAAAACTTGACTACCAATAATAAAATAAGATAACATTTATTTAAATGTAGATGAAGATGGGGATATAGTACAATAGCGTAGAAGGATCCATATAACTGACCCCACCTAATGGTATAAGACTTAGTTGTTGTTGTTATTCTTTCAAAATTATTCACTCCTAATAAGAGATTCTAAAAAAAATAGTAATTTTCAAACTATTTAAAAATTATATTTCTGTTTACATTATTCTCCTCCATCAACTCTAGACAAGTTTTCGACATTGCTAGCATTTTTCTTAGGTCATTGTTTTTGAGTGTAAGAACAATTGTAATACCTAGTGTTTTAAATTTCATTTTACGACAAGAGAAATTCTTATTTTGTTCACAGGAGGCATGCGAATAAGTTTGAAATCCCCAAAACCCGAATGGATCCTTCATTGCGAGCTCATTGTTTAAGCAACAAACTCATCCTTCGTCTGCAAGGAAGCCATGAGCTCATCTTTTGTTCAACCTTCGCAAGCTCATCTTCATCATGAGCTCATCTTTACTTGAACTAATGACAGCCTAATCATAGTCCTAGTCCTCATTCCTCATTCCATAGAGGTAAGGGTGAACGAGAAAATTGGTCATGTGAGGTGCCCGAAGTCAGCGTAGGAGCTTTTGCCACCAAGGATGAACGACAAAACAATGAAGTTACGAATAACAAAACAATCCAGGCATCAAAATTGTTCTTGTAATCAATCTTTCTTTAACAAATAACATTTAAATCATTTATGAAACCACAAATGTTACAGTTAAATTTTTATGGACTAATCTGTAAATTTTTTAAAACTATTGACTATTTTGCAAAATGTCATTAAAAACTTAATCTTCTCCCCCACTCCATGTATGCGCACACACCATTTTTTTTATTTTCTAACTATTATTTCCTTCCCTCTTCATTGCAAATGTCATTGTTGCCTCTTTCCCTCTTCATCATCGTCGAATAGAGGTAGCCACTGTCAACAATAGCCATTGTCAACCAACAACCAATGTCAGCCTATGTTGGTTATTTTCCCATCTATGTTGCAAGCGCCATCATAGTCTCTTTCCCTCCTTATTATCACTGAGTAGAGGACGCACCATCACCTCTGCACTACCGTAGGTGACTAACAATCATCGTCATCCTCTAATGGCAGCAAGTATATGCAAATAATATATTTCATCAAGTTCTACGAAGGCGGAGCATGATCCTTAGGTGAGTTTTGATCGATGGCTAATTTGGTGCAGTGTATTTATTGTTAAAGGACAGTATATAATCATAGATAGACTAATTGGTTGGCCCTTGCGTTAGAATCATTTTGGTGATTGGAATAAAATCAAATAAATTCTTCTTGTTGTTTTTCTTTCTTGATGTTTGGGCATAAGATAAATTTCTTATCATAGTTTTGTTTGATATTCTAAAGTCAATCAATGTCCATTTTGATGTATTTTAACGAGTTGTAGATAATATCATGCAGTGTACAAGTGTGAAATGGATTTATTTTTTTGAGATGGGTTTTTTTGCTTGTTTCGTTATATTTAGCTTCTAAATGATTTAATTTATGAAAGTAGACTATATAATTATGTGGTTGTTGAGATTATATTCATAGTCGATCTCTATTTTGTTTGTTTCTCTTTTGAAATTCATGACAAATTAAAATTACATAACTAATTATGCTAAATAACAAGGTAATAAACAAATTACACTGATCTTCGGCGCTCTAAAAAGGGTTGCGTTAATTCTAATATTAAGATAACAATATAATAAATGTAATATTTATACTTAGAGATTCGGCTCTACGCTCTTAAATGTGTTGCATTGCTATTGATTTTAATTTAGCATGACACTAAATCTAGTACCTATAGGAGCTCCGTACTCTAAAAGAGTCGTGTGACTTCTTATGCTAAAATAAATAAATAAATACTTATTTTATTGATCATTGGCTCCTCACTTAAAAGGGTCTTTGGGTTTTTTTTGCATGTGTATAGGCTTTGACCATTGTATATAAGATGATTTTATCACTAGATAGATTGTGGGTCATCCACCTTTTTGTTTGTGAGGTGCATTTCTAGGTGGATTATATGTTGTCCACCCTTTATATATTTATACAATGTATTTTGTATTAGTTTGAATGTAGATTATTCAACCCATGTATTTATGGTGGATTGCAGATTATTCACCATATATAATCATTAAAATTTAAATTTTGTGTTGTGCCGATCGACACAAGCGGAATTTATCGTTCCGCCTGCCAATCGACACGGTACCGACACCATGACCACAAGGGTCACGAATGGTGTCACAACCCCCATTGCGCCCTCCATGGGGACGGAGGGTGTAGCGACCCTTACAGCGGCCTTCACGGGGAGGAGGGGACAATGACCCTTTCAGCAGCCTTCGCGAGGACGAAGGGTGCAACAACCCTTATAGCGACCTCCACGGGAGCATGGAGGGAGTCAAGACTCTCCCGAACCGCGCTACAGGGTAGCAACACGATTTTTTTTGTTTTTATTTGAATTTTTTTGTTTATTTTTTATTTTAGAACTTAAATTTTATTTTTTTTAAACAACTATTTCTTTTTTCTCATTAAATTTTCCCTACTAATTTTTTTTCTTTTATCCATTAATTTTTTCTTCCTTATTATTTTTTTCCCCCTTTCACTCATTTATTTTTTTCTCCATCAAAATAAACAAAGACAAAAAATACCTCAAAGGCAAATAAAGGAAAAAACAAAACCTCTTAACTTTTTTAAAGATGATTATCTTTTTCTCTTCTTAGATAAAAAATAGATATAATATAATTTCTCATTTTATAAAATATATTATTACTAACAAACTAAATTATTTTATATATAAATTTAATTTAATTTTAAATTGATCAAAATATATCTAAATTAAATATAGCTTAAACCTTCTTAATGGACTTAAGTTAACCTTCTTAATAATCAAACATTTTACATAATATCAAATGTTAAACTAACATTCAACATCTCAAATATAATTTAGTTTATAATATATCTAAATTAAATATAGCTTAAACCTTCTTAATGGACTTAAGTTAACCTTCTTAATAATCAAACATTTTACATAATATCAAATGTTAAACTAACATTCAACATCTCAAATATAATTTAATAATAAACATCTATAATAATCAAATATTAATAAAAAAATTTAATTAATTTATATTTTAAAAAATATCAAAATCATATTAGCACAGCACATAACCGAAACTATATCGTTTCGATCATATACCGAAACTTCGACATTTGTTAAAATTTTAAACATTGATATTCATATATGTTTATGATATATTTCATTTAGATGAAATATTTATATATGATGCATCTTTTACTATAGAGATTGTGAGTCGTCTACATATATGGATTTTTTTTATAAATTAAATTAAGGATATTTATAAGAAAATAAAAGAGAAAATATGAGAAATCGTAAATTCATCTAAAAACATATTTAAGAGAAATTTATGATAAGAAATTAATATTCTTAAACTGACTAAAATAATGAACTTGACTACTTATTGTTCATTGGATTCTGTTTTGAAAAATGCTATTTTATATCAAACACCTCCCTATTACCCACTTTACATTTTTATGCTCACATTCCTGAGTTTTTGACCTCTAGGTTATAGGTTGAGTTTTAAACATAGTACTACTACTAATGGAGTTTTTAAAAGGTATGCATTTAGTTTGGTTAGTCGTTGTATATTTTTGATCTGATAATATTGCAGTTCACACGTGGCAAACAAAACTAGCTTCATGGTAAGCTACCCTCGTGCGAGGCATGATCACAAAAATAGTTATTCACAACTTGAATGTCGTTCATGGAATGTCATTTAATTAGCAAGGATGATGTTTGCAATTCAATAGTAATCAATGCTCATGGAAATTATATAGTAAAGGATGAAATTATTAGCATTAAAGGTAAAGAAGAATGACTTGTGATAGTCAATATGAGAGGGAAGAGGCTTAAATGCCTCTTGAGAAATTAATATACCCTTTAATTTGAAAGTTGAATTAATACTTAAATAAATTGGCATAAGTTAGATAAGCCTTAGAAAGAACGATGAAATGAATGTTTATAGAAGAGTAATTATGAGATTAATTGGATTAATAAATGCATCTATATGTTACATTTTTAGCCTAGTTGATCTATTAATGTATTCCTTATAATAATCATAATTCAATACAACTTTGTTGTGCCATGTCTCCCATATCAGCTATGTAAAAAATTATAATGGCAAATAAAATATAAAAAATTAACTATTTAAGCTAACACATTTAAAAAATATGTATAACATAAAAAAGGTACATAACAACAAAAGTCTTAATTTATTTAATTTAGCTATGATACCTAAAAAAAATAACAAAGAGATTTATTATGCAAAGATGCTCTATCATATGGGTTGAGATCCATTCAAGGACTCCATGAAACTTGAAATAAATTAAATTACAAGGTACAACAGAAAACTAATTAAATTAAACTTCTACTAAGATTATCCAATACTCCTAATAAAATAGTTGCTAATTTAAAGTCACTAAAAATAACTTATGCTTCTAAAGAGGATCTATCTAAATATACTTCTACAAAATTTAAACTTTCAAAATTAATTCTAAATTGCATTACATAGATAGTCATTTGTGACAATCAACAAATATCATTACATCTATCTTTGGCTAGTTGCAACAACCAATTAACACGATTTGTCAACAAAGTATTTGACAGATTGCAAAATTGAGTATACTTGTAACGAGCTAAGGCTCTATAATATCATTAACCAAAAAGTGTGTGGAAACAAATTCTAATATTGTAAATATACAAGAATATCCTGTAAATTTCCACAATATAATTATTTATCACATTAAAATAATTACTAAATACTGCTCCATTTTATAGATCCACCACAATAATGTTTTTTAATTATATTTTTCTAAGTTAATACAATAAAAATCTGAAGTTTTTTTCACATTTTTCCATTAGTTTCCTTATAGCATAAATATTTATACATGATCACATGAAAATGAAATAGATTTTTCGAAACATTTATCCCTTATTCTACACTTAATATCTCTTTCCGAAAATTTCAAGGTATAGCTTATCAATTTGATTCCTCTATAATTAGAACAACATTACACGGCATTTTTATTCCTATCAGTTGACATTTGAAATATTTTTCTACATTGATGTACATCTTAATTTGCAAACTTTTTTTAATAATTTGGTTCACAAATATATACGTTGATCTACAAACTCTAATAGGAATATCATAATCAAAAAAATATATACCTTGATCTTCCAAACTCGAAAAGGAATGTCATCCAAATTGACTTCTTTACCTACTTACATTTTCTTTAAAGCATTTTTAAGCTCATTTGATCCAGTATAATGAACAAATATAAAAGTCTCAAACTAACCATATTTTTTAGCCTCCAAAATGGAACACAAATATTGAAACCACCACAACAACAACCAAGCTTTATCCCACTAAATGAGTTCGAAATATGAAACCACAAATATTAAAAATAAAACTAAAAGCGATAAAAGAGATTATCAAATGGTAATGCTCTGACTTTTAAGTTGTATGCTTCTTTTTGCAATTAGCTCTTTATAATATGATTCCAAACGTAAGATGCTTGATTTTAAAGCTACTATAATGAGAATTTTCAGATACTTGAATTTGCTAATATTTCATATTCTATGGATCTCCAATTGATCGTTGCTTCTTAGACCAAAATAAAAGTAAATAAAAGACACAAGGAAATAAGTATGAATAAGAAGAGTAGTTAAAAAGAATTTCCCAAATATTATAGGCAAATGTGATAATGCTATAAATTATATCCAATATAATCCATCCAATAACTGGAAAATGTATTTAAAAAAAAAGATGCATAAAATTTAAGCATGGACTAGAGAGCTCAAAGCACCTGATTTTGATAACTATAAATAAATGTATCTGAGCTTTGCACTGCTCTTGTATGCTGAAGACAGAGCTGTGAGAATGCTGCTTTAAGATCTCGACAATCACAAAGTCCTGATTTAGTTGCCTGAGTTCTATTCTGTATTAAGAAAATGCAATAACTTAGTTTTACAATGGCTCTTTTACCCAAATGGAAAAAGAAGGAAAGAGTTCACACATGCAGTTGGTCCAACTTAGCATGTTTTATCTGCAGTTTGGACTGCTCAAGTAAATACTTGTCCTGTAAACCTAGTGCTTCATTTACTCTGAAAAAAAAAATAATAAACCTATAAGTTGCATATCTAAATGAAACAATGTTGAAAATACCATCTTCAAACAGCTAGAAAATATTGCCTTTGTTTGTGCAAATCACCCAAACCATTAGTATTCCTCTGCAATAATAAAATAATGGTTGAGTATTCATTTCTTTGCGGAGCGGGCTATTACATCTTTAAATCATTATTTGCCAAAATGGAACAAAAATAGCAAAATCAATAGATAATAAAAGAGAACAGATATAAACCGATAAGGATGACTAACAGTAAAGCTGGAAGAAGAATTGCATTACATACCAAAGAAGTAGATATCCTCAGGTATTTTCTAGCCATTTGCACCTCATCTAGAAGATCCTCCAACATATTGAGCTTCAAATTGAAAACCGTAAATAGGTTGTGATCTTTTGGACATTATTTATTACAACAAATGCAATGAATCATAAATTATTTGATTTTCAGTGTCAAACAATTGAAAAATTGGGAAATAAAAACAATTAAAGCAAAGTGGCTAAAATAACTGAAGTTTAAGTGTCAGATACTTGCATACAATTCCCTAACAAATATCATTAGTTGTCTACTCATCTCTACCACAGTGCTACATAATTGACTGACTCAATATAACCTTAGATGCTGAAGGAAGCAGAAACAAGGGAGAAAATAGCTCTCTGAAAATTCATCCACTAGGCTAATTTCTAGATAAAAATTGTAAGGAATTTGGAACATATAAAAGCATATGGAATTATATTGAACAAACTAAAGATAAACTGTATTATATTCTTAAGCAAAATCATGAGAGAAATCTTATATTGCTCACTGTTTTTTGAACACTTGAAGCAACTGTGGAAATGGATAAAATATACCTCTTGCCCAGAAAGCTTATGAACAGAAGGTGAAAATGCAACTTTTGATCCCTCATAAAAATTAGAAAGTAACTGCAGGATGAATATGGGACTAAATATTAGATACTTCTGGCTTCTTCATCATAACAAATTGCAGAATGAGGAGCAAGAAAACAATACATAGAGAGAAACATGTATTACATACATCAGACCAGTGCTTTGTTGACTGACAAAGGTTAAGCAGACATGTGTTCATAAGTTTTGAATGATGACCTTGATGAGTTGCAGGCTTGTTAGTCACTAATTCATTTGAGGACTCGGGACTCTTTTCCAATCTGCTAATTTTGTTGATGTGCGTTTCACTTGTGACAAGGCTACATTCAAGTCTTCTTTTCTTTCCAATTAAATCATTTTCCATCATAACTACTTGTTCTTGAACAAAACAGTGATCTAGGTCATCCACCTCACATAAATTAGGAGACCTACTTGCTTTAACATCAACAATTTGCTCACTTTGCAAAGCATGTGTTTTGGGGTCAAAGAGACTTTGGGCCAAATTAATAGGCATAAGTGGACTTGGCATCATGCCAGTTTCTGCCTCAGTTTGTGCTGATTCAGTAACAATATCTGGGCATGCATGCCTTAAATCTTCTGTCTCTACAATTTGTGTCTGTCCTTGATTCTTTACAACAGAAAGAATATTTTCTTGGAATGTGTTAACAGAGCTATCCATGAAATTTGAATTTGGAATATTAGCCTCGTATTCCAGTTTATCATGAAGATCAAGGGGCACATGAAGCATAGGTGATTTTGGATTATTAAGATCTGGTGTTTGAGTAATTTTTAACTTTGACATGTGATTCTTAATAGCTGAAATCCTCTCACCATGCCGTGTGAGTTCCAAATTCAAAGAGGAAAGGGCTTGCTCTTTTGCTCTGCTATTAATTGGCGTACTTTTCAAAGTAACAGAAGCATCAAGGAAAAGCTGCTGTCTCTTAGCACGTACAGAGGAGACGGATCCTGGAAATGGAGCTTGAATTAATTTATGAGCAGTTTCAGGAGTAGAAACTCCAGCTTCGTATACCACATTTTTATCATGATCACCTTCTACAACAGATGTGGGAACCACAGAGCGAGGATTTTTAACTGAAGGATATTTGTTTCCACTAAGCTGATCCAACTGCAAAGATGTCTCGGTTCGGGACTCTATATTCAGAGGCGAAAGAAGGCCAGTTTTCTGAGCAGTGACGAGTAGGTCAGACACTGTTGCTGTATAAGGATCGTCACGGTTGTCCTTTCCAATGGCTGCAATTGCACCCTAAAATGTTGTGGAGAATCCATTAACAAAGAATTCAGGTTCAAACAATACTAAAAAGGATGCTATTAATAATATGCTAAATTTGTGGAATCACTAGAATAATGTGATTGTTTCTAGATCAAGACTTACTGTGAAATGGTCACAAAAAAAAAAAACTGTGGTCTAAAATGGTGGGTAGTACCAAACTAAGTTTTTTTAGGGGAAGAAACTGTAGGATCAAAGAAATAGTATCATTAAGCAATTGGAGAAATTTGTTGCTCCAATATAGAGATAATCTCAACCAAAATTGAGTACAGTGCTTAATCCAGAGTGCAAGGATTATAGTAGGGGTTTAAGTAGCCAAATAAAGATTATTAAGAGTTAATAATAGTCTAGAATGCTTAACACCAAAACTAGTCCAAGGATACGTGTAACCTTTTCATCTCTGATTTGCCAACTTAATGATGCAGTTACTTGTCTATGATACAATCAAGCAAAAGAGAGAGAGATGAAACTAGTCGGAAAACAGAAAGCAAACATAACCCTAAACAAGATGATGCCAACTTTCCTTCAGAACAAAAACAATAAATCAGAGGAAATATTTTTTCATGTGCTTTGAGTATAAAGAGAAATAATGCAATAAGAATATAATTAAAATAAATTAGAAAGCCTTCCTCACCAGACTCAAATTCTGTGAAGTTTCTTAGATCATAAAAAGGAAGAGCAACTTTAAAATCTAAAAAAAATGTCTAGACTTGAGCCTTAGAAATTACAAATTAGCACTTTAAATTAAAAGATTACATAACACCAAACAATAATTTTGTCTCATTCTAGCAAATCAGAAACTGAAATACAAACTTTAGTACAATGCATTCAAGAAATTTGTGGATTGCATACCTCAGCATTTTTAATAATAGGTGTCTCCAACAGAAGACCTTTGTTTGGAGAATCTTGATAAATAATACATTTTCTAGAATCCTCTACAAAGCTTTCCGAGAGATGTGAGTCAAAAGGAAATTCACCATTAGTGTTGATAACAGCTAGTCTACTTGTATGTGTTTCATGTTTTCCTGATTGTTTTGCTTTGACAATCCCCTTGGAATGATAACCAATGTTTGCAGCATCTGGAGAATTGGGCTGCATACTTCTGTCTACTTCATTAAGAAGCTTTTCTAAAGTTGGTGATAATTTTCCATAGTCATATTTTCTTGATTTTTCTTCAATCAAACTCATGATACTCGAGTCATCAGCATTTCCACCTAAATCTGCAGGAGAAAGCTTGCTGTAAACAAAGGGCTTCTTAGGAACAATGATGCTGTCAGTACCATCAGATACTGCAGCATTAGTGGGTGTCCTTGCACTTCCTACTGAGTTTGTAGTACCATCATCAGCTGGAGCAATATTACGAAAATGCAGAGAAAATGCAGTTGAATCCAAGGTAATATCATGATTGTTGCCGTCTGACATTTCAGTCTCAGATAGACTCACTGATCTAATAAAACTTGTTGATACAGGCCCAAAAAAGTTATCATCTGACAAGGCGAACACAAAATCTCAGTAATGTGCTAAAGATCTTTTATACAATTGAAACATAAGAACTACATAAATTAGCAACAAGTTGAGTAAATGTGGAAAACTAAAATCAAATTAAGAAAATAAGAGCATTTACAATAAATTGACAAGGCTAAGATACAATTGCTAAAAGCTAAACAATTAGTGAACAAAACATGATATTCTTCTAGAAACCATCAGGGGTCTGGGTAGTGATTGCACCTAGCCTATTCTAACATATGCCAACAACCTTTCTATATCCCTCATTGATCACATATAACCTCCTTCTGCCCCTCCCCCATTTGATCATGCAGATCAAATATAGTTCTATATTCTTTTAGCATCGTCCCCACGGGATGCCTAGTTGGCTAGAGAGTGACAGACTTGCTATAATAGAACAAGAGATCAATTCCGCACATGCCTTTAGGAAAAAAAAACCCTCCCACCCCATAGCTACTTGGCGGTCAGCTATAAACTGACCCTGTAATTTACCTCTCTTGACATAACCTTAGAACGGACTGTGAAAGACATCTAGGGTGAGCGTAATCATCGTTTGCTATAATATATTCTTTTAGCATTAATAATATGAAGTTCAATATTTCACACTTACATGGAGAGTCCTGGATAAGCGGGAGGCTCCAATTAACAGCGTAAGAAATCTAACTATCCTATGATGCAACAATTTCACAAATTTCAAGTAATTCAATTAATTCTATCATGAATCCTTAGTTTAAAATCATTCCTTCATTCATGGCCATGCGAAAATTGGATTAGTTTAATCAAAATTTCATGCTTCCCATGTTTGCCAACATCAAATTGGCACCGAGGATTAAAAGTTTTCTCCATGTTGATCCACAAATATGAAACATTTTATTGCACTCTTCAACTGGCATGCGTAGCAGCTCAAGACAAACAAAACCTATGAGTGACACGCCTAGATGTTGTAAGTACCCCAAGGTGGTTTTAATGTGATCAACCAAGTCAGGTCAGGTCCTGTTGGTATTTAACCCCTGTGTCTAAGTGTGCAGGAACTTAAAAGCACAGGAACTCGAGCGAAAGACGCAACTAGTGAGAAGGACGGCACGAAAGAGAGCCGACGGACTCGGTGCGTCTGAGGGACAAGGTGTTGCAGAAGAGTACGCAAGCGGACGAGAATGAGGCGCACGACGTTTCCGAGGGACGAGAAGTCGGAGCGGAAGATTGCTCGAGAATGTCGGAAGTTAGGTTCGAGTGAGCCCTATTCCGGATGGCCGAGATCGCCCAAGCGAGCGAAGCCGGAGCGAAAGACTCGGATCAATGCGAGCGGAGCCGGAGTGGAAGATCTGGACCAAGACAAGCGGAAACGGAGCGGAAGACTGAGACCGAAAAATCAACAAAAGCTGATTTTTCGATCCGGGGCGCCCCGAGCTGGTCTGAGGCGCCTAGAACTTTCCGGGGCGCCCGGAACCCTTCCGGGAGCCCGAAGCAGAAAATTATCCGAAACGCGACGTGGCGTATTCCCTTGCGACGGGGATAAAAATTTATCCCCTCCCAGGCGTCTGGAACCCCTTCCAAGCACCCCAACCAGGACTATAAATACAGCCCTAGTCCCAATGGTTCAAAACAACACTTGTAAATGCTTTTAGTTTATTCTACTATTTGTTTGTGACCCATCAACACTGTAAAAGGCTTCTCCGCCTGAAGGAGACTGTTTACTGAGCTTTCAACTTCCTTGGATTAACAACCTCCCCAGTTGTAACCAAGTAACCCCTTCGTGCCTCTACTCTTAGTTTACTTTTTTTTAGTCTTTTATTTTGTTTATGCAAGTGTTAGTTTAATTAAGCTGCAAAAGTCGAGGAATGTTTGTTTTATTTTGCA
This sequence comes from Zingiber officinale, assembly GCF_018446385.1. Taxonomy (NCBI): domain Eukaryota; kingdom Viridiplantae; phylum Streptophyta; class Magnoliopsida; order Zingiberales; family Zingiberaceae; genus Zingiber; species Zingiber officinale. The sequence goes on along the minus strand of NC_055987.1, from coordinate 170,421,034 downwards.
AGGCTATTCACCCCCCCCCTCTAGCCGACCACCAAGGGTCCTACAGATGTTTCTCGTACTTCTAAGATTTTCATGATGTCGTCATTGAGCTTCCACAATCTAAAGCAAGGCCTTCACGACTCTTCCAAACACGATGACATGATACGAGAAAAAGTAAGGAGAACATGAGTTTTCATAATGCCGCTAAAGGCTTCCCCTAATACATCAAAGGGTTCTGTGACTCTTCACAAGATGAAACAGAATAAAAAGGGAATCAAAGGCCTCGCAACAATTTATGCTACTTTAACTAAAGGTGCATCTAAGATTGTGTCTCTTACAAAGATGCAACTTTTCCATGACTATTCCTAGTTCCTGCAACACTAAAGTGAGGTAATGAGGGTTTAATTTTCTTCTCTGCAAGCAACGCTAAGTATGCCTGACTGCCCAAGCTTCCTTCTAACCTCAATCCATTAATTCTTGCTTCTGCTTAATGTTTTGATAGTTTCCACTTATCCACCTCTCTTTTTTCCCTTCTCTTTTGGTGTTCAAAACAGCTTGACTATTGGCACTCAGCATGGGTGGCACATCATAATCCAGCTGAGAACCAAAACCTCAGCTTGGCTCAAGATTTGAAATCTTAATTAGCACCATCATTCATACATTTTCTTCTTGCTTAAACTTGAACTTAATGGCTATTTGGGAATATTTCACATCCTTTATCTTTTAAAAAAATGTAAAAGCGCGTCCATTTACGGTTAGAAATCTCATATCATTTTCACAAAAGTTAAAATCTCATATTGGTATAGATAATCTCTTCTATGTTAATCATTACAAATGAATATTGTATCATACCAACATTCAACATGCCTCAATACATTATGACACACGTCCATATAAATTTAAGTAATTTTTTGTTTCACCTTGCCTTTCTAGATTTACAATTCGATCAATTATCTAATTCTTATAAATAATCATACTGAATTGAAGAAAATTATAAGAGTATAACAAAATTCATCTTGACATACATTGAAGTAAGAAAAACAAATAAAATCATTTTTTATCTGATTATTAATTGGCATATTCTTGTTAAAAATAAAATTTTTAAGTGAAATAGAATTGAATAAGCAAAAACCATATAAATTTATCTCGGCATCCATTAGCAATTGTTTAAACATAGACTACAAATTTAATTTACATGACTATCTAATTGTTATAATCTTATTTTAATGTAAATTAACTAAATGAATAATTATTGGAGGAATAAAGTGTACCTCAATTTATCATATCATGCTTAGATGTATGTCAAGGCGTGTTGAATGACAACACAACACAATGTCTAAAACATACCATTTGCACTAGGATTGAAACTCTTATTAAACTTTGCCCTCAGGGATGTAGTTGACTTATTTTTTATTCTTCTTTATCTCCTCCGTCATTCCACCTCTAGTTTGACACAAGCACCATGAATTGCTACTGTAGTACAATTCCAAAATCATATTGTTCTAGTTAAACACCAAATCTCTGATATGGCTTGAGAATTCAAACTTTCCTTGCTTGTACCTCTTTCTCATTCCTTCTTTCCTAGTTTCCATATAATATCTTGCAATCTTGCTTATTTTGTTGCTTTTATTGCATGATTGCTATGTTCAGAACCTAAATTCAGAGGATTACATATTAGAAAATTTTAAAATGTAAAATTGTTGATTTTTCATGGTTAAGTTCAGCATTCATGCTTATTTGCCTAGTAGTTTTCTTATATTAGTTGTTTGATACCATCCTTCTTTGCTAAACGAGTATATGTTGAAAAGCCTTAAAAAATTATGTTAATATACAAGACAAGTGGTTGTACATATAAAAGGCATATAGATAGATGTAGAGAGGATTATGTAGGGATTAACTATAATATTTTCCCAATTAAAATATGTTATCAAAATGAGAATATTGTCGTTCCCATCCCTCTTCATCGACCATTCGTGTTTAGTTCTGGCTCGCTCTTTTGTTGCACCTCATTATCACACAAGTACCTTCATCTATGTCGATCTTAGCACTGGCATACTTCTTATTGCAAAGCCTCCTTCTTGTTCCACGTCGCACAACACCCTTAATCACAACACTAGCATGAAACCTATTATGATCCTTCATCACATCATCATTGGAGGAATACAAAGCCAAATCATTTGTTACTCTTCTTTTGTATCGTCAGTTGCTCTACCAGAGCTTCATCTCAATTCATTTGCATCTAGTGCTTGAATTTATCTAAAGAAGACCATCCATTATTGTCCTTTGCTTTATCCGAGCAGACGAATCAAATTTGCTGTTTGCATATCGGATTTCTTTATTTGGCATTGCAGCTTCTTAGAATTTCTATTGTCACAATGCCATAAGCTACTTACCGTCCCTTCACCCCTAGCCATTCAAAGTTTTTATTGCTCTATGATTATCACTATTGAGAAACATAACAAGAATAACTGTATGAGCTGCAGTAGTCAAAATTTAGCTCATGATCCAAGGCAATTGGAGCATCTCATCAAGTGAGTTGCCAATGTTCATGAGCCAAATAGAGTTGTATGGAAGTGAATCAATGCTCAATTATTGGATCTCCTATGGCATGATATTGTTATATTAATAGAAGAGAAGCCACACGCATGGGATCCGTACGCTAGTGATATCTCTATTGCTCATGAGATGTTGGGAAATCTCCTCCAGTTTCATCATTCTAATAAAGAGGCAACTACTCATTTCAAAAATTTACTTTAGATAAAATATCCAATAATGATGTGGGAAACAATGCTTTTGTAATTATGTATACTCCTAAAAATGAAGCTGAAAATATTCCATAAATCATGGTTCATGATGCCGTAAATTATGCGATATAATAGCATAGCTAGTTTTAGTAGAAGATTAAGGTTGTTTAGTTTTTATTAGAAATTGTATTTGAATAATTTAGGAGTTTATTATAAAAACTTTGTTATTTACAAAAAATAAGTCGTGTAGTCAATCTATAAAAAGGGCTTAGGATCTCATGCATTGGATAAGTTTTTAAGTTAATATAAATTTCATTTTTAACACAATATGAGAGATGAAACTAGAAGGGAAGTCTCGGTGCAACGGTAAAGTTGCTTTCGTGTGACCTAGATGTCACGGGTTCAAGTTTTGGAGACAATTTCTTGCAAATTAGGGTAGGACTGCGTACAATAAACCATTTCTCAGGATCCCGCATCCCTGGGTTGCCCTTTTTATTAGAGATAAAACTAAGTGATTCAATTTCAATACTAATTATCCTTTCATTTTCCAATATCCTATCATCCTCAAGCTTCACTACTGCTCGTATCCACGAATTGTCTACACTTCAATGCTTGATTTAGTTCCATATAGCTTTATTTTATTACCACTTTTTATTGTGATTCCATTCTCTCCTCATCATCGCATATCACTTTCTTCATCACATCCTCTCCACATCTATTGTCATCTCCACTTTCACCCCTTTTACTAGCCTACATGGCACGATTCCTTTCTCTAGTTTTCATCATTGGCAATTTACCTTTGTAGCTCAACTTTCTTATTGATTTTTCCCTATTTCCTTTTAGCAACTTTCATAACTAGATTTTATTCTCTAGTCCTCATCATTAGTATTGGATCGAAAGTGCGAGGGGGGCGGGGTGTAAATAACACTCGTGGCTTTTTCACATTTTCATAAAAACTTATCAAAATAACACAGTGGAATAAAGATAAAAGCAAAAGAAAACAAACGCTGACTTGGTTCGGAGTCTATAGTGACTCCTACTCCAAGGTCCACGATTGACAATCGCATTCATTGGACAATCTACTAATAGTTCAAATGAAAAACAATTATATCGACGACTTAAAAGTTTAAGACTTGCGCGTTGTCGTCAAAGTAGCGTTTCGGCGTCGTAGAGTGGATTCCGGAGAGCACACAAGTAGAGAAATTGTTTAGAATGATGATCTTGAGGTGTTGGTCAAACCCTCTTTTTATAGCCCTCTCCAAGTACTTGGACCGGTCTCGGGCGCCCCCACAAGGCTGACGTGGCGTCACCTCAGCGAACATCCATCCGATGAACTTTATCCACCTCCGAATGCCTGGACTCGTCCAAGTGCCTACACTGTAACATGTGCTGGCCAATCAGTGAGCATTACCTCAGCTGCGGCCTAGCCGGATGCCCATTTTTTAGTTAATCTTCTAGCTTTGATTCTTGCACCACAGAGTTAGCACAACAAGCAAAATATATCATTTTAAATGAATTTGATAATCTCGGGACTATCTGATTCTAACTTTTGAATTTTAACGACCTAGGTCGAATCGACGCTTACTGTTCCCTCAATGGGAAACGCGTCCTTACCTACTCCCCTCAGGAGAGTTTACCTGATGTCAAACCCGTCCTCCCGACCGTTTGGACTTTTGCTCAGCATCCGAGACTTCAGGACTTTCCGCTAAACGTCCAATCCCCGACCCATCGTCTTCTGTCGGGTGTCCATGACCTCCAGGAATTCCACGTACTGTCCTCGACTCACTCAACCTGCTAAGACTTCCACCCAATCTCTTGGACTAGGATTTCCTTGCCTAGCCGCAACTAGGGATTTCCCTTTGCCTAGTGTCCACCAGGACTTTCTTCTTGCCTAAGATCACTTAGAACTTTTCTACACACTTATTCAACGTTATCAGTACAACAATAAGACTTAATCTTTGGACCCTTTGCCAATATCAAAACTAAAGTTCGATCATGTAATACTCCTTGCACCAACAATTAGTGGTGTATTTTTGTTGCTTGGCCTTTGTTGTTGATTTTAGCCTTTATAGCTAGATTCCTTTCTTTAGTCTTCACTATTAGACTATTCTCGACCTTCATTATCAATTTTTTTTCAATTTCTCATTAACTTTTTGTACAAGTTTTTACTTATAAAAATTGTTAGAACTTCTAGAAACAACTATCGTAGCACAATCATAAAATGTAAAGAGGCTAAGATCTCTTATTGATAATGTTAACAAGGTTTCAACTAGTTGTTCATTGGCGTAGCCTGGATTCAAAAAGCATGATTGGACATGGTTAAGAAACGGACAAGTTCTACTAACATCAATTATTCCTCAACTTGGAAAGGGTACCAGTGTTATTATCTTCTATCAAAAAAGTCCTATATGTTGATGGATGTTACTTTCAATAGACAAGTGTTTTATTTCACCAGACCTTAGCTTTTTAGGAGAATCCCATATTAGAAAATAGGAACCAAGATTTCTTAGTTGACCTTTCTTGCTCAACCTATAATACCTACAATATTTAAATTCGAACATGATTTTATGCTAAATCCTGTGGCTAAATTTGTATCAAAATCTATATTTGAATTTGTATCTATGCATGAAAATGTCAACTCTATCATTGAGAATATGAGACTTGACAAGGTGTAATCAAAGAAGAAGAAGACTATCCCTGAACTAATGCAAGTCCAAGAATCCAACCTAGATGCTAAGAATGAGAAAAGGAACTAGAGCATGCACAAAACAACTTTTATATCCGCTTGTGAACTTCCTATCTTTGAAAAAAAATGTTAAAGTATTGAATTGAAAAAAAAAAAAAACACTGTCACCGCCATATCTGCCATACGCACCCCCATTCCCCCACCCCCCCTCTCTTTTCTTCTTCCCTATTCCTTCTTCTCTTCTTCATCTTCTCTCCTCCAACGGCAACAAGCACAGCAGCAGCTCCCTCTCCTCTTCTTCTTCCTCTCTAACAGAGGCAACGGCTGCAGCCCTTCTCTTCCTCTTCTAAGGCTTTCTTTCCGCAACAAGAGCAGTAGCCTCTCCATTTTCCCTCCTTCTCTTCTCTCTTACTGCCCTTGCTGTCTTTGAATCTCGAAAGCAGCCACCGGAGCTCACTGGAGCTAGCCAAGGCTGCCAGCACAAAGGGGAACGCAGCCCTAATTGTTGCCATTTTCCAACAACCACAACAACTCTTAGAAGATATATTTTGATTTGTTTCTACGATTTATAGTTGGAATGGTTATTTAGATCAGAATGGAGGACTGATGTAGGAATGCTAAATAGTACGAGGAAGCAAGATTAAAAATGATCCTTCGATTTTGAATCATAGATAATGTTCAGATTTGATGTTATTATTCTTATTGGATATCATTTTGAGCATTTAAGGTATTGTCATATGTTTGTAGATGTGAGTTTGAGTGGAACACGGTGATATGCTTACACTTGAAGCTTTTGCTGTACATAAAGTGGGTACATCTATCCTTTGACGCTCAAATAATTATCCTTGTGCATGAATAAATAGAGAAATTGATTACATGTATATGTTTGTATAACTGTTTTAGAAAGAGGATTCAAATGATATTTTAAAGTGAAATGAGGGTTTAAAATAATTAAATCGTAGAAGGGTAAATAATTGTTGTTATTTCCTATTCATATGTGGGTTTCATATGGGGATTAAGACGGAGAAGGTTGTTTTAAAAATTAAAATGGATACTCTAAATTGCTATTCCGTTGATACCTATCTTTATGTTGCTTGACCTTCCATATTGTTGATACTTCATATGATTGATACTTGGAGCTCTCTATTATATAACTCTTACTACCTTATTGATGATACTTAAATGAATTAACATGATGCATGTGAAAAGGTTAACTTAGGTTGGTCGTTCACCGATAAAATATAAATTTAGAATTTAACAATTGTGATAAATAGAGAAATTGCCATATGACCAAAAGGTCACGGGTTCAAATCTTGGAAACAACCTCTTGCAAAAAGCAGGATAAGGCTGCGTACAATGGATCTTTCCCCGGGACCCCGCATGGAGGGAGTTTCGTGCACCGGGATGCCTTTTTTTTTTTGATAAATAGAGAAAATGAAATGCTAAAAGTGAAAATTCTAAGTCTAACCTTATATCAGGCACACATGAGTCGTGGTGGCGAGATATAGTCTGCGATCAGTATTTATTTGTGCAATGGCGTTTTATTGTAGTAGTCCATCAATGAGGGCTTTTAGCTCATATGTTAGATAACTTATGACATTATTATAATATTGACTCAGTTATTTACTTCTTAGTTATTAGTTTTAGACCATTGATATGCATGTTGATACTCACATAGTTTATGATATTTACTCATGTTGATATTATACCATGGATGACGTGAATACCTGTTGATTACATAAAAAGATTTGAAAATTTATCTTAATTGATGATAACATATAAAGATAAATTCTAATTCCAACATACAAATGTTAATTGATCATAAATATACATTTATGCATATTATTTGAAACTTAAAGAAGAATCAAAAGTTGTAATAATAAATTATGCTCCTTTGACCTCTTAAATAAGATACTATCTGCTCCCCTTGGCCTCCAGTTTTGTAGGTAGTTAGGCACAGACATACTTTTGATATTATAGTTGATTTCAGCTTGTACCTAGAGTTGCTTCCTAGTTTGTTTTATTTTTGTGTCATTGTATTTAAGTTTTATTTCATATGTCGTCTTACCTGTATAGTTTATTGTCTGTGAAAAATATGAGATATATGATACATAAAGTTGATGAATTTCTTGATTATTCTATTTAGATAGTTCCTAGGTTCTCTTTTATTATATTGTCACCAAGTAGAGTACCGGGAATTGCACCCCCGAGACATGACAAAAAATTAGCAACACATAGCCTTCTTGGTACCTTATATACATACCGCCACCTTATCGGATGCATTATCCAATGAGAAATGAAAACAATCTATGAACAAAGAAATTGAGACATTGATGAAGGACAAAACATGAAAGTTGTGAAATTGCTAGTAGGAAAGAGAGTTGTAGGATGTAAATGTGTTTATAGAGCGAGTGGATGGATTAATAGAGAAACTATATGGCCAAGTTAGTAGAAAAGGGCTATACTCAAACTATTGGGATTGGATATCAAGAAACTTTTGTTCTAACTTCAAAAATGAATCTTGTTATAATTCTACTGTCATTGGTAGCTCATTATAGTTGGGAATTACAACAATTTTATGTCAAGAATATATTTTTTGTGGAAAATTAGAAGAAGAAATTTATATGGAGATCACACTTGGATATGAACATAATTTAGATGCTCATATTGTAAATTGGAAAAAAAAAACATAAGCAATCACCAAGAGCATGATTTGGTAGATTTGTGAGTCATAATTGTCATGGGTACAGACAAAGCCAAGTGGATCACACATTGTTTATTAAATAGTATTCTTCAGGAGGAGTCACAATGCTCTTAGCCTATGTTGACAGTATAATAATGATAAGCAGAATAACTTCTAACAGCATTTTAGCGAAAGAGTTTGAAATAAAAATATTAGAGGCTGAAATATTTTCATGGAATTGAAGTGGCTCACTCTAAGCAAGCATTTTTATCTCCTAACTTAAAAGAAAAAGAAAAGATAGCATGCAAGCCAGCAAATACTTTAATAGACCCAAATCCCAGACTTGTAATGGCAAAAGAAGATGTTGCAGGAGATATGGAAATGTATCAACATCGGACAAAAAAACTTATTTATGACTGAACATACATACGTGATTAGTGTGATTAGTCATTCATGCATAACCTAAAAGAAACTCATTTGCAAGTAGCTCACCAAGTAGCATTACAGTATTTCAAAGAAACACGAGGTAAGGAAAGGAAGGGGTATTCATTTTAAAAGATATGAAAATTTGATGCTAGAAGCATACAAGATGTTAATTATACTAGGTTGATGATTGACTTTCTTAATAGTAACCTTCTAATGTGAAGAAGCAGAAACATGTGGTAGCACGATCTAATGCATAGGAATAATTCCAAGCAATGGGCTCAAGGTGTGTATGAACTATTTTTATTAAAGATCGTCTTGAGAGACTTGAAGACGAAGTAGGGTGGCCTAATGAGACTGGCCTAATGAGACTTTATTGTGTCTCAACTGTTAGTGCAATCAACCTCTAGAGTTTTGATATTTGTTTGTCAATATGTTTAATGGAGTTTGGTCAAGGTTGACCTAGCCAAGGAGAAGTCCCAACGAGAGGTTAGGAAAGTTCTAACTGAAGGTTAGATAGTGGTGAGTAGTCTACCGAGTGACTAACAAATCCAAGTGGTCAAGGCGACTGAAGGTTTGGCAGTGATGAGTAGTCTACCGAGTGACTAGCAAATCCAAGTGGTCAAGGCGACTGAAGGTTTGGCAATGGCAAGTAGTCTGTTGAGCGACTAGCAAGTCCAAGTGGTCAAGATGACTAAGGCTTGACAATGGTGAGAAGTCCCCTAACTAAAGGTTAGGTAGATAAGAAGTCTTGGAGGAGTAAACTCCAAATAAGTGTGACCTAATGGTTTTCGGTCAACCGAACCAGTGAATCATGAATGTTGCTAACACTGCTTTACTTTACGATTTTATATCTATTGTGCCAAATCAGCATTGCAAAAAAGTCTTAGTCAATTAAGTTAATCAGACACTAAACGGACCAGAGAAGTCTAAACAGATCTAAAGGATCAGATGTTTGGTGGATAAATTGAGATAAGCTCCTAGAGTGGAGTGGTGAGATCGTATCCTGGTTGGACAAACCTTAGGCGGTGATCTGACTGAAGAAATCAATGAAAGTTTCTAAGCCAAGATCAGACAGTCCTAATTGTCATATTAATGCATGCATATTTATCTAGTTCTAACTCTATTTTGCAGGATCATTATTATTATATTGCGCTAACTTTGTTTTGCATAAAAATAAAGTTCGGGTTGATCAAAATGTTCGGTCAACCAAACAAAGTGGTTCAGACCGATCACCGGTGAAAAGATTATATCAGATTCGAATTGAGTCGAAGAAGGAAATATTTGTTCAGGCGACCGATAGTATGATTCTGATCATATTTGGTAACCAGAGATTAGATAAGATTGAATCACATGAGGACGGAAATAACAAAGTCCAGTCGACCGAACATGTGATCGATCGACCAAACATATTTGGTAAGAAAAGATCAAATCAGATCGGATAGAGCAACAAAAGGAAGCTCTTGGTGTTAAGTTGACAGAACAAGTCCCAATCAGGGCCGATTTCGCTGAAGATACGATTTGGGCAGACCGTGAATTTGGACGCGAAGTCAAAAAATTTTGAAGGTTGGTCGACCAATAAAAAAGTTATAAATGAAGTCTCGAGGTCCGAGACTACACAATCAATTCTTTCATCTTCTCATACTCTTCCTGCTTAGAACGTGCAAGTGTTGTTACTACGACACCGAAAGGCTCTCCAACAATCTACGCTCATCTTCTACTTCTTCGATTGTGGGTATATTCTATATTGCTTGCATTCATTTAAGGTGATAGTAGCTTGTCGCTATTCACCTCATATTCTGTACGAGTTTTGCTCCTTCTCCGAAAGTTTTTGGAGAGGAAAACTTTAGTGTATTGTCCACTCAGAAGTGGTGAACGATCATAAGCCTTAGAGTAATAGTCATTGGACTACGAAGCAAGTAAACCGAATGTGTAGACTTAATTTTTTATTCCGCATGTTTTCATAAAAAGAAAGATTTTTCGACGAGTGATATTCATCCCCCTTCTATCGCACTTTTCGATTCTACATGAACTACTTTTGTTAAAGATCATTTTAGGAATCTTGAAAATCAAGTGAGCACTGATGAGTCATGGTTCAATCCAACCAATTTATACTACAACAACCAATTCAAATAAAGTCAAAGATGGAAGTTCCAACGGCACAATTAGTCAAAGATGGGTGACAGTTAGTCGGTTGATGGTTGCAAGATTAACAAACGGCAAGATTAGACTTGAAGGCTACAAAAAAGGGCAAGGCTACGAAAGAATAAATCCAAGAAGTGAAAATACGCCTATATCCTTAAGAGCCTTTAATGTTCCATTTATTCTTACTTTTAATCCTTATGTTTGCCTCCCATGCTTCATTGAAGAGAAGAAAAATAGTAGACTCTGTGCGCATAGATTGTGGGCATAGCAACCTAGGGTTTGTAAATCACGTAAATCTTGATGTGTACTAGTTTGCATTTCTGATTCATGTTCTTTGTTTTATTTTGTTGTGTATTACTCAAGGATTGAAATATCATGTTGAGCGGGTCGAAACGGCCGAAACATTTCGTTCCGCCCGCCGACGTGCACGACCTAGCACTAGGCCCAGCAGCAGCCTCGTAGGCATCATACGACCCCCGTGGTCGCCACAGAAGGCTCGTCATGACCCCGCGGCCGCACCGGAGGTCGCGTTGTCAAAGGTTTTTTTAACTAAAATTGAAATTAAAAAAATGAACTTAAGTTTATTGTCTCAATCAACTCCTAACTAATAGGGATAATCCAAAGAGACTTAATTAAACCCTAATAAAATGAACTTAAGTTTTTTTTATATATAATAAATTTTATATATTTATTTATATTTTAACTATGTTATTATTATTTTTAATGGATCCAATCAACCTCCAACTTAAATAGATAGCCAAACATATTTCTTAAAATTCTAATCGAATTATTCCATTAAAATATATAAAAAATTATTTAAAATACTAAAAAATTCTAATAAAATTTATATATTCCTAAAACACTCCCCGGGGTCATAGTGTCGCAACGATCTCGTCACCGCAACGGCAATTTATTTTATTTTTTGGTTTAATTAATTTTTTATTTTTAAAATATGTATTTTATATAAATAAACTATTATTAATAATAGTTATAAAATATTAAAAATTATTTCAAAATTTTAAAATAATTTTAAAAAGTAATAAATACTTTATAAAATAATTTAAAATGTTTAAAATTAAATATAAATTTAAAATAATCTAAAATTTTAAAAAATATATAATTCTTAAATATTTTAAATAATTTTTAAATTAAAATTTTAAAAATACATTTAAAAATAACTTCAAATTATTTTATAATTATTTTTAGTGTTTCAAATGATTTTATAATTTTAAATTTAGTTTTGAATTTTGATAATTACTTATTTTTTAAAATAATTTTTATAAAAATTTAATAGCCATTATCTTATGAGATAATATTGAAATATAAATTCAACATCTCAAAATATAAAGCATATTTAATAATCAAATATTAATAAAATTAATATACATTTATATTTAAAATTTAAAGACATATCGAAACTATATCAGCATGACATGATATAATACCGAAATTGTATTGTTCCGGTCGAGGACCGAAAACTCGGCATGAGTCGAGATTTTAAACCTTGGCATTACTCTTTTATAATATTAATGTTGCAGAAAAAGCTATTCACCCTCCTCTAGCAATCCAAAAAAAATACATTTCATCAAAAAGAAATTAAAAAGGAGTTGATTTGTACTACTTATGAATCTACACATGGACAATTTTCACATATATTTACTAAAGAGTTAAGTAGCTCAGTGTTGTAAAGTATTGTATTGATGCTAGGAATGGTAAATATGTATTCGTCAACTCCATAAAGAGAGTGGAAACACATGATTTTGTAGCTACGTATATCCCTACAAATTAGGCTGAAAATATTTCATAAATTATGAATGTGATTCAGTAACTACCATAAATTATGGGATATGATAGCGTAGCTAGTTTATAAAAGTGTTTTAGTTTTTTTCTTTTGTTAGAATTTTTATTGGGATAAGTAGGAGTTGTATTAGAAAAGCCTATTATATTACAAAGAATAAGTAATATCGTCAATCTATAAAAATGATTAGGATCCAATGAATAAGTTTTGAGTTAATACAATTTTCAATTTCCAACACATGTTATTCTTTAATTTAACAAAAAAAAAACATCCTTTATTGTTAGACAATCTTGGTTCTTCCATTATGATTATAATGATCACCTCATTTTCATGCTTAATAACAATTTCAAATTAATTCAAACTAACAACCTAATCTTGGATTTGTAGGTGTATTGTAGGCCATTCCACAATACTAAGTTTGAGCTAATGAATTGAAGATAAGTGTCAAGCAAGTGAAGTTTTAACTTGTGATTATATCAAGCTTGAAGACTTGAATACTATTTAAAAGAATCTATTTTGAGTTTACATTATATCTTATTCATATAAATAAGATAAGCATTATTTAGGGTGAATCTAATTTTCTTAAGGAATTTCTTATGTCATTTAAGATTTTAGCAAAATATTTGGGTTAAATTCCTTGTTCATATCATGTACAGGGAACTAATTATATTCAATTTAAGCAACTCTAGATTGTTGATGGAATAATTCTAACGATGATTGTCTAACCCCAATACAACCCTCAACCTTTTATCATTTCGGCATGGTATCAATGTTAGCGATTTTCTCATTCTATATAAATGTGATAAGTCAATTCCTTCAAGCCTCATGTTATGATTATTAGGAAGAATCTTGCAATGTGTCAAAAATACTCCAAGAACTTTTATGTTGTAATTGGGATCATCTATAAATTGTAGATATACTAATGCAAACTTGAACATGGTATCCTCTATTAGCAAACAATCTCAGCAAATAATTATATTCTCTTGAGGACAATATGAGAATGTAGTGAAAGAGTAGGAGTAGATGGTTATGGAAAAATTGAGAGAAAAGGATGAATACATAGTTCCCATGACTCCAGCTACATGTAAGCTAATTAGTAATGCTCTAAGAGGACCAATAAATTATATTATGATAACCAAGTTCTCATGAATTTTTCTTCCAATCTACATTATCAGAGGACCTATGATTGAATACATATATAAGAAACTAAGGTTTTATGATATCTTTGAACTGGTAAACTAGCTTAAGGGATGTATCAAGGAACAAGTTGTAAACAGTAAAGATGATGTTGGTGAATATACCAAACCATAGGGTTGCATGTGGAAAATGCCAATAAGATAGCATACAAAGTTAGACAAGACTACCTAGGGATTAACTCAATTAATTTCCCAACTGCAACAAATGGATACAGCAACTTCCTTTAATCTTGAGCTAAATTCCTATAATGAATTCTATCAAGTATTTAGGTTTGTAAGGTCTTCCTCTAAAGAACAAGAAAATTTAGTCAAAGATAATTATAGTGTCAGAAGGGGAGCCTTGGCGCAACGGTAAAGTTGTTGTCATGTGACCAAAAGGTCACGGGTTCGAATACTGGAAACAGCCTCTTGCAAAAAGTAGGGTAAGGCTACGTACAATGGATCCTTCCCCGGGACTCCGCATGGTGAGAGCTTCGTGCACCGGGCTACCTTTTTTTATAATTATAGTGTCACAACGTCACAACATGAGAACTATAGTGTAACTTGGTTGAGTATTTTTGGTATTTGTTAGGAGAATTGAGAGAGCATGAGGGTTTTGTACATGATTCCATGTAACATGATGGCATTGAATTAAGGTTACAAATACTCCTATATAAAGAGGGAGATCACAAGAATCAATTGGAAAATGGATACTAATGAAAAGGAGACGACCATCAGAATCATTATTGGTTGATAAGATGATCGACTTCAGCAGTGTGTTCACCCGCTTGATAGAGAAGTTGGTCCTTTGTCTTGCCTAGTGTAGCCTAATTATCACCACTTTAATAGGTAAACCAATTCATATTTTCCTTTTCCCAATTGTCCTTGAGACATATTTTGACTTTATTTCCTCTTAATACTTGGTTAGCTAAATCCACATAATTTTTAATATGCATTTATAAAATTTACATGACTATCAGTTTAATAATTAATCCATGAAGAGCACAAGGTTTTTGCAAATACATACTGCAAATCCTCCAAGTTTAGTGAGGGAATTCAAAGTGACAATAAAGACTAGATGGAAAATACATGTATGGTTCGCAACATCATCAACATTATTCATTCATATTCACCTAACAGTAGTCAAGCTCCAAGCTCAAAGACGAAGTGTAGATTGAAGAGGATGGCATAAGGGATGCATCATGTGACTATAATGTTGTGTGTTTATGTAGCATCATGATGCTTCAAGTTGTATTTGTTGCATCGTAGAGTTATTGAACTCCTAGTCTTGTCAAGAAATAGAGCCAAATCACATTTGTTAAACACAAGGATAATCTATATTCACCAGAAATGTGATCTTCAATGCAGAGACGTTCATAGGGATCATACATATTACAAAGTTAGCCCACTTGGACTGCACCATTTACCTAACCCGCTCACCATATCCACTCTCCAACATGTCATATGAGCCCTGCTTTACCAACTATTTGTTGATGATGTGATGTGAGGCCGCTAATTTTCTAATCCTACAGCAATTCTTCTCCTATCATATGTAGTATGGCTTAACTGGTTCTCTTGTTGGCAACAATACTTGATTTAAGATTTCATTAACTCATAGGTCCATTTTGACCAGTTTCATTAAAATTTCATATCTATTGTCTTTTCCTACATTACCCTTGAATCAAGAACGCTAATTGAAAATGTAAAATAGAGGATTGTGAATCCAAATACCAACAGACACAATCTTTCTGATCTAGGAAGTTGATGATGGAAATAAATATCAAGCCATAATATATGTTGGAAACCTATTGAGGTTGAGCAACTATTTTCACAGGAAATCATTATTCCAAAATCCAAATGCTGCCTCTTTGTCTAAATTCAAGAAAAGGTTAGACATTTAATCCTATCTTCCTTAACGAGATAGTAAAAGTGGGGCACTCCTATAGCTAGAATTGTGGCATATCAGTTATCCTCTGTCAATGTCCCAGTGAAACTACACCAGTCAACCGGTCTCCAGAGAGTAGCCACAAACCTGATGCTCTGTGCTACTCATCTGGCATACAATCTTTATCAAAAATCGTCCAAGTTCATGTCACACTAGAAAATGACTGGTTGGCTAGCATACACCATCAAAAGATTTTGATGTTAAATTATGACAAAGGTACCTTATGTATCATTGAGTTTGAGACTCTTCTACGGAATTCTATGTTTAAATGGAACTCAACAAAAGCATATTTACAAGACAAAGCATCATCAAGAATTCCATTCGCACCCCATATTTCTCAGAACTGCAGGCAGTAGTTCGCCTCTTCACTCACTACAACTTCCACATTATGTTTAGCTGAGCAATTTTACTCACTAACGGCTGGCCTACTTTCTCCTATCTACTACCAGAACAGGATGATTGCTACCGGCTGTAAAACAAAGACAGGTAAATAAAACTGTCAATTGTCTGTACATGGTGCATGCGGTGCCTTTAAAATCAATTAGTCTTCGATTACAATCCACGGACGCTAGAAGATTGATAGAATTGAAGCACTCCTACCTAGTGAGATTTTACCATTTCGTTATGGTTTCTAGCTAGCAAGAGTACTCCTCTTTCTACAGCTTCATATGTATTGTCGTCTTTTTGTTTAATCCATTCAGGAAACCATCTACCTATAAATCATTTCTCCCAACGAGATGAAATACATCTTGGATTCGGCTGTTTGCTGAAGAAAGAAAGTGGAAAACAAAACCTTACGGCAATGGCCTGAGACATTACCATCATTAGAGGTCATGGACCCAACGGCACTTCCAGGCGATGAAGAATCCATGTCCCTCACAAACAGCTCTTGATCTCCCTCCTCTTCCTCGTCGTCATCGCCATTTTGTTCTCCGTCCTCCACGTGCAGGGACCCACTCGAATCACCCCTGTCAGAGAGGCCTGCTGTCTCCTTGTCTGCTCCACCTTTGGAGGATCCCTGTGTCGATTCTGGAGGGGTTTCGTAGTCCTCGTCTCTATCGAAGACATGGACGGCTGTGATATCGGCGAAGCTCACCCGGCGAGACTTCTTTCGCGCGATTGTCTCCTCGTCGAGCTCACCGGCACTGGGAAGCTCCCTCTCTCTCTCTTCCTTCGAATCCATAGGGGGAAGGTTAGGTTAGGGTTGAGGACTGGAAATTCTCTCGGAACTGGGGGAGAAAAAAGGAGGGAAACCAGCGAACAAAATTATCTTAATTTCATTTTAAAAAAAAAATAGAAAATTAAGAAATATTCTTAAAATCATTCTTTCGCATTTTCTCTGAAATGTTCCATCCGAAGTAATATTCAAGCTCAAACGTCACCTAAGATGGTGTGGCTTGATAGAAAAGTTTAGACCAATATTTACCGCTGTCCCAAGGAAGTAAGAAAAATATATATATATACCGGTATAAATATTTGATATAATAGGCCTCCATGTTAATTTAAGTGCATGCAAAAAAATCACGATAGATATTTGATTTTTTTCATGTAAAAAATTATTGTATTAGGATAAATATATTCTGTAATTTCTTTTTTTTTAAAGAATACGGGAAATCATCTTGGAGGGACCGTTAAGATGGTACCTTCACTTTTTTGATGCAAAAGAAAAAAAAATTATATCAGTGAACTTCGAGAGCTAATAAAGTTGGGAGATAAGACTGCTTGCGGCACGCAATTGAGATTTTCGAAAGACCATTTGCAAATGCTTTTGATATGTAGGTTTTCTCATACATGAAATCTCTAACATGAGATACTATCTAGGGTTTATGGTTTATTTGCACAGTATTTTCATTTTATAGAAATGTAAATTTTTCAAAGGTTATTTAGTTGTAGCAAAAAAGATAATTACAGTCCTCTCAGACGTCTCTCGCTCATCCTTATGTTATGTGAAGGAAAGTAAATTGTGAGATCAATTTATAGTCGATTGTCAAGTGATTATGGGTGGGAAGAGTTTTTATCCGAGGATATACACTCATCAGGAATCGATCTATTATAACAAATCTATTATCCTCTAACCAATTGGGCACCCTCGTGGGGGCATTTTCCAAGGTTATTTAGGCTTATATAAGAAGGAGAGTCTTGATGCAATGATAAAACTATTGTCATATGATCTTGAATACGGGTTCAAGTTGTGAAAATAGTCTCTTACAAAATATAACATAAGGTTGTGTAAATAAATTCAATATGGTTCAACCCTTCTCCAATATCTCACACTAGCAGGAGATTTATGTAATAGATGGTCTTTATTTAGGCTTATAAAAACTTTATACATTTTATTTAAAGTCATTAAATTGTATATCTAGAAGAGAACTAATAACACTCGTATGTGTAATATGGAGGGCAATTCAAATTAATATTGAACCCCTAACTAGTGTAGTATAGGGCAACTGAGATTATCTCTCAAGGAATGGAATGATGTATAATAATCTCAGGATTGATAGGGCAATTCATGCCCGGGGCATAGCCAAGCCAGTAACCATGTGATAGATTTATAACATTAAGCAAGAGTCGAATCCCGGTGAAGCCTGTGAAAAATACCCTCCCACATGGGGACTTATTCAATACTCGATATACTCTCTTCCAATGGCGTAGAGCAATCATGGGAGGATCCAAGACGATGGATTTCACCTTTTGCAATGACATAATAAGCAATTCAACACTAACTAAACTGCATTAACCAAGACAACAGAAAGATGAGATATATTTCATCAAACAAAATCCAGGCATCAATCAATTAAAACTAAGTGCATGAAATCTTACGCATGAGAGGCTACATCTATTACAACCATTCAACTATGAAGACTGCAGATCAACCTATCAAACGAAGTTGCGGATGAAAGAGATGCTGCGATCCTGATCCAGAAGAAGGGATTGTTGTCTGGAGATGGTGTAGGATCGAATAACAATAATGTTTTTCGTCATTTCTTTTCTATCAGGGTTGTTACTAGTGTATAAGAAATAATAACTTAAGGAACAATATAAGAAAAGACACACCCTGGGGTGCTACATCAAAGACTATCTCAACTTGAGCACTAGTGTTTTTTCTCCTGTCCGGAAATCTTTCAAAGCCTGAAAACCGCTTGCAAAATTTGCAAGGCCCAAATAAAATAGTAATAATAGAAATAAAAACAAACAAACCAACTCATCGATCTTGATCTGAAGCCTTAAGTGTCGTGACACTCTTAGTACTTCTCGAGTCATACAAGTAGGACTCGAGCTCTTTTTCGGAACACGAAATGAAGGATCTTGTTTACAGGTGTTACTGAAAGATGCTGCCTTGACTCGCTTTTATAGAGCTTGATCAACACTCTTCTAGTTGACTGAACCTCCATTGACTTAGCTAGAAATTTGATCCTCTTCAGGATAAGTTTTGACATTTCAATCAACTGGAACACCCTCCGATCGCCTAGAGGTCAGTCAAAACTTATCCGTGGACCAACTTGTGCAAGCCTGATCAGTGATCACATTGACTTTTGGTCGACCAAACTTTTTGAAACGGCCTATACTCCTTACTCGTGACACCACAACTGGAAATACCCATAATACTATTGAAGAAGGAAAACTTGCAACTGCATTTACCTCAATTCCGAATATATCCAAATACAAGTAAACAAAATTATGAACTCATGCCAAGGAAACAATCAACCATTCTTCTTCAACTCATACATGACAAATCGAAAGACTGAAGGGTATAACGTGCTCTAGAATTTTCCGGACAATATGATATGCATTTCATCTCATCTCCTCAGTTACTCCACCTCCTCGACCCCTACACAACATTCTTGGTGCCATTATCCCCACCTGCATCATTTATGTTGTGAGACAATGGCTCAGCAAGTAAATTCCACGAGTAGATATAGAGTTAGGAGTAGCAAAACAAAATCAGTTTGGGAATACGGAGTCTGTGCCTACTTCAAGTCCATTTGAGCAAGACTAAGTAGAGTTATGTAGGGATAGCATCAAATATGGTCATGCATAAAAATAAAACTTCAACATAACATACAAGGTGCCCACTTCGAGTCCATTTGAGCAAGACTAAGTAGAGTTATGTACGGATAGCATCAAATATGGTCACGCATAAAAATAAAACTTCAACATAACATACAAGAACTTAACATGTTAAAAATATGAAGAGCAGAATCTCCACATAGTAAACAAGTTGCAATTTTCACAACAGAAAAATAACATAGCATATTGGAGAAATCATATGAGGCAATTCATGAGACATAACTTCAACATATTATGAAAGAAGCAGTCTACAACTGAATCTCAACATGGCAAATTGTAAGATTACAAGTGGCAATTTCATAAAACAGAATCCGAACATCAACCTGGCATACTGGAAAAGTTAAAGAGGCAATTTCATAACAGATTTCCACATAGTAACATATAGCAAATCACAACTGAACATCAACATAATATAATGGGAAATAACATGATGCAATTGTGGCAACCTTTACAAGAGCACACATTTTTTCAGTCCTTATTCACGACCCATTGAGAGGTATCTCTCAGAAGAACATGAATCATTTATCCATAGCCATTTATATTTCTTTATCTTTCATGGTTGGAAAGACCCTCCCAGAGCTCATCCATCCATCCTGTTACCACTCATGCACATATTCATCTAGTTAACTATTTAGAGAAAATATGATTTAAACATATCTCAACACGTAAAAGATTTATACACTGTTCGTATACTATCATTTAGGAAATGATCTAGTTGGAATTGCAAGCAATGCATAATAAATCTGAACAACTTAAGTACATAAAGAAAAAGCAATTACTTAAGCATCACAAGTTTCGATTCTATTAAATCTATGCCAAACTAAATCAAAGAAACGTTCAACCAGAGCAAACAACTCCAACTTGCCCAGCCTGCTGAAACCAACACAAAAACAAAACACCTCACAACCCAAGCATCAAATCTTGTTCGATTCAGCAAACTGAAACCATTCCGAAGACCAGAAAACTTCACAATCAAATCTCAAATTCCACGCGATTTAGAAAGCTATAATCCTCAATTCACAGCAAGTTTGCGGAAAAAGATATCTCAACCAATCCGAATCTCTACCTACCAAAACCCGACTAGCAAGCAATGTAAGGGAACTTCACAGTGGCAATCTAGGAATCAACAACACCACGCCTGCAACACCCAAAACCGATTCAATGAAAACAAATCCCATTACAAGGAAGTCATGAAACCATCAAAACCGAAACACCTCACCCAATTTTGCAGCAGAAATAAGAGGAAACGAGATATAAGATATAAACCGCGGTGCCCTAACAGTAATAGCCCCCGATTTATCTCGCAACCATACCAGAACCACACCCATTCATATCTACTAGAAGGAACTACTTGCCTTTATCCTTTTTGTGCCGTTGATAGGAGTTTTAGCCCACGGGATGACGCGCTGGCGGTGAAGGATAGTCACAGTAACCCACGACCTGTGGCGATGTTCACCGAGGAGATCTCGGGCGTGGCGACACCGGCCGGCCGAGGTTCGAGCACGGTGAAGGGTTTGAGTTGTGCGGCAGAGAGGAGAGGAGAAGAGGAAATCGGGAAGTAGGGGATGGGGAAATGAATGGGAATTAGATTCAGGCTTATATACTGTGAGTAATTAAAGTCCAATCTTAGATTAATTGAATTTATTCCCTAAAAATTTCTGCGAACTCATGATTCTTTAATGAACGGTTATTATTTTATATTTTATTTTATTATTATTTATTATCGCTAAATTATCTTCGTCCTAAAATACATAGAAGTTTAAATTCCAAATTTAAACATGTGATACTAGTGGAACCTTACACTTTTAGTCAACTGGAATAACTTTTGGTCCACTGAAATATCTTTTGATCAATTGAAACATGAGTCCGACGACCTAAATCACTTCCCAACTAATCCGGCCTGAACGTTCGTCCACTTGTTATTTTTATAAAACAAAAAGCATAACAAGTAAAACATGTAAAATCTAGTATTGGATTTACTTAACCTATTAGGTTCACATTTCAAGACTTTTCTCTTTACCAAATGTTCAGCTCCTAACTAATCTATCTTGGATTTAATTTAATTTCTAACTAGATTTGCCTAATTTCCAACCAAATCTTCCGTCGCCAGCCTCATTAGAACTTCCATTATTTAGTTCTCAACTAGGACTTCTATTATCTACTTTCCCAACTAGAGCTTCCACTGTGTAACCCCGCTAGAATGTCTATTATCTAATGCACAACCAAGTCTTTACTTTGCCTAATCCCACCACCTAATCCTTCTATGTCATTTCACCAACCTACTAAGTATTTGGTTCTACTTGGACTTCTCATTCACTCCTAAGATTTAACTCAACATTGACTTTATTTGGACTCTACACTTAACTTGATCAATCTTGATAATCAAATTATTTGGCTACCATTGACTAAATTCCATTAAACATATTGTTTAAATAAACAATTAAAATCTTGAAGGCCGATTGCACTAACAATCTTTCTCTTTCGATATTTAACCATATGTTTAAGTCTTATGCCAAATTAGAGAATTTAGGTTAACATCATTTTTCTTCCCTTTAGCATACATCAAATAGATTTAAACTCCTAAGGACCTCCTTAGGTGTTTCACAAATAATAAGATTTTCCATAGTCAAAAACTAACTCTCCCCCTTCTTGAATGATCATTTTTTTTAAAAGTCATCTTGAAAATTTTAAAAAATATTTTCACAAGTATCTTTTTCAAAATGAATTGGATAAATATTTAGCAAAAATATTTGAAAATTTTGTAAGGCAAGATTTTTGAAGCGTATTTTCAAATTCTCTTGGAAAAGAAATATTGAAAAGTATTTTTCAAAATTTTCACGTATTTTTTTTTCAAAAAGAGAAACATTTTTAAATGCGAGTGTAGCTTAGGAGATTTTAAAAGAGAAGAATATATTGAAAGGGAAGAAAACAAATGTGTCGAAAGCATCTTTTTAAAATTGTTTTCAAAATTATTTTTTCAAAATTTTCCAAATAATTTTTATAAATTCATTTCAACACTTAATTTTGAAAAATTCATCTAAAAACTTGGCCTTTCAAGAGAGTCTCCCTCTTAACTTGACAACCCCCTTAGGATATCCACATTAACCGCAAGGAAGGCATACGTAAGTGTTTAAGGATTTAAGAGATTATGTTGACCTATGGATTTAGAATCTAAGTGATGATTATTTTTACTTTAAGTTTTTGCTAATATCTCACTCATTCTATTCTATGTGTCACAATATACAAACACAGTAATCTTGTATATTTTGTGACATGAGTTTTTAATTTTGATTTGATTAAGTTATTTATCTACGGAAGTTTGATTTAGTATTAGATTTAAATTTAACTTTGAGTCCACTAAGTAATATTTTTAGAATAAGCTTCTAATTGTGGTGAGTCAAAATAAACATCATTAAAGTAATCACGTACTTAAAATAAAGTTTTTCCAAAACATCCAACCCAAGAAACTCAATACTAAATCTTGATCAAACTAGTTCAGATTAGACTGAGGTAGCTCTAGTTAAATTCACAAAATCAATTGCACCAGATAGAATGCTCATTATTCAACCTAGACATATATCAACAGAGCTTCCTTAGTTAACTATCATCTCAACCCTCTCTAATATTGTTGGTTAAGATTTAACTCATTTGTCCTATATTTGCCCTATCTATCCATTCTAAAATAGCAATTAAAAGAATAGATAGAATGCATGGTATGTGAAACATGACATATTACCACTACTTAAATTAAAGTATACATGAGCATAACAAGTTGAACATGTATAACACATCAAGCAAGTCATAACAATCAAACATTTAAGGTATTGATGTCTATTGATGTATTAAATTTTTGATTTGATACTTTTCATGTTAACCTCGAATGTCTCAATTCATTTTTTCACATTTTAATTATTAATGTTTGTGGGATTTTATTGATTATTGCATAATTAAATAATACTTAATTGTAACTTGGTTTATGAATTTTAAGTTTTTTATTTATTTTAGACTTGTAATAAGTCTAAACTTTGAATTTTAGATAGATTATAAATAACCTTTTCTAATTTATCAATTTTATTTTGTAAAATATTATTTTGTTTTTTAAATTTTCTAAAACTTGTATTTTTTGAGTTTAAAAACTTATCTTTTGAAATTTAAACCTTTAAAAATTGATTTTTCGAACTTATAATTTTTTAAAACTAATTTTTATAATTTTTGAAATTTAAATCCGATTTTTTTTTTAAATTTCAAACTTGAATTTTTCTTATTTTTAAAAGTTAAAAATTGTTTTTTAATTTAAAAATTAAAATTTTTATTTTTAATATTAAAATTATTGTTTTTAAAATTTGTAAACATCTTTTCTGATTTTTTAAAATTCTTATTTTTGTAAGTTGATTTTTTAAAAAAAAATTGAATTCGTATTTTTGATATTTGATTCTTAAAGTTCTTAGATTTTGAAAACTTTTTTTTTCTAGATTTTTAAAATTTTTAAATTGTTTTTTATGATTTAAATTTTGAAGAATATTTTTCTACAGATTTTAAAAAATTCTCATCATCTTGATTAAATTTGAATTCACGATTCAAAATTATATTGATTAATTAAATTTGAATGATTCAATTTAAGATTATTTTAATTAATTAAATTTGAATTAATTAGTTTATCTTTCAGATTAATCTTTTAATTAGTTAGATCAATATTTTGATTAAATCTGACAAAGGTTTGTGTCAACTTGATTAAAGTCATAGTTAACTTGATTAAAGTATTGATTAAGTTGATTATATTTTATCTTATTATTTAAATTATTCAAATTAATTTTATCTTTTTAATTAATTTCAAATTAATTATTTTTTAAACTAAATTTGAATTAATTAAATTATTATCATGCATATCTAAATGTTTCAAAAAGATCTAAACTAAAAGAACAATAAGTAGCCTGCATCGTAAATATTGGATAAGCTTACTAACTTCCATCGTTCATCCTAGATTCTTGAATTTTCTTTGTGGGCATCTATTCCTATCCTTTTACACTTGAAGCATACCACACAATCCTTGCTTTTCCGAGTTCCTTGTATTCATAATTAAGACATTTATTTTTATAGTATTATCTTTCCTTACATTTAAAATAAATTATGTGAAATTTAAATTTTGGAATTAAATTTATACCTTTCGAATCCTGGTTAGGATTATGTTCCTTGCCCTTGATGGTTTAGACTCGGGCTCAATTTAATCATCCAACTTCGATAGATCCTTGTGAAGTTTGATCAATCAGTTCCATAACTCTTAGGCTTTTTCAAATTTACCTAATCTGTACAAAATTCTACTAGGTAAAAGTTTTAAAATTACTTAGGTTACCTTTCGATCTGGTTTGATATTTGAGTGGACAATTTCATTAGAGTGACCCAACCATTGAAATCTCACATTAGCACAAAATTCTGAGCACTAGTGTTTTTCTCTTTTCTAGAAATCTTTTAGAAGTGGAAAATTAGTGTTTTAAATCGCGTAATATTGGTTTATAGTGTTTTTGTCTTGTCATCGAATAGCATGAATAGCGATGCGCATAGTGCAAACTTTTCTTGCACGTTAATTTTTAAATTTAAAAAAAACAAAACATACTTAATTATATTGTCACGCCGCAAAACTTAGGCGTACCGAAACCGGCTTTGCTTGCGAGTATAAATATTCGAAAACAGCAAGGCGTATATAATGTATACTAAATCAGTAATGATATAATAGAAATATTGTCTTTACAAAGTGAAAATCCAAAAGCGATAAGCGGAAGCGTACAAGTAAAGATAACATGAACTAAAATGAAGAATTGTTTGAATAGGGCTCCATTACCAACCCCAAAACATCTCTTGCTCCTCTTTATCGACTTGTTCCACGTTTTTATCTGGGGATGAGAGTAAGGGGGTGAGTGCTTCGGAAAACACTCAGTAAGTGGGGGTCGATTGAATATAGAACGACAGAATACACAATATATCAAGATATTCAGAATCCATGACAGGAACATAATTCATAAAATATAGTATAAACATAACTTAATCAAAAACATGTACTTATAACACTATTAAGCATCTTATTTTCCATAGTATTATTAATCAACCCCCTATATATAATTCCTTTAAGGGGTGAGGCTATCACCATGCGCCTGATGGTCGTGTAACTACATGTACCTCCCTCCATATCCGTGGGGACCGACACTAGGGGGTCGTTAATGTAGCGGATCTACATTTTTTAAGGGGTGAGGTCATATATCGGTTATTATTACCCAACACATCAGGGCCATAACTTGTCACATCTTAGCATATCCTCCGAAATTTCCTTTTACCATATCTAACTTAAGTCATAACAGTGCATCTTGAAATTTAGAAAGTGCATATTGGAATTCATAAAAATAAAATGAGCAGTATAAAATGATCAATAATGAAAAGAAAACATAGATCGTACAAAGCTATAATCGAAAACGAAAAGCTCACTTACTTGGTCAGAAGCTTCTTCGATTTTGGACAAAAACTTTACAGGACTTGAACTTACACATGTTGATCGAAACTTGGGCAGAAACTTGCACAAAATATAGTTGACGTTTGGACGAATTTCACAATGTGTTGATCAAAGGATTTGAGTGCGCCTTTGGAAGACAATGCATTGTCTATCTATAGTTATGAAAGGGTGGCCAAGGCATATGAAGAGATGGCTAGATGGAGAGTCATCCATTAAGAGGCTAGGTGAAGGGTCATGACTAGATGAAAGGTTATAGCTAGATGAATGATTACCATACCATTACAACATAGCATGGTATTCACTAATGTTCATCTCCATGACCAAAATCAGATCTTCACATATATAAGTAACCTTAAATTAATCATAATAATTCATTACATGTCAAAATATCTAAGAACAATAATTTAAAAAGTCTTATAATTAAAACAACATAACCTAAAAATAATCAGTATCATCCAACTCTATATCACTATCATCATCAATAGCGTCTATGGTTGGAAAATTTCTACTATCGAAAGTTGTTGGAATTACTCCACCATAATTTTCAGTATCAAGATGATTATCTTCCACATCAACAAGACTCAACCTTGCTTGTTTGTCTTTGCTTCCACCTATTATATAAGAGATACTATATTTAAGAATCAATTATAGGTGAAGTAAATATAAGAAAATAATTTGCATATGCTTACTTGAATTGTCAACAACTCTTCTTTTTTTTCAATTCGTAGGAGGAAGTTCAACTATATCCTCAACATCTTCGACTCGGTTATCTGAGTCGAAAAGACTTTTAAAGATAGCCGATGGCACACTTATAATAGGATCACTTTCAAATAATTTATCATCTTGAAACCATTTTATAGTTACGGGGAGGACGGGACCTTCTTTCTCAATTATTCATTTATCATCTAAATCAATTTTATCAACTACAATGAGATCAATCTTGTATCTCCTCCTAATGCTTCTCTCCCTAAGCTTTAAGTTATATTTCACAAACACCAACGCATTCAACTTTGCATGTTTAAGTCTATTTCTCTTTTTTCGTATGAATCTAATATTACAAAGAAGAAAACATATGTAAAAAATTAAACAATGATATGAAAATTATAAAACAACTAAAATTCAAGTAGAGTTAGAAACTTAGAATATTCACCGATTCAAAAATGCTCCAATTCCTTAACTATCTCGAAGCACTACAAGTGAGACCAAGCACTTGAATTGTAAACGTAGTAAGCTCGGATGTCTTACTTCCAAAATGTTTCCACTACAAGACTAATAAGTAATAACATAAATAAAATTACAAGAATGTACATAATTTTAAAATACTAATGCTAGTATAATTTTTATAAGAAAGGTTACAAGAAGAAAATTTTACCCGGAGTCTACAACATTCTTGTTCGTTTTGCTATTGGAGTTCCAAATTCTCTTTCAGCTTTGTTATACAAGTCCAATTCGATGCCCGCTTTAAGACGATCATCAGAAGATAACATTCTATCCATGCAAGCATACAATCCATCTCTAACTTCATCACAATCTGAAAATTTTTCTTCATAATACAATTACAAGTTTAAATAGTACCTGACTGCGTGTAGAGGATGATGAAGTTGTGGATTCCATCGTGAATCAAATTTTTTCCAAATAGACTTGAATTTTCTGTCAATTCCCCCATAATTAAATTTTATTGTCTCTTTTACCTTATCCATAAGTTCATAAATACATTTCATGGTCGATCTCTCCTCCAAATCAACTTCCCTTAACACACTCACAAAGAGGAACAACACTCTTAACACAAAATGCAACATGTGGCCAAAAGTTGGGATCATTAACAACAATTCTCTTCACGACCTTCCCCTGAGTTGTTTGAGATAGTGGTGAACTTACCCAATCTTTGAAAGCAAACAGTTGTTCAAGTGGTCTTTTAACCTTATACATACTCTGAGTGAGAAATGAAGTAGCAAAGTAAGTAACAACGGAACAGAGAATTTCTTTATCGTTTGTATACTTTCTCATCAAAAAAAGTATAGTCCCATGACCATAAAGGAACTTCACAACCATCTTAGCATGCTCAATTGTGTCAAAAAAATCTTCAACTTTGCAATATCCTCCAACATTAGATCAATGTAATGCCCTGTATAAGGTGTTTACAAAATTCTGTGTTTAGTCTCCATAATTTTTTCCCTACCTTAATGCAATTTGAAGCATTATCCATGACAATTTGAATCACATTTTCCTCTCCCACCTCATCAACAACATTATCAAGATATTTAAAGATCAATTCCCCATTTTTAATAGAAGTTGATGCATCAATAGATTTCAAAAAGAAAGTGCCGACGAGACTATTCACCAAAAAATTGATCAAACTTCTATTCTTCCCATCCGTCCAACCATCGGACATAATAATACATCCATATTTTTTCCATGCCTTTTTATGCTCCTTATATATTAGGTTGATGCCATCAACTTAAACTTTAAGTATCCAAGTTCTTAACTCTTGCATTGAAGGAGGCTTGAACCCTCTTCCATATTCTGCAGTACCCTCAACCATAGGCAACGAATAAGGATCATTCATAACATTAAATGAAAGTGTCGCAGAGTAAATAAAACAATCAACTTTACGCTTCACATCAACCAAAAAATCTTTTTTGTATGACGAATTTAGTATTGTTTGTCTAGGTTCCGAACTAACAAACCTATGAAGAGTACCTTTACCTTTTGATTCATCACTACCAAAACATCCAATTGAATTTTCCCCTACACTTCCAACTTTTGATAATTGCGTACTCATACTCTGGGGACCCTCACCAATCTCTCATAACAATTTGGTTTGTTTGCTTTTAGATGCTCTAATTTTGTCAAGTGATTATCTAATTTCTTGCTTAATATCATCCGGAACACTAACACAAGGTGCAACCCCTTTATGAGTTTAAACTAAATGTTCCTTTAAGCGAGTAATCCCTCCATTCAATATATGATGATAAAATTTGCACCAAATAAATTTCCCCCCTCCTTTTGATAACAATACTTCCAACCAATATTTTTTTTTTTTATCTTTTTTTTTGACAAATTCATAGACATTGCAAATTCCAAATATACAATTAAAACCCTAGAAAAATAAAAGGAAAAAATTAGAACAAATAATTAATTAATTAGAAACAAATAAAAAAAATTGAAATCGATCCACAACATCTGGATCGATCCAGGGCACTAGATCAATCCCGTAATCGATCCAAATCCTTTCTATTTGTAAAAAAAATTACGAACAAAAGGGATCTGCATCAATCACTGGATTGATCCAGATGCTCAACTTCTGGAAATCGCAAAATTATGATTGCTTTTGCTTCTTCGAGAAATGAAAAATGAAAAGGAAAAAACCAAACGAAGAAAACTAAAAAGGAAGGAGAAAACTTGACCTCTAATTGTCGTCCCTCGCCGTCGCTTGCGGCTCACAGGTCGTCGGTCACCAGTCGCCTCCGACCTACCTTCTTGAAGGTCATGATTCCACTCGCCTCTGCCCTAGCTAGTTTGTAAGTAACTATAGCGCCCACTATTGGCCGCTAGGTCATGATAGCGCACACTATGTGCACTATCAACGCTATTGTTCCGAATAGTGTGGGCTATTCGGGACAATCGCTAATCAGTGAACATTCTGCAGCATTTGTTGATTGTAATGCATGATAGCACGCTATTCGCTGCTATTGAAAACACAGGAAAAAACATCTTACAAAATTTGCAAGTCAATCAAAATAGAAATAATAACAATCAAACCAACTCGTTGATCTTGATCTTAAGCACTAAGTGTCATGACACTCTTCCTAGCGCTTCCCAAACCACACAAACAGGACTTTGGCACTTTTTTAGAGCATAGAATGAAGGATCTTATTTGTAGGTGTTATTAGAATACGATGCCTTGACTCACTTTTATACAGCTCGATCAACACTCTTTCGGTTGACTAGACCTCCTTCTAGTCTACCGGACCTCCAATAACTCAACTAGAAACTCAATCCTCTTCGGGCTAAGTTTTGACATCTCGATCGACCAAAACACCCTATGCTCACCTAGAGGTCAGTCAAAACGTTTCCATGTTCTAACTTGTGCAAGCCCAATCTAGTTGACTTACGGTCAATCAGACCATGATTTGGTGATTCGGACTAGTTCATAACTTGTCCCCCTTGAGCCTTAGTCTAGCTACTAGCTCCTACAAAACAAATAAACAAACAACAAGCAAAACATGCAAAATCTAGTACTTGGTTTACCTAACCAGCTAGGTTCACTTGCTTAGAGCTTATTCCTCCAAGACTTTTCTCTTTGCCAAGTGTTCAACTCCTAGCTAATCCACCTTGGACTTAACCTAGTCTCCAACTAGGCCTTCCATTGTCTAGTCTTGTTAGATCTTTCATTTCCTAGTTCCCAACTAAGTCTTCTATTGCCTAGTCCTACTAGGACTTTCATTGTCTAGTTTTCAAACCAGAACTTTCATTGCCTAGCCCTCGATAGGACTTCCACTCTTTAGTCCCACTAGGTCTTTCCGCTAACCTACCAAGTATTTGATCCTAATTGAACTTCTCACTCACTTCCAAGCTTAAGTCAACCTTGACTTTGCTTGGACTCTATACTCAACTCGATCAACCTTGATTAAGTTATTTGACCACCCTTGATCAAATTTCCTTAAATATATTATTCAAATAAACATTCAAAACCTAGAAGTTGATTACACTAACAGAAGGGAAAAGTGTTGTTGGCATTGGAGATGGGTGAAACTCTAGTGATGGAGAGATAGTAGGAGGTGATGAGATGGAGGTGGTGGCGTTCAATTAGGAAGGGAATCCCCTTTCCTCGCAATAGATGGAGGTATGCCTATGAATAGACGAAGGTGGAAGGAAAAAGCTTTGGTGGATGAATGAGGGAAATATTATCTTCAGATCTGGATGATATGCGAAAGATGGCATTGGTTTTGTGGAGACAGATGGATTGGATGGAGATGGATTCTGAAGTCATGCTAATGAAGTTGGGAATCCCCTTACCTCTCCATGGAGTCGAGCTCTTGTGGATTGCAGATGGCATTAGGTTAAGGAAGGAGATGGAATGTGTCCTTGGAATGATATGTGGAAGATGCGGCAAATGAAAATGGATGAGGAAGGGAATCCCCTTTCCTTTTCGACGGAGGCTTGCGATGTGGAGGAGTGGCCTTCGGTGGAGGAGGAAGGTTGCGATCAAAAAGAGATACATGAGGGAGAAGGAGATTGCGATTCTTTTCTCTTCATAAGGATGACATCCATCTCCAATTGGGAGAGGGTGAACCGACCTTCAATCCTAGTGAACCAATCTCCAAATCAACCAAGCTCCCAATTGAACCAGGCCAAAGTTGAACCAACTTCGATTGAGCTAGCCTTCTCAAGTTGTGAATCACACTTGGATGATGAACCAAATGTCTTTGTTAATTAACCTCTTTCAACACTTAAAACCAATCTCCAATTGAAACATGTTATGAACCAAACTCTAAATTGAACCATGCCAAGATAAACTGACTTCTCCTTAAGCCTAGCCTTGGGTTTAATTGGTTCGATTTGTGTGAATCACACTTGGATGATGAACCAAATGTCTTTCTTGATTAACCTCTTTCAACACTTAAACCAATCTCCAATTGAACCATATTATGAACCAAACTCTGAATTGAACCATACCAAGATAAACCGACTTCTCCTTAAGCCTACCCTTGGGTTTAATTGGTTCGATTTGAGTATGTCCTAGGCTCATCTCTAATTCCTTATAAAACAAAATTCATATTTTTAGATATAATGCTCTAAATGTAAGAAGAATTGCATCAAAGCTCAAAATAGATCCAAACTCATAAAATATGATATGAATCAACATTTAACCATACGAGAGGATATAAATGTCAAGTATAAGAGCTAAAATAATATGTCAAAATATTGGTTAGTAAGAACATTTAAAGGTATCTTTGTTAATGTGCATCCCAACATTTGAAGTTTATTGAATCTCCATTTGTGGCATTTATTCTCCGCAACCATTTATCATGTAGGTTTTCTTGCTCTTTGATATGTGTAGATTATATAGGTTTTTAAGCATATCTTAATACACATCTACTTATATTTTATAAGCATAATATATATTTATTGCACTCTATTTCATTATTATCCATATTTCCATTCTATTTGTTCAAAGATATGCTCTTTGCTTATTTTTATTGATAGGACGTAAATTGGAGTGAAAATAGAGCAAAAGAAGTATATTGGAGCGAATATAGAGAAGACCATAACTTGGTCATGCCCCTTGGCACGATCGTGTGCCAACCTAAGGGCAGGCCATTCCCTGTAGGCATGGTCGTGCCTTAGCAACGAAGCAGGCTCCGACCTTGACTCTACTAGCAGCCAACAAAGGCAAACCATGTGGATTCACACGGCCGTGTCCCTTGTCCAGAGCACAATCAAGGGCTGGTCATGTGGTTTCACACAGCTGTATCAAATTTCCAGAGTTGATTCAAGGCTTGACAGTGCCCCCTTGCTCGTGGCAATTCACACTTAGGTTGTGGAAAAAGGCACGATCATGGTGGAGAACACGAGGAGGTCATGCCTAGTGCTATAAAAGGAAGTTTTTCTCCCCTTTTCACACATCTTTAACTTGGGGCTCTGCTCTATTCCTTGAAGTAGGGTTCTCCGCGCTTGGGGGAATCCTAGAAGCTTCATCTTCATTGATTTGTCCACCTCCTGAGCAAGAAGTCCAACCAAGACGACCGACGACACATCAATAAGCACTCTCTTCTCTCTCAATCCATGTTTCGAGTTGTAGATACTATATTTATCATCTCTTGATTGTATCTTCCTTGTAATGAAGTAGATTTTCTAGATCTAGGATGTAGGAAGTAACTATGATGAGATGTAATGTAGCCTTGAGGGTAATTTAGTCTTTTACCTTTTCAAATTAGGGTTTAGTTTTTTCTTGTAATTAACTATACAAGGTCTTAAACTCTTTATTTCTTAATCACTTTTGGGATTTATCAAAATTAAGATCGCTACTTTTTCTTTTACATCAATTTCTACATAGATAACTTACTTTGCGACATCTCTAGTGCTTAATCAATTGTCCCTATGGATTTGACAATCTTTTATATTACTGACAAAGTTTCTGTGTACTTGCAGATTCGTAACACCTAGTGTTAGCCAATCTTGATTCATCAAGATTTTTTTGTGTCCCGTCTTGATCCATCTTAAATCGCTAGAACTTCCACTTGCTAGTTTTAGGTTCAATTTGACCCATCAAAACTTTCACATACCTTGTTTTAGGTTCACCTTGTCTTTTACTTGCCTAATGTTACATGTTGGGCTACATCTGGATTTTTTTTTTTTTCACTCTCAATATCTATTGAACCTCATCCATTGCCAACACCAATTTCAATTTCTCTATTCCCATCGTTTATTGAACTTTTCAACTGCAAAAGTGTGTAGTCAGGTTTGATCAATCTGAACTTCATCTAATGTTAAGTATGCTATTAATTTTATTAGATAACATAATCAATTTATATTAAAAATAAATAAGCATATGATGATTTTTTAAAAGAATAATAAAGATACATAAAACGGTAACAAACTAAAGAAGTTGCATAAATAAATAATCTTAAAATATAATGATAATATTATCTATATTTTTTAACCAATTTATTTTGTATGATTCAATTTATTTTATTTTCACAGATGAACGTAATATAAAAAGATCATATGCAAAATGTTAATTCAGTGAGTTCATTAATCATATTATAACAAATTTTATACGGAACATACATAATAAAAAGTGCTCATACTGAGTAGACATACATTTGATTTGTTTGGCTCAATATATGTTGTACGGCTTAAAAATGATACAATGAGAATGTATTCTGAGAATGGACTGTCCATTTTCAAGATTAGTCAGATCGTAATAAAGTTTTGGATTAACAAAAAAACAGAGTAAATACGATTATTAGATTGTTATTAGCCATAGCGAAAGTGAACCACGATAATTCAATTGAATAGATATTGTAACTCATAGCACAAAATTATCTCAGATCCAACAATAAATTAGTTTGGTCTTGAGCATAAAACCAAATAGCTAAAGAAGGACCACACAAAATGCTAGCGGATAGGATTCTCTCCCCTCTCCTCTCCTCCTCTCCTCCTCTCCCCTTCCGTTCCAATTGCTACAGAGAAGGAGGACACTCCAACTCTACACCCTCAACTCCAATTCTGAATCAGAACCTACCCACCAAGTTTCCATACCCGCTTCGGCCAGCTAGCAGTGGAGAAGCCTCCTAGCTAGATCAACAGATCTTCACCATCATGGCTTGCCAGTCATTTAACATGCAGAACACTTTGGCAAGGCAGGTGATAGATGCCAAGTTCTCGGTCCTCTCTAAAGCCGCGACGATCAGTTATCGTCGACAGGAATGGGGAAAAATCATTCTTAGTCGAGGCGGTGTAGCGTGTTCAGCGATACAAGAGTCTTCCACTGCATCCGCAGGTAACTGTGTACTTGTCAGAAATAATTCTCTAGAGATGATATGCATTAAGTGGATGAATTGTTGGATGCTGAATTGTTGTCCATAGTTACTGAAGTGAAGAAGGAAGACGAAGTTGCAAAAGCAGCAGCTACACCAACACCAGCAGAAAAGGCGACTCCTCAGAAATCCCAGAAACCCAATGCAAAGCCATTGCCTGAGATGATGGAAGAGGAAGTGATTCCTGCACTAAAAGAGACTCTTGAAGCTCAAGAGGATATAACAGATATTGAAATCTCATTTCAGGATAATAGGGTCTGTGACTCTTGAAACTATCAATTTTATTTATCTTGAACAACTTGGTTTAATTTACATTGTTACAAGCAAGATTAGTGCATCAACCATGAACCACAATCTGAATATGAACCCTGTTTTGCATTCTTTGTGACAATAAAAATAACAGTTGGAGGGATCCTTCCTGAAGAATGACATCCCATATTCCTTCTGGGCCTTCTTTCCTAACGGAATTTTAACAGGTGCCAATGCTAGCTCTCTTTGCATATGCATGTAGAGTAGTAGTTCATCAATGCAAATGGAAGCTCACTGGTTTTGCTAATTTTGCAGGTCCAAAAGGGTTTTCTTTGTCGTCATATGGATCAGGAGTAAGCACAGTTGAGCCCTTCCTCATCGATGAAAAGAGAATTACTGGTAAGCAAGTAGTGTTTTGGGTAAGCAAGAGATTGGCAGCTCAAGGAATTATCCCTGTTTGGAGTGAATGAAGAAGATGAAGAATTAACTTTCGGGAACATAGATAACAAAAGCTGACATACGTCAGTAATACTGTAAAAACTCATTTGTATGACTTGCTAGCAATTTTAAATTTGTGTTGTTTCCTCCGATTCTGATTGATGTTGTAACTAGAAATTCAAGGTCGTTGTACTCTATGTAGTTGTTTTTTTCCAGCTTAGTAATTTATAACAAAATAATTATTAGTCATTATACTTTTAGGTGTTATTAAATAAACTTTAATTTATTTTCCACCTTTCGGTAATTTTGGATTTCTAAACGAGGCTGTTGATTCCTAATTAAGCCCGGATGAAAAAAAATCAGGGCGGCCTTAGGTTGTCAGCCATTGAATTCCGACAAATGTTCAATAATGAATGTATCAAGTTCTTGTGTTAATGTTAGGTTGTTCTCATCCCCGGGACTGTGGTACAGTGGAAGGGTGCCAAGTTATCACCCAGACATCCGCAGTTTGATCTCAGTTAATGCGCATTTGTAGGGATTTTTTTTTTTTTTTTCAAATGTGGTGCTTAACCATGGGATGTTGGGTTTCTTGGTTGCCTGCTGTGAGTGCTTCCTGATTTACTCTGGCGGTCGATGGAAAACTTTCATGGGACCGGATCGGTCGCCCCAGGTTTGGTGTTACCTAATTCATCATTTAATGTTAGGCTGTTCTCTAGAAGGAACACGTTGCAAAATCCGATCGCAACATTTCAGCAAAGACCGCTGCATCTCCTTGAGAATTTGAGTATAATATTAAATATATAAGAGTTCTTACATCATAAATTGAATAAGAATAAATATTATAGAAAAATTAATTATCTAAGTTTTGAAATATGGAATAAAGAACGTTCTAATGAAGATAACAGATATGGTGATTAGAAGAAAAATTAATATTTTATATATACGGGAGATAAAATGGGTGGGAGAGAAGATAAAGATGATAGAGAACTTAAATTTTAAATTATAGTACATAGGAATTAATAAAATAAGAAATGAAGTAGGAATTATTATAGATAGCTCGTTAAAGAAAAAAAAAGTTGGAGTAGTTAGAAAGAGGGATAGACTTATAGCTCTCAAGAGAGTGACGACGAATCAAGAGAGTGACCCTGAATCAAGAGAGTGGCGGTGAAAGAAATTATCAATGTAATTAGTATATATGCACCTCAAGTAGAATTAGATAAAGACACCAAATCTATATTTTAGGACAACCTAGATGAGGTGTTTTAAAATATTCTAACAAATGAAATAATTTTTATAAGAGGTGATCTAAATGAATGTAGGAGTAAGAAATGGGGAAGATGATATGGTGCATGAGGGTTATGAGTTTGGAATAAGAAAGAAAGAAGGAAAAAGTATATTAGATTTTGCGATAACATATGAACTATTAACTAATATGTTTTTCAAGAAAATAGTAATATTTGGTTAGGTTCAAAAGTGATAATAATAAGTCATAAATTGACTTTCTTATAGTTAGAAAGAAGGATAAAAAGATTTATAAATATTAAAAGGTCATTCATAGAGAAAACCCAACATAAGTTAGTAGTATTAGATATACACCTTAATCATAATATTATTAGAAAAAAATATGTACAACTCTTAGAATTAAGTGGTAGAATTTAAAAGATAGGGAGCAAAATATATTTAAGAAGATGGTAGAAATACAAATATGAGAAGAAATACATGATGACTCAAATATGACATGGGATAAGTTGACATCAAAGTTAAAATGGTAGTTAAGAGGATATTTGGCGAGTCAAAAGAACATGGACAATCAAATAAAAAATTTTGATGGTGGAATGAGAAAGTATAAGAGAAAGTGAAAAAAAAAAACTAATAGTCTATAAGGTATTATACACATGTAAGAAAGAGAAAAACTTAAAAAATATAAATTAGTCAAGAAAAATGTCAAGAAAGCCGTTAATAAAGCCAATAATATACAACTTTTGAATGCTTATATCGACAATTTGATACAAAAGAAGGGGAAAAATATTTATAGAATAGCTGAAATGATAGAAAAGAAGACAAGAGATCTTATTCGAATACGATGCATTACAAATGAATGTAATATGGTGCAATTAAATGATGACGAAATAAAAGAGTGAAAGAAGAGGTATTTTTATCATTTTTTTAATAATGTTTTAGGTAACTGACTTAACTTAGACAATTTAAGTAGGTCAAAAGAATATAGAAATTTAAACTTTTATCATAAAATTCAAACTTCCAAAGTAGATGACTTTAAATGAAATGTAAAATGAAAAAATAGTTAAACCAAATCATATTCTAATAGAGATGTGTGCCTAGAAAAATAATATATTGAATAACTTATAAAGTTATTCAACCTGATATTTAAAATGAAAATGATTAATCAGTGGAGGATGAGTACTATAATTTCCATATATAAGAACAAAGAAGACTTATAAAATTATGTAAACTATAAAAGTATTAAACTAATGAGTTATACCATGAAATTTTAAGAAAGAGTAATGGAAATAGACTAAGGAAGGACACTATGCTGATTGAAAATTAATTTGAATTCATACATGAAAAGTCGATAATAAAAATTATATATCTTCTTAGGTAACTAATTGAAAAACATTGGGAACAAAAGCAAAACTTACATATGATATTCGTCGATTTAGAAAAAATTTATGATAGAATTTAAGAGAAATTATATAATTTTTTTTTAAAAAAAATGTGCTAGTACATCATATATTGAAATAATTAAGAATATGTATGAGGTTATAATGATAAGAGTGAAGACTTCAGACAGATTAATTGAAGTATTTCCCAAAAAAATAGGGTCGATCAAGTATCAACTCTAAATCTCAATTTTTTTATACTAATGATGTGTGTGAATCAACATATATTAAAAAAGTGAAGAATTGTAAAAAGGAAAGAATCTAAATTAATCAAATCATGATCTAATTAATATCGATCTTGATATAGTTGTCTACAACAGCGCCAAAAAATTTGATGGACAAAAACTGTAAGTGCACAACTATCATTAGGGATGTAAACGAGCCGAACCGAGCCGAACAGTATTAGGCTCGAGCTCGGCTCGTTTAAGTTATATTCGGGCTCGAGCTCGGCTCGAGCTTTTATCACAAGGCTCGAGCTCGACTCGTTTTAGAATTATCAGGCTCGCGAACAATTCGAGCTCGACTCGTTATTAGCTCGATTATCAAAGTTAACGAGCCTAACTCGTTAAGCGAGCTCGGACTCGTTTTCAGGCTCGTTTAGAGCTCGTTTTTTGCTCGTTTTAGAGCTCATTTTTTGGCTCATTTTAAGGCTCGTTTTAGAGCTCGTTTTTTTGGCTCGTTTTAGAGCTCATTTTTTTTGGCTCGTTTAAGACTCGTTTTAAGGCTCGATTTAAGGCTCGTTTTAAGACTCGTTTTTTTGGCTCACGAGCCTATAAACGAACATGTTCGCGAGCTCACGAGCCGAATATCCTTAAGCTCGAGCTCGGCTCGATAAGATAAACAAACGAACTCGAACGAGCTTTTTACCGAATCGAGCTCCGAATAGCTTGCAAACCGTTTGGTTCATTTACATCCCTAACTATCATCAAGTAATAAAACGATCGATCACACATGGATGGTAAAATTGAGTACCAATCAAATTCACAAAATAGGTTATCTAGAAAATCACAATCCACAAGAGTTTGGTAAAGAAAGAAATCAAGATCAGAATGTACGAGAAATCGAAGAAGAAATCTGATTTTGGCGGAATGATTCTAGGATTTTGATTTTGCTACAATCATTATTGACACCCTAAGTACTATTTACTTTCATATGAAGGTTCTATGAAGGTGGTCTATCATGAGATACTTATATAGATATTTGAAATTATACCAGCATGCCTACACAAACTTGATGCTACTTTTAAGGCGACCTTACTAAAATGACCACTTTCTTAGGGAGGCTTTGTTAGAGTGTATACTAAAAACCTAGCTTTTGGTATAAACATTTATCTAGAAATAAGAATC
Source organism: Zingiber officinale (assembly GCF_018446385.1). Lineage (NCBI taxonomy): Eukaryota > Viridiplantae > Streptophyta > Magnoliopsida > Zingiberales > Zingiberaceae > Zingiber > Zingiber officinale. The sequence goes on along the minus strand of NC_055987.1, from coordinate 170,381,632 downwards.
ACATTGGTCAAATGTCTACATTTATGATAAATGTAGTTGTTCAATTAATTTATATTGTAGATAACATGGTGTGTGGTGTCACACACAGAAGATTATGTTATCGGTTTCCTTATAAATTATAAATAGTAGCTCACGACTAAGATGGAAAGGAACAAACCATTGGAAAGTCGTAGTGTAATTAGGTATTAGTTTATCTTAACTATATAATTACACTAATACACTTAGAGTGTATTGAGTAGGACCATTTGAGGTCGTTTCTTTTATACTGACTTTATAAAGAAACAAATACCTCGGTTATTATGGAAGTGTGTGCTCTTAATCCTGATATAATAACAAGCATATATATTTGATATTTATTTCTTTAATTTATCAATGGGTGAGATTTAGTTCGATGAATCAATAAGCCCGATAAGTTGGGAAATGGTATCACTTATAGTGTGTGTTGTTGATTATAAAAGGAAACTGTGTCCTAGAGATACTAGGTTGATAATGTCCTCAAGAGGAGCTCATAAGGATTGTCATGTTAAACCCTGCAGGTGGACTTAGTCCGACATGATAATAAGGTTGAGTGGTACTACTCTTGGACTAAGATATTAATTAAATGAGTTGTCAGTAACTCACTTAATTAGTGGACATTCGATATCTTAAACACAGGGAGACTAACACACTCATAATAAGAAGGAGCCCAAAAATATAATTTGGGATTGGTGCGGTAGTTCAATAATAGTTCTCTAGTGGAATGAATTATTATTGATAAAATTAAGTTGTGTGTTCGAGCGAGCACGGAATTTTATCGGGAGACCAAAACCAATTCCTCCTCTCGGTCCCTATAGTAGCCTCTTAATTATAGAGTACTATACCCACCTATACCCACCTTCTTACCCATCCTATAGGGGCCGGCCAAGCTAGCTTGGAGACCAAGCTAGGGCCGGTCATGGGTATGTTCATGGGTGAATTCATGTGGCCAACCCTATTAAATAAAAAGGAATTTTAATTTTAAAATTTTTCTTATGTGGATAATATAATTTAAAAGAGAGTTTAAAAATTTAAATCCTTCCTTTTATAAGATTCTACAAAAGATTAAGAGAAGAGTTAAAATCTCTTTCCTTATTTGTAGATTAAAAGGTTGATTTTAATTTTGGTAAAAACTTTCCTTTTAATTATATTCATGATTTAAAAATTCTCTTTTATTAGTTTCTACAAAAGATTAAGAAAAGATTTAATATCTTTCCTTATTTGTAGATTGAAAGGAGATTTTAATTTTTAGAGATAACTTTCCTTTTTGGAAATTATCCACATGTTTAAAAGAAAGATTTTAATTTATAAAATTTCTTTTTATTAACCAATCATGAAGGGATTAAAATTATTGGAGAAATTTTTATAAATTTCTATAAACAAATTAGGAAGTTTTAATTTTTGTTTTAATTAAAACTCTTCTTGTTTTGTGGAGAAGAGTGGCCGGCCATTATAATTTGAAAAGAGAAAATTATTTTAATTAAATAAATTTTCCTTTTCAATGGCAAAAGAATTAAGGAAGTTTTTATTAAATTTTCCTTATTTGCCAAGACCAAGGGTTATAAAAGAGGGGTAGAGGAGACTTCAAGGTTAACGACTCTATTCTATTTTTCCTCTCTTTTCTCCTTGGGTGTGGCCGGCCCTTTCTTTCCTCTCCTCTCCTTTGTGTGGCCGAAACCTTCTCATGGTGGAGATAGCTTTGGTGGCCGGATCTAAGAAGGAGAAAAAGGAGAGAAAAGAAGCCTCTTTTCTAGCATCCCTTGGAGCATGGTGGTGGTGGCCAAACCTCTTCATCCTAGGAGAAGTTTTGATGGCCGAAACTTGTAAGGAAGAAGAAGGTGCTTGGTGGTTCTCATCTCGGAAGATCGTTGCCCACACAACGTCCGAGGTTAGAAGAGGAATACGGTAGAAGATCAAGAGGTCTTTCTAGAAGGTATAACTAGTAGTTTTTCCTTTTCCGCATCATACTAGTTATTTATGGAAATAATACCAAATACAAGAGGCTTACGATTCTAGTATTTCGAATATGTTTTTCGATATTGTGTTCTTTTGTTTTTTCTTTTCCTTGTGATTTGATTGTTCTTTTCGGTTAACCTAAAGTTATTTTAGGAAATTAAATATTATCTTTCCATAAAAGGTTTTGTCTAGTCGGTGGTGGTTGCTCCCATATCCAAGAAGGTCGTGTGCCTCGCCACGTCAGTACTGGGAACCAATTATGGAAATTAATATTTAATGTAATTAATAACTTAAGGTGATTTGGGTCGAACGTGTTAAGTTCCGCAGGAGACCCAAGTCAAAACCTAAAAGAACAAATAGATTAAGTTTTGGATCAAACGTGTAAAGTTCCGTAGGCGATCCAAAATTTAATTTAAAAGAACACATGGTAGCTAGGAAAAGGTTCAGACCTTTGTACAAAATTTTTGTACAGTGGAACCTCTAGGCTTTCCGAGTAGCAACCAACAATTGGTATCAGAGCTAGGGTTTTGCCTCTGTGTATTTGGTATTAGTTTAATTATGCACATGTCATACATAATTTAGGCAGGATAATAGTAGAATGTGCTAACTTTGTGGATGCAGGATCCAACTATTATGGCTTATAGTTTTATGTGTGTGATTGGACCCTTGGACATGTCAAGGGCATTTATATGTGTGTGCATGATTGTATTAAAATACAACAGGAGCTGTATTTAGTTTTATTAGGATTTTATTTTTGATCTAGTTACATGTACATTCCTTTTATGGAATATAGGATCGATGGATGTAAATTTTATTTTATGTTCGATCTAGTTTACATGTACATTCCTTCGAGGAATATAGGATCAAAATGTAAAATTCTATTTATGTCGCGGATCGAATCTTGCAAAGCGTGGAACCTTCTAAGGACCAGAGGCACAGCGGAACTAGGAGCAAGATGGATGCGACAGGTGGCCAAATATGGCAGCAGCTTGGGATGACAACACACGGAGGACAACAAGAGATAAAAGCCATAATAGTTGAAAATTATATTTTCTATTTATTGCTTTTATTTTGTGCTGTGTGTGCATGTTAGTTTACATATTTAGTAGGCTAGCATAGTTAAAATTCCTCATTTATAAATAACTAAGTGGGAGAGGGATTTTTAAGTAAATCCTATGGTCTCCATTACTGGTTTGTAAGTGATGCAAACAAGTTTGCGCGTTGGCTCTGAGTGCCTTCCTCCATAACGGATGAGCTTGTTTGTGGATCACTAGAACAGACTTCCATTTTTGGATGACTATAGGAAGTTAATTAAGAGCGTGTGATCTTCCCCAACGGAAGGGGCATAATATTATTAATGGACTTAGTGTCAAGTAATGGTATACACTTAGACACATCTAATAGTATCCTCCCCATCGGAGTCACTGCTATTATTTGTGCGACCAAATGATACCAACTATTAATTTTATTTATCAAAAAGTTAGGTTGACAAGATAATAAAATTAATGGGTTAAAACCCTCCTTTTACAAATGTTGAATTTGTATACGTCCACACTAACGTGGCATGCAAAATTCACGGTGTTTGAGGTGTTGGTGAATTTAAATAATATTGTTTGAGGAATCAATATTTTTTTAAATTCAAAAGTTTTTGACCAAATATTTGATCAAAGACAGATCAACTATTAATTTTATTCGTCATAAAGTAAAGTTGACGAGATAATAAAATTAATGGATAAAATCTCCTCTTTGATTTTGTATACGTCCACACTAACGTGGCATACAAAATTCATGGGGATTTTTAAGGAGTTGATCTTGACCAAGTATTTTTGTGATTCTTAGGATTTAAATATTTGTCAATCCCCTAGTAGTCATACTATAGAAAAGGCTTAGTAGTCCCAATTGTAATGATTGGAAATAGGACTTGGACATTAAGGTAGACTGTCTTCTTAGAACTAAGAACAACATAGGTGTAGGTAATTCATTAGTTGAAACATGTTTAGTGGTGTTATCTACCAGAACCTGGAGTGTAGATACAAGATGCCATTAGTCATGTCTGCAATTCATTGCAGAGTTCCAGGAAACCCGACAACTAAATGAAAGATAAATCACCGTCCACATGGGCACTACTGTAAAAGTGGTAGTTGTTGCAGTGGGAGATGTTTATCTTTTGATAAGAATAAAACATGGATTTTTGAGTAATTGTCTTTACGCACTAAGTTTAGAAAGAACTAGTTTTCAGTTTCTAAACTATTCAAAGAACTTGATATTCTGCCTCTTTTAATAACAAAGTTGTTATTAAGAAATAGAGGGAAGTTATCTGTTCTGGTACGTTGGTTGGCAATTTATAAATTCAATAACTCTCACGATGCAACAAATGGAAATTAGTAACACATCTTCTAACTTTAAGAGGAAGTAACCTTCGGAAATGAACCAATTATATCTTTGGCATCAAAGCTAGGTTATATTAACTTGAGTAGGATTCATCGGTAGCTGATGAATTTTTGGGTTCATTAGTAGTGGAAATCTTTCCAACCTGCGAGTCTTACTTGGAAGGAAAAATAACCAAGAAGCTTTTAAGTCTAAGGGGTATGGAATCAAAGATATGTTGAAATTGGTTCATTCTGATTTGTGTGATCCTATGACTATCCAGACAAGATGTAGTATTGAATATTTCGTCTATTTTATAGACAACTATTCAAGATACAAATAAATTTACTTAATGTACCACAAGACTAAGTACTTTGATTAGTTCAAAGAGTACTAGGCTGATGTGGAGAAACAACAAAGTAAAAAGACACTATGGTGAGATCATAGTGGCAAGTACCTCTTGGGAGAATTTAGGAGTCACTTATCAGAAGTAGGGATTCAATCCCAACTAACTGCATCTGGTACACCCCAACAAAATGGTGTAGTAGAAAGAAGGTAAAGGACTCTTATGGAATAATTAGATAGATGATGAGTTATTCAGAGAATTACCAAGTTTGTTTTAATGATAAAACTCTGAAAACGAAAGTGAACATAGTACCTTCCAAGTTAGAACTCTCTGCTCATATAGAATTGTTGAATAGGCGTAAGCCTATTTTGAAGCATATTCGGATTCGGGTAATCCAACACATATGTTAAAGAGAGATAATGATAAGTTGGATAGGAGTTCACTTGTTTGTAAGTTATCCTAGATAAACAAAAGTAGGTTTATAGTCTTAAAAATCAGAAGGTCATTGTTAGCATCAATGACTGATTTTAAAAGGACTATATAATGAACCACGTGCTCATAAGTAAATTTGTTCTTAAGGAAATAATAAAAGACATGTCTAATCTAGTACCAACTGTACAAGATGAGATACCACAAGAAAACTGCAACACTATCACAAATGATACACAATTGCAGAAAATGCCTTGTCGTAGTGGGAGGGTTGTTAAGCAACCTTAAAAGATTCATGTTTTGGGAGAGTTTTTGAACTCGATCCCTGAAGGACATGAACCTGATCTCCGGACATATGACGAAGCACTCCAAGATAAATATGCAGCATCTTGGCAAAGAGTAATGAATAATAGAATTAGAATATATGTATTCTAATAAAATCTGGAAGCTTGTAGAACCACCAAGTGGTGTAAAAGCCTTTGGGTGTAAAAGGTCTATAATAGGAAAAGAGGGATAGACAGGGAGGTAGAAACCTTCAAAGCAAGGCTTGATAAAAAAGGAAACTTTTTTCACTGATAGCCATGCTTAAGTCTATCCGGATTCTTTTATCTATTTAGCAAGCGGATGTCAAGACATCATTCCTTAATGGAAGTCTTGAAGAAAGCATCCATATAAAGCAACCAGAAGGGTTCATTGCAAAGGGCTAAGAGCATCTTGTGTAAAGCTCAATCAGTCTATGGACTGAGGCAAAGCTTCAAGGTCTTGGAACATCCGGTTTATCAAAGTAATTCAGACCTATGGATTTATTTAGTAACCGGATAAGTCTTGTGTATACAAAAGGTGTGATGGAAGCGTGGTGGTATTTCTTGTACTATACGTAGATAACATTTTTGGTAGTTGGAAACAATATCAAAATGTTGTCAGAAGTAAGGGTATGGTTGTCCAAACAATTCGATATGAAGGACTTGGGAGAATGTATATATTCTTGAGATCAAAGTAATAAGGGATCGCAAGGAAAGAATATTTTACTTATCCCAAGCTTCATACATCGGAAAAATCCTTGCTCGTTTTAAAGCATGCAAAACTCCAAGAAAGGTTTCTTACCTTTTCAGCATGGAATAACTTTATCTAAAGATATGTCTCTGTAGACATCAAAGGAGATAAAGGAAATAAAGGTAGTTCTTTATGCTTCGGCTGTCGGAAGCCTAATGTATGCTATGCACGAGATCAGAAATCTGTTTTGCCAAGGGCATAGTTAGCAGATATCAAAGTAACCCAGGACAAGGACAGTGGACTGCAGTAAAGCATATATTGAAGTACCTTAGAGGCACTAGAGATTATATGCTAGCTTACAAGGCAGTTAATTTGGTCCTTGTGAGTTGCATTGATTTTGACTTCCAATCGGATAGGGACAATAATAAGTCAACCTCGGGGTTTTGTGTTTACTTTAGGAGGTAAAGTCATAACTATGGAAGAGTGATAAGCATAGGTGTTTTTCTGGACTCCACCATAGAAGCTTAGTATATGGCAAGCCTCTGAGGTAGCCATAAAAGCTGAATGACTCAATAACCTCAAGATAGACTTAGATATGATTTCTGGTTTGTCCAAAAATTATTACAATTTATTGTAATAATGTTGGTGCAGTAGCAAACTCGAAGAAACCATAAGTCTATAAGGCAAGTAAACACAATAGAGCGCAAGTACCACCCAATATGAGAAATCATATAAACGAGGAGAAGTTGTTGCCGCCTAGATTGCATCAGGTGATGACCTATAGATCCTTTCACTAAGGTCCTTAAGGCAAGAGCTTTTGATGGGCATGTTGAAGGGTTGGGAATCAGATGTATGGCAGCAGATATGACAGCTTAGTCTTTTAGTATAAGTGAGAGATTGTTAGAGTGTATACTAAAAGCCTAGCTTTTGGTATAAACATTTATCTAGAAATAAGAATCATATTGGTCAAATGTCTACATTTATGATAAATGTAGTTGTTCAATTAATTTATATTGTAGATAACATGGTGTGTGGTGTCACACACAGAAGATTATGTTATCGGTTTCCTTATAAATTATAAATAGTAGCTCACGACTAAGATGGAAAGGAACAAACCATTGGAAAGTCGTAGTGTAATTAGGTATTAGTTTATCTTAACTATATAATTATACTAATACACTTAGAGTGTATTGAGTAGGACCATTTGAGGTCGTTTCTTTTATACTGACTTTATAAAGAAACAAATACCTCGGTTATTATGGAAGTGTGTGCTCTTAATCCTGATATAATAACAAGCATATATATTTGATATTTATTTCTTTAATTTATCAATGGGTGAGATTTAGTTCGATGAATCAATAAGCCCGATAAGTTGGGAAATGGTATCACTTATAGTGTGTGTTGTTGATTATAAAAGGAAACTGTGTCCTAGAGATACTAGGTTGATAATGTCCTCAAGAGGAGCTCATAAGGATTGTCATGTTAAACCCTGCAGGTGGACTTAGTCCGACATGATAATAAGGTTGAGTGGTACTACTCTTGGACTAAGATATTAATTAAATGAGTTGTCAGTAACTCACTTAATTAGTGGACATTCGATATCTTAAACACAGGGAGACTAACACACTCATAATAAGAAGGAGCCCAAAAATGTAATTTGGGATTGGTGCGGTAGTTCAATAATAGTTCTCTAGTGGAATGAATTATTATTGATAAAATTAAGTTGTGTGTTCGGGGCGAGCACGGGATGCTTAATTTTATCGGGAGACCAAAACCAATTCCTCCTCTCGGTCCCTATAGTAGCCTCTTAATTATAGAGTACTATACCCACCTATACCCACCTTCTTACCCATCCTATAGGGGCCGACCAAGCTAGCTTGGAGACCAAGCTAGGGCCGGCCATGGGTATGTTCATGGGTGAATTCATGTGGCCGACCCTATTAAATAAAAAGGAATTTTAATTTTAAAATTTTTCTTATGTGGATAATATAATTTAAAAGAGAGTTTAAAAATTTAAATCCTTCCTTTTATAAGATTCTACAAAAGATTAAGAGAAGAGTTAAAATCTCTTTCCTTATTTGTAGATTAAAAGGTTGATTTTAATTTTGGTAAAACTTTCCTTTTAATTATATTCATGATTTAAAAGAAAGTTTAAAATTAAAAATCTCTTTTATTAGTTTCTAAAAGATTAAGAAAAGATTTAATATCTTTCCTTATTTGTAGATTGAAAGGAGATTTTAATTTTAGAGATAACTTTCCTTTTGGAAATTATCCACATGTTTAAAAGAAAGATTTTAATTTATAAAATTTCTTTTATTAACCAATCATGAAGGATTAAAATTATTGGAGAAATTTTTATAAATTTCTATAAACAAATTAGGAAGTTTTAATTTTGTTTTAATTAAAACTCTCCTTGTTTAATGGAGAAGAGTGGCGCCATTATAATTTGAAAAGAAAATTATTTTAATTAAATAAATTTTCCTTTTCAATGGCAAAAGAATTAAGGAAGCTTTTATTAAATTTTCCTTATTTGCCAAGACCAAGGGTTATAAAAGAGGGGTAGAGGAGGCTTCAAGGTTAACGACTCTATTCTATTTTTCCTCTCTTTTCTCCTTGGGTGTGGCCGGCCCTTTCTTTCCTCTCCTCTCCTTTGTGTGGCCGAAACCTTCTCATGGTGGAGATAGCTTTGGTGGCCGGATCTAAGAAGGAGAAAAAGGAGAGAAAAGAAGCCTCTTTTCTAGCATCCCTTGGAGCATGGTGGTGGTGGCCAAACCTCTTCATCCTAGGAGAAGTTTTGATGGCCGAAACTTGTAAGGAAGAAGAAGGTGCTTGGCGGTTCTCATCTCGGAAGATCGTTGCCCACACAACGTCTGAGGTTAGAAGAGGAATACGGTAGAAGATCAAGAGGTCTTTCTAGAAGGTATAACTAGTAGTTTTTCCTTTTCCGCATCATACTAGTTATTTATGGAAATAATACCAAATACAAGAGGCTTACGATTCTAGTATTTCGAATATGTTTTTCGATGTTGTGTTCTTTTGTTTTTTCTTTTCCTTGTGATTTGATTGTTCTTTTCGGTTAACCTAAAGTTATTTTAGGAAATTAAATATTATCTTTCCATAAAAGGTTTTGTCTAGTCGGTGGTGGTTGCTCCCATATCCAAGAAGGCCGTGTGCCTCGCCACGTCAGTACTGGGAACCAATTATGGAAATTAATATTTAATGGAATTAATAACTTAAGGTGATTTGGGTCGAACGTGTTAAGTTCCACAGGAGACCCAAGTCAAAACCTAAAAGAACAAATAGATTAAGTTTTGGATCAAACGTGTAAAGTTCCGCAGGCGATCCAAAATTTAATTTAAAAGAACACATGGTAGCTAGGAAAAGGTTCAGATCTTTGTACAAAATTTTTGTACAGTGGAACCTCTAGGCTTTCCGAGTAGCAACCAACAGGCTTATGTCATGATACCCCATGGTCCTCTAGGTACTATCCCCAAGTTCATGACGTTGAGTCCGGGAAAACCCATTAAGCTCCGTGATAGCTAATGGTGTCCTCATGAGATTTTGGATTGCTTTCATGATCAACCCCTTTTTTCGGTCCTTCCCTGTGTCCTGTGAGATATGAAGGTGCACGGCTAGTGTCATAATCATGTATGCACAATAAAGTCGGATCATATGAAACAAACATATATCATGCAATAGAGAAATGTAAAAAGACTTATAAAAAATATGTCAATGATATATCGGACTATTCCCTCATCCTAGAATCTAGAAAACTACTTCATGGATATGAAGGTACAAGTAAAAGACATTAAAGAAAGTATCATGCAACTCAAAATAAAGAGAGAAGAGAAGAGGAATCTTAGTCGTGATGGTTGCTGGTGTCTTTGGAAGAACTCCAAACTCTTGTGAGATATGAAGATGCACGGTTAGTGTCACAATCGTGTATGCACAATAAAATCGGATCATACAAACATATATCATGTAATAGAGAAATGTAAATAAACTTATAAAAACATGTCAACAATACACCAGACTATTCCCTCATTCTAGAATCTAGGGAATTACTTCATGAATATGAAGGTACAACCGAAAGACATTAAAGAAAGTATCTTGCAACTCAAAATAAAGAGAGAAGAGAAGAGGAATTTAGTAGTGATGGCTGCCACTGTCTTTGGAAGAACTCCAAGTTCCTAGGGTGGACGACAATTTCGATGACTCTTGGAACGACGCTCATAGGGTTTTCTATCACAGGGAAAACCCTCCTCATTTCTGGAGCCCTCTTGAGCTTTTTATAACCTTTTTAATTGACCAAAATGGTTGAAAACACCATAATTATCGGGGTTATGTTGTTGCACCATGATTGTGCTGCACCAGCTGCTGAAGTCGGTGGTCGAACACAATAGTGCCACAGGACACGACTAGACCGTGTTTGATGTTGTGAAGAGGAACACGACTATGCTAGGGGGCACAGCTCGAGAATGTCGAGTGTTGTGTGGAAGGGTGCAGTCATGCTAGGGGGCACCACCAGATCATGTCGCACGTTGTGGAGAACAACATGGTCATGCCTGGGAGCACGACCTGGGCATGCCAATCCCGATCGCAGTTGGATAAGACACGACCATGCGTAGGATACGACTAGCCCATGTCAAGGTCCAATAGCCTTGTTTTCACTTTGTTCTTCGTTTTACTTCGGCTTGAGGAACATGCCCGTATAATGGGACACAACCAATCTCTGAAAAAAAGAGTAACAATAAAAGAAGATGAGTGCACAAAATCATGAGATGACCCTTAATGCATGTAAAACAATGCTAAAAACCAAGCATGAAATACACATCACCTTCCCATGATCTTGTAGGATCGATCACCTCTCGCTAGGGTTGAGTCAGTTACACTCTCTCCATGGACTCTATGGGGATCAAGCTTTTTCCCTTATCCCACGGCTCTAGGGTTGACTTTTGGTTATTTCTTTCCTAGGCTCACAATCTCTAGATTGACTCATTGTTCTCCCTTTGTGGGATAAACTTGTTGCTCTCCTGTCCTCAGAATCCAATCGTTGCTCTCCCTCTACAGGTTTGAGCCTGGTCTTCTATTATCCTCTCCCCAACTTCGTCGATCTATCTAAGTCATGGGATCGAGCCTCACCTTCTATCATTCTAATCTTCTATTATTCTCTCCCGTGCTTCGTCTATCTATCAAAGTCACGTGATTAAATTATTATTCTTCCCCGACCTCGTTGGTTTGTTCAGGTTGCAAGATCAATTTGTTCATATATTCTACTATTATTCTCTCTCTAACTCTATTGGGCTGTCTGAGTTGAGGGATTGAATTACATGACATTTTCTCTTATATTATTCTCTCCCCAACGTCATTGATTTGTTCGACTCACAGGGATCAAGTTGTTAGAGTATTCTACTATAATTTTCTCCCTGCTCCATTGGGTTGTTCGAGTCGAGAGATCAAGCTATAAGAGTCTTTACATTCTATATTCTTTTCTCTTAGCCCTATGACTGTAAGGTTTATCTTCGAATCTCTCAGAATTTGTCTCGGGATTAAGCTTTCTCTGCTCCATAGCCTCATTAGCTTATGAGGTCAATTTCTTTACACCAATTTTGGCTGCATTTAATTAAATTTTAAGCACATATCATTTTCTTATCCAAACAAGTTCCTCATATATTCGTTCAGGCTCACATTCCAAAATCTACTTTAGCCCTAAGGACTCTGCACTAGACCTACAGTTGGGCTTGAACTCTCATCTCAGCTCGTGCCAACCCTATTCTTTTTTGGTCCACCAAAATGCTTAGGGTCCAATCCTTTATAAATATTAAAGTTAGCAATGGTATGAGCATCTAACCTCTACTATCTAACCCTAATGTATAATACTTTCTTCTTCATCTTCTATCATCTTTATTGTTTTTTTGACACCATGATGACTTAAGCAGAAGGGGTCTCATCCGGTAACTCCGATGTCCTTTGATGCATGCTTTCTTGTACAAGGACGACCTCCATCCCTGATCAAGACATCTATATAGTGTGGCGGTAATTTTAAGCCGCATCAACCATGAAGGATGGAAATTTAAATTCTATTTTGTTGGCTTCACATCTGCACAAATAAATCCTTCACAAACTTGATATTGAAGGACAAATGTTTTGGGCTATAGAGTTAAGTGCGATCCACTTAGTACTTCAAAGCAGATCAATTATGAAGGTACTGATACTTGTAGACTTTGTTGCCGAAATGTCTATGCCCTTTACAAATTTGAGTAGTTCCATTAGTGCATTCCACATCCTGATAGTAATTTTCCTAGAAAGTTAGGAGAGCGAGTCTAGTTCTGATTTCTTCATCTTGATAGTAATTTTCCTAGAAAGGTAGGAGAGCTGGCGTAGTTCTGATTTGTCCCTCTTGATAGAGTTCCACATCTTGATTGTAATTTTCCTAGAAAGGTAGAGATCTGGTCTAGTTCTGATTTGTTCATCTTGATAGAGTCTCACCTTATCTTAATAGGCACTATCAAGTTCTCAAAATAAAAAGATAGTTGTTTTTTTCCACAGAGCCAGTAAAACTTTAATCACTAATTGGATTAAAATTGTGTCTTTCCCAATTGAATGGTATCCATTAGTAGTAAAAAATTTGAAATGAATAATTATATAAAATTAAAAATTTGAAATATATTTTAAAAATTTTAATTTCCTAAAATCAAAATTACTGACCAGAACTTTGTTCAAGATTGTTGAAAAATTACAAGGCTTTTCTACAGTTTGTTTTTCTTTTTTTTTTTAAACAGAATTGATATGAATAAATTATATTAATGTTTGAATTATGAATATTTTTTCATATTATAATAAGGATTTTTATTGCAATGCATTATATCTTTGTTTTATTCATTATAAAAGAAGCTGTTTTAATTACCATATCTTTGTTTTAAATAATAATCATAAGAGTATTTTTTTTATGACAAATTAAACTAGGATATGATTATATATGTGATAAAAGAGAATTTTATCATAAAATACATATCTTTTGTCATCATACTATAAAATTAATAACAAATTAAAGATAACAAAATTTATCACTAATGTCAATGATAAATCAATTTAACAGTATTGTTAGCAATTTTAACTATAACATTGAGGTTGATGAAGTAATATAATTTTTATCAATAAAATTTTAATGATAAATTAAAAGTTTTTTCATGAGTAATACCCCATTTTTTAATGATTATTGAACATCATTAAGAATGTTCAAGATTAATGTGAAATATTTGCATCTACCATCTGAATTCTAAACTTCAACATAAAAGAACAACTTATTAGATTAAAGAGCTGGGAAACAAAAACAAGTTGGCAGTATGCATCAAAATATATATATATATATATATATATATATATATATATATATATAAATATATAAACATTAATTTTATAGCTTAAGTCACCTCAAAGTTACAAAACTTTCTCCTAATTCCTCTCTTTAATTCTCGCTTACATTCAGACTTTTTGCACAGAAGCTTTCCAATATCCCATGGTTTATCACGACTGCTGCTAAAAAAAAAAAAGAGTAAACATATAAGCTGGTCTATCAAATAACTATATATGTAAATTAAGGAGAAAGAATACATAATATTTACCAGCACTTTCTTTCTTTTTGTTATTCATCGTATTTGAGGTTACGTAGGAAAACTTTGGAGGCCTGCTAAAATTTAGAACGATTTTAATAAAAGAGTTTTATATATCTTTAATAAAGATAAACACACTTTCTAATATACTTCTAGATATAACACAACCAAACTTATCAAACAATATAATCAGTACCAGATTTGAGACGGATGAAGTGATCTGCGGTTGTTGGCTCCACTGAACTCGCTTGCACTCGCTCAGTTGACCATGCACCTGATATGGGAATCCTCTTACCATCTCCGAGTACTCATCGCTTAACAATAAGGCAGCATCACTTGAGACAGTAATGACGCCGAAAAAGGAGCCATCTTCATATAGAGGACTTTTGGTTACCATTGCCGTGAACCTTTCTCCTGTCTTCTTCTTCAGTGTCAATTGGCCTGACCAGGACTGACCTTTGTTCAATTGATCCATGAATTTTCTCGGATATGCGTTATTATTGTTTTTGTCATGCGTTAGGAGGTAGTGATTACTTTTGCCGAGTGCTTCGTAGTCTTTCCATCCGTATAGATTTTCTGCTGATTTGTTCCTTAATTTGTAACACAAAATTAATTTATTCTTATGTTTGCCTCTTCTAAAATATATTAAAAAGTAGATTCAGTTTCGTTTCTATGAAACTAGCTGCTAACGCTAAAAAAGAACGATCCTAATCACCTAATGATGCTAAGAATTTAAGTCTAAGTTGCTATAGTAGAATCACACAAGGTGATTACCATCTATGACATTTATTTAGTAGAGAATTAATTAATCATTAAACATGCACATGTCAAGAACATATATATATATATGATTCCGAATATGCAAAATGATGTTCCCTGTTCTTCAGGTTTAGCATAAAAAAGTGACTGCGAATATTATTAGCTACGGACCAGAAGATGATTTCGCCATTGTGTGGGCGATAGATGTGAAGGGCGTGCCCGATGTGCTTGAGGACACTGTGGAAGGGTCCTTGGACAAAGTGGCCTGGAATATTGGCCATGCCAACTTCATCACTGAGCTGCTGATCTGCTCTTCCTCCTCCCTCCGTCGCAAGGGCAAACTGCATCTGCTCTCGTAGCCTCGTCAGGCTCACCTCCAACTCGTGGAACCTCTTCACCAGCTCTTCCAACGATCCACCCATCGCTTCTTTTGCATACATGCAGTACCCACTGCAGGATGGTCTCCCCCAACCTGTTCAATGATGTTCTCTTCTCTTAAACATAAAAATTAAAATAGTAGCCGGAGATGAGGACGCAAGACGCCACCGTCGTCAGGCATTGCTGCTTTTTGCTTCCTTCTGCTGCCATCTGTTCAACATATTCGAATCAGACAAGTATTCTACGGCTCTCCCTTCAAGCTGATTGCCTCCATACACGACATAAAATTATCACTAGCTATTTTGCATATCTGGGCGAGGAGCAGTAACCAACAAAAAAAAAAAAAACAAAAAAAATCTAACGTTATGAAGAAAAAAAGTTAGGTCCTTTGTTTAAGTGTACTACATGCATGCCGTTCTAAAATCCCCATGAATGGAACATTATGTTCGATAAACATTAATTAGTATGACAACTTGCAGTTGATTGAGAAGCTTGTCCAATATGCATGCCCTTTTCTATTATTCAAATGGTGTGTATAATCTGAGAGACATGCTCCTCTGCAGATTTAACGAATGTGTCGATCCACATACGGCTCACTTAAAACGAAGCAGCAAACCATGGGAATTGTGGCACGGCTCGACTCATTTGGATAGGGCATGGTAAAAAATTGTGCTAATTTTTTTTATCTTACTCATCGGATATCCCTAAATCATGTTGGATGCTAGCTATTTTAAACTTATTCAATCGGTTCTACAGTCTTTTAATAGTCCTAATGAATAATTTTTATTAGTGTTAGGAGATTTGGTCATCTAGGTGTCGACTCCATAAATTGATAAAGTCTAAAGCCATACAAGACCTCATCGTCATTATTTGACAAACTCAACGCTTCGATGATAAAATCGACAAAGTCTCGGGTCATGCCAACAAAAGGCCTCATCGTACTCAATAATCGGTAGACTGACACTTGATAAATTGAGATAACAACATCTATTTTGGTTGAAGCCTTCAACGAACCTGCGGTATACCCTGCAATTCAGAAGCAATAATGATGTGATGTATCATTGTTAGAATATATATAATAGTGATGTATCACCGTTAGCACCTTTAATGTGATACCCTTTTCTCTACATTTGATGTCCACACCGAACATAAGCTCAGATTTTCCATGTTTGGAATGGACTTAATTAAATATTCTGATCATTTGTAATGCACCTAATATAATTAAACTGGTAATGCAATAAAATTTATAATATAATATAATGTAATATAATGTAATATAATTAATATTATATTACTATATTAAATATATTACTATATTTGGTGGAAAAATTATATAAGAAATGTAATTTTGATTACACGAATAATTACTTTTTTTTATAAGAAATGTAATTCATATTATTATAAAATAATAAAAATATTCTCTGCTGGAGATGGTTGGCGGAGGGTTGGAATGTAATCCAGATTATATACTGTTAGCCTTGTAATTCTGATTACAAAAATTTATTGTCTTTTGTGATTCATATACCAAATAAAATAATCAATCTTTTAATATAATTTTAATTACATTACAAGACTGATTACCTCTAACCACATATATATATATAACTTGGATATTTTACTAATCCAAGCTTATTAAAAGCCAACACACCTACAATGTGACTAGGGGTGTAAATGAGCCAAGCCGCTCGTGAGCTATTCGAAGCTCGATTCGATAAAAGCTCGTTTGAGCTCGTTTAATGAGGCTCGTTAAGATAAACAAACCAAGCTCAAGTTTCACAATATTCGGCTCGTTAGCTCGTGAACATGTTCGTTAAGTTCATAAATCAACTTTTAAAAAAAAAAATAATAGTTTTGATATTGAATTTATATATTTTACACTATACTTATGAAAAACATAGACAAATATATTAAATTTATTTATTAGAATAAAATTATAAATTTTAACAAGAATATTATAATTTTTTAAAAATATATAATTTAGTTTTTAATGAATATTTAAATTTATAATTTATATTTATTAAGCTCGTTTAGGCTCGATAAAAGCTCGAATAAGCTCGTGAGCCATGAATATATTCGTTAAATAAAGCTCGAGCTCGGCTCGATTATAAACGAGCCAAACTCAAACATCCAAGAGTTCGGCTCGGCTCGACTCGATTACACCCCTAAATGTGACCCAATACTTTTGAAAAGTAGCCCCGAGGTAATGTTACAATGATGAGACCCTCCAATGGATAATTAATAAATTTAGGATTTGAGTATCAATTATGGTGTATTATAAGAGATTTTTTTTCAATGAGAAGCGGATATAAGAATATTGGTCATCTAAATGTATTTTCATGAGCACTTTTCGATTGATCCTAGTGTCCGGTGGAAAATTTTTATGAGATCGTACATGTCAATTTTAGGATTAATCGGTTCAAAGAACTGGATATTGGATTAAAAAAATACTTTTGTTAAGTAAAACTATTTTTTTTATTTGCTAACCTATTAAGAGCAGGATTATTGGCGCAGCTAGGAGAGTTGAATAGCAGAAAATATTAGATATCAAGTTTTTTTCATATTTAAAATTTGACATCATAAATTATTTTTAAATGATAAAATAAGTTGGGTTGAACTAACAAATTAGATCTTGCCTTTGAGTTAAAATTGAATTGAATTTTGAAGCAAACCACAGATAGGTGTAACAGTTAAGATCATATATATATATATATATATATATATATATATATATATATATATATTTGATTTTTTTTTATCAATGATGTGGGCCGAATCTCCCGTTCGTCTCTCAGTCCTCCTAATTCGGTTGCACCATTTGCTTTGGGTTTATATGGATAGAGCCTTTTCAACCTCCTATGACCTACTATCTCTGAGTGACTCCTCTGATGATTGGATAGGGATCATCTGATCTCGGATCTCTGGACCAGTCTTGTTCCTTTGTTTATTCATTAGTTGGATGGATTGGATCCTATCTATTTAACAGATGAGGTACAATCCACTCATCCAATGAATGAATAGGACCTCTTTCAATCTAAAATTTTCTGGACCAAAAGGATCTAACCTCCTGATGACCTGTTGCATCCAAACTGCCTATCTGATTCGCAATGTCAACACCCGTGAATGGGGCTTGCATTGCCATTATCTGATCTGCTTAGGAGATCCGTCATCCACCCAACTCAACAAGGTTGACTTCTCTCCATCACAAGCATATAACCTATCCAATCATCTCACACCCGTCCTCTCTTTGTCATGATTTATTATTTGACAATTTATGTAATGGCGTATCTAGAAATTTTAATTGACCAAAAAAATGTATATTATTTGATATTTATCAAAGGTTATATTTTTTCAAGTGTATTTTTTTTATCCTTCTGACAAATTTAATTTTTTCTATCATTTTTTTTTTCCCTTTTCTCTTTCCTATCTCCTCTTTCATCTCTCATATGCATGTAGCTTCTTTTATGTTTTTCCTTTCCTTTCTTTCCTCTTTTTTTATTTGCATATATGTATAGCATAGACCCGATATACAAATCATATTAGTTCAACGACATTTAAGATTTAGTTAATTTTTTAATACATTTAGAGAAGCTAAAATAAACCATGAATAGCAAATTTGAACTCTTTGTAATATCAGAAATCCACAGAAATTGAAATAAGTACAATAAGAGCTCTCTAGATTCATCAGTGAGTTTCGGTCAAAATCCACTTATGGACCCAAAGACCTCATATTGCACCTATTTCAGTTTCTGTGGAATTCTGAGGTTGCAAGAAGTTTAAATATGCTATCCATTATTTATTTTGACCTATCGGATGTGTTAAAGTATAATAAGAAAGAATTGGTAAAAATATTCACATTGGGCTTGATATGTATTATATCAGGCCCAACGTGGGCCTGATATGACGTGGAGAGAATTAATGTACAATGCCTAATAATGAAAAAAAATCTATTTTACTTCTTTGAAGATATAACAATGAAAAGAGACTTGAATAAACCAACAGACTTATCATTTGGACCGGCTAAGACCCATGATGATTTGAAGTATGGAAGGATTAAGTGCAAATATAAGGTTCTTCATTAGAGAAACAAAGACAATTAACTGACAATGGAATTCTCTAAAATACCAAGCTAACAGGTTTGTGCTGAAATTACAAATTTTATGCAAAGCAAACAGTATAGAATTACTCATGGTCCAGTAAGGGTTAATTGTTAGAATGTATACTAAAAGCTTAGCTTTTTGTATAAATATTTATTTTGAAATAAGAATCACGTTGGCCAAATATCTTCATTTATGTTAAATGTAATTATTCATTTAATTTATATTGTAGATAACATGGTGTGTGGTGTCACACAAAAGATCATGTTATCAGTTCCTTATAAATTATAAATAGTAGCTCATAACCAAAATGGATAGGGGCAAACCATTGAAATGGTCGTAATGTGATTTAGTATTAGTTTATCTTGACTATAAAATTACACTAGTACACTCTGAGTGTATTGAGCATAACCATTTGAGGTGCCCCTCCTCATCCCCGAGTACAAGCCTCGATACCTCTTCCCCTTCTTCTTCCCCGAATGCCCTCACCCCCTCTGCCGCTGGCAACAAGAGCCACCTCTCCTCTACTCTGCGCAGAGCCGACGCCGACGCTGATCGTCGACGCCGTGCCCTAGCCGAAGCCCACCGCCACGACCCGATCATCGATGGCCAACATCTCTGATGCTTGCTCGCAGCCTTCTGTGCCCTAGCCCTAGACCCGATTTCCTTCCTCCTCCCGCCGTGCGAGCATAAGGGAAGCAGATCCCTTGCCGGCAGGGCACCATCTGTCCTCTGCCCTAGTGCCGGCGGACGACCGCATCCTTTGCTGCGATTTGGCAGCATTCCAGCCGAGCTCTAGTTCTCCTTTGTGTGCCACTGCCGAGTGTGAGTTTGCTTCTCCCCTTTGTTCTCAGCGTCACTCCGCTTGATGCTATGCTGCTGTTGCCGGGAGTATTCGACTTTTGGTTACAAAATTGTAAAGGAGTTGCTTGATTCCACACTGTTAACTGGAATTTAGCATCGACGGATCTTGGATCATCACCGGCGATTGTAGAAGAGGTAAGGAGAGCAATTTGTATAGGAACTTAGTGGTTAACAGATGGTATTGTTGATTTCTGGTTCTTCTTTCTTAGCTGATCAAGGGCTGTTGTTTGATTCCGATCAGCAAGCATGTGGGAGGATTTTTTTGTGGTTTCAGCCATGAGTTTCCAGCAGCATACAGTTGCAGCTTTTCAATTGTGGATCAACAGCAATCCATCTGTTGAGGTGAGTTTTGTACTGAGGATTAGGGTTCCAACAAATCTTTTGCTGTATGATTGGAGTTTTGGATTGTTTCTTGGAGGGATAGGTTTGTGTGTACTCTTGGAGCTTATGGACAGGGAGTCATAGGGCCGAGAGCTGTTGAATTTCTGCTAAACCTCAAGGTAAGTGGTAGGAATTTGATATATGTGTTGAATTAGGGCTAAATTGGGTCAGTTGCTATGATTAGTTATGCTTATTGCAAGTCCAAATTCGAATGGATTAGTTTAAGTCGATTGAGGAGTTAGATGATCCAATTAGGGTTTATAATTGGATCTGGATTTATGATAGCTTCTCGAGGATTTGATTTAGCTAATTTATTTATATGTAATTAGCTAAATATGGATACCATGTACTACAGGACTTTGACACGAGACGAGCATCTCGACGTTGGATTTGACTGGATTGGACCTGCTAATTGAGGCGGGTATCTCTTGACTTATCCCTTATAATATTGTCAATTGGATATGCATAGTATTTTATAGCTACAAGCAATGATCATGTTTGCCTTTGGTATGTCACGGTTTGATACCCATAGCATGTTCTGTTTTGTCGTTTGTTATGTATCCAGGTTTATACCTCGTGAATATTGCCATGAGTACCTTAATTTCCTAGAGTAAGTGACATACCATGCTTTATTGAGTTTAGGACTAGATTCTGGATTTTTATTATCTGGCTTGTGTACCTATATTTTTATATCATATCTGATCTGTGTACCTAGACCCTTTTGCTTTGATCCATGTATATTGTTGGTACATATTTTATGGAGATGGATATGTTTAGAACGTAGGTTGTTATACCATAGAGGACCTGTATACCCTAGATCTGTGGATTTGACTTACTGGTATTAGGGTACACATTTATATATATATATATGGATTTGGTTCAGGATATTGTCATGCTTAGTGTCATGCACCATTCGCATGATTGCATGCTATGTGATAGGCTGCTCCATTATTGTAGAGCATATCGCCAGTTTCATCACTGTTCGGTGCTCCGTTGGTCCGCTCATGGGTAGCGTGACACAGCGTGGTAGCACGTCAGTTTTGCTCTGTTCGGTGCTCCGTTGGTCCGCTCATGGGTAGTGTGACGCAGCGTGGTAGCACGTCAGGGATCCCTCCCCGTCATGGTGTACCGGGAGATGAGAGCATTGCGCTCCCCCATTTATGATTTGGGGTAGGAGTATGTGTGTACTCCGACAGCATCCCGTCCACACGGTCACTCATCAGGAGTAGTGACGTCAGAGTGCACGGTTGTCACAACCCTACCCACTCAGTCTCACCATTGTGTGTGAGATGGCTGACTAGCGTCAGGGGTGACCATGACATTGGCATCATACGCATTGATGCATTTATTACTTGTGCTTGCTGCATTTATTTGCTGCATTTGGTTTGATGCATATGTATGACATGCATACAGGATTTATGACACTCTCGGTTTGACGATCTATTGTTCTGGATAGGAGTTCCTGGTGAGTACAGCTTCCTCAGTTACCTTTCAGTTTTGCATATTTCCTATATATGATTAGGAAGCTGTATTCCATGTTTATTACTGTGAGATATATCTTACTAGGCATGTCTATTGGTATTCGCTGAGTTGTTGAACTCACCCCCGTGGACACTATATTTTTCAGGTACCAGGTTGTTTATGGAGTCGCTTGGAGTATCCTGTTTGCTGGTCCCCATGTCACATCAGAAGATCTGGCTTCACTGTTGTCTATTTGTACTTTGGTATTTATGTAGCTAGCTTGTGTTTCGGTTTTGTTTCCGGAGTGTTATGTTATTGTGTGGTGTAAGCCTAGCCGGCTAGCAGTGTTTTGTTTGTTTTGTATGGGCTTGTATTTATGTTTTTTTTTTCCACTGTGTTGGTTTTGATTTAAGCCCAGTGGGCTGATAAAAATATATATAACTGCATGGTTGTTGTTAGATTTGTCTAGCCGTGTAGGCTGAGATTATTAACTGCATGATTGTATATATATTCCAGCCGCATGTGGCTGATGTATATTGTGTTTGTTGAAATGCTTCATATTGTTACCCGTACAGAGGAGGTGCTGCCGAAATTCCTTCGGACAGAGACTCCCTCGGGGCGTGACAATTTAGTGGTATCAGAGCGAGGTTTACGATACTTGCTATGTGTTCTGGATTTTTGAGATTTATCTGATACCAATTTATTTGGTATCAGAGCACGGTACGGGTTTTATATTCTGTGTTTTGGATTTCGTGTTTTAGTTTTCTCGATGTGACTTTTCGGGTTTTGGGACCTGGCAGCAGCAGGACATCTCCAAGCTATAGGAGGTATGTTGATATACTATTATCCTACCTTTTTGTTAGTATATGCACCGTTGACTATTACAGTTTATGACATGTATTAGCATTCTTTATTAGTACGTGTCTAATTGATATAGCATATATTTTATATGTTAGGTAAACCCCTGATCATGGTCGACTTTAATAGAGATTGAGGATTACAGTCTCTGGTGATTTTCTATATCATATCATCAGTAGTTTTAGCTTCTGTTACTATTAGTTGGTTAGAGGTTGGAGACACATACCAGTCTCTGTTGTTATTGGCTAAGTGCTAGGTAATAACTAGTAAGTACATATTTTTGTTGACTCAGCCAGTAGTATACCATTTTATCTTAATTAATTATATCAGTAGATAACTGATTTACTCTTGTTAGATTGGTCAGTGGAAGATTGATTTACGCTTGTCGACTTGGGTAGTCGTAGATCGATTTACCTTAGTTGCTTGCGGAGGATTTGTGTACATTCGTTAAATTTAAATAGTCAATGACCGATTCATTTGTTTTGGTTGGTCCGATCAGTAGGGGATTGATTTACTCTATTTTATAGAGATGCTGATCTTTGGGTTATTTGTGCTTAGGTTGGTATCTAGAGCACATTTGAGTACATGTTTTGTACTGACGTGGAAAAGACTGAATTGACCGTATACCATTGTCGATTTTGGTCAGTCTATAGAGGATCGATGTATCCTATTCCATGTGGACTTTATTTTTTTTAGGCTTTATATAGCTGGTTGGATAACTTATATGTAGCATGGGAAATATCAGGTTGATTGGATGCTGATTCTGCATATCTATATAGTGTGTACCTATGATTATTATGGGTTGTAAGAGTGTTATGATGGATGGTTTAATTGCATGTAGTGGGTGTATATTTTTCCAATTATGATTGTTGTGAGATTCTAGTAGATTATACCTGAGTGGTCTGAGTGCATTATTGGAGGTATCTTATCGATTTAATTTGAGTTGTGATATGTGCAGATGTGTTCGGTGTAATATTCGAGGTATCTTGTTCATTATATTTGTTCTGTGTGTACACTCGTGTCGATTATGATTTGTTGGAAGTATTACGTTGATTATACTCTTGACATAGGTGTATATATGTCATGTGGGTGTTGTTTGAGGTGTATTGTCGATTATACCTATGTTGATATATGCACATGGGTTCGGTATGCATTGTTGGAGGTATCACGATGATTTATACCTATGTTGTGAGTATGTTTGGTGTGTACTAATTGGAGGATTATGTCGATCATATATATGTTGTGTGTGCACGTGTGCCAGGTGTATGGTTGATGGCATCATGATGATTCTACCTATGTTGAATGTAGAGTGTTAAAAGTCTACATTATGATATTTGTTGTATTACCTTGTCAATTAATTCTCTTATTAGTGGGTGACCGACCCACTAGGATGATGATAGAGTTGACTATGGATTTGATTTGCTTATTAGGGTGTTATACCCTTGGCTGCCCACAGTGATATGTGGTTGAGTGATCTCGTGCAGTCTTTAGTTGGATAGTATGATGTCTTGGTCACATATTATTGTTTATTGTGGTAGAGCGTTGCTCCCACATGTTACGAATTGCTTGTAGCGGAGCATTGCTCCCATATTTATTGCAGATACATATTTCGGATTATTTGTGGTGGAGCGTTGCTCCCACATATTGAGGATTTCTTGTGGTAGAGCGTTGCTCCCACATATGTGGTGTTTTCTGTGATGGAGCATTGCTCTCACACTGGTGGATCTATTCTTTGGTGATTTGTATTGTTGGTGATTATATTTCAGATTTATTGTCAGGGATCTTATGGTTAGAAATGTCTGTGATACGGACATTATATGGCTTGATTTTACCATTAGGGTTTGGGAAGCCTTAGATGTTTTCAGAGACTTGATGATTTTGGTATTCCCAGGATATTTGGATCGGTTTCCATTGTCTTTGTTGATGATGTTGTGATCTATTTCGGATCCGCGGTGAGTCACGCACATCATCTTTGCATAGTTCTAGAGATGTTTCGACGGAAACGTCTATATGTGAAGATCAGTAGTGCGTATTTTGGTTGTCTTCTGTGAGATGTTTGAGACACACGGTCACCAGTAGGAGTATACCGTGGTTCCACAGGAGATAGAGGTTGTTACCGTTGGGAGTAGACGAGATCTATAGAGGAGACTCGCAACTTCCTTTGTTTGGCTCGATATTTTCGGAGATATGTTGAGGGTTTCTCTCGGATTGCTATGCCACTTACACGCCTGACCAGGAAAGGCGTGATGTTCACTTGGACTGAGGATTTGTGAGACCAGCTTTCAGGAGTTGAAGCGGAGACTAGTGTCGGCTCCGATTTTGGTTTTACCTTCTGGAGAGGACGGATTCGTGCTCTATACCGATGCATCTCTACAGGGTATGGGCGCTGTTCTGATGCAGCACGACAGGGTAGTCTCCTACTTCTCGGCAGTTGAAGGAGCATGAGGAGAACTACCCAGTACATGACTTGTCGTTGATCGCCATTATTTTTGCCTTGAAGATTTGGCAGCATTATCTGTACGGTGTTACATTTGAGATTCTCACTGACCATAAGAGTCTCAAATATCTGTTCATTTAGAAAGAAACTTAATCTCCGACTAAGGAGATGGATGGAATTCCTGAAGGATTATGTCTGTACCTTTAGCTATCAACCGGGGAAAAGCTAATGTGGTTGCCGATGCACTTAGCCGGAAGTCCAGAGGGACTTTAGCTTGCCACCGAGTAGTGGTCACGGATTTGATGCAGGGATTTTCTGAGTTAGGCCTTGATGAGCAGGGACAGACAGAGCAGGGTATTCTTGTTACCATGGTTGCTCAGTCGTCGATCAAGGCGAGAATCCGAGAGGCTCAGGCCAGTGATCAACATTTGCAGTTTATTGGCAGCCAGATAACTTCCGGGCAGCAGACCGAGTTCACACGAGATGAGGAGGGTGTTATATACTTTCGAGGCAGGTTATGTGTACCTCAGTCTCACCCGATTTTGTCGGAGCTACTTCAGGAGACTCATCGCTCTCGATTTGCGATCCATCCAGGTGGGATCCACATGTATCGAGATTTAAGGTATTCCTATTGGTGGAACGGAATGAAGAAAGACATCGCAGATTTTTGTAGCTAGATATCTTGTTTATCAGCAGGTGAAGACTGAGCACTTGAGACCTGCCAGAATTACTTTAGCGAATTTCTATTCCTGAGTGGAAATGAGAACATATTATCATGGACTTTGTGGTGGGTTTGTCTAGGACACGACGATACCATGACGCGATTTGGGTAATCATTGATCGATTAACTAAATCCGCGTACTTCTTAGCGATTCGGATAACTGATTCCCTGGATCGATTGACAGATCTGTATTGCCGGGAGATCATCAAAGTACATGGTGTCCCTTTGACTATTATTTCGGGTAGAGACCCCCGGTTCACGTCTCGATTCTGGCAGAGTCTGCAGCAAGCCTTGGGCACTCAACACCAGCTTTCCATCCGCAGACAGATGGAGAGTCGGAGCGTACCATTCAGACTCTAGAGGACTTGTTGAGATCTTGTGTACTAGATTGGGGAGGCCCAGTTGTTGGGACCTCATAGGGCTCAGCATGACGCAGAGTTAGTCCGTATTATCAGACGGAGGATGTCAGAGGCGCAGGACCGCCAGAAGAGTTATGCTGGTTGGAGACGCATACCTTTGGAGTTCTCTATTGGTGATCATGTTTTTCTGCGAGTTTCATCATCGAAAGGGGTAAAGAGATTTGGCCTCAGAGGTAATCTAACTTCGCGGTACATTGACCCTTTCCAGATCCTGGAGAGGATTGGAGCAGTAGCTTATCGGCTGACACTACCACCGTCCCTAGTAGGCGTTCACAATGTATTCCACGTATCTATGCTGAGGAGATACGTACCCGACCCGACACATGTTCTGACAGATATCTCAGTTCCCGTTCAGCCTGACGTCCCTTATGAGGAGATTCGGTACGGATTCTGGACTGGAAAGAGCGTCAGTTGTGGAACAAGACTATCCGGCTGGTTAAAGTCGGATGGCAGTATCTTACGGACGAGGAGGCTACTTGGGAGCTCGAGGATACGATCCGAGCTCGATATTGATACCCCCACCTTTTCACTTGAGGTATGTAAGTTATGGTTCTGTTCAGCATTTATACTATTATAGCTTTTGCTATTGTTTGCTGATGGTAGATAACGAAATTTGGGGACCAAATTTTTATTAGTGGGGGAGAATGTAAAATACCGAAAAATGGTGAATAATGATAAGGAAATTTTCCAGAATTTTTGAAATTTTTTCTAGAATTTTTCGGAGATCGTATGGATGAGTTTACGGGGATAAAAACTGGGGTCGGGAAAGCCTGTTTAGGCTACCCCATTTAAATGAGGAAATATTGATTTTTCGTTTTATTTTTCTTTATTTCTTTTTCCCCGTTTCCTCTACTGTGCCGCCTCTTCTTCATTTCGTTCGTCAGTTTCATTCTTCCCCAAACCGACGCTGCCGCCAAGGCCCCTCCTCATCCCCGAGTACAAGCCTCGATACCTCTTCCCCTTCTTCTTCCCCGAACGCCCTCACCCCCTCTGTCGCCGGCAACGAGAGCCACCTCTCCTCTACTCTGCGCAGCGCCGACGCCGACGCTGATCGTCGACGCCGTGCCCTAGCCGAAGCCCACCGCCACGACCCGATCACCGACGTCCAACATCTCTGATGACGACTGCCTCCTTTGCTGCGATTTGTCAGCATTCCAGCCGAGCTCTAGTTCTCCTTTGTGTGCCACTGCCGAGTGTGAGTTTGCTTCTCCCCTTTGTTCTCAACGTCACTCCGCTTGATGCTATGCTGCTGTTGCCGGGAGTATTCGACTTTTGGTTACAAAATTGTAAAGGAGTTGCTTGATTCCACACTGTTAACTGGAATTCAGCATCGACGGATCTTGGATCATCACCGGCGATTGTAGAAGAGGTAAGGAGAGCAATTTGTATAGGAACTTAGTGGTTAACAGATGGTATTGTTGATTTCTGGTTCTTCTTTCTTAGCTGATAAGGGGCTGTGGTTTGATTCCGATCAGCAAGCATGTGGGAGGATTTGTTGTGGTTTCAGCCATGAGTTTCCAGCAGCATACAGTTGCAGCTCTTCAATTGTGGATCAACAGCAATCCATCTGTTGAGGTGAGTTTTGTACTGAGGATTAGGGTTCCAACAAATCTTTTGCTGTATGATTGGAGTTTTGGATTGTTTCTTGGAGGGATAGGTTTGTGTGTACTCTTGGAGCTTATGGACAGGGAGTCATAGGGCCGAGAGCTGTTGAATTTCTGCTAAACCTCAAGGTAAGTGGTAGGAATTTGATATATGTGTTGAATTAGGGCTAAATTGGGTCAGTTGCTATGATTGGTTATGCTTATTGCAAGTCCAAATTCGAATGGATTAGTTTAAGTCGATTGAGGAGTTAGATGATCCAATTAGGGTTTATAATTGGATCTGGATTTATGATAGCTTCTCGAGGATTTGATTTAGCTAATTTATTTATATGTAATTAGCTAAATATGGATACCATGTACTACAGGACTTTGACACGAGACGAGCATCTCGACGTTGGATTTCACTGGATTGGACCTGCTAATTGAGGCGGGTATCTCTTGACTTATCCCTTATAATATTGTCAATTGGATATGCATAGTATTTTATAGCTACAAGCAATGATCATGTTTGCCTTTGGTATGTCACGGTTTGATACTCATAGCATGTTCTGTTTTGTCGTTTGTTATGTATCCAGGTTTATACCTCGTGAATATTGCCATGAGTACCTTAATTTCCTAGAGTAAGTGACATACCATGCTTTATTGAGTTTAGGACTAGATTCTGGATTTTTATTATCTGGCTTGTGTACCTATATTTTTATATCATATCTGATCTGTGTACCTAGACCCTTTTGCTTTGATCCATGTATATTGTTGGTACATATTTTATGGAGATGTATATGTTCAGAACCTAGGTTGTTATACCATAGAGAACCTGTATACACTAGATCTGTGGATTTGACTTACTGGTATTAGGGTACACAATTTTATATATATATATGGATTTGGTTCAGGATATTGTCATGCTTAGTGACATGCACCATTCGCATGATTGCATCCTGCGTGATAGGCTGCTCCATTATTGTAGAGCATATCGCCAGTTTCATCACTGTTCGGTGCTGTGTTGGTCCGCTCATGGGTAGCGTGGCGCAGCGTGGTAGCACGTCAGTTTTGCTCTGTTCGGTGCTCCGTTGGTCCGCTCATGGGTAGTGTGACGCAGCGTGATAGCACGTCAGGGATCCCTCCCCGTCATGGTGTACCGGGAGATGAGAGCATTGCGTTCCCCCATTGATGATTTGGGGTAGGAGTATGTGTGTACTCCGACAGCATCCCGTCCTCATGGTCACTCATCAGGAGTAGTGACGTTAGAGTGCACGGTTGTCACAGCCCTACCCACTCGGTCTCAACATTGTGTGTGAGATGGCTGACTATCGTCAGGGGTGACCATGACATTGGCATCATACGCATTGATGCATTTATTACTTGTGCTTGCTGCATTTGGTTTGATGCATATGTATGACATGCATACAGGATTTATGACACTCTCGGTTTGACGATCTATTGTTCTGGATAGGACTTCCTGGTGAGTACAACTTCCTCAGTTACCTTTCAGTTTTGCATATTTCCTATATATGATTAGGAAGCTGTATTCCATGTTTATTGCTGTTAGATATATCTTACTAGGCATGTCTATTGGTATTCGCTGAGTTGTTGAATTCACCCCCGTGGACACTATAGTTTTCAGGTACCAGGTTGTTTATGGAGTCGCTTGGAGTATCCTATCTGCTAGTCCCCATGTCACATCAGAAGATCTGACTTCACTGTTGTCTATTTGTACTTTGGTATTTATGTAGCTAGCTTGTGTTTTGGTTTTGTTTCCGGAGTGTTATGTTGTTATGTGGTGTAAGCCTAGCCGGCTAGCAGTGTTTTGTTTGTTTTGTATGAGCTTGTATTTATGTTTTTTTTTTCCGCTGTGTTGGTTTTGATTTCAGCCGTGTGGACTGATAAAAATATATATAAGTGTGTGGTTGTTGTTAGATTTGTCCAGCCGTGTAGGCTGAGATTATTAATTGCGTGATTGTATATATATTCCAGTCGCATGTGGCTGATGTATATTGTGTTTGTAGAAATGCCTCAGATTGTCATCCGTACAGAGGAGGTGCTGTCGAAATTTCTTCGGACAAAGACTCCCTCGGGGTGTGACAAAATCACTTTGCCTTCATTCAGTGGTACTCTTCTTTCTTTACGCCTTGTTGATCTTTTGGTACAACAAAACCATATTTAATAATTAAAAGAATTTCAAAATTGGTTTCTAGGAATACCTTCATTTAGTGTTTCCAGTGTGCGAATTCCCCTCGAACTTTGGCCGAATGAGGCTTGGTCTGACCATTGATTTCTTGGCTTCAGTCGGTGGTTAGTCCTTCTAAAACGTCCTTGGTCTGATACCAATTGTTGGTTCCCTAGTGGCCGGCTAGAGGGGGAGTGAATAGCCCTGAAAGATAAAAATAAAAACCTTTCTCGACTTATAGCTTATTAGAACAAACATTTGTATAAATAAATAAAGAAGCATACAAATCAAAGATAGAGGCACAAAAAGAATTACTTGGTTGCAATCAGAAGATTGCTAATCCAAGGTAAGTGAAAAACACTATGAAGATCTCCTTTAGGTAGAGTAGCCTCTTACAACGTTAATGACTCACAAACAGTAGTAGAACAAAAAGAGAATGATTTACAAGTGTTGATACTAACTATAGGGATCAGGGCTGTATTTATAGTCTTAGTCAGGGCACCTGAAAGGGTTCTAGGCGCCTGGGGTAGATAAACTTTTATCCTCGTTGCAACGGACTGAGACACGTCGGATTTGGATAAAAATTCTAGCTAGGTCAAGGCGACCGAACCTAAAAAGTCAATAGTTTGTTGACTTTTGGTCCCGATCTTCTACTCAGATTCTGCTCCCATTGGTCCGGGTCTTCTGCTCCGGCTCCGCTTGCTTGGGTGATTTCGACCATTCGGAATAGGATTCACTCGAACCCATTTTTCGACCTTCGAGCAGTCTTCCGCTTCGGCTTCTCGTCCCTCAAAAATGCCGCGTGCCTCCTTCTCGTTCGCCAGCATACTCTTTCGCAGCGCCTCGTCCCTTGGACGCATCGAACCCATCGGCTCTCTCCCGTGTTGTCCTTCTCGCTAGCTGCGTTTTTCGCTCGACTTCTTGTGCTCCTAAGTTTCTGCACACTTAGACACAAGACATCAAAATAACAACATGACCTAACTTGACTTGGTTGATCACATCAAAACCATCACGGAGTACTTACAGTATTGAACTACCTACAAAAGAGAATGACGAACCAGTTGATTTAATCAAAAAGAAAGGCTCAAGTTAATACTAGAGTCATAACCACATTGTAATGCGAGTTAACTCAAGAACAGCTGAGTAAAGTTAGACCATTCAATAATGCTAAACAATTCTGAGAAAAACTAATTGAGTTGCACGAAGGTTCAGCTGACTTATGAACCACAAATAAGGATCTACTACTAAGTCTAGTTCAAAATATCCAAATGAAGGAGGGTGAATTAGTAAGTCAGCTGTACAACCTCTTCAAAGAAATTTTGAACGGTATCCACATAATTGGTGAATAAGTTGACAATTGCAATTTGATCAGGTATGCACTTGCGGTATTTGTAAGGATCACTTTGTGAGCATCAATGGTTGATGCTTACAAAGTATCCAAGGATATTTCAACTTTAAAACTAGATGAATTCTTTTGTGATTTGGAGCTCCATGAGCAAACTAACCTTGATCTAAAAGAGAAAGGTATAACCTTAATTGTAAGAAAATCCAAATCAAAATCCAAGCTGAAAGAGGAAACCAAGTCAAAATCTGAGTCTAAATCAACAACTAACAATTAAAGATGATCTATCATTAGAAGTCACACACTTGGTTAAACGGAAGATCCAACAAAAGAAATTCTACTAGAGATTCGTGAAAAAGGATATCTCAAAGAAAGATTTAGCCAATGTCCGATGCTTTGAATGCAACTATATGGGTCATTTCAAAAATGTTTGTCCTCTTCTAAAGGAGAAAGAGAAAGAACCTAAAAAGAAGGAAAAGAGGAAAAAGAAGATTTTAAAAGCAGCATGGGATTAACATCATCAAAATTTAGATCAGACTTAGACCAAGTCAACATACTAGCATTAACGACAATTAGAGAAGCATCAAGTCCCGAGTCCAAGTCAAACTATAACTCAACATCAAACTCAACTCAAATCAGCAACTCAGACGGGTCAGCTGATGAGGTAACTGATAAACATATTTTATATAGGGTTTTTATTATAATTTGATGCACATCTTATACCATTTTATATTCATGTATTTAATATTTTCATCTCTATGTGCTTCATTTTATTAAGTTTAGTTTGAAGAACTGCTCTTTGCTTATTTTCATTATAGAACGTGTTTTCGAAGTAAAAATAGAGCATAAACCCCTTGAAATGTGAAGTTTGAGTAAGGAGAATACCCTGATCGTGTCCCATGACTCGGGCATGCTCTTACAAAAGACAAAGAATGGAAGGAAAATGACTTAACATGGGCTAACCATGTCTTATCATTGAGCCTAACTATCGTGCCAACCATACAAAGTGTCCACAAAGAACAAGGTTTTAAAAGACCATCAAAATGATGTTTTAATCAAGGAACACACTTTAGTAATGTTCCATGACATAAGCATGTTTATACGGAAGAAATAAGGGGCAAAACAGTGGTAAAATGACCCAAACAGCTTCCACCATAGCCACCCGTGTTGCCAGGCACGACCGTGTCAAATTTACCCATTTTCCAGAGCCAAACATTGGTGCTCATGTTGGCCAACACAAGTTGTGTCTATAAGTACCCTGGGTGAGTTTTGATATGATCAACCGAGTTAAGTTAGGCTCTGTGGTTGGATCCCTTGTGTCTAAGTATGTAGGAACTTAGGAACACAAGAAGTCGAGCGGAAGACGTAGCTAGCGAGAAGGATGACACTAGAAGTGAGTCGATAGGCTCAGTGTATCTGAGGGACAAAGGGCTACAAAAGAGTACACTGGCAAACAAAAAGGATGGGTGTGGTGCTTCTGAGGGACGAAAAGCCGGGAGGAAGATTGCTTGAGGAGAAGGCCAAAGTTGAATTTGGGTGAGCTCAACTCTGGACGACCGAAACATCACCCAAGCGACTAGACAAATTCAACTATTGAGTTGATTGTGTCCAAGCACCTGGACCTGGTCCAGGCGCTCAGAATCCAAGAGCCCGGACCTAGTCTAGGCGCCCGGAACTGGTCCAGGCGCCCGGATTCCTTTGGCCCACATCAACGAGCTGTTGTCGAAGAGGATTAGCACAGAGTCCATGTCAGCCGACTCTAGGTGCCCGGACCGGGTCTAATGCCCGGGAAGCTAATAATCTTTGGAAAAGAAGTCGTTGCAGAGTGGATTAAGTTGACCAAGTTCAGACGCTTAGACCGGGTCCAGGTGCTCGGGAGCTACCATGTCAGCCAACGGCTAATCTTGACTAGTGGACTATAAATAGAGCCATGATCCTCAAAGTTTAATTTAACACACTTTGTACTTTCATTTACAAATCTTGTTTTTACTGTTTTGCACTTAATTGCTGTAAGAAGCTACTCCACCTTTATAAAAGAGATTTTCTACTGAGCTTTACATTGCCTAGGATTAGCAACATCCCCGGTTACAAATCAAGTAAATTCTTCTACCTCTTCTTATTTTGTTTATGTTTTTATTTGTTTGAATTAACGTGTGTTCCTTGCTAAGTTAGAAGCAAGAGAAGTGCTAAATTTACTTGTAGGGCTATTCATCCCCCTCTAGTCAGCCTATCCGGGACCTACAAGTGGTATCAAAGTGAGGTGTACTTTAGAAAGACTAACCGATAACTGAAGCAACAAAGAGATGGTTGGATGTAACATCTATCCAGTAGGTAAGAATTTATTTTAGTTCCTAAATCATGCTTAATCTATTAAATTATTTTTATATACATTCTTAAATTGAATTTGCTTTAATTATTAACATGTTTGGTAAAATTAATTATTTTATAAACCTACTCTTCATGTTTTATGTTAATTTTTTTTTGAGATAATGAATCATGTTTTCTGCTAGTATAAAATTTTTTAGAATTTTTTTAACCAATAATTAATTTTTATGATTTTTTTTTATCAAAAAATAAATTTTAAATTTTAAATTTTTTATAGATTAATTTTGAAAAACCTTATTTTTAAGCTAAAGATCATTATATTTTGAATATTTATAAAAATTAGCAAGTTTTTTAGATGAAAATTCTATTTTTAATCATTTAAATTCATAAATGATTAGTTCTATTAAAAAATATTTATTACGGATAAAATAAAAATATTTTGTACATGGAAATTTTTATCATGTTTTGAATACTTATGATTGTTTTTAACAAAAATTTTGAAGATTTTTCAAATCTTTGAAATAATTTTTAAATTACTTGTTCAAAAACTAT
Organism: Zingiber officinale; assembly: GCF_018446385.1. Taxonomy (NCBI): domain Eukaryota; kingdom Viridiplantae; phylum Streptophyta; class Magnoliopsida; order Zingiberales; family Zingiberaceae; genus Zingiber; species Zingiber officinale. Next base: position 170,347,551 of record NC_055987.1, on the reverse strand, counting down.
GGATTAATTAATAAAAAAATTATTTCTTTTAAAAATTAATTCCGGTAAAAAGACATATAATTGAAAATTCTGTTTTAAACCCCTAGAAAAAGTTCTAATATTTTTATAACCTTTTTCATATTTTCTCTAACATATTTTTGATGTGATCAAAGGCAATAAATTATGAATTAAGTTAAGGAGGGGGTATATTAAATTTTTTATTGAATTAATTACAAGTTTTTTACTTGTAATAATTGCAAAAAACAAAACTATTTTATTGTTTATTTTAACCCTAACTTAACTTGGATTGATATACATCAAAAAGAAGAAGATTGTAAGTATTTCAGTGTGTTTTGATGTGATCAACTGAGTTAAATTAGGCTCCGTGATTTGATCCCTTGTGTCTAAGTGTGCAAGGACTTAGGAACACAGGAAGTTAAGTGGAAGATACAATTAGCGAGAAGGTTGACATGGGAAGTGAGTCAACAGGTTTGGTGCATCCGAGAGATGAGGAGCTACGAAAGAATACACCGACAGACGAGAAGGACGCGTGTGGCGCTTCCTAAGGACGAGAAGCCAGGAGGAAGACTACTTGAGAAGAAGGCCGGAGTTGCGTTCGAATGAGCTTAACTCTGGACAGCCGGAATGTCACCCAAGCGACCGAATAAAGTCAACCACTGAGTTGACCATGTCCAACCGCTTGGACTAGGTCCTGGCGTCCGAACTTGGTCCAAGTGCTCGGATTCCTTCAGACCACATCCACGTCAATCGACTCTAGGTGTTAAAACCAGGTCCAAGCGCTCAAGAAACCGATCATTTTTGGAAAGAAGCCATTGCAGAGCGGATTAAGTCAACTAAGTTCGGGCACCCAGACCAGGTCTAGGCGCTTGGGAGCTACCACATCAGCCAACGGATAACCTCAACCAGTGAGCTATAAATAGAGCCTTGGTCTTCGAAGTTTAATTTTAACACACTGTGTACTTTCATATACAAATCTTGTTTTTATTGTTTTGTGCTTAACTGCTATAAGAGGCTACTTCGCCTTCATGAAGGAGATTTTCTAGTGAGCTTTACATCGCCTTGGATTAGCAACTTCCCTAGTTGCAAATCAAGTAAATTCTTCTACCTCTTATTATTTTGTTTATTTTTTTTATTTGTTTGAATTAGCGTGTGTTCCTTGCTAAGTTAGAAGCTGGAGAAGTGCTAAATTTACTTGCAAGGCTATTTACCCCCTCTAGCAGGTCTACTTGGGACCTACAGTGTCAGCCTCTGGCCTAAACTATAGATCAAACTTTGAACACCCATAACTTTTGGTTCAGTTTGAGCCATGGGGCATACCACCTATCAAAATTTAGATAATTTCAAGATTTACAACTTTCATTTAGGGCCACTTGAGAAAATCGAGTGTAAGAGGCGAAAAACCAGTTGTGGTGGTGCTATGTAAATCTGTAGATTTGGACAACTTGGGGGGAGGTATAAAAGGGTGAAACAAATCCTTGCTTGATCATCTTGGACTAGGGGACTTCACCCCCCCCGGGAGGGTTTTCCCTTCTAGGGGAAATTCTAGAGCAATCATCTTCATCCACTTCGATGATCCGTCCATTTTCGGAGCAAGGAACTATTCTAAAGAGACCAATAATATTCTCACTAAGTATTTCTTCCTCAATTCTCTATTTTGGATTATATGGATGCTTCTTTAGTGTCTTTAGTTTGTAATTCCCTACCAATGGAGTAGTTTTCTTGATTCTAGTAGGGATTAACCCCTTTGATGTGCAAATACTATTCTATCTAATCTATTGAGTTTACATATTTCTTGTTTGATGAAATATATATTTATGATCTGGATCTACTATGTAAACATAATCTCGATGCTAAGAGGCACAAGATTCATATTCCACGGGGATTCGGGGAAGGACTGAGAGGGAAACTCAATCCTTCGACCCGTAGACAATCGAGTCACGGAGAGTCAGCAACGAGAGTAGATCTATATGCCACGAGGAACTCTAAGCTGACATAGAGTTTAATGGATCAATCCTAATTCATCATCACATAGTAGGAGAGCAGTCATTTAGGGATCGTGGAATCTCATGACAGGGTCCCCTTAGGAAGCGATATCTAATTTTGATCGTTTTTAAAGTATGTGATAATTGGAATTGATACGCCAGTGTAGTTCCAAAAGTTTACATTGGATACAAAGGTTAATCTACCTACATAATATCTATTGAGGATAAAAAACCAAACATAGATTAAGTATTTATAATCATTTGGATAAAACTGAAGTCCTAGAATCACTTCCCCCTACGTTCACTTCCTCCCTCTTAACTCTCTCTCAATTGCTCCCAAATTAGCTCAACCTCTCTCTCTCTCATCCTCTCTTTCTCTCTCTTATTCTTGTGACCAGATACAACCACGATCATCTAGATAACTTACTTTGTAAACTCAACTAATGCTTAATCAATAGTCCTTGTGGATCAATATTTTATTACTTGATAACACTTTCATATTTGATATTTGACCCTAGCTACATTTTATATGCTACATTTTCATATTTGATTAAGACCCTAGCTAAATACAAGTCTAAGGTTAAGACTTTACTAGCACAAGGGCTCTTCATCTTCTTCTTCACTTGGAGATTGTTGAGAGTGGATGCTTAAAGCTGATGTTGAGAAGGATATTACAATGGAACAGTGTATTGAGCCCAGTTGAAAAATCCCCTTTTAAACTGCCTTGAATCAGATTATTTTTACAACTTTCTACCTCCATCAATCAGTTACTATCCATTGAGTTATCGCTGAATCTGGATTGTTGGTTAAGATCATCCTAAAATTTGAATAGCAATCTATTGATGGGCGTAACCAATCGATTACTAATGCCCAGTTGAACTAGTTAATTGATTTGGGAAGCTTCTATTTGCTTGACATTGTCTACCAATCGATTGTTATTTAGTAGTCGAATTGCATAGTCGATTTAGAAGTATTCTGTTAGCAAGAAAATGTTTATCAATCAATTGCCTCAACACAATAATTGTAACAACTACCCTTCTTACTACTACTACTACCTAAGAGTGACCGTTACTTAACCACTAACTCTACTTAACCGGTGTGATTAAAAAACACATGGAAACCCTACCGAAAAATTTCGGCAGAATCTCCCCTGTACCGGTGACCTTAAACTGATATACAAACACTGTATACATCAGCCACAGGCGGCTGAAACATATATTAGACAACCACGCAGTTTATATATATGAAAAAGAATCAAAATATTGAAAGAAATAACTCTATCACTGCATGAATAAAACACTCCAATGAAAATAACATATACAAGTTCTAAATTCTTTTAACAATTCGACGGAAGCAATCTTAAAATTTTTTAAGCTAAGTCCCAAGATCTCTCCATAGTCCTGGCATCACACATCGTCACAGCATCTCGTTGTCGCCTTCCTTCCTATCCTTTTCCTTTATCTTTTATCTGCAGTAGGAGGAATGCAAACTATAAGCGAAATGCTTAGTGAGCGCTATCTAACTCACAAAAATCTCGATATGCATATATATAAATAAAAACATACTAAAACTGAATACTAACTGTTGATACAGTCTGACCTGGCTGTTATTTTGATGTTGACACTGATTTAAGTTTGTATCAGATATTAATTAAACTCAGACTGATTAATGATCAAGGTTGATCATGAGGAGAGGAAAAGTCCAAGTACGGATACTTGGCACGCGAAGTCGGAGAGGGCTCGGCAGCTTGTTCTCCGGACTAGGTCAGAGAGGGCTCGGTAGCTCGTTCTCTGGACCGGACGAAGTCGGAGAGGGCTCGGCAGCTCGTTCTCCGGACTAGGTCAGAGAGGGCTCGGTAGCTCGTTCTCTGGACCGGACGAAGTCGGAGAGGGCTCGGCAGCTCGTTCGGACTAGGCCGAGAGGGCTCGGTAGCTCGTTCTCCGGACCGGACGAAGTCGGAGAGGGCTCGGCACCTCGTTCTCCGGACTAGAGGGCTCGGTAGCTCGTTCTCGGACCGAGCCTAATCAGAGGGCTCGGACTGCCTCCTGCCAGGTCGAGAGGGTTGGTAGCTCGCTCTCCGGACCGGACGAAGTCGGAGAGGGCTCGGCAGCTCGCACTCGAAGTCGAGAGGGCTTGGTAGCTCATTCTCGACCAGGAAGACGTTAGGGTTTAGGGCTGGAGGCTCTAAAATAACACAGGGACATTGGATCGGTCTGCTGACCGATCCGGATACTTCTACCGTGCCAGATCGATCCAGTGATACATTAGTCACCGATCGGTCTCGTGACCGATCGGTGACCACACAGAAAGTCTCTGTGATCCGATCGGTCAGACCGATCAGATATACAAGCATTCAGTTATCTGATCGGTCTACGCACCGATCGAAGAAGCGATCGAAAGACGCCGACTCAAAGAGAGGGGATCGGTCCGGACCGATCCACCCATAGGTTGATCGGTCCACGCATCGATCAAACTCTTCGCACCGATCGGATGAGTCCCGATCGGTCCAGAGCTATGGATCGGATGCTGACCGATCCACAACATGTCGCTTTGTTTCGCTGCTTCTCCGATATTTCTGATTCACCTGATCAAATCATCTGCTGTGAGATTTTTAAGTTACAGGTTGCAGGTATCGTGCCATTGGTTAATTTCAAATAAAGCTCCATCAGAAGAATAAGAACAAGTGGCCTTTATGTTGTATTTCACTGCAAGTGATGCAATTCGAGCTTCAACGTTCACTGGCCGCGATCAGTTGGACTCTTGCTCATTGGTTCGAGCTCAGAGACACTAGTGAAGACCATGGATGGTATTGGTGTGAGTTCAGAGAACCAGATGAGAAGGAAGAGTGATTGACGACGCCTGAGTTGATTGCAGTGATTCGACACAGGTGACAGTGATTCGGGACAGTGAGAAAGCAGAATAAGAAGAAGGAAGAAGAGAGGTTTGCTAAGGTTCTGGAAAAACTCTCTGTCGATCAAGCAAGAGGCTGTGTTGTTGAGCTCTTGGCTGAAGCTTCCTTCTGTCTTTGCGTTTTGCTTTGTGGTTGTAAGTTCATTTGCTCAATCCTTTAGCCACTGAACTCTGTAAGTCATTGTGCTTTATTTTACAAATCTATTCTGTGACTTTTGTGGAGAGGTTACTCCACCGAGAAGGAGAAATACTTAGCCGGAATTTGTCCGGGGTGTGATCTACCGAAAGATCAAGGGATCGTCCACCTTACGGACACACCGAGGAGTAGGGGCAAGTTATCCCCGAACCTCGTATATACTTGTGTAAGCTGTGGGTTGGTTTTCTTTCCTTGCATCAGTTTTTGTTTTGTTTATTTCCGCTGTGCTAACAAAGTTTTGTGAGGAAATTGATTGACTTTCTAGTGGAGGCTATTCACACCCCCCTCTCTAGCCATCCGAAGGTCCTAACAAGTGGTATCAGAGCAAGGCGCTCTTCATCCGGATTAACACCCTAAAGAGCAAGAAGATGGCTATGAAGGAAGGTTTTAGTACCAATCGCCCACCCTAATTCGATGGAGCGGACTTCCAATATTGGAAGAGCCGTATGGAGTATTATCTTAAGACCGACATCTCCATGTGGTTCTCGGTCAAGGAAGGTTTCACACCACCGAAGGATGAAGAAGGTAAGGAACTAGAGTCGTCAAGGTGGTCCACCGAGCAAACTCGCAAAGGACAAGCCGATGCCAAGGCGGTGGTCACCCTACAATGTGGAATAGCCAAAGATCAGCTTGTCAAGGTAGGTCCATTTGTGAGTGCAAAGGATTTGTGGAACAAACTCATTGAGCTCCAAGAAGGAACTCGAGACTCTCGGATCGCCAAGAGAGACTTGTTCCTAAACCAACTACAAAATCTCACCATGAAGGAGAACGAAACAGTAAGTGAACTACACGGAAGGTTCAAAGAGATCAACAATGGTCTTCATTCCGTAGATGAACGCGTAGAGAATCACGATCTTGTAAGGTACGCTCTCAAAGCTTTTCCGAGGAATGCCTTGTGGTCATCTATGGTAGATGCCTACAAGGTCTCCAAGGATCTTTCAATTGTTAAGTTAGATGAATTCTTTTGTGAAATGAAACTTCATGAACTTGCTAACAAGGGTCAAAAGGAGAAAGGTATTGCTTTAGTTGCAGGAGAAAAGAACAAGGATGGAAGAAGGAAGAAAGAAAAGAAGAAGGGGAAAGAAATTCTTACATCCTCATCCTCCTCCGAGTCCGATGATGAAGGTGAATCATCATCAAGCGAGATGGCCAACTTCGTGAGAAGAATCATGAGAAGGAGCCGGAGATACAAAGGGAAAGGTAAGTCTATTGATCAAAATATTGATAAGACTAACGTTACGTGTTATGAGTGTAGCAAGAAAGGACACTATCGGAGCGAGTGTCCAAAACTCAAGAAGAAGGAAGAAAGGGCCAAGAAGAAGAAAGCTCTCAAAGCTTCTTGGGATGAATCCTCCTCAAGATCATCGGAGGAAGAGAAGGAGAAAAGCACTCGTCAATTAGCGCTCATGGCAAGGGAGGAATCGGACTCCGGAAGTGATACATCAACCACGGCTTCATCATCTTTGGATGATGAAGAGGTAACTTCTCCACATTTAGAAAAATGCTATAAAACTATTGCACATTTATCAACTTTGCTTAAGAAATCAAAAACTGAAATCAAATTATTAAAAGAAGAAGTAGAACACTTGAAGACTCTTAGGGAAGATGAGGTTGATGACCTTCATCAAGAGCTTCTTGAGGATGAAAACAAAGCCTTAAAGAGTGAAGTTGAGAAACTCAAGAAAATGCTTGAGAAATTCTCAACTAGCTCTAAGACCTTAGATATGATTCTAAATGCCCAAAGGGCGGTCTACAACAAGGCTGGATTAGGATATCAACCTAAGGAGTCTAGTTTCATTTCCTTAGTGTCTAGAACCCAATTTCATAAATCACATGCTTCTAGGGTTCATGAGACTAGGAAGGGTGTGACCAAGGCATGGGTTCCTAGGTCTTTCATTGTAGATGCATTAGGTCCCAAGATTTGGGTACCTAAAACATCTATCTTTCGTGTCTTGTAGGCATTTGTCAAGGGGGAGCATCTATCAACTTGGTTTGTTGATAGTGGATGCTCCAAGCACATGACCGGGGACAAGTCACTCTTTACTACCCTTTAAAACAAAAATAGAGGTAATGTGTCCTTTGGTAATAATGGTAGCCTTAAGGTTATAGGAGTTGGAGATATTCAAATATCCGAATGTCTCCAAATCAAAAATGTCCTTCTAGTCAAGGGGATGATGACCTTTAATCTCCTAAGTGTCAGCCAATTGTGTGATACGGGTTACACAATTGAGTTTCATTCAAGTCAATGTCTGGTCAAACACATTGACACACTTGACACGGTACTAGTAGGCACAAGGGTAGATAACATTTACCAAGTATCCTTTAAAAGTGCTACTAATGCCTCTGCTAAGTGTTTCATGTCAAAAGAAGAAGAATCATGGCTGTGGCATAGAAGGTTGGCCCACGTAAACATGAAGAATATTCGAAAGCTGGCCAACAAAGGATTAGTGCGAGACTTACCAAGCATCAAGTATCAAAACACAAAACTATGTGATGCATGTCAAAAGGGTAAGCAAACAAAAGCGGCTCATAAAGGTAAAAACGCTGTAAATACATCTACTGCTTTAGATTTATTGCATATGGATTTGTTTGATTGCAGTAATGTTATTTCATTGAATGGGAGTAGATACTGTTTAGTGATCATTGATGATTTTACTAGATATACATGGACCTTCTTTTTGAAAAATAAGGATCAAACCATAGATGTTTTTGTTTCTTTTTGTAGAAGAACTGAAAATGGAAAATCGACAACAATTAAAACAATTAGAAGTGATCATGGTGGAGAATTTCAAAACCATAGATTTTTAGAATTTTGTCAAGAAAAAGGATATAGGCATGAGTTCTCTACTCCAAGGACCCCACAACAAAATGGGGTTGTGGAGAGAAAGAACTGAGTCTTGCAAGAGGTTGCACGAAGCATGCTCAATGAGTACTCATTACCGAGCTACTTATGGGCTGAAGCGGTAAATACCGCTTGCTATGTGCAAAACCGAGTCTTGATACATAGGTTTTTAGGAAAGACTCCCCATGAACTTTGGTTTGGGAAACCCCCTACAATTAAACATCTTAGGGTGTTTGGTTGTAAGGTGTTTATCTTGAACACCAAGGATCATCTTGGAAAGTTCACGGCTAAGGCTGACGAAGGGATACTAGTCGGGTACTCTCTCACCAGCAAAGCCTATCGAGTCTACAATAGTAGGACTAAATTGATTGAAGAGTCCTCGGATGTAGCATTTGAAGAAATCCCTAAATCGAATGATCAATTAAAGGATGTAGGAGAAATTTAATTTGAACTTAGAAATCTAAGTTTAAATGATCAAAACATGGAAAGAGTCGAAGTTGACTCCGATGACGATGAGCAAAGGCAAGAGAGAGCTTAGTCTGATCCTTTACCTGATACTGAGCCCTTGCCTGTGTCTAGTGAGATCACTCATGAGGCACCGTCAACACCAAGGCAATCTAGGATAGCCTCTGGTCATCCCTAAGACCAGATTGTGGGAGACATTCAACAAGGGGTTAGGACTAGATCATTCTTCAGAAATGAGTCTAATGAGGTCGCTTTGATCTCAGAAATTGAACCAAAATTAGTTGATAAGGCATTGCACGATCCTGATTGGATCATAGCTATGCAAGATGAGTTAGGTCAATTTGAAAGGAGCCAAGTGTAGGACTTAGTTCCTAGACCTAAGAAGACCACCATTATTGGAACCAAATGGGTCTTCAAAAATAAGTTAAACCAAAAGGGAGAAGCAGTAAGAAACAAGGCAAGACTTGTAGCCAAGGGCTATAGTCAAGTCGAAGGCCTCGATTATGATGAGACTTATGCTCCTGTGGCTCGATTAGAGTCCATTCGTTTAATGCTAGCCTTTGCTGCACATAGAGGCTTCAAGCTCTATCAAATGGACGTTAAATCAGCCTTCTTAAATGGTTTCATTAAAGAAGAGGTCTATGTTGAACAACCACCGGGGTTTGTGAATACCGAAGCTCCAAACCACGTGTACAAGCTCAAGAAAGCTCTTTATGGGCTTAAACAAGCACCTCGAGCATGGTACGAAAGGTTGTCAACTTACTTATTAGAAAAGGGTTTTGTGAGAGGTCAAATAGACCCAACACTATTTCTGCGTAGAGATGGTGAAAACATATTTGTAGCCCAGGTGTATGTCGATGACATAATTTGTGGCTCAAACAACAAGGGCTATTTGAATGAATTTATCACTCACATGGAAAGTGAGTTTGAGATGAGTCTGGTGGGAGAATTGACATTCTTCCTTGGACTTGAAATCAAACAAACTCGAGATGGCATTTATGTCCATCAAACAAAATACACTCAAGAGATGCTCAAGAAATTCAAAATGAGTGACTCTAAGGAAGTATCCACTCCAATGGCAACAAACACTCGCCTTGACAATGATGAGAATGGAAAACCAGTTGATCTAACGCAATATAGAAGCATGATCGGTAGTCTTCTATATCTCACAGCTAGTCGACCAGACATACTTTTTGCTGTGGGCATGTGCGCTAGATATCAAGTCTGTGCCAAGGAATCTCATTTAATTGTAGTTAAGAGAATTCTGAGATACCTTAAGGGCACAATTAGAGTAGGTCTATGGTACCCTCGTACGGAGTCTTTTGACTTGATAGGTTATACCGACTCTGATTATGCTGGGTGCAAATTGGATCGGAAAAGCACAAGTGGGGGTTGCCAATTTTTAGGATCATCATTGGTTAGTTGGTCAAGTCGGAAGCAACATTGTGTTGCTCTCTCCACGACCGAGGCTGAATACATTGCCATGGGAGAGAGTGTGTCACAATTGTTGTGGATGATTCACACTCTAGAAGATTATGGACTTTCGTATAAGGGAGTGCAAGTGTTGTGTGACAACATCAGCACAATAAACCTAACAAAAAATCCAGTCCATCATTCAAGGACCAAACATATTGAAGTGCGCCATCACTTCATTAGAGATCACGTAGCTAGGGGAGACATTGCACTCACATATGTTAAGTCAAAGTCAAACCTAGCCGATATCTTCACCAAACCTCTTCCGGAAAATGAATTTAGTCATTTGAGGAGAGAATTGGGAATGTGTTAGGCTCAATAGGCCATTAGGACTTCATCATGATCAATAAGGACAATTAAAACAACAAGAGAAATAGGGAAATTAATTTGGGCAACTTGGGAACATCTCACACAAACTATAAGGTTTAACAAATGATTTTTGTTTGCTAGAAATGGGGTGAGATGCTAGGATCAGCTGAATTATTCAAAATGTATCATGCATCCCTTGAATAATTAGGTTGAAGAGACATAAATTGAGTATGGGGAAGACCATTACATAATTCATGTGTATTTGGTTCCTAGATCTTACTCATATATTCCAACCAAGGAAACTTGGTTGGACCTTTACCTAGAAATTATGAAATTTTGGTTGATGGACTGTTTGATACACTTGAACGATGCTTTTCATGATTTTGATTGATACTAGGACAAGTCCTTGAAAGAATGATAGCAAATTGGTTATATTTTGACAAACTTGAAACTGAACATAACAAAGGTAAAAAATTTCAGTTTTCAGGCCTTAAGTTGTCTGTTTTCTAAATGTCTGCAACTTTAGGGCTATAAACAAGTTCAGACTATAATTTTTAGGTAATCGTTATGCTTGTAGATCCTCCAGGTTCTAGGTTCTGAACTTGGAAGTTTTCCTAGAGAAACTTCCACGAACTATCGAACATCTCTATGAATTTCAGTTACTGAAATTACTAATTTCAGTTACTGAAATTACTGGAGAGATCTAAGTATCAGACACTGATCGGTCTACGGACCGATCAGGTCAGCCTGGCACGCAGAGCCCGCTACTGATCACTTTCTGATCGGTCTACAGACCGATCAGGGAGTTCCCTGATCGGTCTGGAGACCGATCAGGTCAATCTGGTACGCAGAGGGCTACTGATCGCCTTCTGATCGGTCTACAGACCGATCAGAAGGTTCCCGGATTGGTCCAGGGACCGATCAGCGACTATTGATCGTCTCCTGATTGGTCTACGGACCGATCAGGGTGTTCCTGGATCGGTCCATGGACCGATCAGGAGGCTCCTGATACCTCCTGATCGGACAGCCGTCCGATCATTTCATCATCTGTACACCCATCATCTCCCTTAAAACTTCCCGATCCTTTCTTTTCCCTCTTCACGCGGAAGCCCTAGCCGACTCTTCCCTACACCTCACTTCTTCTCCACTCTTTGCACGCCGGAACCCTAACCAAAGCTCTAGCCAAAATGGTACCAAGGTAACTCCCTACTTCTCTAGAACTTGGCATTTCGGTCTCATTTCTCACCATATCTATGGTTTTTGTTTCGGGTGGCTCCGGTGCTCACTTACTTGCCCCATTATATCCCTTTGTTAACCCTTAGGAAGAAACCAGTGGGTGAGGGGACCTCTAAGTCACCTGAGAAGTCGAAGTCTAAGGCTCCTTCCCGACCTCAACCATCTGTTTCCGGGAGATTCCCGAACCACAATTTTGAGGAAGCCTTTAGACAAAGAACCTTTAAATTACTCCCTTATAGGTCTGTGGATCGAAAATTCATGGACGAATTTTGTCCAACTGTGTCAGAAATCATTGCCTACTACAAACTTGATACACTTGTCTATTTAGAACGAGATATCAATTATGACTTAGTATCTAAGTTTTATAACAATCTTCATCAAACTAATGATGTAAGTTATAAAACAAGAGTTGCTAAGCGGACTCTTGATTTCAGTTTCTCAGCCTTCTTTGACTATCTAGGTTGCCGGAGGTGTTCCGGAAATGTCTTTTCTATATATCCAGACTTACCCGACCCCTTACCTGAGCCCTTTGATGTATCACCTGACTCTATTTATGAGTATTTCTTCAGACATCCTAGACCGAGTGGGCTAGATGAATTAGATGTTGATTTTTCTACTTTTGCAGCCTTTTGATTATCTCCTCAAGATTACATTCTTTTTAAAATTGTCACGAACTGCCTTCTGCCTATCACATCTAAACCATTGTCTGAGATCCGACCGTATCATTACCTGATGCTTTATGGATTGCGTCGGCGTCTCGACTTTGACATTATGTCCAGCATCTACTCTTCGATCATCTCCTATAGCGAGCCAAACAGCTTCACTGTTTATATGCCTTATGGGCATATAATTATAGATTGACTCGAGACCCTTCAGATTGATGTCTCCAAGGGTAGAATAGTCAAGATGGTCAGGCAAGATTGCAGACTTGGGAAATAGGCATTTTCCAAGTCTGGCATCATAGGACAAAATGGGGATGTTCGGTGGAAGGATGGGAGAACTCTAGGTGAGTTACCACGGGGACCTCCACGACAGGTTGCAGCTGCTCCTGTTGCTGCTCCTCCTGCTGCTGATGATGGAGAGGCTGATCCTGATCTGCGCTGGCAGATCGCCAAGCTGGAAAGTCACTTTGATCGACACGATGAGCTGCTGGTTGCTGAGCTTCACGGGCTGCGCGTCCGGATTGACCAGCGCTACGATGATTTACGCAGTCAGCTACTGGCGCACATCAGGCGATTATGGATTGGATGGCCAGATACCCACCTCTGTTGGATCGAGAAGCGCTAGAGGGGGGGGTGAATAGCGCTCGTGGCTATTTTGTACGATTATCGGAAACGTAAGAATTATCGAAGTAATTAAGCAGCGGAATAAAACAAAACAAACACACAGAGACAGGAGGATTTTTACTTCGTTCGGAGCCTTGATCGACTCCTACTCGAAGGCCCACGATCCTTGATCGCTTCCGGTGGGCAACAACTATAAGCTCGATAAAATGATTACAAGATGAAGTACAAGTAACTGGAAAAACTAGTTATACCAACGACAACACTAGAATTTTGAAGCTTCGGGTCGTCGGAGACTTGTGGCAGCACTTCCGGGCGTCTTTCGGAGCAGCACGTTGAAGAGAGAAGACTTGGAATTCGTTGGTTTGAAGTGCTGGTCGAAACCCCCTTATAAAGGGTGTTCAAGGCGCCTTGAAGGCTGTTCAAGGCGCCTCCATGCTGCCTGGTCTTCCGCGTGGATCAAAACTGACCTGGTCGAATTTCATCCATTCAAGGCGCCTTATATCCCTCTCAAGGCGCCTTCCAAGGTGCCTTCTGCCTTCTCCAAGGTGCCTCCAATGGTGCCTCGCAGCCAGCTCAGCCTTTGCACCCGAGGCGCCTCCAAGCTCCATGGAGGCGCCTCGGACACTGTTCATCCGAGGCTTTAGGTTGCTCCTTTGCTCCTGCAAGACACGTTAGTCCCCAAACACTATCCTGCAACACAAAGTTAACACAATAAACATTATTGAAGAAGTATAGACAGTCTCCGGACTGTCCGAGTCTGACTTCGGATTTCCAACCGGAAACCCTAGGTCGACCCGACGCCTACTGTTCCCTCTACGGGGAACGCGTCCTCACCTACTCCACTCAGGAGATTTACCTGTTGCCAGTCGATCCTCCAGATTGACTGGACTTTTGCTCAGCACTCGATGCTTCCGGACTTTCTGCTGGACATCCGCTTCCCCGGCTAGTCCAGTCTTTCACCTGGTTCGCGACACCAGGACTTTTCACCTAGGGTTACCACCCCCTAGGACTTTTGCCTGAAGCCATCGACCTGCCAAGACTTTCCGCATAGGGTTACCACCCCCTATGACCTAGGGTTACCGCCCCCTAGGGTTTTCCCTTTGCCTAACCGCAGCTAGGACTTTCCTGAAATCCTCAAGTAGACTTGTTAGACTACAAAACATCTTAACTTTGAATTCTTTGCCGTTATCAAAACACGAGTTCGATCGTCGGATGCTTCCCGCACCAACAATCTCCCCCTTTTTGATTATGACAACTCAAATTCAAAGTTAAGTAAATGAACGAATAGACAGACATTTTTAGCACAGGCAAATCTGCTAAGTATAGATGAACAAGGTAACTAAAGCAAGTTTACCCTATATGCTCCCCCTTAACTTTTGCCTCCCTAATTTTTTAATTTTAACTTGATTTTTATGTTAACTTGAATTTTATGTTCACATACTTTTGCTACTCTCCCCCTTTGCCATAACTCAAAAATGGGCAATTATAGATATTTGATTGAGTTGTACACAATTAAGGTCAACAGGTTAGCTATGTTCAATAGGGTTTGAAAGTTAAGGTCAATTGGAACTTAGTTTAAGTTTTAGGACAAGGTTATTTATTTATTTAAGTTTAGTTGATCCTTAGGTCCAAGCATAAGTCATGTTCACTAGATTGATTTACTAGGTATCAGAGCCATAAAGAGCAAAACATGCTTAACAAAAAAAATGAGTATTCTCTACCAACTGTCTAACCTTTAGTTACTTGCTGATTGTCTACAGGACAGTAGCTTTCATTAGGTTAGTCAAGTTAAATTATTTTCGTCCAGATAGACTTGACTAGAGCTGGAGAATTTAACTTGATTAATGTTTATTGCATATTTAACGCCCAAACTCATATTGATGCATAGATATAAGCATTCTTGAGTCCAGGCTATACCCTATGCATCTCACGCCGTTCTATGTTTGTCAATCACAATCAAGGTAAACCTAGGTGCTTGTGAGATGCTCTGGCTTAATTCTAGGGGAACATGATATCTAGGGGGAAATCCTAGGTCAATTCCAGAATTTTAAAATCTAGGAAAAATTGGAGTTTTGAAAACTGTTTTTCCTAGAATTTGAAAAATAATAATGGTAAGATATCTACTCTACCCAACACATTCCTATTTGCCTTCTAAGTCCACTGAACTCAAGTTCAGGTAAGGGTTTTGTGAAAATGTCAGCTAGGTTTGATTTGGACTCAACATGGTTGAGTGCAATTTCACCTTTAGCTACATGATCCCTTACAAAGTGGTGTTTTACTTCTATGTGTTTGGTCCTAGAGTGGTGAATAGGGTTTTTGGTCAGATTAATTGAGCTGATATTATCAATAAAGATTTTAATATTTTTATAGTCTAGTTGATAGTCTTTTAGCGTATGCATCATCCATAACAATTGAGATGCACATTCTCCTAGAGCTATGTATTCAGCTTCTGTAGTGGATAGAGCAACACAATGTTGCTTTCTGCTTGACCAACGACTGACCTAGAATTTGGCAGCTACCACTTGTGCTTTTCCTATCTAACTTGCACCCAGCATAGTCTGAATCAGAATAGCCATAAAGATCTAATGTGCAAGTTCTTGGATACCAAAGTCCTACATTTAGAGTTCCTTTAATATACCTAAGTATTCATATGTTAGGTGTGACTCTTTTGCACAGGATTGGTATCTGGCACACATGCCTACTGCAAACAGTATGTCAGGTCGACTTGCAGTTAGATAAAGTAAACTACCTATGGCACTCCTATAGTATTTTGGGTCTACAGGTTTTCCTTCAGGGTCAGAGTCAATGTTTACGTTGGTTGCCATTGGAGTGTTTATAATTTTTGAATTTTCCATGTTGAATTTTTTAACTAATTCTTTAGCATATTTAGTTTGATAAATGTAGATTCCATCTTTGGTTTGTTTTATTTGTAAGCCTAAGAAAAAGTTGAGTTCTCCAACCATGCTCATTTCAAATTCACTTTCCATTAATTTAATAAATTCTTTCAAAAATTTTGAATTAGTTGAGCCAAAGATTATGTCGTCAACATAGATTTGGGCTATAAAGATTTCTTTTTCTATAGTTTTTACGAACAAGGTCGGATCGATTTGACCTTGATTAAAGTCTTTCGATATTAAGTAATTAGATAATCTTTCATACCATGCTCTAGGGGCTTGTTTTAGTCCATATAATGCCTTTTTTAATTTAAATACATGGTTAGGATAGTCTATGTCTTCAAACCCTGGAGGTTGACTTACGTAGACTTCTTCCTTGATAAAACCATTTAAGAAGGCTGACTTAACGTCCATTTGGTACAATTTGAACCCTTTATTTGCTGCATAGGCTAATAACATTCTAATGGACTCGAGTCTAGCTACCGGAGCATAGGTTTCATCATAGTCTAAGCCTTTGACTTGACTAAACCCTTTGGCTACTAGCCTAGCTTTGTTTCTTATTATTTCACCGTGATCATCCAACTTGTTCCTAAAAACCCATTTGGTGTCTATTATTGATTTATTGATGGGTTTAGGTACAAGATCCCAGACTTGGTTTCTCTCAAATTGTGCTAATTCTTCTTGCATTGCAATGATCCAGTCTGGGTCAGGAAGAGCTTCATCTATTGTTTTGGGTTCAATTTTTGAAATGAGGGCAATCTGACTAAGGTTTCTATGGGATGATCTAGTTCTGACTCCAAGGTTTGGGTCACCCAGAATTTGGTCAGGTGGGTGAGAAGTACTTACTCTAGTTGGTCTTGGTTGTGGTTCAGGTACTGGTTCTTTTGTCTCATTAGGATTAGGTTGGATTTCATCATCTTCTATAGCTCTTGGATGGATGTCAACATTGTCAGTTATATTAGGTAAATTGTTTTCTTCATCAAATATTACATTAGTTGTTTCTTCAACTTTCAAGGTGTTTTGATTATATACTCTAAAGGCTCTACTGGTTGAGGAGTATCCTAAAAATATTCCTTGGTTAGATTTGGGTGTAAATTTTCCTAAGTAATCTTTAGTATTTAAAATGTGAACTTTACAACCAAATACTTTTAAATAGTTTAGGTTAGGAATTTTATGATAGTAGAGTTCATACGGTGTTTTATTGTGAGATTTGTTTATTAAAATTCTATTTTGTATATAATTTGCTGTATTTATTGCTTCAGCCCAAAATTGATGACTTAACTTATATTCGTTTAACATTGTCCTAGCGGCTTCTTGTAGTGTTCTATTTTTACGTTCTACTAGTCCATTTTGTTGGGGTGTTCTAGGACATGAAAATTCATGTCGGTATCCATTTATTTTACAAAATTGCGTGAACCAATGATTTTCAAATTCTTCCCCGTTATCACTTCTTATTCTTTTAATTTTAGTATCTTTTTCATTTTCCGTTAATTTGCAAAAGTTACTAAATATTTCATAGGTTTCATCTTTTATTTTTAGGAATTTTACCCATGTGTACCTAGAGTAGTCATCAATTATTACTAAGCAATATTGATTCTTGTTTAGTGATTTGGCTCCATGTGAGTCAAATAGGTCAATATGAAGGAGCTCGAGTATGGTGTTGGTTCTGTCTAGATTGGTTGATTTGTGGGTTGACTTGGTTTGTTTTCCTTTTTGACATGCATCACATATTGAGTTTTCAATGAACTTTAATTTGGGCAAACCTCTAACTAGACCATTGTGACTCATTTTTGAAATGAGTCTAGTGTGAGTGTGACCTAGCCTTCTGTGCCACAGTTGGGTTTCCTCTTGTTGTGTCAAGAGACACTTTATTGAGGACATTGATAAGTCAATCGTGTAGATGTTATTCTTCCTAAGTCCCTTAAGTCTAATTTCAGGGTTTTCTATGTTTTTGACTAAACATCCCGATCTGTCAAAATTGACTAGATATCCACTGTCACATAATTGACTTATACTTAGTAAATTAAAGTTAAAATTTTCAACCAATAAGACATTTCGAATAATGAAATCGGAACTAAGTTCAATATTACCTTTTCCGATTACTTTAAGTTTACCGTCGTTACCGAATGCAACCGATCCTAACTTTTTGTACTTCAGTTTAGTAAACTTCAACTTATCTCCAGTCATATGTCTAGAGCATTCGCTATCCAACATCCATTAATCTAACTCCTACACATGAAGGAGTTTGAGTTGGATTTAAAGATGGCTTATTTGAAGTAGACTCTTTAGATTTCTATTTTACTCAATTATATTTGAAGTAATTCAACAAATACTTAAACCTATTTTGAACTTTTGAGTTGATATAATTAAATTTTGACAAGAATAATAAGGTTAGTTACCTTTGGAATAATATTAAAGATAGTTTTAAAATATTTAAGTTTAAAATAATTTTGAAATTTAAGTTTTTGAAATAATTTTGAAATTTAAGTTTTTGAAATAATTTTGAAATTTAAGTTTTTAAAATAGTTTTGAAATTCAAGTTAATGAAAATAATTTTAAAATTTAAGTTTTTGAAATAATTTTGAAAAAAAAATAGTTTTGAAATTCAAGTTTTTAAAATAGTTTTGAAATTCGAGTTTAAAATAATTTTGACATTTAAGTTTTTAAAATAGTTTTGAAATTCGAGTTTTTAAAATAATTTTGAAATTTAAGTTTTAAAATAGTTTTGAAATTCGAGTTTTTTTTTTAAAATAATTTTTAAATTTAAGTTTTTGAAATAGTTTTGAAATAATTTTGAAATTTAAGTTTTTAAAATAGTTTTGAAATTCAAGTTTTTAAAATAATTTTGAAATTTAAGTTTTTTAAAATAGTTTTGAAATTCGAGTTTTTAAAATAATTTTGAAATTTAAGTTTTTAAAATAGTTTTGAAATTCGAGTTTTTTTTTTAAATAATTTTGAAATTTAAGTTTTTGAAATAGTTTTGAAATAATTTTGAAATTTAAGTTTTTAAAATAGTTTTGAAATTCGAGTTTTTAAAATAATTTTGAAATTTAAGTTTTTAAAATAGTTTTGAAATAATTTTGAAATTTAAGTTTTTAAAATAGTTTTGAAATTCGAGTTAATTATCAATTTGATTTTAATTACTTAGTCATCTCACCCGATCTAAATTTTCAATCAGGGAATCCTATAATTTTTGTGAGATGAAATATGGTTGAATTTTTAAGGTAAGGTTTAACTTTTTGTTAGATTCAGGTTTAGCTTTGGGTTCAACAAGTAGGCATTCTTTGGATAAACTTCTGGGCTATGGTGAGTCACAAGGAGCTCATTAAAGTAACCATGCCTTCGAGGTCTTCCAAATAGTCCTACCCATTGAACTTAATACTAATCCTTGGTCTAACTAGTTAGGATCCATTTAAGGGTAGCTTCGGTCAGTTTCACTTGGCCAAATGCACCAGGTCGAAGCCATATCTTCCTAGACATGCGATGCCCAAGCTTCCCTAACGTACTATCATCCAAAAACTTCACCAGTACTGAGGTTCAAGTTAAACTTATCCCGTTTTAATCTGACCTTAATTACCCTGCCGGGTAATCTATTCTTGTTTTACCCATTCCGGGTAAATTAGGTTCAGTTACCCTGTCGGGTAGTTCAGTTGGAGGTGCCAGCTAGTTTGGATCCTCCATCTATTTTTCAATTTAATTTTGAATTTTTAATTTCGAATTTTGAATTTAGATTTTGTAATTTGAATTTTGGATTTTTAATTTAATTTTGAATTTAGAATTTGTAATTTAATTTAATTTTGAATTTTGAATTTAGATTTTGTAATTTGAATTTTGAATTTAGATTTTTAAGATCGTTTTCATATTAGTTTTCCCTAGATCACGGCCTCGATAAGGTCTGTCGAGGTAGTATATTTGATCCTTCGGAACCCAGTATTGGCCAAGTCCAACTTGATTGATCAATTTGGACTTGGGGACCCATGCTTGGACTGATTTACTACTTTGTTTGTTTATTAGGGATAAATAAGATTTATATTTTTTTTACTTTTATATCCTAGCCCAGTTCTATTGTAGACGGCTCTTTGTGTCCCAAGAATTAGGTCCAGATTCTTGGATCCTAGAGAGAATTTTTCTAAAGTAATTTTTAAATCTTTTAACTGATTCTTCAGATTTGAATTTTCTTTCTCAAGTTGTTGTACTTGAGTTGAATCTTCAGTTTGAACTTGATCAGGTAAAGATTTTGAGTTAGTTACTCCTTTAAGAATGATTACTTCTTTTAGAAGTGACTTAATTTTCAAATTTGACTTGGCTAATTTGCGAAGTAAATAATTGACTAAATTATTAAGCCTAGGAATACTTACAGCAGAGTCTGGCCCTTCAGAAACGGATGCGGATCCGTGGCTTTGCTCAGAGTCGGCTTCTGACTCGCTCTCGGATTTGATGATCTGGTCCCGGGCCATCAATGCGAGTAAACTTGTTTGGTCGAGTTCGTCGTCTTCGTCCTCCGAAGAAGATTCGTCCTAGGTTGCTTTTAGGGCCTTCTTCCTTCTTTGCTTTTTGGCCTCTTTTTGGTTGGGACAGTTGGCCTTGATATGGCCCTTCTGGTTGCACCCGAAACATGTGACTTCGAATTTTACCTTTGAGTTCGATTGGGCCTCCTTAGATTGAACTGCCTTCTTCAGATCTTTCTTGTTGAAGCTCTTCTTCTTCTTGTAGAGTTTCTTTACAAGATTCACAAATTCGTTGGCCAGTTCATCTTCTGAATCTTCTGAATTGAGTTCGTCTTCTGATTCTGATTCAACTTTTCGCCGTCCTCTTGATTCCCGTGTTCGACTCGTTCCTGCAATCAAAGCAATACCTTTCTCGGATGGCTGTGCATTAGTTTGTTCATGGAGTTCAAATTCACTAAATAACTCGTCTAATTTTAAGGACGACAAATCCTTAGAGACTTTGTAGGCATCCACCATTGATGCCCACAATGTACTCCTAGGAAATGAGTTAAGAGCATACCTTATTATATCTCTGTTTTCTACCTTTTGCCCGATTCCATGAAGGGAATTCAGAATATCTTGAATTCGAGCATGTAAAGAACTTGCCGTCTCTCCTTCCTGCATTTTCAAATTGTATAGTTTATTAAGTAACAAATCACGCTTACTTACCTTGGTTTCCGAGGTGCCCTCGTGAAGTTCGATCAGTTTCTCCCATAGTTCCTTTGAGGAGGAGAATGGACCGACTCTGTTGAGCTCTTCTTTGGTCAGACCGCACTGGATGGTGCAGGTGGCTTTGGCGTCGGCTTCCACTTTTTTAATAAATGCGGGCTCCCAGTTCTCACAGGATGTAGGCTTACCGTCTGTACCAGTTGGTAGTTGCAGTCCTGTTTTGACGATCATCCAGGTGTCGAATTGGATTTTTAGATATATCTCCATTCGCCCCTTCCAATATCCGAAGTCTTCTCCAGAAAATAGTGGGGGACGAACGGTGCTATATCCTTCTTGTTGGGCCATTTAGATCTACGAAAACAGATATTCCAAGACTAAGTCTTGGATTAGTAAAGAAGAAAAAAAAATAACAGGCTCAAGTGGTATTGACCAACTTTGAGCAGAAAATCGATTCGTGAAAAGAAATTAGAATATAGCTATGAGGCTAAATTCTAATCGACTTCGAACAAAAAAACCACGAAAAAATTTGTCTCGAATAGTGGTTGCACTGATTCAAGACGACCCCGCTCTGATACCAATTGTTGGATCGAGAAGCGCTAGGGAGGGGGGGTGAATAGCGCTCGTGGCTATTTTGTACGATTATCGGAAACGTAAGAATTATCGGAGTAATTAAGCAGCGGAATAAAACAAAACAAACACACAGAGACAGGAGGATTTTTACTTCGTTCGGAGCCTTGATCGACTCCTACTCGAAGGCCCGCGATCCTTGATCGCTTCCGGTGGGCAACAACTATAAGCTCGATAAAATGATTACAAGATGAAGTACAAGTAACTGGAAAAACTAGTTATACCGACGACAACAGTAGAATTTTGAAGCTTCGGGTCGTCGGAGACTTGTGGCAGCACTTCCGGGCGTCTTTCGGAGCAGCACGTTGAAGAGAGAAGACTTGGAATTCGTTGGTTTGAAGTGCTGGTCGAAACCCCCTTATAAAGGGTGTTCAAGGCGCCTTGAAGGCTGTTCAAGGCGCCTCCATGCTGCCTGGTCTTCCGCGTGGATCAAAACTGACCTGGTCGAATTTCATCCATTCAAGGCGCCTTATATCCCTCTCAAGGCGCCTTCCAAGGCGCCTTCTGCCTTCTCCAAGGCGCCTCCAATGGTGCTTCGCAGCCAGCTCAGCCTTTGCACCCGAGGCGCCTCCAAGCTCCATGGAGGCGCCTCGGACACTGTTCATCCGAGGCTTTAGGTTGCTCCTTTGCTCCTGCAAGACACGTTAGTCCCCAAACACTATCCTGCAACACAAAGTTAACACAATAAACATTATTGAAGAAGTATAGACAGTCCCCAGACTGTCCGAGTCTGACTTCGGATTTCCAACCAGAAACCCTAGGTCAACCCGACGCCTACTGTTCCTTCTACGGGGAACGCGTCCTCACCTACTCCACTCAGGAGATTTACCTGTTGCCAGTCGATCCTCCAGATTGACTGGACTTTTGCTCAGCACTCGATGCTTCCGGACTTTCTGCTGGACATCCGCTTCCCCGGCTAGTCCAGTCTTTCACCTGGTTCGCGACACCAGGACTTTTCACCTAGGGTTACCACCCCCTAGGACTTTTGCCTGAATCCATCGACCTTCCAAGACTTTCCGCATAGGGTTACCACCCCCTATGACCTAGGGTTACCGCCCCCTAGGGTTTTCCCTTTGCCTAACCGCAGCTAGGACTTTCCTGAAATCCTCAAGTAGACTTGTTAGACTACAAAACATCTTAACTTTGAATTCTTTGCCGTTATCAAAACACGAGTTCGATCGTCGGATGATTCCCGCACCAACAACCTCTGCAGGATTTCCCGGGCTATCTATCCTCGAGCAGCGGCATGCCACCTCAGGGACCCTTTCCTCCCATTGATGATGCTGATGCTCCTCATGATGAGGAGGCTGACTGATACACATTGTCCTTTGATGTCATTATGACTGTCTATGTTTTGGATGTTGTTTGTTGGATATTTACGTCTGACCTGGGTACTTGTTCATTTCATCTATGTATGCTGTTCATCCTCTTGTTTTCCTTATGTTTCACTTCTTATTGGTTTTTAATATGCTGTTCATATGCCATGACTTGTATGTCTCTTATTTCTTTATCACTGTCTTATAATACACGTAGAGGTATTCTAGGTGAATTAAGAAAAAGACAGTATGGGTTAAGGGGGAGTCCTTAACATTCTCTTACCTAATTCGCACCTTTTCGGTGTTTGACAAAGGGGGAGAAGATAACTAAGTTTAGAGATAAATGGAAGTTTGGCTTTAGGGGGAGGACCTTGATTCCTCTATCCTTACATGGTGTTGTATCTGTCTTAGGGGGAGGATCTTGATTCCCCTAAAATTAGGGAAATATGGAAATATGAACATTTCTGATCTAAACATAAATCGTGTTGTCAAACAACAAAAAGGGGGAGATTGTTGATACAGTCTGACCTGGCTGTTATTTTGATGTTGACACTGATTTAAGTTTGTATCAGATATTAATTAAACTCAGACTGATTAATGATCAAGGTTGATCATGAGGAGAGGAAAAGTCCAAGTACGGATACTTGGCACGCGAAGTCGGAGAGGGCTCGGCAGATCATTCTCCGGACTAGGTCAGAGAGGGCTCGGTAGCTCGTTCTCTGGACCGGACGAAGTCGGAGAGGGCTCGGCAACTCATTCTCCGGACTAGGTCAGAGAGGGCTCGGTAGCTCGTTCTCTGGACCGGACGAAGTCGGAGAGGGCTCGGCAGCTCGTTCTCCGGACTAGGTCAGAGAGGGCTCGGTTGCTCGTTCTCCGGATCGGACGGGGAGGGCTCGGCACTCATTCTCCGCACTAGGTCGAGAGGGCTCGGTAGCTCTCGACCGGACGAAGTCGGAGAGGGCTCGATAGCTCGTTCTCCGGACTAGGTCGAGAGGGCTCGGAGCTCGTTCTCCGGACCGGACGAAGTCGGAGAGGGCTCGGTAGCTCGTTCTCCGAACTAGGTCGAGAGGGCTTGGTAGCTCGTTCTCGGACCAGGAAGACGTTAGGGTTTAGGGCCGAGGCTCTAAACTAACACAGGACATTGGATCGGTGCATTGACCGATCCGGATGATCTTGTTGTTGCGGATCGGTCGGCGACCGATCCGATATTAGTCACCGATCGGTCTCGTGACCGATCGGTGACCACAGAAATGTCTCACTGATCGATCGGCAGACCAATCGAACCACGTACATTCAGGTTATCTGATCGATCTGATCGATCGAAGAAGCGATCGAAAAGACGCCGACTCAAAGCGAGAGGGGATCGGTCCGTGGACCGATCCACCATAGGCGATCGGTCCACGACCGATCGACTTTCGCACCGATCGTGATGAGTCCGATCGGTCCAGAGCTATGGATCGATGCTGACCGATCCACAACATGTCGTTTGTTTCTGCTGCTTCTCTGATATTTCTGATTCACTTTTGATTCACCTGATCAAATCATCTGCTGTGAGATTTTTAAGTTACAGGTTGCAGGTATCGTGCCATTGGTTAATTTCAAATAAAGCTCCATCAAAAGAATAAGAACAAGTGGCCTTTATGCTGTATTTCACTGCAAGTGATGCAATTCGAGCTTCAACGTTCACTGGCCGCGATCAGTTGGACTCTTGCTCATTGGTTCGAGCTCAGAGACACTAGTGAAGACCATGGATGGTATTAGTGTGAGTTCAGAGAACCAGATGAGAAGGAAGAGTGATTGGCGACGCCTGAGTTGATTGCAGTGATTCGACACAGGTGACAGTGATTCAGGACAGTGAGAAAGCAGAATAAGAAGAAGGAAGAAGAGAGGTTTGCTAAGGTTCTGGAAAAACTCTCTGTCGATCAAGCAAGAGGCTGTATTGTTGAGCTCTTGACTGAAGCTTCCTTCTGTCTTTGCGTTTTTCACTTCGTGGCTGTAAGTTCATTTGCTCAATCCTTTACCACTGAACTCTGTAAGTCATTGTGCTTTATTTTATAAATCTATTATGTGACTTTTGTGGAGAGGTTACTCCACCGAGAAGGAGAAATACTTAGTCGGAATTTGTCCGGGGTGTGATCTACCGAAAGATCAAGGGATCGTCCACCTTACGGACACGCCGAGGAGTAGGGGCAAGTTATCCCCGAACCTCGTATATACTTGTGTAAGCTGTGGGTTGGTTTTATTTCCTTGCATCAGTTTTTGTTTTGTTTATTTCCGCTGTGCTAACAAAGTTTTGTGAGGAAATTGATTGACTTTCTAGTGGAGGCTATTCACACCCCCCTCTCAAGCCATCCGAAGGTCCTAACACTAACATGTAAAGCTACTCATGCTCATACATAGCAAAAGAATCCTACTAACTGAAATACTAAACATGTATAGCTAATCATACTCATAAATAGCAAATAACAGTAAACTAACTCATGCTCTTCTATTAATAAAGAAACATACTGAAAGGCTAAACATGTAAGGCAAGTCTATACTATCATGCTTGCATAATAGAACTTAACTTACTGTATTCTAAACACCTTCTGTATCTCATTTCACTTGGTTAAAGACTTATTCTTTAATACTTATGTGAAAATTATTTTTTTTAATATTTTTATACTGATGTGAAACTTATTTTTTTTAATACTTTTATACTGATGTGAAACTTATTTTACTTGTTCAAAAGCTTATACTTTTAATACTTCAAAATAGTAATCAACTTCTCTTGGGCCCAGGCATAGTACCATTTTATGCGCGTTCCCTAATAGGTTGGGGTAGCGAGCCGTCAATCCTAAAAGAGCAGACCTTGGTCTACCAGGGCCAAGACCTTGGAATTGGACACCTGGATTTGTTTAACGACAACCTTGGAAGTCGGTTACTAGCCTCTTCTTAAAAGTAAAATACTTATTATCTTAATTACTTCTTCTTTAAATGCCTTGGAATTTTAATAAGCACCTTGTGTGCTAAAATCCCTAAAGTCTTGACTTTGGGATCTACTTAAGGCCTTGGCCTTTTCCTTTCTTTTCTTTATCTTTCTTATAGCTTACTTATAAAAATCTGCACTTAAGCTCAATAAAATGCTTAAACAATTCTACAACTTCAGCGCATGAATAAAGTCTAATAGCAAAACAAGAAAAACTGCTCATACCCAACTAGTAGCAAATGAAACACTGCATACGTTCAGCTAATGATAAATAAAGAGAAATCTGCACATGATCAGCTAAGGGTAAATGAAAACAAAACATGCTCAGCTAAGGTAAGTTCAAACAACAAAGGAAAAACTAGAAACTCTATCTATCATGTTTCCTTTTTTTTTTTTGTTATAGTACATACGTTTACCATCAGATTTTCGCTTGACCTATAGACTTGTTACATGTGCTCCTAATATGGCTATTACTGTAGTTATAAACTAAGAAAGAAGACCAATTTCATTTCTTTTTTTTTATTGTGAGAACTACATGCATTTTAAAGGAATTATCCCACATACAAAGAAGGAATATACAAGCTCAATCGACATCTTGTTTTTTTTTAGACTTCAAGTATTTAACTTTATCATCAAGCACAATGCAGGCAACTCAAAGATGATCAGTGCCACAGCAAATCCGGTAATCTCATATTCAACCTAGCAGGTTCGGAATTAATGGTCATGGCAGCAACCAACACAAGCAACCCGAAACTACAGCTCTTCTCCTGTTCAATGTCAACTGCCCTATATCTAAGGAAACAAAAATGCCTAGTTCATACAATTATTTCCCTTCTTTGAAGTACACGACAGCAAACACACAAGCGATTTCACAGTATGCTTCAAAAATCAAAAGACACAAGCATAATCTTTACAGCATGGCTCGAAATCAAGACGAACAAGTCCGAAAACCACTCCTACTACATGCTTCAGAAATCTAACTCACGGCAATAAGCATAAAACAAAATCCTTAAATCACGGCAGCAAGGAAAGAAAATCTCGAAGCTATCCTACTGCAGGTGAGTAGCAACTCACCTCGCTGTTCTTGGACTTACAACCGGAGAAGAGAACTCTAAAGCTTCTAGGGTTCGGAGAAGGTGAAGATCTCGGTGATTCCTTCCTTTCCGCGTGTTCTCCTTGACGAGGAGAGCTCGGTTCCGCAAGAGCTCGTGGAAATCCCCTTCGGCCGGCCGTCGGAGATGAAGCTGGCTTCGTTTTTCCTTCGCTCAGGCAGAATCGGCGCACGCACGGGATGGAAGAAGGGAGAAGAGATGAGATTAGGTCACGGGAAAAACACTTAACCCTTTATAACCTAGGTTTTATGTTTGCCCTTTACAATAACTTAAATACATCTCGCTACATACTTAGTTAACAAATCACGCGCAACCCAGTTGGTTGGCTGCGTTCGGTTAAGTCGAGTTCGGCCGGAGGTCTTGGGTTCGAGTCTCAACTTCCACATTTTTGGTCAAAACTTCTTTTTTTTGTAAACATACTAAACGACCTCCAAAAATTACGTAAAAATACTCTAAAAATTCCTAAAAATCTCTAGAATATTTTAAAAGCATTTCTAAATGTTTTTATGGACTTTTAAAACTTGAAATATGGAAAATTAGGTCGTTACAATCCCCCATATCTTATAAAAAGTTCGTCCTCGAACTTAGAATAGGTTTGGATACTTCTGTCTCATACTGTCCTCCCGCTCCCAAGTGATTTCCTCGTGCTTCTGGTTCTGCCAGACGACCTTCACTAGTGGTACTTCTTTGTTTCTCAATCTCTTGACGGCTCTGTCCACTATCTGTGTAGGTCTGCTCTCGTAGCTAAGATCCTCTTGGATCTGCACTGTCTGAGGCTGAATCACTTGGCTGGGGTCGTGAAGACACTTCTTTAGCATGGAGACATGAAATACATTATGTATTGCTGACATGTCTTATGGTAAGTCCAGCTTGTAAGCTACTTTCCCAATCCTTTCTATGATCAGGTAAAGTCCTACATAACGAGGACTTGATTTGCCCTTCTTGCCAAATCTCATCACTCCCTTCATAGGAGCGACCTTGAGAAAGACTGAATCCCCTACTTGGAATTCAAGTGGCCTACGGCGTGTGTCAGCATAACTCTTCTGTCTACTCTGGGCAGTCTCAATCCTCTGTCTGATCTTCTGGATAGCCTGAGTAGTCTCATCTATCAGTTCTGTCTGAATGCCCAGTTCTACTTCCATTTCTTTTCTCTCTCCTACTTCTTGCCAGCATATGAGTGATCTGCACTTCCTGCCATACAGTGCCTCATAAGGTGCCATCTTGATGGTGGCCTAATAGCTATTGTTGTAGGCAAATTTAGCTAAGCATAGATAATTGCACCAACTTCCTTTAAAATCTAGTGCACAAACTCTGAGCATATCTTCTAGAATCTGATTTACTCGCTCTGTCTGTCCATCAGTCTGAGGATGGAAGGCTGTGCTAAACTTGAGTTTGGTGCCTAGTGCAGTCTGAACACACTCCCAAAAGTGAGAGGTGAAGCGCCCATCTCTATCAGAAATAATAGATTTAGGAACTCTGTGAAGTCTGATCACCTCTTTAACATACAGCTGTGCCAACTGCTCTATAGAGTGGGATACCTTAATGGCTATAAAATGAGCAGACTTGGTCAATCTGTCCACTATCACCTATATCGCATCATATCCATTTGTGGTTCTTGGGAGACCTGTTATGAAGTCCATGGATATGTATTCCCACTTCCACTCTAGTATAGGAAGAGGCTGTAGAACTCCTCCTGGTCTCTGGTGTTCTGCTTTGACCCTCTGACATGTTAGGCAGGTACTGACATATTTAGCTACATCTCTTTTGAGTCCAGACCACCAGAATCTCTGTTTCACGTCTTGATACATCTTGGTAGAACCAGGATGCATGGAGTAAGGTGTACTATGAGCTTCTTCTAAAATTTTCTTTCTCAGCTCTTCATCATTGGGAACACACAGGCGGCTCCCCTGATAAAGAATTCCACTGTCTGATACTCGAAACTCCGAATTTTCTTCTTTCTGTATCCCTTGCTTGATCTTCTAGATATCTGGATCTTCACTTTGCTTTCTCTATATATCCTCAAGCAAGGTAGACTCTAAGGTCAATGTAGAGAGTTGCCCATAAATAATTTCCATTCCAAAATCTGACAACTCCTTCTGCAGTGGTAGGACTAATGATGACAAAGACATCAGGGATGTACTGGATTTTCTACTTAGTGCATCTGCCACTTTGTTAGCTTTGCCTGGGTGGTAGAGGATTTCACAGTCATGATCTTTGACCAACTCTAGCCACCTACGCTGTCTCATGTTTAAGTCATTTTGAGTGAAAAAGTACTTAAGACTCTGATGGTCTGTGAAAATTCTGCACTGAACGCCATACAAATAATGTCACCAGAGTTTTAGTGTAAAGACCATAGCTGCCAGCTCAAGATCATGAGTGGGGTAGTTCTTCTCGTAGTCTTTGAGTTGTCTGGAAGCATAAGCTATCACTTTTCCTTCCTGCATGAGTACAGCTCCTAAGCCCATCTTGGAAGCATCACTGTAGATGTCAAAACTCCTGTCACTTTCTGGAACAGTCAGAATAGGAGCACTGGTCAGTCTCTTCTTGAGCTCTTGGAAACTCTGCTCACATTTATCTGACCATTCAAACTTCTTGTTCTTCCTGGTGAGGGCTGTTAGTGAAGAGGCTATCCTGGAAAAGTCCTCCACAAATTTCCTGTAGTACCCAGCTAAATCAAGGAAGCTTCTGATCTCCCTAGCGTTCTTGGGTCTACTCCAGTTGTTGACTGCTTCTATTTTGGCTGGATCCACTTGAATGTCTTCTTTAGAAATTATGTGACCTAGAAATGCCACTTGATCTAACCAGAACTCGCACTTTGAGAATTTAGCATAAAGCTGCTTTTGCTGAAGAGTCTGCAGTACTATCCTCAAGTGCGTGTCATGCTCCTCTGGGGTTCTAGAATAGATTAGGATGTCGTCGATGAACACAATGACAAATTTGTCAAGGTATTCTCTGAACACTCTGTTCATCAGGTCCATGAAAATTGCAGGTGCATTAGTCACACCAAAAGGCATGACTACGAACTCGTAGTGTCCGTATCTGGTCCTGAAAGCCGTTCTGGGTATGTCTCTTTCTTTTACTTTTAGCTGATGGTACCCAGAGCTCAGGTCTATCTTTGAGAATACTGTCGCCCCTCTCAACTGATCAAATAGGTCGTCGATCCTGGGGAGGAGGTACTTGTTCTTGATGGTCACTTGATTTAGAGCTCTATAATCTATGCACATCCGTATAGATCCGTCCTTCTTCTTGACGAACAACACGGGAGCTCCCCATGGTGAATGACTAGGGCGGATGAAGCCTTTGTCAAGCGACTCCTGAAGTTGTTCTTGTAGTTCTTTTAGCTCTGCTGGAGACATGCGGTATGGAGCTTTTGAAATTGGGCCGGTACCAGGAACCAGTTCAATCTCAAACTCCACTTCTCTGTTGGGAGGTAGTCCAGGTAGCTCTTCTGGGAATACCTCTGGATACTCACAGACTACTCGAACTTCCTCCTGCTTGGGTCTTTCTTGTTCTTCTATACTCACAATATGCGCGAGAAAACCAGCACACCCTTTAGCTAACATTTGGTGAGCTGTGAGAGAAGAAAGAAACTTCTGGGTCTTCCTCTTCGGCACCCCTGTGAACTCAAAGGATGGTTCACCTTCTGGACTAAAGATCACTTTCCTTCTGCGGCAGTCCACTGAATCACTGTACTTGCTGAGGAAATTCATACCCAAAATGATATCAAAATCCTGCATTGCGAGGACTACCAGATCTACACATAGCTCACGATCTGAAATTCTGACTGGTACAGCCCGAAATCACTGGTTGGATTCCATGACTTCCCCAGAAGGTAGGGTCGTCAGGAACTTAGAGTTCATGCTTTCTGTAGGTACCTGTAATTCTTTGGCAAAGGGTACTGATACAAAAGAATGAGTCGCTCCAGTATCAAATAGTGCAGTAGCTAAATGCTGAAAAATAACTACTTGACCTGTTACGACCGTCGAGGCACTAGCAGCTTCTTTTTTGGTGAGGGAGAATACTCTGGCACTGGCTGGAACTGGTGGGGCTTCCAACCTTCCTTGACTGATCTGAGGTCCTTCCAGAGTTGCAGGCATATAATGTAGCTGAGGTTGGCCTCCATATTGTATTGGCTGTGGCTGAGGTGCTTTGAGCTTGTTAGGACATTCTTTAGCCATGTGTCCTTCCTGCCCACATGCATAGCATCCAGTCTTACCCAAAAGATGGGCTCCTGGATGTGTTCTCCCACATTTAGGACAGAGAGGGATCTTGGTCTGCTTATTTGCTGGTCCTCCTTTCTGGTTACCTCCTGAGTTCCACTGCTTTCTTTTGTTACCCTTACCTTTCCAGTTCTGCTTATTTGCCTGAGGTTTCTGACTCCCAGCTGTCTTATTTTCGATCTTGACTTGCTTATGCTGCGCTCGTTGTGCTCTGATGTTGTCCAGATAGTGCTCAGCAACTAATGCTCTGTTGACCAACTCTTCGCCAGTCAGAGGCTGATGAGCTCCACTACTCACATTAAGTGCTATCACTGGCCTCAGCATCCTGAGCATCAGTCTGACTCGTTCCTTCTCCGTGCTTACTAGCTCTGGGCAAAGACGAGCTAGCCTATTGAATTTCTTTATTGCTTCTTCCACTGACAGGTCACCTTGTCTGAATTCTATGAACTCCTCATAATGCTTATTGGTGATCCGCTGACGGAAGAATTCTTCATAAAACTCTGCTTCAAAGTCAGCCCAGCTCATCTGATTGACTGCTCTCTTGCTTTTAACTCTCTCCCACCACATACGAGCATCTCTAGATAGGCAAAATGAAGCACACTTGACGTTCTCGACTTCTGGCCAGTCAAGAAGCTCCATGGTGCTTTTCAGTGTCTTAAACCAAGCCTGAGCATCCCAGGGCTCAGTCGTGCCTGAGAAACTCTCTGGCTTCAGTTTCAGCCACTGTATCAGATATGCTTCTTGTCTTCTAGGTGCTATGGGGACTTCCAGGACGGCTGGTGGAACCTCAGTCACCACTAGAGTCTCCACAGTGATTGTTGGAGGAGTGGGAGGGACTGGCTGCTGATTCGCCATCAGATTGACGATCACTTACTGCTGCTCTGCTACTTGTCTCTGGAGTTGAGCAACAACTTCAGAGAGATTTGGTTCAGCTACTCTGGGCTCTTCGTTCTCCTGAGCCTGATCCTCAGTACGAGCAGTACGGGGGCGTCCTCTTCTTGACATCTAATTATGCAAAGAAAAGAAAGACTTGATATATATTCTTTATCCTTTCTAACCAAACTTAGGTATATGAATTAAAAAGAAACAAACTTCTATCTTACTAAAGCGCATACAAGCAAATACTCTATACTGCAAATAATAATGAAAGCATAAGAAAGAAAACTTAAATACTTTTTTTTACTTGAAGACGACAAAGCTGGTGCTGATGTGTGATATTAGAGAATAGAACACTGCTCTGATACCAATTGTAACAACCACCCTTCTTACTACTACTACTACCTAAGAGTGACCGTTACTTAACCACTAACTCTACTTAACCGGTGTGATTAAAAAACACATGGAAACCCTACCAAAAAATTTCGACAGAATCTCCCCTGTACCGGTGACCTTAAACTGATATACAAACACTGTATACATCAGCCATAGGCGGCTGGAACATATATTAGACAACCACGCAGTTTATATATATGAAAAAGAATCAAAATACTGAAAGAAATAACTCTATCAATGCATGAATAAAACACTCCAATGAAAATAGCATATACAAGTTCTAAATTCTTTTAACAATTCGACGGAAGCAATCTTAAAATTTTTTAAGCTAAGTCCCAAGATCTCTCCATAGTCCTGGCATCACACATCGTCACAGCATCTCGTTGTCGCCTTCCTTCCTATCCTTTTCCTTTATCTTTTATCTGCAGTAGGAGGAATGCAAACTATAAGCAAAATGCTTAGTGAGCGCTATCTAACTCACAAAAATCTCGATATGCATGTATATAAATAAAAAGCATACTAAAACTGAATACTAACATGTAAAGCTACTCATGCTCATACATAGCAAAAAAAATCCTACTAACTGAAATACTAAATATGTATAGCTAATCATACTCATAAATAGCAAATAACAGTAAACTAACTCATGCTCTTCTATTAATAAAGAAACATACTGAAAGGCTAAACATGTAAGGCAAGTCTATACTATCATGCTTGCATAAAGAACTTAACTTACTGTATTCTAAACACCTTCTGTATCTCATTTCACTTGCTTAAAGACTTATTCTTTAATACTTATGTGAAACTTATTTTTTTTAATACTTTTATACTGATGTGAAACTTATTTTTTTTAATACTTTTATACTGATGTGAAACTTATTTTACTTGTTCAAAAGCTTATACTTTTAATACTTCAAAATAGTAATCAACTTCTCTTGGGCCCAGGCATAGTACCATTTTATGCGCGTTCCCTAATAGGTTGGGGTAGCGAGCCGTCAATCCTAAAAGAGCAGGCCTTAGTCTACCAGGGCCAAGACCTTGGAATTGGACACTTGGATTTGTTTAACGACAACCTTGGAAGTCGGGTACTAGCCTCTTCTTAAAAGTAAAATACTTATTATCTTAATTACTTCTTCTTTAAATGCCTTGGCATTTTAATAAGCACCTTGTGTGCCAAAATCCCTAAAGTCTTGACTTTGGGATCTACTTAAGGCCTTGGCCTTTTCCTTTCTTTTCTTTATCTTTCTTATAGCTTACTTATAAAAATCTGCACTTAAGCTCAATAAAATGCTTAAACAATTCTACAACTTCAGTGCATGAATAAAGTCTAATAGCAAAACAAGAAAAACTGCTCATACCCAACTAGTAGCAAATGAAACACTACATACGTTCAACTAATGATAAATAAAGAGAAATCTGCACATGATCAGCTAAGGGTAAATGAAAACAAAACATGCTCAGCTAAGGTAAGTTCAAACAACAAAGGAAAAACTAGAAACTCTATCTATCATGTTTCCTTTTTTTTTGTTATAGTACATACGTTTACCATCAGATTTTCGCTTGACCTATAGACTTGTTAAATGTGCTCCTAATATGGCTATTACTGTAGTTATAAACTAAGAAAGAAGACCAATTTCATTTCTTTTTTTTTTATTGTGAGAACTACATGCATTTTAAAGGAATTATCCCACATACAAAGAAGGAATATACAAGCTCAATCGACATCTTGTTTTTTTTAGACTTCAAGTATTTAACTTTATCATCAAGCACAATGCAGGCAACTTAAAGATGATCAGTGCCACAGCAAATCCGGTAATCTCATATTCAACCTAGCAGGTTCGGAATTAATGGTCATGGCAGCAACCAACACAAGCAACCCGAAACTACAGCTCTTCTCCTGTTCAATGTCAACTGCCCTATATCTAAGGAAGCAAAAATGCCTAGTTCATACAATTATTTCCCTTCTTTGAAGTACACGGTAGCAAACACACAAGCGATTTCACAGTATGCTTCAAAAATCAAAAGACACAAGCATAATCTTTACAGCATGACTCGAAATCAAGAAGAACAAGTCCGAAAACCACTCCTACTACATGCTTCAGAAATCTAACTCACTGCAATAAGCATAAAACAAAATCCTTAAATCACGGCAGTAAGGAAAGAAAATCTCGAAGCTATCCTACTGCAGGTGAGTAGCAACTCACCTCACTGTTCTTGGACTTACAACCGGAGAAGAGAACTCTAAAGCTTCTAGGGTTCGGAGAAGGTGAAGATCTCGGTGATTCCTTCCTTTTCGCGTGTTCTCCTTGACAAGGAGAGCTCGGTTCCGCAAGAGCTCATGGAAATCCCCTTCGGCCGGCTGTCGGAGACGAAGCTGGCTTCGTTTTTCCTTCTCTCGGGCAGAATCGGCGCACGCATGGGATGGAAGAAGGGAGAAGAGATGGGATTAGGTCACGGGAAAAACACTTAACCCTTTATAACCTAGGTTTTATTTTTGCCCTTTACAATAACTTAAATACATCTCGCTATATACTTAGTTAACAAATCACGCGCAACCCAGTTGGTTGACTGCGTTCGGTTAAGTCGAGTTCGGCCGGAGGTCTTGGGTTCAAGTCTCAACTTCCACATTTTTGGTCAAAACTTCTTTTTTTTTTTTTGTAAACATACTAAACGACCTCCAAAAATTACGTAAAAATACTCTAAAAATTCTTAAAAATCTCTAGAATATTTTAAAAGTATTTCCAAATGTTTTTATATATGGACTTTTAAAACTTGAAATAGGGAAAATTAGGTCGTTACAATAATTGATTGCTGTGACAAAACCTTGATTTGGGGTTTAGTCCATCAATAAATTGCTAGTATTCAACATTCGATTACTATGGAAAACCCCTAATTTTGGGTTTATCATAGCCATCAATTTTTTTTATATAGCAATTCTAAACCCTAATTAAGGGTATTGACCCCTTAACCATTAAACCAAGACTCCCCTTCAAGTCAAAAAAGTATCAATCGATTGCTAGATGCTACCAATCGATTGATACATTAATTTTAGCCATTCTAATGACTAAAGTTCACCTAAGCTTCTCTACCCTTGTTTCCCAAGTAGCTCATGTCAGATGAATCTCATGTTCCCTGGACTTTTGTGCCTCGATCTTCTTTATCTATGACTCTTCATCTACCCTTGCATCCGATTCCATAATATACTCATATTTCTACCTTTTTCTAAGAATTCGGTTCTTGATCTTCTTAAACTTTTCTTGCCTTGCATCTAGTCTTCTAACCTACACAAATTTCTTCTTGCTAAAAATTTGGTCCTCTATCTTCTTGGACTTCTCTTACCTTGCATCTGGTCTCCAAATCTGCTAGGACTTTTCCTACACACTCGTAACACAAGTGAGATCCAAATTAAATACTTAAGCTTAAATACTTATCAAACATTGAAACTTCATTTTCGGGACATGATTGCACTAACACAATCTGAGCTAGTTAGACCAAGACTTAGTATTAGGTCTTTTGAGCTAGTCATTTTGGAAAAAACTTTGTCTAAGACACGATGTTACTTTAATGATGTACTCTATGACTCACCACAACCTGAAGCTTATTCTAAAAATGTTGGCTTAGCAGCCCATCCAAAACTATGTTTGAATCTACCACAATATCAAGCTTCCTTAGATTAATAAGTTAAACTAATAAATTAAAATTGAAAAAACCATCTAACAATACTTTTAATGTTATTGTATATTATGTGTACTTAGACACATAGAATGGTGAGTTGTTTGGACAATTTAAATTGAAAATATTTTTTAAAAGGTTTTCAAAAATCTATAGAATTATTTCTTTAAAAAAAAATTAAAAATAGTTATCTACATAATATTGATATTTAATGAATTTCATGTTTGATTGGATGTAATTATTGGTACATTTTTTCAAAATGTATACACCTTCAAAAATGGAAATTGTTAACCAACACCTAAGCTTATAGTATCCTTAGGTCAATCTTGAACTTCTAGACCCTAGACATATAGGTATGGCTATCATTTGTTAGTACAATCAGACTCCAGAGTTTTAATATTTGAAAATATACTTCTCTGGTCAATATTGACCAAAGGTTGAACCAAATAGATATTTGAAAGTAAGTGAGAAGTCTAATAAAGTCAATGTTGACCTGATTGACTTGATGCTTGGTAGTCAAGTAGACAAAGGGAAAGTCTAGTTAGGTTAAGATTAATCGTATGACTAGAAAAAGGAAAGCCCAAGAAAGTCAAGGATGACTGAATGCTTGGTAACAGTAAAGTTCAGCCAAGTCAAGGTTGACAAAATGTCTAACAAAAAGAAAGTCCAGGCAAGTTAAGATGACCAGATGTTTGACAAGTGGCAAGTCCAAGTAGGTCAAGGTGATCGAATGTTTGGAAAAATTAAAAACCCTATGGGAGTGAACCCTAGGTAGTGAGAAGACTCAAAAGAGTAAACTCAGAGCAAAGGAAAATCCTAAGGGAGTGAACTCTGGATAGTAAGAGAAATCTTGGAGGAGTGAACTGCAAGTAAGAACAAAGTAAATCTAGTAGGTCGGGTAGATTAGAGGATTAGGCTTGCTTGCATAGTTATCTTGTGTTTTGTAGGAAGCCAAAGCTAAACTTGTGATTAGCCTAAGGCTTGCTTGCATGGTTATCTTCAGATTTGATAGATCGGAAGCTTGGTCTAATCGAACATAAATAGGTTTGGCCGACCAGATAGGTTCAATTAGCTGGACTTAGGTTTCGATGACTGATGTGTGCAAATTATATATGTTTTTAGGCATACTTTAATGCACATTTACTTATATTTCATGAGTATAATCTATGTTTATTGTATCTTATTTTATTATTATGTCAAACTTCCACTCTATTTATTCAAAGATATGTTCTTTGCATGTTTTGATTGACAAGATGTTATTTAGAGTGAAAATGGAGCAAAAAGAACACATTGAAGCAAATTGTGAAACTCCATAGCCTGGTCGTGCCCCCTGACATGACCGTGTTCAAGCCCAAGGGCAGGTCGTGCCCCATAGGCATGGTCGTGCCTCCCACCAGAGGCCAATCGAGGGGCGACCATTTGAAATAACATGGGTGTATTCCCCTTACAAAGCTGATTCAGTGGTTGGTTGTGCCAAATGGCACAACCATGCCCCCTCACCTGTGGCCATTGACGCCATCCGTGCCTCTCCACCCGCGACCATTCAGTCCATGTTCATGCCTCTAGGCACGACCCAGTAGCAGAGAACATGAGGGGGTCGTGTGGTGTGAAAATAGGGTTGTATTGAATTTGGGTAGGTTGCAGACTGATTTTTGAAACGACCATAACTTTAGCTTGGTTGAAGTTACTGTAGGTGCAGCGGAGGCCGGCAAGAGGGGGGTGAATTGCTGAAAACAATAAATAAAACTACCCTCCTTGGATTTCAATTTAGAAATTAAATCAACAATAAAATAATAGCAACTAAATTAAGGAAACAGAAAAAGAAACAGAAACAGAAGAGACTCAAGGATTTAACCTGGTTACAACCAAGGAGGTTGTTAATCCAGGGTAGTAGAAAAAGCGCAGTAAGAAAAATCTCCTTCTCTGAAGGTGGAGAAGCCTTTTACACTTTTGAAGCTCACTAGTTTCTTAGGAATTGCTTACAGATTGATTGCTTGAGTTCTTGTTAAATTCCTAGCTCCAGGGGCCTCCAACAAGGCTTGGAGGCGCCTCCAAGCTGGCAGCTCATTTTCCAGCCTGGTTTCTTCAGCTTCCGACGCTCCGTTCTTTTGGGTGATTGCAGCCAACCGGAATAGGGCTCACCCGAACCCAATTCCCGACCTTCTCCTCGAGCAGCCTTCCATCTCGGCTTAACGTCCCTCGAACGCCGCGCACGCTCTTCACACCCATCGGAATACTCTTCCGCAGCTCTCTCATCCTTCGGACGCACCGACCCCGTCGACTCCCTTTTCGTGCCGTCCTTCTCGCTAGCTGCGTCTTCCGCTCGACTTCCTGTGCTCCTAAGCTCCTGCACACTCAGACGCAGGGATCAAACACAGCAGGACCTAACCAACTTGGTTGATCACATCAAAACTACCACGGGGTCCAACAGTTACAAGCTGTTATTTATACCAAAATATAGCTAACTTCAAGATTTACAACTTTTTTCAAGTTCAATAGAGAGAAATCTTTGTCTACCCATGTTAAAAGGCACGACCATGCCTCCCATCCTTGGTAACGTCACACCCTCCTCCAGACTGCAGACTAAACTTTGAACCACCATAACTTTCAGTTCGGTTGGAGTTACGACTTGATCCAAATATCAAAATATGGATAATTTCAAGGGATACAACTTTTGTTCAGGGTGAATCACAAGAAAACTAGGTGTAAGGGGTGAAAATCTCATTTTTCAGACCCCTGTAATCCTAGCTAATCTGGGTAGTTTGGAGGAGATATAAAAGGGTCAAGAATCTTATTCTTTGACTCATCTTGGATTTGGGACTTCATCCCTCTCCTTGGGGAAGGGTTCTCCCCTTAGGAGGAAACACTAGGACTTCATCCACTTCCATTCCTTGATGATCCGTCCATCTCTAGAGGAAGGAGACATCCCCAAGACATCGAAAACCTTAGCAAGCATCTCTTCTTCCCCTTCAACTCACATCTAGGGTTGTAAGTATGTTTTATTTTATGTTTTGGGATTGTTATTCCCTTACAATAGAGTAGATCTTCCTTTCTAGGATTAGGGAGTAATTGTGATGTGATGGAGATGTAAAACTATGTAGATTTGTCATGTTTCTATTCAATGACTTGTTTGATATCTTGTCCATGTTTGATGAAATGTGTGTGTAAAGTATTTATATATATTTTGCATGTTGTATTGAATGATGTGAAGGATTGATATCCATATGTAGGGGGGTGCTTTAGATCATATGACTGGGGCTCCTAGTGATAGGGGTATCCCTTTAATTGGGCATCTAAAGCATCGCTTTGAATTGGAGGTAAATACTCTACAAGAGAATAACATTGAATGCCAATAGGGCATACACTCTGATGCGGCTATTGCGAGGTTGTGTCTATATTTTGTTAGGTTCTCTACAAGAGCATGAACATAGAGGATAGGAACTAGGCAATCTATGTAACATCACCTAGCATTACAGTGTAACTAAAATCCTAGAATCGTCTCTCAAATCATTTCTCACATCCTCTTAAGACCAACCCCTCTCAAGATCAATTCTCTCTCTCTCAACCTTTCTCCCTCCAATCTCTCGTTAGTTCGCAAGCGTCAAATTAAACTTTCGACTGTCTAGATAACTTACTTTACAACATCTCTAGTGTTCAATCAACAGTCCCTGTGAATTCGATAATTTTTTATATTATTGATGACGTTTTCATGCACATGTGGATTCATAACAATGACTGGGTTTGGTTCAGTCGACTAGAAAAGTTTTGATTGATCATAAAACTTGATAACGATGAGATCGTAAGGAGCTCAGTCTTTGGATCAGGTCTGACCAAGGTTTGGTCAAATGAACATGGTTTTTAGGTCGACTAAAAAAAATATCCAGTTCTTTATAAGGAGACAAAGGTTCAAGACTTAGAATAACTATCTATTCTCAAAGCCCTTCCATTATCTGCTCGAAAGTCCTCTAAAAGCTCGGTGTTCAGGGAAGTGACAGGAGGAGTGCTTAGCATTCAGAACTTCCAGACCGATAAATGAGTGACTGTTTGTATTACAAAAACGTTTTGAAAAGGAGATATTAATAGTGGATTCACACTGAGTGTGTAAACCTTGACTGTAGCATCCTAGGTGTGAACCAAGTAAAAATTGGTTGTCTTTATTTTATTGTTTTCATATTTTCAGGGCAAGACTAACTCTAGATAAAGTACGAACACAACAAAAAATGAGTAAGAAAAGCGACGAACACCCCCTCGAACACTAACTCTATGATCCTACATCATGTGGTTAATAAGGAATCCTAAGGAAGTATCGAGTTAAGCGGAAACCCTATTAAAAGACCTATCTATAAAAAGGAAGTTTTTAAAAATATTTTGAAAATGATTGTGACAAAATAATTTAAATTTTTTTCAAAGATATTTTCATACATCAAAATATTTTCTTTGAAATAATTCTTTAGAAAATATTTTCAAATTTATTTTTGAAATATATATTCATTTTTCAAAATTCTTTGAAAATAGAAAAAAATTAGACAAGTTGTTTGAAAATTTTGGTTCTTTCAAAAAATATATTTTGAAAATATCTTTTAAAATTTCTTCACGCGTTTTGAAAAATGAAAATGCATTGCAAAATATTTTGAATTTTTTTTTTTCAAAATCTTTGAAAATGAATTTGACAAAGGTTTTGGAACTTAGATACTTTTGAACATATTTTGAAAGGTTAAAAATGACTTTGAAAATAACTTTTGTAAAAGACTGAAATATTTTTAAAATGGATCATTTTCACAATCCTAAAATTTTTGACAAAGTTAATTGATTATTTTCGAAAAAGATATGCTGATAAAAATTGTCTTTTTCAAGAAGATAAAGGGAGATAATTTTGACTAAGAAAAATTTATAATTTTTGGTGCAAAGGCTAAGGAGGTCCTTAGGAATCACAAAGTAGCTAGATTTTTTTTATATATGTCAAGGAGGGAGAATAAGAGTTTAAGTTAAAAAATCTAATTCTTCTATTTTGGCATAAGACTTGAAAAGTTAGGTCGGATATTTAGCTGAACTTAAACGTATTATCAAATATCAAAAAGTGAGAGATTATTGGTGCAATCAGCCTCCAGGATTTCAATATTTGACAATATATCTGCGTCTAGTCAAGTTTAATTAAGGATTGATCCAAATAGAACAAGGTTGATTGGATAATTGGAAGTCAATTTGGTCGCGTCAAGAATGACCTAGGCAAGTGAGAAGTTCAGTTAGGTCAAGGTTGACTAGATAACTATCAAAAGGAAAGTTAAAGTAAGTTAAGGGTGATCGAATGACTAACAAAGGGAAAGTTCAATTAGGTCAAAGGTGATTGGATGACAAGGAAAAAGGTCAAAGGTTGACCTAATGTCTAGGAAGGGGAAAGTTTAGGTAGGTCAAGGATGACCATATGTTTGGTAAGGAAAAAATCCAAACAAGTCAAGTTTGATTGGATGTATGGCAAGGGTAAAGCCCAAGCAGATTAAGAGCGACTAGTTGCTTAGCAAAGACAAACCCT
Organism: Zingiber officinale; assembly: GCF_018446385.1. Classification (NCBI taxonomy): domain Eukaryota; kingdom Viridiplantae; phylum Streptophyta; class Magnoliopsida; order Zingiberales; family Zingiberaceae; genus Zingiber; species Zingiber officinale. Next base: position 170,306,085 of record NC_055987.1, on the reverse strand, counting down.
TAGGGGAGTGAACCCTAGGTAGTGCCAAGTCTTGAAAAAGTGAACTCTCAGCAAGAGGTAAGTAAGTCAGTAGATTAGGTGAACTAAGACTTATTTGTTTGTATGCGTTTATATGTTTGTCTTGTAGGTAGTTGGAGCTGGAAACAAGACTGGAGAGTAGAAGGATGCAATCAGAAGTAGTCGGACCAAATCCGGAGTGAACTAGATAGGTTCGAGTGACCGGACAACCAGTCTAGTCGATTGGATAGGTTCGAGTGATCAAACTTGGATTCCATCACTATCAGGCAATTAGATCTGGTTTAGTCGACTGATAAAAGGTCTGTTCAATTGAAAAAACCTAATAATAATATCAAGATTGAAAGACTTTTTTTTATGGATAAGTTTAGACTGTGTTTCCGTCGACCGACAAGGGTTTTAAGGTCAATCAAAAAAGGCAGGTTCGACACCATAAAAGGGAAATGAAGGTTAAAGGTTCAATATTCATTTTTCATTCAATCCTCTTGCTTTGTGCTAGAAAAACACCTTCAACATTCTTCTTGTATGATCTGGGAAGCTCTAGGAGAAGTGTCGCAACACTCAGGACTTCCAGATCGAATATGCAAAACCTTGTTTGTATTATTTAATATACTTGCTTACTTTTATATTATTTGTACTTGTAATATCACTCTTGTAAGAGGTTTCTGTTAGAACCCCGAGTTAGTTTTGATATGGTCAACCAAGTTCAGTTAAGTTCTGTTGTATTTGATTCTTGTGTCTAAGTGTGCAGGAGCACAAGAAGTTAAGCGAAAGATATAGCTAGCGAGAAGGACGGCACGGGAGAGAGCCGCTAGGTTCAGTGCATTCGAGGGATGAGGTGCTGCAGAAGAGTACACCGGTGGACGAGAAGGATGTGCATGACGCTAGAGGGATGAGAAGCTGTGGAGAAAGTCTGCTCGAGGAGAAGGTCGGAATTGGGTTTGGGTGAGTTCAACTCCGGATAATCGGAGCATCACCCACACAAGAAGAGATCAGCATATGGGAGTTGATCTTCCTTCTGCCTTATGGAAGGCACCTTCGATGAAATGTGCGAAGGCACCCAAGGCTGGAAGGCACCTTCCATGCCTTGAAGGTGCCTCCCGACAACCGTTAGTGAAGATAAAGTTTTGTCTTCGCACGGATAAAACTTAACCGATTGAAGGCGCCTTGAACCCTATTGAAGGTGCCTTCCACCATCAGATAAGATTTTTCATGAGCTATAAAAAGATCTCTGGAGCTAGGAAATAATGTACAATTGAATAACAACTCTTGTATTCATTTTCCAGTAACTTTTTGAGCATTCAATAAGTGTAAGATGCTTCTCCGCCTTCACCGAAGGAGAATTTTTTAGTGCTTTATTTTGCTTTGGATTAACAACCACCTAAGTTATAACCAAGTAAATCTTGTACCTCTTCTTTCTAGTTGTTACTTTAATTTATTATTATTGTTGCTTTTAATTAGAGTTGATAGAACGAGAAAGATATTTCTTTTTCCAAGCAATTCACCCCCTTTTGTCGGCCCTGCTGCACCAACAAGTGGTATCAGAGCTAGGACGCTTCAGAAAGACTAACCATCGACTGAAGCACCAAGATGATGGCTGGACCTAGCATCTACCACCGAAGTTCAAGGGAGAATTCGTATCATGGAAGAACGCATGGAGGTATTTTTTTTTAAATTGACTTTGAAATTCTTTTGATTATTAAATATGATTTTATAGCCCCCCAAAGACCAGCAAGGAAAAGACAAAGAGGAGTATATGTAGACCAAGAAGGAACAAGCGAACTTCGTAGCAAAACGAAATCTGCTCAGGAACCAACTAACCAACCTCTGACTGAAAGAAAGAGAGTCAGTAGCACAACTGCATGCCAAGTTGAAGGAGTTAATCATCGGACTGACGAATCTCGGAGAACAGGTAACAAACCAAGATTCCTGAAGGTATGCATTAAATGTCTTTCTTAGGACACAAGAATGGGAGTCTATAGCAGACTCCTATTATATTTAAAAAGATTTAGAGGTAAGTTCTTTAGAAAGTCTATTTTCTACTTTAGAACTTCACGAATCTAGATGTGTAGTTTTGAAAAAGAAGCCCAGTCAAAACGTTGTTATGAAGGCAAAAATAGACAATCTAGACTCCGAAATATCAATTGACGAAGAAGCAGTGACCCTAATGGTAAGAAAAATTAATAAATTTATTAAATCTAATAAATTTAATAAGTTGTGGGTGAAAAAGCACTTTCGGAGTAAAAAAAGATACGATGCTACAACTGCCAAGGAGAAAGGTACATCAAGGACGACTATCATAAACTGAAGAACAAAGGCAAAAGACCAACAAAATCGAAGCTCAAGACCCTGAAGGCAACATGGGATGAAACGTCATCATCAGAATCCGAAGTTAAAGAATACGTCGGACTAGCCCTAATGACAGACCATCAAAAAGGAGACGAAAGCAGCTCAGAGATGAGCATCGATGAAGAGGAGGATCATCAGAGGAAAGCTACTTAGATTGAAGTGTTATCATTTAATTTAAAAAAAATCTCAGAAAGAAAATTAAATATTTATTTTTTTTAAAAGGCTTTTGTCTAGAAGTGGTTGTTGCTCCAATATCCAAGAACGTCTAGTGCATCACCACAGTCTGAAAGATAATTATTGAAATTAATATTTAATTGACTAATTGTTAAGACGATTAACTGTTATAAAAATTTTCCATGAACATTTTTTTTTTTTTGTTAAATGTTTGTGTCAAAATTAGCCTACTGATAATGTTTGTAATATACCCCTAAAAATTTGTTCAAATTTTAAACACTTTATTATATTTTCATAAATCATGCCTACTATAATGTGTTTTATCTTCTACATTACTTGAATAAATTACTTAAAATGCCTATTTTTTATATTTTGATTTAAAAATTTATGTTATATGATGATTTAATCTACCAGCAATTTTTTTTTTTATTTTCAACGTAAAGTATACTTTGAAATTCAAAATTATTTTATAGACTTTAATTTTGAAAATTTTATTTCTTTGTAATAAAATATAATCTATCACAAGAATTATTTTTGTATTTCTTTTCTCTGTTAAGTTATTTTTTATAATTTTTTTTTTACCGAAAATGGTATATTAAAAGTTTAAAATGACAAATAAATTTTTTTTGCTTTCATAAAATTGATCGTAAGTACCCTTAGAAATTTACTTCAATTTTTTCCCACATGTTTATTTTATTTTTTCCTATATTTTTAATGTGATTAAAGGGGAGAGATAGGTACAAGTTTAGGGGGAGTCGAGGGAGTTAGGATATTTTCTGAATTACTTAAGTAATGCTTATGCTTATGCTTAATTTGCAAAATTCTTTAATTTATGGTATTGTAATTTTTATTTGTAACTTATGTTATTGCATATTTTTACCCTAACTTGAACTTGAGTTGATATATATCAAAAAAGAGGAAATTATTAGAACTCCGGGTTAGTTTTAATGTTGTCAATCAAGTTCAGTTAAATCTTGTTATATTTGATTCTTATGTCAAAGTGTGCAGAGCACGAGAAGTCGAGCGAAATACGTAGCTAGCGAGAAGAACGACACGGGAGAGAGCCGACGGGTTCGATGTATCCGAGGGACGAGGTGCTGCAGAAGAGTACACCGGTGGACGAGAAGGATGTGTGTGACGTTCGAGGGATGAGAATATGAGGAGGAAGCCTGCTCGAGGAGAAGGTCGGAGTTGGGTTTGGGTGAGCTCAACTCCGGATAGTCGAAGCATCACCCACGCAAAAAGAGATCAGCGTATGGGAATTGATTCGCCTTCTGCCTTATGGAAGACGCCTTCTATGGTTTGGAAGACGCCTTTGATGAACAGTGCGAAGACACCTTCCATGGCTGGAAGGCGCCTTCGATGACTTGAATGCGACTTCCGACAACCGTTAGCGAAGATGAAGTTTTATCTTCGCACGGATAAAACTTAACCGATTGAAGGCGCCTTGAACCCTCTTGAAGGCGCCTTCCACTATCATATAAGATTTTCCAGAAGCTATAAAAATGCTCCTAGAGTTAGGAAATAATGCACAACTGAATAACAACTCTTGTATTCATTTCCAAGCAACTTTCTGAGCGTTCAACGAGTGTAAGAGGCTTCTCTGCCTTCGCCGAAGGGAAATTTTTTAGTGCTTTATTTTGCCTTGGATTAACAACTACCTAAGTTGTAACCAAGTAAATCTTGTGTCTCTTCTTTCTAGTTGTTACTTTAATTTATTATTATTGTTGCTTTTAATTAGAGTTGAAAGAACGAGAAAAGTATTTTTTTTTTCCGGTCAATTTATCCTCCTCTTGTCGGCCCCGCTGCACCAACAATTTCCCTACTCCATAAAGTGTTTGAAAAGGAGAAAAGTATAGTGGATTCACTCCGACTACATAGGTCTTGGCGTAACACCCTAATCTAATAAAAAAAAAAAAAGATAAAAATATGAGCGTTATTTACCCAGCATTATTCATCTCATCCCTCCTCTCTAGTGATATCTTTTTGGTCCCACAAAGTGCATAATTCAACATGGTTGATGATGTAACAATTTGTCTACCTCTTGTAGAATGATGGACTTGTGAATAATTTTGTTGTTTTCGGGGAAAAAACTATGACAAGAAAGGTATCTAGATTAGACTCGATTTCGATTCAAAATCGATTATTCGACGATTCAAAATTACAGGTTAGATGATTTCTGGGGGTCGACCATTAATCTTAACCGTCCAAGACAGTTATGATTCACAGTTCGGAACCGTTAGTTCATGGTTTATGCACGAATTATCACGGTTCAAGATTATTATATTAAAAAAATAAAATAGTTAAAAGAACTTGTACTTATTTAAGTTATCTACATATAGTATACCTCTTAAGGTATGAGGACTAAATCATAATTGTTGATGAAAAAATGATCAAATTATCTAAACCGTTAAAAAAAAATAAAAAATCTCCCCCTCAATAATCATTACTATCAATTTAACATTCTGAATCATCTTTACACTTTTAAATCACACTTAAACAAATATCTTATTAAATATGAAAAGAAAATTAATGATTAATTATTTAATAATTAACTAAATATAAATTTATTGTAGTATAATTGATAAGGATTCTTTGTCGTCAACCGAAACTAAGTAGACGAGGTGCACCATCGACTAAGTGATCCAATAGATTGAATGGCTGAATGGACTAGATAGCCAATTGTGTCTAGGGGATCAAGCCGATAGAACACTAGTTTAACTAGATTAATTATGAGCTGAGTGGATTGCATTGGTTCGGATAGAATGAAAAAAATAAGTCAATTTGTTGTCTTAATTCATTTTCATTATAAAATAATTAGTCTGAGTAACGTTGAATTTAGAATAATCAATTTGATCCTACGAAAATTTTTCATCTGTTATTAAGATAAATTAAAAAGTATTTATATAGATAGTTTAGAAATCTAACATCCTTTAATTATAAATTTCATTTGAAGAAAAAATATCTATAAATACATTATAGCTAAGAATCGAATCATAAATATTTGGACGTCTTTACTGCTATAAATGAAGTACCAAGAAAATGAACAATAATTAAAGCTAATTCATTCTCATTGTAGTAGCTTAGCCTCAATTATCCTTCATTTCCCTCGGTACCAAATTAAGTAGCTTATAATTTGAGTGATATATAACAATTAACCGATAGATAACAAAAATGATATTTTTATTAGGGCATCTATATATTAGTGTTAATATATGAGTATTATAATACTCTATTAGTATTTACACCTATATATTAACCGTGTTTAATTCTTTAAATGCAGTTATTGAGTATATTTTATTAAAAAAATAAAAAACTGAGAAATTCTCAACGATCTCAATGATGAATTATTAAAAAAAATTCTCAATGATGAATTATTAAAAAAAATTCTTTCAGACCTGATTAACGCATAGGATCTTATTATATAAGATCTTAAAAAATGTTAAGACAAGCGAATCATCGTTTTACCGTATATTCTATAAAAGAAATCATTTAAAACATAATAAATTCACAACTGTCTCAATTATTAGATTCCATATAAAAAAAAATCTAAAACATGATAAATTCCAATCGGTTATGTATTAGTTCAGATCCTCTGTCCTCATTTCTCTCCAGTTTAAATTTTCTGTCTTCATTTCTCTCTATCCCCATGTCCCATTGTTGATCGGACGACTCAGATTACATCTCAAGGTATCATGACATCTTTAAGATGTGTGCAGCATCCTTGTGATATGTAAAGTATCCTTGAGATGTAATCTGAACCGTTCGATCAACAATGAGACATGGGGACAGAGAGAAATTAGTTCAGATCCTCTGTCTCCATTTCTCTCTGTCCCCATGTCCCATTGTTGATCGGACGGTTCAGATTACATTTCAAGGATACTTTACACATCACAAGGATGCTACACACATCTTAAAGATGTTATGATACCTTGAGATGTAATCTGAGCCGTCCGATCAGCAATGGGACATGGGGACAGAGGATCTAAACTGGTTATTAGTTCAGATCCTCTGTCCTCATTTCTCTCTGTCCTCATGTCCCATTGTTGATCGGACGGTTCAGATTACATTTCAAGGATACTTTACACATCACAAGGATGCTACACACATCTTAAAGATGTTATGATACCTTGAGATGTAATCTGAGCCGTCCGATCAGCAATGGGACATGGGGACAGAGGATCTAAACTGGTTATTAGTTCAGATCCTCTGTCCTCATTTCTCTCTGTCCCCATGTCCCATTATTGATCGGACGGTTCAGATTACATCTCAAGGATACTTTACACATCACAAAGATGCTGCACACATCTTAAAGATGTCATGATACCTTGAGATGTAATCTGAGCCGTCCGATCAGCAATGGGACATGAGGACAGAGAGAAATGGGGACAGAGGATCTAAACTGATTATTAGTTCAGATCCTCTGTCCCCATTTCTCTCTGTCCCCATGTCCCATTGTTGATCGGACGATTCAGATTATATCTCAAGGATACTTTACACATCACAAGGATGCTGTACACATCTTAAAGATATCATGATACCTTAAGATGTAATCTGAGCCGCTTCTTTTCACAATTCACAAATTTATCAATATTCTTAATTTTCTTCTATCTAAAATTTTCTTCTATCTAATTTCCAAATTTCCCGTTTGTTGCACAACATAATCAAAATTTTCAAGATTTAGAAAATTCTTTGAAACATCCGAATAACACCCTTAGCTCCATATCAAATGCCAATACCTAAATATTGACAAAAAAAAAGAAAAAAAGTAATCCATAATCATTTTATGAATTTTCTAATCCACAAGCAACAACATTACCCTAACTAATACACCAACTTCTGCCCAGAGACTCAACTCTACAAAAGTGAATCACCAATTGACCTCGCAAATTTGAAAAAAAAAACAGATTTCAATCACTAAGGGTAGAAAGCGATCAACCTGAAAAAAAAATTGAAGACGAGGTCTTAATGAGATCTAATGTCACTATTAGCAATGACCCAATCATCAACAATGATCAAAAGACAGATATTTTCTTGAGACGTTGTAAACTACTACAATGAAATATATTGCAACTTGCATATGCAAAATGTCACAAAAAAAAAAAATGACACTACTTTTAATCTCAAACATATGTAGAGAATTATCAAAGACCGTCTACTGCTTACTCCACAATCTACTAAAGAAGATAAAGACCTCAAAATTAAAGGCAAACGACACCTCATCCAACAAAGATAAGATGCAGATAGAGAACCAAATAAAGCAGGGGAGTTGCCTTATTATTGATTTCCTTCCTCTTGTTTCTTCTAATTGGCGGAGTAGAAAAGAGCTGCCACGAGGGTAACATTAATGGCCTTGTTGGTGCAGGTTTATGATTGAATTTGGGGTAATTTCGCCAGCAACAACATCGCCAAGTTGCCTCTGTTACATTATGAAAAACCTTGTGGCCAAAGAAATTACATGTAAAGGGTGGAACGGACAGCCACATTAAGCAACTAACTAAAACCATGCCTACTTCTAAGAACATGCATTATCCTTATATGATACATCTACAAGGAAACTATACAACAAGAACTACTATCTACAAATAGACAATTCTGCCCCATAGATCGAGACATAGAGGCACAAGGACCACCATAACAGTCAACCAAATCAGGTAAAGAGCAACTGAATGGCTTCGTGGTGCTTTCTGTTGAAAAGATGAGTCAATTTCTAAACAATTATGGTCGACAGTCAATCTTGTAACTGCCTTAGACGTCCGTTTATAAACATCTGAAATATATGGGGTACGATCTGCATGTGGAGAAACACAATATGTAACTTGTTGCATAAAGGCTAAGGTTAACTGAAAACCAGAATTCATAAGTTTCACTTTTTTACCATGAGCAGAAAAACGCACAGGTTTATCAGGAAAAGAACAGCTTAAGCTTTGCTGGACTTCAGAAGTAATATCGTTGGCAGGGACGCCTTTCTGCAGAAAACTTAGTGTTAATACTTCAACAAGAGCAGAATATCCTGAATTTGTTTATGATTTACAATAAAGATAATCCATTACCTGCATTATTGTGACTTCCTGTACATGGTTTGAGCTACTTCTTGATTTACTATTCAAACAAGAAAACAACCTAACTTTGCATTTCCTTCGTAAAACGATTCTTATTGCTGAATAATGATACTGGGATAAAGATTTCTTGGAGTTTAAGTGGTGCCAAGCTTTAACTGACTTTCCTGTCCTGTTATTGAGCAGTTTACCTTCCTTTCTAGCAGATCCATCAACATCCTCACACACTAATTCCAAAACATTTGTTGGTTTTTGTTGCTTTTCATGATCATATATAGTGGTGCTGGACTCACTATCAACACTGGGAAATAGAACAGCACTCGCCAAACGCATCCTTCTTGTGGTGGTTCCTTGCAGGACATCTGAATTTGGAAGAACATCAGAACCACGAGATCTGATCTCAATTCCAATCCCCTCCAAATTATTACTACTGCCAGCGATATTTTTCTGGCTGTTTGAGTTATCAATGTTACCGAACATGTCTTGTGAGGGATGAATATAGGAGGAAATTGAATGCACTTGGGTCTTAATGCTGCCATGAAGATTTAAACTTTCATTTCCTGTATCCAGCTGGGGCTCCAGAATATTTGAGAGGGAAAATGTACCATCAAGCCAATCAAAAGATTCAGCATCTGCAGGTCTCTGTATTATGAAGATAAATGAAACAAGAAAGTCAACAGTTGTTGCTAGTCATTGCTCAATTCAGTTAGAAACTTACCTGAGCTAAACCTACTGTAGTATCTAAATCACTGGCCAACCCTATATTGTTCCTTACAGATGGTGAGTCCAGCAACCTGTGTCTGACCAAATTCTCACCAAATGAATCGTTTTCAAAGGTTGCTGTAGCAGAGACACTTTCTTCTTCCTTGAGCATCAAATTCAAGAGATCATGTAGAGAATCTTGCTCTGCTCTAACAACAGGAACCAAACCATTATTGATATTACCAAAGAAAGGGTAGTCTGTGTAAGGTAGCATTGGGGAGCTGACGTCAGGGAAATAACTGGACTCTGTTTGTTGGTACTCTAGATTGGAAAAATGAGCTAAAACATCCTGCAAAAGTTCAACTTGTGATTTTGAAGATTGCATATGCATTACGAGTTAAGGGCAAAGAGGACAAAGATAGTCATACAAAACAAAAGGCACCTTTTCTCTAGCTTTCGACTCCTCTTTCTCTTGTAAAGCCAAATGGCAATGGCTCACATCTGGTTGCATAGAATAAGTAGTTGAATGATCAGCCATATCCTCAATCTGCTTCATGATACTCTCTGGTTTCTTTTCAAATGGATCCATTGGGGACACTGGTTGTTCTTGCGAATCTGATTTTGGAGAGTGATGATTAAGTGGAGTTCCATTTTCCTCCAAGTCAACTGTTCCATGCTGAAAATTATCAGGAGAGTATTTCTTTGAAGTTGGAGAGCAATCACCAGCTACTGTTTCCTCAATGTTGGAGTTGGAACTAGTTTCTTCAGGTTTCTTAAATAAGCGATAGAGAACATAACCACCCTGCACAATTACAAAAAATAGATAACTGTTAGTGTCTACCCAAACAAAGAAACAACTTCTTCAGCTAGTATTAACTACCAGACATAAGATCACCAAAACAGTATCCACAAACAGATATGATCTTAAACTCAATACAACAGAACATGAAGATCATCTTCATGTACACATAAATATGATCTTAATGTTGTACTGCAACAGAACATGAATATTATCTTAAACTGAATGAACTGTTCTCTTAAAAAATTCTATGTATCTGCATCATATATGCATCTACAGCAGCCAAATAACAATTTAAGATACTTTTAGCTGATAAGTACCGCAAACTATAAAAGTACAAATACCTTGTTTCCTTGTCTAACACATACTTTTTCTCAAACTAAAGCAGATAGTTGTTAACAAGACAGCCTTTTACTATATAGAATCACCTTAGCACTTTCAAACGAGAAATTTGCTAATGCTAGCTAGTAAAGCCCATAAGCTTCTACCAATTAATAACTAGTCGATGATAGTCAATATCTAGAAATTAAGAATGATATCTTCCCTTCCATCTACTTGATAATTTCATGAAGCTCTTACACTATCTAACTCATAAAAAAAGACATTAATTCCTTTATTTATGATGGGAAAAAAAGGAAGTATAAATGTATGTAAGGATACCATCATCAAGATCTCCACTACTTCAGCACAACTAAAATCAGCAAGAATCTTTATTATGATAGCTCTGAACTTAGGAGGTGACTACAAATATTAACCCCTTTCCAGACACAACCAGGAGTTTAGATTCTAAGTGATCAAAGCAATTATGAGCCAAACAAGTTCCACAATAAAAAGTTAAGAAGTAAAACGTCTTGACATTTTGAAACACTAATAATTATCTTAATGCAACTCCAAGTGTGAGAAGTGGTCACAGTTCAAGGTAATTATACTTAAAGGTCTATTCTTTTAATGAAGAACCTTGTGCTGATCAGTCTGTTATTTAAAAGAACAGATTTTGAAAGTTAATATTACTAAACTCTTTTTAAAAAAAACAAAAAATAAAAAAGAATTAACAAAGGGCCACATAACTTGAAAAATAAAAATAAAAAGAAATGCAACTTGAGTCCAAGAATTTACCGTGCAACTTACATGGAGTCTTAGATGAAAGGTGTTGAAATCTTAGGTTCTAAACAACTAATAGGAACTTCCATGTGTAACTCATGCACATCACACGTTCCCTCCCTTAATTCCTAGGTTATTAAATGCGACATGACCTTCCAAACATACTGGGCCCGAAACATATATGGTAAGAATGAGGATGGACACACATGCATTAAATAAGTACACTTCTACGTGAAGGGCCGCACATCTCATGTCTAGAAAACTAGCATCTTCATACTTATTCCACGAATAAATCCTCGAGCAAAAGCCCACCTTTTTACCAGGCCCCTTTCAGCTAAGATTCATATCAAATTAGCAACAGCCATAGGCCAAGAAATAGCAAGAAAGCAGAAAAACATAGCTCCAACCTGGTCACCGGATTCGAACTCCGGCTCAGTTGTGCGGTACTCGTGGATGATCCAGTTGGTGCGCGCGCCATTGGGAGCGCGCCCGCGATGGAAAACGAGAGTCTTCTTCATGCCGATGACGTCACGCTTCTCGGCGAGGACGGTGGCCTTGGATCGGATGACGCGGTCTTTCCCCGTCGCCTTCCAGTAGCCGGCCTCCGTGGCCCTCTTAGACCGGAGCCCGTTAGGGTACTTCCTGTCCTTGGGCGCGAAGAAAAACCACTCGGGATCATCCGACTTGATCAACGACTTATCTGCGCGGCAAACCAGATGTTTAGAGCAAATTCAACCATCCGACGGGGAAACTCGGGAAAACCAAAAGGAAGGTACCGGGGAGATCCCAGGGTTCACACTTGCAGACGTCGATCTCGGGAATGACATCGTCGCCGGGCTCGATCCGGCCACGTATCTTGCGCTTGAGGTAGTGGTTTATGAGCTCCTCGTCCGTCGGGTGGAAGCGGAACCCCAGCGGCAGCCTTTCCAGCTTGGGGATCTCCGTCATCCTCGCGGTAGCCGCCGCTCCAGCTCACTGCCGCTGCAGCCGCATAAAGCTAAATTCTACTACAATTTCGACGAAAACCCTTGAATCCCTTGATCTCACTCAATGCCGCAAAGTTGTGGGTTTTATGTTTAAAAAAAAAAGGACGGAGAGGAGCAAAGCAAAGCTTGCGTGGGAAGTCAGGAATGGGCGCGACCGTGGACTGCAGTCCAATAATACCCCATAGTTGTTTATGAAATTACAATTATGCCAGCACGTTTACGTGGTTGAGCTGACGCGGTGTGAGTGGGAGTCGGTGAGTGGAGCCCGCCCTAGCCCGTGATCGTGGATGCTTGCTCGCCTTTGGATCGGCCGATCAGAATCTAACGGTAGATGGAACCTTTCTTTTTTTCCTTTTTTGCCTTTTTCTTTTTTGAAAGGGACCGCAAGGATGAAATGTTGGGTACGACACCGTTCTAAAAGCAGAAAGGGCTCGGTGTCGATGGGTTAACGGATCGATTCAACGATTTAGTTCATTTTTATGGTGTGATGTAATTAAATCATAAACAATTTATATTATTTGGCTGAACAAAAGTTTTTTTTTATTGTGAAAATAAAAAAGTTATTTGATGTATAAATAAAAAATTATGTATTTTAAAAACTATATTTATGAGATATAAAATAGAATTATTAATAATTTTAAATTACTTTTATGCAATAGTACAATAATGATGCTTGAGAATCCAATAATAATTTAGTGTAATAGACTCACATTTATAAAATATTAATTTAATATATCATACTTATCTTATCCAAGATATTTATATAAGTTTTTTACTCATTGTATTGTAATCACAACCTAGTGTCGAATTCTATATTTCTGATTAATTAATAAAAAGTATTTTTAATAATATATCAGTCTCAAACTCTAGATCCTTGATTAATTAATAAGAAAAATTTGAACCCCAGACCTTATGATAGCAATATCTTATGTGTTAGTCATTAGACCGTCCCGAATGGATAGTCCGACTTGTACCATTATGGCAAAAGACAAATACGCTCGCCCCCAGCGCCCCTGCCAACCCGTCCCAAGGCCAACACGGAGGAAGTAAATCACGGGCAGCTACTAGCCTTTGGAATAGTGACTAGCACATAAATGAGACATTTACTTCGACTTTGTCCATATTCGAATCCCAGACCTCATTATGATAACATCTCATGCGCTAGCCATTAGATCCATCCGAGGGGACAAACAAATTAGTCCGACTTGTACCATTGTGGCAAAAGACGAATACGCTCGTCCCCAGCGCCTCCGCCAACTCGTCCCAGGGCCAACACGGAGGAGGTAAATCACGGGCGGCTACTAGCCTTTGAAATAGTGACTAGCACATAAGGGAGACATTTACCTCAGTTTTGCTGAGATTCGAACCACAGACCTTATTGTGGCAACACCTCATGCGCTAGCCACTAGACCCATCCGAGGGGGCAGTCCGACTTGTACCATTGTGGCAAAAGGCGATTCGCTCGCCCTCAGCGCCTCTGCCAACCCGTCCCTAGGTCAACACGGAGGAGGTAAATCACAGGGGCTACTAGCCCAGATAATGACTAGTGCATAGGGGAGGGCAGGAACCTGGCTACTAGCCAAGATTTGACCCCAGACCTCATTATGACAACATCTTATACACTAGTCATTAGTCCATCCCATCCCGAGAGGACCAGTCCTATATACTCAGTGGGTTGTTGAAGATGCCCTTGGTCTTTGAGAAATTGTCATTTATGTGAAAGGACATGAATAAGGAGGACATGCTCGCTAATTTTTGATTTGATGCTCATTGTGGTAATGTACCAAGGTGGATCTAGAAATGTTATTCTTAATATCAGGATACAACTCTGCATGAGTAACTTTGAGATATATCGAATTGTTGGATGTGAAAAATATTAGGACTAGTACTAGTTAGAGGGGATGAATAATTTTGATCGCTTCATTTTGATTGTGTGCTCGTCGTTTGAATGACAGTAAAAAATTTGAATTAAAGTTGATGCCACATATACAATACCTTGATTTTACTTGATGTCTGTTAAGACGACTAATCCAATGTTTAGTCCTAGCGATCTACCACTATTAAATTTTCTCTTTTTCAAATACATTCAGGAGATAGAGAAACCTCTTACAAACTATTTATTACAAGACAACATAAGAACAAAGCATATACAAATACAAATGAAAGTAATAACTTTATATAAATCTTTGCTTTGAATACTTCTTTTCGTTTTGGATTACCTTTTGATAGTAGGAAATGTAATAACACTTCGTCTTGAAACCCTCAAGAATCGACACCTTCAATTCTTCATGAAACCCTCTTTTATAGTGTTGCATTCGGACTGATTTACACCTAGCAATCGATTGCTTACCTTTACCAATATATTATCATCGAATCTGACCAATTAAAATTGCATAACAACTCTTTTTTATCTGACCAATAGATTGTTTAACATCACCAATCGATTGGTAACCATTAGTCGAACTGGGCAATTAGTTTGAGAAGCTTCGGTTCAAAGTCCATGGTTTACTAAAAACACCTTAAAACCTTAATTTCAGGATTTAGAATGCATTGGTTGATTGATATGCCCAATCAAATACTACTGTTTCAACTTTACCAAGTTGAATTCTTATCTTGTCTGATATTTGTTGACCTCAACCTACCAAAACTTCCTTTGTTCACCATTTGATAAACCTTGACATGCTGAGACTTCTCATTGTTTAGCATCCGATCAACCTTTGTTGGAACCCCAAGGTTATTTTTGGTGTGATCAACCAAATTAGGTTATGTCCTATTTTAGTTTGATCCCTGTGTCAAAGTATGCAGAGCTTAGGAGCACAGGAAGTCGAGCGAAAGACGTGGCTAGCGAGAAGGATGGCATGGGAGAGAGCCGACGGGCTCGATGTGTCCGAGGGACGAGGTATCATGGAAGAGTACACCGATGGACGAGAAGGATGTGTGTGATGTTCGAGGGATGAGAAGCCGGAGCGGAAGCCTGTTTGAGGAGAAGGTCGAAAATTGGATTCGGGTGAGTCTTATTTCGGTTGGTCGAAATCACCCAGGCGATCGGAGCAGCGGAAGAACTAGAGTGGAACTATGGAGCTGCTAGAGACGCCTTCAATAGGAGTTGAAGGCGCCTCCGCGACCTTCAAGTAGAAGGCGCCTTCAACCAGCCATGGAAGGCACGGTCGACCAGACAATTCTGGCCGTTGTGGAAGAGGATAAAGTTTTATCCTTTGCTTCGCTGGAGGCGCTTTCCAGCCCTATGGAAGGCGCCTTCAGCCTGCGGATAAGTTTTTCCAAGGAATATAAAAAGACCCCTGGACCTAGGAAAGAGACAACAACTTTTGTATTTATTTCCTAGCAATAGTCTGAGCTATTAACGAGTGTAAGAGGCTTCTCCTCCTTTACTGAAGGAGACTTTTTAAGAGCTTTCGTTTGGCTTGGATAAACAACCACCTAGGTTGTAACCAAGTAAATTCTGGTGTCTCTTTCTTTAGTTTCTTATTGTTTAATTTTATTTGTTATTGCTGCTAACATGAGTTGAAAGATTGAGATGGTGTTTAGTTTTTCTGTTTCAAGCAACTGAACCCTCTCCAGTTGACCTACCCAGCCCAACAACCTTAACATGTTGAGACTTCATCGTTGCTAGATTTTTGGTTAACTTTGATCTACTGTGACTTCCTCGTTACCTAACATCTGGTCAACCTTGACTTATCAGGACTTTCTTATTGCTTAGCATTCAGTCAACCTTAACCTATCATAACTTCCATTATCACCAAGTGTCCAGTCCTCCATGACCCACTTGGACTTTCCGTCTCGTGCCAACTCCATGTTCAACTTTCGACAACCAAGTGTCTGGTCACTCATGACCTACTTAGACTTTCCATATCTTGTCAAGTATCTAGTCAACTCTTGGTCTACTTGACTCTTTGCTCAACCAACTTAACATATTGAAACATCAAAACTCTAACTTAAGTCAACTCGAGCTTGATCAACCTAGTCAATTTTGACCAGAGGTCGATTGCACGACCAAAAAATGAGTGGTGCATAAGATGTCCTCTAGTTAGGAACTAACATTAATAGGCATGCTCCATATCTCGGATATTTTCTTACCCTCATATCATTACTTGACAATAAGTTGTGACAACTAGTCTTCAACTTTAACAAAATTAAAATTACCAAGAGGGGAGTGTTAGTAGGAAAGATTGCATGGACAAGGACCTATTCTTTCTGAATGTAACTCCAAGTCTACAAAATTCACACTACAAAAATAATCAGGGTTTCCGATGGAATATTCCATCGACATATTTGCTTACTGACGACATTCCAACAGAAAATTGTTTGTTGGGAGATAATTCGTCAGAAATGGTTTTTCCGAGGGAAATTAAACTTTCATCATTCTAATCTTCGATTGAATACATATCCATCAGTAAATTCAAAAAATATTTGCCGACGGAAACACTATTTACGTCGATAAACACCGTCAAGAATAATATTCCTTGCATGTTGAACAACCAGCTTTTCTGACGAAAAACACTGTTTTTTTGTCGATAATTATTGATGGAAAAACTGTTTCGTCGGTACCCAATAAATAGATTTACCAACGAAAAACACTGATTTTGTCAAAAATTATCGACGGAAACATTGTTTTCTGTCAAAAAATATTAACACCACCATAACGATACAAAACAGTATTTATCGATAGAAAAAATGTTTCTGTCCTTAAAAAAAATTCAAAAATGAGCATTTTGTATTCGGGATCTACTCTATTTATAATTTACATATATATATAAAATCATTACTGGCGATGACATTTTATACATATAAACATCACATTTTACAATCTATACATACAATCACATTTTACACATCCCAACAATCCATACCTACAAACAAACTAACATAATTCTAACAGTTCATACATCCTAACAATTCATATATCACAAACATAAACAAATACAAACAAACAAATAGTCTTGTGGATAGAAACAAACACAATCTAAACAAAATATAACACAATAATAGAAACAAAACACAAACATAATAATAGAAACAAATATCTATATCTAAATTCAAATGTACAGAATCAAATATATAAATTCATACGATGATATAAAATACTCTAAATAATACTACTAATATAAAATCTTATAGAAAGTTAAATACGATAGACTATGATCAGATTGATATATAATTAAAAATTTTACATATATGTATAATTAATTTTACATGTAATAAAAAAGATACTTGGATAGAATGATAATGATGCTGATGATGAATATATAAATAGGGACTCCTGAAACATATAGTAATATAATATTTAGAAATGAATAAATTAGAATATCAAAATAGAATAAATATATTTTGCATGGTTTATGTATGATAAATAGAAAATTAAGTTGTAGTTAAATAAACCTTAGAAAAAGCTAATCACCCTGGTCTGAAGGATATTGAGTCTCCTATGACTCAAAACTATATGGTGTCTGGGTTTGGGAGAAATTAGCTACTACCGTTCGCATATAGGCAAAGAGAGCTTCATTATTCGCGTCACGTTCGACCCTCCTATGATCCTCCTCAGCTCTCCTTTGGTCATCAATGGCGCTCCTTTGCTCCTCAACAACCCTCCATTGATCCATAACGATCATCCTCTCATCCATTAACTTCAGTTGAGTGTGCAGTTCTTGATTTTCGCGTGTTAAAAACTATACCTCAATAGAAGAAGAGGAACTAGCACGACCCCTAAGAGTCCTCAAATAATCAAATTCAACTTTGGTATGAGATCTAAGGCTATAGAGGGTGGAGCTTTTTTGTCCTTCAATTGACAACATTATAATAAAGCTCATTTAGGGTATAGGTGGATAGAGGTTGTGACCCCCCTATTGATGGTTGAGATGTCTGAGTCACTTTATCTATCATTTGCTCTTTTATGGAAAAATATAATACAATTAATATCTAATTTGATCACAATTACTAAAGTTAATCAAGATAGAAATGAACAAAGATAATAAAGTTAATAATCTTATGTGTAGAGCTTGGGATCAAGAATCGACAAATGTCTCATCCTTCTTCTTGTGGGTCTTAAGAAAGACCTCTATATATATGGGCTATCGGGTAAGATCACGTTCTTGCATACACAAATAATTTGGGACAAAATTATACAAGCTTGGTAATAAATACAAAATTTGTTACAAACTATAACTTTAAATTAAACTCACTAGATCTGTGGCATACTCAACAATAGATTTGGATCCTGACGTATGTCAAGCGGTTCCGGTGCTTGAGTCACCTGACTCTGTATTTCTATTTGATCAAGCCTTTTTAGTATTTTTTGTCACCTTTCTACAGCCCAGGTGGCCGTCCATGCACTCCATGTCGCCTTGGAAACATACACCGGCTTAGTCTCATTCTTTCTTATATAATACATTGTAAGTATTTCATGTAGCTTTAAATTGTTCTTCTTTCCTTTCTTTCCATGTATCTCTTTTCTGCAATTATAAGTTGAAAATTTTGTATATTAAAAGATAAATATATTATAGAATACTAAATATATTAAATTTACTTATAATTACTACAAATTTATTGTAATAAAGCATCTTCATCTCCTAGTTTACATGCTTCCATTTAGTACTAAAAGTGCATACTCGTTCTTTAAATTTTTTAGTGATATAAGTGGCAACCTAGTGGCCATCAGGAAAAAATCTATAAGAAAAAAAATATTAAGTTATGAAAATTATTAAAGTAATATATGAACTTGAATTACTAATAACAAAAAATATTTACAAGTCTCTGACAACTCTAAGAACATTGTAGCTACGAGGTGCTATTGTTTGTTGCTCTACCATAATAATATCTATAAAATAACATTACAACATAACATAATAAAGTTTACAAACATGCATGACATCAATACAAAAATAATATGGAAATATAACTTATTTGATGAATAATTTTGATAATATTTAATCATCATTAACATCTAACTAATCAATTAATAGTTAATAAGTTCTCATCGCTAGACTCTGTTAGTTCAACTTCATCCTCACTATTAGACATCTCTCCATCATCTATCTCCTTGTAAGTGACATTAATATCTATAAGTTATTAAAATGTGGATTAGAGTTGTGAATCAATTGAATGTCTCTCCACTTTGTCATTCTGAAATACATCATGAGTTTGAGGAGTGATGGTGTTCAACATTTTTATAGTCAAGCGAGACTTCATTCGACTAACAGACAACCATTCACTGCATCTTCTTCTCTTCATAGGCTATTCAAGACAGAAAACTTGACCCACTTGTATCTTGAAAATGAAAGGTTCAAACTTGTTGAATCTTTTGTTTGCATTAACCTCAACTAAATTATAGTTTGGATGTATTCTGGTACCTGTTCTTAGGGTAGGATCATACCATGAATATTTAAACAACACACACATTTTTATAGGTAATACAGGATATTCAACGTCTATAAATTCCTCAAGTCTACCATAGTAATCAAACTCAATGTTATTATTGTTCATAGATCCTTTGACACAAATACTAGAATTATAGGTTAATCTCCGTGAATCTCATTGGGCCACATGGAATTTAAGGTCATTAACATACTAACCAGAGTTGACCTTTATTTTATGGAGGGTCCTGATACAAGATTTATTATCCTATCATCTAGAACATTTGATATTCTATGGACTTGTACTTAATAGTATAAATTAGGCACTTCTTAATACACATTAACTAAAAAATTTGATAAATTCTTTAACTTACATATTTGAAACCATAATGCAAATTTGACTTCTAATTTTTCAGCTACCTTACTTGTACTTATTAATGGATTTTGTAGATATAGTTATTATTCGTACAAGCTAGGAAAGTGTTGGTTGCTTCTCAGAAAACCTAATGGTTCCACTGTACAAAAATTTTGTACAAAGGTCTGAACCTTTTCCTAGCTACCATGTGTTCTTTTAAATTAAACTCGGATCGCCTGCGGAACTTAACACGTTTGATCCTAAGTTTAATTTATTTGTTCTTTTAGGTTTAGACTTGGATCTCCTGCGGAACTTAGCACGTTCGATCCAAATCACCTAGGTTATTAATTCCATTAAATATTAATTTCCAAAATTGGCTTCCAGGACTGCATGACGAGGCACATGACCTTCTTGGATATGGGAACAACCACCACCGCCTAGACAAAGCCTTTTAAGGAAAGCTAATATTTAATTTCCTTAAATAACTTTAGGTCAACCAAAAGGAACAATCAAATCACAAGGAAAAGAAAAACAAAAGAACACAACATCGAAAACTAATTCGAAATACTAGAATTGCATGCCTCTTGTATTTGGTATTTTTACATGGAGATAAAACTAATATGATGCGGAAAACTATATTAGTTATACCTTACTTAGTAGATAATGACCTCTTGATCTTCTACCGTATTCCTCTTCTAATCCCGGACGTTGTGTGGGCAACGATCTTCCGAGACGAGAACCACCAAGGCACCTTCTTTTTCTTTGCAAGGTTCGGCCACCACATGACTCCAAGAAAGGATGAGGTTCGGCCACCACCACCAAGCTCCAAGGGATGCAAGAGCGAAGCCTCCTTTCTCTCCTTTTCTCCAAGCTAGATCCGGCCACCACAAGGACTCCAAGAGAACAAGATGGTTCGCCCACAAGAAGGAGAAGAGAGAAGAGGAAGAGGCCGGCCACCAAGGAAGAGAGGGAGGAAAAGAATAATAGAGTTGTTCACCGTAAAGCCTCCTCTACTCCCTCTTTTATAATCCTTGATCTTGGCAAATAAGGAAATTTAAATA
Organism: Zingiber officinale; assembly: GCF_018446385.1. Lineage (NCBI taxonomy): Eukaryota > Viridiplantae > Streptophyta > Magnoliopsida > Zingiberales > Zingiberaceae > Zingiber > Zingiber officinale. The sequence continues at coordinate 170,285,117 of NC_055987.1, read as the reverse complement.
AAAACTTCCTTAATTAAATAAAAAGGAAAATTTTATTTAATTAAAAATAATTTTTCTTTTCATTATACCATGGTCGACCACTAATTTCCCCAAATCAAGGAGAGTTTTAATTAAACAAGAATTAAAACTTCTTAATTTGTTTCCGGAAATTTATAAAAATTTCTCCAATAATTTTTATCCCTTCATGATTGGTTTATAAAAAGGAAATTTAATAAATTAAAATCTTTCTTTTAAACATGTGGATAAAAAGAAAGTTATCTCTAAAAATTAAAATCTCTTTTAATCTACAAATAAGGAAAGATATCAAATCTTTTCTTAATCTTTTGTAGAAACTTATAAAAGAGAATATTTAATTTTTAAACTCTCTTTTAAATCATGAATATGGTTAAAAAGGAAAGTTTTCTTAAAATTTAAAATCCACCTTTTAATCAACAAATAAGAAAAGATTTCAAATTTTAAACTCTCTTTTAAACATGTAGATGATTTACAAATAAAGAAAGTTTTTACCAAAAATTAAAACCATCATTTTAATCTACAAATAAGGAAAGAGATTAATCTCTTCTCTTAATCTTTTGTAGAAAGTTATAAAAGAAAATTTTTTATTTTTAAACTCTCTTTTTAAAACCTTGATATCCACATAAGAAATAATTTTAATAAAAATCCTTTTTAATATTCTAGTGGCCGGCCACCTAAGCTTGGGACCCAAGCTTTGGCTGACCACCAACTTGGCTCATCCACTTGGTCTTGGTCGGCCCTAGCTTGGGTTCCAAGCTAGCTTGGTCGGCCCCATTGGATGGGTAAGAAGGTGGGTATGTGGTGGGTATAAATCTCTATATACAAGAGGCTACGATAGGGGCCGAGAGGAGGAATTGGTTTTGGTCTCCCGATGAAATTAAGCATCCCGTGTTCGCCCCGAACACACAACTTAATTTTATCAATAATAATTCATTCCACTAAAGAACTATTATTGAACTACCGCACCAATCCCAAATTACATTTTGGGCTCCTTCTTATTATGAGTGTGTTAGTCTCCCTGTGTTTAAGATAACAAATGTCCACTAATTAAGTAAGTTACTGACAACTCACTTAATTAATATCTAGCTCCAAGAGTAGTACCACTCAACTTCATCGTCATGTCGGACTAAGTCCACCTACAGGGTTTAACATGACAATCCTTATAAGCTCCTCTTGGGGGCATTCTCAACCTAGATTACTAGGACATAGTTTCCTTCTATAATCAACAACACACACTATAAGTGATATCATTTCCCAACTTATCGGGCTTATTGATTTATCGAACTAAATCTCACCCATTGATAAATTAAAGAAATAAATATCAAATATATGTGCTTGTTATTATATTAGGATTAAAAGCACACACTTCTATAATAACTGAGGTCTTTGTTCCTTTATAAAGTCAGTATAAAAGAAACGATCTCTAATGGTCCTACTCAATACACTCTAAGTGTACTAGTGTAATTATATAGTTAAGATAAACTAATACCTAATTACACTACGACTTTCCAATGGTTTGTTCCTTTCCATCTTGGTCGTGAGCTACTGTTTATAATTCATAAGATACTGATAACATGATCCTTTGCGTGTGACACCACACACCATGTTATCTACAATATAAATTAATTGAACAACTACATTTATCATAAATGTAGACATTTGACCAATGTGATTCTTATTTCTAGATAAATGTTTATACCAAAAGCTAGGCTTTTAATATACATCCTAACAGAAAGAAGGTAATTTTAAGACAATTGGGATATCAAGTAAATAAATTAAATGGGGGATAAATGCTTGATTAGAGAAGTCAACTTCCCTTGTTGAGCAACTCCCGTAGCTATTCCTGAAGTTCCTTCAATTCAGCTGGCGCCATACGGTACGGTGCTTCAGAGATCAGTTTAGTACCAGGAATCAATTCGATCTCAAATTCAACTTCTCTATCGGGGGCTAACCCTGGTAGTTCCTCGGGGAATACCTCTGGGTAGTTGCATACAACTCTGACATCTTCCCGCTTCTGGTCCTCTGCTTGACTGGTATCGACTACATGTGCTAGAAATCCAGTGCATCCATGGTCTAATATCTTTTGCGCCTTTAAGGATGATAAGAATTCCTTAGTCTCCTTCCTTGGCTCTCCCATAAACTCAAATGTCAGTTCTGCTTTCTAGGCTGAAAAATCACTTTTCTTTTTCGGCACTTGATCGAAGCACCGTATTTGCTCAGGAAATCCATGCCCAATATCACGTCATAATCCTGCATGTCGAGCACTATCAGATCACAATAGAGCTCTCTGTATGTGATTCTGATAGGTGCAGCTCGCAACACATGAGTAGATGACATCACTTCTCCCGAAGGCAGGGTTGTTAAAAACTTGCAATTTAAAGCTTGCGGTGGCATGTTTATCTTCCTTGTGAAAGGTGTAGAGACGAATGAGTGTGTTGCCCCAGTATCAAATAATACAGTAGCATGCTGACTGAAAATAAATATCCGACCTGTGACAACTGTAGAAGCATTCGCCACGTCTTCCTTGGTGAGGGAGAAAATCCTAGCATTCGTTGTAACTGGTGGGGCTTCCAATCTCCCTTGGCTTATCTGAGGGCCTTCTATCGCAACTTGCATCTGATGTAGCTGTGGGGGAGCACCCTTGTTCTGGACGTACTGTTGGGAGGTGTCTGAACCTGAGTAGGGAAGTCTCTGGCTCTATGCCCTTCCAGTCCACAATTGTAGCACCTATTCGTGCCCATACGGCATACTCCAGGATGCTTCTTTCCACATATAGTACACTAAGGGTACATCGGTTGCTTGTTCGCTGGGCCACTCTTGGTGTCGTTCCATTGCTTTCTCTTGCCACTGTGGTTTCCTTTCCAGTTGGCTCTAGTGCTTTGAGATTTCTGTCCTCCGGACTGGGCTTGACTCTTGCCCTCGTTCAGCGCCTTCAAATAGTGTTCGGTGATCAGGGCACTACTGATTAGCTCTTCGGCAGTCTGCGGTCTATTAACTCCACCGGCCACATTCAGAGCTATCTCGGGTCTGAGTATTTTCAGCATAAGTCTGACCCTTTCTCTTCCTGTACTGATCAGCTTTGGGCATAGGCGCGCTAGGCACTGCTGATTAGCTCTTCGGCAGTCTACGGTCTATTAACTCCACCGGCCACATTCAGAGCTATCTTGGGTCTAAGCATTTTCAGCATAAGTCTGACCCTTTCTCTTTCTGTACTGATCAGCTCTGGGCATAGGCACGTTAGTCGGTTGAATCTCTTTACAGCTTCATTGACTGATAGGTCACCTTGCCGGAACTCGGTGAACTCGTCATAGTGCTTGTTTGTCACACGCATGTGGAAGAATTCTTCGAAAAATTCTGTTTCGAAGTCCGTCCATCGCATTTGATTCACTTGTCGTTTTGCTTTAATTCTGTCCCACCACATTCTGGCATCTCCCGTAAGGCAGAACGATGCACACTTGACTTTCTCGTGTTCAGGCCAGTCCAATAGCTCTACTATACTTTCTATAGTCTTGAACCAGGCTTAAGCGTCCCATGGTTCACAATTACTAGAGAAGGCTTCCGGCTTCAGTCTCTGCCACTGAATCAGGTACGCCTCCTGTCTAACCACTGGAGCAGGGCCCACGATTGGTACTGGTGCTGGTGGTACTGGTACAGCAGTAGGTATGACTGGTATCGTATTCCGATTCACTGGTGGGGTAGCGGGGTTCCCCTGCTGATTCATCAGAGCATTAATCACCTGCTGTTGTTCTGTAACCTGATGCTGGAGCTCGGTAACTACATGCATCAGATCAGGTGGGGGTACTGTCTCATCAGCTCTGGTATTACGTCTTCTAGCCATGCTTATCTTCATCAACAACAACAAGGCTAGCATAAGATTACCATTCTAACCTATATCCATGCATACTTAGACTAAAGTATTTCTTATCATAATTAAAAGAATAGAGTAAGCATGCATACTAAAGCATTCCTTATCATAATTTAAAAGAAATAGGGTAGGCATAGAAATTCTTACTTGGAGCGGCAGGATGGAGGCTTGATGTGTGTGTAGTGGAAAGGCAGACCTGCTCTGATACCAAACTGTAACGCACGCCCTCCCCACCACTTAGAAAGGTGGGAGAAGGGCGGGGTTACTTGAAACATACATACATGCATATATGACAGCGAAAGTATATAAATCTTTTTAATTTGTACTTTTTTTAAAAAACAAACTAGACTAACTAAAGTATATAATCATGTTATCATAGAAGCATGTCCATTATCATAGAGCATATATCCAAACATATCATGTGAACCATGTATTAGCATTCATAACTTGATCTAACATCTACTACTTGCTACGTGATGCATGATGTTTTACTTGAATAAAGCATACTAACATGGAACATGAAAACATAAGTCTATAGTGGGCAACCACCAATAAGTATCATCCATCAACATTATGTAGCAAAATAAGATCATACGTAAAGTTTAGAATATATAAGCAATAAGCAAATCTATTCCACCATGCCATTGCCACACACATTCTTGCCCTTCCTGCTGCTCCCTTTTAGTTCAACCATTCTTTTCCTTTATCTGCAGTACAAGGGAAATTAAACTATAAGCACATAGGCTTAGTAAGATTCTTTCCTACTCACAAAACATAAATCATGCATCTAAACATAAAGTGGTGACATGTTCATTTAACCAACATCTAGATATAAATTTTTCTGCATGCTAGCCTAAAGTAGAGTCATACTCATGTAAGTAAATCATAACATAGCATGTGAGAGCTCATACATAAAATAGTAGCATGATCATCTAGGCATCATAGACATATTTTTCAAAAAACATCTTACTAAAACATAAAGAAAACATTTAGCATGAATAGTTATATGCAAGATGTCCTTTTGAAAACATGTATCATGAAATAAGCATATGCAAGATGTCCTTTGAAAACATATATATATCATATAAATACTTAAACATAATCTCATCATGAGGGTCCGACTTTGTACCGCATACATGAATTTACGCGCATCCTAAATAGATCCGAGGTAGCTAATCCCGAACCTATTAGGAACTATGCTCATTTCCTTGACCATCGACCTAGGGACACTTAGGAGCTCATCCCTTACTAGGCCCGTTTCTTTGACCATCGACCTAGGGGCAACTTAGGAGCTCATCCCCGGTACAAGCCATACAAAGTAAAATAACATATCATGTTTCTTATCATATCATAGCATATCATGTTCTTGTCATATCATATCATATCATGTTCTTGTCATATCATGAAGAGTGCTTTTAATCCCAACTTAAGGGAAACATCTTTTAGGCTTTTCATCATACATAAGTCTTGCATAACATAATGACATAAAGTGCACATAACATATAGCATATCATAGAAAAAACATACATGATGACATAAGTGCACATAACATTTAGCATATCATAGAGAAAACATATATGATGGTACAAGTGCACATAACATACAACATGGTGACAAAAAAATCCATATCACATCATAAGGAGTCATTATCATGCATGGTTGGGGTTTTGATTTTCCTACAAACCCTAAATCATAACTTGGCCGAAACTTGTAAGCATGATTCTAGTTTTCTTCTATCAACTTAAAGCATGAAACTTTCATACCATACTTAGTATAGCAAGAGAGACTCCTAATTGTTGGTGTGGGTAGCACTAACGGTCTAACCCAGGTTTTGATGAATGACAAATAGGTTAAGTTAGTTGTGTTGTTGTCTGACACTTTGATCAAGTATGCAGGAAAAGTCCAGACAGGTCGACGGGCTGACCGGATGTTTGGCACGAAGTCCAGCTAGGTCGACGGGCTGACCGGATAGCTAGCGAGAAGTCCAAGCGGGTCGACGGGCTGACCGGACGCTTGGCGAGAAGTCCAAGCGGGTCGACGGGCTGACCGGACGCTTGGCGAGAAGTCCAGCTAGGTCGACGGGCTGACCAGATAGCTGGCGAGAAGTCCAAGCGGGTCGACGGGCTGACCGGACGCTTGGCGAGAAGTCCAGACGGGTCGACGGGCTGACCGGACGTCTGGCAGGTAAGCAAGGTAAGTCACTGGAAGGGAGTGACTGTGAGGACGCGTTCCCGGGAAGGGAACATTAGGCGTCGATCCGGCTTAGATCCATTTCAGATATCTAAGTCGAGATCGTGACTAGATTCCGGTCTCGGAAAGACGGAATCTAAGTCATACTCTTTTTAATTATTTGTTGAACCTTAACTGTGCTGACAATCTGTTTTACAGGATATACATTTGCCTCAGACTAACTTTGTTTTGCAGGAAAAAGGGAGTTTTCTGGAACAAGGTGGTCCGGGCGCCCGGAGGGGATCCGGGCGCCCGGAGGTCCGGGCGCCCGGAAGGCGAATTCTATCCAGCCGAGTCGTCGCCACGTGGAACATCATGGTTTGTGCAGCTACGTCACATTCCAGGCGCCCGGAAGGGATCCAGGCGCCTGGAACAGCATATAAAAGAAGCCCCAGACAGGAGCTTCAGAACGAATCAATCAAGCTGAGAACTCTTCTACTGCTGGTCTTGCTGCTCAACGTTCAGTGCGACGCCAACAAAGCTCCGACACTACGCTCCGTTCTTTTCCCTTTTGTCGGTATTTGTTTTCAGTTTTCATTAGCATCTTTTTGTACTTAAATTGTAATTATCCGAATTGCTAGTGAATTGCCCAACGAAAGTACTCAAGGAGTACGGGCCTTCGAGTAGAAGTCGTCACAGGCTCCGAACGAAGTAAAACCATTGTGTCTATTTTACTTTTTCCGCTGCGCTTATACTTTGTAATTTTTGAATCGATATTCACCCCCTCTCTATCGAATCTAACGGTCCTACAAGTGGTATCAGAGCAGGTACCGCTCTGATTTGGTGCAACCACCAATCAGACAGGGGGTGAATTGTTTTTGTTCTTTTTTTATAATTAATTTTAAACTGGTGTTTTGTTTGTTGGGATTGCAAGGTTGCAAACATAGTCCCATATTGAAAACACATGGAAAAGATCATGGGTTTATAAGAGAAAGATATCTCCATTGGCATGAGGCCTTTTGGGTAGAGCCCAAGAGCAAAACCATGAGGGTTTAGGCCCAAAGTGGACAATATCATGTCATTGTGGAGATATCTAAATTCTTTTCGATCCTACAATTGGTATCAGAGCCCTGATTGCCAGAAGGTTTAACCACCGACTGTGCACAAGAGCTATGGTCTGATTGAACCATGTGAGTACAATATTGACCTCGAACAAAGAAAGTGGGGGCTCCTATGTTCGGATCAAGAGGACCACACACCAAGCAGGAAGTCCTAGTAGGTCAGGTGGACTGAGGGGCAGGAAGTCCTAGTAGGTGGGGTAGACCGAGGGGCAGGAAGACCTAGTGGGTCAAGGATCGGACGTGGGTGTTAGAGTGTATACTAAAAGCCTAGCTTTTGGTATAAACATTTATCTAGAAATAAGAATTACATTGGTCAAATGTCTACATTTGTGATAAATGTAGTTGTTCAATTAATTTATATTGTAGATAACATGGTGTGTGGTGTCACACACAGAGGATCATGTTATCAGTACCTTATAAATTATAAACAGTAGCTCACGACCAAAATGGAAAGGAACAAACCATTAGAAGGTCGTAGTGTAATTAGGTATCAGTTTATCTTGACTGTATAATTACACTAGTACACTTAGAGTGTATTGAGTAGGACCATTTGAGGTCGTTTCTTTTATACTGATTTTATAAAGAAATAAAGACCTCGGTTATTATGGAAGTGTGTGCTCTTAATCCTGATATAATAACAAGCACATATATTTGATATTTATTTCTTTAATTTATCAATGGGTGAGATTTAGTTTGATGAATCAATAAGCCCGATAAGTTGGGAAATGGTATCACTTATAGTGTGTGTTGTTGATTATAGAAGGAAACTGTGTCCTAGAGATACTAGGTTGAGAATGTCCCCAAGAGGAGCTCATAAGGATTGTCATGTTAAACCCTGCAGGTGGACTTAGTCCAACATGACGATGAAGTTGAGTGGTACTACTCTTGGAACTAGATATTAATTAAGTGAGTTGTCAGTAACTTACTTAATTAGTGGACATTTGTTATCTTAAACACAGGGAGACTAACACACTCATAATAAGAAGGAGCCCAAAATATAATTTGGGATTGGTGCGGTAGTTCAATAATAGTTCTTTAGTGGAATGAATTATTATTGATGAAATTAAGTTGTGTGTTCGGGGCGAACACGGGATGCTTAATTTCATCGGGAGACCAAAACCAATTCCTCCTCTCGGTCCCTATCGTAGCCTCTAGTATATAGAGATTTATACCCACCGCATACCCACCTTCTTACCCATCCAATGGGGCCGGCCAAGCTAGCTTGGAACCCAAGCTAGGGCCGGCCAAGTCCAAGTGGATGAGCCATGTAGGTGGTCGGCCAAAGCTTGGGTCCCAAGCTTAGGTGGCCGACCACTAGAATATTAAAAAGGATTTTTATTAAAATTATTTCTTATGTGGATATCATGATTTTAAAAGAGAGTTTAAAAAATTAAAAATTTCCTTTTATAACTTTCTACAAAAGATTAAGAGAAGAGATTAATCTCTTTCCTTATTTGTAGATTAAAGGATGGTTTTAATTTTTGGTAAAAACTTTCCTTATTTGTAAATCATCTACATGTTTAAAAGAGAGTTTAAAATTTGAAATCTTTCCTTATTTGTTGATTAAAGGAGGATTTTAAATTTTAAGAAAACTTTCAATTTTAATCATGTTCATGATTTAAAAGAGAGTTTAAAATTAAATATTCTCTTTTATAAGTTTCTACAAAATATTAAGAAAAGATTTGATATCTTTCCTTATTTGTAGATTAAAAGAGATTTTAATTTTTAGAGATAACTTTCTTTTTATCCACATGTTTAAAAGAAATATTTTAATTTATAAAATTTCCTTTTTATTAACCACCATGAAGGGAAAAATTATTTGAGAAATTTTTATAAATTTCTGAAAGCAAATTAGGAAGTTTTAATTCTTGTGTGAATTAAAATTTCCTTGATTTGTGGAATGGTGTGGCCGGCCATTGTATTTGTAAAAAGGAAATTATTTTTAATTAAATAAAATTTTCTTTTTCATGGCAAAATAATTAAGGAAGTTTTTAATTAAATTTCCTTATTTGCCAAGACCAATGATTATAAAAGAGGGGGTAGAGAAGGCTTCAAAAAGAACAACCTCTATTATTTCTTCTCCTCTCTTTTCCTCCTTGGTGGCCGGCCCTAGCTTCTTCCTCTTCTCTTCTTCTTATGGCCGGCGGCAACCTCTCTTTTGGAGCTCTTGATGGTGGCCGGTTCTAGCTAGGAGAAGAAGAAGAGAAAGGTGGTTTTGTTTCTTGCATCCCTTGGAGCTTGGTGGTGGTGGCCGGACCTCTACTTCTCTTGGAGAATTGTGGTGGCCGAAACTTGTAAGGAAGAAGAAGGTGCTTGGTGGTTCTCATCTCGGAAGATCGTTGTCCACACAACGTCCGAGGTTAGAAGAGGAATACGGTAGAAGATCAAGAGGTTTTTCTAAAAGGTATAACTAGTAATTTTTCTTTCCGCATCATACTAGTTATTTTTGGAAATAATACTAAATACAAGAGGCATACGATTCTAGAGTTTCGAATTTATTTTTGATATAGTGTTCTTTTGTTTTTCTTGTCCTTGTGATTTGATTGTTCTTTTCGGTTAACCTAAAGTTATTTTAGGAAATTAAATATTAGCTTTCTATAAAAGGTTTTGTCTAGTCGGTGGTGGTTGCTCCCATATCCAAGAAGGTCATGTGCCTCGCCACGTCAGTACTGGGAACCGATTATGGAAATTAATATTTAATGGAGTTAATAACTTAAGGTGACTTAGTCGAGCGTGTTAAGTTCCGCAGGAGATCCAAGTCAAAACCTAAAAGAACAAATAGATTAAGTTTTGGATCAAACGTGTTAAGTTCCGCAGGCGATCCAAAATTTAATTTAAAAGAACACATGGTAGCTAGGAAAAGGTTCAGACCTTTGTACAAAATTTTTGTACAGTGGAACCTCTAGGCTTTCCGAGTAGCAACCAACAATTGGTATCAGAGCTAGGGTTTTGCCTCTGTGTATTTGGTATTAGTTTAATTATGCACATGTCATACATAATTTAGGCAGGATAATAGTAGGATGTGCTAACTTTGTGGATGCAGGATCCAACTATTATGGCTTATAGTTTTATGTGTGTGATTGGACCCTTGGACATGTCAAGGGCATTTATATGTGTGTGCATGATTGTATTATAAAATCCAGGAGCTGTATTTAGTTTTATTAGGATTTTATTTTTGATCTAGATACATGTACATTCCTTTTATGGAATATAGGATCAAAATTGTAAAATTCTATTTATGTCGCGGATCGAATCTTGCAAAGCGTGGAACCTTCTAAGGACCAGAGGCGCAGCGGAACAAGGAGCAAGATGGATGCGACAGCTAGACCCGGTGGCGGTGGCCAAATATGGCAGCAACTTGGGATGACAACACACGGAGGACAACTAGAGATAAAAGCCATAATAGTTGAAAATTAGATTTTCTATTTATTGCTTTTATATTATGCTGTGTGTGCATGTTAGTTTACAAGTTTAGTAGGCTAGCATAGTTAAAATTCCTCATTAATAAATAACTAAGTGGGAGAGGGATTTTTAAGTAAATCCCATGGTCTCCATTACTGGTTTGTAAGTGATGCAAACAAGCTTGCGCGTTGGCTCTGAGTGCCTTCCTCCATAACGGATGAGCTTGTTTGCGGATCACTAGAACAGACTTCCATTTTTGGATGACTATAGGAAGTTAATTAAGAGCGTGTGATCTTCCCCAACGGAAGGGGCATAATCTTATTAATGGACTTAGTGTCAAGTAATGGTATACACTTAGATACATCTAATAGTATCCTCCCCATCGGAGTCACTGTTATTATTTGTGTGACCAAATGAAACCAACTATTAATTTGTCATAAAACTAACAAGATAATAAAATTAAAGGGTTAAAACCCCTCTTACAAATGACTGATTTTGTATACGTCCACACTAACGTGGCATACAAAATTAACGGTGTTTGAGATAATTTTATTTGTCATAAAGTTACGTTGACAAGATAGTTAATGGGTAAAACCCTCCTCTTACAAATGTTGATTTTGTATACGTCCACACTAACGTGGCATGCAAAATTCACGGTGTTTTGAGGTGTTGGTAAATTTAAATAGTATTGTTAGAGGAATCAATATTATTTTAAATTTAGAGTCTTGACCAAATATTTGATTAAAGATAGACCAACTATTAATTTTATTCGTCATAAAGTAAGGTTGACGAGATAATAAAATTAAATAAAATTTCCTCTTTGAATTTGTATACATCCACACTAACGTGGCATACAAAATTCATGGGGATTTTTAAGGAGTTGGTCTTAACCAAATATTTTTGTGATTCTTAGGAAGATGGTCAATCCCTAGCTGATATACTTTAGGATAGACTTAGTGGTCCCAATTATAATTGATTGGAAATAGAATTTGGACATTAAGGTAGACTGTCCTCTTAGAACTAAGAACAATATAGGTGTATTTTATTCATTAGTTGATACATGTTTAGTGGAGTTATCTACCGGTACCTAGTGTGTAGATATGGGAGCCACTGATCATGTCTGCAATTCATTGCAGGGTTCCAGGATACCCGACAACTAAATGAAAATAAAAAACACCGTCCACATGGGCACTACTGCAAAAGTAGCAGCTGTTGCAGCGGGAGAGGTTTATTCTCTAATAGGAATAAAATTTGGATTATTAGGAATTGTCTTTACATACTAAGTTTAGAAAGAACCTGATTTCAGTTTCTAAACTATTATAGAATAGATATTGTGTCTATTTTGATAACAAAGTTGTTATCAAGAAAAATAGGCAAGTTATCTATTCTGGTATGATTGGTTGACAATTTATAATCCAATAACTCCCATGATGCAACAAATGGAAATTAATAACACATCTTCTAACTTAAGAGAAAGCAACCTTCGAAAATGAACCAATTATATCTTTGACATCTAAGGCTAGGTTATATTAACTTAAGTAGGATTCATTGGTAGCTAATGAACTTTTGGGTTCATTGGTAGTGGAAATATTTCCAACCTGCGAGTCTTACTTGGAAGGAAAATAACCAAGAAGCTTTTAAATCCAAGGGGCATGGAGTCAAAGATATGTTGAAATCGGTTCATTCTGATTTGTGTGATCCTATGACTATCCAGACAAGAGGTAGTATTGAATATTTTGTCTATTTTATAGACAACTATTCAATATACAAATAAATTTACTTAATGTACCGCAATACTAAGTACTTTGATTAGTTCAAAGAGTACAAGGTTGATGCGGAGAAATGTTAAAGTAAATGTCACTATGGTAAGATCGTAGTGGCAAGTACCTCTTGGGAGAATTTAGGAGTCACTTATCAAAAGTAGGGATTCAATTCCAACTAACTGCACCTGGTACACCCCAACAGAATGGTGTAGTAGAAAGAAGGTAAAGGACTCTTATGAAATAATTAGATAGATGATGAGTTATTTAGAAAATTACCAAATTTGTTTTAAGGATAAACTCTGATAACGAAAGTGAACATAGTACCTTCCAAGTTAGAACTCTCTACTCATATAGAATTACTGAATAGGTGTAAGCCTATTTTGAAGCATATTCGGATTCGGATAGTCCAACACATATGCTGAAGAGAGACAATGATAAGTTGGACAGGAATTCACTTGTTTGTGGGTTATCCTAGAGAAATGAAAGTAGGTTTATAGTCTTAAAAATCAGAAGGTTATTGTTAGCATCAATAACCGATTTTTAGAAAAGGACTATGTAATAAACCTCATGCCCATAAGTAAATTTGTTCTTAAGGAAATAATAAAGGACATGTCTAATCTAGTACCAACTGTACAAGATGAAATATCACAAGAAACTGCAACACGTATCACAAATGATACACAATTGCAGAAAGTGCCTCATCGTAGTGGGAGGGTTGTTAGGCAACTTAAAAAGATTTATGTTTTGGGAGAGTTTTTGGACTTGATCCCTGGAGGACATGAACCTGATCTCCGGTCATATGATGAAGCACTCCAAGATAAAGATGCAGCATCTTGGCAAAGAGTAATGAATAAAAGAATTAGAATATATGTATTCTAATAAAATCTGGAAGCTTGTAGAATCACCAAATGGTGTAAAAGTCGTTGGGTGTAAAAAGGTCTATAATAGGAAAAGAGGGATAGACAGGAAGGTAGTAACTTTCAAAGCAAGGCTTGATGAAAAAAGAAACTTTTTCACTGGTAGTCATGCTTAAGTCTATCCGGATTCTTTTATCTATTTGGCAAGTGGATGTCAAGACAGCATTCCTTAATGGAAGTCTTGAAGAAAACATCCATATAAAGCAACCAGAAGGGTTCATTGCAAAGGGCTAAGAGCATCTTGTGTGTAAGCTCAATCAGTCTATGGACTGAGGCAAAGCTTCAAGGTCTTGGAATATCCAGTTTATCAAAGTAATCCAGATCTATGGATTTAGTAACCGGATAAGTCTTGTGTATACAAAAGATGTGATGGAAACATGGTGGTAATTTTTGTACTATACTTAGATAACATTTTTGGTAGTTGGAAATAATATCAAAATATTGTCAGAAGTAAAGGTATGGTTGTCCAAACAATTCGATATAAAGGACTTGGGAGAATGTATATATTCTTGAGATCAAAGTAATAAGAGATCACAAGAAAAGAATATTTTACTTATCCCAAGCTTCATACATCGGAGAAATCCTTGTTCGTTTTAAGCATACAAAACTCCAAGAAAAGTTTCTTACCTTTTCAGGATGGAGTAACTTTATCTAAAGATATGTCTCTGTAGACATCAAAAGAGATAAAGGAAATATAGGCAATTCTTTATGCTACGGCTGTTGAAAGCCTAATGTATGCTATGCACGAGATCAGAAATCTGTTTTGCCAAAGGCATAGTTAGCAGATATCAAAGTAACCCTGGACAAGGACAGTGGACTGCAGTAAAGCATATATTGTAGTACCTTAGAGGCACTAGAGATTATATGCTAGCTTACAAGACAATTAATTTGGTCCTTGTGGGTTGCATGGATTTTGACTTCCAATCGGATAGGGACAATAATAAGTCAACCTCGGGGTTTTGTGTTTACTTTAGGAGGTAAAGTCATAACTATGGAAGAGTGATAAGCATAGGTGTTTTTCTGGACTCCACCATAGAAGCTTAGTATATGGCAAGCCTCTGAGGTAGCTATAAAAGCTGAATGACTCAATAATCTCAAGATAGACTTAGATATGATTTCTGGTTTGTCCAAAGATTATTACAATTTATTGTAATAATATTGGTGCAGTAGCAAACTCGAAGAAACCATAAGTCTATAAAGGCAAGTAAACACAAAAGAGCGCAAGTACCACCCAATACAAGAAATCGTATAAACGAGGAGAAGTTGTTGCTGCCTAGATTGCATCAGGTGATGACCTATAGATCCTTCCACCGAGGTCCTTAAGGCAAGAGCTTTTGATGGACATGTTGAAGGGTTAGGAATCACCCAGGATGTCACTTGTTAATAAGTGTCGTTAAATGCCATTCGTCCTTAATTACAAGGAATTAAACTAAATGCATGATTATGTTATGGCATACATCAACAGAAAATAATTTTCAAAAGAAAATATCCTATTACTACATGATGTATGAATGTCATGACATGGTATTTTTGGATTTTCCATAATAAAACATGAATGCAAAAACTAGACATGATGTCATGGCATATGATGGGCAAACAATCATGGCAAGATTTAGCATAAATAAAATATACCTAGATTAACTATCTAAGTATCCTTAAAGTCTTATCTAAACTTACACCTTAAACCTAGATTGCCCTAAAGTGCTACAAGAGAATGCCAAAACCTAAATTGGCATTTCTAATTTCCTTGATTTAATGTATGCCAATTGAAAATAAACATGTCCTCAAATGTTGGCATATTCCATGTTTCCTCAAGAGTAGCACTTTTAAATTTAAGGCCCGGTTGCCTTAAATTGCCTAAGAACATACCAAAATCCCAACTTGATAGTTCTTATGGTTTTCCCAGTTTGTGCCATTTTAAGATAAAAACAATTTTCACCATTTGGCACATTTTACTCTTTCAAGGAGTAATCAATAATTCCATTTCATTTTCAAAGGTTAACAAAAACCTTGAAAATGCTCCTTGAGTGTCAATTTCCTCAAAGTTGGGTTAACTACCCTTCTAATCGGAGTTGACACTCTCTAACCCATCTATGGGGTAGAGAAAATGCTCCTAGGAACCCAACACCTATTGGTGCTCCTTGGATGCTCTAGGTACTCACTAGGGATAACTTCCCTAGATACCTTCCTAGTGACCTTGTTGGGCTTCTTAGAAGCCTTGGTCACATTTTCAAGGTCAACTCTAGGGATAACCTCTCTTGTGACCTTGTTTGTGACTTTCTTAGACTTCTTAGAAGTCTTAGTCACATTTATTGCAAAAATACTCTTAGGGATGACTTCCCTAGTATTTTTGGCTTGACCACTAGACCTAAGGTTTGTTCCATAACTATATGGAACTCTATGGTAAGAGGGCACATCCTTCTTAGCCTTTGGTTTGTATCCCAAACCTCTATGGCCATTGGATGGCTTTTGTACCCCTAAACCTAGGTTATGCTCATTTTGCCCTAATAGGATATTTTCCATCCTTTTTAGGGTCTTTTCCATTTTATCAAGTCTTGACCTCAAGACTTGATTTTCTATCACTAAGTCCTTAGTTTTAGATTTTTCATTTGATTCATGAGCATATTTGTTTCTAGGCTTGTATCTAAAATCCTTAGAGTTTTCGCCTAGATTTTTACCTACAATCCTAGCCTTAGGTGTAGTAGTTTTAGCATGAAAAGCTATATGTTTTTCTTTAACGCTATCATGCTTTCTATTTTCATGGTAAATAGCATTAAAATGATATAAATTTGAACTATCATGCTTTTTACCATAATGTAAAGGAGTAGGCTCATCAAATGTTACCTTCTTCTTTACCTTAGAGGCTCCCCCTTGACTAGAGCTTCCTCCATGAGCCTTGACCACCTTCTTCCCCTTAGGGCATTGACTTCGGTAATGCCCCTTTAGATTGCAAGAGAAGCACACGATGTGCTCCTTGATCTTCTTTGTTCCGGGGATGGTCTCCTTGGGCTTCTCCTTGCCCTTTTGTGCCACTTGGCCCTTCTTCTTGGCCAATTTAGGGCATTTGCTCTTGTAGTGCCCACTTTCCCTACACTCAAAACATATTATATGATTTTTATTTTTAATTGACGGATTTATACCTTCTTGTGTAGGGATGGCACTTGCTCCTCCATTTGATATTTCTTGAATTTTGGAGGTGGCACCATCTTCTTCTCTTGACCCGGATGTGGAAGCTTCTCCTTCTTCTTGATCCGGCGTCACCAAGAATTGCTCCCCCTCAATCCTAGAGGTGGAGGCTTCATCATCTTGAACATGAAACAAGGATTATGCTCCCTCCTTGTTCCCTTCGGTGCATTCCCTTGAGGATGAAGCTTCTTGGATTTCCTCTTCTTCGGAGGTTGAGCATCTCTCAACCTCGGAGTCCTCCTCTTGGTCTTGCTCCAAAGAGTCACTCTCTCTGGATTCTTCATGATCTTGTACAGTGGAGGGGATTTGTTCATGAAGCTTAGCCAATTTGCTCCAAAGTTCCTTTGCATCTTCAAATTCTCCAATTTTGCAAAGAATGGTGCTTGGCAATAAATTGACCAAAAGCTTGGTCACTTTGTCATTTGCCTCGCACCTTTGGACTTGCTCCGAGCTCCATTTGCTTTTCTTTAGAGCTTTGCCCTTTGAATTTCTTGGAGCCTTGAAGCCTTCCATTAGAGCAAACCATTGCTCTATCTCCATCATAAGAAAATTTTCGATTCTTGATTTCCAAGAATCGAAACTCGTAGAAGTGTATGGTGGAGCCACCCTTGTGTCAAATCCAAGCCCATCTTGGAATTGCATCTTGAAGTTGAGCTTGATAAAGTCTTGAACTTGAAGAATTTGCTCCAACTTCTTCACCCTCTAGCTTTTCTTGATATGTTTGCCCCTTCCGGCGGTGATTCCGGTGAAGAGCAACCTCGCTCTGATACCACTTGTTAGGACCAAAAGTAGCTGGGGGGGGGGGGGGTGAATAGCTCGTCGCGTTCGCTCGGTGCTCGGCGTTGCTTGTTCCTTCAAAGATGTGCAGCGGAAAATACAGAAACAAATACAACAACGCTAACACGGTTGGTTTACTTGGTATCCACCTCACAAGAGGTGACTAATCCAAGGATCCACACCAACACACACACCCTCCACTAAATAAAACTCTCCTTTATGGTAACTACCGAGGGCGGAGAAGCCCTACAAGACTCTCAGTACGAGAAGAAAGGAAAGGGAAACAAAATACAAGCGCAAAGCTTACAATGAGTACAGAAAACCCTAACCCTAGCTTCTCTTCTTGCCTTTGATCCGCCTCTTGACTTGGAAAGCTTCCAAGATCCTTCAAGAACTGGCGATCTGATCTTTGAGAACGCTGTGGAGGAGCTGGCGAGTAGTCTGGAGTGAATCGGAGAAGCGATGCCGCAGCCATCGAACGCCTGCAGCTATAAACGATGTCAACGGTCGGATCCCGATCGATTCGAATGTTCCCAATCGATCGGGGAGGCTTTGGATCGATCCACGGATCGATCCAGAGCTTCTGAAACCCACGGATCGATCCACGGATTGATCCGGTAGCAGCAGCAGCGTCCCAATCGATCCATCGATCGATTGGGACCTGAATCGATCCACGGATCGATCCGAGGCTCTCTCGGTTGGGGACGGTGCGGATCGATCCGATCGATCAGAGCCTCGGATCGATCCGCGATCGATCCAGTGCGGATCGATCCATCGATCGATCCAGACTTGATTTTGTCCAAATCCACGTCCCAAACCTCCCAACCCAACATCCGGTCAACCTTCTCCTGTTGGTATGTCATGCCTGGCATCGAGTCACTCCCTTGACCTGCTAGGACTCCCTTACCAAGTGTCCGGTCAATCTCTTTGACCCACTTGGACTTTTCTCTGTGCCAAGTATCCGGTCAATCCTTTGACCTACTTGGACTTTTCTTTCATGCCAAGTATCCGGTCAATCCTTTGACCTATTGGACTTCCCAACACCGGATGTCCGATCATCCTTGATCCATCTGGATTTTCCTTGCCCGGCTTCACTCACGGGACTTTCACCTAGCTTCACTCACTAGGGTTTTCCATCCCTAGCTTCACTCACTAGGACTTTCACCGGCTTCACTCACGGATTTCCATCCGCCTAGCTTCACTCACTAGGACTTTCACCGGCTTCACTCACCAGGATTTCCATCCGCCTAGCTTCACTCACTAGGACTTTCACGCTTCACTCACCAGGATTTCCATCCGCCTAGCTTCACTCACTAGGACTTTCTTCTCCTGGCTTCACTCACCTGCCTGGCTTCACTCACGGGACTTTTCTTGCCTGGCTTCACTCACCAGGACTTTCATTTGCCTAACATCCCGTTAGGACTTCCGATCAAGTATCCAATCAACCTTGACCTACTTGACTCTTCTTCAATCAATATCTTATTGTCAAACATCTAAACCCAAACCAAGACTCAGCTTGGTTACAGTCAACCTTGACCTGAGGGATATTGCACCAACAATCTCCCCCTTTTTGATGTTTGACAATACCACAATAACACTTACAATCCCATATGTAAGTTAGGCTAATCCCATAGCCTCCTTCTTCATGCCACTAGGTAATGAAAGCATAAATTAAGCTCTTCATTCTCCCCCAAAGAGGGCAAACTCCCTCTAGGTAATGAAAGCCTAACTTACTCCCTTTCATGAGTCCTTTCATTCTCCCCCTATGACCTTCCCATAGGTAATGAAAGCCTAAACTTAACCATACATTCTCCCCCTATTGGCACACATCAACCCATCGTTGGACACACATCAACCTATGCTCCAATTCTGGGTACACTTCAACAAATCCATTTGTTGAAGACTCTCCCCCTGAAGAGTTGCTCATCGTTGTTCACAACATCACTCGTTGTGATCAACACGATAATGAAGGTCCCAGACCCTTCATTTATCCTTAACTTCTCCCTCAATATAGACAACTACCCAACCTTGAGCATTATCTACCACTTGAGTGTCCACTTGAAATAATGAGGATATCCACTCCCCATTTCTCCCCATTTCAAGTTTCAATGCTCTACCTTGAGCAAATTCACAACAGAAGGTTAACCACCTTCCAAGGTTCATGAAAAATAATTTTCATGTCTTTAAAGAGTCCCTCCCCCTAAAGACATGGTGGTAACTTCTGTCATTGCACCAACAATGACTTGGAATCCCTAAACCTTTAGGAAACCCAAATTTTAGAAGTTTTGAGGTTTAAATGTTCAATATTTGAAACAACCTCAATCTAAACTTCTACTTAGTCTTCGTTAACCAATCCATCCTTGTTTTCAACATGAAAACACCCTTTGTATGTATACAAATGTATTTAAGGGGTTTGGAATGGTTACCTAGACTCAAAGAGGTTCAAAGATGCTGAAATCAGGCCTTCCCAGCCAAAATCAGCAACTTGGATCGATTGGAGTTGGGTTCCAATCGATTGAACCTTTCTGAATCGATCCACTGATCGATTCAGACTCCCTGGATCGATCGGCTGATCGATCCAGCGAGCTTCTGCTCGCGGGAATTGCCGTTTGAATCGATCCATGGATCGATCGGAGCTCTGATAGTTGCTGAAATTCCATTTCAGTCAACTTCAGAAACCCCTAGAAAATTCTACAAAAATCCAAAAATTATGAAATTTCGTGTAGACATTATTTAGGGCATACTTAATCATGGAAAAATAGCTTTCTATGAAAATACATCATATTTTCAAAGATTGACACAAACTTGAAAACTTACAAAAACTTTAGTGGTTTTCTTCAAGTTTGTGTCTAACTATTCAATGGTGATTACTATCAAAAGATAGCCTTCACCAAGGTTTTCCAAAAACATTTTAAAAACATTTTCAAAACCAATATCCCATCACATTCCTTGGGCTTAATGCACATGACTTGTACATTAGCTTTCCCAATGATGGGAAAACACATAACTATGTGTTTTGATGAATTTAAAACTCAAAAGAATGCACTAAATCAACATCTTGAGTTTTGTTCATCATCCTAACATCTCACTTGTATATAATATGGACAAAACACATACAAGTCACCTTAGAGGTCTTTGTGAGATGTAAAATTTGGTTTTGCCCTATTCTAGGGATCATGCATATCTATCTAGGCATTTTAGAGATATTAGACATCCACCCAGGATGTCACTTGTTAATAAGTGTCGTTAAATGCCATTCGTCCTTAATTACAAGGAATTAAACTAAATGCATGATTATGTTATGGCATACATCAACAGAAAATAATTTTCAAAAGAAAATATCCTATTACTACATGATGTATGAATGTCATGACATGGTATTTTTGGATTTTCCATAATAAAACATGAATGCAAAAACTAGACATGATGTCATGGCATATGATGGGCAAACAATCATGGCAAGATTTAGCATAAATAAAATATACCTAGATTAACTATCTAAGTATCCTTAAAGTCTTATCTAAACTTACACCTTAAACCTAGATTGCCCTAAAGTGCTACAAGAGAATGCCAAAACCTAAATTGGCATTTCTAATTTCCTTGATTTAATGTATGTCAATTGAAAATAAACATGTCCTCAAATGTTGGCATATTCCATGTTTCCTCAAGAGTAGCACTTTTAAATTTAAGGCCCGGTTGCCTTAAATTGCCTAAGAACATACCAAAATCCCAACTTGATAGTTCTTATGGTTTTCCCAGTTTGTGCCATTTTAAGATAAAAACAATTTTCACCATTTGGCACATTTTACTCTTTCAAGGAGTAATCAATAATTCCATTTCATTTTCAAAGGTTAACAAAAATCTTGAAAATGCTCCTTGAGTGTCAATTTCCTCAAAGTTGGGTTAACTACCCTTCTAATCGGAGTTGACACTCTCTAACCCATCTATGGGGTAGAGAAAATGCTCCTAGGAACCCAACACCTATTGGTGCTCCTTGGATGCTCTAGGTACTCACTAGGGATAACTTCCCTAGATACCTTCCTAGTGACCTTGTTGGGCTTCTTAGAAGCCTTGGTCACATTTTCAAGGTCAACTCTAGGGATAACCTCTCTTGTGACCTTGTTTGTGACTTTCTTAGACTTCTTAGAAGTCTTAGTCACATTTATTGCAAAAATACTCTTAGGGATGACTTCCCTAGTATTTTTGGCTTGACCACTAGACCTAGGGTTTGTTCCATAACTATATGGAACTCTATGGTAAGAGGGCACATCCTTCTTAGCCTTTGGTTTGTATCCCAAACCTCTATGGCCATTGGATGACTTTTGTACCCCTAAACCTAGGTTATGCTCATTTTGCCCTAATAGGATATTTTCCATCCTTTTTAGGGTCTTTTCCATTTTATCAAGTCTTGACCTCAAGACTTGATTTTCTATCACTAAGTCCTTAGTTTTAGATTTTTCATTTGATTCATGAGCATATTTGTTTCTAGGCTTGTATCTAAAATCCTTAGAGTTTTCGCCTAGATTTTTACCTACAATCCTAGCCTTAGGTGTAGTAGTTTTAGCATGAAAAGCTATATGTTTTTCTTTAACGCTATCATGCTTTCTATTTTCATGGTAAATAGCATTAAAATGATATAAATTTGAACTATCATGCTTTTTACCATAATGTAAAGGAGTAGGCTCATCAAATGTTACCTTCTTCTTTACCTTAGAGGCTCCCCCTTGACTAGAGCTTCCTCCATGAGCCTTGACCACCTTCTTCCCCTTAGGGCATTGACTTCGGTAATGCCCCTTTAGATTGCAAGAGAAGCACACGATGTGCTCCTTGATCTTCTTTGTTCCGGGGATGGTCTCCTTGGGCTTCTCCTTGCCCTTTTGTGCCACTTGGCCCTTCTTCTTGGCCAAGTTAGGGCATTTGCTCTTGTAGTGCCCACTTTCCCTACACTCAAAACATATTATATGATTTTTATTTTTAATTGAGGCATTTATACCTTCATGTGTAGGGATGGCACTTGCTCCTCCATTTGATATTTCTTGAATTTTGGAGGTGGCACCATCTTCTTCTCTTGACCCGGATGTGGAAGCTTCTCCTTCTTCTTGATCCGGCGTCACCAAGAATTGCTCCCCCTCAATCCTAGAGGTGGAGGCTTCATCATCTTGAACATGAAACAAGGAGTATGCTCCCTCCTTGTTCCCTTCGGTGCATTCCCTTGAGGATGAAGCTTCTTGGATTTCCTCTTCTTCGGAGGTTGAGCATCTCTCAACCTCGGAGTCCTCCTCTTGGTCTTGCTCCAAAGAGTCACCCTCTCTGGATTCTTCATGATCTTGTACAGTGGAGGGGATTTGTTCATGAAGCTTAGCCAATTTGCTCCAAAGTTCCTTTGCATCTTCAAATTCTCCAATTTTGCAAAGAATGGTGCTTGGCAATAAATTGACCAAAAGCTTGGTCACTTTGTCATTTGCCTCGCACCTTTGGACTTGCTCCGAGCTCCATTTGCTTTTCTTTAGAGCTTTGCCCTTTGAATTTCTTGGAGCCTTGAAGCCTTCCATTAGAGCAAACCATTGCTCTATCTCCATCATAAGAAAATTTTCGATTCTTGATTTCCAAGAATCGAAACTCGTAGAAGTGTATGGTGGAGCCACCCTTGTATCAAATCCAAGCCCATCTTGGAATTGCATCTTGAAGTTGAGCTTGATAAAGTCTTGAACTTGAAGAATTTGCTCCAACTTCTTCACCCTCTAGCTTTTCTTGATATGTTTGCCCCTTCCGGCGGTGATTCCGGTGAAGAGCAACCTCGCTCTGATACCACTTGTTAGGACCAAAAGTAGCTAGAGGGGGTGAATAGCTCGTTCGGTGCTCGGCGTTGCTTGTTCCTTCAAAGATGTGCAGCGGAAAATACAGAAACAAATACAACAACGCTAACACGGTTGGTTTACTTGGTATCCACCTCACAAGAGGTGACTAATCCAAGGATCCACACCACGCACGCACCCTCCACTATGAAAACACTCCTTTTCGGTAACTATCGAGGGCGGAGAAGCCCTACAAGACTCTCAGTACAAGAAGAAAGGAAAGGGAAACAAAATACAAGCGCAAAGCTTACAATGAGTACCGAAAACCCTAACCCTAGCTTCTCTTTTTGCCTTTGATCCGCCTCTTGACTTGGAAAGCTTCCAAGATCCTTCAAGAACTGGCGATCTGATCTTTGAGAGCGCTGTGGAGGAGCTGGCGAGTAATCTGGAGTGAATCGGAGAAGAGATTGCCGCAGCCATCGAACGCCTGCATTATAGATGTCAGCGGTCGGATCCGATCGATTCAATATTCCCAATCGATCGGAGGCTTGATCGATCCACGGATCGATCCAGCGCCTGTGTCGAGCGCTCCGATCGATCCACGGATCGATCCGGCGCTTATCGCGCTAGCAGCGGCCCCATCGATCCATCGATCGATTGACCTCTGGATCGATCCACGGATCGATCCGGCTAGCTCTCTTCGCAACGATCTTCGGATCGATCGATCGATCGATTGGGCTCTGGATCAATCGATCCGGTGATCATTTGTCCAACCCTAACTTGATTAGCTCAAGTCTAGGGTTCCCAAGCCCAACATCCGGTCAACTCTGACTTGTTAGGGCTATTCATTACCTAGCATCTAGTCACCCTTGACCCACTAGGACTTCCTTACCAAGTGTCCGGTCAACTCTTTGACCCACTTGGACTTTTCTCCTCATGCCAAGTATCCAATCAACCTTGACCTACTTGGACTTTTCGTCTCATGCCAAGTATCCGGTCATCCATGATCCATTTGGATTTCTACTCACTAAATGTCCGATCATCCTTCACCCACCTGGATTTCTACTGCCTGGCTTCACTCACCAGGACTTTCTCACTGCCAGCTTCACTCACTAGGACTTCCCATCGCCTAGCTTCACTCACTAGGACTTTCACCTGCTTCACTCACCAGGATTTTCATCTGCCTAGCTTCACTCACTAGGACTTTCCTATCCACCTAGCTTCACTCACTAGACTTTCACCTGGCTTCACTCACCAGGACTTTTCTTCTGCCTGGCTTCACTCACCAGGACTTTCATTTTGCCTAACATCCCAGTTAGGACTTCCCAGTCAAGTATCCAGTCAACCTTGACCTACTTGACTCTTCTTCAATCAATATCTTATTGTCAAACATCTAAACCCAAACCAAGACTCAGCTTAATTACCCAGGTCAACCTTGACCTGAGGGATATTGCACCAACATCAAGGACATCCTCAACGGGCTTCATGCAATAGACCACCAAATGGAGAACAGAGACTTAATAAGGTACGCTTTAAACGCTTTTCCACGTAATAGTTTGTGGACATCAATAGTGGATGCCTACAAAATTTCTAAGAATCTTTCTAACTTAAAATTAGACGAGCTGTTTTGTGAATTAGAATTACACGAACAAACTAATGCTGGAGCCGAGAAAGGTATAGCACTATTTACAGGTTCCTCCAAAGAAAAGAAAAGCAAGCCTGAACTTGAAGAAGACTCCGATCAAGATTCTGAAGACGAAGAACACCTGGTGAACTTGGTAAGAAAAATGTTCACCAGGAGAAAGAGGAGCTTCAGCAAAAAGGATCTTCAAAAGATCAGCTCTCCCTCAGAACAAAAGAACGTGACCTGCTACGGCTGCAACAAAAAGGGACATTACAAGAACGAATGTCCAAAACTAAAGTTCGACAAACCAAAGCCAACCAAAAAGAAGGCACTCAAAGCAACGTGGGACGACTCCTCGGACGAATCGGAGGAAGAAGAGCAAAAACATCAGAGCCACCTCGCACTGATGGCCCGCGAAGCCGAAACAGATAACGAGTCGGAAGATGAAGACGGGTCTGAACCCGAAACAAGCCACGAGTCCGTACTCGTTTCCGAAGGCCCGAATGAGGTATACTTTAATTTAAACAAAAAAATTTTTAGAATTATTTCCTGTTTAAATAGTAACTAAATTAGAAAATGTAAACAAATCACTTCTTGAGGAAAATCAAAACCTCAAGGAACAATTAAAGAATTCGAATCCAACTCAAGATCTAACACTTGAGGAAGAGAATTTATCATTAAAAAATGAAATAAACAATTTAAAAGAGATGTTAGAAAAATTCACAACAAGTTCAAAAAATTTAGACTTAATCTTAAATAATCAAAAAGCATGTTATAATAAAACCGGACTAGGATATAAGTCGAATTCAAATAAAACCTTCAAATCATTAATAACCCAATACAAGTCAACCAATCTACCTTGGGTTCCGAAAGCGTGTTTGACCACGCAAGTAGGACTTAATCAATATTATATACCTAAAGAAAAAATACATTATATAAAATTAAATAAACCAAACCAAAATCCAAAATACAAACCTAAATCAAATTCAAAATCTAAACAGTTTAAAAAACAACAAAATTATCACCAAGTTAACTATAACTATAAAAAGAATCGACACAAGCCTAAAACGAAAATCTAAATTAATGGCCAATAATTCAGGGGGAGGCTCCAGAATAGCTGGCACCTCCAAAACTAACCTACCCGACAGGGTAACCCAAAACTAACTAACCCGGCAGGGTAATTAGGATTAGTTAAAAAGAGACCAAGTTTAACTTGAATCATGGTACTGGTGAAATTTTTGGATGATAGTACGTTAGGGAAGCTTGGGCATCGCATGTCTAGAAAGATATGGCTTCGATCTGGTGCATTTGGCCAAGTGGAACTGACCGAAGCTACCCTTAAACGAATCCCAACCAGTTAGACCAAGATTTAGTACTAAGTTCCGTGGATAGGACTATTCGGAAAACCTCGAAAGGTTGGTTACTTCTAATGATGTCCTTGTGACTCACCAAGCTTAGAAGTTTATCTGAAGAATGCCTATTTGTGGAAACCAAAGCTAAGTCTGAATCTAACACAAGTTAAACCAAAAGTCTGTAATCAAACCAATTTCATCTCACAAAATCATAAGATTCCCTGATTGATAATATAGATCGGGTGAGATGAATAAGGCGATTGATAATATAGATCGGGTGAGATGAATAAGGCTTAAATTTTAATTTCAAATTTTTTAAAAATTAATTTCAAAATTTTTAATTTTAACTTAAAAATTAATTTCAAAATTTTAATTTTTAACTTAAAAAATTAATTTCAAATTTTTAATCTTAATTTTTAATTTTTAATTTTAACTTAAAAATTAATTTCAAAATTTTAATTTTTAACTTAAAAATTAATTTCAAAATTTTAATTTTAACTTAAAAATTAATTTATTTTTAATTTTAACTTAAAAATTAATTTCAAATTTTTAATGTTAACTTAAAAATTAATTTCAAAATTTTTAATTTTAACTTAAAAATTAATTTCAAAATTTTAATTTTAACTTAAAAATTAATTTCAAAATTTTAATTTTTAACTTAAAAAAAAATTAATTTCAAAATTTTAATTTTAAACTTAAAAATTAATTTCAAATTTTTAATCTTAGTTTTTAATTTTAACTTAAATATTAATTTCAAAATTTTAATTTTTAACTTAAAAATTAATTTCAAAATTTTAATTTTAACTTAAAAATTAATTTCAAAATTTTAATTTTAACTTAAAAATTAATTTCAAATTTTTAATGTTAACTTAAAAATTAATTTCAAAATTTTTAATTTTAACTTAAAAATTAATTTCAAAATTTTAATTTTAACTTAAAAATTAATTTCAAAATTTTTAATTTTAACTTAAAAATTAATTTCAAATTTTTAATGTTAACTTAAAAATTAATTTCAAAATTTTAATTTTTAACTTAAAAATTAATTTCAAAATTTTAATTTTAAACTTAAAAATTAATTTCAAATTTTTAATCTTAATTTTTAATTTTAACTTAAAAATTAATTTCAAAATTTTAATTTTAACTTAAAAATTAATTTCAAATTTTTAATTTTAACTTAAAAATTAATTTCAAAATTTTTAATTTTAACTTAAAAATTAATTTCAAAATTTTAATTTTTAACTTAAAAAATTAATTTCAAAATTTTAATTTTAAACTTAAAAATTAAATTTTTAATCTTAATTTTTAATTTTAACTTAAAAATTAATTTCAAAATTTTAATTTTTAACTTAAAAATTAATTTCAAAATTTTAATTTTAACTTAAAAATTAATTTCAAAATTTTTAATTTTAACTTAAAAATTAATTTCAAAATTTTAATTTTTAACTTAAAAAATTAATTTCAAAATTTTAATTTTAAACTTAAAAATTAATTTCAAAATTTTTAATTTTAACTTAAAAATTAATTTCAAAATTTTAAATTTTTAACTTAAAAAATTAATTTCAAAATTTTAATTTTAAACTTAAAAATTAATTTTAAATTTTTAATCTTAATTTTTAATTTCAACTTAAAACTTAATTTCAAAATCTTAATTTTAAACTTAAATTAATACATGCTCAAAAGACTAACTTCAAAATCCTACTTACTGTAGGAAACCAAGTGGATTTTGGACAGTGGTTGCTCCAAACATATGACTGGAGATCACACCAAGTTCACTCAACTCACTTACAAAAGCCTAGGAACAGTTGCCTTTGGAAACAACGGCAAACTCAAGGTAATTGGTATAGGTAATATTGAATTAAAATTAGACTTTATAATTACAAATGTCTTACTTGTTGAAAACTTTAAATATAATCTTCTAAGTATAAGTCAATTGTATGATACTAGGTATAAGGTCAAATTTCTATCTACAGAATGCTCAATCAAACATCTAGATAATCCTACCATAAGCCTAAAAGGTTTTAGAAAAGACAACATCTATGTCATCAACTTAATCATTTCTTCCATTAAGTGCTATTTAACACAAAAAGAAGAAACTTGGTTATGGCATAGGAGAATGTCTCACACCAACTTTAGAAATATAAGTAAACTAAATGGACTTGTAAAAGGTTTACCGAAGTTACCTAACTTAGATTCAACTATATGTAATGCTTGTCAACAAGGAAAACAAACTAAATCAACCCACAAACAAACAAATCAACCACAAACTAACTCAATCTTAGAACTTCTACATTTAGATCTTTTTGACTCCCATGGAGTCAAATCCATTAATGGAAACTTATATTGTTTAGTAATTATAGACGATTACTCTAGGTTTACTTGGGTAAAATTCTTAAAACATAAAGATGAAACTTTTGAAATTCTTACAAATTTTTGTAAACAGATTGAAAACGAAAAAGATATTAAAATTAAAAGAATTAGGAGTGACAATGGGGGAGAATTTAAAAATCACAACTTTAACAGTTTTTGTCTAGAAAACGGTTACCATCATGAGTTCTCATGCCCTAAAACCCCCCAACAAAATGGAATTGTAGAAAGAAAAAATAGAACCTTACTTGAAGCTTCTAGAACAATGTTAAATGAGTATAACCTACCTAAATACTTTTGGGCAGAAGCCGTTAGTACAGCCTGCTATGTACAGAACAGAACAACAATAAATAAAACTCATAACAAAACGTTCTTCGAAATGTTTTATAATAAACAACCAAATATAAAATATTTTAAGGTATTTGGGTGCCCAGTTTTTATCTTAAATACAAGAGAACACTTAGGAAAATTCACCTCTAAAATTGAAAATGGAATTTTTGTAGGATATTCCCTAAATAGTAGAGGCTATAGAATTTATAAAAAGGTTACCTTAAAAATTGAAGAAATTACTAATGTAAAATTTAAAGAAACTAAACAAGACATAGAACCTACACAACCACCAGAGTTTGTTCCAGAAATCAACCAAACTCTAAGTCATGAAGAAGAGGAACAACATCAAGAGAATCAAACTCCTAAAACAATAAGGGTAAACCCAAATCATCCAACTGATCAAATAATTGGTGACCCAGACTTAAGAGTTCAAACCAGATCATCTTTTAGAAACCTAAGTCAAATTTCATTAATTTCAAAAATAGAACCTAAAACTGTGGATGAATCCCTACTAGACCCAGATTGGATTATAGCTATGCAAGAAGAACTAGCCCAATTTGAGCGTAATGAGGTCTGGGACCTAGTCCCACCACCTAAGAATAAGAAAATAATAGAAACAAAATGGGTATTCAGAAACAAACTAAGTGAAACTGGGGAAATTACTAGAAATAAGGCTAGGCTGGTTGCCAAAGGATTTAGTCAAGTTGAAGGACTTGACTATGACGAAACATATGCCCCAGTAGCCAGATTAGAATCCATTAGAATGTTACTAAGTTATGCAACCCATAAGGGATTTAAACTATACCAAATGGATGTTAAGTCTGCCTTTCTTAATGGACTAATCAAAGAAGAAGTTTATGTAGGTCAGCCTCCTGGTTTTGAAAACTTAGAACACCCTGATTATGTTTTTAAATTAAAGAAAGCTCTATATGGACTTAAACAAGCACCCAGGGCGTGGTATGAGAGGCTGACCACCATCTTACCTCTAAAGGATTCAAACAAGGTCAAATTGACCCAACCTTGTTTGTTAAATCATTCAAACATATTTATTGCCCAAATATACGTGGATGACATAATATTTGGCTCAACAAATTCAAAATTTTTAGAAGAATTTATAATCTTAATGGAACAAGAATTTGAAATGAGCTTAGTGGGAAAACTAACCTATTTCTTAGGATTACAAATCAAACAAACAAATGAAGGAAACTATATTTCTCAACATAAATACACAAAATAATTACTTAAAAATTTTGGAATGGAAAATACAAAAGAAATAAAAACACCAATGGAAACTAACAATCTTAGATAGTGACCCAAATGGAAAACCAATTGATTTAAAATATTATAGAAGTGCAATAGGTAGCCTACTGTACTTAACTGCAAGCCGACCTGATATTTTATTTGCAGTTAGTATGTGTGCTAGATACCAAACTTGTGCTAAGGAATCCCATTTGACACAGGTTAAAAGAATTTTTAGATATCTTAAAGGAACAACAAATGTAGGAATCTGGTATCCTAGGACAAATAATTTTGAACTAATAGAGTATTCTGACTCAGATTATGCTGGATGCAAATTAGACCGCAAAAGCACAAGTGGTGGATGCCAATTATTAGGTGCATCACTTGTTAGCTGGTTTAGTAGAAAGCAACACAACTGTCTACAACTGAGTCAGAATACATAGCTATAGGCGAATGTGTTGCACAAATATTATGGATGATGCATACTCTAAAAGATTTCAACTTAAATATCACAAATGTAAAAGTATTAATTGACAATATAAGCTCAATCAACTTAACCAAGAATCCTGTGCACCATTCAAGAACCAAACATATTGAAATAAGACACCACTTCATCAGGGATCATGTTACTAAAGGCGATATTGAACTCAAATATATTGAGTCCAAATCAAATTTAGCTGACATTTTTACAAAACCTCTCCCTGAAAGTGAATTTAGCAACTTACGACGAAAATTAGGGATGTGCTTAATAGACTAGGATCTTTCAAAAATACTTTCAAAAATGATTTTACCAACTTATAGGCTAAACTTGTTTGTTTTCAAACTTTCCATTTTTAGACTTTCAAAAACAGTTTTGGCCTTAGACTAGTTTTGAATCCTTAGAAAGCATGTACCCATAGGTCTAGTTCTTGAGCATCTCACCAACACCTTAGGCTTACCTTGCTTGTGTTTGATAAACATAGAAAGGGGTGAGATGCATAGGCCAACTGTCAGGATGCTTATTCCAGTGCATCAGCATAAGTCTGGACGTTAAATACAATTCAGATATTAATCAGATTAAAGTTCATCAGTCAAGTCAAACACTGACTGGTTATAATTAACTTAATCTGACTAACCAAGTGAAAGCTACTATCTTCTGATAGTTAGTTAGTACCTAATTGGTTAGACAGCTGGTTAGAGTTAAGCATCAAGTTCAGGGGGAGAATTAACTCAAATTTTGTGTGTTTGAAAAATGCTTTTTAAAACCTAACATATGTTTGAACACTGATTTACAAAAAGTTAAATTTAACTAAATATTTGAAAAATGTGAAAGTTTAATCCCACCTGATTTTCAAACCTGATTTGAAAAGTTAACTATTTCAAAATTTAGTTCTTATCAAATTAGCCTTAAAAATTAATTTTTGACAAAAAATTTTTTCTTGAAAAATTACTTAATTTTTTTTTGGTTTGAAAAATCAAAGTTGAAAAACTTACCTTTTTGAAAAGTAGATAAAAATTTGAAAAACCTATTTTGAAAATTTCCACACGCTTGAGAGTTAAACTTGATTAACTTTAAACTTTTCAAAACTACTTGTCTCCCCCAAGTCAACTTGACTATTTTTTAAACTTGATGTTAAAAATTGCACTTTTATCTTTCAAATTTTGAACCAAACCTAGATATCTTTCAAAATTTGATTACCTGTTACAGTAACTCTTCACTATGATTGTTTACCTTTGTTCATTTTTTTTGATGAATGCCAAAGGGGGAGGAGGGTTAGGTGGTTAAGTTAGCTAAACCAATTTAAAAATACAAACTAACAAACTTTAAAACCACATAAATGTATGTTGTTTCTTGCATATGTTTTCACTAACTTAATCAGGTTGTCATTCCATCAAAAAAGGGGAGATTGTTGGTGCGGGTAACACTAACGGTCTAACCCAGGTTTTGATGAATGACAAATATGTTAAGTTAGTTGTGTTGTTGTCTGACACTTTGATCAAGTGTGCAGGAAAAGTCCAGACAGGTCGACGGGCTGACCGGATGTCTGGCACGAAGTCCAGCTAGGTCGACGGGCTGACCGGATAGCTGGCGAGAAGTCCAAGCGGGTCGACGGGCTGACCGGACGCTTAGCGAGAAGTCCAAGCGGGTCGACGGGCTGACCGGACGCTTGGCGAGAAGTCCAGCTAGGTCGACGGGCTGACCGGATAGCTGGCGAGAAGTCCAAGCGGGTCGACGGGCTGATCGGACGCTTGGCGAGAAGTCCAGACGGGTCGACGGGCTGACCGGACGTCTGGCAGGTAAGCAAGGTAAGTCACTGGAAGGGAGTGACTGTGAGGACGCGTTCCTGGGAAAGGAACATTAGGCGTCGATCCGGCTTAGATCCATTTCGGATATCTAAGTCGAGATCGTGACTAGATTCCGGTCTCGGAAAGACGGAATCTAAGTCATACTCTTTTTAATTATCTGTTGAACCTTAACTGTGCTGACAATCTGTTTTACAGGATATACATTTGTCTCGGACTAACTTTGTTTTGCAGGAAAAAGGGAGTTTTCTGGAACAAGGTGGTCCGGGCGCCCGGAGGGGATCCGGGCGCCCGGAAGGCGAATTCTATCCAGCCGAGTCGTCGCCACGTGGAGCATCATGGTTTGTGCAGCTACGTCACATTCCAGGCGCCCGGAAGGGATCCAGGCGTCTGGAACAGCATATAAAAGAAGCCCCAGACAGGAGCTTCAGAACGAATCAATCAAGCTGAGAACTCTTCTACTGCTGGTCTTGCTGCTCAACGTTCAGTGCGACGCCAACAAAGCTCCGACACTACGCTCCGTTCTTTTCCCTTTTGTCGGTATTTGTTTTCAGTTTTCATTAGCATCTTTTTGTACTTAAATTGTAATTATCCGAATTGCTAGTGAATTGCCCAACGAAAGTACTCAAGGAGTACGGGCCTTCGAGTAGGAGTCGTCACAGGCTCCGAACGAAGTAAAACCATTGTGTCTATTTTACTTTTTCCGCTGCGCTTATACTTTGTAATTTTTGAATCGATATTCCCCCCCCCCCCCCCCCCTCTATCGAATCTAACGGTCCTACACTAATAAGCATAAATGAGGTTCTAACCCTAATATTCAACCCTTGGCCGAAACCTCTAGAAGCATGATTCTAAATTTTAAATGAAACATAAGGCATGGAACTTAAACTAACAATATATATATAAGATCATACATCATGAGGAATCATAAACGAGCATAGTT
Source organism: Zingiber officinale (assembly GCF_018446385.1). Lineage (NCBI taxonomy): Eukaryota > Viridiplantae > Streptophyta > Magnoliopsida > Zingiberales > Zingiberaceae > Zingiber > Zingiber officinale. Next base: position 170,251,972 of record NC_055987.1, on the reverse strand, counting down.
AGATTTCAAAACTTTTCCTAAGCCTTTCATCCATTCTTGGCCGAAACTTAAAGGGTAGGGTTCTAGGTTTGTTTTTTTTTTTTTCATAACATGAAGCATGAAAATTTAAACTAACCATATATCAAAGATCATACATCATGAGTAAGCATAAACAAGTATAGTTAAGTTTCAAAACTTTTCCCTAAGCCTTTCATCCATTCTTGGCCGAAACTTAATGGGTAGGGTTCTAGGTTTTTTTTTTCATAACATGAAGCATGAAGACTTAAACTAACCATATATCAAGATCATACATCATGAGGAAGCATAAACAAGCATAGTTAGGTTTCAAAACTTTTCCCTAAGCCTTTCATCCATTCTTGGCCGAAACTTAAAGGTAAGGTTCTAATCTTTTTAATACAACATGTAGCATGAAAACTTAATTTAACAACATCTAAGAGATCAAACATCATGAAGAAGCATAAACAAGCATGGCTAGATCTCAAAACTTTGCTCTAAGCCTTATATTCAATCTTGACCGAAACCTAAAGGTAAGGTTCTAAACTTTTTAGTACAACATGTAGTATGAAAACTTAAACTAACAATATATAAGAGATCATACATCATGAAGAAGCATAAACAAGAATGGTTAGATTTCAAAACTTTGCTCTAAGCCTTATATTCAATCTTGGCCGAAACCTAAGGGTAAGGTTCTAATCTTTTTAATACAACATATAGCATGAAAACTTAAACTAACAACATATAAGAGATCATACATCATGAAAAAGCATAAACAAGCATGGTTAGATTTCAAAACTTTGCTCTAAGCCTTATATTCAATCTTGGTCAAAACCTAAGGGTAAGGTTCTAAACTTTTTAATACAACATGTAGCATGAAAACTTAATCTAACAACATCTAAGAGATCATACATCATGAAGAAGTATAAACAAGCATGTTTAGATTTCAAAACTTTGCTCTAAGCCTTATATTCAATCTTGGCTGAAACCTAAAGGTAAGGTTCTAAACTTTTTAACACAACATGAAGCATGAAAACTTAATAACCATAGGTAACCACAAATCCTTATCTTGGCCGAAACTTGCAAGACAAATTCCTAGGTTTTTCAAACAACCTTTAAACACAAAGCATACGAGAGCTACTTGTATTGCAGGTGAGGGAATACTTACATCCTTTCGCTAAAAAAATACCCTTGTTTGAGAAGTTTGCCTAAGAAGAAGATCCCCTTTAGCTTGGTTTCGGCAAATGAAGGAAAATGGTTGGGAATTTCGGTGGAAGAAGAGAGGAGGAAATAGAGAGAAGACAAAATGAACTTTTCCCTTCCTTTCTCTTATTTATGCCAAAATGAAGGAAGAAGGTAAAACCATCTTCTCATTGGGAAGGAAGAAGGAAACTCAAACTTCTCCTTTTAAGTGAAGGGGCCTTCACCTTAACTACAATCTCCCTTCTTTTCCTAACAGCACACCCCTGCTGGGGCTACTGGTTATCACTTGAAATCACTTACCAAGAGGTTCAAGGTTCAAACCTTGCTTATGCCTCTTTTTGGTTCTATTTCCTTTTTATTTTTGAAAAATATACATAAAGTCTATTTTAATCATGGAAAAATTCATAAAATTGCTAGGTATCCTATGGGTGTTACATACGGGTCCCGTCTAGATGAATCGTAAATCGAAAGCGATGAGCCTCCTGAAGTAGCTCATGTAAAACCGGGTGAGACTGAGGTACGCATAATCTTCCTCGGAAATATAATACCCTCCTCATCTCGTGTGAACTCGGTCTGCTGCCCGGAAGTTATCTGGCGGCCTATGGACTATAAATACTGATCTCCGATCTAGGCCTCTTGAATCCTCATCCTGATCGACGATTGAGTAACCATGGTAACCAGAATACCCTGCTCTGTCCGTCCCTGCTCCTCAAGGCCTAACTCGGAAAAACCCTGAATTAAGTCTATAACTGAAACTCGGCGGCAAGCCAAAGTCCCTCTGAACTTCATGCTGAGTGCATCGGCAACCACATTAGCTTTTCCCGGATGATAGCTAATGGTACAGTCACAATCCTTCAGGAACTCCATCCATCTCCTCTGTCGGAGATTAAGTTCCTTCTGAGTAAAAATATATTTGAGACTCTTATGATCAGTGAGAATCTCAAATGTAATACCGTACAGATGATGCCGCCAAATTTTCAAAGTAAAGATAATAACGAACAACCACGAGTCATGTACTGGGTAGTTCTCCTCATGCTCCTTCAACTTCCGAGAAGTAGGAGACTACCCTGTCGTGCTGCATCAAACATCACCCAAACCCTGTAGAGATGCGTCGGTATAGAGCATGAATCCGTTCTCTCCAGAAGGTAAAACCAAAATCGGAGTCGACACTAGTCTCCGCTTCAGCTCCTGGAAGCTGGTCTCGCAATCCTCAGTCCAAGTGAACTTCACGCCTTTCCTGGTTAGGTGTGTAAATGGCATATCAATCCGAGAGAAACCCTCAACATATCTCCGGAAATATCGAGTCAAACAAAGGGAGTTGCGAGCTTCCTCTATAGACTCCGTCTACTCCCAACGGTAACAACCCCTATCTCCTGTGGAACCACGGTATACTCCTACTGGTGATCGTGTGTCTCAAACATCTCATAGAAGACAACCAAAATACGCACGACTGATCTTCATATATAGACATTTCCGTCGAAACATCTCTAGAACTATGCGAAGATGGTGTACGTGACTCACCTCGGATCCGAAATAGATCACAACATCGTCAACAAAGACAATGGAAACCGATCCAAACATCCTAGGAATATCAAATTCATCGAGTCCCTGAAAACATCTAAGGCTCCACAATCCCTAATGGTAAAACCAAGACACATAATGTTCGTATCATAGACATTCCTAACCATAAGATCCCCGACAACAAATCAGGAATCTGATCACCGATGATATAAATCACCAAAGAATAGCTCCTCCAGTGTGAGAGCAACGCTCCATCACACGAAATACCACATATGTGGGAGCAACGCTCTACCATAAGAAATCCTCCATATGTGGGAGCAACGCTCCACTACAAATAATCCGAAATATGTATCTACAATAAATATGGGAGCAATGCTTCGCTACACGCAATCCACAATATGTGGGAGCAACGTTCCACCACAAACGATCCATAACATGTGGGAGCAACGCTCCACCACAACAATCCAAAATATGTGAACAAGACCTCAAACTATCCAACTAAAGACTACACGAGATCACTCAACCACATATCACTGTGGTAGCTAGGGGTATCACAATCTAGTAAGCAAATCAAATCCATCGTCAACTCCATCAACATCGTAGTGGGTCCCCCCACTAATAAAAGAATTAGTTGACAGAGCAATACTACAATGACATAGTGTAGACACTGCATATAAGTAGAATCATCATAACGCTACCAACAATACACCTGACACACGTGCACACACAACATAGGTATGATCAAAATAATCCTCCAATTAGTACACACCAAACATACTCATAACATAGGTAAAAATCAGTGTGATACCTCCAACATTACATATCGAACCCGTGTGCATAAATCATCATAGGTATAATCGACAATACACCTCAAACAACACTCACATGACATATATACACCTATGCCAAGAGTATAATCAACGTAATACTTCCAACAAATCATAATCGACACAAGTGTACACATAGAACAAATATAATAAACAAGATACCTCGAATATTACACCAAACACATCTGCACATATCACAACATAGATTTAATCGACAAAATACCTCTAATAAACCAATCAGACCACTCAGGTATAATCTACTAGAAACCCACAACAATCATAACTGGAAAAATATACACCCACTACATGCAATTAGACCGTCCATCATAACACTCCTACAACACATAATAATCATATGTACACACCACATAGATATGCAGAATCAGCATATTTAATCCAATCAACCTGATATTTCCTATGCTACCTTTTATGTTATCCAACTAGGTACATACAGTTTAAAATTAACGTACCCATGGAAAAGGATACATCGATCCTCTATAGATTGACCAAACTGATAATGGTATACGGCTAATTCAGTCTTTCCCCACGTCAATACAAGCCATGTACTCAATGTGCTGAAGATATCCAACTAAGAACGAATAACCCAAAGATCAGCATTTTTATAAAATAGAGTAAGTTGATCCCTTGCTGATCGGACCAACCAAAACAATGAATCAGTGATTGACTATCTAAATCTAACAAATGTACGTTAATCCTCTGCAATCACAAAGGTATATCGATTTATGACTACCCAAGTCGACAAACGTAAATCAGTATTCTACTGACCGATCTAACAAGAGTAAATCAATATTTACTGATGAAATTAACTAAGATAAAATGGTATATTACTTGGCTAGGTCAACATGAAGATATAGATACTATCCACTACCCAGCTAATAATAGCAGAGGCTGGTATGTGCCTCAATCTGCTAACCAACTAGTAGTAACAGAAACTAAAAATTACTGGTGTATGATATGAAAAATTACCAGAAACTGTAATCCTTGATCTCTAATAGGGTCAATCATCAGTGGCTAACCCATCACATGTAATATAGCTACAACATCAAATAGATACCAGATACAAAGTGCTATTACATGCCATAATTATCACAGTCAACAATGCATTCACTAACAGAAAGGTAGGATAACGGTATACCAACATACCTCCTATAGCTTGGAGATGTCCTGCCGCTGCTAGGTCCCAAAACTTGAAAAAGTCACATCGAGAAGACTAAAACACGAAATCTGAAATACGAAATATAAGACTCGTAAACCGAGCTCTGATACCAATAAATTGGTATCAGATAAATCTCGAAAATCCAGAACACATAGCAAGTATCGTATACCTGCTCTGATACCACTAACTTGTCACGCCCCGAGGGAGTCCCTGTCCGAAGAAATTTCGGCAACACCTCCCCTGTACGGGTGACAATCTGAAACATTTCTACATACATAATATACCTTAGCCACAGGCGGCTGGAATATACACACAACCACGCAGTTTATATGCAGCCTACTCGGCTGATACAACAAAAATACAGCCACGCAGTTATATATAAATTTAACAGCCCACTCGGTTGTACCAAAATCAAACACAGCGGAAATCCAATAGACAACACATATAACTATAAACAAAGACTGCTAGCCTTCTAGGCTTACACCACACAACAATACAACACTCCGGAAACAAAACCGGAACACAAAGTCAAATACACACGTATCATATACCAAGATAAAAATAAACAAAATTTCGGAGACTGGTCTTCTAATATGACGTGGGGACCGGCAGGTAGGATACTCCAAGCAACTCCATAAACAGCCAGGTACCTGAAAAAAATAGTGTCCACGGGGGTGAGTTCAACAACTCAGCAGATACCAGTTGACATGTATAGTAAGATATAACATACAGTAATAACTATGGAGTACAGACTCCTAGACAAAAGCTGGAAATGCACAATAGAATAAGCTGAAGAGAACTGTACTCACCAGGGCCTCCTATCAGAATAGTCAGGTCGTCAGACCGAGAGTATCATAAATCCTGTATGCATGTCAAACATATACATCCATCCAAATGCATCATATAAGTGCAACAAACACAATCAGTATATGCATCAATGCATATGATGCCAATGACATGGTCACCCCTGACGCCAATCAGCCATCTCAGACACAATGATGAGACCGAGTGGGTAGGGCTGTGATAACCGTGCACTCTGACGTCACTGCTTCTGATGAGTGACCGAGTGGACGGGATGCTGTCGGAGTACACCTATCCTCCTACCCCAAATCATAAGTGGGGGAGCACAATGCTCTCATCTCCCGGTACACGATGACGGGGAGGGATCTCGGCGTGCTACCACGCTGCAGTACACTACCTAAGAGCGTCCCAGCGGAGCACCACCGAGCAAACTGACGTGCTACCACGCTGCGTCACACTACCCATGAGCGGACCAACGGAGCACTGACAGTGATAAAACTGGCGATGTGCTCAACAATAATGGAGCAGACTATCGCGCAGCATGCAATCATGCGAATGATGCATGACACTAAGCATGGCAATATCCTGAACCAATCCACATATATATAAAATGTGTACCCTAGTATCAATAAGTCATATCCGAAGATCTAAGGTACACAAGACATGTATGGTATAAATAAAAACCTGGGTCCTGAACATAATAAGGCATGGTATGTCACTGCCATATGAGCATATATATAATTATGTGGATACTAACATAAAATACATATCAGGTGAGTAAACAAGCATGTAACAGGTATCCTGTAGAGACATATCGAAACAAGAACGAACATAATTATTACTAAAAGCTATAACCTACTAAACATATCAACATGACATTATCATAGATAAGTCAAGGTACCCGCCTCCGATAAGAGGATTGTATCTGGTCCAACCCGACGTCGAGATGCTCGTCTCGCGTCAAAGTCCTGTGTCACCAATATATACATTTTTATTAGCTAAAATTCAATAAATAGCTAAATAAAATCCCTACGACTAATTTAGGATAAAACACTAATCACATCATCCAACTACAATATGTATCCAAATTCCTACACCATACCTCAAGCTCAACCGCTGTTGAACACAGAACAAGGTGAGCTGATTGCTGTTGGAAACAAGGTATACCATAGCAAGACCTCCTTGCTGAAGTTTTCCCCACAGCGCACAACACTTGGCTGGAATCCTACCTACTCAACAGATCAAGATGAGATCAACAGGAAGATCACAGATCAGAACAAGACTAGAGATCATTAATTCAAGCAACAATCTAATTCCAGTAATAACCTGTCCTCACCACCTCTTCCTCTTCAGTAGCTACCAAGAGTCATGGATCGGGCAGAGTCAACAACAAGCTACTGATGCAATGGTAGCCGGAACCAACCTAGGTCACTGCCTTCCAGACAATGAGCTCACGTCAACACCATAACCAGACTTAATACCCAGATAAACGGCTAGGGTAGAACACCTACCTTTCAGCTTAAGATGTAGAAATCGATTACCCCCTGCTCGGCCGTCGATCCACTGGAGGAAAGGTAGGCTGGCGGTGAAGACCAAACTAGGGAACAGAAAGATTTTGATCAGGCGCCTGAGATGCTAGCCGTCGGTGATCGAATATTTGGGCAGAGCGGGGTACGTTGGGTCTGATTTGGTGGCCGACACTGCTCTATGCGACAACGGCTCTCGGCTCTCGGCGATCTACGACAATGGCAGAAGAGGAAGCTCCTCAAATCAGGGAGCTAGGGCATAGAGGAGGGGGCCGGCGGTGTCGGGCAGTAGCGATGTCGCGATGGAGAAGAAGCAATCGACTTCTCTTGGCTCTCGTCGGTCGGCGAAGATGGATCGGCCAAGAGGAGGCACTAGCGTCGTGGGATCGGGGAGGAAAGTCGACAGTCGACGTCGCTAGGGCACGACCAAGGTGGAAGAGAAGAGGAAAATCTAAAGGAGGCGGCGTTTGAGATCAACGAAGAGAAAGAGAAGAAATAGGAGAAGAAGAAATCGTCGCATGCGGTTTTGGGGAGGAGACGACGTCGAGAGGTAAGGCACGGGGAAAGGAAACAGGGAAAAGAAGAAAAAAAGAAAAGAAAAGAAAATAAGAAAATCAACATTTCCTCACTTAAAATGGGGTAGCACAAATAGGCTTTCCCGGGTCCCGTTTTTATCCCCGTAACCTGAGCCATACGATCTTCGAAAAATTCCAAAAAAATTCTAAAAATTTCGGAAAATTTTCTTATCATTATTCGTCATTTTGTGATATTTTACATGAAGAACAGGTTTTTTTACTCAATAGTTGGTTGTCCTTTAACTTCGTTGATGAAGGAGCACTTTAAATACTGAACCTTGCAACAGATTCCACAGTCGAGAGTTGAGAACTCTGCCCTGCTGAAGCGACTTGCCAACATCAATCAAAAGTACAATGAAGCTGCTGTCGACAATAGGATACTCAAAGCGAATGTGGAGACTCTCAGAGCTAAGGCAAAAAGTTATCTCAGTTTCACATTTGTATGCCCTCAGTACTTTTCGTTTTGATCTATGCGCAATGCAAGTTTTTAATCTTATTATTGTATTCAGGTGAAGATGGAAGAGGACGTAAAACCGTTAACCGGAATGACTCTGTTCTACTCGACAATCGCAGACATGTCCTCCGCCAATGGTATAGTTCGAGCACCTGCAGAAGTGGATCTGTGGTGTAGTTGCCCGTGTAACTTCACATTAACATTGCTCCTAATTCAAATCACGTCGATAACAAATTATGATAATCCCAACTATTTTGAGTCGGTTAAGATTTTTATATCTTCATTCAACTCATTGAAAGCAAGAATCTTACTAACTAATTGCTTTTTCTCCTAGATCTAATCTTAATTGTGTTCATTAATTAATCCACACACTAATCCACATGATATTGTCTCCAATCTAATAATATATGCCTTGCAAATATATTAACATTTCTTAAAAGATGCATTTAATTAATTAATTATAATTTTAAAAAGATGATTGTACTCATCCTAAATGTCCTTTATAGTCTGTCCGCATGTTATGTGAAAGAAGATAAATTACTAAGTCAAATTATAACTGATCGTCAAATAATTAAAGAGTGAGAAGAATTTTTTTCCCTTGAGACATGCGTTCATCATAAATTGACTCCTTACTTGATTGTAATAAAACTGTCATTTTCTAATCAATTTGATGATACTGTTTGAAGAAATTAATTCCTTATCTAATTATAATAAAATTGTCACTTTCTAATCAACTTGACCATGCTTGTAAGAATAATTAATTATAATTTACTTGACTCTAGAACCAGACAGAATAATAGCATCGAGACCACAACGTTAGGATATCTTTAATCACCTCTTAGTCCTTAATTATTCAACTAATCCATTAATTAGACGAGGATTTGACTTGGTTGAGGCGCGACCCGGTTCACATGGCCCGACCCAACATCTTCATATAAAATCTCCGCACACGTTCCCGCGACCGCTTGCCCAATAAAATATTGTTTCCTGTGTCGGACCTGGCGCGGCGCCCCGCCCCATTGTCTCCCATGGGCCCGACGCGCTTTCCTCACCGAGTGCGTCAAGCGGACGCCCTGTTTACCTTACGCATCTCCAATGTTCTCTCACTCGCATTGTCTATGATGTGCTTATGCCGGGTCCAACATATTTCTAACTAATGATTGTGAAGGTGAATAGGTTTGTTGGCTTTCTAGAGTTAGAAAAGTAAAAAATGCTAGAGATCCAAGCTTCTTATATCGGTCTGCGATAGTAGTGATCGAATCTAAAGCAGCAAATTTGAGAGGAGAAGAAGATGTTTTCGTGATTTGAGATCGCGGTGGAGTGATCGTAGACAGAATGGCGAATGGATTGGGGTTGGAAGAGACGGAGCTGCGCTTGGGACTAGGACTCGACGGAGGAGGAGGAGGGGAAGACGAGGGCTCGAAGAAGAGGGGGTTTGAGGAGACCATTGATCTGAAGCTTCAGCTTCATATGCCATCCGACTCAGAGAAATCAGAGGCCACCTTGGAATCTTCCGACAATATGGTGAAGAAGATGCCGAGCCTGATGAACCTTGCCTCGTGGGGTGGTGGCTGCGGCGTCCACCCGGAAAAGCCACCTGCGCCCAAGTACGCTTGATTCTATGCCGATTAGCTTAAATTTTTAAATCTTGCTGGTTTTACTTTAATTTAAGACAAAATTCATGCTTTCTGCATGTTTTATCTCTATCTCTGTGTATACAACCTATGCATCGTGCTTTGGGGAACATGATCAACTACCATTTTTTATGCTTTAATTAGAATTATTTAATCTTTTCTAAGTTATGGCCATGAAATTTGTCTTATTTTCTTTCAACCCATATAGAAATTTGTTAGCATTTTTGTCTTTCTTTTGGATAAATGAAGTTTCCTTTTCTTTTAGGTGACCTTACACCAATTAGAAATTTTATATCATTCTTACTTCACTAACAACATTTAGCTCTAAATTCACACAGAATTAGCGGGTTAAGAGATTTTCTTGTTCACGCATTCACTTGATATAGAAACTTGGTGAACTGAATATTTGAAACAAATGTTGTACTTCAGCTACAAAGAAAATTTTCAATTCTCGGTGTAATTATTTTGATTTGTATAGTATGATCACCAAAGTTTTAGTTCAGTTATGTTCAAACAGTTTTAGAATGCAATTATCAAGGTACAGGCTGTGGGTTGGCCGCCAGTGAGATCCTTCAGGAAGAACATCCTCTATGTTCACCCTGAGAAGCATGTCTGCGACAGCAGTAATTCACCAGCTGCCTTTGTGAAGGTGGGCATGGATGGTGCACCGTACCTGCGCAAGGTGGACCTGAAAATGTTCAACAGCTACCAAGAGCTCTCCATGGCCCCGCAGAAGATGTTCAGCTCCTTCACCACCAGCACTCGTATGCGTGCATGCAGTAGGTTTCACAAAATACTATAATCTGTATACAAAACATCTGAAAAGCATGAGGATCGGTATGGAAACTGTGAGTTCAATCAAAATTTTGATATCTTAGCACACTTAACAGGAAACTCTTGCTCTCCAGGAATGAGTGAGAGGGACTACATGAACGAGAGCAAGGTGATGAATCTGCTCAATGGATCTGACTATGTCCGAACCTACGAAGACAAGGATGGAGATTGGATGCTTGTTGGTGATGTTCCATGGGAGTAAGCTTCATTGACCGACTTTCACATTGCATTTCAGAAATTTATATCACCATTATGATTTCTTAAATTTGTATCATCATTTACTTTGTTTCAAAATATAATTATTATAATCCAGGATGTTTGTTGAATCGTGCAAACGTTTGCGTATCATGAAGGGATCAGAAGCCATTGGAATCGGTTTGTATCTTTGTTATAAATCTCTGAACCAATCAACTCCTAATTCTATACCTGTATCTAGCAAAAAAATTCGATATATCAAAGGAACTTAATATTGGTCTCTCCTATTGCAGCACCAAGAGCCATGGAGAAGTGCAAGAACACAAGTTAAAGATTTGTTCCACCAAGTAAAATGACAAAACGCAAATTCACCTCTGGATTTGGATCAAGGCATATGCATGTGTGCTTACATATTTCCCAAGTTTATTTAAGTTTGTTCATCATGTTTTTTTTTATTATTAAAATAGTTTGTTTATCACCTTTATGTATGGACAGTAAGAAATGCTACTTCAAGACGGCTGCTTCCGTGTGACCCAGTAAATGGTGTTGGCTTGTTTAATTAATAACTGTTCTGCTTATTACTAGATAATTAGTGCAGTGTTTGTTGCTAGAATTAAAATAGGGAAATATGATGAGATTCTCGGCGCTTGGTCCTCTTTTAATATTGCAAGGCCAACCGGAAGTGGGGGCAAAGTTATGTGCATAGTTATGGAGTATCTGATTTAGGTATTTATAGGCATAGGATACTAATCTTTTAGCCCTTAATATTTTGTCGATTAGGCAATTATGTTGGTGCTCCTTAGGGAGTGTAAATGAACTAAGTTACTCATGAGTTAATCAAAACTCGATTCGATAAAAGTTCATTTGAGCTCGTTTAATGAAACTTGTTTAGATAAACAAATCAAGCTCAAGCTTCACAATACTCAGCTCGTTAGCTCGTAAACATGTTCGTTAGTAAGTTCATGAATCAACTTTTAAATAAAAAAATAATAATTTTGATATTGAATTTATAGATTTTATACTCTACTTATAAAAAAAATATAGATAAATATATTAAATTTATTTATTAGAATAAAATTATAAATTTTAATAAGAATATTATAATTTCTCTAAATATATAATTTAATTTTTAATAAATATTTAAATTTATAATTTATATTTATTAAGCTCGTTTATGTTTGATAAAAACTCGAATAAGCTCGTGAGCCATGGATATATTCGTTAAATAAAGCTTGATCTCAGATCGATTATAAACGAGTCAAACTCAAGCATTCAAAAGTTCGGCTCGATTACACTCCTAGTGCTCCTTGATGAAGCAGCCGATTAAATAGCATAGAGTTTGATGCTCTGAAGCTTCTGAAGGCAAGGGAATAAATTATACAACTACTTACACCAGGGATTGAAAATAGCATGAGAGAAGAATCATTGATTACATTGTCCCCAAGATGGCAAAAGACGAATACGCTCGCCCCCAACGCCCCCGCCAACCCATCTCAGGGCCAACACGGAGGAGGTAAATCACGGACGGCTACTAGCCTTTGGAATAGTGACTAGCACATAAGGGAGGTGATACGGTGCATGATTGTGGGGTCCGTAAGATGATGTGATTGGGAGTCAAGACCACAGGACGGTCTGAAGTCAAGATTACGTGGAGGTTAGGTAGGTCAGAAGTCCAGCCCCCGTGGAGGTCAAAAGTCAAGCTTACGTGGAGGTCAGAGGTCTAACCCCCATGGAAGTTAGAAGTCAAGCTTGCGTGGTTGTGGTCAAAGTCTCAGTTGACGTGGCAGTCAAAGAATAGGATTACAAGTTGGACCAGACTCATCCTCGATAGCAATCAAGAACGGGGCTCACCGGCCTCGATAGCAATCAAGAACGGGGCTCACCGGCCGGGTACAGCTGAGAGCTGGACCCACAGGGGCGGGTACAGCTGAGAACTAGACCCACGGGTTAGGTACAACTAAGGGGTGGGTCCACAGGCCAGATAAAGGCGCAGAAGGAAAGGCCTCGGGCGAAACACAGAAGGTCGGAATACAGACCTGACGTACAGGTCGGGACATACGAACCATGGAAAACAACGGACAGATGCAGGTCGGGATACGGACCTGGTGTACAGGTCGAGACGTACAAGCCATGGATAATAGCCGACAAAAGCAAGTCGGGACACAGACCTGGCTTACAGGTCAGGAAGTATAAATCAGAGATAACAATAGACAGATGCAGGTCGGGATACAGACCTGGCGTACAGGTCGGGACATACGAACCATGGATAACATTAGACAGATGCAGGTCGGGATATAAGCCTGGCGTACAGGTCGGGACGTACAAGTCATGGATAACAGTATACAGATGCAGGTCGGGATACAGACCTAGCGTACAGATCGGAACGTACAAGCCATGGATAATAGTAGACAGATGTAGGTCGGGATACAGATCTGGCGTACAAGTCGGGACGTACAAGCCATGGATAACAGTAGACAGATGCAGGTCGGCATACAGACCTGGCGTACAGGTCGAAACGTACAAGCCATGGATAGCAGTAGACAGATGCAGGTCGGGATACAAACCTAGCATACAGGTCAGGACGTACAAGCCAGGAATAACAGTAGACAGATGCAGGTCGGGATACAGACCTGGCATATAGGTCGGAACGTACAAGTCATGGATAACAGTAGACAGATGTAGGTCGGAATACAGACCTGTCGTATAGGTCGGGACATACGAACTATGGTTAACAGCAGACAGAAGCAAGTCGGAATACAGACCTCGGAGTATAGACCTAGTGTCCAGGCACTATAGGACAAACAAGCAAGCCAGGGAATCGTAACTACCTGTCAGAGAATAATCAGCGTGTCAGGGAATATGCTAATAGTCGGGGCTCATTACCCCTTTGGTTCTGTCGCCAGCCTATAAGGAGGTGTCGCGTGTCATTCACCGCCAGACAAAGTCTGACAGCCGACATTCCCTGACACCCGCCAGGTCCCAGAAACATCCGTGGTAGTATAAAAAGGGGTATTTTGTCCCTTATGCAGGTACGCTCACTCGTCGTTTCTTACTCGTCTTTACTTTTCATCCTTTCTCTGTATTTTCTGGGCAAAAAGTACCTGACTTGAGCGTCGGAGGGCCTGACCCGGGGACTTTTTTCCTGATTTCTGGTCTCTAACGACTCATGGGCTCGTCTGAGTGTGCGCAGAGCCGCAGTGTCATCATCCTGGTCATCTTTCTTCGTCATCCGCCCATGCGAACCTTTCCGAGGGGTGCCAGGTAGATCAGACGCCGCGGCGACTTTCTGTCAACTTCCAGTACATCAAGGCCCGCCTTCATCCGACTCAGCTTCCGGACGGGATCAAATTTGGCGTCGTCTGTGGGAACACAATCACCTGTTCCGGAACGTGAAGATAGAGGAGTCTGGCCGCATCAATGTCACCATGACCGCAGGAGAGTACGAGCTCTTCAAGGAGGCCAAAAAGCGAGCAGCCTCCAAGAAGCAAGTGACTGTCTCGCAACCGCGTCAAGCTCCTGTTGAAGCTTCCAAGGAGCCCATCCCTATTTCAGATCGAGGTTCTAAGAGAAAATAGCCCAAGGGGTTTCCTCAGGTTCCTTACCGCGAGCCTGACGTGGGGTATTATCAGCCAGGACCCCATAGCCTCAGCCTTAAGAAAGAACAACCTCAAGCCTCTATGGCCGAGAGTTCCCTACCTAGAGACTCGAGGAAAGGGAAGGCTCTCATCATACCGGAAGTGGTCCCGGAAGATCCGGACGAGTGAGTACCTTTCTTGGCCAGGATTTTGAATGAAAAATTTCCTAAGGGCTACAGGGCCCCGTCGATCGGGGAATATGATGGGAGCAAAGACCCGGAAGATCATCTGCGCAAGTTTAAGAATGCAGCTCTGTTGCACCAATACAGTGATGTTGTTAAGTGTCGGGTTTTCTTGAATACTCTAGCTGGTTCGGCACTAAAGTGGTTTGATGGGTTACCACAATGATCCATCACCTGTTTCTTGGATTTCAAGACGACCTTCCTTCGTCGTTTTGCCAACAGTAAAAAATATCAGAAGACAAATCATTGTCTTTTCACTCTTAAGCAAGGGTCCACCGAGCCTTTAAGAAGTTATATCAACCGCTTCAATCAAGTGGCCCAGGATGTCCCCACCGCCACTTCGGATATTTTGATGAGTTATTTCTCCCACGGATTAGGAGAAGGAGAATTGTTCAGAGATCTCATCAAAAATCCCGCTCAGAATTTTGATGAGATGGTGGAAAAAGTTGCTTGCTATATCAAAGTAGAAGAAGCACAGGCGGCCCGAAGGAAAACCGAGAGACCGCCTCCATCTACCAACAAGCCGGAAAGAAAGGTACCTCCCCCACCTCCTCAACTTTTGCTGCGCGCTCGGGAAACCAGACCTACTTTCCATCCCAGACCGGAGGTTAGACCAGCCCCCCGAGTCGCAGCTGTGCACGCTCCCCGACCTGGACCGTGGAACACTCGGTATTACACCTATCATCGTTCTCATACTCATGACACTAATCATTGTTTCTAGTTCGCTCGGGACTCTAAGCGGGCTGCAGTGTTAGGCTTACCGCCTCCCGAGCTAGCCCCTCAAGTACTCAAGATGATGGAGGAACAGCGAGCTGCGGTTGGACAGACCAGGCAACCCGCCCCGACCTAGCCGGGCCTATTGCTCATCAAGCAGGTCAGGGGAAAGAGCCAGAAGGAGCGCGGGAAGCCGAGAATAGAGGCAACGTCGTCGTCTGAGAGATTGGAATGATCTTTGTAGGGCCAACTGATGGAGATTCGAGAAGAGCGCGCAAGTCTCATGTACGTCGCTTGGAGGTCCACACTGTTGGATGCAGCCAGGAGCAGGCTTCTGGCCCTGTCATCAGCTTCGGGCCAGCAGACCTGGAAGGTCTGGAGCTGCCTCATGATAATGCACTTATCATCAAGGCCATTATCGTCAATAGCCGAGTGGCTCAGGTTTTCGTTGATACCGGGAGCTCGGTTAATATTCTGTTCAGAACTGCATTCGAGGAGATGCAGATCGATGTCACTGAACTCCAACCTGTGGCTACGTCTCTATATGGATTTACAAGCAATGAGGTGAAGTTAATGGGTCAGATTAAGCTGGCTATATCTCTGGGCACCGAGTCGTTGGTGCGCACAAGGAGGAGCACTTTTATAGTGGTTGATTCCCCCTCCTCTTATAACGTCATCTTGGGAAGACTTGTTCTGCATGAATTTAGGGATGTTGTTTCTACCTTCCATCAAAAAATCAAATTTCCCGTTGGCGAGCAGGTTGGGGAAGTCAAGGGAGAGCAAAGGGTCTCTCGCCGATGTTATATCGATATGGTACAAGTGGAGGCTAGGAAGAATCAAAGGATGCAAGATGGGGGCGTCCATGCTGTCCAAGAAGAGCCTTTGCCTATGGCTGAAGAACCCATCCCCTGGGAGGAGGTGCAACTATACGCTGAACGACCTGAAAGTCTAACTCGCTTAGCAAGCGACCTTTCTCCTCCTCTCAAGGAAAAGTTAGTCCAATGCTTGATCCATAACCGGGGTGTCTTCGCCTGGTTTACAGAGGAGTTACCTGGGGGCAAGCCTGAGGTAGCAGAGCATAAGTTACATCTACTACTGGACTCCCGACCAGTCAAGCAAAAGAAAAGAAACTTCTCAGCCAACTAGAACAAAATAATCAGAGCCGAGGTGGATCAGCTCAGGAAGGCAGGCCACGTTCGAGAAGTACAGTTCCCATCCTGGCTCTCTAATGTGGTCTTAGTAAATAAGCCCAACAATAAGTCGAGAGTATGCATAGACTTCCGAGACCTCAACCGAGCTAGTCCCAAGGATTACTATCCTCTGCCCCGGATCGATCAGATGGTGGACTCAACTGCCGGTTGCGAGAGGATCTGCATGTTGGATGCCTACCAGGGGTATCATCAGATTCCTTTAGCTGTGGAGGACCAAGAAAAGGTTAGCTTCATTACGGCTGATGGTACCTTCTGTTATACTGTCATGCCCTTCGTTCTCAGGAATGCAGGAGCTACGTACCAAAGGATGATGGATAAGATCTTCCGGGAGCAAATCGGGCGCAATGTGGAGGTTTATGTGGATGATATACTCATTAAGTCCCCTTTAGCCGTGAACCTGATCAAGGATGTAGAAGAAACCTGCAAGACTCTCTGGCAATATGGGATGAAGCTGAACCCCTTGAAATGTTTGTTTGGGGCTAAAGGAGGAAAGTTCTTGGGCTACTTAGTGACCGAGCGGGGAATAGAAGCTAATCCAGAAAAGGTTCGGGCACTACGTGATATGCAGGTTCCCTAGAATTTGAAGGAAACCCAGAAGCTGGTCGACAGAATAACAGCCCTGTCAAGATTCATTTCCAGATCTACAGACTGGGTTGCTCCTTTCTTCAAAGTGCTCAGGAAGGCCTCCAAGTTCTAATGGGATGAAGAATGTACCCGAGCTTTTGAGGAGCTGAAGAAGTATTTGGAGGCTCTGTCATCTTTATTCAAGCCAGTTGTTGGAGAACCATTATGAGTATACTTATCTGCCACCCCCGAGGCCATAGGGGTTGTGCTTGTTAAAGAACATGATAATGTACAACGGCCAGTGTATTTTTTCAGTCATCTATTAAAAAGGGTCGAGGCTTGATACACGGCCCTCGAGAAGTTGGTTTATGGATTGGTCCTTATGGCTTGACGATTAAGACCTTACTTCTTAGCACATCCTATCACAGTTTTGACCAATAGCACCATGAGAAGAGCCCTGACTAATGTAAAAGTTGCAGGTCAGCTTATCAAATGGGTGACAGAATTAGGGGAATATGACATACAATACCAGGCACGCACAACCATCAAGGCACAGGCCTTGGCAGATTTCTTAAAAGAAATTCATCAAACCAACTCTGAAGAAACCTGGAAGGTCTATGTGGATGGGTCGACAACTCATCAAGGAAGCAGTGTTGGGATCTTGTTAATATCTCCCCAAGGGGATATACTCCAATTGACTGTCCGATTGAATTTCTGAGCCACTAACAATGAGGCAGAATACGAGGCTTTGTTGGCAGAACTGCAGGCAGCCTGGCACATAGGTGTAGCCCGGGTAATCATCTACTCAGATTTCCAGCTAGTAACTCAGCAAGTGACTGACAACTTTATAATAAATTGTGATAAGTTACAAGTATACCGGGAAGCATATGAGAAGATGAAGGAAGAATTTGCAGAAGTTACAGTAACTAAGATCCCCAGGGCAGAGAACGAAAAAGCAGATGAGCTAGTAAAGATGGCAAGTTCCTTGACTACTTGGGTGTTGGACCGGTCAACGGCACAAACATTCCTTATAGCTCAGATAGATTTACAAAACAATAGAGAAGCAACTATTGATTGGCGGGCACCCATGATCAGTTATCTTAGGCAGGGCATCTTACCGAATGACCCAGAAGAATCACGGCTGGTCAAGAAACAAGCCCATGCATATGTCATGATCGGGGATCAGCTATACAAGAGGTTCTTCTCTAGGCCCTTACTCAAATGCCTGGGTATGGAGGAGGCAAACCAAGCCTTACGAGAAATACATCTGGGATGCTGTGGCAGTCATGTAGGCGGTCCGACATTATCTCGCAAGGTACTCCTGGCCGGGTATTTCTGGCCTACTTTACAGAGGGATGCTCACAAGCTGGTAAATACCTGCCTGTCCTGTAAAAAACATCAAAATTTAACACATCGACCGACGACTCTGCTGAGAACATCTATAGTCTCGTGTCCTTTTTATCAATGGGGCATGAATATTGTGGGACCATTTCTAATGGCCCCGGGTCAGAGACGTTTCTTATTGGTGGCGGTGGATTATTTCTCTAAGTGGGTGGAAGCAGAGGCCCTGGCCAAGATCACAGAAGATGTGGTCATCCAGTTTCTATGGAAAAATATTCTTTGTAGGTTCAGCATTCTGCACAAGTTGGTATCAGACAATGGGAGGCAATTTCAAGGGCAAAAAATTCATGCCTGGTGCAAGGGATTTGGCATAACGCAATCCTTCGCATCAGTGGCATACCCACAAAGAAATGGCCAGACCGAGGTAGTTAATCGAGAAATAGTACGAGATCTGAAAGTTAAGTTGGATCATGTGGGAGGTAATTGGGTGGAAGAGTTGTCAAGCATCCTATGGGCTTATCGTACAACACCCCGAGAAAGTACCGGTCTGACACCATTCCATCTAGTTTATGGGAATGAAGCGGTAGTACCCATAGAGATTGGAGTGTCGTCGGTCAAGAGGACATTATACGATGAAGGAAACGCAGAGTGGCGGCTAGCTGAACTGGATCTCATTAGTGAAACCCGCGATAGGACGACAGCCCGGCTGGAGGCCTATCGACAAAGAATGAGGCAAAATTATAACAGAAGAGTAATTCCTCAATTCTTTGGGGAAGGAGATCTGGTCTGGAAGCAAGTTAAGTCTGTGGGAGATGTGACCAAGTTAGCACCACAGTGGGATGAGCCTTACAAAGTAATCAAAAAATTATCGTCTAGAGCTTATTATTTACAAGATAACTAGGGCAAGAAGTTAGATCGACCATGGAGCGCTAACTACCTACGACCTTACAAAGTCTAAAGAAGCGTATAAAGAAGAATAGGCCGGGTTGTCACATATTTGACAGACCGGGGTAGCAGGCCGGGGCAAAAAGCATACCAGATAGTGCAATAAGAAGATATGTTAGAGCAGAAATTGTATATCCCCATATTTCTTTTGACAGATTAGAAAATTCTAGCAAAGTAAACCTCAAAGTGCTAATGGATGTGTAGGAAGAAAAGTAATAAAGTATTACACAGGAAGTCATTAAATCACATTATATACAGACAGTCAGCAATGATCATTTGAAAGGAGCAAAGCATCATCCAGAATCTCTTTAAGGATCCAGTCATGATCTAAAAACTCAGCAGGAGGAGCTTCTTTTAAGTAGCCCTGTTCGTAGAGTTGTCGCAAAGCTCCTGCCACACCATAAATAACCGCTGAAGAGAAACGTTGTCCTGCTTGCGTACAAAACTCTGGAGAGCGCAGGTACAAGGTGTGGCTCTGTTGGCAGTGGTTATTCTCTCCTTCTTTATAGACGGCCAGGGCTGTAGACACCCCCTCTGTAGTAGCGCGAGCTTGCGACAGTTCAGCCCGGACGGCCAGAAGTTCTGCTGCCTGAGATGTCAGTTGGGCCGTTTGGGATTCCAATCTTTTGCTTTGCTCTTGTGCTAGGGTTTCGGTGGCGCGTAGCTTCTGGGTCAACTGGTCAATGACTCGTTGATGCACCAAAGCTTGTTGATCCATGTGTTGCTGGTGCACGACATCGACCTGGGTTTTTTCTTCTTGAAGGTCTTTAAGCTTGTGGTTAGCCCATGCCAAGGATACTTCCAGATTGGTCTTCCTTATGGTCAGATTCTTTATTTTGGCTCTCAGGGCATGACTAGCCTGCGCAGGGTCATTCAATTGAAGCTCCAATTCTGTTACCATGTCTCGCAGCACCTTATTTTGGTGATGAACAGCATGGAAGGATTGGTTTATTATCAGGGACTCTGCACAGGCCTGGGACATAAAGGAAATATCTGATAAGAACATGGAGGATAATAGCTGTGGTAATCATGGAAACTTACCTTGATATACAACTCTGAGAATCTATCCATCTGGGCAGGGGAGGCAAGAGTTCCATCTGCTGTATACTTTCTTCCCATAAAGTCGCCAAACGACCTTTCATTGTGAAGGAGCTGGTGGGAACATTCTTCCATGACCTTAACTTAGCCTTAGAAGGAGCAGTGGTACGATAATGGTGATGAACAGGTGGTGGTGGCTGTGAAGGCCCAACGGCTAAGCCAGAAAGCCCAGCAGCTGACCCCAAAGGAGCTGAAGGGGGCATATGAGAAGGCTCTGGAGGTGAGGTAGTTGAGGAAGGGTGAGGTGATGGGCCGGCTTCGGTGCTCTGATGCTGTTGCAAGGCAGAATGTTGAGCTAGCGGAGGCTCGACCGGAACCTCGGGTGGAGCAGGAGGAGCATCTGCATGGCTCGGGATAGGAGTTGGGGTTGCAATAGGAGGCGAAGGAGGAGTGGTGGTTGCAACAGGAGGCAAAGGAGGAGGAACAGCAGAAGGGCCTGAGTTTTGGCTAGGATTGGGGGCTCTGCGGCGAAGTCTCTGAGCCAAAGGTTGGTCATCCGAGTCAGAATCTTCGGAAGGTAGCCGAACCCTGCACCGAGAAGAAGAAGGGGCATCACGACCCAAGCAGTCATTTACAGAACAGGCCCGACGAGCCGCCTGAGAAGCTTCTCTGAAGGCAGGGTTGGCGTAAGTGACATTGGCTGATCTTCGACCGCGACCGCGACCAGGGCTGGAGGTTGGTCGGGAAGGATTAATTGATTGAAGAGGCTTCGGGGTGAAGGGTCGGGTTGTAGGCAAGGCCCGGGGACGAACAGGGGCAGAAAGCCGGGGTATAGGTGAAGTCCTGGGATGAGCGAGACGAGCAGAGGCAGATTGAATAGTAGACGAGGCTCTGCGTGGAAGACTGGGTCGAGGATTTGCAGTGGTAGCCATACCGACATGGGTCGAAGTCGAGTAGGGGAGCGATCTCCTCTCTAAAATAACTCGACTGCGCCGCATGATCTCCATGTCACTTATAGGAAGAGGTTGAACCTCTGAAGCACGGGTTAAGACCTCAGCTGTACAAGATAGAGTAGGAGGTCAACTACAGTAGGAAAAATAAAATGCATGAAGTTATAAGAGAAATAAAAGAAAAGCTTACCCAGGGAGTGAGGCATCTCAGGAGTAAGATAGCTCAGGCGGAAATAGGATAGCAATTCCTCAGATAATAAACACGTCAAGTTCAGCTGGCATCCTGCTAAGCGAGACGAAGCATCTAAATAGGAGGTATCAAGATGAAATTCCCCTAGTGCTGGGGTCGGGGGAAGTGACGATTGCCATTGCAGGGGCCACTCTACCTCATGGGGAAATCGAATGAAGAAGAATTTGCTCCTCCAGTTCGGTTCAGAAGGTTGTAGGGGTGAGAAAAAAGCAGTCCGAAGGCGAGGCTGGAAGCGGAATGAGCCTTCTTCCTGTTGCCGAAGGGTGAAGAAGTAGTGGAACAAAGGGGAAGACAAGGATAGCTCGCATACTTCGCAGAGTACTACAAATCCACAGAGAATCCTTATAGAATTCGGCGTCAACTGTCCCAGGGGAATTTTGAAGTGGCGGCACACGTCAGAAAAGAAGGGGTGAAGAGGGAGACGGAAGCCGGCCACAAATTGTTCTTTAAAGAAGGTGCAATATCCATCAGGAGGAGCAAAAAATTAGTGCACTCCGGTGGAGATGATCACATGTGCGTTATCTGCAACTCCATAGGTATATCACAGATCATCCCGGTCTAGTTCGTCGAAAGTGGATGAGTCAGGAAAGTACATCGCCGCCAGAGAAGACTGATAGGAGGAGGATGCCATGTGAAAAGAAATAGAAGGAGAAGAGATCAAGCGGGAAGCTATCGACGCAAAAACAGAGATTCAGGACTAGTAATGGATTCAGGCGGGAAGAAGAAGAAGACGTGAAAAGTCTGGAGGCAAAAGCGAGAGGAGATTATTTATTGCCGCTGGGCGGAGGGGCAATTTAGTCAGGTATCATCCACCGGTTCACAATAATTGGCGGGAGCAAAGAGGGCCGATGGATCTTCCTTGAAAATAATGTCCAAGGGTATATCTGGAAAAGTGTCAGCGCGAAGTACGAGGAGATAGCTTTCGGGAAAAGACGTAACAGTTTTAAGTGTTTTATGAACTCTTAACCCTCGCTCTCCTAGTCTGGTCTTAACCCTCACTTTCTCGCTCTGATATTATCATGTACTGGATTAAGGTGGAAGAAGCAGACCGGGGTGTGTGGTTGAGCCGGGTCGGTCAGCGGGGAAAGGGGAGTGAAACAAGTCGGGGTAAGGAAGTGAGTCCCGACCAGGGGCAGTGAAACAGGTCGGGGTAAGGAAGTGAGTCCCGACCAAGGGCAGTTAACACTTGAACCAGAAGGTTGAAGTACACCTCCATATCGCCACGGTTTATATCGGTCGGGAAACATACAAGGCAATTGATAAGAAAATGAGCTAAGGAAAAAACAAGCAGTCATGTCATATCATAAGAAGGTTAAATAGTCCAAGGCAAAGACAAATCCGAAATTACAGGCAAATAGTTTGAGCGAAAGTTTGGCAGTTTCATTTTTACATTACAGTTCAGCATCAGTAGGAGGCGCTGGAAGAAGAAAGAAGTCGTCATCATCCTTAAAGGTAGGATACGACTCAGCGGGGAGCTCGTTCATCAAGCGAGCAGTGTCCAGGAAGTTTTCCAAAGGGGCGGAGTGAAGTAGACCCTGCTCAAACATTTGACGAGCCCCACCGGCCGCTCCGCTACAAAGCATAAGGTTCATCAAACCTCCAATCTTCCTCAAGAAGAAAGGAGATGTGACGTAGGATAGCCTGTATGCTCTTAGACGACCAGCTTCTCCCGCCTAATAATCTGCCAGCTCTGCCCGGGCCTTCTCAGCATCGGCTCGGGCCAAAGTCAAATCTTTTTGACTTTGGGAAGCATTCTCCTGAGCCTTCAAAAGATCGGCCTGCATTGATTTGAGGGTTGCTTGGCTGGCCTCCCAGCGACTTTGGATGACCTTCTCCCGGTCGGCACTGGAAGCCAGCTGACCCTGAACATCTGTTAAACTTTTCTGAAGAGTCTCTTGGGTTTCTTGCAGACTCTTCAGATCAAAGGATAGGGTGGTCAACCAGGCGTCCTTCTCATCCAATTCAACCACTAGCGAGCGACGTCGTTCCGCCTCATAAGCCAGTTTGGACTCGTTGGTCTTCAGAGACGCCTCCAAGGTCCTTATCTTGTCAAAAGCTACGTGGGAGATGTTCCGAGCAGACTCTGCAAACTCCCCAATTAATCCAAGATACCCCGCCAAATCACCGGGCGTGGGGTTGAGTGGATTGCAGGGAGTCAGCGGTAGCTCCAATTCTTGAAGTCGAGCCTTCATCCCCTCATGCTCCCTCTGCAAATTGGCTGCGTATTAAATCGCACTCAGGCCGGCGGAGCTGGCCTGCATAAGACGTAGAGGAAAGGATTACAAGGAATTCTTGAGGAAGAGCCCTGAGAAAAGAAAAACTCACAGAGATTATCTGGCGAGAGGCGTGATCCAGCCCCTCCATCGACAGGTTGTTCTAAAATCTTCGATTGCCAGACTGCCAAGACGCGGCTAACCCGCCCTGTAGCTGAACTAAGCCAACAGCGGGAGGAGCCTCTTCCACAGCTTCTTCGGCGGCATCGAGCTCGGTGGAGGAGGGTAGGCGCCATGAGGTGGTGAAGGAATACTTTTTGGGGATTCTCCCCTGAGATCGAGAAGTGGAGGCCGGAGCGGATATAGGCAGCGAGACAGATAAAGTTGTCAAGCTCCCGGGTTGGTTCATTACAGGAAGAGGGATCTGCCCGGGAGAGAAGGTTTGAGCAGGAAGAGAGGCCTGCTCAGGAGTCAGAGCCTGACCGGGTGTTTGGGCTGATATTTGGGGCGACAGAGTGGGAACCTCTGGTCCCAGAGCGATCTCTCGGTCGGGAGTAATAGCCTTGGCCTCTGAAGATTGAGAGGCTACAGATAAACGCTGGCTAGAAGGAAGGGGCGGAGGAGACGCCTGAACCGCAGGAATAACCTTCTTCCTTTTGCGCTGGAGGCGTAATCGTTTGGCAGGAGGGGGAGAAGCAACTCATTCTTCATCGGCCTGTTCTAATGTGGCCAGGTCTTCCATTGAGGCAGCATCCAAGGGAAGAGTGGGGGAAGCTTCTTCCTGGGCTGGCGCAGTAGGGGCAGATTGTGAGGAAGCTATCAAGCCCTATTTAAGCTCCAAGCTCATGGCTTTCAAAACAGATAGAGATTGTTGTTTCATATTCGAAGAATAGGCCCGGAGCATAGCAGCCTCTGCAAAGTGAAAGAGAGATACCTCAGTTAGAGAAGAATAACAAGAAGGAAAATAAGGTCTTACCTAATAGAGCCCCTATCTCTGTAGGAACTGGGTTGAGCCCAAAAGAATACAAAAACCTTCCAATAGTATTATAGACAAGCGAACGCTCACGTCTTGTAGTTTTTCTGAAGCGGCGTTGCAGGAAGACTGATGTTGGTGCACAGGGAGGTTAGTAGGAATGTCAGAACGTCATTGGGTTGGCTCGACCAAGGGGTCAGGTAATCTAATGAAGAAAAAAATGAGATTTCCAACCTTTGTTAGAAGAGGGCATGTTAGAAAAGAACTTATAACCAGGTCTAGCTTGTATCATAAATACACCTGGTTCAGATCGTTTGAAGGAGTAAAAATGATGAAATAGCTGAGTGGTCAGGGGGATTTAATATATGTGGCACAGAATGACGGTGCCGCATACAGCTCTGAAGAAGTTGGGAGCAAATTGAGAAGGGCAGATACCAAAGTATTGGCTCAGGGAGGAGATAAAGGGATGTATGGGAAAACGAAGGCCTCCTAGAAGCTGATCCTTGAAAATGGTCATGAAGCCTTCAGGTGGCAATGCAGGATGTTCGCTGGGTGTAGGAACACGAAGTTCGTAATCCTCGTTAAGTCTCAGGTTGGATCGGATCACGAAAAGGTCATGGTCGTCTATGTCAGAAATGTAGTGCGAATACCAAAAGGAGGCCTTACCGTCCGCCATTATCAAGGTGAGGAAGGTTGAAGAAGAGGTCAGTTGAAAGGGGGAAGAGCACCAAGCGTAAGAAGTCGAGAAGGGGAAGGGTTGAGACACCAGAGACAGCAAAGCAGCGAGGGGGCGAAGGTAGTCGAAGCGCTCAAGGCAACGACGGTGGACTGCCTTTAGGGCTTATAAAGGAGGTTTTCCTAGGGAATATCGAAAGAGGAGTCGAGTATATTTTTGGGTAAAGCGCCCAATGTTGTCCGATCACAGAACGACATGCTCTTATGGGAAGTCGTGTACAAAAAGGAGTGGAGTCGGCGGCGTCATACGGCGTAAGCAATAAAGGCATGGGACAGGTGTCACCCCCTAGGAAGCGTATTAATGATGGACATGACAAGGAAATCATGAGATGAAGCGGGCGTATGGAAACGCCTGCCACGCGATCTTCTCGGGAAGCGGTAAAGAAAATTGTCGGGAAATAAATTCGAATGTTGCAAGGCCACAAGACATCCTTTTCCTGAAGGCTGAGTAAGATCTTAATATATTTTATCTTCACAGTACATCTGAGACTGTATATCTCTTGACTGCAGACGAGGTCAAAGCGGTCTCTTCCAGCAATCCCTGGTCGGGAAATCGCCCCCAGGTCGGCAACCTTCAAGCAATCCCTGGGCGGGAACTCACCTCCAGGTCGGCAACATCTATTCTCGAACGGGCTTCCTTAAGGAATTCCCGGTCGGCTGTTCCAGACTCTCGCCCCAGTGTGAGTTATAATGAGCAAAGCTCTCATGCCCAACGACCTTCCCGATCGGATGTCCCAGACTCTCGCCCCCAGGGCGAGTTATAAGTGAGCATGACTCTCACACCCAACGACCTTACCGGTCGGTTGTCCTATACTCTTGCCCTAGTGCAAGTTATAAGTGAGCAAGGCTCTCACGCCCAACGACCTTCCCGGTCGGCTGTCCCAGACTCTCGCCCCAGTGCGAGTTATAAGTGAGCAAGGCTCTCACGCCCAACGACCTTCCCAGTCGGCTGTCCCAGACTCTCGCCCCATGCGAGTTATAAGTGAGCAAGGCTCTCACGCCCAACGACCTTCCCGGTCAGCTGTTCCAGACTCTCGCCCTAGGGCGAGTATAAGTGAGCATGGCTCTCACGCCCAACGACCTTACCGGTCGGTTGTCCCAGACTCTCGCCCCAGTGCGAGTTATAAGTGAGCAAGGCTCTCACGCCCAACGACCTTCCCGGTCGGCTATCCCAGACTCTCGCTCCAGTGCGAGTTATAAGTGAGCATGGCTCTCACGCCCAACAACCTTCCTGGTCGGTGCAATGATTTTCTTGGTCAACACTCCTTATATTCGCCGAAGCAAGATACAACAAGCTAAGTTCTCGTACCTGACTGGTCAGTAAGCCATATTTCCAGGGTTTCTGCTAAATATAAAATTTCGCAAGCACATTCTCAAGTGTCTCAGTTGCTCTGGCCGGGGGAGCATATGTTATGAGGTAAGAGGAAGGTGGGGTAAGCAGGTTATCCTTATTATTTTTGCTATTTTTGCTAGAAATATTAGAGAAACGCAGGTGTTTTATAGAAACATAATGATACCCGAGCAAGAGGGTGTGGGGCTACACCATGAGTGGAACTCAAGAAACATGTTTTATTCCGTTAACTAGGGGTACATTTTTTAAGGGTTTACATTGCTGCCAGATTCAGAGGCTTGATCCTTTCTAGCTAGATGAGCTTGAGCTCTAGTTAGATCTTCCTTAATAAGATCGATGGCACGCTTCAGTTGCCCAATAGTTTCATCTTTAATCCATCCTTCCTCTTTCAGGAGAGCCACCTCATCCTCATGTTTCATCTTCAAATAAATAATATAGTGAACCTGGCTCTGGAAGTCCGATTGAGCTTTAAGCTTGAGAGCAATTTCGGCCCGGGTTCTGGATTTGGCGGCCAGCCAGAGGTTTTCCATTTCATTAGTAAGGGACGCTTGAAGATCTTTGCTTGCAGTCATCTCCAGCAAGGCTTCCTCCTTCCGAGCCAATAAATCCATCAGATGGGCAATTTGCTGAAGCAAAGAAGCAGGTTCGCTGGATTTCGGTGTAGGTTCCATAGAGGCTGGATGCTTCATTGACAAGAGGGCAACTTGAGGAAAAGATGAGGAAGATATACTCGGACCTCTTATAGTGAGGAAGAAGGTGAAGGGATTTACTCGGAACTTGAGCTGACATTTGGAAAACAGTGTAGATTTATAGGAGAGGAATAAGCTCGGAAATTGAAGAGTCAACATACACACAGAACAATCCTGTTTATCTCCTAGGACGGCGAGAAATTCTGAAAAAAGGTAGACAAAAAATAGGTCGGCAGAGGACGCGAGAACCAGGTCAGGTAACAAAGGGACTTGGGTATAGTCAGTCGGACTAGAGCCTCTTTCGACTAGACTTGAGAGGGAGGCTTGTGATACGGTGCATGATTGTGGGGTCCGTAAGATGATGTGGTTAAGAGTCAAGACCACAGGACGGTCAAAAGTCAAGCTTACATAGAGGTCAGGTAGGTCAGAAGTTCAGCCCCCGTAGAGGTCAGAAGTTAAGCTTACGTGGAGGTCAGAGGTCTAACCCCCATGGAAGTCAGAAGTCAAGCTTGCGTGGCTGTGGTCAAAGTCTCAGTTGACGTGGCAGTCAAAGAATAGGATTACAAGTTGGACCAGACCCATCCTCGATAGCAATCAAGAACGGGGCTCATCAGCCGGGTACAGCTGAGAGCTGGACCCATAGGCCGGGTACAGCTGAGAACTGGACCCACAGGTCAGGTACAGCTAAGGGGTGGGCCCACATGCCAGATAAAGGCGCAGAAGGAAAGGCCTCGGGCGAAACACAGAAGGTCGGAATACAAACCTAGCGTACAGGTCGGGACATACGAACCATGGAAAATAGCGGACAGATGCAGGTCAGGATACGGACCTAGCGTACAGGTCGGGACGTACAAGCCATGGATAATAGCGGACAAAAGCAGGTCGGGACACAGACCTGGCTTACATGTCAGGAAGTATAAATCAGGGATAACAATAGACAGATGCAGGTCGGGATACAGACCTAGCGTACAGGTCGGGACATACGAACCATGAATAACATTAGACAGATGCAGGTCGGGATACAGGCCTGGCGTACAGGTCGGGATACAGGCCTGGCGTACAGGTCAGGACGTACAAGCCATGGATAACAGTAGACAGATGCAGGTCGGGATATAGACCTGGCGTACAGGTCGGAACGTACAAGCCATGGATAATAATAGACAGATGCAGGTCAGGATACAGACCTAGCGTACAGGTCGGGACATACAAGCCATGGATAACAGTAGACAGATGCAGGTCGGGATACAGACCTGGCGTACAGGTCGAAACATACAAGCCATGGATAGCAGTAGACAGATGCAGGTCAGGATATATACCTGGCGTACAGGTCGAGACGTACAAGCCAAGAATAACAGTAGACAGATGCAGGTCGAGATACAGACCTGGCGTACAGGTCGGAACGTACAAGCCATGAATAATAATAGACAGATGCAGGTCGGAATACAGACCTGTCGTACAAGTCGGGACATACGAACCATGGATAACAGCAGGTAGAAGCAGGTCGGAATATAGACCTCGGAGTACAGACCTAGTGTCAAGGCACTATAGGACAAACAAGCAAGCCAGGGAATCGTAACTGCCTGTCAGAGAATAATCAGCGTGTCAGGGAACATGCTAAAAGTCGGGGCTCATTACCCCTTTTGTTATGTCGCCAGCCTATAAGGAGGTGTCGCGTGTCATTCACCGCCAGACAAAGCCTAACAGCCGACATTCCCTGACACTCGCCAAGTCCCAGAAACATTCGTGGCAGTATAAAAAGAGATGTTTTGTCCCTTATGCAGGTACGCTCACTCGTCGTTTCTTACTCGTCTTTACTTTTCGTCCTTTCTCTGTGTTTTCTGGGGAAAAAGTACCTGACTTGAGCATCGGAGGGCCTGACCCGGGGACTTTTCCCTGGTTTCTGGTCTCTAACAACTCGTGGGCTCGTCTGAGTGTGCGCAGAGCCGCAGTATCATCATCCTGGTCATCTTCCTTCGTCATCCGCCCGTGCGAACCTTTCCGAGGGGTGCCAGGTAGATCAGACGCCGCGGTGACTTTCCGTCAACTTCCAGTACATCAAGGTCCGCCTTCATCCGACTCAGCTTCCGGACGAGATCAGGAGACATTTATCTCAGAGATTACATTGCCCCCAAGAATCATAATAGATAAGAAATCCGTCCGTGATTTATCTCCTCCGTGTTGACCTTGGGACGGGTTGACGAGAGCGCTGGGGGCGAGCGTATTTACCTTTTGCCATAATAATAGATAAGAAATCCAACAAAGATGAATGCCACATACAGCTTAATTAGAGACCAATCATGATGAAATTTATAAAGCATTACCTTCTTGATTTTGGAAGGTATCGTGTCTACCAAGCCTTTGTTTATGATAATATTGTCCAACAAAAGTATCAGACAGTGGTCCATCTTTATGAATTTCTAAAAAAAAAAAATACAAGAAAAGAACCTAGAACATCATAGGAAATAGAACAAGTTTCACTAGAGCCATTCCATCGCTTATTTAATTGCAACGAACAATACAACTCAAGAAACCATATAACTCTTCGAACGTAGGTGCATAATTCAGATGCTTTATGTCCTCGGTGGGCGTTATTATGAGCGCAACAATTATCATTCTTTTTTTATTTTCCTTTAAAGAAACCATTGGATGCATAACTAGTGCAAATAAGCATCCAAGTTAGAAGATGTAGCATAGACAACATCAAAGTTTACGAGCTGAGATGAGCTACAAAAATAAAGGATCAACAAGTTATTCTGATAGAAAAAAGGAAGGTGAGTAACAAAAGGGTAAGATTAAGAGATTCCAACAAAGCAACTGAGTCGTTAGGGTCTAACCTTCTAATTATGCAACAAGTCGGAGAAGACAACATGACTATTGTCCCTTGTCAAAAAGGATTCCATCCATCCGTTAGGTGCTTCTGCAAACAAAGTAAATTAGTGAAATTGCCAATTATTCTTCTTGCATACTACTATTCAATTGTAGCTAACATATTATATTTATATATAAATAAACATTAGATTCAGGTTTTAACAGAAAAAAAAACTAAATACAAGCGGCCTGATTACAAAAGAAGAGCAATCGTTTAAGAGACATCAATGAGAATCCCATGTGCAGAGTGACATATTGATCAAAAATCACAACTATAAAACACTTCAATTCAATAAAAAGACAGTCACATGCACAAAACTTCCGTTATTCGGGGTTCCAAGAAAAAATTCATTATATGTAATCTTACCCTATATTTTACAAGAGACTATTTTCAATATTCAAACCTGTAACCTTTTAATCACAAAATAATAATTTTACTATTACATCAAAACTCTCATTCTACAAAGTACTTCAATGACTGAAAAAATAATAATAACAAATTAAATATTTGAATTAATAACTAAAAGCAAGTTAAAACCCAAGTTGTTATATCCAGTTACACGTGCTACCAACATAAAGTCATACTGTGGAAAAGTGAAGGACATACCTGGCTCTGAAGTTTGGAACAAGCTTCAACAATCAGATTTCTCAGTCGCCCCTTCACTTTCAATCCCTCTGGAACAAATGATAGCGCGGAGCAACCAAATACGCACAAAGAGTTCAAACATGACTGTTCGAGCCAAATGGGCAAGGCTTCCAATTTGTTACAATTTATTATTGTCAATTCCTTTAGGTCGGTAATCTTCGTTAAACCATCTGGTAGACTCCTTAGTTCTTGACACCCAAATAATTGTAACCTATGGATTCTCCAAAACTCCGACCAATCATTGAATTTAAAAGAAGGCATTAGCATCTCATTGCTCAACCAGAGTTTCAATTTCAATTTAGAAGAGGTTGGAAATGACAGATGGAATTCCCTGAGCTTTGGCCATTGAATTAGGGGCAATTCCTCAAGTTTGACAAAATAATCAGCCTTGATCCATCTAGCATAATAATTGGCTTCGGCCTCGGCCTCGGCCTCAAACCGACTGGTAAAAGAGTTGGTCTTGACTTCGGCCTTGGCATGTCTGACAGAATAATCATCCTCGGCCTTTGCCTTGACCTGGGCCCAGGCTCATTCCTCGGCCATGGCCCAAGCCTCAGCCACGGCCCAAGCCTCGACGTCGGCCTCGGTCACGACCATGCCCCCAGCCCAGGCCCGAGCCCGAGCTTGGCCCTCGACCTAGGCATTGGCCCGGGCCCAAGCCTCAACTTGGGTCCGGGCATCGTCCCTGGCCCGTTCTCGAGCCCTGGCCTGTTCTCGAGCCCTGGCCCATTCCAAGTCCCGGGTCCTAACAAGGGTCTCGTCCTCAGCTTGAGCAAAGGGTCGTATTAGGCCCAAGGCCAAGATCCAGGTCTCGGCCCGAGCCTCGACCTCGGCCCTGGCCTCGGCCTCAGCCCAAGCCTCGGCTTCAGTCTCAACCCAAGCCTTAGCCTCGACCTAAGCCCGGACCCAAGCCTCTGCTTTGGCTCGGGCAGTAGTGGCCTTGACCACGACCTCGAAATCGGCCTTGGCCAAGACCAAGGCCTTGATCTTGGCCTCTACCTTGATCCATCGAAGTCTCCTTTTAAAATATATAGGTAGGTCCCACTTCTCTAGCATAGGCATTTCAGATAATGTAAATCTCTTCAATCCATAAAATGGAACTCGTCTGCCCATCTCGTAGAAGTCATCGTCTATCACCCTCACTAAATCAAAACCACTTATCACAACCTCCTCAAGCTGACGTAGCAACCCAAGTTCTGGTAGTCTCTCACATCTCCTAAGATTAACTAGATGAATTGTAGTCAGTTTATTCAGAACAGAATCTCTATCCATGATCAACCAACTTGGGAGTTTTATGCTCATGTACGAAACGATCCGTAAGACCTTCAACTCTTCTAGGTTACGGTGGAAGCCTTGGGTTAGTTGCAGTGTGGGCTCGAAAGTTCCTTCAGCAACCATATCATTCCACCATGCCCAATGCAACATCAACTCATTTAGATGTTGATTCTCCTGTAAAATAGTGGGTTCAGTCTTATCCTTTTCTTTTGCTTCTGCTTCTGCTAATACTAATCTTTCAAGGTGTTGTATATGCAGGGATTCAAGATTTGTAAGAGCTCGTAACTCTGAGAACATGACATTTCCAAGACCATCCATAGCATCATATCCCAACAACACTTCTAAGTTTGTTAATTGCCTAATTCCACTAGGCATTATAGTCAACGATGCACATCCATGCATATTAAGCTGCATCAAGTTCTTCAAGTTGCTCAAATCATCAGGCAACTTCGAAAGCCAACAACAACCTCCAACATCCTAATTCTTTCAAATTCACGAGGCGAGTGATTGAATCCGGCAACTTCTGAATCCTCAAGCAGCATGACAATTTCAAAATCTGTAATTTTCTAAGCTTGTGGATTTGTCTTGGAAGCTCCTTAAGCTTTTTGCAAAGTGATAAAATTAGAGCACACAAATTACTGAGGTTACAGAGGGATTCAGGCAGTGTTTCTATCTTGTTCTCCGCAAGGTTGAGGTATCTCAAGCAATGCAATGTGCTAACTGTACTAGGGAGGTCTTGAATCATGATAGCTCTCATATGTAACGTACATAAACAAGTGAGATTCAAAAACAAACCTTCAAGCTTCTTTGTTTCTATCTGATAAATATGTCCTTTTTTCTCTTTTCTATGCAAAATCAAAGTTCTCAGCTTATTGGCTACCCCCGCCACTTCAATGGCCTTTTTAGATTTTAAAATATTTTTAGAATTGATAAACAAATGCAGATGGCGACACTGAGGTGGTATACTTAAATCTTCACCAACCTTCATTCTGAAAAAGCATTGATCTAAATTGAACTTAAATGACATGATTTGAAGATTCCTCTTTAGCCTTGTATTTGTTAGAGTGTCCTCAGCAATCAACATATAGAGCACATCTTCATCGTAGCTTTCATCTTTAGATCCTTCGAACAATAACTTGTAAAGAGAACTTCGTGTATCCTCAATTGACCTATACTGTTGGTGCACCGACAAAAAATACTTGTGTAAATGTTTAATGTTGAACAACTGATTAGCTAGTTCTCCCCACTGACTCTTGTCTCTCCACCTAAACATGAGGCCCATACACTTTGCTCCTAGATAATCACCACTATCATAATCTTGTCTAAATTTCTTAGCAAGTGGAATTAGTATATCAGTAACAGTTGGAGAAGCCTTCTCTCTGTGAATATTGTTATTACCTTTGATTGGACGAACAAATGTTGCATACCTTAATAATATTCTTACCCATGCATCCTCACGCAGATGGTTTAATATGTACTTCTTGACGTTGAATTCTCTTCCATCTCTATTAAAAATATACCCAACAAGGATGACTTTGCTCCCCGGTGCACCACAATGAAGGAGATTCAACTTAAGTTCCTCCCATTTGTATTTCAAAACATCACTTATACAAACATCATCGAAGATGAGCAAGTATCTATCTCCACCAAGATGTTCATTGATAAGTGGCCAACAATTGACGTTCATACATGGTTTCCGGGTCAATAATCTTGCAATTTCTATAGCGATCATGCTGCTATTGAAATCTCTAAAAGATGAAGCATCCAACCATATTCGATGTTGGAAATGTTGGCGCACCCAAGGATGATGGTAGATTTTGCGAGCCAAGGTTGTCTTCCCAGAGTATTTACTACCATTAATGGCAATGATGAAGGGTTCATTTCCATCTTCGTCACATTGTTGTTGAAGGAGGTCTATGATTTGGTCTTCGTCTTCCCTTCCTATCACCTCCTCACTCAGAATAGTTGCGTAGTCATCATGGCTTGGATCCATGGAATCCAGCGTCTCCACCCAGAGGCCAAAAGCAGCCCCCCTCTTAACTAGATAATTCAACAAGCATGCTGTCTCTTTGAGCTCTAGTAGGATTGATCGACACTTGTGTGTTGATTGGATGTTGTTGTTGATCGAGACATGTAAGAAGTTGCTCATCTTCCTCTTCTTTTCTGCTTCATCTTTTTTATTCGGCTAGCAGTCCAGGATCCTCTCCAGTAGGCTATCCACATCCTCAAGGGTCACACCCACATCCTGTGGAAACGTAGGGAAGAAACCAGAAAAGATAAATAATTGCTTTCTTTTATTGATCATTATCTTAGGCTAACCACCTATTTCTAGAGATTGTCAAGATAATATATGAAAAACATTATAATAAATATGGTGATGTGGTTGGAATGACCGACGCCATATGACATACTTAGGACTCAACATGTCAACATGATGCACCTACATGGTCCACTCCTGAGCTTGAGTGGGTGACTCTCTCGAGTGACCGAGCTCGAGGGGGCTGAAGGCACTGAACTACAGTAGGACATTGTAGCATCTTGAGCATTGTAGTGACTTGAGTATTATTGTAGCTGCGCAGTTATGTTCACAATTATAAGAAGGCCTCAGTTGTAGAAATAGAAGAACACCAATTACAGAATATACAGGGTTACAAGGAGGAACATGTTATTGAGTAGCATCACCATTAATAATGGCGCTAGTTAAAGAAAAAGGTGAAACAGTTACAAAGGTGCATAATAACACCAAGTATAAAAGGAGGCATGCTGATTATAAAGGGGTGTTTGTTATAGATCTTGTGAGCTTCTTCCCTCCCTATAAAATGGTAACAATGTCAACTTAGAAGATATGAAAAATCTTTTAGTTCCATCATTTTCGCTTTTATACTTTCTTCTCTAACTCTTTTCTTGTTGTCTAATTTGAGCATTGGAGGCGGCAGACCAAGGTACGCCTTAACCCCTCTGTCCGATCCAGTAGAAGCCAACCTAGTAGGTGACAACCCGATATAATTTGACCCAATAGAACCCGACCCGACAGAAGTAAACCAAGCGAGAGCTGCATCAACATGAGCCATCGCATCCTTTGATCTCATTCCATATTAAATCGGCACTGTTTGTAGGAAGTCCGAGCTGAGACATTATGATGAGACACACCTGAAGAAGTCATGAAGAAAGAGGAATTGCTGGACCCCAAAGTAAAGAAACTTAGTCACCCTTGGAAGGCCTTCCACCTCTGACCTATCACTTTAGGTGTCGGGTATTCTATGATCTTATTAAAACGTCTTCTAGTCTTTTTATAGTTGTTGGAAGTTATATCTTTTAATAAAAATTTGCTTTCAAAATACTTATTTATAAGAATATATTTCTTCCATTAGGGGCAGAGTCGTCTCTTAAAAACTCCTTTGTGAGGGACATAGTTGTCTCTTAAGGACTCCTCTATTAGGGATAGAGTTGTCTTTGACATTTTCCCTATCAAAAATGGGATTACCGTGTAAAAGCTTTCCTTTGTTAGGGAGAGAGTCACCTGATGGTTGGTGGGAAACTTTTGTGGGGTTGGGCCAATCATCCTAGGATCGACATTATCCAGTCTAGTTAATCATTTTTTTTTGTTAGGGAGAGAGTCGCCTCCAATATTTCCCCCGTCAGGGATAGGACCTCTACTTAAAAGCTTTCCTCTATAAGGTACAAAGTCGCCTTTGACATTTCCCCCATTAGGGATGTGGTCTCTATTTAAAAGTTTTTCCTTGTCAGGAATATAGTAGCCTTTGACATTTCCCTCGTTAGGGACAAGGTCACCATTTAAATTTTTTTCCTCTATCAAGAATAAAGTCGCCTCTGACATTCCCTCATTAGGGATGTGACCACCACTTAAAAGATTTCTTTTATCAAGGATAGAGTCGTCTTAGACATTTTCCCCTTTAAGGATGGGGTTGTCACTTAAAAAGCTTTTATGTGTCAACGACAGAGTCTCCTTCTAAGATGGCATTTTCTTTGTCAAGGACGAAGTCGTCATTTACAAGCTTTCCTCTGTTAAAGACAATGTCACCTCTGACATTTCCCCTATCAAAGATGAGATTACCACTTAAAAGCTTTTCTTCTATCAAGAAGAGAGTCACCTTCTATATTTTCCCCATCAGGGATGTGATCGCCACTTAAAAGCTTTTACTTTATTATGGAGAGAGTCGCCTTCAATATTTCCTCCACCAAAGACAGGGTCGCCACTTAAATCCAACCAAATTCCTATGTTAGGAACATAATTATTACCCCCTCTATCAAGCACAGAGTCATCAGATCTAGGTTATATCAACTTCTCTATCTTATGATTTAAAGCTATTTATATTGAAAAGCTAACTACATAATAACTAATTACATGACTTGGTAATAGCATAGTTGAAATATTTGAAAATGTATGATAAAAGAGTCTAGTTTTTGAGATAAGTTGGATGAAAGAAGGGGGAAAAAATAAGATTAGGTAAATAGAAACAATGACTAATCAACCATGTTGTCCTTAGGCATGTTTTCAACAACTTTCTAGAGGCTTAATTAGGAAATCAAGGGAGGTACCTGCTGGTGAGTAGTTCGCTTCCTAAAATTGTCTGATGGGTCCGTTTAAGCCTGGTTTGAGAAGAAATGCGGATCAGGCACCAAGCAAGTCATAGAACTCTATTGAGCTTAAAATTCTTTCTTCTTGCTCGCCCAACATCCCTCCTCAATATCTTTATAATCGGCTAATTCTTTCTTGTGGCACTCCACCACAAATGCCACTAGCTCTAGCTAACTCTTAGTCTCTAGATATTTACTCTCCACCTCTCATTGGAATTTTTCTTATTCCTCCAGACTTGTGTGGAGGTGAATGATTTGCTTTGAGAAAAGGGTAGCCTCGTTTTAAGTAGAGTAGCTTCCACTGTGGTCATTCTTATCTCCCAACTTTGTCGCTCTCACTTTATTGAGTGCTTGGCCTCCCGGCTTTGCATTTGATAGTAGTTCTCCATTAAATGTGGGAGTTGGCTCAGCAGTTCTTGTTGAGAAATTAAGAGCTATCCGAATGAATTAAAGTCTATAGATTTAGAAACTATGAGAAACTTATAGCCTTGGAAGTCGGATATTGTTCTTAAAACTATGAAGAAGGCTAGACAGTGAAATAGAAGACTCCGACCTCACTTTTCTTATAGTAAAAAAAAAAATAGTGAAAGATGGTTGGTGTTAGAGGAAGATGATAGAAGTTAAAAACAAATACAACCCCATGCAGAAGTCGAAGAGAGTTGGGGCTAAATGTGAAAGTATGGAGACACTTTTTTGAAGGAGGGAAGGGGGAAACAAAGTCCACCAACCATTTGCCCATAGAAGAAGGAAACATAATTTGTAGGGGTTGGTGAGGACATTGAGATCATCTGGGAATACAAATCCTATGATCAATGTTAAAAGTGGTCTGGGACAAGCTTGGTAAATTTCTGAGTGCTTAATAGATCCTTCTGAGTCATATTCAGAGTAAACCCAACAAAGTCAAGCTCAGATATGATGAGGAAGTTACGGATTAGAGAAGGTGTTAGTTATTGGCATGGTGTCGATTACGCGGTTGACAACAGACGCGTCTGTTATGCCATCAGTAAAGGCATGCATGAAAGAGTCATGTCATTTACAAGAGTAGGTAATGATATCGCTACCAATAATAATAAGTCATGACAGTTATTTTCTGACTGTTGTTGCGAAGGGGTGCCCATTAAACTTCCTGTGCGCTCTCTCTCTTTACTTATTCTATATAAGGCAACACTATCAATAGGAGCAAGGAGAGGTTGAAATCAATTTATGATTATTATCCTAGACTACTATATTTATCATCATTATCCTCTGGCAAACACAATAGAGAGATGTTGAACGTTTGAGTTTGGTTGTCAGTTTATTGAAACATCTTTTCTGACTAGACTATATGACCAATCAAATTTTCTAAAGTAGACTATTAGGCTAATCAACAATGCAATAGATTTGATATTATTCTAAACTTTGCTTTTAATGGAAGAGGACAACAACTAGAAGAAGGAGATGAGGTGTTGTTGTTGATATTGGAATCCGATCTATTGCTACAAAAAGAACAATAGAGATGGAGACTGCAAGTTTACTGCTGTTGAATTTTTGAATAGGGTAACGAAATTGGTGATTTAGGAAAAAGAAGAAGAGTTATGGCTGCAATTCTGGTGGCTAAAATTGAAGAGAATTGAATTATTTGTTGGTGATTGCTGGAGAAGTTGAAGGAGGGTTGCTGGTGGCTAGAAGATAACAAAGATGTCATTGATGTTGGTTAAATACTGGAAGACAGGCTTGAAGGGACAAGGGATGAAGTAGAAGAGGTGGAATTTACTGCTGTTAATGAGAGAGTGAGAAGATTGTTGTTGGAAGAAGAGGGAGGAAGAAGCAGAGGTGGTTGCGTCGGTTTCATGGCTTTGATGCCATGTTCGGGGAGAAGAAAAAAAAAAAATGAAATATGTCACCTTGGTAGCCCTCCTACAACTGTCTCATATCATTGAGAGAGAGTAAATAAAAAAACCGAGCAAGTCACCATATGAATGGGTATTTCAATCGTCTTCGTCGAGAATCAACCCTTACGATCAATTTTGCAAATTTAGTCATCACATGGGGGCTCTTATACCATGTTGAAATGTAGAGAAGTAATAAATAATTATTTTCTTTTATTAATTATTTTATTAATTATGATCTCCATTATTATAGAAATAACAATAAATACGATTGACGATTGTGATTGCAATCTATTGGAGGTGATAATGTTTATACCAGACAGTTCAGCATCAGCAACTCTAGTTAGATACATATAGGTAAATCATGGAAAATATTTTTTGCCCTTAGTATAATGGCCTTTTATGGGGAGGTCAGACGCAACGGGATATTTTGAACCCACAATTGCAATTGCAATTGCAATCTAGACATGATAAGTGATCAACAATGGAAATTATATCTAATTATTATCCTAGACGATTATATTCATCATCATTACCTGCATCCACTTTGCCACATCACCTTTTGAGCACGAAGAGCACCATCCATGAGGAAGGAATTAATGGCCCAAAGGTTATCCCGAATCATCTCCAAGTGATTTGAGATGCCGAATGCCTTACCTTGTTCTACCATCTCGGGTGTCGACAGGGTCTTGTGTATGTAAAGGTCCAAGGTAGCGTAAAGCTTTACATTTTAATTTCTGGTTGTTCTTTAATTGATGCTGGCTAACATATCAATGAATGCATGTACGACAAGTCTACATATATGCGTTACTTGCACTTATTTAATTATATTGATGTTGACCAACATATCAATTAATGCACAAGTGTAGCTGCATATGTGCGTTACTAATTGCTGAAGGCTTTTACCTTTTACAAAGTTGCGTCATGGATGCCTATTTAGCAAGCAACAATATCTGATTATTTTTCACACTACTTTATAGCTCTTGCATTGCTTGCTCATGCTCGAATAGAGCATAGTCCATGAATTTAAATATATGAACGTTAATTCAAATATACACAAACATCAATTTATATAAAACTAAGTTAATCAAGAATTCAAAAGTGCAATTATAAGCTAACTGAATTAAAATAAAAAAAGGAATCCAAATTGAGCCCAATTAGAAAGGCACAATGGAGCAAAGTTCCTGTCAACGATTGCTACAACAATAGGAATATAATTCGGGCATGCACAATTAGCCATAATAACTTATAGTTAGAGTCGTACAAAAGTGAAATAGTTTTGACCAAAAGTATTATACGTGTATAATAATTTTGAAACTTCTAAATATATATAATAGTTTCGATAGTAGATTTATTTAGAAAATGTTGGCCAAACTGGTAAATGTCTCTCCGTAGTTTTACTATAATATTTATCAACATGTTATGTCAAACATTCATATAACAATGTATGAATCACATGTGTTTATTAACCACGTGAAGTAATATCCATATATTGATCAAAATCTATCACGGTAGCAGGGTATCATGATTAGGTACTCTAATGATAAATCAAGAATTTAGAGTTTGAGATTTAGCTGTGGTGTATTATTAGAAATTTTTCTTTTTAATGGGTAACGGATCTGAGAATGTTGACTATTAAGATGGGACACGCGGGGTGTGAGCTCGAGTCAAGGGTGGATACAGAGACGAGGTCGATGCTGAGTAGCCCTAAGGATAAATGAGCTCAGCGACTGTGGCCGAGTCGGAGACGAGGTCAGTGCCTGAGGCAGAGTTAGAGACGAGGTCAACGCCTGAGAAGGAGTCTGAGACGAGTTCGACGACTGTGGTCGAGTCATAGACAAGGTTGGCAATTGAGGTTGAATTTGAGGCAAGGTTGGCATTTGATGTCAAGTCAAGGATGATATTGACGATTGAGGTTGAGTCGCAAATAGATGACTTCTCCATGGGCAAACTCGGTTCCTTAGGATGAATCTACTAAGCAGTTTGACTAGACCCAAGTCTCTTCTAGGCTAAGTTCGATATTATTTGTGTCACAATTAACCCGCCTTGACTTTTATTGACAACTCAACACAATTCTTGACCACACGGGACAGGTGAGAGCTGCAGACTTCCGCCACATCACAAGCCTTTCTAACTAAGCTAGTTGAACGAGGCATAATCCTATTGACTACATTGTACTGAGTTGTCATCTACCTACCAAGCTTGATGTTCAAAGTACTGAGCTGAGGTGTTGACATTTCATTGGGATAATTGGATCAGTCCTTGTCATCAGGGAGATAAGGCATCATATTTAATGAACGTGATATGCAAGATCTCTATCGCCCTTATAACGGGTGCACTATACTATCATAATAATGAGCTACATGTGCTATCTTCCTTGAGCCTCAAGCAAATTGATTGCTGAGAGATATGAGGCTGACGTTGATTCAACAAATAGATCGGACGACAGATTGCTTTACCAACTTTTCTACTCTTTCATCCAACAGTCGTGCTTGAATTGTTGTAGGGGCCGAGGGGGCCAGATCTTCTGGACCAGGAATCTCTGGTCCCTCCCTGAACCACACAGATGATATAAAAGTCTCCTTCACGTGCAAAGCACGTGGACGCCAACGTCCAAAAGAACCCTAGCCTCTTCCAACTTCAGCGTCGCCTCCCTCGACGGATCGAAGCGCCTCTGCCACATCCGCGGCAAGATGCACAAGAAGGTTTGGACCGCTGCCGGGGACATCATCCTCGCCGGCCTCCGAGACTACCAGGACGACAAGACGAACATCATCTTCAAGTATATGCCTGACGAGGCCCGTCTCCTTAAGGCCTACGGTGAGCTCCCTGAGAACATCCGCCTCAACGAGGGCATCAGAGGGCTCAACGAGGAGGACGAGGGCGGTGCCGATGACTACATCGAGTTCGAGGATGAAGATATCGACAAGATCTAAGGTAGTAGGATTTTCGGAAGATGATGATTCAGAGGAGATCAAAAGGTCTTGGATGGGGAAAGGAAGAAGGATTTTCAGAAGATGGAGAAGGTTCACGGTCGGCTGGTCAATATTCTCGAGGGGCTCGGGCTCCACGTCGGAGTTTTTAGCCCCGCCGAGCAGAAACAGATTGTGGATTGCATCTATGCCTTCCAGAAGAAAGGTCGGAACAGTGAGCTCAGAGGTATGGATCACCATTTCATCTTACGTTTATTCCTGCATTTTGATAATAACTCGCGTTGTTCATAAGGTTAACTGGTATTTTTGTTCAGAACGAACGTATTCGGAGCCGAGGAAATGGATGCACGGTCAAGTTCGGATAATAATTCAGTTCGGTTGCTGCTACAATTATGCAGTGGTAATTTTACAGCTCTTGTAATTTATAGTTATTTTACTGTCCTTTTTTTGTGTGCGTGTTTTGTTTTTGCTAAAGCAACCATTTTTGATTTACAGGACAAAGCATCGCAACCCTCCAGGCATAATTCGCGACGAACAAGTCGATCCCATTCCCCCTTTGCTGAAATTTATAATCAAAAGAATGGTAGCATGGCGAGTCCTTCCCACCACATGCATTCCCAACAGCTGCATCGTGAACATTTATGACAAAGATGATTGCATTCCTCCGCATATCGACCACCATGATTTCTTGCGGCCCTTCTGCACGGTTTCCTTTCTGTCGGAGTGCAATATTCTGTTTGGGACAGAGCTGAAGGTGCTCGGCCCAGGAGAATTTTCCGGCTCCACTGCTATACCTCTGCCTGTTGGGTATGCACTTGAGAAATTTGCTATATTTCTTCTGTTTTTGTTTCCCACATTTTTCTGTAACCATCTGTTGATTGTAAATTTGTTTATGCTTACCATATCGTTTGGAAATCCTTGCAGCTCTGTGCTTATTCTGAACGGAAATGGAGCTGAAATCGCTAAGCACTGTGTGCCCGCTGTGCCTTCAAGTATAACCCCAACCAATTCAATCTGGATGACTTCCCTCCTCTTGGCTTTGGTTCGGCTGGCCACTCGAAGAAAACGATCCGTTCACTTAGACAGTGAAAGTGAATTCCGTCTGTTTAAGTAACATTGTCATGGATGTCTCAGAGGAACTCAAGTCCTGTTCAGCAATGAACAATTTTCTTTTTGGACTTGATTGAGCTTCAAAGCTCCTCTTTTCTTGTGTTATGTATTTGTAGATTTATCTGATTGATTGGATAAGGTTTTTTGCATTGTATAAGCTATAAAAAATATTGACAATAACACTGCATCTTGCCATTGATGGCGATTTTGTTTTGTAATGTTGATCATTGAAACAATATCTTAAGTAATTTATGAGCTTAGCGTTTGGTTGTTTAGCCATTGTGTTAGTGTGTTGAACAAAGGACAGAAACTATGCATTGCTCAGAATATTGCAGAATTCTGCTGCATCGTGCAAGCAAATGTTTCGTTTATATGAACTCTAGGACACGAAGAACATCCAATCTAAGGCAATAATTTAGATGCACAAAGGTGATTCTCCATGACATAATATAGTATCACTACATATGAGTGCAAAATTATTCGAGGATGAAATAAGAATTTGAACAACTCTTGTTCCCGAGAAATCCTTGAACAAGGCGTAAAATCACGAGAATAA
Organism: Zingiber officinale; assembly: GCF_018446385.1. Taxonomy (NCBI): domain Eukaryota; kingdom Viridiplantae; phylum Streptophyta; class Magnoliopsida; order Zingiberales; family Zingiberaceae; genus Zingiber; species Zingiber officinale. The sequence continues at coordinate 170,208,585 of NC_055987.1, read as the reverse complement.
TAAAACATGCAGTAGTTTTTAACAAAAATATATGACCAGAGCAGGCATGACATTGCCAGCTATACTAGTGTTCTTAGTCGGCTCAAGGTATTAGAGCTTATTTTCAATCATCAAACAGAAAATTTGAAGCTTGAATTTGATCTGGGCGAAACATCCAAAGATGTTCAGCAAAGGGGGAATGGGATCGACTTGTTCGTCGCGAATTATGCCTGGAGGGTTGCGATGCTTTATCCTGTAAATCAAAAATGGTTGCTTTAGCAAAAACAAAACACGCACACAAAAAAAGGACAGTAAAATAACTATAAATTACAAGAGCTGTAAAATTACCACTGCATAATTGTAGCAGCAACCGAACTGAATTATTATCCGAACTTGACCGTGCATCCATTTCCTCGGCTCCAAATACGTTCGTTCTGAACAAAAATACCAGTTAACCTTATGAACAACGCGAGTTATTATCAAAATGCAGGAATAAACGTAAGATGAAATGGTGATCCATACCTCTGAGCTCACTGTTCCGACCTTTCTTCTGGAAGGCATAGATGCAATCCACAATCTGTTTCTGCTCGGCGGGGCTAAAAACTCCGGCGTGGAGCCCGAGCCCCTCGAGAATATTGACCAGCCGACCGTGAACCTTCTCCATCTTCTGAAAATCCTTCTTCCTTTCCCCATCCAAGACCTTTTGATCTCCTCTGAATCATCATCTTCCGAAAATCCTACTACCTTAGATCTTGTCGATATCTTCATCCTCGAACTCGATGTAGTCATCGGCACCGCCCTCGTCCTCCTCGTTGAGCCCTCTGATGCCCTCGTTGAGGCGGATGTTCTCAGGGAGCTCACCGTAGGCCTTAAGGAGACGGGCCTCGTCAGGCATATACTTGAAGATGATGTCCACCTTGTCGTCCTGGTAGTCTAGGAGGCCGGCGAGGATGATGTCCCCGGCAGCGATCCAGACCTTCTTGTGCATCTTGCTGCGGATGTGGCAGAGGCGCTTCGATCCGTCGAGGGAGGCGACGCTGAAGTTGGAAGAGGCTAGGGTTCTTTTGGACGTTGACGTGCACGTGCTTTGCACGTGAAGGAGACTTTTATATCATCTGTGTGGTCCAGGGAGGGACCAGGGATTCCTGGTCCAGAAGATCTGTCCCCGGGGCGGAGAGGTCGAGTGACCATTCACAATCGCTATGGCGATCCAACAACCTGATCCAATGGTTGAGAAGAGATCATATTCCCCCAATCATTCCATCCAATAGCTCAGAAAGGAGACATAGCAGTTCGCTTAGTGATCAGCGAAGCATATTCGGGTTGAGGATACAGGCGCCGCTAGCATTCGCCTCTTCAAGCATCAACGTTTGCGCCTCCATCTCTCCCTCTGCCTTGTTGTTCTAGTGAATCTGTAAGTTCGTGGCATTCTTCTTCCATTTCTGATGGTCTTTTCGCTCTTTTCTCGTCTTTTTGAACCTATGGCAGGCAATGAACCGTCGGTCCCTTGGTATAAGACCTAGCATTCTTGGTATATTAAGGAGGAAAGATTCTTTCTCCCGCTACAGTTCGACATCTCTTTTGATCATAAGATTAGGGTTTTGGCACCGGAGCATCGGCCACATTAGTTGCCACCATGTTGCATCACATGCTTCCATGACCAACTGCCAGGTGGCTTGCGGTTTCCCATCCCTTCCATCCTCCAAGACCTTGTTACCTATTTCTAGGTCTATTTGTCGCAATTCACTTTGAATTCATTTTGTCTAATTTGTGGTGCAGTCATTATTCTTTGGTTGTATCAATTCCCACTTGATCGTACTATTTTCCACTATTTATTTTATCCCAAGCAAGGAGAGCCCAAGGTCAACTATTTCGTGTCTAGGCTGGGGTGTAACTTCCTCGGCGAGTACCCAACCTCGTACAAGGGGTGGAAAGGTAGTTTTGTCTTTGTCAAGCCACCCTAGGCATACACTTGGCTGACTGCCTAGCTGACCAATCTGTCGCCTTAGCTACCTCTTGTACAATACAAACTGGATCGAGCATACTTGGTAGTGACTGAGATCCTATCGGTCCTTAAATTTGATGTTAATGAGTTGGTGGAAAATGAAGCCTTACTCTACCGATTGAGCCTGAATGTCGTCGTGCTGGAGGACCAACTGAGTAATGCACTGTTAGTGTTAGATCCCCTCCCACTGACTAACTTTTCTTCACCTTGCATATCAAGTCATGCTGAGCGCTTCGGAAGAAGGCTTGTGGGTCTTAGAGTATGCAGCCAAGGGCTCACTACAAGAAAATAGATATTTTGCGACGATTTTTATCGTCGCTAATAATATTTTTTCGTCGCTAATAAATATTCGAGACGATAAAATTTCGTCGCTAGTGTCGTCGTTATAAGCTTGTCGTAAATATATCTTAGCGACGAAATATGCTTAATTCGTCGCTACTGTTTTTGCGACGTTAGACTATTGTCGCTAAAGTAAATTATTTCGCCGTAAAATATTTAGCGACGAGTTAATGAATATCGTTGCTATTGTTATTTTTAACGACGAATTTATTTTTTACGTCGCTAAAATATTCGCTACGTTTTATATATATTCGTTGCTAAAAACTACATCCCCAGTTTCGATATTTTCGGAATACAGACATGTTAGCGACGAAACAAATAAATTCGTCGCTAATCTTCAACATTAGCGACGATAACAGATAAAAGCGTCGCTAATCTTCAACATTAGCGACGAATTTACACATAAATTCGTCGCTAATGTTAAGATTAGCGACGAAAACAGATAAAATCGTCGCTAATATCTGGTTTAAGAACTTACAGATCCTCATTTACATCCTCTGTACAGATTTTTATACAAATTCACAAATTCATAACTCTAACAACAAATTCACACTAACATTTAACTCATACTTCAACACAAATATAATAACAATATTCACAATCCAAATTCAAAACATATTCACAACTAACAATCCAACCAAGTTCACAACCAAAAATCCAAACAAGCTCAAAACAATTCCAGAACATCATGTTTCTATACAAAAGTCTACAACATCAAGGAATCTAAGATGGAGAAGGAGGAGGTGGAGCTGAAGTTGAATTCTGGATCAAGGAATCTAATGCTCCAGGTGCCAATCGGTTAAGTATTTGTTCAAACATATTTTGTCTTGATTTAATTGATGCTAACTCATCTTGGGTGTTTGCTAGCTGAATTTTGGTGTTCGCTAACTCATCTTGGATCGATTCAAGTCTTTCACGCAATGCAGCATTAGTTGATCTGGATGAGGATGTAGCATCTGAAGAAGTAGACCTAACTGGCTTCGGCCCATTTCCAAGTCCTCTGATGTATCCAGACCGAGTACCGAGAACCTAATACAAAATTTTGAAGATAATAAAACATATGATATGATATGATGATATATTGAGCATGTGGATAAGAGTTAAACTCAACAGTAAATAACAATCAAATCAGATATTTATCAATCAAAATTATATGCTGAGTGTAGAAGCAAAGAAGCATATCAACAAATGTTTATCAATCAAAATTATATCTTGATGAATGAGAATGACCAAGCACGAGTAAAGGCACTTTAGTGGTAGAGTAGCTAGATGTATGAGAATCATAAAAACACAATTACTATATCAAAGTAATGATCAAATTATCCCAGAGAATCATCTGGTGCGTGGTGTGCCTAAACCCATTTTAAATTGACACTTTCAGAACTAATGCATAACACAAAGATATGTCCTGTCTAATCTCACAAACATCTAATAACTAGGATTAAAGTCCTTCAACAGATACCAAGCACTGTTTCTAATAAGACTCCAAGTCTCTAACAATGAACCCAACAAATGACTTATTGTCAGAAATATACATTTGATAATAAAATCTGTATCTGTTAGACAACAATTTAAGGATTTAGAGAGAGTGCCAATAGATAATAAATTCATAGAAAAATTGAACATAATGGACTTTGTCTAAGACTAACAAGGGGTATGTAACGAGCCTTGTCTTTTGACAGGAACCCATGTCTTTTGACAGGAGCCTTGTCTAAGACTAACAAGGGGTATGTAAGACTCCAACTCCTTTTTAAATGAATGAACTGACAATATAAGCTAAGCTAGAACTGCTAAATTTAAAGAGCTTTGTCGAGCAATATTCTCCCTTATAATCATAGTTTCAAGCTTTTTTTAGACTGATGGGAGAGTCATAAGCTTACTAGGGCTGAAAAAAGAAACCTCTTTAGAGCTCAATAAACTTGTAGAATATTGTGGCAGATTTGACAGCAGAATCATAGTGCACATGCATTTTGATTTTGTTTTAACATTGACATATAATTAATCTAATATGACATGCATTTTGTAACTAATATTCTTGTAGAATGAATGAATTAATAAGATGAAGCCCTCCTTTATAAAAATATAAATTGATAGAAAAAAAAATTGTAAACGAAAGGAATGATTAATTTGTTCAAAGTCATATATAATCCTCCAACTTCTCATGCATGACATCTCAAGTTGGTGGATTATAAGACTTCGAAATTAATAAGAAGTGTTGACACATGAATGCGAGCTGGTTTAGAAACAATTCCATGGTAATTTATTCTTCTTAGCGACTGGCACAGAGTGGTAGACCTTGTGCATGACAATTGACATCGTCATATATCCAAGATATGATACGGTTCCATCCCCCCTCTGCTGCAACTTCTTTGCGGATAAAGCTTGAAAGATTTGGTGAAGGTGGCATTAATTCACATTAAGGTGAAGAAGGTGGTAAAGTTTCATTCTCTTAGAGGATTGGATAAGCTCCAATATGTCGCAATCTGATCATGAACGCACCTATATGCTCTCCCCTCCAACCTGCACTACACTGCTACCTCTACCTCATCAGCATGCATCAAACAAGAAGGCAGAAGATCAAATCTAACAACATGACAGGATATGTATAGCAAGCAAACAAGATTGCATATTACTGCCTATTCAACTGCAGTCACAGATTGCCTTAATCAATTAACTCAGCTGGAAAAAAAATATTTTTAATCCATAGAGATATTCAGCTAAATGTATCGGCAGTTATTAAATAATATTCTCACGGACCTGATCACAAACTGTATCTGCAATTTGGAGTACATCGATGCCATCTTCTGGATTTTGTGATAGAATACATTCATCACGTAGTCTCACCATATCATCCTAGAAAAAGTAAATATGTTAAAAATAGTGTAAAAAATAATTATGCACGGTTAAGAACAAATTCACTAAATAAGATCATAATATACATATGCAGTTTTTGCCGTGTCCCCAATCCACCCTTTCTTCGAGCTATAATGAGTTTCATTAAAGACAGTAATCCGATCTTTTCTTTGTGACTGATCGGTCTAAAAAAAATAATGCGTTAATATTTTAATCAACAAACAGTATAAGATAATTATAAAATTAATACTTACACCATCGTAACTATACTGAATGAATGATTTAGAACCTCCGCGATGGTTATATGGGAGTTTTCCTCGATTTTCGACATTTATTGCAGATCGTTTCTACAACACAAAATTTTGTATAAACAAAATAATAGTTATAGAACAAATAGTTAAAGTTTTATATAAATAAGACGTTTGTTATAGAATGAGTTACCTGAAATGTCTCAGATTCAAATAGAGTACACATGTAGTCCCAGTCATCTTGAGTCTCACAAAACTCAATCGGAATATGCTGTCGGCGCTCAGCAGGAGGAAGGTGCGATAGCTTCTTATAATGGTTATGCATTTTAGATCTATTGTCTCTATATCGTGCACTCATCAATCGGTCGGTCTCCTTCATGACCGACGATGAACCCTCCTGAAAACTTATATCAAAAGCAGCCTGAAAAATGGTTAGTAATAAAATAGTGGTTATAAATATGTTAAATTACTTATACTTACTGATATTCGATCGTATATCATCCTTTTATTCTCAGCGGGGATGTGCTTCCAGCTCTTAGCTTGTAAGGGAGCAAACTTCTTTACTGAGAGGCCTAATTCGGTCATAAATGAAGCTGCATTAGGGCCAATGGGATGTCCATCGCTCTGACGGAAAGTAACGGGCAATCTACCCCGGTCACTTATCTGGCGTCGTAGCCGATCAGAATGTGTGCCACGTGTCTCCCTACGTATCGGTCGACCTGTAAATGTAATAGTGTTAACAATTAACAGATGAAATATTTAAATAAAATTTTTGTAAATTAAATACAAAACAACTAACCACTGGAAGAACTATCATCTATAGGTGTCTCCAAAACTGGTAAATGCTCAATCCTCTTAGGCGGTATGGCTGTCGCATATTCATCATATATAGATCAACAAATATGCATCAACATATATAGATATCTACAAGTAATGAATTAAAAATAAAGAAAAACATATATACCATGTTCATAAAAATTAATCACCACTATCATCTGTAAGAGATATTTGATCATCTGTGTCACTATCAATTTCAATATCTTCATCCTCATCGTTAAGAAAACTTTGAGCATCCCTAGCAAGCTCCACTTGCGCATTTGACATATTTATATGTTGATGCTCAACATCTAATCTACAAAGTTGGGATATCTCTAATTCTTCACCAACTACTAAAGTTGCTTCATTAGAAGAATTATCTTGGTTAGTCTCAATATTGAAATTATTTCTGGATTCAATTTCTTCTGATACTTCATCAACTTCAGTTACTTCGTATATTTCTCTGTGTTGAACCTTCTGCACTACCATCCAATGACCTCCACGCTTTATATCATTTAAATAATAAACTTGGTTTGCTTGGTTGGCCAAAATGAATGGGTCATCAGCGTACCATGTTTTAGAAGTGTCAATAGATAACAACCCAAACTCTTCAATTATTGATTTCTTTTTCGGATTACATTGGAACCATTCACACCAAAATAATTGTACTTTATATCTGAAAGAGTAAAATAGTTGAACAACATCCTTCAACACTCCAAAAAAATCTAAATTGTCCCCGTCATCAGATGATGGTACGCTAACCCCGCTGTTCTGAGTAGTTCTGCGAGCATCACGAGATCTTGTATGGTATCGAATACCATTTACAATGCAGGCATCATACAATTGAACTTCAAGATCATGTCCCATTGCTAAATAATATAACTCGTTTGTGATTTCTGAATTTGTTAAATTCTTTAACTTTATCATTCTATCCCTAAACCATTGTGGGAAATCTCGCTCATGGTATTGGAGAAGTTGATTTGAATGAACTTTATGTGATAGAAGTTGTAGATGTTCACTGTAGAAAAAAAAAATTATTTTACAATTGTATAATGAAGTATAAACAATAAAATTACATAATGTAAAAACTTACTTTCTATATTGGTCAACTTCCTTACAATTGTTGAGAATATACCAATGTGCTTTCTTATACAAAGTCAAAGGCAATTTCAGATTATGTGGATTGCCAAATACTCTTGTTTGTTGTGAGAAAACACTTAAATTGCATGTTACTGGTCAAAGGCAATTGTTTGTTGCCGAATATTTCGTGGATCACTAGCAAATATTTCATGTGATGTGTCAAAATCTTTCCATGATTCACTATCTGCTGGATGCCTTAATACACCATCTGTTTCAACCCGTTTTTCTTTATGCCATCTCATATCTTTTGCTGTATGTTTGGCAATAAACAACCGCTTAAGTCTGGCCTTCAAAAGAAAATATCGAAGAATTTTCTGAGCATTCTTTTTCTTATTCATCCCATCATACTTGTATCTGGGCTCCTTGCACACTGGACATATATCTTTATTCTCGTGCTCACCCCAAAATAATATACAATCATTCTTACATGCATGTATCTTCTCATATGTCAATCCTAAATCTTTTAACATTTTTTTTGCTTCATAATGAGAGTTTGGAATCACATTCGGTTTTGGAAATGCCTCTTGCAATAACTGAAGTAACATATCAAAAGATTTATTGCTCCACCCATTTAACACCTTCACATGCATTAACTTGACCAAAAAACTGAATGCAGAAAAATTAGTACAATTGTGATACAACTCTTTTTGTGCTTCGTCAAACATTGAGGTATAACTTCCTCTAATATCATCTGCATTAATATCATCTGATTGAGGTCCACTGGTATTGATATTTTCTGCATTTCTTAAATCAGTAAACATATCTTCAAAATCATCTTCTTCAAAACCACAATCATCTTCCTCTTCATTGACAATATTTATATTAATAGATGATGTAGTAGCTTCTCCGTGAAAGTTCCAAACTTTATATAATTTATCAAATCCCCACCTATAAAGATGTCCTCGAACATAATCCAACTCATATTTAAACAAATTGCCACACCTTCTACATGGACAACGAATTTTGGATAAATTCAAACTTATCATATAATTCTCTGCCACCTTTAAAAACTGATTTAACCCATTTATATATTCAGGCTCAATCCGATTCTCAATCATTATCCAACTTTTATCCATATTTATAACCTGAATAAATATATAAAAAATTTTATATTTTCAATAAAATAATTCTAAAATTAATTAATAACATCAAAATAACCCGAAAATTATCATCTAAGCATTAAAATAATCCTAAAATTATCATCTAAGCGTTGAGGTTAACAAAGGAAAAAAATAAATTGGACTCAAATATTTGAATTCCGAAGGAAAAAAGAGTAAAAAGGTATCACCACCTAAGCCAAACTGACATAAGTGAACATGAAGACTTGAAGTCCGAAATGTCATATTAAACAAATAAAAAACTAAAGTATGACCAGAATACATCACAAAAGGATAGACACAAAATATTACAATTCTAAATTAGGTATAACTACTATAATCACCTAGAGACAAGGTTACCAGTGGTTTTATCTGAGAGAAAAGTTGGTAACATAGAGATTATTTTTTTTTCTATGTTTCTATATGTTTGTATGGTGAAAAGATTTATATTTTGTATGTCATTTGTTCTAAATGATGGTGAAACTATCTTCTTTTGTTTTGACTGGATTTGTTGTTTTTTGTATGATTTTCAAGTCTGGAAATGTGTCTAAATTCAATATTTTCAATTTTTGATATTATGTTGTTATCAACCACTGGTATTATTTGCTCATGGGCACATTAGCTTTGGATGGTCAGTATGTTCATTTTATGAATATAAGAGATTTTATTTTACAATGAATGCACATAGCTTATTTGAACGGATTTTTACATGTGACATATTTTTAGTGACCTATTTGACATGGATTATTAGAGATTTTCAGTGACATATTTTTTGACATGGATTATTTACATGTGATCTATTTTCAGTGACCTTATTTGAACGGATTAACAAAGCTTCACGGATTTTTACATGTGACCTATTTTCAGTATTAATCATTATTGAACGATGAGTACTATAAACATTTTCAATAAATCAAATCAACAACTAGATTCTGTGGTTTCAGATGGTTAAATTAAAAGAGAGTGAATATACTTTACTCACAAGTAGCAGATTTCCAGATGGGGTAGTGTCGGTTGCCAAATCGCCAGAAATAAGAGGGAAGATGAACCTAGATGTGGTGCTTCCGTAAACAATAAACAGATGGGGTACTGTCGGTTGCCCGCTGGAAAGGAAAAAATCAAGGGAAAGGCGTCGGAGTCGTCGGAGTCGCCGGAGGAGAAGTGCGGTGTAGGATGGCGCAGGAGAAGGGAGCAAGAGGATTCCGTAAGAGTGGCTGGAGTCGCTGGAGTCGCCGGAGAAGAGGAAGGCGTGGAGAAGAAGAGAAGTTGTGGCGCGAGGAGAAAAGCCGCGGCGTGGAGAAGAAGAGAAGTCGGGTCGGGGAAATTAGGGATTTTTAGTGACTTTTAGCGGCGAGTTAATCGATTTCGTCGCTAAGGTTATGTTACGAATATATTAGCGACGATTTTAGTATATTTCGTTGCTAATATACGAATATTAGTGATATTTTTTCCCACCTTTATCGACAAACTCCATATTTCGCCGTTAAATAAATAGCGACGATTTATTTTCCACATATTCGTCGCTAAAATTATTTTTATTCAAAAAAAATAATTTTAAAAAATTATTTGCGACAAATTAAAATGTCGTCGCAAATTGCGATGATTTGCTTCGAAATTTAATTTCGTCGTTAAAAATTCGTCGCTATTTTACTAATTTTTTGTAGTGGCTCTTCAAACCTGCCACCCCCCCCCCCCTCGGAAATGATCCATAGTGTCCAAGTTTTCGACTGCCACAACTAGGTCCTCTGTCACAATGAGTGATTCTTCCTCGGCAACTTTCGGTTCTCAGGCCCCCACAACTGAGCCATAGATTCCGATAGTTAAAGTGGAGGAGTTAGCGGAAGTGGTCACAACTGAGACAACTAAGGTCAAGATGGCAGTCAAGGTGGAGATCTAACCCTAAAAGAGAAGTTGGGTATTGAAGCAACCTTCCCCTCAGAGAAAGGTTTACCCGACTCCCAACCCTAGTGAGACGGGGCAGTCATAATCAAGAAAGTCGACGAGTCCTTCTGCGAGGGCTCCCCTTGTAAAATATCGAAAATAGGCGAATATTAATAAGGGAATTTTCTGAAATTTTTGGAAATTTTTCGGAAATTTTTCGGAGCTCGTATGGACCAGTTTACGGGGATAAAACGGGGTTCCAGGAAAGTTTGTTTAGGCTACTCATTTAAGTGAGGAAATGCTTATATTCTTAATTCTTTTTCTATTTCCTTTTCTTTATTTTATATCTTCTTTTCCTCGTCAAAACCTCGCGCCCGAGTCCCCCGCGCGCTCGACGCCCTCTTCCCCTTGCCCTAACCGCGACGGTTCTTCTCTGCTTCGCGATTTAAGCCGCGCCCGACTTCTCTCCTCTTCTCTTCTCCCGATCTTGTGCCCTAGCATCGCCGGAAGTTTGATCTCTGCCCACTGATGCCGGCCATCTTCCTCTTCATCTTTTCTCCCGAGCCGCACACCGCCGGCCGCTTGTCCTCAACAAAGCAGCGCCGCACCCCCTGTGCCTTAGCCATTTCCGACAACGCTTTCTCTACCCGACAGCGACGCCGCCGAGGACCCGGCTCTAGTGTCTGCCCCGATTCCAGTAACGCCGTCCTTCTGCCCTAGTGTTGGCTGCCATTTTTCCTCTTGTGCCGATCGCCACCGTGCCCTAGCTAGTAGCCGGCGTTGCACGGAGCAGCACCTCTGCCCCTCACTGTCGCCGACCATCAGGTACAGCCGAGCCTTAGTTAGTTTTGGAGGTAAGTTGTGTGGTGTGGAATTTGGGTTATGGCTTGATCTGTGTTAATGATCTCAGTTCTTGACCTTGCTTGGACCAGTCGGTGGATTTCTTCTCTCTGTGTTGCTGCTGTGCCCTAGTTCACCACTGCCGGTGCCACTCTCTTCTTTACAGTAGAGTGGTGATCTTAGATGTAAGGGAGTTGCCCTAATTTGTGAGTCGGGTACTTGATTCTTATGTGGTGACTGCTTGATCCTTTTTGTTGTTTTGAGCAGTGAAGTGTCCGACTTGTATAGTGTGTTGTGGTTTGTTCTAGACTTTCAGCAGCAACCCCATCCAGTAGCCCTTGCTTCAACAGCAACAGCAACGGTGGTTGAGGTATTGTGGAGAAATTTGATTTTCGTTGTAGATGATTGCTAGTTGGGTTAGCAATAATTGTTAACTTAGGTTTAGAATTTATTTAATTGTGTAATTAGGGTTAATGAAGTTAACCCTAATTGATCTATGGTTTAGGATTTAGTTTCGTTAATGATGCATGATAGAGTTAGCTAAACTAAGTATTGTGGCACAGGACTTTGACGCGAGACGAATATCTCGATGTCGGATTTGGACATTCCTATTGGGGGTGGGTACTTTTGACTTATTTCATTTGATATACACAGTAGTGAATTTAACAAGTTGCATTAATTATGTTCCTCATTCTGTTTCGGTTAATCACTACCCAAAACTTGTTACATGCTTGATTGATTTCTTGGTTTGCATCTCATGTATACTTTACCTGTTTATACATGCTTGTAGGGGTAGTGATATACCATGCTTCACCATGTTCAGGACCTAGATTGTATACCTTATCTGATCTGTGTACCGTTGTTTTGATTCATTGACTTATGGTGCACTTTCCATATATATACATGGTTTAGCTCAGGATATTTTGTGGTTAGTGTCATGCACCATTTGCATGATTGCATGCTGTGAGATAGTCCGCTCCATTATTGTTGAGCACATCGCCAGTTACATGGATCTGCACACACCACCACTCATGGGTTAGTGGTCGATTCAGGCAGTGTGTGTTGCAGCAGGGACTTGGTTTGACTCTGTTGGTCCACTCATGGGTAGCGTGATGCAACGTGTTAGCCGGCAGGGATTCCTCCCCGTCATCGTGTACCGGGAGTTGAGAGCATTGCGCTCCCCCATTTATGATTTGAGGTAGGAGGATAGGTGTACTCCGACAGCATCCCGTCCACTCGGTCACTCATCAGGAGCAGTGACGACAGAGTGCACGGTTGTCACAGCCCTACCCACTCGGCCTCACTATTGTGTGTGAGATGATCGACTGGCGTCAGGGGTGATCAGGACGCATCATTGACATCATATGCATGATGCATTTATTGCTTGTGTTTGTGTTTGCTGCATTTATATGCTGCATATTGTTTGGATGCCTATGTTTGACATGCATACAGGATTTCTATTCCACTCGGACTGTTTGTCCTTATATCCAGGTCCTGGTTAGTACAGTTTCTCTCATGTTTACTTCAGTTGCATTTTTATCTTTTTTATATCAGAAGACTGTACGCATGATTAGTGCTAGGTGTTATTTCCCTACTTTGTATATCAGTTGTACCTGCTGAGTGTTGGACTCACCCCGCCTCTATTGTTGTTATTTTTCAGGTTGATACTGTCAGGAGAGAGTTCTAGTTGCTAGTCCCTGCAAATCTCGAGGATATTATTGGTCTTTTGGTTTTCTTACATAGACTATGCTAAATTTGTTTTGTTTGATGGTATGGATATGGTATGGATTTTGTGATGTCGATGGATTTGGTTTGGTTTTGCTTTTACTACATGCCTGCCTAGACGGCAGAAGAGGTAAATTGATCTTATCATCGGATTTGTGTTTTATGAGTGTAGTTGAGTAGGGTGGATTTTGAGTCTTTTTATCATTGCTAATTAAATTGCGTGGAATGTCTGTATGTTGTATTTTATTTCTGTTATTATTCCAGCCGCATGTGGCTGAGGTATATGGAGATGTAGAAAGTTTCAAATTGTCCGCCGTACAGGGGAGATGTTGCCAAAATTTCTTCGGACAGGGATTCCTCTGGGGTGTGACACCCCTAGCAATGCTCCCATTGAGAGTCTGCCTCAGGAGGGCCACACAAAAAGTCGTCAAGACAATGTTGGAACATTAATAATGAGTATTTTTGTGCTTTATTTTGGCTCTTATACTTATTATTTTTACCTTCTCACATGCTTAATATTGTGTTTAAATTATGTTTTACGAGTAGGATCTATTTTGAACTTAATTATAATTTTTCTACAAATTATGAAATTTAATTCCATATTTTTATATGGTTTTGTAGGAAATTCAAAGAGTCATGGATTAGGGTCGAATCGGATTGAATTTGGCTTGATTTTGAGGTTAAATGAGGAAGATCAAGCTGAATTAATGTGGATCGTTGATCAAGATCCAGTGAGATCCTGCCCCTTCATTCAGATCAAGTGATCCATCCTTTCATCATGATTTAAAGCGATCTGGACCATTCATAGAGATCAAGACATCCAAGGGTTCATATCTCACTTAAACCTCTCAACCAAAATCCAAGATCCAAAACCCGTTAAGAAACCCCTCTTTCTCACCCGCACGGCACAGTGCGCTCCCCCACCTCTTCTTCGCGTTTTTGTCTCGGCGTGCTAGGGATCGCGACAAACCCCGAGCACCTCACTACTCCTTTCTTCCTCACCACAGGTCGGCGGCTTCTTTCCTTTACTGTCATCGGTCGTCCCTCTACAGTCCACTCTTTTCTTCTTCTCAATTATAGCGGCGAGCAACAACACTCTTCCAGGCGGCAGTAGGCTTTGGCAGCGACTCCGACCATCTTCACCTCGCCGGAGGGGTTCTCCGGTGTGATCTCCACCATCCAGCTTCTTCCTGGCAGCTGTTCAGTTTGGGGTCCAGGCGGTAAAGCAAGGAGGAAGCGGCGGTGGTTTATTCCATTCCATTTCATAGCGGCAGCAGTCCAACTTCACCTCGCCGGAGGGGTTATCCGGCAAGATACGTTCACCATCATTGTGTCGACGCAAGCAGCCACCAGCAGAGTGCTTCTATTCACCAGTTTTGGGGGTTCCGAGCCAGACCTTTCGTGTGACGACGAAGAGTAGTCATTGGTATTTGAAGTTGAAGGGTGAATTGTGGTTGGATTAACTTAGTTTTATTAGTGTTAATGCTTGTTAATTTTATCAATTTGTTCATTGTTGATGTTTGTGTTGAATTGTAGTTGAATGCTTGTATTAACTTGATCTTCCATGTTTAAATTGCAAGTACTACGTTCAATTTGATTAATGTTCACAACATGTTCGATGAAATGCTTTAACCAGTAGTTAGGTTCAATTTTAAGCATTTTAACTTGTTAATTCTAGTTTTGACTTGTTCTTTCAATTTTGTTAAGTTCTAGTCTTTATTCGAATGCAATTAGGATAGATTAGTTTATGTTTTGTTTCATGCTTTAGGTTTGTTACATGCTTAGTTTCATTGATGCTTTACTTCACATTGCCTTTTATTTTTTGCAATTGTAGTTAGGTTAGGCTTAGCTTTATTACTTGCATTGTCTTTCATTTACTAGATTAGGTTTCATTTAATGCTTTGTAATTTCATTTCTTAGTTTAATTACGTTGATAGTTAATCCATAGCATAGTGTGACAATGCGTTGTGGATTAATTATTCGTACTTAGTTAGATTTCGTTCCAACATTAGATTAGTTTCCTACATGTTCTGCTTTTCATTCGTAGGATTTAGAATCAAAACCCAAAACCCCCAATTCTATATCAAAAATCCTAAAAATAGAAATAGCATATGATCCTAAGTTTACCATCCTATCATTGCTTTCTTTGGAGACGACTTGAGTCATTTTTGTGCTACATTAGCATAGGATGAGTTTGGTACTTCTTTGTTTGATGCCCAATTCATGACAAAATTGGGTCGTAATCAAACATCTGCAACCCCTTTTGCGATCACCAGGGCTGCACCGCACTCTATTGTCGCGAGGACAAGATCCAACTCTAGTAGTGTCCTCCTTCTCGAGCTCCCCAGACCAATTATGAGGAGAGGGAGGATGGATCGAGGCATTATGCGGAGAGGCTTCAATGGTACGAGATTGAAATCCTACCAAGCATGGAGTTGGAACACTTGAACGAGGTCCTTAATGCCTCCATTGTGAAGGTACGACCCCCTGCCGATATTCAATTTGTATAGCAAGTATTATGACTAACCCTTCATGTTTGTGCATACTTGGAAGGAGCATCATGAACTCCACCATCGGCTACTCGACCATGTTAGGCGACATTGGCAGATGGAGGGCCAGGTGGTTGAGCTAGAGGGTCGGTTGGCACGATAGAGTTAGGAGGTTGAGGAGGCTCAGGCAGTAGCAGTCAATGATAGAATCATAAAGGAGAAGGCCCTAGATGGCTAGGAATGAAGTGGAGAAGCTACGCCAGGAGGCTATGCTTTAGGCTAAGAAGACTTGAAAACTGGAGTAGTCCTCAGAGTAAACTAGAGTTGTGTCCACTACCTCAAAGGTAGAGGCAACCAAAGCTAAGGAGGTAGCCAAGGCCTCTGGGGAAGAGGCCACTATGCTAAAGGGAGAGTTGACTACCCTGAAAGGACAACAAGCCAAGCTCCATGGAGACCTATACGTGGCAATCACGAAGAGGTAGGACCTCAAGCAATAGTTGTCGAAAGAAAGGGGACATCAGGTGAAGGCAGTCATTGATCTTGTGACCTCTAAGGGGAAGCTAGCCAACAACAAGGTTGGCGAGGAAGAGTACTAGGAGGAATGGAAGAAAGCTTTCTTAATCTCCTAGGAATATTATGACTTACTTAGAGCTCGAACTAATCGAATGCTCAAGTATGGATTCGAGGGGGTCGCTCACGAGTTTCTATTATCTGACCTCATAACCTAAGGGATAGACCTTAGATTCTTGGATCCAAAGAAGGTTTGGGTTGACTTGCCAGACTCTGAGAAGGCATATTGATCACCCTCCCCTGCATTTCGTCTCTAGCTGCACTACTTATTTCTCTACTCTCTTTTGTGTTCTTTGTCATTTATGTTTTATAATCAAGGCTATAGTTGAGGGTGTAATGACTTATAAAAATAAATGAAAACTTTCTTTATGAGTCCACTATCTTGTATGTGTTGAACTATGGTATGTGGATTCTCTTATAAAAATCAATTTTTCTGAGTGGTAAGGAGTCAAACCGAACAAAGGGAGCTGTCATCCCTCAAGGAGGGGTGAGTCCTTGAGAAACATAGTATTGATATGAGCTTGTGAACTTTACCCTGAGAAGAGTGTTTGTTTCTGGCCCAAGCTGACGGATGTGACCCAAAAGAGGGCCTTGGATGCTAGTCTGAGACTAAGGGGATATTGTCGTAAGGCTGAGTCGCTAATTTGCGGCTAGGAACCCGAGCCTGTTGTAAGACTAGGTCACTAGCTCGGGATTAGGAGTCTGGGTCTGTTGTAAGACTTAGTCGTTAGCTTGGAGCTAGGAGTTTCAAGCCTGTTGTAAGGCTGAGTCGGTAGCTTGGGACTAGGAGTTCTAAGCTTGTCGTCAGGTTGAGTCGCTAGCTCTAGGCTAGGATTCTAAGCCTATTGTAAGGCTAAGTTGATACCTCATGGCTAGGAGTTTCGAGCTTGTCATAACGCTAAGTCGCTAGCTCTATGGTAGGAATTTGTGCCTATTGTAAGACTGAGTCCTGGGGCTAGAAGCTCTAAGATTGTCTTAAGGATAAGTCATTAGCTCAGGATTAAGAGTTCTAAGTCTGTCATAAGGCTATTGTATAAGGAGAGAGATGCAAGCGAAAGACTATAATTTTACTTGATAGAGGGTGAATATATACATGGGCGAACTAAAAGCAAGGAAAAAACATAGAACATGAGTACTCAGATTCTTAGACACGACAAGGTTGTAGATGCGCCGTGTTCCAAGGCCATCCAGGTCATTTGCCTTGGGATCGTCCAAGTAATAAGACCCGCAATCGAGTCAGTGAGTGACCTGGTAAGGTCCTTCCTAGTGCGGCCACAGCTTGTCAATGTCTCCTACAAGCTTCGCCTTCTCCTAAATGAAATCTCCAACTTAGAAGGAATGAGCGATGACACGCTTATTGTAGATATTGCACATTTGTTGTCGGCAAGACTTGAGATGCATAGATTTTGCCTCCCGAGTTTCAGTTGTAGGATTGAATAAGTCCGATAGATTTGGTTGGGGGGGTGGGGGAATGAATATCATAAAAAAAAATTTTCTTTTAATTTAGAAACACAAAGAGAGACATAGCGGAAAATAAAAGAGTACACATAACTCAATCGATTTTACTTGGTTCGTAGCCCAGCTGACTACTATTCCAAAGCCCGCGATCTTTGACCACTCCATTAGACAATCCACTATATGATATGAAGTAAAATAGTACAACAAATAGAAATGGATAGTAACACTACTATCACTTTGCAAGTAATAAAAAGGTTACCAACAACAATTTAATGGAATTAGGTGTAGATTGTTGGAGAGCTTCGACGTATCAACACTTGCACAAATAGAGCAGAGCAGAGAGATTAATAGAGTTGATTCTAGAAAATTGATGTTGACTGTTGAATCTCGCGGCTTCTTTTATAGCTTTTTCATTTGGTCAATTGAACCATTTTTCGATAGACCGACTTTCAAATTTTCCTAGCTTCCAATCCAAGTTCATGATCATCCCAGCTCATATTTGTCATGAAATCAACTTTTATCAGTCAATCGAATAACTATTCGGTTGATTGAACCTTGAAACTTACTTTGATGTTTAATTCAATCAAATTTGATCCTCATTTGCCAAATGTGTTTCATCAACTAACTTCCTGATCGGTCGACCGAACTCTGTAATTTCCTTTGTTACGTGATTCGATCTTGATTCGATCTTATATGATTTGTGGTTAACAAATTGGGTTCAATCGACTGAACCGTCTATTAGTCGACCGAACCAACATTACCATTTCAGCTGCATTCGAATCTAATCTGATCTCTTTTCTGTGTATCGGTCGACTAAACCATGATGTTTAATCCACCAAACCTTTTATTTACTCAAATCTATTTTTCTACAAAACAACGTTAGTACAGTATAATAATAATGATTCTACAAAACAGAGTTAGAATCAAATAAATATGCATGCATTAATATAACAGTTAGGACTGTTTGACCTCGACATAGAAACCTTTGTTGGTTTCTTTAATTGGATCAATGGCTAAGGTTTGTCCCAATCGGAACATGACCTCACTGTGCTCTTTTTCAAAATCTTACCTTAACTTGCCTACCAAATATCTGGTCCTCAAGACATGTTTGGACTTCATCTCTTGCTCAATATCTAATCGACCCACTAGGACTTTCCTTACTTAATGTTTGGTCCAGCTGACCCATCAAATACACTACCGGATCAGCTCATTTGGTCTTTTGCCTGGTATATGTTCCTTCTGATCCACTAAGACTCCTTGCCTAGTATCTAGTCTTATTGACCCACTAGATCTTCTTGATGCCTAATGTCTGGTCTTCCTACCCCATTAGGGCTATTTATGTTTAGTGACTTGCACACTTAGTTTACCCATTAAATGTATGATGTCTAACTTTAAATCATTTGTCATAGATCAAAATATATGTTCAATTATCAATGTTGACTGCACCAACAATCTTTCCGTTTTTGATGTTTGACAATATAGTTTAAAGTTAGAGAAAAATATACTAAATTTAAGCAAAGATAATAATTAGAAAAGTATGCTAAATTTAAGCAGAGATGATAATTAGTTTATGTTTAGATAATAGGTAAATAAGCGATCAATTTATGTTTAGCGTTCACTTTAAACTCATTTATCCCCCTTTGATATACATCAAAAAGAAAATCATGTAATGATTGTTCTGCAATAATAAAATAGTTTTCAAAAACAAGACATTTTATAAGACAAACTGAATATGCTTAACCAAACTAAGTCAAAATGTAGCAGAATTAAGTCAAACTACAAGACAACCTAATAATCTAGTATAGAGTAGCATAGTGTGAAAAAGTTCCTAGTACAAAATACAATACAATCAAGCCTAGATAAATGAGGATCTATGATGGAGGAGGCTGCTGACATATGTGCCAAGTTCTCATAAAGTCAAACATCTCCTGCTGACTCTTAACTAGGCTATCAAGTCGCTCATTCATTTGCTTGTTTAGTTGCTAAAAGCCTTCCTGCATATCCTGTAGAAGGCTAGTGTATCAAGTTTCCAACTGTAGAGAGACTGTAGGAGCTGGAGGGGTATATCGATGGGTGCATCAACAGGTTCTGCAGCAGGCTAAGCAACTGGCACCTTGCCCTCAGGCTCCTCCTCGTGTGATGCATATGGATGACGATCCTTAAATACCAGGGCCTGACCTCTTGTTTCTATTCCAGCCAAGGACAATTGTCTAATGCCTATTTTATCAAACTGAATGGATATAGGTTTGACATTTCCTACTGCGGTGTTAACGACGAAAGAATCTAGTAAAGATGTGATGACGTGACAATATGCCATGGGGACTTTTCTAGAGGAACTAAAATCGGAATAATGAATGATGGTCTTAACACCCATAAACCTATGTCAATGTCAAGTCGATGTTTAAGAACATACATGAGAAACAAGTGATAGGGTCTAATAATAGACTGATCTCGAGTGGCCAGTGGCAAAATACAACCAACAATTATTTTATAGAAAGCATTGTCTTGAGGTCATATATCAACAAAGCTGATTATAGGAGGATGAGGACCTTTAAAGAAATCAGCATACATAGAGTCCAAAGTAAGATGAGTATAAGGTTTAGGTCAAACATCATGAAAGTTTGGAAAGCAATAGAATGTGTTATTTGTTACCCGAATATGAAGGAAGGTTCAGACCATGTCAATAGTAAATGGGAAGTCATGACATGCAATTCTAGTTGTATAATAAAATTCATCAATTTGTTGAAGATTGTTGTAAAACTCAGCACATAAGTCAAAATTGATGAAATTCATGCATGTTAGTAGGGTCAACAAGGCATATTAGTTGAAGATTTCCATGACATTAGGACCGTATATGGTGAAAAATGGTACATCAATGTAACGGGAATGAAATGTCATTGTGGAAAATGAAAGTCTTAATTCTTCAGTGGGAAACCTAAGCTCTTGGTTGGGATTAGATGTGCCAGCCTGATTTTGAAAGGCTTGACTTGTCTTTTGGCTAAGAATGACCAATATAAATAAGTGAAGATAAAATTACTGAAAAAGGATCAAGATTCATTACCATGGCATTTTGATGCTTAGGAGGCGTTAAAGAAGTTTGGACAGCGTTGATTTGCGATGCTAGGAGGGAGAAGAAGAGGAGAAGAAGGTATGAAGGTTATGTTCTCCCTGGCTTTGTTTTTATAGCCTGTTATCAATCAACTAAACTATGTTATCGGTCCACCGATCCATTAAAGATGGTAGCAACATTTAGGGTTCCATGGGAGAGGCAATTAGATTTTTAAGGATTAGCTTGACTAACAATCTTATCGGTCGACCAACAACCTTATCGGTCGACCGATAGCATGTGATCCCAACGTTTTACTAGTCGGCCTAAAACATGTTCGATCGACCGATCAATCAAATTAAAGGTCAACAAATGATCAAAATTTGAACTGATTTTGCATGTTTGGTCGACCGACAATTAAAGTTTGGTCAACCAAAAATTGATTTGTCAAATTAAAGAATTTTATCGTGGTCAGTCGACTGAACAAAGTTGGGCGACCGAACACCTATTTTTTGAAAAAATATTTTTCAAAATAACTTGTTTAAAATTATCTCATCTAAAACTTCGTCCTTAGGGAAATGTCTAACCCTATTTTCCTTTACTCAAGTGATATTGAATAACCAATGAGTTTAGTATAAAGTTAGTCACTTTCAGTGATTCATTTGAGTTTAGACCCCTTGATTTATATCGATGCACTTGTCTATATCTTAAATTAGGGGTAAGTCTTAACATCTCACACCCATCTACATTGCACAATACACAAACAAGTTAAACCTTAAGTGCTTGCGAGATGCAAAAGGCTTCCTAGATCTATAGGTGCATGCAATTTATGATAGAGCTATTTCCAGAAAAATAGATACGTAACATATCAAGAGATAATAACAGATATGAAGATAATAATTCCTATATTCTACTAAACACATTCATAATTGTCTTCTTGGAGTACTGAATTCAATTTCTGGTAAAGGTTTAGTGAATATGTCTGCAAAGTTTGATTTTGATTTAATATATTTAAATTCAATGTTTCCTTTAGCTACATGATCTCTAACAAAGTAACATTTTATTTCTATGTGTTTTGTGCTTAAGTGATACACTAGATTTTTAGTTAAGTTTATTGAACTTATATGATCAATAAATGTTTAAACATGGTTGTAGGATAATTCAAAATCTTTTAAAGTATACATCATCCATAAGAGTTGAGCTATACATTCTCCCATTGCTATATATTCTGTCTTATTTGTTAATAATGCAACACAGTTTTACTTTCTATTAAACCAACTGACTAGTGATTGTCCCAAAAGCTGACAACCGCCACTTATACTTTTCTATCTAGTTTACAATCGACGTAGTCTCAATCAAAATAACCTTTCAATTCAAAATAGTTAGTTTTAGGATACCATATTCCTACATTTAATGTTCCTTTTCTTGGTGCATGGAGTATCAGATAATCAAACCTAGTTTTCATGATTGACAAATGTTTAAAGTTAAGGTTAATTGTTATCTAACAAGCTTACATGAGTGGGAAACAAGTCCTAGATGAGTCTAGGTAGGTGGAAAGTACAAGTTACAACTAGGTAATGAAGTACTGGTCCATGGGACTCGGCGAAGTCTTGGTAGGTCGAGGACGTTGGGCAAAAATCCTAGGGTCGAGGACATTAGGTGAAAGTCTTGGAGGTCGCGAATACCAATGGAAAATCCGAGGTCACTAGGTGAAAGTCCTAAAATGTTAGATACTGAGTTAAAAGTTCAAACAGTATAGAAAATTGGTTTGGCAAAAGATAAAGTCTCCTAAGAGGAGTAGGTGAGGACACATTCCCAGTAGAAGGAACATTATGTATCGATCCGACCTAAAGTTTCAGCGAAACACAAAGTTAGGACCAGACAGTTTGGTAGTGTCAAAATTTACCTTTCTTTACATATTATTTGTTGGACTAATTCTATGTTATAGAAGGTTAAAGGCTGGAAAAAGAGGAGTCCAGGTGCCTAGAGCTTGTCCAGGCCTTCGGACGTCCGGGTGCTCAGAGGTGCTCCAAGCACCGAGTCAGCAGCAGAAAGGGAGTACCTGGGTGGCCAGCTTAATCACCATGGGTACCCGAATGGTCCAGGCACCTAAAGTTGCTCCAAGTGCCTGGACCAGGAAAGTTCATCCTCAGGTTGTAATGGCACACTTCAATTGGCTAGCCCATGTCAACGGTCCTAGCGCCCGGAGATGGATGAAATTTGCTAGATAAAGTTTCAACTTGAGCACGCCATGTCAGCCCCTTGGGATGGCCCGAGGAGGAGTCCGGGCATCCGGGGAGGAGTCTACGTGCTTGGATGGGGCTATAAAAGGAGGGTTCTACTAGCAGCTTCAACACATCAATTCCAAGAAGTGTCTCTCTTGTGCGCTGTTTGAAAAAAAAATTCTACAACGCTGAAACGCTGCTCCGACGAACGAAACCTTGTAATTTGAATTCTTTAGTTGTCGATAAAATTTCAATTATAATAATTATACTTATACTTATTGAAAATCATTAGTGAATTTCCCAATGAAAGAAATCATCGATCATGCGCCTTACAGTAGGTGTCATCACAGGTTCCGAACTAAGTAAAGCCAACACGTGTTAGCTTTGATTCTCTTTCCCTTCTTTACTTCTTTATTTCCACTACACCTACTCTCGATCGATTTATGAAAATGTGATCGATTTATAATAATAAATATGATGATTTGGTGAGAATGATCGGTGCCATGTGGCATACTTAGGACTCGGTATGTCAGCAAGATGCACCTACGTAGTCCACTCTTGAGCTTGAGTGGGCGATGCTCTTTAGTGCTCAAGCCAGAGGTGTTGAAGGCGTCGAACTACAGCCGGACATTATAGCAACCCAAGCACTATAGCGTCCAGAGCATTGCAGCAACATGAGTACTGTAGTTGTGTTGTTATATCCATAGAGTAGCATGAAGGCGTCAATTAGAAAGAAGGCCTCAGTTGCAGAATAGAAGAGGCATCAATTACATAAAAGGCAACAATTACATAGAGGTGTGCATGTTACTGGGCTATGTCGCCATTAATAATGACGTCAATTAAAGAAAGGGGCAGGTTGGTTACAAAGGTGCATAATAACTCCAAGTATAGAAGGAGACCCATCAGTTGTAAAGGGGCGTTCATTAGAGATCCTGCGTGCCTCTTCCCTTCCTATAAAAGGTAACAGTGCCAACCTAAAGATACGAAAGATCTTGAAGTTCCACCATTTTTGTTTTTACACTTTCTCCTCCAACTCTTTTTCTTGGTGTCTAACTTGAGCTTATAATCTCCTTCCAAGACTTCTCAGTTATTCTCAGTTATCATCGACAAAGTCTAACCCGGCATAAGTTGACTTAGTAGGTGACAAACCGACATAATTCGATTCGACAAAAGTCGACCCAGCTGGAGCTACTTCAATAGGAGTTGACCCATCCCTTAATCTTGGACTAGATTAAATTGACATCGTCTGTAAAAAAATCTAAGCTAAGACGTTGAGATGGGAAAGACCCTAAGAAGCCTTGAAGAAAGAGGACTTGATGGACCCTAAAGGAAGGCAACTTAGTCACCCTTGGAACGCCTTCCACCCTTGTCTAACCTTATTGCTTTAGGTGATGGGTATCTTGTGATTTTATTAAGTCATCTTCTAGTTTGGTACAGTTCTTTGAAGTTATATCTTCTAATAAAAGTTTGCTTTCAAAATACCTTTTTAGAAGATCACATTTCCCCGGTCAAAGATAGAGTCACCGCTTAAAAACTCCTCTGCGAAGAATAGAGTCGCCCCTTAAAGACTCCTCTATTAAGGATAGAGTCGCCTTTGATACTTCTTCCATCAGGGACGGGGTTGCCACGTAAAAGATTTATTCTATCAGAGAGAGAGTTGCCTTTGAAATTTTCCCACCACTTAAAAGCTTTCTTCTATCAGGGACAAAGTCACCTCTGACATTTCTCCTATTAGAGACAGGGTCGCCACTTAAAAGTTTTTCCTCTATTAGGAACAAAGTACCCTTCGACATTTTCCAAGTTAGGAACGGGGTCGCCACTTAATTTTTTTTTTTTAATTTTCACTATCAAGAACAAAGTCACCTCTGACATTTACCATGTTAGGGACATGGTCACCACTTAAAAGTTTTTCCTTTGTCAATGATAGAATCGTCTTCGACATTTCCCCCCTTAAGGATGGGGCCACCACTTATAAAGCTTTCCTTTGTCAGTGATAGAGTCACCTTCGACATTTTTCTCATCAAGAATGGAGTCACCACTTAAAAGCTTTCCTCTATTAGAGACAAAGTCACCTCTAAAATTTTCCCCGTCAAAGAAGGATCGTCACTTAAAAACTTTTCTTCTGTCAAAGAGAGAGTCACCTTCTATATTTCCCCTTTTAGGGATTGAGTTACCACTTAAAAGCTTTTCTCTATTAGAGAGAGAGCCTCCTTCGACATTTCCTCCAACAAAGACAGGGTTGTCACTTAAACCCAACCAAATTCCTTTGTTGGGGACAAAATCATTTCCAACTAAATGTCTCTATAAAAAACAGAGTCACCCAATCCACGTTATATCAACTTCACTATCTTATAATTTGAGGCTATTTATATTGAAAAGCTAACTGCAGAATAACTAATTACATGACTTGCTAATAGCATAGTTGAAATATTTGAAAATACATGGTAAATGAGTTTAATTTCTAAGATATGTTAAATTAAAAGGCAAGAAAATAAGGTCAGGTTAACATAAACAATGGCTAATCAGCCAACTTGTCCTTAGGGATGTTGTCAACAACTTTCTAGGGGCATAGAAAATCAAGGAAAGTGCTTGCTGGTAGTTTGTCCACTTCCTGAATTGACTGATGGTTATGTTGAAGCCTTATTCAAGAAGAAATTATTGGGGCAGGGTGCACCAGAATTGAATCTGAGTTTTAATGTTGTCAAAAGTTCAAGTTAAGTCTTGTTGTGATTTGATAAATTAACTAAGTGTGCAGACTGTTTACTCAACCGAGAAAATCCTAGTCGCGCCTAGGTAGGAAAGTCTTAGCAGATTGTGGAAGTCTAGGTGGGTTGAGGAACTAACACTTGGAAGTTATAGTCCATAGGTCTGGAGGAATTGATAACCAGAGGAAGTCTTGGTGAGCCAATCTGATGCTAAGTCGAAGCCCAAACAGGTATGGAGGACTCAATGTTTAGCAGTTAAGTTAAGATAAATAACTGGAGTGGAGCGACGGGGAGGGTGTGTTCATGGAAGGAACAAACCCTTGGTCACTGATTTGACTAAAGAAATCAGTAGATTTTTAAGTTGAGATCATGACAAGTCTTACTGTCTTTCTTATTCATACATAATTACTGTGCTAACTTTGTGTTACAGGAATATTTTATACTAATGTACAAACCAACTCTATTTTGCATAATCCAAGTGGATCGGTCGACTAAACAGGAGCATGCAGGAAGCACCAGATGATTGAACCTAAGTTTTGATTATAACAAAGGGTTTCAAAGTTAAGGTTTCTTGTTGTCTAATAAGTTGAATTGAGTGTGTAGGAAAGTCCTAAATGATCTTAGGCAAAGGAAAATCGTAGTTGAGACTAGGCAGGTGGAAAGTCCTAGCTACAGTTAGATAGTGAAATCTTGGTCCAGAGGACTGGGTAAAGTCTTAGCGGGTCGAAGACATTAGGCGAAATCCTAAAGTCGAGGACGCTAGGTAAAAATGTTGAGGGACGTGAATATCAGGTGGAAGACTAGACGGGTCATGATCGTACATCCAACATGAAGTCCTGATATATTAGATATTGAGCAAAAGTACAGACAGTCTAAAAGATCAGTCTGGCAAAAGGTAATTTCTCCTGAGAGGAGTAGGTGAGGACGTGTTCCCCATTAAGGGAACATTAGGCGTTGGTTTGGCCTAAAGTTTTTCGAAAATTCAAAAGTCAGAACCGGGCAGTCCAGAGATTGTCAAATATTTCTTTTCCATATTATTTTATTGTGCTAACTTTGTGTTGTAGGGTATGTTTGGTATTTAGATTAACATATCTTGCAGAAAGTAAAATGCACAAAAGAGTTTTGGATGAACAGTGTTGGAGGCGCCTTCCATATGGCTGAAGGCGCCTTTGAGTGGATGAACTTCACAAATTGCGAAAGTTATCGACTCTGATGTTGTGGATGACAAATAGCTCTAGCCGAACTTCTAGAGCAACCCAAAATCGATCCTATTGATCATTATGATTCTTTGGAGGAGGCTAAAGTGAGCATGGAAGGTGAAGATGGAGGAACCGAAGAGGATGAAGCCACTAAGACACCACTCGAAGAAGTTGAAATTTTTGGTGTGCTAACCAATCTTGATATATCGGAGATGGATAAGGACCCTCGGACTCCTAATGCTATAGGAAAACCTTTCTCAATCACTGCCAAAGCCGTAATAACTTATGTTGAACTCTCTTCAGTGAATGGTAAAGATAAAATTTCATTTGATATATTTATTGATACAAATAAATCTTCCATTGAGTATGTTTATAGTAGGATAGATTTTTCATAGGAATTGCATGGACAACCTCATGACGACCATTTGAAGATGAGTATTTTTAATGAAAGACCAAGAGCTCTTGGCAAGAGGGTTAGGAGGTACCTTACCCGGCACGAGCGAGATTTAAAAGATACTCTGTTGATGACCCTAATAAAAGAAGAGGAGAGAGCAACCACCTTAAACTATGTGTTCCCTATTGAAATTAATAAGGGGTTAAGCTAGTGACCTAAAAGGAGCACTTCTTGGGAGGCAAACCAAGCCTTAATTAGTATTTTTCTTTAGTTTTAGAAATTTTCTTTTGTTTGCATTCTCGTTCTAGTTTTTGTTTTTATTTTTCGTAGGATTAAGGGCATCCACAAGCTAGTCATAGCAGAAGTTATAGGTGTGGGAGACATTCAGAACCAAACATTGGCTGTGTGTCCCACACATGACCGTGCCCCTCAAATAGTGCCCCACAAGACCAGATCGTGTGATTTTCACATAGTCGTACACTTATAAACCCCAGCCATAGAAAAACTCATGGCCCAGCCATGTATTTTTCACACGGCCATGCACCTCACTCAACCAAATTTAAAAAAAAAACCACACACACACACTCACACACACAACCCTTCCATGCCTCCGGACATGGTTGTGCCTCCTCTCAATTATTGGTCGTATTTTGGTCATTCTCGACTCCACAAAGCACATGTACCCATAGAACTTTTTAAAAGGGTAGGAGAGATCAGCATGATACTTCAACCAAGTTTCATCCTTCCCCTCTTTATTGATTTTCTTAGTTGGAGTATTACATGATCTAGGCCTAGGGGTAGTTTTGGGTGTTCTTATTATAGGGGATCGGTGGTCGGCTTGAAGGGGGGTTGGATAGACTATACCTCCAAATCGATTGCTTCCTACACTCATTAGTATGCACAGCAGAAATACAAACTAACTACAAATATGAAAGCTAAACACTAAAAGAAATAAAAACAAGCAAACCGCTAACACGTTCGTTTAACGTGGTTCGGAGATTAGGGCTCCTATTCCATGGCGTGTCCTTGAGGTGGACGATCCCGATTCGTCGGTGGATTAACCCCTGGCAAACTCCAGCTATCTCAAGTAGCTCCTTGTGGGTGGAGAAATCTCACCACAACACTCACAAACACTTGAGAACAAGCAGACTACTAATTAGGGTTAACCACCACTAATTTCGTCAACTATAACCAAGCTCTCAAGCTTTGGTTAGATAGGCCGCGGGTTAAAAACCCACCTACCAGTCGACTGCTAAAACTAGCAGTCGACTGCCCTATGTAGAAATTCGACCGTTACATCCCAACAGCTTGATACTAGTCGACTGCTAAAACTAGCAGTCGATTGCTCCACACTGACCGAACGAACAGAAATATTCTGTTCGCTCCCAGTCGACTGCCCGGTCGACTGCACCAGTCGACTGATGAAAACATCAATCGACTGCTACAGTAACTGCTATAGTACTGCTACAGTAACCCCCTAAACCTAGGATTTTACCCCGAGTACAATGTCTCAGCACTCGGACCCTCACCCTTAGACTCACTTAACGCTTCTTTGCAACATTGGCCTCTTGCCTTCAAGCCTACTTCCTTTGGCTCTCGTCCCTCGGATACATACAAGCCCGCGGCTCGTCCCCAATGTCATCCTTCGCGTATGCCTCGAAGTCGCTTCCCTCGACCCTTGTCCTTGTTGCCTTGTTCACAGTCCTTCGGATGCTCCATCCTTCACCGAACCTGAAGCCATCAACTTGAGTCACATATGTATCCTGCAAACCTGCACACTCACATACACATATCAAATACAAGGGTGAACTTAACTTAAATCCTTTGCCCAAACACCGAAACACATGGTCGCACGGACCATTGGGATTGCTCCAACAATCTCCCCCTTTTTGATGTTTAGCAATACGTTTAAGTTAGGGAAAACAAATAGCAAATAAACATGTTAAAAACAATGGACTTACGTTGCCAAGCCTACACACTTGGACTTACACTGCCGAATGGACTTACGTTGCCAAGGCTACACAATTGGACTTACACCGCCAAATAGACTTACGTTGCCAAGGTTACATACTTGGACTTATACCGCCGAATGAAAAATAATGCAACATGCATTAGAACCTATCCCAAGGCTCCCCCTATGTAAAGGCACTAAGGTTTTCCCAACTAAACCTTACTTTTCCCCCTTTGTCTAACATCCAAAAAGCTTTCCAATAATATCCCAATTGTTGAAAACTTATCATCCAACTGACCCTAAAATTGTGTATTTATCCCCCATGGATCTCATACATCTAAACGAATTGACACAGTCAAGAACAGCGCTGAAAAATAGTTTTAGGCTGGTATCAGTCGACTGCAAGAAGTACCAATCGACTGCCCCTATCGAAATGAGCTAACAGAGACATTCTATGCTCAAAAATACGGTTACCAGTCGACTGCTAATTGTACCAGTCGATTGGTATGCTATTTCTGAAAAAATCAATCTTTTCTGACCAACTTCAGAAATGCACCAAAAATTCCACAGATCTCCAAAAAATCTCAAATTTTGTGGAGAAGTCTATTTTGTCAATGTCTACTTGGAAAAAATATATATAAAAATATATTTATCACAAATCCCAAGATTGACACAAACACAAAACTAGCTAAAAAGCTCAATTGAACCTTGACCTAAAGTCCTAATTTTGGCTTCCTCTTGATGTATTTACCCATACTAACCCATAATACATCCCTAGCATTGGTTTATATGACATCTATACATCCAAAACCAATTATCATGCTATATGACTCAATTATCATCCAAACCCATAAACACATTCCATGTGTGCCAAATCCCTAGGTTTAAGACTCAAGTCCGTCTCCAAACCGCTTGACACATTCCATGACTCAACCTAGACTCCCAAGTAAAACCCACTTGATCTCCATTGACCATGAGTCCCAAATTGACTCTTTGAGCTCCCCCTAGAGCTCTTGGCCTTAGCCACCTCCCTAGGTGACTCATCCATAATGGCTAGGCCACATTGGTGAACCTCCGGTGACACTTGGCCTACAAACCTAACTTTCCTAACCTTGGACACTTTGTCTTTGATTAATTTTTCCTTACCTTTAAATGACTTTCTCTTGCCATTTATTGGCTTCTCCTTGCTATAGTCATATGCAACCCTACCATAACACTTTCCCTTAGTCTTGGAGACATTAGATCGGTATCTCAAACCTGATCTATCATTGTTGGGTCATTGACTACCCAACACCATAGCTAAACCCTTAGATCCAACATTGAATCTTTCTAAGGTTTTCTCCAATTTATCAAGCTTTGTCTTCAAAGCTTGATTTTTCCTTTCTAGATTCCTAAACCTAGAATCAGCATGTTCACCATGGGCATTCCTAGACCTACCCATTTTTCTAGGCATATGTCTCCCCTTCTTGGGATTAATGCCTTGGGTCTCCTTAGGTCTACTATTTCTAGAGTTATCATGAATGGATTTCCTAGGGTTATGATCCACATTTACCCTACTCCTATCCTGATATTTAAATCCAAAATTATGCATGGATAAATAATAGCAATTATTTCTAGCATGCATGGAGGAATTTAAATTTGACTTCAAATTTAAATTAGGGTTTACCTTACCCTTTACCTTTGGAGCTCCCCCTTGACATGAGCCTCCATTCTTCCTCCACTTCTTCTCCTCCTTCTTCAAATGCACCAACTTTTTGATTTCTTTCTTCCTTGGGCATTTGGTGTGGTAATGACCCCGCTCACCACACGTGAAGCACACTATGTGCTTCTTCTCCTTCTTCTTCCTACAACTCAAGTTAGATTCAAAATGAATTGAATTGAGTTTAGAAGATACCTCTTTCTTACCCATAGGACATCTACTTTTGTAGTGTCCTCTTTCATTACACCCGAAGCACACAATGTGATCTTTTGACTTTGATTCGGTGGAGGTGATCACTAGGTTGACTTCCAAGACTTCTTCTTCTTCTTCACTTGTCTTGTATTCTTTTTCAACCTTTGAGGATGTATCCTCATCTACACTAGTGGATGACATTTCTTCATCCTCCTCCTCTTCGGATGTTGAGCATGACTCATCTTCCATTTGCTCCTCAACTTGAGACACTTCATTCTTTTCTTCGATTTTTTCCTCTTCGTGTGTAGGCATGAGCTTTTCCCATTGAACCTGCTTTATCTTGCTCCACAAATCATGAGCATTCTCATACTCACCTACACACCTCATCACATTAGAAGGCAACATATAAATTAAAATTGATATTACCTTATTGTTTGCCTCCGATCTTGAGGTTTGCTCCTCCGTCCAATGTCGTGGTCGGAGCTTCTTTCCCTTCTTGTCCTTCGGGACTTCGAATGGCTCTTCCACCACCATCATGATGTCCCAATTTGTGTCGAAAAAGTTCTTCATCTTCACCATCCAAAAGGTGATGTCCCATAAGCTTCCTCCTTAGAACTTTGGTGGTTCTATCAAGTTGGTTATCTTTGCTTCCTTGGCGGTTAGTCCAATGGAGAGCGGCCTCGCTCTGATACCACTTGTAGGGGATCGGTGGCCGGCTTGAAGGGGGGTTGGATAAACGGTACCCCCAAATCAATTGCTTCCTACACTCGTTAGTATGCGCAGTGAAAATACAAACTAACTACAAATATGAAAGCTAAACACTAAAGGAAAGAAATATAAGCAAACCGCTAACACGTTCGTTTAACGTGGTTCGGAGATTAGGGCTCCTACTCCACGGCGTGTCCTTGAGGTGGACGATCCCGATCCATCTGTGGATTAGCCCCCGGCAAACTCCGACTATCTCAAGTAGCTCCTTGTGGGTGGAGAAATCTCACCATAACACTCACAAACACTTGAGAACAAGTAGACTACTAATTAGGATTTATCACCACTAATTTTGTTAACTAAAACCAAGCTCCCAAGCTTTGGTTATTGTTGACCTCCGTAAGTGTACGGAAATGTCGCAAGTAATATAAAAGATTATCGTATCCACAGGGACTGGAATAAGCACTAGAAATGTTTCAACACGAGTTAGCCAAACAACTAATCAATTGGTTTCCAAAACCTAAAGGTAACTAATGAAAAGTAAACATAGAAATGAAATATCAACAAACAAGATTATGGGCTATGATAAAGGAATGTTCTAGGAGTTTTGGTTTCTTTGTAAGATTCCTCAATGTAAATGATCTACCAAATCCTATTTCTCAATTGTCCAACATTTATAGAAGACTGTCGGTTCTCTCTTGCAATAGACAACTGGCCTAGGACTGAAATCTATACCTAAATGTGATCAATTAGATATGAACCTATGTTGTCCTTACACGGGCATGTTCCTATCACGAAGATCCCTCGAATAATCAACACAAAGATCATACTTCTCAACCCAGAAGATATAAAGATTAATCCCTAAATCTATCCTACCCTCTTGAATCATCCTATTTTTCCCTAAATCTTATCCCTCAAACGTCCTTACACGGGCTTGCACCTTTCGTGTGCTTCCCTCGGAAAATCAAGTGGGAGATAATCTCTACAAGATCCATAGGACATTCAAACAATCAATCAAAAATGAGAATTAGGTCCACATCACAATGATTCATTCAAGATTGAATTGATACAAACAAGACAATATCATAGAAACAAGGAAATGGCAAATCCACAAGAGTTTACATCAATTCATCATACAAATACTCCCTCCATCCTAAAACAAAGAGATCCACTTCATGAATTGAGGAGAGAAATCCAAAAATACAAAGATTACAAACATTCCTTTGATCCCCAATCCAAGAAGGGGAGAGAAAGAAAACTTATCTAAGATGAAGCTTGGTCTTCGGATCTAATCCACACTCCTGGAGTCAAATCCGTTGAAGATCATCCTTTAGATCGCCCAGAAATCCTCCCAAGATTGGAAGGAAAGACCCAAATCTTGCTTTCTCCCAAGGGGGCGAAGATCCCCTTTCAAATCAAGAAGAAAGGCTTATATAGAGATGAGTTTTGGGCGCCACACGGCCCCGTGGCACGACCGTGTGAGGCTCACACGGCCTGTTCCACTCTCTTCTCTGCTGACCTCACACGGTCGTGTGAGGTACACGGCCGTATCTTGCCTCTACCAACGCCCCCTTTGCACGGTCGTGTAGATCCACATGGCCTGCACTGCCTTCACCTCTGGAAACCTGACATGGTCGTGTGGTGCACACGGCCAAAACTCTCCTGCTGTCTGGAAACCTCGCACGGTCATGTAGCGCACACGACCGAGGCTTCTCCTGTCTCTGGAAAACTGACATGGTCATGTGATGTACACGACCCTGCTTCCTTGGGCTTCAAAACTTGACACGGCCGTGTGAGGTTCACACGACCATACCATCTTTCTTCTCTGGTGCAGCTACACGGCCTCTCATCCTTACACGGCTTGGGCAACCCCCTATGGTAGGGACGTGTAGGGTTCAAGTGTCATGGCTTCCTTCATCGCTTTGCTTGCAGATTTGGTCTCAAACATGCATTTTTCACCAGATTCGACTCTTGCATACAAAAGATGTACAAAATCAGATCTCCAAACAAAAAGAGTAAATATGCTAAAAAGGAAAGCTAAAAGTACGAAAATGAATAGATCAAGCATGCTCAAAGTATGTGAATGTGCGTTAAAACATGCTAATAAGTGTATACAATCTACGCACATCAGTTATATAGGTCGCGGGTTGAAAACCTCGCCTACCAGTCGACTGCTAAAACTAGTAGTCGACTGCCCTCTGTGGAAATTCGACCATTACATCCCAACGGCTCGATACCAGTCGACTGCTAAAGCTAGCAGTCGACTGCTCCACACTGACCGAATGAACAGAAGCATTATGTTCGCTCCCAGTCAACTGCCCGGTCGACTGCACCAGTCAACTGATGAAAACATCAGTCGACTGCTACAGTAACTACTACAGTAAAACCCTAAACCTAAGATTTTACCTCGAGTACAATCTCTCAGCACTCGGCCCCTC
Source organism: Zingiber officinale (assembly GCF_018446385.1). Taxonomy (NCBI): domain Eukaryota; kingdom Viridiplantae; phylum Streptophyta; class Magnoliopsida; order Zingiberales; family Zingiberaceae; genus Zingiber; species Zingiber officinale. Next base: position 170,174,591 of record NC_055987.1, on the reverse strand, counting down.
GCCCTTAGACTCACTTGACGCTTCTTTGCAACATTGACCTCTTGCCTTCAAGCCTATTTCCTTTGGCTCTCGTCCCTCGGATGCATACATGCCCGCAGCTCATCCCCAATGTCATCCATCGCGTATGCCTTGAAGTCGCTTCCCTCAGCCCTTGTCCTTGCTGCTTTGTCCACGGTCCCTCGGATGCTCCATCCTTCACCGGACCCAAAGCCGTCAACCTGAGTCACATGTGTATCATGCAAACTTACACACTCACATACACATATCAAATACAAGGGTGAACCTAACTTAAACCCTTTGCCCAAACATCAAAACACATGGTCACACGGACCATTGGGATTGCTTCAACACTTATTTTCTGTTGATGGGTTAGTATTTTCATTAGGATTGGTTTATTAGTTTAATTTGTTTGGTTAGCATGCATCATATTTGTTCATGTTTCCTTTTTACAATTTGGATTTGACGCATACATACATAAGAGTTTCCCTTTTTAGCAATTGTTCAATTGTAGAGACTTAAATGATGTCATGATAATATACTCTTGTATTTTAGCAATTCACGTGTTTCTATCTTGTCATAGAATTTGATATAGGCTTTTGTTGTGGCAAATATTATTTCACCATGCACTTGCTTGATTATTTGATCATACTCTCATACTTAATACTTATTTTCAAAAAGTTGATTTAGTATAATATGGACATGATTCATCTTGTCAGCCTAGTACTTTGGAATCCATAGGTGACCCCTTCTAGACATTTTGGTTACCGGAGACACTTGGATTCAGCTAAACCATTTGAAAAAATCAAGATCACCTTGCGATAAAAAAAAGAGAGGAAATAAACACGGGATAAAAAAATAGTTGTCATAGGTGGAAATGATGAGGTACCCTTTTGAGACCAAATTAAGTTGCTAGAGAAATACCCATTGATTTCTCTCATTACCAGTGCTACTTTGAGACTTTATGTCTATGTTAGAAGGATGAACCTCGTGTATGGTAGGTAAATGCCTAATGTTGAAAATTTTAGGAACACGATGGAATGACGATTTGCCTTAGTTTGGAAATTGAAAATTCTAGCTAGGATCGGATTATGAACATTGCATAGTGACCATCTCACTGGACTTGGTGAAGTTATTTACATGCTTTAGCTTGATAATTCTATTACTCAATCAGTCTAGGTGAACTTGTTAGGGACCGGAGATGTTTATTCATGCACATTGGGCTAGATATTAGTTTTTGCTTGAGGACAAACAAATGTTTAGGTCGGGGGGATTTTGATGTGTATTTTATATAGATTTTTATTAGTATTTTGCACTCATCTTATGATATTCTAGGAGCATGCATTACATGGTTTATTACCTTTTAGTTTTTTTTTTTTTTTACTATTTTCTTGTTCAGAGATTTGTTGTTGTGCTCTTTCATTGGTAGGACAAAGAATCGAAGCTAAAACATAGTTAAAAGAGCCTTGGAATGAAGACATAAAGCAAAGAACACACTCTAGCATGTCCCAAGACATGGGTGTATTCCTTGGGATGAAACGGAGCGAAGATGGAGTAACTGTAGGTTTTCCAAAGTCACACATGGCCTAGCAGCCGTGTGTTTTTCACACTGTCTTGCACCACTTTCCAAGATGACCCACAACCTCGCCATATGTTTTTCACACGGACATGCACCACCTCTCAGAGAAATCGATCGCCTGACCATGTATTTTTCACATGGTCGTGTCCCACTTCTGCCGAGGCCACAGAAAAAGAGATGGCCCGACAATGTGTTTTCACACTGTCATGTTGCCTTGCCACAGAATTCCTAAATCAGTATTTTTAGAAGTTCCTTCCTATTATGAGAGTTGGGGAAGCTATAAAAGGATCCCCCAAGGCTCGTGGATAAGGGAGGAAGGGTTCCTTAGTGACAAGGAACCCTAGGAGAGTCGTCTCAAGGAACAAGAGGAGTTCTCGTCCGGGTTTGGAGTTAGAGGAGTAGCTCGGATCTACGCTTCATAAAATAAGTTTTTCTCTCTTTTATCTAGAGTTTGGATTGTAAAACCTTATTTACTATGTTTTCTTGTTGTAACTCCACGTCCATGGAGTAGTGCACTCGATTTTAGAAGTAGGGAGTAGCCCTTCGACATGTAGATACCTTATTTTTTCCCATAGTTTGATATATTTGTCTTTCTTTATTCTATAATTTGATTGTTTGTGGTCCAACTCTACTATGCATACACGAACTCGATGCCAAAAACATATTTTTCATATCCTAAGGGGTGCAGGGAAGAATCGAAAGGTGAATACAATCTTCTGACCCATAAAATACCGAGACGTGGGGGTCGGTCTTGAAAGTAGTCCAGGTTACCAAGAGAATTCCCTAGGAAATCACGGAGATTAATGGATCAACCTCAATTTGGCGTCACATAGTAAGGGAAGACAACTCGAGAACCGTGTGGTTGTTAGAGTATATACTAAAAACCTAACTTTTTGTAAACATTTATAAAGAATCACATTGGTCAATATCTATATTTATATGCTAAGTGTAGTTGTTCAATTAATTTATATTGTAGATAACATGGTGTGTGGTGTCACACACAGAAGATCATGTTATCAGTTCCTTATAAATTATAAACAGTAGCTCACAACTAAGATGGATAGGAACAAACCATTGGAATAGTCGTAGTGTAATTTGGTATTAGTTTATCTTAACTATAAAATTACACTAGTACACTCTGAGTGTATTGAGCAGGACCATTTAAGGTAAGTTTTTTTTAAACTGACTACATAAAATAGCAAGACCTTTGTTATTATGGAAGTATGTGCTCTTAATCCCGATATAGTAACAAACACGTGTACTTAGTAGTTATTTCTTTGACTTATCAAAGGGTGAGATTTAGCTCGATAAATCAAGAGGCCCGATAAGTTGGGAATGATATTATTTATAGTGTGTGTTGTTGATTATAGAAGGAAATTGTGTCCTAGTAATCTAGGTTAATAATGTCCCCAAGAGGAGCTCATAAGGATTGTCATGTAAACTCTGCAGGTGGACTTAGTCTGATATGACAATAAGGTTGAGTGGTACTACTCTTAGACTAAGATATTAATTAAAGTGAGTTGTCAATAATTCATTTAATTAGTGGCCATTTGACATCTTAAACATAGGGAGATTAACACACTCATGATAAGAAGGAGCCCATATAGTAATATGGGATTGGTGGGGTAGTTCAATAATAACTCTTTAGTCGAATGAGTTATTATTGGTGAACTCGAGTTGGGTGTTCGGGGCGAACACGGGAAGCTCAAGTTCATCGGGAGACCAAAACCAATTCCTCCTCTCGATCCCTATCGTAGCCTCTTATTTATAAAGTATTATACCCACCTATATCCACCTTCTTACCCACCTTAAGGTGGTCAGCCAAGCCTAGCTTAGAGCCCAAGCTAGGGTCGACCAAACCAAGGTGAGTTGGATCCAAGGTGTGGCCGGCCCTAGCTTGAACCCAAGCTTGGTGTGGCCGGCCACAATAAATTAAAAGGATTTTATTTTTTAAAATCTTTCTTATGTGGAAGTCATGGTTTTAAAGAGAGTTTAAAATTTAAATCTTTCCTTTTATAGCTTTCTACAAAAGATTTAGAGAAAGGTTTGATATCTTTCCTTATTTGTAGTTAAAAGGAAGATTTTAATTTTTGATAAAACCTTCCTTTTATGAAACCATCCTCGTGATTTAAAAGAGAGTTTTAAAATTAAATCTTTCATTTTATAGCTTTCTACAAAAGATTAAGAGAAAGATATCTTTCCTTATTTGTAATTAAAAGGAAGATTTTAATTTTAGAGAAAACTTTCCTTTTTGTAATCATCCACATGTCTTAATAGAGAAATTTTAATTTATAAAAGTTTCCTTTTATAACCAACCATGAAGAAAATTTTTTAAAGAGAAATTTTTATTTTAAAATTTTCGGAAACAAATTAGAAAGTTTTAATTTTGTGTTTAAAACTTTCCTTGCTTGGAGGATTAGAGGTGGCCGACCACATTAATAGAAGAAAAGGAATTTTTTTTATTTTCCTTTCTATGGCAAAGAGAATAAGGAAGGTTTTATTAAAACTTTCCTTATTTACCAAGACCAAAGAATATAAAAGAGAGGGTAGAGGTGCCTCACCTCATAACAACAACATCATCTAGTATTCCTCTCTTCTATTCCTTGGTGGTGGTCGACCCTCTCTCCCTTCTCTTCTCCTATTCTTCTTCCTTATGTGGCCGGCGGCATCTTCATCTCAAGGAGCTTGGTGGTGGCCGGATTTTTCTAGAGGAAGAAGAAGAGATAGGAGGCTTTGTTTCTTTGCATCACTTGGAGTTGGGTTGGTGGCCGAAAGTTCTTCATCTCTTGGAGATTAGGAGTGGCCAAAACTTGCTTGGAGAAGAAGGAAGCTTGGGTGGATTCTCATCTTAGTAGATCGTCGCCCACACGACGTCCGAGATAAGAAGAGGAATACGATAGAAGATCGTGAGGTCTATAATCTATAAAAGGTATAACTAGTTATTAAGTTTCCGCGTCATAACTAGTTCATCCTTTTTGTTTAGATCTTGAAATACCAAACACAAGAGGCTAGTGATTCTAAATTTTCAGATTTATGATTCGAAGTTGTGTTTCTTTGTTTTTTGATCTTGTGATTCGATTGTTCTTTTTAGTTAAACCTAGGGTTACTATAAGGAGATTAAATATTGAATTTCTTTGAAAGGCTTTGTCGAGACAGTGGTGGATGTTCCCATACCCAAGAAGACCAAGTGTCTCATCATGTTTGACCTGGGAGCTGATCTCTGAAATAGATATTTAATGGAATTTGTAACATGGGTGGGTTTGGATCAATAATGTTAAGTATCGTTTGCGATCCAAGTCTAAACCTCTAAGAATAGATAAGTTAAATTTGAAATCAATAATGTTAAGTTCTATTTGCGATTCCATATTTAATTTCTAAAGAACATAATAGGTTGTTAGGATAGGTTCAGGACTTGTACAAAATTTTTGTACAAGGGAACCTGTATGACATTCCGAGTAATAACCAACAGGGGCATCGTGACAGGAGCCTCCATGAGAAAGTGGTTCTTCAGCAATGTCACCTTAAATTGGGATACACTAGCGTAATTTCAAAAGATCACATCGGGTGAATCAGGATTGTCTACTATGCGAACAACCAATGAGAATTAGGAAAACAAATATACATTAGGGTGTTTATAGTCATTGTGGTGAGACCAAAATATAGGACCACTTAACATCAGATTTCTCTCTAGAAATTTTTTCTTGTGATTTTTTCAAGACTTTCACAACTTTCAAATTCTTTAGATAAAAGATTTCACATTATAGATCAGTACTCGATTTTTTAGTCCTCATGGGATTGATATTTTTTATTACTTGACGAGAATCGTGCACTTGCGATTTACGACATCATAGTCTAAAATCCATGAAAGCTTAGATCCAAAGTAGACTGTCATATCATTGTAGAGATATGTTAATTCTTTCGGTCCTAATGCAAATAAGGTAGTTTTATGTATTGTGTGAGATGATTTCTCAATTTTAAAGATAATTAGTCTAAGATAGTTTGATCTTGTGTTAGATTCAAACTTATCTTTGGGTCTGCCAAGTAAGTATTTTTAGGATAAACTTCACAATGATATCATTAATTAAAGTAAGCACGTGTGTTGACAAAGTTTTTCCAAAACATCTTACCCAACGGACTTAATACCAAGTCTTGGTCTAACTAGTTAAAATTGAATTGAGGTAGCTTTATCTAGATTTACTAAGCCAATTACACCAGGTACACCACATATGATTCAATCTAGACATGTATTTGACAAAGCTTCCTTAGCCTACCATCATATCAACCCTCTCTGATACCATTGATCAAGATAAAAATTTCTTTTTCTTACATTTGTCTTATCTATCCATTCTATGTTAAGACATAAATTGAGCATGACATTTGAAGCATTAAATAAACAAGCAAGACAAGCAATAAAGCAAAATATAAAAAAAAATGCATGCTCCTCCTAAATCAATGATACTATTTTATTTTTCCTTCCCACTTGATTATAGATTTGATATTGTTTATTTACATAGTAAGCATGCTCTTTTGGAATCCAAAATTGGTTATTTCTTATGTTGTTGATTAAATATGATTTTGGAACCAATACTGGAACATTTTTATTAACATTTCTGTTTACTAAAGACATGTAAGTTCTATGTTTAGTGTTAGACTTGAACCCGAGTCTAGATTTTTTGTACACAACTCTTTGAGTTTCAAGTATTATATTTAGATACTTAGATCCTGGAGTGAACTTTTCTAACAATACCTTAAACTCTTCAACTTGACCTTTTAAGAGAAAAATCTCTTTCTCAAGTTTTTGGACTTGAGTTGGGTTCCTTCTTGAACTTGGTTAGTTGAAGGGTTTGCTAGATTCAATTCTGACAAATTTCTTTTCAGCACTCAATTCAAGTTTATCAATTCTTCTAAGTTGCATTCTTCTTTCAATTCCTATCTTTTATCTTAATCAATATTCTTTTCTCTTGAAAATTTTCAATTAGTCAACGAATGCTTACAAGGAATTGCCTCAATTCTATGTTCTTTAAAGAGCTAACCTTAATGAGTTGAGTGATTTAGTGACAACATATTACTTTAATGGTGACAAGTGAAGTGGAAGCAAGACCTAGAGAATCACTTAAATAACGTGTCTTGAGACAACACTTAGAGCACATGGAAATCAGATTTAGTCAGATCTTTGATAGATTGGAGATACAAAATGTTGTAATTACGAGCCGAGTTGGTGGAGTTCCTACACAAAGGGCTAGGCAACATAATCGTGATGACAATGATGATGTAGATGTTATTTCTGAGGACATTGATGATAGAGCTATTGGATCGTGAAAGCGCTAGAGGGGGTGAATAGCGATCAAAAAATTCAAAGCGAGTTAGAGTACGCAGCGGAAAGATGAAAATCACAATGCTAACAAGAACCAGTTTTACTTGGTTCGGATCCTTCGTCGACTCCTACTCCAAGGCCTGCACTCATTGAGTGCTTTCCTTGGGAAATCACTAATAGTTCGCAAGTTGATTACAACAGAAGGTACAGGAACTATTAAATCAAAATACCGACAACAATAAGAAAAAAAACTTGAACCGCAAGTTGTCGGAGTAGCTTCGCAGCATCGCAAGGGCAGAGCACAATAGAGTATGATCTGGCGGTTAGAACAGGGGACCCCCATTCTGAGGGGTCAATGTCACGCTGGAGTCAAAAGGCCAAGTGGCCGACCGGAGAAGGAGGGGCCAACCTCCCGACCGGCCCTTGCAGACTGACCGGTGAATAGCCAAGGCAATAGGTGCCCCCACTGAAGTCGTAGTTCCGACGCTCAATGGAACAGTAGCAGGGAGCCGAGCGGAAGCCCTAAGAGAAGGTGACATTCTGCTAACAGGCCCTGCATAGTACCCTACCGAAAATATCCCCACCAGATCGATGCATACGGCAGACCGGCGAGAGGGGAATTCCGTCCGCCTAGCACATAAAATGAGGGTCGTCCGGACGTCACTCCCCGTCCGGACGGACGTACCAGCCTGTGGGGTAGGGAAGGGCAAGGACATCTTCTGACAGCTGTCAAGTCCTATGGCTAGGCCATACTCTAAGTCTGACAGCTAGGTGTTCTATTGTCCCATCGAAGACGTGCTTGGACTGTAGCCGTATGACGTCAGGTAAGTTTTCTGACAAACACATACCGAGGTATGGACTGCAGACACGTAGGCGCCTCGGTGGATGTGCAGGAGCTCTTTCATCGCTCTATATAAAGAGCCTCATACTTCGCCGGAGGTACGCGTTCAAGACCTTTGGAGCTACTTTTTCCACCACCTGCTTACCTGACTTGAGCGTCGGAGGGTCGCCGCCGGGAACCCCTTCCCAGCCCGACTTCTGTGCAGGTCCGCCGGAGCATCGTGCCACCAGTCGAAGATCCACGTCAGCAGTCGGAGAGTGCCCCGTGCCCAGCGTCCGTTGATTCAGCATTCGGACAGGATCAATTTGGCGCCGTCTGTGGGAACGCTCCTGCATCCGACCGGAAACAATGGACGAGGCTAGACGATAACACACGGTGACGCTTTCGACGGAGGAACTCGACGCCCTGATCGAGATAAGGGCCGCTAAGCTTGTGGAGCAAAAATAGAAAGCCACAGCCGAGCGGCCGGAGCAACAAGCAACGTCAGCGTCTGGTGGTCGAGCGGAAGCACCGCCGGTCACCGTTGCATTTCATCGAGCCCTATTCCGCACCCCTGAAGCTGCAGCAGCTCATAGAGATCGTGGATCTTCTTCGGACGAAATGCCTAGACGAGATGACAGAAAAGGGAAAGCCCCCCGAGCAGACGCATCGCCCGAGAGGATTAATCGCTAATTTTCAGAGGCTATTCTACGAGATCCTCTGCCGAAGCACTACGTGCCTCCGACGATCGGCGAGTATAATGGGACAACCGACCCAGACGATCATCTGGGTAAGTTTGATAACACAACTACGCTCCATCAATATACATATGGAGTAAAATGCCGAGTTTTTCTTACCACTCTCGCGGGATCGGCTCAACGGTGGTTTCGGAGGCTGCCGGACGGATCCATCACAAGCTTCAAGGATTTCCGGACGGCCTTCCTCCACCACTTCGCAAGCAGTCGGCGCTATCAGAAAACCAGTGTTAGTCTGTTTGCCATCAAACAGGAGCCGAGAGAGCCGCTCAGAGCTTATATCCAGCGGTTTAATCAGGTAGCCATGGATATTCCAACAGCCACCTCAGAGACAATGATGAACGCATTTACACAAGGCCTCGTGGACGGGGACTTCTTCCGCTCGCTCATTCGGAAGCCGCCTCGAGACTATGACCATATGTTACACCGAGCCAACGAGTACATTAACGTGGAGGAGGCCCAAGCGGCTCGAAGAAAGGAAGCTCCGACTGATCGGGCTCCACCTGCCGAGCGGAAGCCTCCCACCGCTCATCAACCGCCAAGAGGACCGAGGACCGAAACAATCCGCTCCCCTCATGTGAGGTCCCACGTGCAAGAGGTAGCGGCCGTCCGGCCCAAGCCAAAGAAGAAATGGACCCCGATGTTCTGCTCCTTCCACCGGATGGATACGCACAACACAAGGGATTGTTGAAGTCTTCCCTTCGTGGCTCATCCCGTACCCCGGAATGGCGGCCGACGGTCTCCCTCAGTCGACAGGCGACAGAGAACTAATGAAGCCGATCGGACGAGAGCTGATAGGCGACAGCAACAAACTCCCGATCGGCATCATTCTCTAAGGCAGGACAATCGCCGAACGTCAAGAGAACGGTCCCGACCGTCCGCTCGGGAAGAAGAAAATAGAAGCAATACTTCCCGAGGCGAGATCAATATCATAGCTGGTGGGCCGACCGGAGGAGACTCCAACCGAGCCAGAAAGGCGAGCGTCCGGCAGCTCCAGATCCATGCAGTCGGCTGTAGCCGAGAACGAGCGGAGGGACCCGAAATCAGTTTCGGGCCCGGGGACTTGGAAGGAGTTGAAGTACCCCACGACGACGCTCTGCTCATCAAAGCGGTAATAGCCAACTACACTATTCACCGCGTATTTATTGACACAGGAAGCTCGGTCAACATCATATTTAAGAAGGCGTTCGATCAACTACAAATTGACCGAGCCGAGCTGCTGCCCATGACAACCCCACTCTACGGGTTCACGGGCAACGAAGTCCTGCCGGTCGGGCAAATCTGGCTAGCCATCTCACTGGGAGAAGAGCCGCTCAGGAGGACGAGGACCGCGAACTTCGTGGTGGTGGACTCTCCCTCATCCTACAACGTCATTTTGGGACGACCAGCGCTCAGCAAGTTCCGGGCAGCCGTCTCAACCTTCCACCAGAAGATCAAGTTCCCCGTCGAAGACAAAGTAGGAGAGGTACGGGGAGACCAACTGGCAGCTCGGCGATGCTACATTGAAATGGTCCGAGCAGAAGCAAGTTCCGCTCGAAAATCGCCACGGATCGAGGTGAATGCTATAACTGAAAAGCCTCCCTCTTTAGTTTACGAAGAAAAGGAGGAAGTACAGATACACCCCACCCGATCGGAGGCTACAACATTCATCGCGTCCGATCTGGAGGTGAAGCAGAAAGAGGAGCTGATCCAATGCCTCAGAAGAAACCATGATGTCTTCGTCTGGTCGACACATGAGCTGCCCGGAATTTCACCAAGTATTGCGCAGCATGAGCTCCACGTCCGACCGGACGCTCGGCCAGTCAAGCAGAAAAAAAGAGATTTCAGCACCGAGCAGAATGCCATCATCCGAGCAGAGGTGGAGAAACTCTTGGAAGCCGGCCATATACGCGAGGTTCAATTCCCGAGCTGGCTGGCGAATGTGGTGCTAGTTTCCAAGCCCGGCAACAAGTGGAGAGTGTGCGTCGATTTTCGAGATCTCAACAAAGCTTGCCTGAAAGACTTTTATCCCCTGCCCCGAATAGATCAGCTGGTGGACTCTACGGCCGGATGCGAATTAATATGTATGCTCGATGCTTACCAAGGCTATCATCAAGTGCCGCTCGCCCGTGAAGATCAAGAAAAAGTCAGCTTCGTGACGGCTGACGGCACATATTGCTATAATGTGATGCCGTTCGGATTGAAGAATGCGGGAGCCACCTATCAGCGCTTGATGAATAAAGTATTCAGAGAACAGATCGGGCGAAATCTGGAAGTGTATGTGGACGACATTCTCATCAAGACCGTCCGAGCGGCCGATCTCTTCAAAGACATGGAGGAAACCTTCCGAACGCTGCGCAAATATGGAGTCAAGCTAAATCCCCAGAAGTGCCTGTTCGGAGCAAAAGGAGGGCGTTTTCTGGGATACATAGTGACCGAGCGGGGAATCGAAGCAAATCCCAGCAAGGTGAAAGCTCTACAAGACATGCCGCCTCCAAGAAATACAAGGGAAGTGCAACGTTTGACCGGTCGGATAACCGCCCTGTCCCGATTCATCTCCAAAACTGCCGACCGTAGCCTCCCTTTTTTCAAAATCTTGCGCAAGGCCACAAGGTTTCACTGGGATGAAGAATGTGATCGGGCGTTCGAAGACTTGAAGGCATATCTGAATTCTCTCCCGGTATTGGCCAAGCCGGCTGCGGGCGAGCCACTTTGTATTTACTTGTCTTCAACCGAGCAAGCAATCGGCTCGGCGTTAGTGAGGGCGAGCGGAGAGGAGCCCGTGTATTTCCTTAGTCACATTTTAAAAGATGCTGAATCTCGCTACACTGGACTTGAAAAGCTGGCTTTTGCTCTGGTCCTCGCCGCTCGGCGCCTTCGCCCATACTTCCTAGCGCATACCATCATTGTCAAAACCAATAGCCCACTTGGGCGTGTATTATTGAATCCAGAAGCGTCCGGGTGGCTCATCAAATGGACGACGGAGTTAAGTGAATTTGACATCCAATACCAGCCCCGCTCGGCAATCAAAGCGCAATCCTTGGCCGATTTTGTGACTGAGGTGCAAAGGCCGGAGCCGGAAGCTATGTGGAGAGTATATGTGGATGGGTCGTCCACTCGGCTCGGAAGCGGGATTGGAATATTGTTGCTCTCCCCTCAAGAAGAAAAGATGCACTTATCCGTCCGGCTGGATTATAAAGCTACCAACAATGAAGCAGAGTATGAGGCCCTCATAGCCGGCTTGCAGGCAGCTCGGCATGTCGGCGCCGGTCGGGTAATACTTCATTCGGATTCGTAGTTCAAGCTCTATACTGAAGCCTTCGAGAAGCTCAAAGCCAATTTTAGAGAAGTTATTGTCCAGAAGATACCCAGAGCAGAAAATCAAGCAGCCGATGAGTTAGCCAAACTCGCGAGCTCAATAACGCCGGTCGCCATTCAGCAGCCAATTGAAAAAGTACTGTTGGTGGCGCACGTCGACCGGATGGAAGGCCTCACGTTTCCAAGCGATTGGCGGAGACCCATCATAGAGTTCCTCCGCTCGGGCGCCACACCATCCAATGAGAATGAAGCCCAGCTGCTAAGGAGGAGAGCCGGTCGGTTCACACTTATCGGAGATGAGCTTTACAAAAAGGCTTTCTCATGCCCGCTGTTGAAATGCGTGAGCTCGGAGGACTCGGCTTACATCCTCCAAGAAGTACATCATGGATCGTGCGGAGGTCATCCGGGCGGACGATCACTAGCTAAGAAGATCCTGCTAGCTGGATACTTTTGGCCGACTTTACAAGCGGGCGCTGCTCGGACCGTGTCGACGTGCCTTTCGTGCCAGAAGTACCATAACTTCTACCACCGACCGGCAGAGGAAATAAAGGCCGCCACTGTGTCTTGCCCGTTCGACCAATGGGGAATGGATATTGTGGGTCCGTTTCCTATGACGACCGGACAGCGGAAATTTCTATTAGTGGCGGTTGATTATTTTTCCAAGTGGGTGGAGGCCGAGCCGCTAGCCAAGATCACCGAGCAGATTGTCAAGAAATTTATTTGGCAGAACATCATCTGTCGGTTCGGAATCCCCCGTCGACTTATCTCCGATAATGGGCGGCAATTCACAGGAAAGTTGCTCGAAGATTGGTGCCAAAGCTATGGCATCGAGCAACACTTCACGTCCGTGGCCTATCCCCAAAGTAACGGTCAAGCCGAGGTAGCCAATCGGGAAATTCTTCGCATTCTGCGCGCTCGGCTCGATCACTTGGGAGGAAGTTGGGTAGATGAAGTGTCGGGCGTCTTATGGGCCATCCGAACGACTCCAAAGGAAGGGACGGGTGTCACGCCTTTCCACTTGGTGTATTACGGCGAAGCGGTCATTCCTATTGAAGTCGGCGTCGAGTCCGCTCGGATCCAAAATTACGATGAGGACAACGCCGAGCGGAGGAACATGGATCTGGATTTGGTCAAAGAAGAAAGAGTCAAGGCGTCCGTTCGGCTGATGGCGTACCGGCAGCGGATGAAGCAAAACTACAACTGCCGCGTAATCCCCAGATCATTCCAGGTCGGCGATCTTGTCTGGAAGAAAGTCAAGCCGGTCGGCGACGTTGGCAAGCTAGAGGCACCGTGGGCGGGCCCCTTCAAGGTTATTGAAAAGCTCCACTCGGGCGCTTATTATTTGGAGGATGAAGACGGGCGTCAACTGGACCGGCCGTGGAGCGCGAATCATCTCCAGCCTTATCGGGTTGGGTGAAAGGTGCACTAATGTAACTTATTTTTGCATATATGTTGGTCGCCCGTACCCTTGTAATGCAGGAAGCAAAATTAATTCAAAGGATGGTCAATGGGTTTGCCGAGCGACTGTATTGAAGTTAGCCTTAAAAAAGGCCGTCGAGCTCCGACGTTAAATATCGAGAGACGAGCCGGCGTCTATAAACGTCCGAGACCGCCGAGCTCACGTTAAATATCGAGACGAGCCGGCGTCTATAAGCGTCCGGCGGAAGACCGTCGAGCTCGACGTTAAATATCGAGAGGCGAGCCGGTGTCTAAACGTCGGCGGAAGACCGTCGAGCTCAACGTTAAATATCGAGAGACGAGCGGCGTCTATAAACGCCGAGCGGAAGATCGTCGAGCTCGGCGTTAAATATCGAGAGGAGCGGCGTCTATAAGCGTCGGCGGAAGACCGTCGAGCTCGGCGTTAAATATCGAGAGCGAGCGGCGTCTATAAGCGTCCGGCGGAAGACCGTCGAGCTCGGCGTTAAATATCGAGACGAGCGGCGTCTATAAGCGTCCGGCGGAAGGTCGTCGAGCTCCGGCGTTAAATATCGAGACGAGCGGCGTCTATAAACGTCCGGCGGAAGACCGTCGAGCTCGGCGTTAAATATCGAGGCGAGCCGGCGTCTATAAAGCGTCCGAGCGGAAGACCGTCGAGCTCGACGTTAAATCGAGAGACGAGCGGCGTCTATAAACGTCCGAGCGGAAGACCGTCGAGCTCCGACGTTAAATATCGAGAGACGAGCCGGCGTCTATAAACGTCCGAGCGGAAGACCGTCGAGCTCCGACGTTAAATATCGAGAGACGAGCCGGCGTCTATAAACGTCCGAGCGGAAGGCCGTCGAGCTCCGACGTTAAATATCGAGAGACGAGCCGACGTCTATAAACGTTCGAGCGGATAACCATCCACGTGATAATTCTGGCGGTAAGAGCCGACCGACGACAGAGCCTGTTCTTGAAGGCCAACATACGGCCGAGCGGCTCGATTAATGAAAATATATGAAAAACCTTATGAGGTAAGGTGCAAAGCAATAGATGGTTAATAGGAATTAAAGATGTGAGCACATGAACGAGTGACGTTCGCGCGCCGAGCGGCTGCGCAGTTGCAGGGCAAAAGACTTTTTGAAGACAATCGGCTTGAGTCCATGTTAAAGTATGAAGCCGAGCGGAGGAGTTTTAAAGAACACTTTAGACATGACGAGAGGAAAATTTCTTGCCAAAACAAAAGTTGAAGGAACGGAAAAGATAATCTATTTATGCCGAGCACTGGGCAAACCAAAAAAGTTACAGCAAAAAATAAGTTTGGCCGAACGGCAAGGGTACAAAAAAGTTGATGAAAAACACTCCTCACGCGTCAAAATCAAAAAGGGCATCAGGGATAGCGCCCATCACGGTAGCCAGATCCTTTGGGGGGATGGTCAGCTCGGCGGGAAGGTGGCCTTTGGTCTTCAAGTGATCCACAGCCGCCTTGATCGCCTCTTCAAAGGTGAGGGAGATCTTGTCAGTAAAATTCTCCCCAAAGGCATCCGAGCGGACGAATGCCTTCCTCACTTCCTCAGAGCGAGCCGACTCCCCCTCCTGATACTCTTTGAGCGCAGCCTGGGAAGCATCGTTGGCAGCATGGAGAGCCTTTAAGTATTCATCAAATTTCAGCTGATCGGCCGAGCGGCCCTCCTTCTCGGTGGTCAGAAGGGCATCCAGATCCTTGATGCGTTGCTCTAGCCCTCTGATCTCCACCTTCATTCGGTCCATGTCGTCGATGGCCTTGAGCTTCCGAGTAGTCGCCGTCTGGATTTCTTTATCTCGTTTTTTGACCACAGCTTCAAGCCGAGCAACCTCGGCCGCCAGATCGGAAGCGCGTTTCCGTTCAGCTTCTAAGAGCTTTTTGCTTTTCTCTAGAGCAGCCGTGGATTGCCCTTGGTTCACCTCCGAGAGCTTGAGTTTTTTCATTTCTTCCTCCAACTCGGCCAGTCGATTGCTAACCGCAATCTGCTCTACCCAACTCTGCGAACGAATGCAGTTAAGCTAAAAGCTAAAACAAAAAATATCAGTAAAGCAGAAAGGCATACCCCGGTTGCCTGCTGCAGGTTACTGTCCCCTAGCTGACTGGGGGACATAAGCGCGACGCGTACGCGCGCGTCCTCCCAAACTTTGGCGAGCGGACCGGTGAGGGTGATCTGCTGTTCGGGAGTCGATGGTCGATCGGCGGCCAGTAGATATTCCTCCGATGGAAATCTTAGTACGGTTTTAATCACCCTCGGGCCGCTCGAATCATCTTGAGATGCAGTTGCCGGGCCAGAAGACTCGCCGATCGGACCCGGGTGGTTGCCCAGTCGCCTAAGTCGACGTAAAGTTCGAGAGGTGGAAGGTTGAGCCTCAACGATGGTCGGCGGCAAGTCAAGTTGAGTTGGAGTATGCTCTGAGGAAACCGCCTCAAAAATCGCAGGAGCATCAGCGCTCCGTTCGGAAAGCTGCTCCCTTTGTGAAGGCTGTGGAGCAGCTTGCTCTAGCCGACGGCGCTTTCGAGTCACCAAAGGTGTCTCGTCGGCCGAACGGCCTTCCTCCTCGCCCTGGGCGGATGCTGTGATATTGATCGCGGCCTCGTCAGTGAAGGCACGGGCAGCCGATGCCTTGGGAGCAACTTGAGTTCCCTCGCTCCCTTCAGTTGCAGAGCCGGTCGGAACCAAACCCCGTTCGGCAACCTCTTTGTCCTTTACCGCCTCAATATTGACGGCTTTCAACTTGAGCTTTTCGGTTGCCTTAGCACGCCACATAACTTCAGCTGCAGAAATAGAGAACAAATCAGTTAGCACAAAAGAAAAAGGGGGGATAAGAATCGCTTACTCATGCTACAAGGCAGGTCGGCTTGGATGGGAGACAAGCCAAATATGTACATTACTCCAGGAAGGAGTAACTTGTCGATATCGTAACGTTGGCCGACCAGCTGGTTCGCCGCATGAAGATACGCCGGATGGCTCTGGAATTTGCCGAGTCCCGGTTGAGTCGGCACCGCCGTCTGCCACTTCGTTCTGAAGGTCGGTCGCTCGGGTAGATGCATAAAAAAGAAATGCTCCTTCCAATGCTTATTGGAGCTCGGCATGTTGGTAAATAGGACGAAACCTGACCTAGATTGAAATATGAAGGTCCCCCACTCGCATTGTTTTGGGTAGAAGAAATAGTGGAAGATTTGGGGGTCCAAGGGGATATCATTCAACTTGAAAAGGACTATCACCCCGCTCAGCAACCTAATTGAGTTCGGGACTAATTGGCCGAGCGGGACGCGAAAGTGGTTGCATATTTTGATGATGAATGGATGTGGAGAAATGCACAGCCTGACCAAAAATTGATCACGGAAGAAGCAAATGGTGTCGGGCGGCGGATCATTGGGCCGATCGGAAGGAGTGACTACAACTATTTCGTGGTCGGCTGGAATTTTGTATGTTCGAATGAGACGCAGTGCGTCTTCTTCATCGAATCGGCTCTCCATAGTCGTGTACCAGAGACCAGGAGCGCCGACGGTAGGCGTAGAGGTACTCGCCATGGTCGAAACAGAAACGATAATCGATAGAAAAACTAAAAGAAAATGCCGACAGAATGCAAAAGGAAGCAATACAGGAGGCGGGTAGCTGGAAAGGAAGGCTTACGGGTACAAGGAAGATCGAGGAAAGGAAGAAGATGGCGAGCGCACCAAACAGGCGGTGAATAAGGATCACCGGAGCAGAAAGAGCAGCGTGAAGACGAAGGAGGATGAAGCAACAGTGCGGCGGAAAATGAGTCGGGGGCTTTATATTGCCGCCCGGGAGCAACCTCCACCGTTCGATCCAGGTCGTAAAAAACGAGGCCATCATCCAGCTGTCCATTTCAAACGGCGGCTGTCCCATCGGAAGTGACACCACCGCCATACGCTGACAAACGCACGATCGCCACGTGTCAGCAGGATACTGGTTGCATTTAATGAGCGCCCCTTACCGTACGCAGCACACGTGAGGGGCAGTAGGGGAGAGAATTGGGCATGGATTCCAAAAGAATACAAGGCACGGACAAGATACCGCCGAACGGAGGAGCATTCCTAAGCCTGGCCGAGCGGACTGATGTGGCGATCGGTACTCAGTCAGATCGGCAGTCCAGTCAGTCGGACTTTGCCTCCTTCGACTAGACTTGAAGGGGAGGCAAGTGATCTGGCGGTTAGAACAGGGGACCCCCATTCTAAGGGGTCAATGCCACGCTGGAGTCAAAAGGCCAAGTGGTCGACCGGAGAAGGAGGAGCCAGCCTCCCGACCGGCCCTTGCAGACTGACCGGTGAATAGCCAAGGAAATAGGTGCCCCCACTGAAGTCGTAGTTCCGACGCTCAATGGAACAGTAGCAGGGAGCCGAGCGGAAGCCCTAAGAGAAGGTGACATTCTGCTAACAGGCCCTGCATAGTACCCTACCGAAAATATCCCCACCAGATCGATGCATACGGCAGACCGGCGAGAGGGGAATTCCGTCCGCCTAGCACATAAAATGAGGGTCGTCCGGACGTCACTCCCCGTCCGGACGGACGTACCGGCCTGTGGGGTAGGGAAGGGCAAGGACATCTTCTAACAGCTGTCAAGTCCTATGGCTAGGCCATACTCTAAGTCTGACAGCTAGGTGTTCTATTGTCCCATCGAAGACGTGCTTGGACTGTAGCCGTATGGCGTCAGGTAAGTTTTCTGACAAACACATACCGAGGTATGGGCTGCAGACACGTAGGCACCTCGGTGGATGTGCAGGAGCTCTTTCACCGCTCTATATAAAGAGCCTCATACTTCGCCGGAGGTACGCGTTCAAGACCTTTGGAGCTACTTTTTCCACCACCTGCTTACCTGACTTGAGCGTCGGAGGGTCGCCGCCGGGAACCCCTTCCCGGCCTGACTTCTGTGTAGGTCCGCCAGAGCATCGTGCCACCAGTCGAAGATCCACGTCAGCAGTCGGAGAGTGCCCCGTGCCCAGCGTCCGTTGATTCAGCATTCGGACAGGATCAGAGTAGTTGTAGAAGAAGTTGTTATTTTTGATGCTCCGTGGATGCCTTCTTTTATAGGCATGCTCCGAGAGTCCGGACCGTGACGTAGGTCCGGCCAATCAGCGCGCTCCAAATCTGCGACGGGATAATTTTTGCCTTCCGGGCGTCCGGACCACCATTTTCCAGAAATTCCTTCTCTTGCAAGAAAATGTTAGTCCGAGGCAAAATAAAGGTTAAACTACCATGCAAAATAGAAGTTAGCATAATTTATAATTAAACAGAGTAGTAATTAGATTCTGTCTCCTCGAGACTGGAATCTAATCAAGATCTCAACTTAGATTTCTGAAATGGTTCTAAGTTAGATCTACGCCTAAGTTTCCTAACTGGGAATACGTCGTCATCAAGTCACTCCCTTCCAATGACTTACCTTAACTTACCTTCCAGACGTCCGGTCAGCCCGTCGACCCGTCTGGACTTCGTGTCAACTATCAGGTCAACCCGTTGACCTAGATGGGCTTCATGCCAGACATCCGATCAGCTCGTCGACCAGTCTGGACTTCGTGCCAGCTATCAGGTCAGCTCGTCGACCTAGCTGGGCTTCATGCCAGACATCTGGTCAGCCCGTCGACCAGTCTGGATTTCGTGCCAGCTATCAGGTCAGCCCATCGACCTAGCTGGGCTTCGTGCTAGACATTTGATCAGTCTGTCGACCAGTCTGGACTTCATGCCAGCTATCTGATCGACCCGTCGACCTAGCTGGGCTTCGTGTCAGCTATCTGGTCGGTTCGTCGACCTAGCTGGACTTCTCCTGCACACTTAGTCAAAGTGTTAGATCACAACGAAACTAATTTAACCTACTTTATCATTCATCAAAATCTGAGTTAGACCGTTAGTACTAACCACACCAACAAGAGCTTCTAGTGGAAAATCTGGTCTTGATATAATTGGTGGTCGAAGAGATACAATGAATGATTATGTTGATATAATCTTAGGAAACATCAAGATGAAGATTCCTTTATTTTTTGAGAAAAAGTGATCTAGAAGTATATTTAGAATGGGAAAAGAAAGTAAAATTAGTGTTTGATTGTCACAACTATTCTGAAAAGAAGAAGGTAAAACTAGCTGTTGTTGAGTTTATAGATTATGATGTTATTTGGTAGGATCAAACTGTTCTAAGCAAGAGAAGAAACCGAAAGAGACTAGTTAACACTTGGGAGGAGATGAAATATATTATGAGAAAGAGATTCATTTCATCACATTACTATCGAGATTTGTACCAACAGCTACAAGGTCTAAGACAAGGGTCCAAGATTGTGGAGGAATACCACAAAGAGATGGAGATTGTCATGATTCGAGCCAATGTGCATAGAGGAGGATCGAGAAGCAACCATGGCATGATTTTTACAAGGTTTGAATCTAGAAATTACAAATGTAGTGGAGTTGCAATATTATGTGGAGCTTAAAGATATGGTGCATATGTCCATGAAAGTTGAAAGACAACTCAAAAGGAAGGGTTCAACTAAGCATAAGCAAAGTATTAATTCATCTACTTGGAAATCTAATTGGAGCAAAAGAGATGATAAAGTTGCATCTAAGAGTAAGACCGAGTTTCTAAGAATAAAGATGCAAGTTTCACTTTGGTCAAAGGCAAAGAACCTATCCAATCTTCAAGAAATAGAGATGTTAAATACTTTAAGTGCTTGGGAAGAGGACATATTGCATCACACTTTTTAAATAAAAAAGTAATGATTTTGAGAGAAAATGGTGAGATTGAAATTGAGAGTGAGTCTGATGATGATAGTGTCTTGCCACCATTAATGGAAAGTGATGGAGAGGAGTATCCAATTGAAGGTGAAGCCTTCTCACAAGTTGTGCTCTAAATGTACACGTAAAGAAAGAAGATGAAGAATAATGAGACATCTTTTATACTTGCTATCACATTAAAGAAAAGGTATGTAGTATGATCAAAGATAGGGGAAGTTGCACTAATGTAGCTAGCACAATCTTGGTTGAGAAATTAAGTCTGTCTACCACTAAACATCTTAGATCTTATAAACTACAATGGTTGAATGAGTGTGGGGAAATTAAGTTCAATAGGCAAGTATTAGTTTCATTTTTCATTGGTAGGTATCATGATGAGGTTCTTTGTGAAGTAGTGTCAATGCATGTAAGTCATTTGCTTTTAGGTAGATCATGGCAAGTACTCTTGCATCATTAACTTCTAAGCTAGTATATGAAGATCAATTGAGGATAAAAAATAAAAGTGAAAGAATAAAATATTGTGAGAGAAAAGAGAATAAGAAAAGAAAATATGGACAAGAAAAGGACTATGAGAAAAGAAAAGGTGAGGATGAGAGGAGTGGGAAAAAGAATGAAAAAAAAAGAAGAAAATTTTCAAGAGCAAGAGTGGAAAAAAGAGCTTTTATGCAAAAGAAAGAGATCTTAAGAGATCTTTGTATTCTCGAATGGAAAATTACTTCGAAGACCAAGAACAACGTGTATGAATGGTTATGTATGCCCTTTGAGTTAAATAATATTTTCATTAGATTAATGAATCATATCTTGCATGTTATATTAGGAAGTTTGTTCTAGTATATTTTGATGATATTTGGATTTTTCAACTTATTTTGTCAAATGGGAAGTTCTATGCTAACATTCAGAAATGTTTTTTTTACACTAGCCAAATTTGGTTTCATGGTAAAATTATTAGTGCAAAGGGAATAGTGGTTGATAAAGAGTAAGTTAAGGGTATTTGTGAATGGTCGAGATCAAAAGCCATAACCGAAGTATGTATCTTTTATGGGTTGGCTAGATTCTATAGAAGGTTGGGGGGAATGTTGGAGTCAAAGAAAGAGAATCAGTTGCCCAACAAGCTAAGGATATGGATCAAGCTAAGGCTATGGTAGAAAAGAAGCAACCCACTCTAGATATTATTGATGATCGATTATGTATCAATGGAGGTCTGATTATAAGGGCTAAAGCTACAAAAGATGAAGAAACACTTAATGTGCTAATTGAAGATGTAAAAGCTAAAGCTACAATTGAAGAAAGTTTGACCAAGAGCAGGTCATGTAGCTTAGTCAACCTAATTCAAGTCTTAGATGGGTTTATTAGCCACTTAAGTCTCATGTTTATATAGTAGGGATATGTTTGATATGTAGGCTCAATTTCTATCTTTGTTTAGGTTGTAATGGTGTATAATCATTTGTCTTGTTTCAATCTAAAGAATGGTGAGGCTCTCACTTATTGGTTCTTCATTGAACTATAACTTATAAAGGCATCCCCTTGTGATGTTCAAAGACTTATCAATCTCAATCCCAAGGTTGTAGTATCTTTTATCTCTTATACTAAGGTTCGTGCTTTATTAGGCATTGGGTCGAGGTTCTTTTCATCCATTTTTATCGATTAAGACTTTTATGATTATTTCATTCAATTTATTATGGGTTCATAAAACTTTCTTCTCCTTGGTTTCACATCAATAAGTCTCAAATTGTTGATGTGGAATGAGATAAGGACAAAGTTGCTGATGTGGTGTGGGGATAAACCTTGACTAGTTGACATGGTAGAGGGCATGGTCAAGGATAAGGACCATGATGTTGATGTGGTAGAGGATCATCATTGACGAGCTGACATGGCGTAAGGTGGTTGGACGAAGGCTGGATCGGTAGACCAATCTCGGGGATTGGTAGACCGATTGACCATATATAGATTTGGTTTCCAAGGCAATCAGTATAGCGATCAAGCAGATTGGTAGACCAATTCGGGTCTATAAAAGAAGGCCTCGAGTTAAGCCTTCTTCATCAATTCTCAAGTACCTCTACTCTCACCTTGCTTTGAAATGCTGACGCTACAAAAATCATTGCTTCAACAACCATGCTCATCTTTGTTGGAAATATGAATGGAATAAAGAGGTGGAGATGAAGAGACTCTATTGTGCATAGGTTTAGTCTCATATTAGAAGTCTCTTGGTTTTATTGTTTGTTTAAATGATGGCACGTGCATTGATGTTGTAAACATATGCATGGGGAGAGACTCTCTCACACGTGAGAGCGCAGGGGTGGGTGCAAATCCAGGGTCCGGATTGTACTGAACCAAGGTTGACTCATGTGCGAGCACGACCTGCGCATGTCGAATGTCGGACCGATCGAGGTAAAATTTTCCCAAAAGAATGAACCAACATATTGCCACTTGAATCTCTTTTTGTTACATGATCAAGAGTGTAACAGAAGAATTAATGTGAAATTAATGGTGATTCTATAACGTCTAGACATTAATGGCAGCATTAAACTCATTAATGGTGATTTCGTAACGTCTCAGTATTAATGACGACATTAAACTCATTAATAATGATTTCGTAACATCTCGACATTAATGAAGACATTAAATCCATTAATGACGACATTAAACTGAGCATTAAATGACCATAATTTGATCATTTATTACAGGTAAGGTGATAGCTCCTATATAAGGAGGCTGGATCTTGAGCAAAGAGAGACGTGGAAGAGAAGCGAAAGCGAAAGCAAAAAAATTCCTCCACCTTCGTTCCATGATTCTGTTCTCTCAATCGTGCATCTGCTCAGCTGAACTACTCGTGATAGCACTAATGTGCATTCTCAGTTTGACACGTACAACCAGTGCTTGGTTGTGTGCTTGGTTCTGTCGTTGTATCCTGCGAAATAGACAACTGAGAGAACCTCAAAGCACAGTCGGAGGTGAAGCGAATCTGTTTCAAGGAAACTGCGTTGAACACAAGCCTTGACATTTTCCTTGACGAATTCCATTTCTAATTCTACTACGCACCGCATCAACTCCACGACTTGGACCACCGGAAGCTTTGCAGAACTAGCCCCGCTGGTAGCCTGAGATTATCGGCTCAATATCTTCGGCAACAGATTGTCCAACAATCTTGAAATAGATTCGATTTTGTTGAGATGGTCACAGAACAAAGTGTTGAGGTGCAACATAATTAATACATGAAGGTCCCCTCCGCCCCGATTGAAACTGTGCCAATCAATCACGGGGAAAAGTCAGAGAAGTTTAGTGGACTGAACTTCAAGAAGTGGTAGCAGAAGATGCTCTTCTACTTGACCACGCTCAATCTGGCTTGGTTCTTGACTGAGGACCCCCCTAAGTATGCTGAGGATGCTGATGCGCAAACTATCAGTGTAGTGGAGGCATGAACTCATTCTGAGTTCCTTTGCCGAAACTATATTCTCAATTGCCTTGCCGACTCATTGTACGTTGTATATAGCATGAAGAGAACGGCTAAGGAGCTGTGGGAGTCCCTGGACAAGAAGTACAAGACAGAGGATGCAGGGGCCAAGAAGTTCATCATGGGTTGATTCTTAGATTACAAGATGATTGACTCTAAGACGGTGATCAGACAAATCTAGGAGCTTCAGGTGATCTTGCATGAGATCCACTCAGAAGGGATGGTTCTGAGTGAGACCTTCCAGGTGGTTGCTATCATTGAGAAGCTGTCTCCAAGCTGGAATGACTTCAAAAACTACCTGAAGTACAAGAAGAAGGAGATGAATGTGGAGGAACTCATTATTAGACTTTATATCAAAGAAGACAACAAGAGTTCAGAGAGAAAGATGTTCTCTTAGGCTACTATAAAAGCCAACCTGGTCAAGCATGGTCAAAGCTTGAAATGGAAGAACTCCAAATCTTCCAAGATAGGACCCAGAGGAGGCATCAACAAAAAGAAGTTCTTTGGGAAGTGCTTCAACTGTGACAGAGTGGGTCACAAATCTTCAGAGTGCAGGAAACCGAAGAAGAAGTAGGAGGCCAACCTGAACAAGGGACCAGAAATGGGCGACCTCTGCGTTGTAGTCTCTGAGTTGAACCTAGTGAGTTCAAATCTGTGGCAATGGTGGATCGATACTGGAGCCACCAGATATGTGTGCTGTAATAAGGAGCTGCTCCACAAATTCGAAGAAGTTAATGAAGACAAGTTGTTCATGGGAAACTCAGCAACTTCGAACATCATGAGCTAAGGAAAAGTGGTGTTGAAGATGACCTCGGGCAAGGACCTTACTCTGAACAATGTGTTGTATGTTCCGGAGATTTAGAAGAATCTAGTGTCCGGATCACTGCTAAGTAAACATGACTTTCACATTATTTTTGAGTCAGGCAGAATTGTGCTGTCTAAGAATGGAATGTTTGTAGAAAGAGGCTATGTATCTGATGGGTTGTTTAAGCTCAATGTAATGACCATTAGGCCTAAAATAAATAAGAATGAAAGCTCTTCCACTTATATGCTTGAGTCTTCATGTTTGTGGCATGGTAGACTAGGACATGTTAACTATGATGTGTTGTGTAGATTAATAAGTATGCAAAGCACACCTACATTCCACCTTAACCCAAAATCCAAGTGTAAGATTTGTGTTGAAGCGAAAATGACAAGGTCGTCCTTTCAATATATTAAAAGAAGCAATGAACCACTCGGGCTAATTCACACTGATGTGTGCGACCTCAAAGGTACACCAACACATGGTGGGAATAAGTACTTCATCACTTTTGTAGATGATAACACAAAATACTATTATATGTATTTTCTCAAAAGTAAGGATGAAGCTATAGAGACATTTGCTCTCTATAAGAATGAGATTGAAAATCAGCTTAATAGAAAGATTAAGGTGGTTCGAAGTGACCGAGGCGGTGAATATATATCACCGTTTGCTGAGTTGTCTGCAGAACATAAGATCAAACACGAAATTATAGCTCCATATACTCCTCGGCAACATGGAGTTGCTGAGCGAAAGAATCAAACTCTAAAGGAGATGATAAATGGTCTTCTATTGAGCTATGGACTGCCAGAGTTCATGTGGGGCGAAGCTGTTAACACAGCTAATTACCTTTTAAATAAGGTGCCCTGAAGGAAAATAGATAAGAGCCCTTATGAGTTGTGGAATGGAAGACAATCGTCCTATAAATATTTATGAATATGGAGGTGTCTTGCCAAAGTTTTGGTGCCTAATCCGAAAAGGATTAAAATATGACCAAAGACTGTTGATTGCATATTCATTGGGTACGCACATAACAGCACTGCGTATCATTTTTGTGTGTATAAGTCACACATACCGGAAATACACAAGAACTCGATAATCAAATCGAGAAATGCCTCGTTCTTTGAGCATGTATTTTCGTATAAGACCCGAGAGGATGCTAGCCCCTCAAAATGAACATATGAAACATAGGTGAAGAAGATGATGATGAACCAGTTGAGGTTGAACTTAGATGGAGTAAAATAGTTAGTAGAAATATCCTATGGATCAGATTTTATCACTTTTATGTTGGAAAGTGAGCCCCGAACTTACTCAGAAGTTGTAGACTTTTCTGATGGATCTCACTGGAGAGAGACAATTGCATCTGAGATAGACTCTATCTTGCAAAATCACACTTGGAAATTTGTGGATCTTCCTCCGGAAAGTAAACCACTAGGTTGCAAGTGGATCTTCAAGAAGAAAATGAAACCAGATGTCACAATTGATAAGTATAAGGTCATATTGGTAATCAAAGGATACCGACAACAAGAAGGCTTTTGATTACTTTGATATGTATTCTCTAGTATCGAGAATAACTTCCATTAGAGTATTGTTAGATATTGCCGCTCTATGAAATCTCAAAATACATCAAATGGATGTAAATCTACATGGAGCAATCTAAGGGGTTTTCTATGCCAGAATAGAAAAACAAGGTTTGTAGATTGGTGAAGTCATTATATGACTTGAAACAAGCACCAAAGTAGTGACATAAGAAATTTGACAATGCCATGAAAGAATGTGGATTTAAGATTAATGAGTGTGATAAATGTGTCTACATGAAAGTCATAGGGTATGACTATGTCATTTTGTACCTATATGTGGATGACATACTTATCATTGGGAGTAACGATAAGATAATCAAATCCACTAAAGATATGTTGAACTTAAGATTTGACATGAAAAACATGGGCCTAGCTGATGTGATTTTAGGAATCAAAATTCTTAGAACAACAGAATGACTTATTCTTAGTCAGTCCCATTACGTGGAAAAGATTCTTGAGAAATTCACCAAGGGTGATACTGCATTGGCACGAATACCGATAGATATGAGTCAACATCTATCAAAAAATCGAGGTAACAGTATCTCTTAGATAGAGTACTCTTGAGTGATTAGAAGTCTGATGTACCTAATGAGTTGTACATGACTAGACTTGGCCTACGCAGTAAGTAAACTAAGTAAATACACAAGTAATCCCGGTGTGGAGCATTGGAAAGGGATAACAAGAGTACTGAAGTACTTGAGATATACTCGTGAATATAGACTGCACTATACGAGATATCCTGCTCTGATCAAAGGATACAACAATACAAATTGGATATCTGACATAAAAGACTCTAAGTCTACGAGTGGATATGTATTCACTCTGCGAGGTGCAGCTATTTCTTGGAAATCTTCTAAGTAATAACCAGATCCACGATGGAATCTGAGTTTGTAGCTCTTGACAAATGTAGTGAAGAGGCTGAATTACTACGGCAATTCTTAGAAGATATTCTGAGATGATCGAAACTTGTGCCAGTTATTTGCATACATTGCGATAGTCAATCAGCAATTGGTCGGACACATAACCATCTATATAATGGTAAGTCTAAACATATACATTGTAAACATAATACCATTAAACAACTACTCTCAACGGGAGTTATCACTGTTAACTATGTGGAGTCAAAGAATAACCTAGCGGATCTGCTAACTAAAGGGTTAAACAGAGAGTTACTTGCAAGCTCATCACGAGGAATGTGCTTGATGTCATTGTCAGCAATCGGTGCAGAGGATACCCAACCTATGCTGACTAAAGATCATAAGAACTAGGTTCAAAGGAACAACTAATTTGCACTGACTAGACACACTGTGGAAGGTAGCCCAATAAAATAGCGATTGGACCAGGATAAGCTGATGAGCTTTTAATGATCAAGAAGAGTAAATAGCTACTCTCGAGGGATCACCTATGTGAGAAAAAAGTGGGGCCGCTTCGAAGAGAATTGGAGGCACAATTCTTAGAGCTTCTCACAGAACCAAGCGTGTTCATAGCTAAGAACGAACACACTAATGATAATTGAGTTGTATCAGGAAGAGTCTTGGGTGAGATATGTCAATGCTTTCACAGACAGTAAAATAGTTCAAGGACATCATGCCTACTATCAGCTAGTAAACAAACAGATCTTCACCAAGGAAGGTTCAAAAGGTAAAACATACCTATCATATATTTGACTCAACTGTTGAATGCTATCGTATACCCTATTTTCCATTCATATGCGGGATTGTTGGAAATGTAAATGGAATAAAGAGGTGGAGATGAAGAGACTCTATTGTGCATAGGTTTAGTCCCATATTAGAAATCTCTTGGCTTTATTGTTGGTTTAAATGATGACACATGCATTGATGTTGTAAACATATACATGGGGAGAGACTCTCTCACGCGTGAGTGTGCAGGGGTGGGTGCAAATCCAGAGCCCGGATTGTACTGAACTAAGGTTGACTTGTGTGCGAGCACGACCTGCGTATGTCAAATGTCGGACCGGTCGAGGCAAAATTTGTCCAAAAGAATGAACCAACATATTGTCACTTGAATTTCTTTTTGTTACATGCTTAAGAGTGTAACGAAAGCATTAATGTGAAATTAATGGTGATTCCATAACATCTCGACATTAATGCCGGTATTAAACTCATTAATGGTGATTTCGTAACGTCTCAGTATTAATGGCGATATTAAACTCATTAATAATGATTTTGTAATGTCTCAACATTAATGAAGACATTAAATCATCATTAAATGACTATAATTTGATCATTTATTGCAAACAAGGTGAGAACTCCTATATAAAGAGGCTGGATCTTGAGCAAAGAGAGACATGGAAGAGAAGCAAAAGCAAAAGAATTCCTCTACCTTTGTTCCCCGATTATATTCTCTTAGTCGTGCATCCGCTTGGCTAAACTACTTGTGATAGCACTAAGGTGCATTCTCAGATCACCACGTACAACCAGTGCTTGGTTGTGTGCATGGTTCTGTTGTTGTATCCTAGGAAACAGACAACCGAGAGAACCTCAAAGCACATCTGGAGGTGGGGTGAATCTATTTCAAGGAAACTATATTGAACGCGGGCTTCAACATTTTCCTTGACGAATTTCGTTTCCGATTCTGCTACGCACCACATCAACTCCACGACTTGGACCACTGGAAGATTTGTAGAACCAGTCCCGCTAGCAGCCTGAGATTATTAGCTCAAGTTATCTTGACAGATAAGTTTAATTTAATTTGGTATATTTAAATTCGACTAATTCCCCAATATCTCTGGTAACAAATTGTCCAACAATCTTTGGATCTTTGTTTGTCAGTATATTGTTGCTTCTTTTATTAATCGTCTTTCATACTTGACTTTATAAAGGAACAGTAAATGTGTTACCATTCCTTAGCCTTTTGTAAAGACGAGTTTCTTTTGAAGAAGAGATAAATAGTTGATTGTTCATCGAAAGCGATTAAAGATCACAGGCCTTGAACTAGCAGCCGCAGACTGTAAACTAAGTAAAAATAAAGTTATCTTTCGCATTGTGTTCTTCATTTTAAATTTCTATTGCTTACTTGGAAAGACATAAAAGTAGTTTTAAACATGAAAACGACACATGCTATTCACCTCCCCCTTCTAGTGCTTTCTCCAATCTTACACCATATCATTAGCTTGTTGGGCAATTTGTTCTTGACTCCATCGCATATCATAATTTCATATTTCCTATTTTTTCCCAAAATATCATTCTTATTAAAATAAAATAAAATAAATTATAATCCATCTACTGTGTGACTAGGATGAGCATCCACCCAGCACAATCAAGTTGCTAGGCGACTGCATAGCTAAGCAGTTGTGTGGCCAAGTAGTTGCATGGCCAGGCAGCCGTGCAACTAGGCAGTTTTGTGGCAAAGTGGTCGCGTGGCCAAGCCACTTGGCGACCTTGCTCGTGGCTGCCTGCGACCTTGTTGCCTGGCTAGGCATGGCCTTGTCACATGATTGCACAACTTGATCGTGTTGTCAGTCGATCATTATTTTTAATTTAAAAATAATAATAATAAGGATATTTTTAAAAAAAAATATATTCTTTGAAAATATTATGACTAAAGGTGAATACGTTCGTCCCTAGCGTCCCCGTCAACTCGTCTCAGGGCCAACACGGAGAAGGTAAATCATAGGTAACTACTAATCTTTGGAATAGTGACTAGCATATAAAAAAGATATTTATCTCGATTTTATCGAGATTCGAACATCAAATCTCATTATGATAATATTATTTAAAAACATGAAACAGCATAGTAGCATAGTATGATGTGTCTTTTGAAAAATTATGAAACTCATATACGTGTTTTGGAAAAATATCCGTAAACTTATGGTCATCGAATATCAAGATTTATTTATTTTTAATTAGTAAGTGGATAATAATTGAAAGACGCCTCAACTTCATCAACTTAGCTAGCATCATAATGATCCATTAGAGAAAAAAGAATAGGCTTCATTTAATACCTTATAGGAATTAATGATAACATGATTGCTTCCCCTGCTTGCTTAGGACAAGGATTAGGTTTCTTCCATCAATTCTATATCTGACACACCAAGTGCTAACAAACTTATAGCTGAGCATTCAATTTTTTATTATTGTTTTTGAGGCCTTTCTTTTTTAACGACAATGGATGATGATCGAACTGTTAATTTGACTCTTTAATTTGAAACAATAAAATCCCACAAAGACTAATGTAATGAGCAGATTTAGATTTGTTTTTTTTTTTTTTTTTTAAGGAAGAGAGCGACCAATGGTTAAAAAAAAAACAATCATCAACAGATATCTTTATTTCTCCCAGCAAATCTTTTTGCAGATAGCTTGGAAGGATGTGACAGAGTTAATTATCATGATCATACGGGATATTAAAGAAGGAATGTTAAGCGACCAGTACAACGAATGAAATATTTTATATTTACTTTTTCACTGACATAAATTAATTTATGTAATGAGGACACTTGATTTGTTTGTTTTTTTAAAAGAAGAGGACGACCAATGGTAAAAAATTTTAAAAAAATAATCATGATCAGATATCTTTATTTCTCCGAGTAAATCTTGTCGTAGTTATTCTCAACGTGTCTGTTAATCCGTCTCATAACTAATACGAGGGAGATAAATAATGAATGCCTACTAATTTTAAGAATAGTGACAAATATATAAGACAGGTATTTATCTCGATTTTATCGAGATTCGAATCCTAGATTTCATTGTGACAACACCTCATGCGCTAGCCACTAAACTCATCCGAGGGGACGACAGAGTTAGTTATTATGATCACACATAGGGGTGCAAATAAGTTGAGCCAATCGTGAATCACTCGGTCAAAATTTAACTAGAGTTTAGAGTTTGACTAAGCTCTCGGGCCGACTTGTTTAATATTCGGGCTGAGTTCGTGTCCATTTAATACTGGTTCGATGATTCGTCTAATCTGTTTAAACCAGACTAATTCAGTATTTTAATATTTAAAATAATTTATATTTTAAAATTAAATAATAAGTTAAAGAAGAATGTATGATTAGTATATTTTATTAAATAAGCAGATGTTGAAGGTTTGAATTTTAGCCTACTTAATTTCTTGTTCTTGTTTTAAATTCATTATATATTTCGAGCTGAGCGGAGCTCGAGCCCATAATTAAATGACCGAGCCAAACTTGAACTCAGATTTAAAAACTCACTTGAGCTCGAGATGAGCCGACCCAAGCTCGACTCGGCGTGATATTAAAGGACAATGCTAAATGTCTAATTACAATGAAATATTTTATATTCATTTTAACTGTCATGAATTAATTAAGATAACATATATTAAATAGAACATTTTATATTCATTTTGGTCCATTGAGATTTACCTATTAAAGAAAGAGAGACAACCACAGCAACCCAAAAAAAGAAAAACATAGCTGGGCAAAAAAAACAGAAAACAAAAAAAATGGAAAATAATAGAATTGCGTAGTCATCTCAAACTTAATTTTGACCATTCCCGTGCTCCCTCATCACTTTTAGTGCACTGTTTATTTGAAAGGATGAATTAATTTAAAAAAAAAATCCTTATTTACTTATTATATCATAATGGACGGATGAATTCATAAATTTATCCTCATCCATCCGTGAATATAATTTCATCCATCCAAAGTGTGATAAAAAACATTTCCTTCCTTCCTTGACTTGTCGCAACCCTCAAACACGGGGTGGGAGCCAGATGTTCAATCAAGGGGAGCAACGACTCTGAAGTTTTGATAGAGCGAAGGTAGGACCGGGCAAGTGAGGTGATTGTGCGAGGTCGAGTACCATGAGCGGTCATGAGGTAGTAGAGGACCATCATGATGGCGACGGAGGCGGAGACGTTGACTGGGATGTCGCGCTCTGGGCAGCACACCTCTTTTGCTATGGTGGACATGGCATCGTAGCCAATGTAACTAAGGTAGACCATGACAGTGCGGTTGAACCCCTGGCCACCCTGTAGGACATGAACCCTTCCAAGGCTCTCTGCCGAGATAGGACAAAAGTCACGACCAAGGAGTCAGAGGTTAGATTCAGTGAATACTCCTTAAACAAGTAGGTGTGATTGGAGTTCTTGAAGGTGAAATTATTCATGAGGACAAACTCATCTACCACCATTGTCAAAAGGAGCAAAGGCCAAAATTTTGAGTTGGATGGAAGTAGAAACCGGTCCAATGGCGGTCCTCTTGTCGGATGTCGAAATTGTAAGATGTTGACGGGGTGAAGACTCGAAGAGATTGGTAAATTAGGAAAGGAAGAGCAAAATCGAAGGAGGAGGAAGACATGGAGAAAACTCCATTCGTAGAAGTTCTTAAAGCGGAGAAGGATTCTTGTGAATTAGGAAGAAAATCTTGGCCTTGGAATGGTACATTTCAGGAAGCTCCACAAGCAAGGAGATAATTGGCAACAGGAGCGAAGGCTGCAAAGGAGGCATCATGCATCATAAAGGCAAAGATTGCAAGGTATGGAAAGAACAAAAAGCACGACTACGAGCCATAGTCAGCCGTGCAGGGGCGCCCCTACTACTCGCGGCGAGTGCAAGGAGGCGACAACCCATGTTACTTTCCTTCAAGATGGTCTAGTAGCTAGCGCATGAAGTGCTACCAACTTGATATATGAGATTCAAATCTCGGCATAGCCGAAGTAAATACCTTCCTCATGCGCTAGTTATTATTCCAAGGGCTAATAGTCACTTCTGATTTATCTCTTCAGTATTGATCCTGGGACGAGTTGACTAGGGCTTTAGGAGCGAACTCAGTCATCTTTTGCCAACTTCCTTACCCAGTTCAACAATTTTTTTCCCTCCCTTAGGTTTCTTTTATTTCATCTTCCATCTCTAGGGATTTTTTCCCTTTTTTTTTCTTTATCCTTTCTTTTCCCTCCCGTATGGATTTATTTCCTTCCTTAATTTCTTTCCTTCCACGATTATATGCACCTCCGAGTAAACAGAGCATTAGTAGTATGGATTAACAATCAATTAGTTTAAGTCTTTATAATTTTTCAGCAAATAATGGGCATTGTTCAAGAAATTTTGCTCTAAAATGAACATCGTTCACCAAATGATGTAATATTATCTTGATGATAAAATAAAATCGTTGATCTAATTTTTAGTTGTACTGATCTAAAGTTAATTACAATCGTGTAATCAAAGTGTTAGCTAAATTACACGTGTTCTTCAGGAATGCCTAATTTAGAGAGTATGCATCCTCTATTTTTTTTTATTTCACTAAAACAAAGTATTATCATCTGATTGAATAGAATAATAGTAAAAGATAGTGTT
Source organism: Zingiber officinale (assembly GCF_018446385.1). Taxonomy (NCBI): domain Eukaryota; kingdom Viridiplantae; phylum Streptophyta; class Magnoliopsida; order Zingiberales; family Zingiberaceae; genus Zingiber; species Zingiber officinale. The sequence goes on along the minus strand of NC_055987.1, from coordinate 170,141,541 downwards.
TGGATTGTGGGTTTGAGAATGTCATTTTGAGAATGATTACTAGATTTATGGGAATCAATCAAACCTAAATAACTTATGGGTTTCATTTCCATTCCTATTCTCATTCCACCCTACTATCAAATCCATACTCATAGTGATTCCCGTCATTTAACCAAACACCCTCCCAAGAAATAAGAATCCCTTGATTTATGACCGCATCTTCTGTGCTCATGGATTCATTAATTAATTGCTTATGTGTAGAGCGCATTTGTGTGGCCGTTTCGTCCCAGGGTGTGGCAGCATGTTGTTTTTTTTTTAATTTGTTTGATTTTATAGGTTATTGTATCTTGAAAAGTGATTATCAACAATTGTAAGCACCTACAGGGAAATATCATTTTAAGAAAAGAATATCATACTGTTACCTCGACCTTAACATTTTTATCAACAATTATAAGCACTTATGGGAGAATATCATTTTAAGAAAAGAAGATCTCACTGTTATCTCGATCTTAACATTTTTATCCTTAGGGATAAGTGTACCTAAAAGAGTGTGTTGATATTTAAAAGGATAACTCAACTTATCGACAAGATAAGGTATCAAAAAGAGTATTTATTACTCAACTGAGTGTTTCCATAATCAAAAGGGTATATTAGGAGTATAAAGATACATCGTCATATCAAGCTCCATCTATTTGAATCATCTGACTCATCGTCGAATAAATTAATCAAATCCAACTGTTGGGTTAACACCAATAACCTTCAATTAAGGGTGCAAATGAATCAAGTCGATTCACGAGCTTTTTTAGCATACTCGAAAAATATTTGATTCGTATTAAAAATTATCGAATTTGAGCTGAACTCGAATATGTTCGATAATTTTTTCAAATCGAATTTGAACCTATAATATTTTATTCAATTGTTCACGAGCTGCTCGTGAGCTAAGCTAGAATCGAATTTTAATTATTTTTACATAATTTTGATTTAAATATATTTAAATCAAGGTTCAAATAATTTAAATTGAATTAAAATTTAAGTCATTTTGAATTATAGTTCAAATGTGTTTGAATCATGATTTGAACAATTCAAATATAATTCGAGCTCAAATTTTATTTCGAATTGAACTCGAGTTAAAATTACAATGACAAAAAATATATGTCATCCATTGCTCCCAAATATTTGAAACTTTCAAATGGAATGCCTTATACAATGACCTATATATGACTCATTAAGTGAGTTACTCATAATCAACCAATTAATAGTCAAAGGAGATTTCTCATGGACTTGATAATTGAAGCCTTCAATTTGAATGGAGAGAGACTCTTGGAAAGCAATAATACTCGAACACTTGGTTACCAAAAAATTCATAGTAAGGCTAGGCATTACTTCAATAGAAACACACTCAACTAATCAAGGTTCCACAACCACTAGAATACTAGTGAGATATTATCAATTGATTGGAAACTCCTTCCACTCAATTACTCAAGCTTCTAGTGAAATAGACTAAACCTCCGATCAATTGTCGTTTGATCAAAATCTTTCTTCTGTTAATCTAAATATTGTTTTCAATAAACTCCGAAATGACTGAATTCTCTAGTCAATTGTGATACATCTCAATCGATTGAATTGCGTTAGTTATCCCTTCTTCACTCAGCTTACCCCTCATAATGTACGTTTGGTCTTATGTTCAAGATACAAGTCGTAAACTACTAGAGAAACCTATTACCTTCTAGTTGAAGGCTCCAACCAAGGCACAAGCCAGTCTAGCACTACTTAACATATAATTCCTCTATGTCTTCATCCCCAAGTTAGGAACTGTCCAAATTAGTCTGAAATGAGCTGTAATTTTGACCGAAAGTAAAGACCGATTCAAGCGGGCGACGGAGCCCCTAGCCGAATTCACTGCCCGCGCAACTGACTGAACGAGAGTTGGTCACGCTTTTAATTCCACTGGCCACCATGTCCGCCTTCTCACTCCTTCCGTTTCCTACCGCTTGCCTCCATCTCAATTCCACACATTCCAACGCATTCAACCCTCCCTCCTTTTAAACCAAAGGAAATAAATAAATTAAAGAACAGCAGACAGATTTCATAAACATAACTACTCATTTCTTGAATTGAATGCGGTTGGTGCGTGGTTGGCCCCAAAGCAGCACCCCCTCGCTACCTTTTTCCCCTCTACCCTCCACTAACCAGACAGCATCTTTGATTTCCACAATCCTTGTCTCCCCCCTTAGAATTAAATATAGTACAAGAAACAGCTGCAACCCAACCACCGCTCGCCGTCTCTCCCTTCGTCCAAACCAACGGCAAAACTAAACCCCACCTCATCGCCCCGCCCCCTTTATTCCATTCCACCGCCGTGCATGATTTATAATAATCCTTGTGCCCAACTCAAGATTTTTGTTTTCTTTAACCGAAAAAAATAATCATATTTTTTTCCCGTAGTAATTAATTATTGTAGTTGCAGAAGAGGAGGGTGGAGGAGAGGGGAAGGGGGAGGCAGCATCGCTTCAGATGCACTGCGCCTTTTGCTGCGAGTGGCTATCATGCCTACCGGAAAAAGACAGTGTCGTTCCATGTCGAGAAGCAGTCAGAGAACACGATGATGTTTCTCTCTCAAGGCCGAGGTGCTGGAGACTCACGCCCCACTGATGATGTCCGACTGACGGCCGGAATGATGGTGTCACGCGTCCGGATGGGGCGTTTAAATGCTGTTCGGTGTTCTTAGTCCATACAGGTGATCTTACGATCGGGCCCAGCGCCGCTCTACCCCACGCGCACCCCCACGGGCACCTGGCGTTTTCGACGCTTTGATGCTGCGGGACCCAGCCTGGTCCCGATAGAAGAATGAGTAGATTGGTGGGTATCGTTTTCACTACATGGTGTGTTGTTATGGCCAGAGCTCGTGCTCATTGCATAAAAGGAGTCCCGTCAGCGCCCTGTAGCGGATGCAGCTCGCTTTGAGCAGCTGAGGGGAACGGATGGCCAGGGTTTGCGGATTCGACAGAGGCGTGGCGTCGCCGGAGTCGGTGTCTTCCGTGTCGAAGGCGGTGGCTAGGGAGGCGGATGATTTGGAGGTGGAGGATGTGGGTGGTGGGTCGGTGGGGGAGAGGGAGGAGGAGGAGGTGATGGATGAAGAGTGGGGTGACGAGGCGGAGGCGGAGGCGGAGGCGGAGGCAGAGCTAGAGCTGGGGCTGGCTTTAGGCTCGGTAAAGAAGGGGAAGGCGTCAGCCTCTTCGCCGCACCGGGCATCGTGCTGCCGCATCCTGACAGCGAAGGATTTCCCCTCGCGTGCTTCGCAGAGGTCTCCCTGCTCCTTTGTGTCAGCATCATCCGGCACCAACTTGGGCGGAGGGGCCGGCGTCGTCGGGACCAAACGTGCTGCAGAATCTGTCTCCCCGGACGTCGGCGTTTCCCCACATCCTCCTAGGTCAGCCTTTGTTTGCTTCTCTTTCAGTCTCGCATTCTTTTCGCCAAGCGGAGACAATTTTTTGTCCGTTTCTTCTTTCCTTTTTATATTTTCCGATTTTTGCTACCGAGCATTTCAGCGAAAAAAGTTCCTTTGGCTTTGGCAAAAACCAGTTTGCTTGCCGATGTATCTAAAAGGCTAAAGAATCATACTATAAAATCTCTAAGCCATTGAATCTGAGTTTCGACTTGTGATGAGTAGTGCTCTGTGCATTGTACATTCATCTATTTTCTGGTTGCATGCTAATTTCAATTGGTCCTCGCATTAAACTAACGATGCTAAGAAAAAACCAATGTTTTGGGATGAAGCAACTTAATGCTTCGTGTAAAATTTTATTTATCAAACTATGTAAAATAGAAAGATGGATTTTGTACATTCTCAACCCTCAGATTGTGTTGTTGATTCCTTTTTGTGGTTTTATGTTCATATGTTCTAACTTATTTTCGGCTTTTACGCCTCATCATAACGATCATGTGGGAGAGCAGTCAAGCGTTGGTTGGATGGCCGCCTATAAGGGCTTCTAGGATGAACAACTTGTCCAACCACTCCAAAGGCACCACCTCCGACGTCGAAGCCACCACTGTTAAGAAGACCAACCGCAACAACGGTAACAACAGCACCAGTCAGGTGGTCAATGGTTGCAAGGATCAGGAGAACAAAGGGAAGGTGTTGCAGGGTACTTTCTTCGTTAAAGTGAAAATGGACGGTGACCCCATTGGAAGGAAGGTGGATCTTCATGTCCATAACTCATATGAAACTCTTGCTGCTGCACTTGAGCTCATGTTTAACAAGCCAACCATGACATTAACCCTCGCTAACACTGTCCGTAAGTTCACTGCCTGGAGCTTTGTTTTTCTACCTAGTTGTTCAGTCTAAAGTTTACAGGTGCAGAGTTTGAGATTGTTTAATAGTGTGAAACCAAGTTTAATTGCTGAAACCCAACAGAACTTGTCTGCATTTGCACTAGTTTTAATTTCATTGGTTCTTTGATGCAGATGGATCAAGGTTCTCAAAGTTGTTAGATGGTTCTTCTGAGTTTGCTCTTACTTATGAAGACAAGGATGGTGATTGGATGCTTGTCGGAGATGTGCCTTGGCAGTATGCCTTCCAACTGATTCTGTTACTTTTTTAGTCAATGTTGTAGTATCATGATATCTTAGGCCATTTGTTACAAGTAGCTTCGTACAAGATGAATACCTATGTGTAGAAATACAAAAATGGATTTTTGATCAAATAATAGAATTATTATAGTATGGTTCAAGAGAAGTAGTTTAATCCACTTAAACACTACAGTGGATGTAACTTTGGACGAATGGGTTATTCACGTCTTACTTGAGTGATGTCTCTCTCTCAAGTACCATCAGTATTGATATTCTTGTAATTTTTTTTCCTCCACAATTTTTATTAGTTTGCTAATTTGTTTATGACTTTGGCTTGCAGAATGTTTCTGGAAACAGTCAAGAGACTTCGAATCATGAAAACCTCAGATGCGCATGGTCTAAGCAAATCAGGTCAGTTTGGAAAGGTGAGGCACACTAGTCTCAATCAGTTGTAGTTTTAGTTGGTTTACTATACATTCTGTGTGAAGGAAAAAGTACCGACGCTCTGTGTTTACTTCTCCAGTTTATTATAATCCTGACCTAAGCCTTCTACATGCTCAATGTAATTGATAGCAAGTTCTTGGTGTGATTTTGCACGCAGCGACCAGATTGCTTTTGTTCAACAATGCTAGTAGATCAGTAGTTGCCTGGGCTGCCTAGCCTCTGGATTCAGAGAATGGTAACACATTGAGAGGAAGATTGACTCTGGAGTGCATGACATAGAATTAAAGCAAAGCTAATGCTGAGGAGCAACGTTCAAGTTTTCTTCTACGTCCAAACTTGTTGCTATCATTTTGCCTATTGATAGTCATTTTCTGGATAGTTGCCTTTTTGTCAAGGAATACTCTGTTTTTTGTGTTTACTTTTGTCTATGGCACCAGTCATTTATACCTTTATGGCAACATCCACTACGCGAATGCTCTTTGGATACTGTAAATATGGATGTTTGGTCCAGTTTAGATTTAAGTGCCTTGTTCCATGTGTTGTTTCTTTTTTTTTTTACAACTTATTGATGCATTTGAATTTTGCCCTTAAGTTTCTTCTCTCTTCCTGGCTGATGCTTGATAAAATTTTCGTATGCCCAAGTGTTTACGTTGATGGAAGGATTTGAAATCAATGGAAAAATAGACTTTCAATGCTCGTTACATTTTCCAATGCTTGTCCTGAATTGATCCCTTTACACATTGACTGACATCTTTCTGTTATACACTTATGTTAAATTAAGAGCAATGTAGATATATGCTCATCAATAGAGTAGCTGAGCATTATTTAGGCCCTCTTTTGTTTAGGGTCTGCTTACCCTTAGAGAAGGTAAGAAGAAAGGAGTCTCCGAGGAATGCTACTAGTCAAAGGGTGGAAATCCGATATGCAGAAGGAAAGCTCGTTTACTAGAAAGTAGGTGGATGAAATAAAATGTCCAAGCTAGCCTTTCATCAAACTCAGCCTTCTCCTTTTAGTTGATGGCTACTTTAATTTAGACCTGATCACAGTTCCAAATTAACCGTTTGGAAATGTCGGTTCGATGATTTTAACACAATTATGGTTTATGATTTACCATGATTCAATATTATTATATTAAAAAATTTAAAATTTATTTTAAAAAGGATTTGTATTTATTTAAATTACTTATGTATCCCCTTAAAGTATAAGAGAATCCAACCTCATACAATTTTTTTTATATTTTTATCCTTTTATATTAGGAAGTGACATTGTTACTCATTTCTATTTCCCTTTCCCATTGTATTCGTTCATTCGATATATAAAATATTCAACTTCGTCATCTGAAAATTATATTCCTTGTACTTGGACTTCTAATGAGTCAGGAGTTAAAGTCGATCGTCGTTTATCTAATATCTTGCTATTAGCATTGAACGTTTACTTCACAGCAACAATTGAACCTAGATAAGCTAAAATTTATTTGGCAATCATGGAGAGGACGAGAAAGCTTTGAGCCTTCTGTGACCACCACTTTAGGATATCGAATTTTTCGCTATCTGCTTCATTAAAATTAAAAGAAGTTGTAAAATAATTCTCAAGTTTTTGTATGAAACTTGAGGATCCTTGTGGACATTTTGCTCTTTTAATAAAAGTTATGTTTTTATAAGTTTTAAATTACTACTAATAGTTTATGTTTCAGAAATATTAGTTTATATTCCATATTTTATATAATATTCTTTAAATGAAATTACAATATCATACTATAAAGTTAATATTTTTTGTTGCAAAACTTCTAATTTAAATCTAGGATTAAAGTAGATACAATTAAATAAATTTTAGGATAAAATAAAATATTTTTCTCATTTAATTTTCATAGTTAATATGCAAGAAGATAAAGAATCATTATTAACTAATACTGTAGTAGAAAAATTCTCTAAAACTAAATGAGTTGTGGGATAATAATATTGGAAAATTATTTGGTTGCATCGTTAAATACTTTTAAAATTTCACAGATACTACTACAAATATTTCTTTATTATGAAAATAAATATATATTAGTATAAGTATTTTGTAAAAAAAATAGACATAATAATTCTTTATATTGAAATGAATTTTGTAATAATTGATATGTTGAATTCTAACATGTTGGTGTATCATGCGAAAATTTTTTAGATCTCATTCTATTAGTTTTACAAAATCTACTCCATTTCATTATAGATAGATGCGACCATAAATAAGAAATTACAGTTCTAATTAGTTTAATATGATTTTCTAAAATTTTTAATCCATCTTGAATATATAAATTTAAAACATAGCATACACAACGAATATAAAAAAATAAACCACGAATAATAGGTTGAGAAATAAATTTTAGATATTTTATATAAGTGGTATTAGAACTAGCATTATATAACGATATTAAAAATATTTTATGAGTTAATCAATATTCTCCTAAAATTAAACATAATAATTGTATGATGTTATGAGTAGTATGCGTTTTATTAAAAACTATATAAGTTAACAATCTTTTTTGGAGGTTCCAAGAGTTATCAAACCAATGGTAAGTCACACCCATATATGAATATGTTTATCAATGATCACTCCAAATATAAGAATATAAAGAAAACTTTTTAATTTAATTTACTAAATTCATCAATTAATTTTTTTTATTAATTTTTAATTATACGAGTTAGTGTAGTTCTAATAACACATTTAGCACATAGATAGATTCTTTATAAAAATCTTTAAATATACATTTAAATCCAAAACTAAAACAAAGTTGTTCTTGTTGGAACCCCAAGGTAGTTTTGATGTGATCAAACAAGTTAGGTTAGGTCCTGTTGGATTTAACCTGGTGTCTAAGTGTGCAGTAACTTAGGAGCACAGGAAGACGAGCAAAAGACGCAGCTAGCAAGAAGGACGACACGAGAGAGAGCCGACGGGCTCGGTGCGTCTGAGGGATGAGGTGCTGCGAAATAGCACACGGGCGAACGAGAAGGAGGGGTGTGGCGTTTCCGAGGGACGAGAAGCCAGAGCGGAAGGTTGCTCGAGAGGCCCGAAAGTTGGGTTTGGGTGAGCCTTATTTCGAATGGCCGAAATCACCCAAGCGAGCAGAGCCGGAGCGGAAGACCAGGACCGAGGAAAGCGGAAGACTCGAACAAAAAAAGTCAACTATGTTGACTTTTTTGGTCTGGGCGCCTGGAACCAGTCCGGGGCGCTCAGACCATACGGGCGTCCGGAATCCAAACTTTACCCAAATCGATGTGACATTTAACCGTTGCATCAGGGATAGAATTCTATCTCATTCCAGGCGCCTAGAACCCTTTCAGGCGCCCGACCAGGACTATAAATACAACCCTAATCCAAGAGGTTCAAAACAACACTTGTGATTCATTCTAGTTTGTTTTGTTCTGTAATTGAGTACTTCAACTGCTGTAAGAGGCTTCTCTGCCTGAAGAAGATTGTTTACTGAACTCAAATTCCTTGGATTAACAACCTCTCTGGTTGTAACCAAGTAACCCTTTCGTGGCTCTTTTCTTTTAGTCATTTATTTTATTTATGCAAGTGTTAGATTAATTAAGCAATAAATTCGAGAAATGTTCTTTTTATTTGTTAGGGTTATTCACCTCCCTCTAGTCGACCGCCAACGGTCCTACAATTCTATAGAAATAAATTTAGTTAATAATTCACTTAATTTATTATCAGAATATAAAAATAAACTGGAATCAGTACTACCGATAGTTGAAGAAAATTTAGATAACTATTTTTGAAAACGGTTGAGTCCATATTCTATCAACTACTTCTTTTCTACGTTTCGTTTCAATGACCCATAGCCATCGTTGACTTGGAATTTGTAGAAAGTATTGTCATGCTTACATTTTGCACGCAATTCTCCCGATTGAAGGGTGACATTCTCAAAATATTTAGTGAAAATAGAAGATTTTACAGGAAGAATTTCCCAAACCTTAGAAGGTTGATTGAATGTTGGGGTCCTCATATGGATTCACTATTTCCTTTCCCTTCCGAGATTGGGATGATGAACCTCCTGTTGGAACCCCAAGGTTATTTTGATGTGATCAAACAAGTTAAGTTAGATCCTGTTTGGTTTAACCCTTGTGTCTAAGTGTGCAGGAGTTTAGGAGCACAGGAAGTCAAGCGGAAGATGCGGCTAGCGAGAAGGACGACACAGGGAGAGAGCCGATGGGCTCGGTGCGTCCGAGGGACGAGATGCCGTGGAAGAGTGCATCGGTGGATGAGAAGAACGTACACGACGTTCAAGGGACGAGAAACCGTGGAGGAAGGTTGCTCGAGGAGAAGGCAGGAACTTGGGTTCGAGTGAGCCCTATTCCAGATGGTCAAGTTCATCCAAGCTAGCAGAGCCGTAGCGGAAGACCCGGACCGAGACAAGCAGAACCGGAGTAGAGGAACCAAACCGCAAAAAGTCAATCCTATTGACTTTTGTGGTATGGGCACTCGGAGCCTATAGAGTCCGGGCGGCCGGAACCCTTCCGGGCGCTCGGAACCCAAATGTTATCACAAGTGACGTGGACGCTAACTGACGTGTCGGGGATATAATTCTATCCCCCTCCAGGCACCCGGAACCCTTCCAGGCGCCTGGAATAGTGCTATAAATATAGTATTGATTTCAACAGTTTAGACAACAACTTGTAATTCCATTTCTTCTATTTTACTTTTGTTTGTGAGCTGTGAACGTTGTAAGAGGCTATTCCGCCTGAAGAAGATCTTCAGAAAAGTGCGCTCCATTCTCCTTGGATTAGCAATCTTCTGATTGCAAACCAAGTAATTCTTCTTGTGTCTATTTCCTTTTTATTAGTCTCTTTATTTTTAGTTACAAGTGTTCTTATTCAAGCTATACGTCGAGAAAGGGTTGATTTGTTTTTGTAGGGCAATTCACCCCTCCCCTCTTGCTGGTCTCTAAAGGGACCAACAAGTGATATCAGAGCGAGGACACTTCAGAAGGACTAACCGCCGACCGAAGCAAAGCTACCAATGGTCGGACCAAGCATCGTTCCACCAAAATTCGAGGGAGACTTTGTACACTGGAAACGTCGTATGGAGGTATTCCTGAAAACAGACTTTGAGATTCATTTAATAATAAAATATGATTTTGTATCTCCTACAAATCAAAATAGAGAGAAAAAAGAAGAGAGTCTTTGGACGAAGAAAGAGCAAAATGATTCCGTAGCGAATAACCGAGCAGAGTATCACTTGCTGAGTGTACTGCTGCCTCAAGAAGTCAACCGCATCGGGAGCTACTCCTCGGCCAAAGAACTCTAGGAAAGATTCCTGGAACTCCATGAAGGCACATCCGAAGCCAAGCTTGTAAGAAGAGACATACTTCAGAACAAATTGACGAATATTCATCTGGAAAGAGGTGAGAAGGTAGCCAATTTACACATGAAGGTAAAAGAACTAATCACCGGACTCGAAAACCTTGGTGAACGGTAACCAACCGGGACATGATACGTTACACACTCAATGTCTTCCTTAGAACTCCAGAATGGACCTTAATAATTGACGTCTACTATATCTTAAAGGACCTGGAGGTAAGTAGCCTAGAGGAACTCTTTTCCACTTTAGAATTACATGAAACCAGATGTGCAGGGACAACAAAAGAATCAAGCTAGATTATGATGCTAAATGCAACCAAGAAGGATGAACTTGAGACAGACTCAGAAGAAGATCAAGAAGTTTATATGGTAAGGAATTTCAGAAAATTCTTTAGATCTAATAAATTTAAAGAAATGCAGAATAAGAAAAATCCAAGAAATAGAAGAAAGGTTCGATGCTACCAGTGTCAAAAGGAAGGACACTTAAAAGAGGACTGCCCAAAACTCAAGAAGGAAAAAGGCAAGATGCCCAAGAAACACAAGACTCTAACTGCTACTTGGGACGACAGCTCATCATCAGAGTCAGAAATAAAAGAGTATGCCGGACTAGCACTGATAGTGAGTTATGAAGGGAAAAGTACATCATAAGCCAACATCGATGAAGGGGGAGAGTTAGACTTCAAGTCTGATATGGTAAGTGAGGTATGCCTCTTACCTCCTGATTAACTTTACTATGGTATTAAGTCTATGGCAAAATCTATGTACAAATTAAAATATAAAAATAATAAATTTAAAAATAAAAACTTAAAATAAAAACAATTTTAGCAAAATCATGTCTGATAGAAAATTTTGATAAAGTAAGACTTGAAAATGATAAATTAAAAGAAGAAATAGAAAACTTGAAAAATTCTGCTTGTTCAAATATTTATGCTTTTAGAAACTATAAAGGATTAAACTGATATTACAAGTTTCACAAAAGTTAGATCAGAAAAATATCAAAAGCTTATATACCTAGAAAATACCTGATTAACCCTAAAGGAAGAACCTATATTGGGTTCCAAAAACTTGTTTAAATTGAAAATGAAATTAGACTTAAGGCTTTCAGGTAGAAAATTGAATATTTGAATTCATTAAAAGACTTTGTTTATAAGTGGTTGATGATCCAATAACCAAGAAGGCCTAGTGCCTCGCCACATTCTAGAAGTCAATTTCTAAATTAAATATTTAATTGATAAATTGATAAACATAAAAATTAATTGCCTTCAATCTTTATCAATGGTTTAACATTTGTTAAAAATTTATTCTAAATTTTTTTTTTACTTCACTTAGAAAACTTTTTCAAACTTAACTCAGCAAATTTTTTTATATAGCAGACTTCATTTAAATTATTTTTGTTATTTTTTTTAATCCGTTGCACAAACATTTTATTTTTAACTTAGAAATTTTTCTGCTTGATATTTTTCTCACTTAGATTTTTTTTAACACTTAAAACTTTCTAATTTATTGTAATTTTTTTTTAACCTTAGACTTATTATGAAGCTCCATTTTTTATATGATCAAAGGAGGAGAAGGATATTAAGTTTAGGGGGAGGTATAATCTTATTTTTAAACTGAAAAATCTATTTGCACTTATTTGCAAAATTAATTGTCTTTATATTGCATTTTTTTGCATTGTTTACCCTAGCTTAACTTGGGTTGCTCACATAAAAAAAGGAAAGATTGTTGGAATCCTAAGGTTGTTTTGATATGATCAAACAAGTTAAATTAGGTCATGTTTGGTTTAACCCTTATGTCTAAGCGTGCAGTAGCTTAGGAGCACAGGAAGTCGATCGGAAGACGCGGCTAGCGAGAAGGATGACATGGGGAGAGAGCCGACGGGCTCGGTGTGTCTGAGGGACGAGGTGCCACGAAAGAGTACGCCAATGGACGAGAAGAACGTACGCGACATTCGAGGGACGAGAAACTGGGGAGGAAGGCTGCTCGAGGAGAAGGCCGAAACTTGGGTTCGGATGAGCCCTATTCCGGATGGCCGAGATCACCCAAGCTAGCGGAGCTAGAGCGGAAGATCCGGACCGAGACGAGCAGAACCGGAGTAGAGGAATTGGACAGCAAAAAGTCAATCCTTGTTGACTTTTGTGGTCCGGGCGCTCGGAGCCTATAGAGTTCGGGCACCCGGAACCCAAATGTTCTCACAAGTGACGTGGACGCTGACCGACGCATCGGGGATAGAATTCTATCCCTCTCTAAGCGCCCGAAACCCTTTCAGGCGCCCGGAACAGTGCTATAAATATAGCGCTGTTTTCAACAGTTTAGACAACAACTTGTAATTCAATTTCTTCTATTTTATTTTTGTTTGTGAGCTGTGAACGTTGTAAGAGGCTACTCCGTCCGAATGAGATCTTCAAAAAAGTGCGCTTCATTCTCCTTAGATTAGCAATCTTCTGATTGCAAATCAAGTAATTCTTATTGTGTATATTTCCTTTTTATTAGTCTCTTTATTTGTAGTTACAAGTGTTCTTATTCAAACTATAAGTCGAGAAAGAGTTGATTTGTTTTTGTAGGGCAATTCACCCCTCCCCTCTTGCCTGCATCCAAATGGACCAACACCTCCACGGTCTCCTTCCATTGTAGTTAAAAGTTGAAAACGAAAGTACGTAGAAATGAAGACTTAGAGTCGAAAACGTGTACAGAATGTGAAATTGAGAATGAGAGTTGAGAAGATGTGTGTGGAAATGATGAAATAAACTCTCTATTTTCAGAGTTTGGATATTAACAGATACAAAATCATAGTCATTGATTAAAAAATGTCAAATGATATTAACCGTTGAAAAAAGTGCCAAAAAATTCATCCCCCCCCCCCCAAAACAGCTAGGAACAACCGATAATTCCAACGACTGGGAACTACCAATTCCAATAGATACATATTAAAAAGAAAAATTGGAACCGACGGTTCATCGATTTTTCGGGCCTGGAGCTCAGCCGATTACGGTTTGGCCAGGTGACCCGGGTCAAAGGGCAACTGACCCATTGACCCTATTACAGGCTTGGGCCGGGTCAAGGCCGAACCTGCAGGTCTACTTTAATCTTGATTGCACCACTTCTACCTCACCATCCATCGGCAAGTAGCCTACTGATATGTTTGTATAAGTCATTACTCAGTTTGACCTCCTCCCGGTGATTGAACCCTTTTACTTATTGTTTTGGGTAACATCCACACATGAGACGCAACTCTCATTCTCATTACACCAACTACTGTCTAAACCTGAGAACTTTACGATATATAGCATGAAACATCATTTATGTTGCAAGACATGATCGATGATTCATTCTTATTTATAATGTAAGTGGTTGCACCACAACTTCCTTCCAATTAAGATATACATCATGGGAGCATTAACCCTATTCTTGTTTGAGATCACGATCTAGTGAGTTGGCGTAGAGTAGCTGTCATATATGGAGAAGGTTGCAAATGACCCGGTGGTGAGGAGAACTTCCAAAGTCCCTACAAACACTTAGCCAAAGGTTAGAATTTGTGTCGAGGTTGGACTCAGCATGACCACTCCAAAGCTCAAGTTAGCACTAAGGCTGGAGAAGGGAAGAAGATTGTAGAGAAGAAAAGTTTGAATGTCTATGTGTGCATACCTGCAGGAGAGGGAGTGGGCAACTCTTTAAAAGTCTTTGAATGTGCACGTCTCTCCGGAATGTCTGCTTCCATTCACCACATGTTCTGAAATGTATACTTCCATTACACATGTTCTTTAGGATATACGCTTCATTTTTCCATGTCTTCCATGAAAAATGGCCCCACGAATGAAACAGTTTGGTCGCTTCATTATCCACATAGTTCCTACGTTTTCGACGGGCCACGTAGGGTGTGAGCCTAAGCGGAGGAGAATGACGAGGTGAGGTCAAGTCGGAGATGATTTAGAGGAGTCAGGTAACACCATGTCAAGGGAGCCCTGGGTGACTTAGCTAAAGGAGCCGAGTGGTTCGAGTTAGAGGAGTCTAGTGGACCAATCCCGAAGAGTCAGATGGACTAATCCTAAAGAGTCGAATAAACCGAGTCAAAAGAGTCGAATACACTAAGTCAAAAGAGTCGAATGGACCAATTCTAAGGAGTCGGATGGATAGAGTCGAAGGAGTCTGGTGGATCGATCTCGAGGAGTCGGATGGACCGAGTTAGAGGAGTCTGGTGGAACAATCCTGAGGAGTTGGATGGACTGAGTCGGAGGAGTCTGGTGGACCAAGTTGGAGGAGTCGGATGGACAGATTCCAAGGAGTTGGATGGACCAAATCAGAGGAGTCTGGTGGACCGATCTTGAGAAGTCAAATGGATCAATCATGAAAATCAGATGGACCGAGTTGAAGGAGTCTGGTGGACCAATCTCGAGAAGTCAAAGGAGTTTGGTGGACCGCTTTAACCTTCATGCTTGCTTGTCTTTTGACTAGTCAACTTGACTTCTGATCGGGCACTGTCACATATAGACTTCCCTATCCACCACATCAAACCCTAAGCCCTAAAGCTAGCCTTTGTCTAAATGAAACAAACATTTTTCGAGTGACGAGATTAGGAGAGTATCTGTGTCGAGTCTTCATTAAGCTAAGAAGATCGGTGCATTGGATGGAGTTAGAGTAGATTGAATGGGAGAGAATATATGGAGTGGCACGGATATAATTGGTTAAACTTACAATAGTAACTCTCAAGTGAAAATCTAAGTTGGGAAGCATTAGAATTCAACAAAGTTGGGAAGCATTAGAATTCAACAAGTAACGAAGAAGAAAAAAAAAAGGAAAGATCAAAAGGAAGAATAATGAATTATTTTGGACAGGTAAGTTTTCTGTGATTTATAACAGACGACAAATTTGATATGAAAGTGTAGCGTAGATTTGAGACGTTCAAAAAGAATGAGAAAATTTTGGTTAAAACAAAGTTAAAATTATTAGATATATTTTATAATTAACCTAAATATCTGAACATTGTTTTGGTGAAAGATAAAAAAAAAAAGCAAAAGCATAAAGCTCCCGCGGTACGGGTCACATAGAAGAATTTATTGTACACAGTCTTATCCTATTTTTTACAAAAGAGTATTTTCAGAATTCGAACCCGTGATCTTTTGATCATACAATAACAACTTTATCATTGCGCAAAAGTTCCCCTTCAAAATTCTTTTTCATGAAATAAATTATTCAATATATAAAATAAGGTATCAACAGTCGAGCCAAGCTGGGTTTAACTGCATTTAAACTTATTTATTTTCTTATCAAACTTGTTATTAAAAATCTTATCGAGCATTTTATTGAATTGGTGTTGTTGCCTTTATATATATATATATATATATATATATATATATATATATGAGTTTTGTTAAAATACGGACCTTGGCATGCGGATTCGTCCGCAACCACATAATTTGATTTTTTTTTAATATTTTGTTTAATTTTTAAATACAACTTCTTCTCTATTTTTTCTCTTCGTTCTCGTTGAAACAAATGTGCTCACCGCGCCTCCTCGCGCGCCCGCCACCCGCCTTGCCCACCGGCCATCTGCCCACCGCCGGCGGCCTCCGACCGCCTGGACCCACCCACACTATAGCCCAAGGGTTGAACCCGTCGGGGATCGCGGCCAGACTCCGAACGCTATCACGACTGGACGCGATCGTGCCAGATTCCGGCGAGATCACAGCCGGAATCCGGCGTGGCCGCAAACGCGACCGGAATCCGGCTGCGATCGTGCCGGAATCCGCCTGCGACCGCGTCGGAATCCGGCTGCGATCGCGCGCCAAATTCCGGTCGCGATCGTGTCCGAAATCTGGCGTGATCGCGGTCGGATTCCGGACGCGTCACGACCGAACGCGAGGCTGCCGGGCCAGCAGCGGGGGCGGTCGGTCGGCGACGGGGCGCGAGGCCAGCTGCGAGGCTGTCGGTCGGCGACGGGGCGCGAGGAGGCACGAGGGTGGAGCCGCGGTGAGCTTCGGTTGCAAGAACGAAGGAAAGAGAAAAAATTTCATTAAAAAGCGGTATTAAAAAAAATGACATGGAGCTTAGTCTGTAGCAATCCGTAAAATAAGGTCCGTAGCATAACAACATTGTATATATACATATATGTAATGAGTTTTATGGATATCAAACGTCAAATTCATTTACAAGTCTAATAAAAAGTATAATAACAATCACAATTGCTTTGCTTGTTCTTACACACCCTGGATCTTTGTCTCCACTTTTGAGTTGTAATTCTTTTGACAATTTACTCAATTACACCCAACCTTTTTTCAATATCCAAATTATACATCCTATTACGCTGACTAATTTTAAGAATAACCAATCTAAACCATGATCCATCAATCAAATATTTTTCAGATCAACCCGCTCATTAAAATAAATTCATGGTACACCCTACGTTTTTTAGTTTCCAACTCAAGCAACAATTTTCCAAATTTTCTCCACCATTTGCTTTCCTTCGACTATCATTTTGCGGTCAGGCCCTACCTTGATTTTTCTTTCACCTGGCTGCAATTTCACAGTTGAGTAATTTGTGGCCGACCTCGATTTTGCGGTAATACCTTTTGAAGGTCGACAATTGAATCCAACAACTAGTAAGTACTTTCTATTCAGTTTGATTTCTATGTCTTTTCTAGACAAAGTTATAGCATGCAAGGTCTATATATCCTCGCTATAACAATTCCTCCATAGTCGTCATTAAATTAAATGACCAGTAATAGCCAAAAGATTGAAGCTGCCATATGTGAAATAGCGGCTTAAATAATTCTAAGTCTCTCTTGAAGTTGCAGGTATCTCTTAATCCTCTCCTAAATACCTAGCTAGGTGTATGTGTTTCATAAAAGGACCAATGCATCTTTTGTTTTTTGATTTCTCTACTACTGTCCATTGCCCCTATTGAGTTAAGTATTGAAAAAGCCTTGTCGAAATAACTTTTGATAGCCCTTTTTTTTAGGAGAAATCATTCAAACAAATATTAATCTAATCAGCATGTAGCCTTTTTCATCACTTGATTTGGATATTCCATTCCCTAAACTATTAATAAAAGGAGGGCAATTGCTGTCACAAAAAAAGTCATACATTATCATACTCTTTTACATAACATAACATAAAAGAAGAGTCTTTAGATAAAGAAACACTTGAAAACAATCAGGTGATAGTCTGCAGCCAGAGTGGGCTTGCTTAACAATTGAAAGATTAAACATGATTGAAAAAGAAAATATGGAAAACAAAATAATTTTCCATTGCCTTTATCAATCACAAATAAATGAGTGTAAGTACACACAATCCCACAAATTAGGAACATTTGTGATGAAAAGAATATCGTTTCTACATCAAAATGCGCACCATAGCAAGACCAACTGCCGATATTGAAACAAGGGTACCAATGCAATACTTTATAACATCGTATTTGGCAGCCTCTAATTGTGCTCTCAGTGCATGAATTTCCTAATACACAATAACAATAACATTAAATCGTCATTACTGTCGAATAAAAGAGTTGGAAGAAAACTATATCAAAACACTTTGAATTATATGGTTTACCCGGTCAAGTTTGTTAGTCAAGTCACTATTTTCTGCAGCTTGCTTAGCTAGTTCATCACGCATACGCCTAATTAATTAGGAAAAAGAATTGTTAAAAAGGCAAATACACAAATATAATCTAGTACATTATGGACTAAATGTAATTATGTAAGGCTACAGATTAGTGTACAGTTTGTTTACACTACAAGGAAAATAAAACTGATTTAAAATATAACTCCAAAAAAGGGATGAGCATCATTAATTCAATGCCCGCGCAATGATACAACAATACTCAAGTTGGAACTCATCAAAACTCTGCACTAAGTTAAAAGGTTATTCATAGAAAATATACATTAATTTATAATCAACATATACTTGGTGCTAAAGTTAATTATTTCTAAAGTAAATCAACAAATTTTAAAATGATACCAACAACTTACTAGTCAAAGCTGGATACCGTCTTTCTTTAATAAATACAAAAGAAAGAAAACTTAGTTTATAAAAAAAAAAAGTAACACCAAAAAAAGAAATTTTATTACCCTCTTTCAAGATTTAAATCCAAACGTTGTCCAGCAGTGACTTTGTCAACTTCATATCTGCTCAAGATAATCCATAATTAAACTAAATCACAAGAGAACTCGAAATTTTGGTACAATTGCATTATGAATGTTAAAAACTTAAATGTAAATCACACACTTGAGCTCCCTGCGCAGGTTCTCAATATCCCCTCGAAGTTTTTCAGTCTCTCGTTGCAATAATGCAAAATGATGCTCCTGCAATCAAAAAGATAAACTTACAAGTGAACAATAAGACAATAGACTTTGAACCATCTGCTCAGAAAATGATAAATTGAAGGGTTCATTTATTGATTTATTTATTTTTTCAATAACTTTACCAATGCCATAAAAACATCAATAATAAAATAATTTGATTAAATGATACCATATTTACCAATTTACATTTGAATGAAAAAAAAAGATTTACTAATATTGTATAGAGCGCATGCAGGGTTTAGAATTGACCAAAAGACACACTATACTTTGGTAATTACCAAATGACACACTTATTTGTCTGCTATTCCGAAACTACCCCTCTTGCCAACCTCGCTTTTCGGACCCAAATTCTAATTTGAAAGTTATTTCTGTGGTTCGGATGCACATCACCTCATCATGTGTCTCATCCTCTCTCTTTGCTGTGTGACATTGATCTTTGTCCATACCTCTTCCTGCTCTTATAAATACAACCCCATTAGGAACCTCTTCCTACTTACCATACCTCTTTTGCAGTTTGGTAGGATTGCAATAGAGTAAGTAGAAAGCGGGACTATTGTCGTAAGACATTCAAGAGGCGACTTCGAAGGACAACTGCATTGAAAAACATCGGCATTGAAGGACAAATTTTAAGCTGACTGAATTTAGTAGAAGAAGACAAATAAAGATTTAGTGATGTACATATCATATTTACTACTGTTTATAAAATTATTCTGTAATGTAAAAAAAAAACAGTGTCCACAAATCATATTTATGTTGTCCATCGATGTGTGGCCTGTGGGAAGATTTATGGAATAACACTAGCAATGTAGTGTCCTCCATTACTTATCTAGGGTTCTCTAGAGGTGCTCCACTGTAATGCTAAATTTGAGCTAGACCGTGGTCCAAGTATCCAGGATACTAGGCCCACGGGACCTAATATGGGATCATATCAGGCCCTTTGTAGTCCTGATATCCTGATACCAGGCCCACGTTGTTCGTTGATCAAAATCAATGTTTGACATCATATCTACCTTCTCCTTGCTCAACCCTTCCAAGCGGTTGCGAGTTTGCAGAAATTCAAATAGCTTAGGTCTATTAGTGGATTTCGATCAAAATTCACTAATGGACCTAGACAAGTCGGATTGCAAGTCCAATGGATTTCCGAGACTATAAGGAGTTCAACGGTGTTCTCCATTGCTTATTTAGGACACTCCGGAGGTAGTCTAATGTTACGATAAATTTCAACTAGAACGTGGACTTGATATGGGATCATATCAACCCACATTGGGCCTGATACAAGACAATATTAGACCTTTTGTAGTCTTGATATCCTAATACCAAGCCCACATTGTTCGTTGATCAAAACCAAGGTTTGACACCATACCTATCTTCTCTTTACTCAACCCTTCCTAACAGTTGCGAGTTAAGGGCTGTAAATGAACCAAGCGTTCGTGAACAAGCTTGGTGTTCGGCTTGGTAAGAGCTTGTTTATGTTCGTTCAATATACATAGGATTAATTAAACAAACAAGCTTGAACAGCTTGTTAAGCTAAACAAATAAGCTTGAACACATATGTGTTCAGCTCGTTAATGTTCGTGAACAACGTTCGTGAACAATATTCGTGAACAACGTTCGTGAACAATGTTCACGAACCATATTTATTAATAAAACTCTTTTCAATATCCTAAATAAATAATTAAATAAAATAAAATAAATAAATAAATTTAAATTATCAATCTTAATAACCAATCAAACAATTAAAAGTTTCAAACAATCAAACAAGCTTGAGTTGAGAGCTTGATAACATCTAAACGAACCAAGCTCAAGCCAAGCTCAAACCAAGCTCAAGCCAAGCTCGAACCAAGCTCAAGCCAAGCTTGAATTGAGAGCTTGATAACATCTAAATGAACCAAGCTCAAGCCAAGCTTCAAACAAGCTCAAGCTCATAAAAAATAAACCAAGCCAAGCTTGAACACTCATTTCAAAAGCTTGGTTCATTTTAAACTCGGCTCGGCTCGGCTCGGTTAACTTATCAAACAAGCTTGAACACCCCAAAGCTCGGCTCGGCTCGGCTCGTTTACAGCCCTCGCCGAGTTTACAGAAATCCAAATAGCCTAAGTTCATTAGTAGATTTCGGTTAAAATCCATTGATAGATCTAGACAGGTCTGATTGCACCCATTTAAAGTTCGGCGGATTTAAAGGAGTCCAACGGTGTCCTCAATTATTTATTTAGGGCTCTCTGGAGGTGCTCCAATGTTACGATAAGTTTCAGCTAGAACATGTACCAGATATGGGATAATATCATGCCTAAGCTTGGTATGGGACCATATCAGACCCTTTGTAGTCCTAATATCCCAAAATCAGGCCCACGTTATTTGTTGATCAAAATCAAGGTGTGACACCATATTTACCATCTCCTCGCTCTTCCTAGCGGTTGCGAGTTTGTAGAAATCAAATAGCCTATGTCTATCAGTGGATTTCAGTCATCAATTATGAAAATCTAGTATAGGTACATCATATCTATCGTTGCTTGCTTTTTGAATTACAACATCACTGATTCTGACATTGTAGCTTTGCTAACTTTGTTTGTAATTTATTTTTCAAGGATGATCATATTGCCAAAGAAATTCTCTTTGATATATGGAATACACTTGATGCAAATTCAGCTATGTGATAGGGAGCTATTGTAGTAAAGTATCCAGAACTAATATTTCATCTTCTTCTGAGAATTCTGGTATGAGGAACACAAATAGACATACAAGGAATTTGACCTTCCATCTAAATAAAAAAGCAAATAACCTAAAAGATAAGGTTTTGAATCTTTATACAATACTTGTTGAATACTGTGAGCCTACTTAGAGTGAGGAGGAAGAGCATTATATTCAAAAGAAGTACAATGAAATACAGATGTACAAGAAATTTTTGTTGATGATATGTAGATTGAACAAAATGTATCCCCAAAAATAAGAGTTCCTAATAGCTGATGATCCATATATTCTGAATTCTCAATTACTACAAAGGTCAATTAGAGAGGCAACAAATGAGCATAAATTTTTTGGTAGATAGATTTTTCCGTCTCGATAAGAGTTCAAAAATACAATTGTAAAGTATGTCATGGTTAAATATATAAGATATAACTCAGTTGTCACCCGGATAAATAAAGTTAAAGCAGTTTGCTTCAATCAACCATGTCCATGGAAAATAGTTGGGCAGGGATACGGAGTTCACTGTTACGAAATATGTAAAAAAACATTAATGTCGCATCATTAGGGAAAGTGCAGATCATCAAACATGCTTTTTTTCAATTGTAACATCTTTTATTAAAGAGCAATTTGTTTTTAACAATCAGTATAAACCAAGTATTATTATATCAAATATAAAAGCTAAGTTTGATGTGAACATATCAAACATAGCCTGGGAGAAAGCGATGAAGGTCGTTAGAGATTATGATTAGGCATATAGAGATCTTCCACTATATCTGTGTGAGTTGAGTCAAGATCCTCAAACTTATGTGGCACTGTCCTCCCAGTTGCCTTGGAAACCCCTAAAGTTGAATGTGGATCTACATGAGATTGGTTTTGGATCATACAAAGAGATTCTTTGTTGTCGGTGTATAGTTAATGAACACAGTATCAAATAGATATCGTGACATTATACCAACAATTAGGAAAGTCTACCTTGATCGCTCATCACACTTTCTATTACTACCACATGTTTTACAACATGATAACATAGACTAGTGGCAGGTCAACTCTAGGCTTGTTTTGGGCAGCAACACGAGCAAACACAATACTCCAGTATGATCTCATAATACAGTCCATGCTTGAAAATCATTCAGATGCCCATAAGTGGCTTTATAACATTGCCCCAAAAAGATGGGTAATGCACACTATAGTGGGAGAAGGTACAAAATGCTAACCACTAATTGTGTAAAGAGTTTAAATGCTTTGTTCAAGTATACACGTGAACTTCCCATAAACAGGTTAATTGATAATACATGCTTAATAATTCTTTAACAGTAGGGAGGAATCTCAAAATGGTATGGTACTTTGACAGCTCATGCTACCAAAGAAAAGGATTTAAGGAGAGAAAAAACTAGACTATATAAAGTTCACCTCTACTCTTAGTCTAAAATGGAAGTAGAGGCACGGGGTGTTTCATACATTGTTGATTTGGAAAGAAAATATTGTAAATGTAAGGAGTTTCAAAATTTAGGATTGTCTTACTCACGTACTATTACCGTAACATAGATACATTCCCATATTATGAGCATTATTTTCATTTACAAAATTGGAATGCCACTTACATGGATCAAATTTACCCTTGTCGAAGCAAGAAATTTTGGAAATAACATTATAGTTCTATGTCTTTGTAGCCTTGTGCAACCCGATAGATGAAAGAAGACACAAATCGAGTCGAAACATAACGGAAAGGTAAAAATCAAATGCAACCGCCGCAAATGGGCAATAATCGAAGGTCTTATAGAATGTCACAGCCCCTGGTTCTTGACTTACTAGTATATGCATGCAGGAATATTATACTTGATTTATATATTTTGTAAACAGAAAGAGTGGATCTATATATTTTATATGTAGTACATCCATAGTGTTGTAAGAAAAACATTTGTGTAGAGTGTTGTTATTTTTATATATTTGTATATAGTATTGGTTGTTTAATACACGATGTTATCTATGATATGAGAAGTGAATATACTGAATGGTCAGAGGAATAACAACATGATTGCCAAAATAAAAATCAGAATGTCCAAATTGACATGGTGGTGCTGATTAGTGAAAAGCGGCAATGTAAATCAATCCCAACAAGCTAGAAAAAGATTATCTTGTTTCAAACTTTGTGCCAAATGACACCATATTGCTCTAAACTAATACTCCATACCATATCTACGTTCTGCAGACTAAACCCTTCATAACAATTGCGTTTTTTCAAAAATCCAAATAGACTAGGTCGAACCATAGATTTCAACTCTACAAGTGTGCTTGAAAATTTCAAATAGGCTTGTTCTAAGTTATGACTTTAAAAATTGAGTGTTGGTGTTCTTGTACATGTAAACTATGTGTTGTTCTTTGAAATCCATCAGCTGCACTGTTTGTGTCAATAGGCACGACACAAGAACTTCATCGATAGTGGTTAGAACCAAGGTTTGACGCTAATCTACCATCTCCTTGCTCAACTTTTCTTAGTGATTTCAAGTTTGTGAAAATCTAAGTAGCCTAGGTCCATTAGTGGATTTTAGTCAAAATCCATTGATGGACTTAGACATGTCCGATTGCACCCAATTCAAGTCCTGCGGGTTTCTGGTATTACAATAATTACAACAGTGCCCAACATTACTTATTTAGGCATCTCCGAAGGTGCTCTAATATTACGATAAGTTTCCACAAGAATATGGGCTGATACCAAGCCTCATTGATCAAAACTAAGATTTGCCACCATATCTACTTTCTCCTCGCTCAACCTTTCATTGCTTATTTAGGGCTTTCCAAAAGTGTTCTAATGTTACAATAAGTTTTAGCTAGAATCTGAGCTTGATATTAAGCCTAAGGTGACACCATATTTATGTTCTTTTCACTCAACCATTCCTAGTGATTGCAAGTTTGCAAAAATCCAACAGTACCCTCTATTGCTTATTTAGGGCTCTCCGGAGGTGCTCCAGTCTTATGCAACATTTCAACTAGAAATTGGTTGTAGGCCCACTAATTAACCAGGCCTACGATGTCACAGTGCAAATGGTGCTGGTTAATTAGTGGGCCTGGTAAGCTGAAATGTTGCATAAGTTTAGAGCACCTCCGGAGAGCCTTAAAGCGGAGAGGCTTACATATGCAATAGAGAGCACCGTTGAATTTATGCAAACTTGCAATCACTATGAAGGGTTGAGCAAATATAGTGTCATCTTGGGCCTGATATGATATAATATCAGACTCACATTCTAGATAAAACTTATCGTAACATTGGAAAACCTTTGGAGATCCCTAAATAAGCAATGAAGGGTTGAACGAGGAGAAGATAGATATAGTGGCAAACCTTGATTTTGATTAAAGAACAATGTGGGCCTGGTATCGGGATATCAGGACTACAAAGGGCTTGATATGATCCCATGTTAGGCCCAAGCCTGATATTATCCATATTAAGCCCACATTCTAGCTGAAACTTATCGTAACATTGGAGCATTTCCGGAGAGCCCTAAATAAGCAATAGAGGACACCGTTGGAGTCCTTACCATACCAAGTAATCCAGACATATCTAGGTCCATCAGTGAATTTTGACCAAAATCCATTAATGGACCTAAGATATTTGGATTTCTACAAACTTGCAATCACTAGGAAAGATTGAGCGAGGAGAAGATAGATATGATGCTAAACTTTGGTTCTAACTACTGTCAATGAAGTTCTTATGCCGTGCTAGTTGGCACGAAGTGCAGCTAATGGATTTCAATGACCAGCACACCTTGTACAATTTAAATTTACAAGCACAACAATATTTAATTTTTAAAATCATAACTTAGAACAAGCCTATTTGAAATTTCCATGCAGTAGAGTTGAAACCTACAGTTGGACTTATCTTATTTGGATTTCTGAAAAATCATAACCGCTAGGAAGGGTTGTACATTGACGCTGGGATTGGTTTACATTGACGCTTTTCTCTAATAAGCACCACCGTACCAATTTGGTCATTATGATTTCTATTTGGTTGGGTAATTATATTGTTATTCATGTGACCATTCAGTATACATGTCTCGTATCATAAATAACACCGTGTATTAAACAGCCAATACTATATACAAAGATATAAAAATAGCAACACTCTACACAACTATTTTTCTGATAACACAATGTTTGTACTACATACAAAATATATAAATCAAGTATAATATTCCTGCATACATATACCAATAAGTCAAGAACTAGGAGTCGACGATATTCTACAAGACTTTTGATTATGACCTAATTGTTTGCAGCGATAGCATTTGATTTTTATCTTCCCATTATGTTTTAACTCGATCTGTCTTTTTTTTCCTACCGGGCTATACAAGGCTATGGGAACATAGAGCTATAATATTGTTTACACCACTAGGCTAAAATTCGTTGCTTCGATAAGGATAAATATGATCCATGCAAGTGATATTCCAATTTTATGAATGAAAATAATGCTCACAATATAGAAGTATATCCATGTTTCGGTGAATGATGACGACAATAGCATGTGAGCAAGGCAACCCTGAATTTTGAAACTCCACACATTTATAATATTTTCTTTCTAAATCAACAATGTATGAAGCACTCCGTGTCATTACTTCCATTTTAGACTGAGTAGTAGTGGACTTTATATGGTTTAGCTTTTTCTCTCCTGAATCCATTTCTTTGGTAGCATGAGGTGTCAAAGCACCATACCATTTTGAGACTTCCTCTCTATGATTAAAAAATCATTAAGCATGTGTTATCAATTAACCTATTTATGGGAAGTTCACGTGTTTGCTTGAACAAAATATTTAAACTCTCTACACAATTAATGGTTAGCATTGTGTACCTTCTCCTACTAAAATATGCATTAGCCCATCTTTTAGAGTCAATGTTCTGAAACCACTTATGGACATCTGAGTGTTTTTCAAGCATGGATCATACTATGGTATTGTGTTTATTTGTGCTGCTGCTCAAAATAAGCTTAAAGCTAACCTACCATCTGTATCTATTACCATACTGCAAGACATGCGGTAGCAACATAAAGCATGATGGGCGATCGAGTACACTCTTAATTGTCGATATAATACTGTGATGTATATCTGATACTATGCTCATTGGCTGCGCATTAATAGCAATGAATCTTTTCGTATGATCCCAAAATCACTCTTATGCAGACCCATATTTAATTTAAGCGATTCCAAAGGCAACTGGGAGAACATATGTAGGGATCTAGTGCGCTAAACACACGAAAAGTGCAGCGGAAAAACAACTAGATCCTCTCCAGAAGATCCATGCGAAGGAGTAAAATACATATACTAAGTTTGATGAAATTTATACCTTTGTTGCGTGCCCTTCATTATCCCGGCAGCAATTTTTCTTTGGATGCAAATCTCAGCGTGATCAAGTGGTTGCGCCTCTATGGTATCTATATGAACACATCCTTCGTTCGTCACACGAACTAAGCCTTCGGAGAAGAACCAACTTTGTGGTGCTAGCCACACAAGGTGATTCGGCCAAGAAGGAAGAAGAGGAAGAAGAAGGGAAGATCAAGAGTCACACTTTTCATCTCTAATAAAAAATCTAATTAAAAACCTATTTATATTCATCCAATGAATACCAAGGGTTTTTGTCTCTTTGTATTTCTATTATTGAGTTGGATTATTATATTGGATTAACCATTAATCCAATAACCCAATGAGTCTAATCCATTAATCTAATAATCCAATGAGTCTAACCCATTAATAAAATGTGTCTAATTTGGATTAAACTCAATCCAATGAGTGCTCAATCCAATGAGTGGATTCATTTGAGTCTAACTTAATGAGTAACCTAAAAAGCTTAATCATCTCATAATTGGCTCTTATTGAAGGGGAGCCTTGGCGCAACGGTAAAGTTGTTGTCATGTGACCAAAAGGTCATGGTTCGAATCCTGAAAACAGCCTCTTGCAAAAAGCAGGGTAAGACTGCATACAATGGATCCTCCCCCGGGACCCCGCATGGCGGGAACTTCGTGCACCGGGCTGCCCTTTTATCTCATAATTGGCTCTTAAGGCTAATACCAACAATCTCCCACTAGCACTAGTGTCAATCACCACAAAGATGACACCAACAATTTGGATTAACCCATTAATTTTAAGATCCTCAGTATTTTAGTCAAACTAAAATACCCATTTCCAAACCAACATGTTCTTTGTGTGTGACCCAATAGACTCTCGTAACGTTGACAATGTATCTAAAACCATTTTAGATATATAAATAATGAGTGACATCTAGCAATGCATCATTACTACGAGTGACGAGAAAGTCGAGATCCGACCTAACGACTATTATCTTGTATGACTCGGTCCTTTATCTTTGATATCTAGATTGATCATGAGACATAGGCTGTGTCATCGTCTTATCAATCTTTGAGTTTCTTGATCTATAAGTAGACACATTCAGATAAATAAGCTCAATATCTCATATTGACTTATTTGAGCATGGTCATGCATTCTTGTGTCCTACTAATCAAGGGGCATATTGCTTCCATCATATGGAAGGGATAGATCCCATCTACATCACTCACATCCCTTCGCATAACTCATTGCAAATCTAGTGATCGACTTTATAGTCCACCCTGTTATAGGTGACGTTTGACGATACCAAAGTACACAACTCTTTATGTAGGAAACTGTAGTGACTTCAGGTCTAAGGACTATTCATACCAATAGTCACATGAGAATGCTTATGACACTCATATAACGATCCATAAAATATTTTCATGACGAGTCATTCAGTATATATTCTTTAATATATATACTCATGTACTAACCTGATTTCTCATATCCATGACTTGTGAGATTAAGTCATCCATTGACCTACATGTTAGTCTCAGCGCATTAATATTAATATTATCCTTATATATTAATGCTTGACTAGGAATAGTTAAGAGTAGTATTCTATGTATATCTACAATATCTCACTATTAATTCAATCAATTGATATGCTGTAGACTAGAACGTACTACCTTAGGACATTTTATACTTCTTCATTCAACACTGAACTGAAATAAATATAATAACAACTTTGTTTTTTATTAATAAAATAAAATATGATACAATATGTCCTAAGTCAATCAACTCTTCATTGACTCTTAGAGCTTACACTAACAATCTCTTTATGTCACTAGTGTCAATCACTGAAATATCTAATATCCATTGACCTAGTATAACTATCATGCTAGTCTCACATCTTAATCTCAGATTAAGTCAATATTAGCAATGTATTGACCGATGCTCATATTGACCGATACTGACTAGTCTCACATTAAGTCTCACATGCTAATATCCATTGACCTACATGACTGATGCTATCCAGTGACCTTCACCTGGATATGACAGGTACCTGCTAGTCATGCTTAACGCATACGAGACATATGGGCGAGTACAAAGCATGACATACATGATAGACTCTATAGCAGATACATAAGGAATCTGATCCATGAGGTCTATTTCTTCCTTAGAAGAGGGGTATTGAATTTTGGAAACTCGCACCATGTGACATTGGTAGGAATCCCTTCTTGGAATGCTGCATGGAAAAACCGTTAAGTACCTTGTCAATATATGTACTCTGACTTAGTCCAAGCAATCGCTTAGATCTATCTCTATAAATCTTGATGCCTAAAATGTAGGCTGTTTCGCCTAAGTCCTTCATTGAGAAATAATTCCCAAGCCAAGTTTTTACTAACTGAAGAGTAGGGATATCATTTTCAATGAGAAATATCTCATCTACATGCAATATGAAAAAGATGACGGTGCTCCCACTAACCCTCTTGTAGCTACAAGGTTCATCTTAATTCTTGATGAAACCAAACATTCTGATTGCATCATCGAATCGAAGATTCCAGCTTCTAGAAGCTTGCTTTAATCCATAAATGAATTATTGCAACTTACATACCTTTCCAGCCTGCTCTGGATCTATAAAACCCTCAGGTTGTGTTATATACACATCCTCGAGTAGATTCCCATTAAGAAATATGGTTTTGACATTCATTTGTCCTATCTTATAATCATAGTAAGCTGCAATAGCAAGCATGATTCGAATGGACATTAGCATCGCAACTGGTGAAAAAGTTTCATCATAGTCTATACTATGAATCTGCTTGAATCTTTTAGCCACCAATCTACCTTTATAAGTATGCATATGACTATCCATGTCAGTCTTCACCTTGAAGACCCACTTACACCCTTTCAGGTGGATCAACCAAAGTCCATACTTGGTTAGTGTACATGGATTCCATTTTAGATCTCATGACTTCTAGCCATTTCTCAGAATTTGGGCCCTGTACAGCTTCCTGATAAGATGTAGGCTCGTTGAGACCAACAAACACTACATCACCATGGTCAGACAAGAAAAAAAATATCTCTCAGGTTGACGATGTGTCCTATCAGATTTGCGTAGAGATTGTACTACTTGAACAGGTTGTTGCTCCATAACTTTTTGCAGTGTAACAAAATCATGATCCACAATATCTTGTGGTGCCTGTTTAATTTCCATCAAGGCTTCAATGCTAGATTGTGTATCTAAATTTCTTCACGATCGACTTTACTTCCACTAGATTTTCTAGAAATAAACTCCCTTTCTAAAAAACACCATTTCTGGCAACAAATACTTTATCTGGGATTATAAAAGTAATATCCCTTTGTTTCCTTAGGATATCCTATAAAATAACACTTGTCCAATTTGGGGCATAATTTATCATAGACTTGTCGTCAAACGTAAGTCTCACAACCCCAAATCTTCATGAAAGATATTTTGGAACTCTTCCCGGTCCATATCGTATATAGTGTCTTTATGACGACCTTAGATGGAATGCGGTTAAGTGTGAAAGCAGCAATCTCTAGAGCATGTCCCTAGAAAGAAGTAGGAAGATCGATTTGACTCATCATCGATCGTACCATATCTAATAACGTATGATTTCTCCTTTCTGATACACCATTCCATTGTGGTGTTCCAGGTGGAGAGATGATCTCACACCCAACGAGATGTTCATGAAACTCTTGGCTAAGGTATTCCCCACCTTGATTTGATCAAAGCATCTTAATACGCTTACCAAGTTAGTTTTGTACTTCATTTTTGAATTTTTTGAACTTTTCAAAAGATTCTGACTTATGTCTCATTAGATACACATAACCGTATCTATTAAAATCATCAGTAAATGTAATGAAGTAATGATAGCCTCTTTTAGCTGCTATTCTGAAAGGGCCGCATACATCAGTATGTACAAGTCCTTATAAGTCATTAGCTCTTTCACCGTGTCCACTAAATGGAGTCTTTGTTATCTTGCCTTGAAGATAAGATTCACATACCTTATATGATTCAAAATCAAATGAGTCCAAAAGTTCATCCTTATGAAGTTGGGATATGTGACTCTTATTTATGTGACGTGACAATGCCAGAGATATGTTTGGTTCAAATTATTAAACTCGAACCGTTAGTATTTATGTTATAGATTGGGTTGTCAAAGTCTAAAACATGGAGTCCATTCACAAGATGTGCACTACAATAAAACATTTCATTGAAATAAACAGAACAACATTTGTCCTTTATTACAATGAAAAACCTTTCTTGTTCAAGCAAGAAACAAAAATAATATTCTTAGTTAAGGCAGACACATAACAACACTCTTTAAGTTCTAAAATAAACCCAGTGGGCAAAGATAAGGAATATGTTCCTACAACTACAGCAACAACTCTTGTGCCATTACATACTTATAGGTCCACTGCACCCTTTGTTAATGATCTACTATTTCTCAACCTCTACACATTAGTACGAATATGAGATGCACACTCGATATCTAATACCCATGAAGAAGAAATAGATAGATTAACTTCTATAACATGTATACCTGAGGCAGAAGCCTCACTTTTCTTCCTTTTCAGCTTCTAGGTGCAACTTACAATTCCTCTTCCGGTGTTCGGTCTCACCATAGTAGAAGCAAGTTCCTTCCTTAATAACTCCACCTTTGGATTTCAATGCATGAGTCTTGCTCTTGCCTTTGGCTTGTGTCCTATCCTTATTTTTAGACTTCTATTTGCCTTTGTCCTTTTGCACAATTAAAATAGTACTTGGTTTTGCCTTCTCAAGGTTGAGTTCAGCAGTTCTCAACATGCTCAACATCTCAGACAATTGTTTGTCAATTTCATTCATGTTATAATTTATGACAAATTGACTATAGCTCTCGGGCAACGACTATAGAATTAAGTCAATGGCCAATTCTTTGCCTAGTGGAAATCCCAACCTTTGTAGATTCTCCACATACCCGATCATTTTGAGCACATAAGGCCCTACGGGACTTCTTGCATTCTGCATTGAAATAGAGCCTTGAAGATCTCAAATCTCTCATGCCTTGCTTGTCCTTGATATAGTTGTCTAAGATATTCAACTATATCATAAGCATCCATGTTCTCATGTTGCTTCTGATGCTGGCGAACATAAGGCATGATACATCTAATGCATTATCATGATGCTTCTTATAAGCATCCCTATCAGCACTATTTTCAAGTTTCGGTACCAATCTAGGAAGTTAGCTTCATTGAGCTTGTCCTTATCAAGGACAGATCTAGTGAGAGTGTATTCGACGTACTAGACGACATAGTAATCTACAACAATAAAATGTAGAAATAAGTATCATATTTAGATCATTTAATTAGACCTTTAATTAAATAATTCTCTCACTGAATTCTAAAGCTTGGTAGTAGCAAGTCACTACTAGCTCTAAACCCAAAAGTAAAGACATTCAAATGAGACAAGATCCACTTTATACCTCATCTTTAGCGTAGACGATGGGCGCATGGTCTCTTTGGCGTAATGGTATTCTCAGGAACTGACGACCTGGGGTTTACCCCGCCATATGCCTATGACCTGTGTACCTGTATGAACCTCCCTCCATATCCGTGGGGCCAGCACTAGGGGGCCGCTAAGGTAGCGGATCTACCTTGAGTTAGCTTTGGCTAATCGCCCAAGACTTGTATAAATTAGGTAGACAACGTATACCAATTGAACAAGATCCATATTATACCTCATCTTGAATTAGCTTTGGCTAATCGTCCAAGACTTAGTAGAACTTAGGTAGACAATGTTTACCAATTACATCCTATGTAACTTTTGTATCTTTAGGTGAACAAGACTATTTGTTCGGTTGCCCATCTTATGAAGTCCATAGTATAACTCATCTTGAGTTAACTTTGGCTAATCGCCCAAGACTAGTATAATTGAAATTACATCGTATGGATTATGCCTCTAAGTTCTCAATCTAATTGAAGTAACTTAGTTAAGTCACACCCAAAGTTCAATAGTCGAACATCACAATTGTCCTGTCACACTCTACCAAGATAAACACTTTGCTTTGGCAAAAAATGATCGAGATAGTAGTGAGTAGCGAACTTTGGTAAGCATATGAAAATGACCTAATTACGATAGCTACACATGCATCATATACATTTATGGCATATGATAGCATACATCAACATATACCCTAATTAAATGTGACACGGTTATGACCCCATAAACTACGATCTTCTCAAGCCAATGAGAAGATCGAAAGGTCAACCTAGGTCCAGCGTTGCCGGAGAGTTAACGCAACGACGAAGAAACAATAAAATAAATTAATAGAAACAAAAAATAAAAACTTACCGGAAGCACGCCGCGATGAGAGAAGACGAAGAATCTGTGATGAAAGAAGACGAAGCACCTCGACAAATCCGATTTAGTATTAAAAAACCTAAAATACCTAGGCCCGCCGAGCCCGTCGAAGCCTGCGATGGCCGCCGAAGCCCATTGAGGACCGCCTAGGCGGCCCAGCCGCCCAAGTCTTCCACCTGGCTGGTTTCTGGCGCGGCCTGCCGCCACACAACGCCTAGGCGGCCGCCTAGGGCGATATTTTGAACACTGGGTTTGTGTGAGCTCAACTCTAGAAGGCCGGAGGATCACCTAAGCGACTGGAGAAGACGCCGGACTGTCAGCACATGGCTGACTGATCCGGGCGCCCAGACCAGTTAGCCCAAGTGCCTGGATTGTCCATACCAGTTGGTCAGGGAGCCTGAACTAGATGGTACGGGCGCCCTGACCACCAAGGTGCCTAACAGGTGCCTCGTCACAGTGTCATTGCTGTGGATCACCTTCGGGTCCACGTCAGCAACGGTTTGCGCGCCCAGACATGGTCCAGGCACTCAAACATCGAAAAATTTGATCTCCAAGCTATTGCGAAGCCGTTGCGTGGAGATAAAGTTTGCCTCGTTGGATGCCTGGAGAGGGTCCAGGTGCCCGAAAATACCACGTCAGCAAACGGCTAGTTTCGACAAACGGGTTATAAATAGAGTTCTAGCCTTCTTCATTTCACAACAACACTTGTACTTTGAATTATTCTTTTCTGTTTTTATTGTTCTGTGCTTTCAACGTTTATAAGAGGCTTCTCTACCTATGGCAAAAGGAGATTTTTAGTACACTTTATTTGTTTTGGATTAACAACCTCTCCAGTTGTAACCTAAAATCAAATAGCCTCTTTTCATTTCTATGCAATTTATTTCTATTTTTCTAACCGGTGTTTATTAGTTAAAGTCGAAAGTTGTGAGAAGGATGTATTTGTAATTTTAGACAATTCACCCCCTCTTGTCGGCTGCACCGGGACCAACAACTATTGCTAATAGTGCGCTTAATATTGATTAGGAAATTAAATTTTTGAGAAATCAAACACTTATACTCAAGTGCCCCACTATCCTATACCTTGAATCAATGCAATCCCAGATTTATTGTGACAATCAATCAAGAATATTTCCTTTATAGAAAGCTAGTACCTTTATTAGGTAACATTATTTATGTCAAATAAGAGGTATCATTTTTTTACTTTTATATAATACAATGTATTAAATGAGTTTATTCATGGTTTAAAATCCCAAACTGTATCGAAGTTTAGGTTTATGACCGAATGATATAGTTCGTTGTATCGTGCCAATATGGTTTCGATATTTTTTAAATATAAATATATTAATTAAAAATAAAAAAATAAATCTACATATTAAAAATTTAAAAAAAATAAAAAAAATTATTTTTTTTAAAAGGAAAATATGAGATTATTGCGTCTATATATAGTAAATAAATAATATATGAAATTAATGGGATAATTTTATTAGACTTTGATAAAGCCGATTTAGATTATCATATATATATATATATATATACATATATATATGAGTTGATTGAAATTGTTAGCCTAAGTTCCAATTTATTTTTTTTTCTTCTTTTTTTGTCAACATGCGAGTGTCCTTACTGCGACCCACAAGCTTATAGGCCCGTTGCGACCAACAAAGTCCCTTTCGTGACCCGTATTGGTCATGGTGGCCTTCACACCCTAGCGAAGGGCTTACGCGGGGTGCGACACCCTCTGTGTTCCCCGGGGAGGGTCGCCACGAAGTCGTGGCATCCTCTACCACCTCGTAGCACCCTTGCGATCGTGGTACCAGTATGTACTGATACTGACCAATGCCCAAACAATGAATACTGCCTGTTTCAAGCTACACGGCTTGGTTTTTCAACCCATGAGTTTATTAGAAAAAAATAAATCAACTAGTTGAATAATTAACTCAGAAAATAATGAGATGTATAATTTATACATTCTACCAATTTCCTATTCTCTAGCAATATTTATGACCCATATACTAGATTCCTTGCTTGTTGAACTAGTTGATCTGATTCAGTTTTAAAAACATAGATTTCATATAGTATTTAGTTCCTATTGAGTAGATGAAATGAACTTTGTGATTTGCTAGATTTAAGCAAATTATTACAAACATTGGTTAGTTAATCATAAGAACACATACTCTTAAATTCTTTCTTGTGTCCAATGGTCTTACACTCCCATCCAACTAAACTTACATTCATGGAGAGGGAGTAAACTGAGGGAAAAAAACATTTTCTTTGTCAATCAAACACAATGGGCTGCTAAGTTGGCCTCAGATAATATTGTCTACCTCAACTATTAAACATGCAAGTTTCAATTTTGATCGTTTAACTAAAAACACATAACTACAATGACATATAGTTGCAGTACCAGACTAAAATCTTTTTTATCAACAAAAAGGAAACTAATTTATGCCAACACGCTAACTTGTGATCTACCCTACCCATGCCAACCAACAAAATTACATATGAAAACACTGAATGTACCTCTAATCATTATCAGTCAATAGTACTAGCCCAAATTTACTTAATAACCAGTTATGCTCCATGAATCAACTAATATTAATGTAATAATAGTAACTAGTATGGTTTCAACAATTCGTTGGGAGCAAACATATCTAAATATATTACCTGTGTGCTCTTCATTTCAGACTTGAATTTTGATAAATTAGATTCTTGAACCATCTCAATCTATATATATACCAAATAAATTATCAGTTTTTACAAACAAAGTCATAATAAACCGTAAAAAATCTAAATAATAGGTCACAAACCTTATCCATCTCAGACTTTGACATAAAAGACTGTGCCACATTTTCTAAACTATCATTCAAAACTTCTGTAATAGTTGAAGTGATAGCTTCTGCTTGTTTAGTTGGCAACCCTTGTGCCTCCAATCTTCTAACCTGCAAAACAAAAGAAACAAAAAAAAAAAATCAAACATTTACCGCGCAAACAGACTAAGAATCACTAAATAAATATAAAATCATACCAAAGCCAGAGTGTCTACAAGGTAAGCCCGATTTCCATTAGTTTTAACGAGCTGTGAAGAAAAATGCCGCAATAAAAGAGTATGATCGGGGAAATGTAAATCCACGGATGCTTGCATAGGCCTCATCAAAGACCAACAACGGAATCCTAAATCAGTGCTTCCTCTCCTAAGTGACGCGGGTAACATAGGGTTAGACGGAATAATTT
Source organism: Zingiber officinale (assembly GCF_018446385.1). Lineage (NCBI taxonomy): Eukaryota > Viridiplantae > Streptophyta > Magnoliopsida > Zingiberales > Zingiberaceae > Zingiber > Zingiber officinale. The sequence continues at coordinate 170,105,318 of NC_055987.1, read as the reverse complement.
AACGTTAAAAAAAAGTAGGGATTCCCCTAATCCCTCCTTGGCCGGTGGCGCAGACAAATCTAATCCGGGGAAGTCACAGGGCGTGCTTTGCTAGCCTCGATGGGGAGATCCGGTGGCGGCGACGATATTGAGGGATGGAATCGTGCTCTCTGCTCAGGGCGAGGTTGCGCGTCGCAAATGGAAGGCGATGGTCGGATTCGCGCAAGGTAGAAAAAATGGAACTGTGATTTCAATTCAAACCATCCTAATAAAAGGACTCGGCTGAACCGTCGGTTCGGGATGTAAAAGTTCATTTACATATCCGCACGCTGCACCTACCTACGCGCGACCTCCACCATCCAATCAAATAAGGCAATCTTTGAAATACAATATGGGTAATAACGTGGGGTGATTTTGGTGAATACCAGTAAATGTTAATTTTATTTTAGATGTTGAAGTCTGACTTTTGCTTTTCACAATTAGAGGAGAAGATAGCTTTCGAACTTCCCCCACTTCTCCTTCTTGCACGAGTTACTCAAAGATTTGGATCTACCCATCCATTCTGAATTTTCACTCTCTCAATCGGAGAACGGAGAAAGGGAAAGATTTAGCAGTTGGAGGGAAAAGGTGGGGCGGAAACACGATTTAGGGCATGGCGGTCGTGGCGATACATCAGTTCGCGCAGTGCATCACCTGCCACGCATGGAGTCCTGATCGATCCAGTAATTATTCATTCATGCTCCGTTTAGGAATACATTCATTTCCTTTCATTCTAGATTTCATCTTCCGGGAGATCCGGGAATAGCCTCCCATCACGGGAGCGTCTGCTATAGCATTAGTTTTCTTTTGGTTAGTCATTCTTCCCTTTTGGCAGCTGCCTCTATGATAATTTGCGAATCGATGCTAATTGCTGACCTACCCCGATTATCTTATTGGTGCGTCTTTTGCCTTGTGGGTCTCCATCTTAAGGGGATGAGATAGCAATTGACTCGCGCGATTTCCCTGGTGGAAATGCTTTTCTTTTTCACCTAGTGTTTTTGCTTCAACCATGGTGCATGAAAAGCCGGTTTCTTTTTATCTCATCTAAAGGCTAATGTGCCTACTTTGTTTTTCTTCTTAGAGTAAATGGAATATGCATGCCTCGTTGTTTCTCATGGATATCATGTTTAGCCCCAAATAACTGGCTTAGTAAGAGAAAATCTCAAATTGTTCATTTTTTGTTTGCAATATTTGGTTCATTCCTTGATGTGTTTTTTTTCATTATTATTTATGAGCACCTTTAGCATTTTTGAGACTATAATGGTTCAAAAAAATCAATTCAACGTTGTAAACAGGACAAAACCTCAGACCGCTTTACGTGAGATTCATTTCCCAAGTACCAAATTAATACACTCATGGACTCATGGAAATCTGAGTGTCTGGTTGTTTTAATTTTTTTTTATTCTGCTGATGGATTAAAAACTATTTAATTGATTTGGATGGTACTAGTGATGATTGTTGTATACATCTGAATGAAAGATAATATTAATGTAGTCGACTCAAATAGTTGGGACAAATACAATTCAATGATGATATATCAATTGCATGATATATAATTTTAAATGACTTGATTATGTTGGGATATTAGTGCACTTGGACAATGTTGATTGAGAAGTTTGTTAAATTAGTTAAATATTAAAGTAGCAGTGAGAAAAACTAAAAATTAGATGACAGGGATGCTACATAGTGAAGTTTTCAATCCAGCATATGGATTTAGTTGGATAAATTGGCCTTGAATACTTTTGTTATTACTCCTTAGGCCTATCAGTACTTTGATGGAAGTGCATGATAAAGGCTTTCAATGCCAAAGAGAGAATCAACAAAATGAAAAAGAAATAGAAGATACATGCAAATGTGTCCCATTGTTTTCTTTTGGATGATAAATTTATAAACGCTGGTGTGGCTCTTCTTTATATATGGATAATGTTTCCCTTCAGAATGACCATTTAATTACTAACTTATTAATTAGTAAATACTTCCTTATTAACAAAGTGTGCCTTTTATTAATTTATTTTGAAATTATACAGTTAAAAAAGTCAAACATGTTTCAAGATGTTTTTCACTTTGGAAATTTGGTTTTCTTAGTTATAAAACTACAATAGATTATAATGTAGATGTTCGATTTTGTGAGAAATTTTATGCAATATCGAACATGTTCAGTATTCTTTTCATTGATAGGCTCGAATTTCCACAAAAGAGAATTTTTTATTTCAATACTTACTCCTCATTAGTTAACAATTCTAATGATTAGATTCATATGCTTAATTCTGATAGTTAAGGTAAATGATTATTCATCAATTTTGTATTTTTCATTAAATAGGAGGTATTTCTATGTTCAAATGGTGGTGCAATGTTGTATTTTCCAATGAGAAGGTAGAACATAGGTGTGGGCCAAGTAAATCAATAGATAGTGTTGATAGTATTGGACATACAGATAGAAGTGAACTCCTACACCATTATTTCCCTTAACTTAGCATTAGTTTTGTATTCCATACTCAATGGCCTTTGGTTTATTTCTTTTAGCAACTTGCTTTATAGTAGTCATAATTTACCATTCCGATGTACAGTGGTTGCATTTTGTCCCAATAACCATGAGGTGCATATCTACAAATTCTTTGGCGAAAAGTGGGAGAGGATACATGTTCTCCAAAAGGTATTTGTCTTTGTCTACTTCCTAATATATTTGACCATCTTATTAGGACTCTTGCAACCCTTCTCCTTTTGTTTATAGTTGTGGATTTTGACTGCGAGTTTTTGGTTGGACTGTTATAAGACCTTCATTAGGGTGCCAAGTTACATGAGATAATGGATTTCAGCACATTCCAGTTATTGTAATTTGACTTACATCTTTCAGATGGTTTGATGGCGATCAAGAGATTCTATAATTAGAGGAGCTGGATAATTGGAGTGGAAGGAATATGTGGTAAATCAAAGAGAAAAGAGTTAATGCAACAAAAAATGATTTAATTGATTTGTAGAATTATGAGTTTTATAGTCTTATGTAGAGCTCAATGGAGGTATAAGATGTGTGTAATCAACCCTCGATAATTGGGAGAAATTTAGCTTGTTGATGTCGATGATTTACATCTTTTAGATATGCACTAAATGTGCATTTGTAGTCACTGAATTATTAAAATGGAAAAGGCAATGAGTTTTACTCTATAAGGTTTAAGATGCTTAAAATTGATTAACTGAAATCATGATCTTATTCATGCATATAATTTTGGAGTTGACCCAAACAATTGGGAGAAACATAGCTTGTTAATGTTTTACATCTTTTACATATGCACTTAGAAGCTTAATTCATTTCTCTAGAATGCGTTGTACTTTCACTATTGTTATCTTACCCCCACATTTTTATAATCATTGTCAATTAACCCTTCTGTCATTAACAAGTGTGGGATGAATTTGCCATTAGCATTTTTTCCTTCTGAATTCATCTGCTCCACTATTGTTACTGCAGAGGGGTAAATTGACAACCCTCATGAAATTGTGAAGGGTAAAAGAACAATATTGGAACTATAGGGGCCATTTTGAAAAACAAAGTAATAGTCTGGTGGCTGAATGGAATTTTCTCTGTATTTATATTGCCAGTCCTTGTTTATATTGCCATTTTGAATGTACTTTTATAACTCCTCGCTTAAGTCTTTTGTTACATGTCTTTGATACTGTTTATGATATTAAAACTGCATCCAAACTGAGCAAGGATGCAAAAAAAGGGTATGGAAGACCAATGAATTGTGAGAAATATTGACAGATATGGGCCAAATTGTAACTATTGATGATTTTCTCTATTTAATGTTTTGAATGTAAAGTGTTTGTTGTCTGAGTCCAATGTTCATAGCCTTGCTTCCCTGTCCTTGTTTTTACAGCATGATCAAATTGTATCTGGAATAGATTGGAGCATAAAAACTAACAAAATTGTAACTGTTTCGCATGATCGTAACTCGTAAGTATATTTTTATAATACTTTTTTATATTTTTTTGCATGATAGATAAGAATATAATCTAGATTTTGTTATTTTCTATGCTTCATATTTTAGATATGTATGGAATCAAGAAGCATCAGAGTGGGTGCCCACCCTTGTCATTCTCAGGCTTAATCGTGCTGCACTTTGTGTCCAATGGAGTCCAAAAGGTACTAGGATAAGATAGCATATTTCAATGTTTTCTTAGTTTTTCCATTACTGATGATGAATGTTTTGTTGGTCATTTCTACGTGGAGATAAGTGATTTAGTTGCCTTCATAGTGTTTTAAATTTATTTGTTTATTTATTTTGACAACTGGACCTATTTGAAACACAAGATTGAAAAATGTTACCATCAGTATAACATAATTTCTAGTGCAGCTTCTTGAATTTCATTATTGATGCAGAAGATTAAGTTGTTGCATTTCTTGATCTATGGTGACTTTTAGCACTTAATACCTTGTGTACTTATAAATCTTGCCATTTCTAACCTTAGGCCTCTAGACGTCTACAAAATCCATCATTGCTACTCATTGCAATTTCCAAAGTCATTTTGGTATCTTTGGTGAAAGACTTATAGTGTGAATTTTATCAACTACATGTCTAATGATTCCTAGCAAATTAGTGTTCTTCACACCAAAGTAGGCAGCTACTAGGTACATCAACTGGAGAAAGATAGTATGAGAAGGCGAGGTGCACACACCTGTAGAGAATAATTTATCCTAGAATGTATGTAAGCTTGCTCTGGGGTCTATTTTTAATGTAATATAGGTTATAGTTTTGTCATCCTGTGGAGAAAGTGGACAAACCTAAAACAGTTATTATGAGATAACAAACTTTTTGTTTAAATATTAAAGTTTTAAATATACTGTTTATTGTAGACTTGAATCAATATAAAACAGTTGCCTTTTTGTTCTTATGTTTGAAAAGACAGATTGGTGATTTTTCTGATATTTAGGTATAACTTAGTATTTGTTTTCTTACTTTTCTGACTCATCTTTGACATCTCAGAAAACAAGTTTGCTGTCGGAAGTGGTGCTAAAACTGTTTGCATATGCTACTATGAACAAGAGAATAATTGGTAATTGGCTTTCATATTTTTCCATGCATTAATGTGTTAATAAAGAACTAGTAAATTGGATGTGCATCTAATATATTCTTTGACAACCTAGTGTTCTATCTTGAAGGGGAGCCTTGGCGCAACGATAAAGTTGTTGTCGTGTGACCATGGGTTTGATTCGCGTAAACAATCTCTTGCAATGTAATGTTGCGTACAATAGATCCTTCATTGGAATCCCATATTGGTAGGAGCTTCGTGTACTGGATTGCCCTTTAACATAGTATTCTATGCTTCTTTGGACCATTTAGCTTAACATTTGCTCATTGAATTAGCGTGGGGAATCTATGATATTCATGGAATTGCATTTGATGGGTATATTCTATTCATTTTGTTTAGACTATAGCAATTTAAGTGGTGATGATAATAAACTCCCAAAGCATGTTTCCTTTTCCCCTCTACCCTCCACTAACCAGACAGCATCTTTGATTTCCACAATCCTTGTCTCCCCCCTTAGAATTAAATATAGTACAAGAAACAGCTGCAACCCAACCACCGCTCGCCGTCTCTCCCTTCGTCCAAACCAACGGCAAAACTAAACCCCACCTCATCGCCCCGCCCCCTTTATTCCATTCCACCGCCGTGCATGATTTATAATAATCCTTGTGCCCAACTCAAGATTTTTGTTTTCTTTAACCGAAAAAAATAATCATATTTTTTTCCCGTAGTAATTAATTATTGTAGTTGCAGAAGAGGAGGGTGGAGGAGAGGGGAAGGGGGAGGCAGCATCGCTTCAGATGCACTGCGCCTTTTGCTGCGAGTGGCTATCATGCCTACCGGAAAAAGACAGTGTCGTTCCATGTCGAGAAGCAGTCAGAGAACACGATGATGTTTCTCTCTCAAGGCCGAGGTGCTGGAGACTCACGCCCCACTGATGATGTCCGACTGACGGCCGGAATGATGGTGTCACGCGTCCGGATGGGGCGTTTAAATGCTGTTCGGTGTTCTTAGTCCATACAGGTGATCTTACGATCGGGCCCAGCGCCGCTCTACCCCACGCGCACCCCCACGGGCACCTGGCGTTTTCGACGCTTTGATGCTGCGGGACCCAGCCTGGTCCCGATAGAAGAATGAGTAGATTGGTGGGTATCGTTTTCACTACATGGTGTGTTGTTATGGCCAGAGCTCGTGCTCATTGCATAAAAGGAGTCCCGTCAGCGCCCTGTAGCGGATGCAGCTCGCTTTGAGCAGCTGAGGGGAACGGATGGCCAGGGTTTGCGGATTCGACAGAGGCGTGGCGTCGCCGGAGTCGGTGTCTTCCGTGTCGAAGGCGGTGGCTAGGGAGGCGGATGATTTGGAGGTGGAGGATGTGGGTGGTGGGTCGGTGGGGGAGAGGGAGGAGGAGGAGGTGATGGATGAAGAGTGGGGTGACGAGGCGGAGGCGGAGGCGGAGGCGGAGGCAGAGCTAGAGCTGGGGCTGGCTTTAGGCTCGGTAAAGAAGGGGAAGGCGTCAGCCTCTTCGCCGCACCGGGCATCGTGCTGCCGCATCCTGACAGCGAAGGATTTCCCCTCGCGTGCTTCGCAGAGGTCTCCCTGCTCCTTTGTGTCAGCATCATCCGGCACCAACTTGGGCGGAGGGGCCGGCGTCGTCGGGACCAAACGTGCTGCAGAATCTGTCTCCCCGGACGTCGGCGTTTCCCCACATCCTCCTAGGTCAGCCTTTGTTTGCTTCTCTTTCAGTCTCGCATTCTTTTCGCCAAGCGGAGACAATTTTTTGTCCGTTTCTTCTTTCCTTTTTATATTTTCCGATTTTTGCTACCGAGCATTTCAGCGAAAAAAGTTCCTTTGGCTTTGGCAAAAACCAGTTTGCTTGCCGATGTATCTAAAAGGCTAAAGAATCATACTATAAAATCTCTAAGCCATTGAATCTGAGTTTCGACTTGTGATGAGTAGTGCTCTGTGCATTGTACATTCATCTATTTTCTGGTTGCATGCTAATTTCAATTGGTCCTCGCATTAAACTAACGATGCTAAGAAAAAACCAATGTTTTGGGATGAAGCAACTTAATGCTTCGTGTAAAATTTTATTTATCAAACTATGTAAAATAGAAAGATGGATTTTGTACATTCTCAACCCTCAGATTGTGTTGTTGATTCCTTTTTGTGGTTTTATGTTCATATGTTCTAACTTATTTTCGGCTTTTACGCCTCATCATAACGATCATGTGGGAGAGCAGTCAAGCGTTGGTTGGATGGCCGCCTATAAGGGCTTCTAGGATGAACAACTTGTCCAACCACTCCAAAGGCACCACCTCCGACGTCGAAGCCACCACTGTTAAGAAGACCAACCGCAACAACGGTAACAACAGCACCAGTCAGGTGGTCAATGGTTGCAAGGATCAGGAGAACAAAGGGAAGGTGTTGCAGGGTACTTTCTTCGTTAAAGTGAAAATGGACGGTGACCCCATTGGAAGGAAGGTGGATCTTCATGTCCATAACTCATATGAAACTCTTGCTGCTGCACTTGAGCTCATGTTTAACAAGCCAACCATGACATTAACCCTCGCTAACACTGTCCGTAAGTTCACTGCCTGGAGCTTTGTTTTTCTACCTAGTTGTTCAGTCTAAAGTTTACAGGTGCAGAGTTTGAGATTGTTTAATAGTGTGAAACCAAGTTTAATTGCTGAAACCCAACAGAACTTGTCTGCATTTGCACTAGTTTTAATTTCATTGGTTCTTTGATGCAGATGGATCAAGGTTCTCAAAGTTGTTAGATGGTTCTTCTGAGTTTGCTCTTACTTATGAAGACAAGGATGGTGATTGGATGCTTGTCGGAGATGTGCCTTGGCAGTATGCCTTCCAACTGATTCTGTTACTTTTTTAGTCAATGTTGTAGTATCATGATATCTTAGGCCATTTGTTACAAGTAGCTTCGTACAAGATGAATACCTATGTGTAGAAATACAAAAATGGATTTTTGATCAAATAATAGAATTATTATAGTATGGTTCAAGAGAAGTAGTTTAATCCACTTAAACACTACAGTGGATGTAACTTTGGACGAATGGGTTATTCACGTCTTACTTGAGTGATGTCTCTCTCTCAAGTACCATCAGTATTGATATTCTTGTAATTTTTTTTCCTCCACAATTTTTATTAGTTTGCTAATTTGTTTATGACTTTGGCTTGCAGAATGTTTCTGGAAACAGTCAAGAGACTTCGAATCATGAAAACCTCAGATGCGCATGGTCTAAGCAAATCAGGTCAGTTTGGAAAGGTGAGGCACACTAGTCTCAATCAGTTGTAGTTTTAGTTGGTTTACTATACATTCTGTGTGAAGGAAAAAGTACCGACGCTCTGTGTTTACTTCTCCAGTTTATTATAATCCTGACCTAAGCCTTCTACATGCTCAATGTAATTGATAGCAAGTTCTTGGTGTGATTTTGCACGCAGCGACCAGATTGCTTTTGTTCAACAATGCTAGTAGATCAGTAGTTGCCTGGGCTGCCTAGCCTCTGGATTCAGAGAATGGTAACACATTGAGAGGAAGATTGACTCTGGAGTGCATGACATAGAATTAAAGCAAAGCTAATGCTGAGGAGCAACGTTCAAGTTTTCTTCTACGTCCAAACTTGTTGCTATCATTTTGCCTATTGATAGTCATTTTCTGGATAGTTGCCTTTTTGTCAAGGAATACTCTGTTTTTTGTGTTTACTTTTGTCTATGGCACCAGTCATTTATACCTTTATGGCAACATCCACTACGCGAATGCTCTTTGGATACTGTAAATATGGATGTTTGGTCCAGTTTAGATTTAAGTGCCTTGTTCCATGTGTTGTTTCTTTTTTTTTTTACAACTTATTGATGCATTTGAATTTTGCCCTTAAGTTTCTTCTCTCTTCCTGGCTGATGCTTGATAAAATTTTCGTATGCCCAAGTGTTTACGTTGATGGAAGGATTTGAAATCAATGGAAAAATAGACTTTCAATGCTCGTTACATTTTCCAATGCTTGTCCTGAATTGATCCCTTTACACATTGACTGACATCTTTCTGTTATACACTTATGTTAAATTAAGAGCAATGTAGATATATGCTCATCAATAGAGTAGCTGAGCATTATTTAGGCCCTCTTTTGTTTAGGGTCTGCTTACCCTTAGAGAAGGTAAGAAGAAAGGAGTCTCCGAGGAATGCTACTAGTCAAAGGGTGGAAATCCGATATGCAGAAGGAAAGCTCGTTTACTAGAAAGTAGGTGGATGAAATAAAATGTCCAAGCTAGCCTTTCATCAAACTCAGCCTTCTCCTTTTAGTTGATGGCTACTTTAATTTAGACCTGATCACAGTTCCAAATTAACCGTTTGGAAATGTCGGTTCGATGATTTTAACACAATTATGGTTTATGATTTACCATGATTCAATATTATTATATTAAAAAATTTAAAATTTATTTTAAAAAGGATTTGTATTTATTTAAATTACTTATGTATCCCCTTAAAGTATAAGAGAATCCAACCTCATACAATTTTTTTTATATTTTTATCCTTTTATATTAGGAAGTGACATTGTTACTCATTTCTATTTCCCTTTCCCATTGTATTCGTTCATTCGATATATAAAATATTCAACTTCGTCATCTGAAAATTATATTCCTTGTACTTGGACTTCTAATGAGTCAGGAGTTAAAGTCGATCGTCGTTTATCTAATATCTTGCTATTAGCATTGAACGTTTACTTCACAGCAACAATTGAACCTAGATAAGCTAAAATTTATTTGGCAATCATGGAGAGGACGAGAAAGCTTTGAGCCTTCTGTGACCACCACTTTAGGATATCGAATTTTTCGCTATCTGCTTCATTAAAATTAAAAGAAGTTGTAAAATAATTCTCAAGTTTTTGTATGAAACTTGAGGATCCTTGTGGACATTTTGCTCTTTTAATAAAAGTTATGTTTTTATAAGTTTTAAATTACTACTAATAGTTTATGTTTCAGAAATATTAGTTTATATTCCATATTTTATATAATATTCTTTAAATGAAATTACAATATCATACTATAAAGTTAATATTTTTTGTTGCAAAACTTCTAATTTAAATCTAGGATTAAAGTAGATACAATTAAATAAATTTTAGGATAAAATAAAATATTTTTCTCATTTAATTTTCATAGTTAATATGCAAGAAGATAAAGAATCATTATTAACTAATACTGTAGTAGAAAAATTCTCTAAAACTAAATGAGTTGTGGGATAATAATATTGGAAAATTATTTGGTTGCATCGTTAAATACTTTTAAAATTTCACAGATACTACTACAAATATTTCTTTATTATGAAAATAAATATATATTAGTATAAGTATTTTGTAAAAAAAATAGACATAATAATTCTTTATATTGAAATGAATTTTGTAATAATTGATATGTTGAATTCTAACATGTTGGTGTATCATGCGAAAATTTTTTAGATCTCATTCTATTAGTTTTACAAAATCTACTCCATTTCATTATAGATAGATGCGACCATAAATAAGAAATTACAGTTCTAATTAGTTTAATATGATTTTCTAAAATTTTTAATCCATCTTGAATATATAAATTTAAAACATAGCATACACAACGAATATAAAAAAATAAACCACGAATAATAGGTTGAGAAATAAATTTTAGATATTTTATATAAGTGGTATTAGAACTAGCATTATATAACGATATTAAAAATATTTTATGAGTTAATCAATATTCTCCTAAAATTAAACATAATAATTGTATGATGTTATGAGTAGTATGCGTTTTATTAAAAACTATATAAGTTAACAATCTTTTTTGGAGGTTCCAAGAGTTATCAAACCAATGGTAAGTCACACCCATATATGAATATGTTTATCAATGATCACTCCAAATATAAGAATATAAAGAAAACTTTTTAATTTAATTTACTAAATTCATCAATTAATTTTTTTTATTAATTTTTAATTATACGAGTTAGTGTAGTTCTAATAACACATTTAGCACATAGATAGATTCTTTATAAAAATCTTTAAATATACATTTAAATCCAAAACTAAAACAAAGTTGTTCTTGTTGGAACCCCAAGGTAGTTTTGATGTGATCAAACAAGTTAGGTTAGGTCCTGTTGGATTTAACCTGGTGTCTAAGTGTGCAGTAACTTAGGAGCACAGGAAGACGAGCAAAAGACGCAGCTAGCAAGAAGGACGACACGAGAGAGAGCCGACGGGCTCGGTGCGTCTGAGGGATGAGGTGCTGCGAAATAGCACACGGGCGAACGAGAAGGAGGGGTGTGGCGTTTCCGAGGGACGAGAAGCCAGAGCGGAAGGTTGCTCGAGAGGCCCGAAAGTTGGGTTTGGGTGAGCCTTATTTCGAATGGCCGAAATCACCCAAGCGAGCAGAGCCGGAGCGGAAGACCAGGACCGAGGAAAGCGGAAGACTCGAACAAAAAAAGTCAACTATGTTGACTTTTTTGGTCTGGGCGCCTGGAACCAGTCCGGGGCGCTCAGACCATACGGGCGTCCGGAATCCAAACTTTACCCAAATCGATGTGACATTTAACCGTTGCATCAGGGATAGAATTCTATCTCATTCCAGGCGCCTAGAACCCTTTCAGGCGCCCGACCAGGACTATAAATACAACCCTAATCCAAGAGGTTCAAAACAACACTTGTGATTCATTCTAGTTTGTTTTGTTCTGTAATTGAGTACTTCAACTGCTGTAAGAGGCTTCTCTGCCTGAAGAAGATTGTTTACTGAACTCAAATTCCTTGGATTAACAACCTCTCTGGTTGTAACCAAGTAACCCTTTCGTGGCTCTTTTCTTTTAGTCATTTATTTTATTTATGCAAGTGTTAGATTAATTAAGCAATAAATTCGAGAAATGTTCTTTTTATTTGTTAGGGTTATTCACCTCCCTCTAGTCGACCGCCAACGGTCCTACAATTCTATAGAAATAAATTTAGTTAATAATTCACTTAATTTATTATCAGAATATAAAAATAAACTGGAATCAGTACTACCGATAGTTGAAGAAAATTTAGATAACTATTTTTGAAAACGGTTGAGTCCATATTCTATCAACTACTTCTTTTCACGCTTCGCTTCAATGACCCATGCCCATCATGACTTGGAATTTGTAGAAAGTATTGTGCTTACATTTTGCACGCACTTCCATTGAAGGGTGATTCTCAAAATATTTAGTGAAAATAGAAGATTTTACAGGAAGAATTTCCCAAACCTTAGAAGGTTGATTGAATGTTGGGGTCCTCATATGGATTCACTATTTCCTTTCCCTTCCGCGATTGGGATGATGAACCTCCTGTTGGAACCCCAAGGTTATTTTGATGTGATCAAATGTTAAGTTAGATCCCCGCTTGGCGAATCCCTTGTGCCTAAGTGTGCAAGAGTTTAGGAGGCTGGGTGGAAGTCAAGCGAAGATGCGCTTAGCGAAGGACGACAGGAGAGAGCCGGCTGGCTCGGGTAAGGCCCGAGGGACGCAGATGCTGTGAAGAGTGTGACCAGGATGAGAAGAACGCACGACGTTCAAGGGACGAGAAACCGGAGTGAAGGCTCGAGAAGGCAGGAACTTGCCCGAGTGAGCCCTATTCCGTGAGCGGTCAGTTCATCCAAGCTAAAGGCAGAGTCAGAGCGGAAGACCCGGACTTCCCAGACAAAGGTAATCAGAGAGAGGAACTAAAACTCGCAAAAGTCAATCCTATTGACTTTGTATGGGTACTGAGTTTATAGAACCGGCACGGAACTCTTCCTAAGCGCCTAACCCAAATGTTATCACAAGTGACGTGGACGCTAACTGACGTGTCGGGGATATAATTCTATCCCCCTCCAGGCACCCGGAACCCTTCCAGGCGCCTGGAATAGTGCTATAAATATAGTATTGATTTCAACAGTTTAGACAACAACTTGTGATTCCATTTCTTCTATTTTACTTTTGTTTGTGAGCTGTGAACGTTGTAAGAGGCTATTCCGCCTGAAGAAGATCTTCAGAAAAGTGCGCTCCATTCTCCTTGGATTAGCAATCTTCTGATTGCAAACCAAGTAATTCTTCTTGTGTCTATTTCCTTTTTATTAGTCTCTTTATTTTTAGTTACAAGTGTTCTTATCTGCCAGCACGCCGAGAAAGGGTTGATTTGTTTTTGTAGGCACCACCTCCTCTCTCGCCTTGTGGTCTCTAAAGGACCATCATGATACTGTGAGCGAGATACCAGAAGGATCAACTACCGGATCAAGCAAAGCTACCAATGGTCGGATCAAGCATCGTTCCACCAAAATTCGAGGGAGACTTTGTACACTGGAAACGTCGTATGGAGGTATTCCTGAAAACAGACTTTGAGATTCATTTAATAATAAAATATGATTTTGTATCTCCTACAAATCAAAATAGAGAGAAAAAAGAAGAGAGTCTGATCAAGAAAGAGCAAAATGATCTTGAGTTGCACAACCCAGTGAGTATCACTACGGTGTACCGTCAAGAAGTCAACCAGACGGAGCTACCCCGCCAAAGAACTCTAGAAGATTCCTCGAACTCCATTAAGGCACATCCGGCCAAGCTTGTAAGAAGAGACATACTTCGTGAACAAATTGACGAATATTCATCCGGAAAGAGGAGAAGGTAGCCAATTTACACATGAAGGTAAAAGAACTAATCACCGACTCGAAAACCCGTGAACGGTAACCAACCGACATGATACACACACTCAATGTCTTCCTAGAACTCAGAATGGACCTTAACAATTCTGACGCTACTATATCTGAAAGGACCTCGAGGTAAGTAGCCTGTAGGAACTCTTTTCCACTTTAGAATTACATGAAACCAGATGTGCAGGGACAACAAAAGAATCAAGCTAGATTATGATGCTAAATGCAACCAAGAAGGATGAACTTGAGACAGACTCAGAAGAAGATCAAGAAGTTTATATGGTAAGGAATTTCAGAAAATTCTTTAGATCTAATAAATTTAAAGAAATGCAGAATAAGAAAAATCCAAGAAATAGAAGAAAGGTTCGATGCTACCAGTGTCAAAAGGAAGGACACTTAAAAGAGGACTGCCCAAAACTCAAGAAGGAAAAAGGCAAGATGCCCAAGAAACACAAGACTCTAACTGCTACTTGGGACGACAGCTCATCATCAGAGTCAGAAATAAAAGAGTATGCCGGACTAGCACTGATAGTGAGTTATGAAGGGAAAAGTACATCATAAGCCAACATCGATGAAGGGGGAGAGTTAGACTTCAAGTCTGATATGGTAAGTGAGGTATGCCTCTTACCTCCTGATTAACTTTACTATGGTATTAAGTCTATGGCAAAATCTATGTACAAATTAAAATATAAAAATAATAAATTTAAAAATAAAAACTTAAAATAAAAACAATTTTAGCAAAATCATGTCTGATAGAAAATTTTGATAAAGTAAGACTTGAAAATGATAAATTAAAAGAAGAAATAGAAAACTTGAAAAATTCTGCTTGTTCAAATATTTATGCTTTTAGAAACTATAAAGGATTAAACTGATATTACAAGTTTCACAAAAGTTAGATCAGAAAAATATCAAAAGCTTATATACCTAGAAAATACCTGATTAACCCTAAAGGAAGAACCTATATTGGGTTCCAAAAACTTGTTTAAATTGAAAATGAAATTAGACTTAAGGCTTTCAGGTAGAAAATTGAATATTTGAATTCATTAAAAGACTTTGTTTATAAGTGGTTGATGATCCAATAACCAAGAAGGCCTAGTGCCTCGCCACATTCTAGAAGTCAATTTCTAAATTAAATATTTAATTGATAAATTGATAAACATAAAAATTAATTGCCTTCAATCTTTATCAATGGTTTAACATTTGTTAAAAATTTATTCTAAATTTTTTTTTTACTTCACTTAGAAAACTTTTTCAAACTTAACTCAGCAAATTTTTTTATATAGCAGACTTCATTTAAATTATTTTTGTTATTTTTTTTAATCCGTTGCACAAACATTTTATTTTTAACTTAGAAATTTTTCTGCTTGATATTTTTCTCACTTAGATTTTTTTTAACACTTAAAACTTTCTAATTTATTGTAATTTTTTTTTAACCTTAGACTTATTATGAAGCTCCATTTTTTATATGATCAAAGGAGGAGAAGGATATTAAGTTTAGGGGGAGGTATAATCTTATTTTTAAACTGAAAAATCTATTTGCACTTATTTGCAAAATTAATTGTCTTTATATTGCATTTTTTTGCATTGTTTACCCTAGCTTAACTTGGGTTGCTCACATAAAAAAAGGAAAGATTGTTGGAATCCTAAGGTTGTTTTGATATGATCAAACAAGTTAAATTAGGTCATGTTTGGTTTAACCCTTATGTCTAAGCGTGCAGTAGCTTAGGAGCACAGGAAGTCGATCGGAAGACGCGGCTAGCGAGAAGGATGACATGGGGAGAGAGCCGACGGGCTCGGTGTGTCTGAGGGACGAGGTGCCACGAAAGAGTACGCCAATGGACGAGAAGAACGTACGCGACATTCGAGGGACGAGAAACTGGGGAGGAAGGCTGCTCGAGGAGAAGGCCGAAACTTGGGTTCGGATGAGCCCTATTCCGGATGGCCGAGATCACCCAAGCTAGCGGAGCTAGAGCGGAAGATCCGGACCGAGACGAGCAGAACCGGAGTAGAGGAATTGGACAGCAAAAAGTCAATCCTTGTTGACTTTTGTGGTCCGGGCGCTCGGAGCCTATAGAGTTCGGGCACCCGGAACCCAAATGTTCTCACAAGTGACGTGGACGCTGACCGACGCATCGGGGATAGAATTCTATCCCTCTCTAAGCGCCCGAAACCCTTTCAGGCGCCCGGAACAGTGCTATAAATATAGCGCTGTTTTCAACAGTTTAGACAACAACTTGTAATTCAATTTCTTCTATTTTATTTTTGTTTGTGAGCTGTGAACGTTGTAAGAGGCTACTCCGTCCGAATGAGATCTTCAAAAAAGTGCGCTTCATTCTCCTTAGATTAGCAATCTTCTGATTGCAAATCAAGTAATTCTTATTGTGTATATTTCCTTTTTATTAGTCTCTTTATTTGTAGTTACAAGTGTTCTTATTCAAACTATAAGTCGAGAAAGAGTTGATTTGTTTTTGTAGGGCAATTCACCCCTCCCCTCTTGCCTGCATCCAAATGGACCAACACCTCCACGGTCTCCTTCCATTGTAGTTAAAAGTTGAAAACGAAAGTACGTAGAAATGAAGACTTAGAGTCGAAAACGTGTACAGAATGTGAAATTGAGAATGAGAGTTGAGAAGATGTGTGTGGAAATGATGAAATAAACTCTCTATTTTCAGAGTTTGGATATTAACAGATACAAAATCATAGTCATTGATTAAAAAATGTCAAATGATATTAACCGTTGAAAAAAGTGCCAAAAAATTCATCCCCCCCCCCCCAAAACAGCTAGGAACAACCGATAATTCCAACGACTGGGAACTACCAATTCCAATAGATACATATTAAAAAGAAAAATTGGAACCGACGGTTCATCGATTTTTCGGGCCTGGAGCTCAGCCGATTACGGTTTGGCCAGGTGACCCGGGTCAAAGGGCAACTGACCCATTGACCCTATTACAGGCTTGGGCCGGGTCAAGGCCGAACCTGCAGGTCTACTTTAATCTTGATTGCACCACTTCTACCTCACCATCCATCGGCAAGTAGCCTACTGATATGTTTGTATAAGTCATTACTCAGTTTGACCTCCTCCCGGTGATTGAACCCTTTTACTTATTGTTTTGGGTAACATCCACACATGAGACGCAACTCTCATTCTCATTACACCAACTACTGTCTAAACCTGAGAACTTTACGATATATAGCATGAAACATCATTTATGTTGCAAGACATGATCGATGATTCATTCTTATTTATAATGTAAGTGGTTGCACCACAACTTCCTTCCAATTAAGATATACATCATGGGAGCATTAACCCTATTCTTGTTTGAGATCACGATCTAGTGAGTTGGCGTAGAGTAGCTGTCATATATGGAGAAGGTTGCAAATGACCCGGTGGTGAGGAGAACTTCCAAAGTCCCTACAAACACTTAGCCAAAGGTTAGAATTTGTGTCGAGGTTGGACTCAGCATGACCACTCCAAAGCTCAAGTTAGCACTAAGGCTGGAGAAGGGAAGAAGATTGTAGAGAAGAAAAGTTTGAATGTCTATGTGTGCATACCTGCAGGAGAGGGAGTGGGCAACTCTTTAAAAGTCTTTGAATGTGCACGTCTCTCCGGAATGTCTGCTTCCATTCACCACATGTTCTGAAATGTATACTTCCATTACACATGTTCTTTAGGATATACGCTTCATTTTTCCATGTCTTCCATGAAAAATGGCCCCACGAATGAAACAGTTTGGTCGCTTCATTATCCACATAGTTCCTACGTTTTCGACGGGCCACGTAGGGTGTGAGCCTAAGCGGAGGAGAATGACGAGGTGAGGTCAAGTCGGAGATGATTTAGAGGAGTCAGGTAACACCATGTCAAGGGAGCCCTGGGTGACTTAGCTAAAGGAGCCGAGTGGTTCGAGTTAGAGGAGTCTAGTGGACCAATCCCGAAGAGTCAGATGGACTAATCCTAAAGAGTCGAATAAACCGAGTCAAAAGAGTCGAATACACTAAGTCAAAAGAGTCGAATGGACCAATTCTAAGGAGTCGGATGGATAGAGTCGAAGGAGTCTGGTGGATCGATCTCGAGGAGTCGGATGGACCGAGTTAGAGGAGTCTGGTGGAACAATCCTGAGGAGTTGGATGGACTGAGTCGGAGGAGTCTGGTGGACCAAGTTGGAGGAGTCGGATGGACAGATTCCAAGGAGTTGGATGGACCAAATCAGAGGAGTCTGGTGGACCGATCTTGAGAAGTCAAATGGATCAATCATGAAAATCAGATGGACCGAGTTGAAGGAGTCTGGTGGACCAATCTCGAGAAGTCAAAGGAGTTTGGTGGACCGCTTTAACCTTCATGCTTGCTTGTCTTTTGACTAGTCAACTTGACTTCTGATCGGGCACTGTCACATATAGACTTCCCTATCCACCACATCAAACCCTAAGCCCTAAAGCTAGCCTTTGTCTAAATGAAACAAACATTTTTCGAGTGACGAGATTAGGAGAGTATCTGTGTCGAGTCTTCATTAAGCTAAGAAGATCGGTGCATTGGATGGAGTTAGAGTAGATTGAATGGGAGAGAATATATGGAGTGGCACGGATATAATTGGTTAAACTTACAATAGTAACTCTCAAGTGAAAATCTAAGTTGGGAAGCATTAGAATTCAACAAAGTTGGGAAGCATTAGAATTCAACAAGTAACGAAGAAGAAAAAAAAAAGGAAAGATCAAAAGGAAGAATAATGAATTATTTTGGACAGGTAAGTTTTCTGTGATTTATAACAGACGACAAATTTGATATGAAAGTGTAGCGTAGATTTGAGACGTTCAAAAAGAATGAGAAAATTTTGGTTAAAACAAAGTTAAAATTATTAGATATATTTTATAATTAACCTAAATATCTGAACATTGTTTTGGTGAAAGATAAAAAAAAAAAGCAAAAGCATAAAGCTCCCGCGGTACGGGTCACATAGAAGAATTTATTGTACACAGTCTTATCCTATTTTTTACAAAAGAGTATTTTCAGAATTCGAACCCGTGATCTTTTGATCATACAATAACAACTTTATCATTGCGCAAAAGTTCCCCTTCAAAATTCTTTTTCATGAAATAAATTATTCAATATATAAAATAAGGTATCAACAGTCGAGCCAAGCTGGGTTTAACTGCATTTAAACTTATTTATTTTCTTATCAAACTTGTTATTAAAAATCTTATCGAGCATTTTTATTGAATTGGTGTTGTTGCCTTTATATATATATATATATATATATATATATATATATATATATAGAGTTTTGTTAAAATGCGGACCTTGGCATGCGGATTCGTCCCCAACCACAGAATTTGATTTTTTTTTAATATTTTGTTTATTTTTTAAATACAACTTCTTCTTTGTTTTTTCTCTTCGTTCTCGCCAAAACGAATGTGCTCACCGCGCCTCCTCGCGCGCCCGCCACCCGCCCTGCCCACCGGCCATCTGCCCACCACCGGCGGCCTCCGACCGCCTGGACCCACCCACACTATAGGCCAAGGGGTGAACCCGTCGGGGATCACGGCCGGACTCCAGACGCTATCGCGACTGGACGCTCGCGACTGGACGCGATCGTGCTAGATTCCGGCGAGATCACAGCCGGAATCCGGTGCGGCCGCAATCGCGACCGGAATCCGGCTACGATCGCGTCGGAATCCGCCTGCGACCGCGTCGGAATCCGGCTGCGATCGCGCGCCAAATTCCGGTCGCGATCGTGTCCGAAATCTGGCGTGATCGCGGTCGGATTCCGGACGCGTCACGACCGAACGCGAGGCTGCCGGGCCAGCAGCGGGGGCGGTCGGTCGGCGACGGGGCGCGAGGCCAGCTGCGAGGCTGTCGGTCGGCGACGGGGCGCGAGGAGGCACGAGGGTGGAGCCGCGGTGAGCTTCGGTTGCAAGAACGAAGGAAAGAGAAAAAATTTCATTAAAAAGCGGTATTAAAAAAAATGACATGGAGCTTAGTCTGTAGCAATCCGTAAAATAAGGTCCGTAGCATAACAACATTGTATATATACATATATGTAATGAGTTTTATGGATATCAAACGTCAAATTCATTTACAAGTCTAATAAAAAGTATAATAACAATCACAATTGCTTTGCTTGTTCTTACACACCCTGGATCTTTGTCTCCACTTTTGAGTTGTAATTCTTTTGACAATTTACTCAATTACACCCAACCTTTTTTCAATATCCAAATTATACATCCTATTACGCTGACTAATTTTAAGAATAACCAATCTAAACCATGATCCATCAATCAAATATTTTTCAGATCAACCCGCTCATTAAAATAAATTCATGGTACACCCTACGTTTTTTAGTTTCCAACTCAAGCAACAATTTTCCAAATTTTCTCCACCATTTGCTTTCCTTCGACTATCATTTTGCGGTCAGGCCCTACCTTGATTTTTCTTTCACCTGGCTGCAATTTCACAGTTGAGTAATTTGTGGCCGACCTCGATTTTGCGGTAATACCTTTTGAAGGTCGACAATTGAATCCAACAACTAGTAAGTACTTTCTATTCAGTTTGATTTCTATGTCTTTTCTAGACAAAGTTATAGCATGCAAGGTCTATATATCCTCGCTATAACAATTCCTCCATAGTCGTCATTAAATTAAATGACCAGTAATAGCCAAAAGATTGAAGCTGCCATATGTGAAATAGCGGCTTAAATAATTCTAAGTCTCTCTTGAAGTTGCAGGTATCTCTTAATCCTCTCCTAAATACCTAGCTAGGTGTATGTGTTTCATAAAAGGACCAATGCATCTTTTGTTTTTTGATTTCTCTACTACTGTCCATTGCCCCTATTGAGTTAAGTATTGAAAAAGCCTTGTCGAAATAACTTTTGATAGCCCTTTTTTTTAGGAGAAATCATTCAAACAAATATTAATCTAATCAGCATGTAGCCTTTTTCATCACTTGATTTGGATATTCCATTCCCTAAACTATTAATAAAAGGAGGGCAATTGCTGTCACAAAAAAAGTCATACATTATCATACTCTTTTACATAACATAACATAAAAGAAGAGTCTTTAGATAAAGAAACACTTGAAAACAATCAGGTGATAGTCTGCAGCCAGAGTGGGCTTGCTTAACAATTGAAAGATTAAACATGATTGAAAAAGAAAATATGGAAAACAAAATAATTTTCCATTGCCTTTATCAATCACAAATAAATGAGTGTAAGTACACACAATCCCACAAATTAGGAACATTTGTGATGAAAAGAATATCGTTTCTACATCAAAATGCGCACCATAGCAAGACCAACTGCCGATATTGAAACAAGGGTACCAATGCAATACTTTATAACATCGTATTTGGCAGCCTCTAATTGTGCTCTCAGTGCATGAATTTCCTAATACACAATAACAATAACATTAAATCGTCATTACTGTCGAATAAAAGAGTTGGAAGAAAACTATATCAAAACACTTTGAATTATATGGTTTACCCGGTCAAGTTTGTTAGTCAAGTCACTATTTTCTGCAGCTTGCTTAGCTAGTTCATCACGCATACGCCTAATTAATTAGGAAAAAGAATTGTTAAAAAGGCAAATACACAAATATAATCTAGTACATTATGGACTAAATGTAATTATGTAAGGCTACAGATTAGTGTACAGTTTGTTTACACTACAAGGAAAATAAAACTGATTTAAAATATAACTCCAAAAAAGGGATGAGCATCATTAATTCAATGCCCGCGCAATGATACAACAATACTCAAGTTGGAACTCATCAAAACTCTGCACTAAGTTAAAAGGTTATTCATAGAAAATATACATTAATTTATAATCAACATATACTTGGTGCTAAAGTTAATTATTTCTAAAGTAAATCAACAAATTTTAAAATGATACCAACAACTTACTAGTCAAAGCTGGATACCGTCTTTCTTTAATAAATACAAAAGAAAGAAAACTTAGTTTATAAAAAAAAAAAGTAACACCAAAAAAAGAAATTTTATTACCCTCTTTCAAGATTTAAATCCAAACGTTGTCCAGCAGTGACTTTGTCAACTTCATATCTGCTCAAGATAATCCATAATTAAACTAAATCACAAGAGAACTCGAAATTTTGGTACAATTGCATTATGAATGTTAAAAACTTAAATGTAAATCACACACTTGAGCTCCCTGCGCAGGTTCTCAATATCCCCTCGAAGTTTTTCAGTCTCTCGTTGCAATAATGCAAAATGATGCTCCTGCAATCAAAAAGATAAACTTACAAGTGAACAATAAGACAATAGACTTTGAACCATCTGCTCAGAAAATGATAAATTGAAGGGTTCATTTATTGATTTATTTATTTTTTCAATAACTTTACCAATGCCATAAAAACATCAATAATAAAATAATTTGATTAAATGATACCATATTTACCAATTTACATTTGAATGAAAAAAAAAGATTTACTAATATTGTATAGAGCGCATGCAGGGTTTAGAATTGACCAAAAGACACACTATACTTTGGTAATTACCAAATGACACACTTATTTGTCTGCTATTCCGAAACTACCCCTCTTGCCAACCTCGCTTTTCGGACCCAAATTCTAATTTGAAAGTTATTTCTGTGGTTCGGATGCACATCACCTCATCATGTGTCTCATCCTCTCTCTTTGCTGTGTGACATTGATCTTTGTCCATACCTCTTCCTGCTCTTATAAATACAACCCCATTAGGAACCTCTTCCTACTTACCATACCTCTTTTGCAGTTTGGTAGGATTGCAATAGAGTAAGTAGAAAGCGGGACTATTGTCGTAAGACATTCAAGAGGCGACTTCGAAGGACAACTGCATTGAAAAACATCGGCATTGAAGGACAAATTTTAAGCTGACTGAATTTAGTAGAAGAAGACAAATAAAGATTTAGTGATGTACATATCATATTTACTACTGTTTATAAAATTATTCTGTAATGTAAAAAAAAAACAGTGTCCACAAATCATATTTATGTTGTCCATCGATGTGTGGCCTGTGGGAAGATTTATGGAATAACACTAGCAATGTAGTGTCCTCCATTACTTATCTAGGGTTCTCTAGAGGTGCTCCACTGTAATGCTAAATTTGAGCTAGACCGTGGTCCAAGTATCCAGGATACTAGGCCCACGGGACCTAATATGGGATCATATCAGGCCCTTTGTAGTCCTGATATCCTGATACCAGGCCCACGTTGTTCGTTGATCAAAATCAATGTTTGACATCATATCTACCTTCTCCTTGCTCAACCCTTCCAAGCGGTTGCGAGTTTGCAGAAATTCAAATAGCTTAGGTCTATTAGTGGATTTCGATCAAAATTCACTAATGGACCTAGACAAGTCGGATTGCAAGTCCAATGGATTTCCGAGACTATAAGGAGTTCAACGGTGTTCTCCATTGCTTATTTAGGACACTCCGGAGGTAGTCTAATGTTACGATAAATTTCAACTAGAACGTGGACTTGATATGGGATCATATCAACCCACATTGGGCCTGATACAAGACAATATTAGACCTTTTGTAGTCTTGATATCCTAATACCAAGCCCACATTGTTCGTTGATCAAAACCAAGGTTTGACACCATACCTATCTTCTCTTTACTCAACCCTTCCTAACAGTTGCGAGTTAAGGGCTGTAAATGAACCAAGCGTTCGTGAACAAGCTTGGTGTTCGGCTTGGTAAGAGCTTGTTTATGTTCGTTCAATATACATAGGATTAATTAAACAAACAAGCTTGAACAGCTTGTTAAGCTAAACAAATAAGCTTGAACACATATGTGTTCAGCTCGTTAATGTTCGTGAACAACGTTCGTGAACAATATTCGTGAACAACGTTCGTGAACAATGTTCACGAACCATATTTATTAATAAAACTCTTTTCAATATCCTAAATAAATAATTAAATAAAATAAAATAAATAAATAAATTTAAATTATTAATTTTAATAACCAATCAAACAATTAAAAGTTTCAAACAATCAAACAAGCTTGAGTTGAGAGCTTGATAACATCTAAACGAACCAAGCTCAAGCCAAGCTCAAACCAAGCTCAAGTCAAGCTCGAACCAAGCTCAAGCCAAGCTTGAATTGAGAGCTTGATAACATCTAAACGAACCAAGCTCAAGTCAAGCTTCAAACAAGCTCAAGCTCATAAAAAATAAACCAGGTTCATTTTAAACTCGGCTCGGCTCGGCTCGGTTAACTTATCAAACAAGCTTGAACACCCCAAAGCTCGGCTCGGCTCGGCTCGTTTACAGCCCTCGCCGAGTTTACAGAAATCCAAATAGCCTAAGTTCATTAGTAGATTTCGGTTAAAATCCATTGATAGATCTAGACAGGTCTGATTGCACCCATTTAAAGTTCGGCGGATTTAAAGGAGTCCAACGGTGTCCTCAATTATTTATTTAGGGCTCTCTGGAGGTGCTCCAATGTTACGATAAGTTTCAGCTAGAACATGTACCAGATATGGGATAATATCATGCCTAAGCTTGGTATGGGACCATATCAGACCCTTTGTAGTCCTAATATCCCAAAATCAGGCCCACGTTATTTGTTGATCAAAATCAAGGTGTGACACCATATTTACCATCTCCTCGCTCTTCCTAGCGGTTGCGAGTTTGTAGAAATCAAATAGCCTATGTCTATCAGTGGATTTCAGTCATCAATTATGAAAATCTAGTATAGGTACATCATATCTATCGTTGCTTGCTTTTTGAATTACAACATCACTGATTCTGACATTGTAGCTTTGCTAACTTTGTTTGTAATTTATTTTTCAAGGATGATCATATTGCCAAAGAAATTCTCTTTGATATATGGAATACACTTGATGCAAATTCAGCTATGTGATAGGGAGCTATTGTAGTAAAGTATCCAGAACTAATATTTCATCTTCTTCTGAGAATTCTGGTATGAGGAACACAAATAGACATACAAGGAATTTGACCTTCCATCTAAATAAAAAAGCAAATAACCTAAAAGATAAGGTTTTGAATCTTTATACAATACTTGTTGAATACTGTGAGCCTACTTAGAGTGAGGAGGAAGAGCATTATATTCAAAAGAAGTACAATGAAATACAGATGTACAAGAAATTTTTGTTGATGATATGTAGATTGAACAAAATGTATCCCCAAAAATAAGAGTTCCTAATAGCTGATGATCCATATATTCTGAATTCTCAATTACTACAAAGGTCAATTAGAGAGGCAACAAATGAGCATAAATTTTTTGGTAGATAGATTTTTCCGTCTCGATAAGAGTTCAAAAATACAATTGTAAAGTATGTCATGGTTAAATATATAAGATATAACTCAGTTGTCACCCGGATAAATAAAGTTAAAGCAGTTTGCTTCAATCAACCATGTCCATGGAAAATAGTTGGGCAGGGATACGGAGTTCACTGTTACGAAATATGTAAAAAAACATTAATGTCGCATCATTAGGGAAAGTGCAGATCATCAAACATGCTTTTTTTCAATTGTAACATCTTTTATTAAAGAGCAATTTGTTTTTAACAATCAGTATAAACCAAGTATTATTATATCAAATATAAAAGCTAAGTTTGATGTGAACATATCAAACATAGCCTGGGAGAAAGCGATGAAGGTCGTTAGAGATTATGATTAGGCATATAGAGATCTTCCACTATATCTGTGTGAGTTGAGTCAAGATCCTCAAACTTATGTGGCACTGTCCTCCCAGTTGCCTTGGAAACCCCTAAAGTTGAATGTGGATCTACATGAGATTGGTTTTGGATCATACAAAGAGATTCTTTGTTGTCGGTGTATAGTTAATGAACACAGTATCAAATAGATATCGTGACATTATACCAACAATTAGGAAAGTCTACCTTGATCGCTCATCACACTTTCTATTACTACCACATGTTTTACAACATGATAACATAGACTAGTGGCAGGTCAACTCTAGGCTTGTTTTGGGCAGCAACACGAGCAAACACAATACTCCAGTATGATCTCATAATACAGTCCATGCTTGAAAATCATTCAGATGCCCATAAGTGGCTTTATAACATTGCCCCAAAAAGATGGGTAATGCACACTATAGTGGGAGAAGGTACAAAATGCTAACCACTAATTGTGTAAAGAGTTTAAATGCTTTGTTCAAGTATACACGTGAACTTCCCATAAACAGGTTAATTGATAATACATGCTTAATAATTCTTTAACAGTAGGGAGGAATCTCAAAATGGTATGGTACTTTGACAGCTCATGCTACCAAAGAAAAGGATTTAAGGAGAGAAAAAACTAGACTATATAAAGTTCACCTCTACTCTTAGTCTAAAATGGAAGTAGAGGCACGGGGTGTTTCATACATTGTTGATTTGGAAAGAAAATATTGTAAATGTAAGGAGTTTCAAAATTTAGGATTGTCTTACTCACGTACTATTACCGTAACATAGATACATTCCCATATTATGAGCATTATTTTCATTTACAAAATTGGAATGCCACTTACATGGATCAAATTTACCCTTGTCGAAGCAAGAAATTTTGGAAATAACATTATAGTTCTATGTCTTTGTAGCCTTGTGCAACCCGATAGATGAAAGAAGACACAAATCGAGTCGAAACATAACGGAAAGGTAAAAATCAAATGCAACCGCCGCAAATGGGCAATAATCGAAGGTCTTATAGAATGTCACAGCCCCTGGTTCTTGACTTACTAGTATATGCATGCAGGAATATTATACTTGATTTATATATTTTGTAAACAGAAAGAGTGGATCTATATATTTTATATGTAGTACATCCATAGTGTTGTAAGAAAAACATTTGTGTAGAGTGTTGTTATTTTTATATATTTGTATATAGTATTGGTTGTTTAATACACGATGTTATCTATGATATGAGAAGTGAATATACTGAATGGTCAGAGGAATAACAACATGATTGCCAAAATAAAAATCAGAATGTCCAAATTGACATGGTGGTGCTGATTAGTGAAAAGCGGCAATGTAAATCAATCCCAACAAGCTAGAAAAAGATTATCTTGTTTCAAACTTTGTGCCAAATGACACCATATTGCTCTAAACTAATACTCCATACCATATCTACGTTCTGCAGACTAAACCCTTCATAACAATTGCGTTTTTTCAAAAATCCAAATAGACTAGGTCGAACCATAGATTTCAACTCTACAAGTGTGCTTGAAAATTTCAAATAGGCTTGTTCTAAGTTATGACTTTAAAAATTGAGTGTTGGTGTTCTTGTACATGTAAACTATGTGTTGTTCTTTGAAATCCATCAGCTGCACTGTTTGTGTCAATAGGCACGACACAAGAACTTCATCGATAGTGGTTAGAACCAAGGTTTGACGCTAATCTACCATCTCCTTGCTCAACTTTTCTTAGTGATTTCAAGTTTGTGAAAATCTAAGTAGCCTAGGTCCATTAGTGGATTTTAGTCAAAATCCATTGATGGACTTAGACATGTCCGATTGCACCCAATTCAAGTCCTGCGGGTTTCTGGTATTACAATAATTACAACAGTGCCCAACATTACTTATTTAGGCATCTCCGAAGGTGCTCTAATATTACGATAAGTTTCCACAAGAATATGGGCTGATACCAAGCCTCATTGATCAAAACTAAGATTTGCCACCATATCTACTTTCTCCTCGCTCAACCTTTCATTGCTTATTTAGGGCTTTCCAAAAGTGTTCTAATGTTACAATAAGTTTTAGCTAGAATCTGAGCTTGATATTAAGCCTAAGGTGACACCATATTTATGTTCTTTTCACTCAACCATTCCTAGTGATTGCAAGTTTGCAAAAATCCAACAGTACCCTCTATTGCTTATTTAGGGCTCTCCGGAGGTGCTCCAGTCTTATGCAACATTTCAACTAGAAATTGGTTGTAGGCCCACTAATTAACCAGGCCTACGATGTCACAGTGCAAATGGTGCTGGTTAATTAGTGGGCCTGGTAAGCTGAAATGTTGCATAAGTTTAGAGCACCTCCGGAGAGCCTTAAAGCGGAGAGGCTTACATATGCAATAGAGAGCACCGTTGAATTTATGCAAACTTGCAATCACTATGAAGGGTTGAGCAAATATAGTGTCATCTTGGGCCTGATATGATATAATATCAGACTCACATTCTAGATAAAACTTATCGTAACATTGGAAAACCTTTGGAGATCCCTAAATAAGCAATGAAGGGTTGAACGAGGAGAAGATAGATATAGTGGCAAACCTTGATTTTGATTAAAGAACAATGTGGGCCTGGTATCGGGATATCAGGACTACAAAGGGCTTGATATGATCCCATGTTAGGCCCAAGCCTGATATTATCCATATTAAGCCCACATTCTAGCTGAAACTTATCGTAACATTGGAGCATTTCCGGAGAGCCCTAAATAAGCAATAGAGGACACCGTTGGAGTCCTTACCATACCAAGTAATCCAGACATATCTAGGTCCATCAGTGAATTTTGACCAAAATCCATTAATGGACCTAAGATATTTGGATTTCTACAAACTTGCAATCACTAGGAAAGATTGAGCGAGGAGAAGATAGATATGATGCTAAACTTTGGTTCTAACTACTGTCAATGAAGTTCTTATGCCGTGCTAGTTGGCACGAAGTGCAGCTAATGGATTTCAATGACCAGCACACCTTGTACAATTTAAATTTACAAGCACAACAATATTTAATTTTTAAAATCATAACTTAGAACAAGCCTATTTGAAATTTCCATGCAGTAGAGTTGAAACCTACAGTTGGACTTATCTTATTTGGATTTCTGAAAAATCATAACCGCTAGGAAGGGTTGTACATTGACGCTGGGATTGGTTTACATTGACGCTTTTCTCTAATAAGCACCACCGTACCAATTTGGTCATTATGATTTCTATTTGGTTGGGTAATTATATTGTTATTCATGTGACCATTCAGTATACATGTCTCGTATCATAAATAACACCGTGTATTAAACAGCCAATACTATATACAAAGATATAAAAATAGCAACACTCTACACAACTATTTTTCTGATAACACAATGTTTGTACTACATACAAAATATATAAATCAAGTATAATATTCCTGCATACATATACCAATAAGTCAAGAACTAGGAGTCGACGATATTCTACAAGACTTTTGATTATGACCTAATTGTTTGCAGCGATAGCATTTGATTTTTATCTTCCCATTATGTTTTAACTCGATCTGTCTTTTTTTTCCTACCGGGCTATACAAGGCTATGGGAACATAGAGCTATAATATTGTTTACACCACTAGGCTAAAATTCGTTGCTTCGATAAGGATAAATATGATCCATGCAAGTGATATTCCAATTTTATGAATGAAAATAATGCTCACAATATAGAAGTATATCCATGTTTCGGTGAATGATGACGACAATAGCATGTGAGCAAGGCAACCCTGAATTTTGAAACTCCACACATTTATAATATTTTCTTTCTAAATCAACAATGTATGAAGCACTCCGTGTCATTACTTCCATTTTAGACTGAGTAGTAGTGGACTTTATATGGTTTAGCTTTTTCTCTCCTGAATCCATTTCTTTGGTAGCATGAGGTGTCAAAGCACCATACCATTTTGAGACTTCCTCTCTATGATTAAAAAATCATTAAGCATGTGTTATCAATTAACCTATTTATGGGAAGTTCACGTGTTTGCTTGAACAAAATATTTAAACTCTCTACACAATTAATGGTTAGCATTGTGTACCTTCTCCTACTAAAATATGCATTAGCCCATCTTTTAGAGTCAATGTTCTGAAACCACTTATGGACATCTGAGTGTTTTTCAAGCATGGATCATACTATGGTATTGTGTTTATTTGTGCTGCTGCTCAAAATAAGCTTAAAGCTAACCTACCATCTGTATCTATTACCATACTGCAAGACATGCGGTAGCAACATAAAGCATGATGGGCGATCGAGTACACTCTTAATTGTCGATATAATACTGTGATGTATATCTGATACTATGCTCATTGGCTGCGCATTAATAGCAATGAATCTTTTCGTATGATCCCAAAATCACTCTTATGCAGACCCATATTTAATTTAAGCGATTCCAAAGGCAACTGGGAGAACATATGTAGGGATCTAGTGCGCTAAACACACGAAAAGTGCAGCGGAAAAACAACTAGATCCTCTCCAGAAGATCCATGCGAAGGAGTAAAATACATATACTAAGTTTGATGAAATTTATACCTTTGTTGCGTGCCCTTCATTATCCCGGCAGCAATTTTTCTTTGGATGCAAATCTCAGCGTGATCAAGTGGTTGCGCCTCTATGGTATCTATATGAACACATCCTTCGTTCGTCACACGAACTAAGCCTTCGGAGAAGAACCAACTTTGTGGTGCTAGCCACACAAGGTGATTCGGCCAAGAAGGAAGAAGAGG